>NC_080081.1:8487809-10887809 GCF_949987535.1 Balaenoptera acutorostrata
CCGAGGGCCAGACGCACTAAGCCTCAGCAGGTCTGATCTCGGTCCTTCCCCTCCAGACCCCTCCCCACGCCCTCCACGCCCCTTCCGCGGTCAGACCTGAGCCCCTTCCCAGGCAGAGGCGCCGGCCTCCGAAGGATACCGGGGGTCCTCCCGCACTCCGGCCAGCGTCGAGCCCAGGCTCCCGGGCAGGCGAGCGGAGGGCCCTCCGCCCTTCTCTGCGAAGCTCGCGGCGCCTGGAGGCCCCCAGGATGGAGGCGACAATCGCGCAGGCCCGTCTCCGCCGCGCGGAGCCGCTGTGTGCGGAGGCGGCGCGGGCGGAGAGGAAGGAGCGCGCCGGCGCCCCCTGCCCGCGCCGCTCGGCGGTCCCGGCGCCTTCGAGGGCCGCGCGTCCCCGGGTACCCGCAGCGAGGCCTCCGGGCCCCTCCTCCCGCCCTCCGCCCGGCGGGAAGCCGGAGTTCTCGGCGACGCGGAGCGGGCAGAGGCCGGCGGGGTGTCCGCCTCCTACCCGCCCGGGGGCCCGGGGACACGCGGGTGCTCAGGGCGCCCGGGGGGGGAAATGGGACGCGGGCAGATCACTGTTCCCGGGAGAAGAGGGAGCCCCCGATTCGAGCTTTTGAATGCACGAGTTGATAGCATTACTAATGACAATTGCCGAAAATGAAACAGTAAAGAAAACCCCCGCCCAGGCCCGCTTTGGCTGGCGGTTCCACCGGCCCATCAGAGTTTGGGGGGGCAGCAGAAAAGGTCGAGAGAAGGGGGGAAGGGGAGGAGGAGGCTCCCGGTACGATTTCGGAGCTGACCGTGACCCCTCCTGCGACCGCGCTGGCCCCGGGCGGGCGTGCAGGGGCAAGGGGACGGCCACCGCGCGTTCCGGTCCCGGGCCCTGCCGAGCGTGGCGTGGAGACTGCCGCCGGGCGGGAGCCACCGGTATCCCCGCGGTCCCTCCAAATCGGGCTTTGTTCCCGAGAGGACTCGTCCTTTCTCTCCCGGACCCTTCCCTCCACCCTGCGGCCCAGCTCTTCACCCCCACTTCTTCCCCGGAGGACGGGTCCCCACGCACTGGCGTCCACTCGGATGGCCACCGGGCACCGGAGAGGCCAGGACCCCCCGGCGTGCAGGCTGCGTTGGCGACGCAGAGAGCAGGTGGGCGGCGGCAGGCCTGGCCCGCGGCGCTCCAGTGCCCGGCGGAGGGCGCAGCGCACAGTCGCCGGCGGCCACCTCGGCCCCTGCCCACAGCCCGATGTACCTCTGGCCTGTCCGGTGGGGTCGGGTCGCTGCGTCCGCGGCGGAGCCCGGCACCGGTCCCGGATCACAGCTTCCAGCGCTCGGCCCGCGACGCGCCTCCGGTTACCCTGGGGCTGGCGTCTCTCGTCCCATCAGAGCGCGCGGGGACAGCGCCCTGACGGCTGTGCCGGGCGACCGATCGTCAGATATCATTGACAACACCTGCCTTTCATCGTGTTTTATACCTGCCCTCTGCACGTGCGGGGGACAGAGTGAAAATTTTTTTTAAAAATCTTAGCTGTGCCTCCAGGCCTGCGTGCCCCTCTATTGGACAGCTACTATTTATTTGTCCCCTGCAAGCGGTGACGGCAAAGTAAATAAACAAGTGAGAGATGGTAAAACCTGGCGGGATTTCCGCTAGTCCTGTCGCGAACTACACGTCCCAGGAAGCCCTGGCGCCGGGACGCGTGTCCACTGCGCCATCCACTTGGAGGAGGCCTTACTCAGTCCGGGCGGACGCGCGGGCCAATCCCCTCGCCGTGCACCTTGGGCTGGAACCTGAGACGAGTTCGCCCTCAATGATGCTCCAGTTACAGAGGCAACGCAAGTTTGTTATTATCCCGAGGAAGAGGAGCGGCGAGGTCCTCGCGCATTTCAGCAGAACTACTAGCACCTTTCTGCTGGACAAGCTAGCGCCCCGGTTGTGACCTTTCCGGGGAGACCCACGCGCCTGCCCAGCACAGCAAAGGACCCCACTTGGAGCCGCGTCTGCTGCTGCGATCGGCCGACGTGCCCCTGCCGGAGCCGCGGCTGGTTTCGTCCACCTCTTCCACTTCATTTATCTGTGGATCATTTTGAGTCCATCTTGTAAATGTTTAGCACTTTGCTGCTTTACTGCTTCTTTCTGGGGACAGTTCCAGCACTGGCCGAGACCGGCGGAGAGAGGCGACTGAGCCCGGAGAAGAGCGAAATATGGGGACCCGGGCTCAAAGCAGCTGTGGTCCTTCCCGCGCGCTATTTCTACATCCAGGCGGTGGACACATCAGGAAATAAGTAAGTCGAGCAATGGCTCCCTGACTATTTTGGAATGCAGTTAAAACTTACTGGTTTTCCCCTTAAGTTTTATCCGCCCAAGAACTCGTTTCTCCACAGCAGTTTAAAAATCCAGGACATTTGGGTGCTATTCACATCTGGTTGTAACTTTTTACCCCACCCAATCAATTTTTCTCTGTAGCTTTACAAATAATTTCGAATTAGCTCTTCTCCTGCCTATTTTGATAGGGATTTCCCCATGACTGGGGAACAAACTCCTGTACTTCGCTGAAAGTACTCTTTCTAATTATTTTTGCATAACTGTTAAAAGGAATTTAAACCCAGTTGTTAGAAACTGGTTGGTTTCACCTTTCTCTGTTTTCAGGTGGACCTCTGCAGGTAAGCGGGTTTTGAAACTCAAAAGAGAAAAATAAAGCACTATTTGAAACTTTAGAGCGGAGGGGGAACGTATCAAAATATGAATCTCCTATGTTTGTTACAACTTTATTTCGTTCCACTGAATTCAACGGTTAAAAGTATACTTAAAACGTATTTGTAGAATTCACTTACTTCTGAAATGATTGTCTTTTTTTTAATTGGTGGATGCTGACTGTATTTTGTAGGCAGAAAATCTTGGGACTGAGAATTTTCCCAAAGCAAAGAAAAGGAGAGTTATAAATTTTGTCACTTGTCTATAAATAGTACGATTGGGGAAACTAAATACCACCTTAATCGTGACAGCCAGAGCACTCACTCCAAAAAAAACTTTTGTACAACGTCACTTGGGTGATATACTACCTACTAGCTTTTGCCCATGGCTGAGCATGATTTATAATACTGATTCTTTAAAAAAAATCTTTGAGAGAGATTTTTCAGAAAATCATTATCTTTGAGGCACCATTTGATCACAAATTTCCAGATGGGCATGAAATAAATAGTAGGTTGATATGACTATTTTTATATACGAAATGCATAAGTATGTTCTATGTTTACATAAATTAGTAGTCAACATATCTCCTTGCAATTTTCTAATAAAACTGTTTTATGTTATCTTGGCCGTTGTAATCCTCTTCTTTTTTTCCTCTCTGATCCATCCTATTCATTCTGGTACTAAAAGCATAAGGAAAAAGAAACAAGCATATGTTAGGGGGAGAATGTGGAGGAGAACAGGAAGGTTCACAGACTAGAGAACATACTCTTTGCAGGGTTGTTTCTTAAAATAATCTTTATATCTCATTGTTCTTCCCATCACAGATTCACATCTTCTCCGGGTGAAAAAGTGTTCCAGATTAAAATCTCAGCCCCAGATGAGCAATTCACTAGAGTGGGCGTCCAGATTCTAGACCGAAAGGATGGGTCCTTCATAGTAAGATACAGAATGTATGCGAGCTACGCAAATCTGAAGATAGAAGTCAAATTCCAAGGTCAACATGTGGCCAGGTCTCCATATATTTTAAAAGGTAATTTGGAACATAATTTTAACACAGCAGTATTTGAACACAATAATACATGTCATTTGCTCAACAAAAACAAGTTAGCGTGGTATTTTTTTTCACTAAAAGAAAAAAATAGACATTTCCTACTTGAAAGCTAAATTGAGAGTCCTGGTGAAAGAGAGAAATGTATGATTCAAATGGAAATTACAATTTGCTAAAGAGGAAAGAACATATTAATAGAGAATTTGCTCCCTAAAGGCACAACATTAGCAAGAACAATCAAGCTATATATACGGTCATTGATGGCGCTTTCTTAATTAGAGATATATGACTTAAGTAACTGATGAGCATTATTGAAATTTGGTTGATCACTTCAGGAAGAAAGAGGACTTGATGGGAGAGAGGGGAAATTGACGGTGGTATTTTTTGTTTTGTTTCAGTGCTATTTTCCAGAGAAATTCTTTTTTCTTATATAGGATAAGAGTACAACGTTCTTACCTAGAGCCGTATCATTCCCTCTCAGCAGAGACAGTACCCTAAAATATTAGAGAAACAGGGTGTATACAGACACACGAATCTTCCTTGCCCCCTTGCTCCACGAAAGGCAAACGTTTTTCTAGAAAGTGCCTCCGTTTCTTCCCCACACTCCACCAGGACCACACAGTACCATATAACCTGCTCAACCTTCAAAAGATG
This sequence comes from Balaenoptera acutorostrata, assembly GCF_949987535.1. Classification (NCBI taxonomy): domain Eukaryota; kingdom Metazoa; phylum Chordata; class Mammalia; order Artiodactyla; family Balaenopteridae; genus Balaenoptera; species Balaenoptera acutorostrata. The sequence continues at coordinate 8,492,198 of NC_080081.1, forward strand.
TCCCATTGTCCACTACTGCCTGGGTCAGGTGACAATCTGAGAATCATAGAAATAAATGACAGTAAAATCTCAATTCAGATTCTATACTATGTTAGTATTATTTCTATAAACATGTAATTAATTCATTATAATATTAATGAAATGGGTGTTTTGAGGATTACTTTGCTTCTTTATATTTTCTTTAAAAAAAAATATTATACTAGACATAGTAGGGGTGTTTTATTTATTTGTATTGGTTTTTTTTGTTGGCTTTTTTGTTTTTGCCTCACCTCAAGGCTTGCAGTATCTTAGTTCCCCCACCAGGGATCGAACCCAGGCCCCGGCAGTGGAAGCGTGGAGTCCTAACCACTGAACCGTCAGGGAATGCCCATTTGTATTGTTACTTATGATGATTTATCCATTGAGAAAAGTACCTTAGACACTTTAAGAACTAGTTTGTATAATAGGCCATTGAAATATAAATTTCTTATCATTTTGTCTTTCATTAAAACAGGTATACTCCTCTGATATCCTTTCACCAATGTTTGGTTATTCTTAAGTACACAAAACATAAAGAGTAATGCTTTGCTGTACAGCAGAAACTAACACAATATTGTAAAGCATTGATACTCCAATAAAAATTAATTAAAAAAAAAAAGAGTAATGGACTATGGAAACTTCCCTGGTGGTCCAATGGTTAAGACTCTGCAGGAGGCATGGGTTCGATCCCTGGTCAGGGAACTAAGATCCTACAGGCTGCACCACCAAAAAAATTTAAAAAAAAAAGAGTAATGGACTATGGTAGCCACTTAGAGCGAAATGTAGCACCGTTGGCTTTCTTTTGAACTCATGCCAAGTGGGCCTGACTGTGAAAATATCGTAACACCTATCTGTGAAGAGCGGTCAGAACAGACTTAACTTGAGATACACCAGAGTAATAAAAATGTTTTTCTTTTTAAAATATGTTTTCCATCAAATTGCCCTCCCCATCTAACTAGGCAAAACTTGTGAAGTCATATTACAAATATTTGTTACATGTTTCAAATGCTGAGTGAAATTATTACTGTATACTTTGTTCCTTGTGTGTAATTAGGGCCAGTTTACCATGAGAATTGTGACTGTCCTTTGGAAGACAGTGCAGCCTGGCTACGGGAGATGAACTGCCCAGAAACCATTACTCAAATTCAGAGAGATCTGGCACATTTCCCTACCATTGATCCAGAAAAGATTGCAACAGAAATCCCGAAAAGATTTGGACAAAGACAGAGCTTGTGTCATTATACCTTGAAGGATAACAAGGTACAATTCATGACTGAGGTTTGCTTGCCTTAGTGATTTTTGATTTTGACCATTTGGCTACAACTAGCTACATAGTTTTATTAAAAATCATTCTGCAGATCATTGTGATAAGATTGATCTCAGTGAAGTCAGCGGGTACTTTTAGACTAACAGAATAAACATTCAATTCTCTTCTAGGTTTATATCAAGACTCACGGTGAACACGTAGGTTTTCGAATTTTCATGGATGCCATACTACTTTCTTTGACTAGAAAAGTAAGTATTTCTTTTCTCAGATGTATAATAGACAATTTGAGCCCAGGTTTTACACTATAAGTTTTCAAAGTAAAAATAATAACAATACCAGGGTTGTTCTATTCTGGACCCTTAAGTACTATATACTATTCTGAAGTTTTATGTCAGGTAGTATACCTGTATTAGTCTCCTAGGGATGCTGTAACAAAGTACTGTAAACTGGGTGGCTTAAAAACAACAGCAATTTGTTCTCTTACAATTCTGGAGGCTAGAAGTCTGAAATCAAGGTGTCAGCAGGGCAGTGCTTCCTCTAAAACCTATAGGGGGGATCCTTTCTTGGCTCTTCCTAGTTTCTGGGGGTGCCCGGCAATCCTTGGTGTTCCTGGTTTGCAGCTGCATCACTCCGCTCTGTTGTCACATGGTGTTATCCTTGTGTGTTTTGACATCTTCATCTCTTCTCACAAGGACACCAGTCATATTGGATTAAGGGTCCACCCTACTCCAGTAGGATCTCATCTTAACTAAATACATCTGCAGCAGCCCTATTTCCAAATAAGGTCATTCTGAGATACTGGGGTTTAGGACTTCAGCATACCTTTTGGGGGGATACACTCAACCCCAAACAGTATATTATAGATGAAAATACCTGGGACTTCCCTGGTGGTCCAGTGGGTAAGACTCCGCGCTCCCAGTGCAGGCGACCTGGGTTCGATCCCTGGTTGGGGAACTAGATCCCGCATGCATGCCACAGCTAAAAGATCCCTCATACCACAATGACGATCCCACGTGCCGCAATGAAGATCCCGCGTGCCGCAACTAAGACCCAGTGCAGCCAAAATAATAAATAAATAAGTAAATATTTTTAAGAAAAGAAGATACTTTACAGTAAAATTATTTTGGTACTAAACCTACTTTGAGCCTAAAGGAGACTTGCCATATGCTGAATCCTGTCCCTGGGTGTAGTGTGCTTTAGCAGGGTTTTAGTGGAGTTTTGACAATTATAGTGAAATGGCTGATATGAAAAACTATACCATCATTTTAACCATCTTGGCTTTCTTTTCCTAGGTGAAGATGCCCGATGTGGAGTTTTTTGTTAATTTGGGGGACTGGCCTTTGGAAAAAAAGAAATCCGATTCAAACATCCATCCGATCTTTTCCTGGTGTGGCTCTACAGATTCCAAGGATATCGTGATGCCTACCTACGACCTGACTGACTCTGTCCTCGAGACCATGGGCCGGTGAGAGATGGGTCCCAGACGACCCAGAGCCTTGGTTTTCTTTCCTTGGTGAGTTCTTTCCCAACAACCCTTGCAGTGTGATGGTTTGGGAGAAAAATCTGTTGCACTCTCTGTCTTCCAGAGTCAGTCTGGATATGATGTCTGTGCAAGCCAACACGGGTCCTCCCTGGGAAAGCAAAAACTCCACAGCTGTCTGGAGAGGGCGAGACAGCCGAAAAGAGAGACTTGAGTTGGTTAAACTCAGCAGAAAACACCCGGAACTCATAGATGCTGCTTTCACCAACTTTTTCTTCTTTAAACATGATGAGAGCCTGTATGGTCCCATTGTGAAACACATTTCATTTTTTGATTTCTTCAAGGTATGACATCATCCATGGCCAATCCTTTGTGTTTTTCCAAATACCTGCATTTGGGGGCGGGAATTTGAGGCCTGTAAATTACAGGGAGTGGGAGAGGTGAACACAACATTTTAGAAACAGTAAGGAATGGAGCCCCGGGGACTAACCAGTTCCTAGGGGGGCAACCTGGGTTGTACTCAGTACCTAGACCTGATGTTAAATATGCATCACAGGAGCTTGGGACCTGGGTAGAACTATAATTTTTCCCCCAACTGACCCTCAAGAAGAGCACATTTCAGCTCCAAATCCTTTTTTATTAATAAATACATGTAAGTAATTTTACAAATATTTCTCCCCAGAGCCATAGCATCACAACAGACTAAAGAAGAAATATAAACCAGGTGTCTCTTATTGGGCCTTCCGGTAGGGAAGTGACTTGGAATCCATCCAAACGCTCTGCCCAGGAACTCTGGGGATGCTACACACTTTCTGTATCTAGAATGTGCATTGTTCCTGTTTCCTCAGGATGGATCCTTTCTCTGACAACTCCCCTTTTTCAAGCAGTGGGATACTGCCCTGATCTCTAGACCACTGAGGGGTTTTGAAGCCCCATGTGGTGAAGGGAAAAGTGGGCCAAAAAGTAGTCAGCTGTCTCCTGCAGGTGGGAAGGCCAGTGATTAGCTGTCTGTGCTGTAAATGGCCTGATTTTCTTTTGATGGGTTACCTGGTACGAGGAAGACCTAAAGAAGGCCATAAGTTGAATTGTCTGTGTTTCTTCCACATGCATATCACAGAAATTTTGGAAAGAAATGGGAGATTTGATACCAAATCAAATCTGATAACCAGCCATCCCTCCTCAGAGGGTGTTTTGTCAGACCTTTGTTTCTTTCTACCTGTTGAATTTGCTACAGCTAAAGACTGTTGACTACCACAGTGCTATAAACATTTTGATTCATAGATGTTCTTGCCCCAGAGCTTGTTAATTTCATTAAAACTTGCATGTGGCCACCTGATGTTAAAAGGTTTGGTTAGGGCTTCCCTGGTGGCGCAGTGGTTAGGAGTCTGCCTGCCAATGTAGGGGACACGGGTTCGAGCCCTGGTCTGGGAAGATCCCACATGCCACGGAGCAACTGGGCCCGTGAGCCACAATTACTGAGCCTGCGCGTCTGGAGCCTGTGCTCCACAGCAAGAGAGGCCGCGATGGTGAGAGGCCCGCGCACCGCGATGAAGAGTGGCCCCCACTTGCCGCAACTAGAGAAAGCCCTCGCACAGAAATGAAGACTCAACACAGTCATAAATAAATAAATAAAAGAACATGAATTTCTTTAAAAAAAATAATAATAATACTTTAAAAAAAAAAAAAAGAAAGTAGTAAAGGGATTACAGAGTCACGATAAATCTATCTTTTCTTAGGTTGTAGCGTTAGGACAACAGTTTTATAATTTTATTGGCCGCCCCACCGTTAGCCTTGTGGACCCTTTTTGAAACTTGGGAGAACATCAAAATGTGCCCTTAGCTCTAGGTCAGCATGTTATATATAATAGCGCTTACTAAGTGGTGGAGGCCAAGGGCAAAATCTGGCCAGTTTGTATCTGAGGTTTGATGTGTGGAAAGAGAAGGAGAATAAAGAAGAGTGGGAAAAAGGAAATTTAATGGAGGTTCTTGTACTTTACTGCTGTTTGCAGCATAAGTATCAGATAAACGTAGATGGCACCGTTGCAGCCTACCGCCTACCGTATCTGCTAGTAGGTGACAGTGTGGTGCTGAAGCAGGACTCCATCTACTATGAACACTTTTATAATGAACTGCAGCCCTGGAAACACTACATTCCAGTTAAAAGCAACCTGAGCGATCTCCTAGAAAAACTTAAATGGGCAAAAGATCACGATGAAGAGGTAAGGTCAGTCTCTTTGTATCCCAATTATCATGGGTTCATTTTAAATGTCTTGTGCCTGGAAAGCATTCGGGATGCTTAGATGTAGACCCTTACCTGTAAATGGGAAGCCACCTCCCCGCGGATAGCACAGATCCCTTCAGGGTAAACACAGGCATAGTGGCTTGGATTAGCTGTGTCCACTCTACACATGACACAAAAAGCTAAACCTTGGCCTTGATTATGCTCTCTCTTTTAGTCAGTTTGATTTGAGCCCCAAGCGCTGCCTCACCTCCTCTAGCAATATGAAAATGAAGATGGCCAGCCTGGCAGGAGGAAAAACTAACTGTGCTATGGATTAAAATGAGGGATTGCATGAAAAAAGCGTCAAACTAATTGTCTGCTGAAAATTGTCAAGGCAGTGCATTAAGCTTCATCTTACGTTTACTTTGCAAAGTCATTGTTAGTTCATGTACTGTATGCCTTTTCTCTCCAAGAGAGGCCAATTCTAGAAGGCCCAATATGACTTTTCAAACTTTCGAATCTTAAAATCGTCCCTTTGATTTGAACAAACATACTCTGTTAAATGTTCTCTTTACCGCACAAGACCCCAAAGATATTTTTTCCACTATTGTCCCACTAAAACGTACTCTGAAGATCAGTTAGCATATGTCTGTATGGGGAAAAATATGTTTCATTAAAGGATATTATTCTTGTTCCCACAGGCAAGGAAGATAGCAAAAACAGGACAAGAATTTGCAAGAAATAATCTCATGGGTGATGACATATTCTGTTATTATTTTAAACTTTTCCAGGTCAGTATTTTCTAAGAAAATAGACATACTTGTAATTGGTCATGTTAGTAGCAAGTAATATTTCACTTAACAATTTCTAATAGTATATTCATTAAGGAGATATATGTATACCTCTGTAGCAAAAATCAGGGATAAATATTAAATAATAATGAAAATAGTAGAAAGCCAAAGATTAGCTAATGGAGAATGCTACAACCTTAAAAGAAAAGTATTAATGTTAGAACCATGTGGTATGTGGTTAGAAAATTGGCTTCTGATCCTACAGAATTACTGTGCGTGGATTCACATTTCCTCTCTGTACAATATTGCTGCTGCCTTACCGTTTCTTTTTCTATACAGTGTAAGGTATATTTGGACCTGTTGTGCTGAACCCATATGGGCCATGACTTTTCTTGGAAATTGTTTTTATGGACCTACCCATTTAGGCATTGTAATCAGAGCGTATCTGACAATTTGAAAGGTTCTCTTTTTAAAAAAAAATGCAGTAGTAAACAAGTAATTGGCTAATAATAGTACTAGATCTAAGTTAAAATTTTTTTAATTCATAATTGCAGAATTGCAGATATTGAGCCCCATGTCTCAGGCTCTGCTGCAGAACAAAGTTGGTCATTCCTGGTCCCTTCCCCCTTTATAACCTTTCCTAGGGGATGGTGAAGTATGTAAACTGAAGAAGGAGCTGGGAGGACGTACTATTTGAATTCCTTAAGAGCCACAGGGTAGAGTTCATTCATTCAACTCACATTTTTCGAGCCTAAGCACCTCGGCCAGAGCTTAGCCCAGAGCAAGCACATGATGAATGAAGATGCGACTGAGGCTGTACCAGCCATGGTGGGTCAGGCAGAAATAGTCTGTCCTCAGATTCTCAGTCTAGGGAAGATGGGGAGCACAGTTATTTTCGCTACATGGAAGAAGGTCAGAAAAAAATACCATACGAGTCATATCACTGAAGCGTAGACTAAGGAGTGGTCCCTTAGAAATAGGCAGCCCAAAGGTCAGCCGCCTCTCAGAAGCTCTGTTGTTGGGCTTTTAAGGGGAATATGGAGGACCTTGCATATCACCACTTGACACATGAGTTAAGTGGACTGTGCCCTAGCAGACTCCGGCGTATCTAATTTGGTAAGTGGACGTTAAGTGATATATAAGGCCTGTTTTTGTATTGTTTCCTATACAGGAATATGCCAGTTTACAAGTGAGTGAGCCCCAAATCCGGGAGGGCATGAAGAGGGTAGAACCACAGACCGAGGATGACCTCTTTCCTTGCACGTGCCATACGAAGAAGGTAACCAGAACTCACCTTCTAGCCAGTGTCAGAGTAAGAACTAACAGTGATCCGACTCTTCATTCATTCCTTTCCTCGTTCAGTCAGGCAACAGCTACCTGAATTCCTCCTGGAGCCTCCAAGCAATTCATTCTAGCAGAGGCAGATAAAATAGATCCCAACAAGGCAAAAGGCAAGCGCTAAGATGCAGTGAAGTGAGCTCTCAGCAAAGTGGAGGGAAGCCTTTTTCACTGTGAGAATTCACATCACGTGGCATTTGAATAGATGTTTACAGTTTGAAAAGTGTTTTCACACCTATCATCTAAGAGCGTCATCTCCCTGTGAGATCGTTTCTGCAGAGTTCGTCATCCCAGTTTAGAGATGGAAAAATGTATAACCATCATTATTCATGTTAACAGAGTATTCATTTAAAAGCAATCTCGGTTGATACCACTACATACTGATTTTGTTTATAAAAGGCAGATGCACATATGGACTTGGCAGGCTGAAGAGGACCTTAGAGATCACCCAGTAAATGCCTTCATTTTATAGTTAACAAAACCGAGCCCAAAGAAGAGTTTAGCTCAGAATCATCTATATCTGGATTATAGCAAAGCAAGAACCAAAAGCCAGTGTATCACCTTCAAATTGTGTGCATAATTGTGTGTAAAGACAGTGTGATGGGTTGGGGGGGGGGCGGTGATTATAGGTATTTTTCATTTGAAGGAATATATATTGTATAAAGTTATTATATGTATTATATATATATATATAAAATAGGCTGGCTTGACATTATTTTAAGCAACAGCACCATGTCTCTGAATGGACAAACTCAGAACTGTGGCATTGGAACCACAGTTGAGAGCGCAGATTTGGCAGTTATTATGTCTGCCTCTCAAGGGGGTTTAAAAGGAATAAGGTGACTACCAGCCCCGATGGTATGATGAAGCCAGCTCATACAAGTTCACAGATTGTTAAATATTTAGGAATTTTTCACAGGGGTTAAATTTTGGTAGCTTGGAATCCACCTGGTGGAAGTATTTACACCATGACAACAGTACATGCTACAAATCAGTTTTGGTTGTCTGTTTTGTTTTGGGGGCGAACTGATTTGCCACTAACTGGCTCTCAGAAGTGATACATCATCAGCATTAATTCCCCTCAGTGCTGCAAGGCCATAAAATCAGTGAAAGCCAGTGACAAAACAGAAATTGCCAGAATCGAAACATGCTCCCACATGGAGTTAGTGATTTGATATCAGAACGCTTCTGTTGGCTCCAAGTGAAAGTGGGCAGCTCCCTTTCTCCACTCCTCTTTTTAAATTTTTATCTCTAAGTGACTTTGAGGGGTGCCAAATGAGTCCCCTGATTCATAGAAGTTAGGGACGAGAATGATAGTTTTGTTTATTTTTTGCCCATTGTCTACTCTAGCCGTTCACTGATACCATTCCTAACGCAAGCCTTTTACCATAATACAGACCCTTACATGTTCAGGTTCCCCACCAATGTGACTACCCTTGGGTGATTCCAAATAATAGTCCTAAAAGCCTCTAGCAATAACTTGGCTTTTTTTTTTTTCTCCTTCTTTCATCTTTACGGGAAAATAATTAATAGACTAATGTAAGCCTTCTTGACTCGTAGAAGACTTCCTGATGGCTCTAAATATTTTGTTTCTTAATTGCAGACCAAAGATGAACTTTGATACGCAAAATACCTTTCCTTCAAATAATGGTGCTCTGAAGACTCTTCTTAACTGAAAAGAAGAAGAATGTCTTTTAAATATTAATTCCATGGACAATATAAAATCTGCTCTGTGATTGTCTGGATTATGAAGATATGTTTCTTCTTATTATGCAGTATTCCTGTGACTGACCTTTAAAGCACATTTTTAGAATTTTATAATAAAAGCACTTTTATTTTAAAAGGCTGTGTTGTGCTAATTGTTAGCTGTGTTTGGACCATGGAGCCTTAAAAAGAGAGGGTGTCTGGGTCCTGGACTCAGAGTGAAGCGTCACAGAAGCCCCACCTACCCACACATGGGGTTTACATGAGAAAACAATAAACCTCTGTCTTTTTTTTTTTTTCTTAAAGATTTTTTTGATGTGGACCATTTTTAAAGTCTTTATTGAATTTGTTACAATATTGCTTCTGTTTTTTTATGTTTTGGTTTTCTGGCCACGAGGCATGTGGGATCCTAGCTCCCCGACCCACATCCCCTGCATTGGAAGGCAACGTCATAACCACCGGACCACCGGGGAAGTCCCTAAACCTCTGTCTTGTTTACACTATTATTTTGGATAATCAGTCCGTCACAGCCAAACCTAATTCTAACTAATACATCTTCCAAGGCTTTTCTTAATCTGGCCTCTGCCTGTATCTTTAATCAAATCTCTCACAGCTTCCTAATATGTACCCTGTAGTCCAGCAAAATCAATCCCCGTTCCTTCTGTGCCTTGTTCCTTACCTTCCTTGTACATGCTTCCCCTTGGTCTGGAATGCCATGACCCTCTTGGTCCTCTGGCTTAGATATCCTTCAGTGCTCATTGCAGGAATCACTCCCCTGAATCTCTCCATCTGTGTACTTGTATCGTCTTTTCCCTCCTCTGGGGTCATGATCTAAATTGTAGTCTCTCTCCCTGACCAGATGTTAAGCAACTTGATTACAGAGACCGTGCTCTTCTTCTGTTTCATAGTGTGCCTGAAACTAGAAAGATGCAATAAGTATTAAATGGATGAATGAATGACTGAATGAAAATTACCCTGAAATATGATTAAGAGAATTAAAAAGGAACTTGAAATCCTAACACTGAACAGTAGCATATGGCCCACAAATTCCTTTCCTAATTGTTTCCCTTCTACCCATCTTCCAGTTAAATAATGTGTTATAAATTTTTTAAATTGTGAAATGTTTCATATACACAAAAGTATGTAAAACATAAACCTCCAGCTTAAAAATAACTATAAGAACACACTCATGTAACTACTGACAAAGAATCCTGAACCTTCTTGGCCCATCTGCATTTCCTTGTAAAGTCTAGTCTGCTGGCGATTCTTGGTGTTCCCTGGCTTATGGACACATCCCTCCAATCTTTGCCTCTGTCATCACATGATCTTTCCCACTGTCTCCGTATCTTCTCTTCTGTCCCTTATAAAGACACTCGTCATTGGATTTAGGGCCCACTCTTAAGTAAGTCCAAGATGATTTCATCTTGGGAGTTTTAATTACATATGCAAAGACCCTGTTTCTAAGCAAGGTCACATTTCAAAGTAGTCAGGTTAGGACTTGGACAAATCTTTGGGGGCCCATTATTTACCCACTACATCTTCTAAAAACATTCCTTTTGAAACTAAGAACAACATAAGGATTCCCACCATCACACACTCCATTCCACCTAATGCTGGACGTCTGAGCTAGCACAGTAAATCTAGAAAAGAAGGAGAAAGTTGAGGATTGAAAAACAATAAAATTATCATTAAAAGCAGATGATAGGGGACTTCCCTGGTGGTGCAGTGGTTAAGACTCTATGCTCCCAACGCCGGGGGCCTGGGTTCCGGTTCAATCCCTGGTCAGGGAACTAGATTCCACATGCATGCTGCAACTAAGGAGCCCGCCTGCCACAACTAAGACCCAGCGCAAACAAATAAATAAATATTAAAAAGAAGAAAAACAGGTGATAGGCTATGGTACACAGAAAATCCAAATGAATCTACAGATAAGTTGTTGGAATTAACAAGAAAAGTTGGCATTTGCTGGGCTTCCCTGGTGGCGCAGTGGTTGAGAATCCGCCTGCCAATGCAGGGGACACAGGTTTGATCCCTGGTCCAGGAAGATCCCACATGCCACGGAGCAACTAAGCCTGTGCACCACAATTACACAGCCTGTGCTCTAGAGCCAGCAAGCCACAACTACTGAGCCCACGAGCCACAACTACTGAGCCCGCATGACACAACTACTGAAGCCCACATGCCTAGAGCCCGTGCTCTGCAACAAGAGAAGCCACCACAATGAGAAGCCCACTCACCGCAACGAAGACCCAATGCAGCCTAAAATAAATACATTTTTTTTTAAAGTTGGCATTTGCTAAATACAAAACTAGTATATAAAATTCACTTGTATTTTAATATACCAACTAGTAACAGAAATAAAAATGTTTAAGGTAAAATTTACAGTAGCTCTGAAAACTATGATGTAATTATTCGAGGAATTAAATCTAGCAAAAAGGCCCAAGATCTTTATAGAGGAAATTATGAAATCTTTTTAAAAAGTAGTTAAATCGAAAGATATTGTATGTCCATGGATTGGCAAACTCAATATTAAAGATGTCAACTTTCCCCAACATAATATAGAGTCAATGTATTCCCAACCTAAATATACTCTGCCCCTTTTTCCGTGGAACTTTATAAAATTTCTTTAAAAATGTATGGACCTGCAAAGTCCAAGAAAAATTAAACACTTTTGAGGAAGTATGAATTGCTAGAACTTTCCCACTGTATAGCAAGACACTTTATAAAGCTATAGAATTTGAGACCATGTGATACTGCTGCAGGGATAGAAAAAAATAGAGCAATACCTGAGAGCGATGCATAAACAGACCGGAAACTTGATCTGTGATCCAGAACTACAGAGAGTCGGAAAAAGGTTCACATTTCAGTGAATGGAGCTGGGACTGTGTAGTGTATTAATGATTCTGATTCCAATTTCAATGTGTGGTGGTTCTCCCCACACCACCAGGCTACTTTCCAACACCAGCTGGGTGTCCAACAATTCAACTCAATTCTGACACACTACCCAGAGATAGCATCAGATTCCTCAGGTTAACGGCTCAGTCCTTCACTTCAGATGCCAATCACAAGTCCAGGCTGCCACCTGTGCTTCCAGCCGACTGGTTATAAATCAGAGGTGCTCACAACCACCTCCATGGGTTCAATTAATTTGCTAGAGCAGCTCACAGGACTAAGGAAACCAGGTTAGTCACTAGACTACCAGTTTATTACAAAGGATATTAGAAATATAAAAATCAACATCCAGATGAAGAGATACACAGAGCAAGGCCCCAAGCAAAGGAACTTCTGTCCTCATGGAGTTTGGGGCCAGGCTTAATGACTTGTGGAAGCATCTAGGTCACCAACCTGAAAATTCTTCGAACTCCACCCTTTTGGGTTTTTGTGGAGCCTTCATTACATAGGCATGATTGATGAAATCATTGGCCAGCCCCCTCCCTTCCCCAGAGCAGGATAGGAGGATGCTAAAAGTTCCAACGCTCTAATCACATGGTTGTTTCTCTTGGCAACCAGCTCCCATCTTTTGGTACTTTCCAAAAGTCAACTCATTAACATAACAAAAGACCTCTTCATTGCTCTGTTGCTTCAGAAATTCCAAAGGTTTTAGGAGCTCTGTGCCAGAAATAGGACAAAGGAAGACAAAATACGTATTACTTATTATAAATCATAATGTCACAGATATCCATATATGGAAGAAAAACAATTGGATCCCCAGCATACACTCTATCCAAAGATAATTCCAGGAGGGTTAGTGACAAAAGGCAAAACATAATATAGGCGGGCTTCCCTGGTGGCGCAGTGGTTAAGAATCCGCCTGCCAATGCAGGAGACACGGGTTCGAGCCCTAGTCCGGGAAGATCCCACATGCCTTGGAGCAGCTAAGCCCGTGAGCCACAACTACTGAGCCTGCGCTCTAGAGCCCGCGAGCCACAACTACTGAAGCCTGCGGGCCTAGAGCCCGTGCTCCACAACAAGAGAAGCCACCGCAATGAGAAGCCCACGCACCGCAAGGAGGAGTGGCCCCCGCTCGCCGCAACTAGAGAAAGCCCGCGCGCAGCAACAAAGACCCAACGCAGCCAAAAATTAATAAATTAATTAATTTTTTAAAAAAACATAATATTTGTAATTAGCAAAGAGGCTGTCTCTGCATTATAGTAGTATAATAGTAGTATGCTGGCAGCTGCAGTGGCTGAAGAATTATTAATTCCTTCACTTTGTGGCTCTGATAAATTAAGCCTTATAACTTATTATCAAAAAATGCCAACTCCAGAAGTTTCTGGAACATGTGTTTCTCATTGTACAAAACTGTTTTTCTTCACCCTGAGAAGCTTGCCATTTTAATCCATCACAGTGGCACTTCCATAAATGGCCCGTATGTTCCTTGGACCTCAAATGACACATTAGCATAGCAGGAATTCCTCTGTCAACACTGCCCCTTGTAAAAATAAGTGAAAAGTAGGTTCTGACAGGGTGGTATTCATACTATATCTCTGCTTGTCTTATAAATCTTTTGTTTAAATGAACAGAGTTGAGATTCCAGTAAGGAACTCAGGAGGACTGACTTTGGTTGCTGAACTTGGAGACTGTGACCTACTGATGGATGATTAACTTGACAAGTCTCCTCTGTCAGTGTGTTTCAAAGTTTGGTTTAGAGAACCAGATTTTCAGTTTGAACATTTGAATTAGGGTATAAGAAATTGAATTGAAAGCTTCATATGCTCATATAAACGTACATAAATTTTTCCCTCCCCAAAAACATTTTTCTGTAACAAATTTTCACTCAGCAATAAATTATGGCTCTCTTTCCATAATCTTACATTTTTCTTAAGAAGAATATTTTGGATATGAAGAGAGGACGTGGCTGTAAAGGTGTGGTGTAAGGGTTGCTTGTGATTATAGATCAGTCCTATATCTTCATTAGAGAGCTGGTTACATAAATATACATATGTGATAAAGCTACATAGAGCTACACACACACACACACACACACACACACACGTGCACCTGAATGCATATAGAGTTGATGAAATCTGAATAAGCTCTGTGAATTGTATAATGTCAAGCTCCTGGTTTTGATACTTTTTAAACTTCCCATGAATATATAATTATTTCAAAATGAAATTTTATTTTTAATAAAATTTCAAAAGTAATACATGCTCATAATAACAAAAAATCAACTTCTTCCAATCCCTACCTTCTTCTCAGTAGAACACCTGTTAAAAAGTAGATTTTCAGACATTTTTTGGATCCATAAACTTGGAGGTTAGGTCCATCAAGGACCCAGATCACAATAATTTATCTTCTCCATCCTTTCTACTAGGTAGGAAGGATTGTTTCTAATTTTCAGCTCTTCTAAAAAGAAGGCTGCCTGCTGGTAGTACGATGGGATAAATTTCTCAAAGTGAATTACTGAAGCAATGGGTAACTTAAATGTTTATAGATAAAGCAAAGCAGAGAGAGACTATACAAACTATTCTCCCATTACTAGGGTTTTAAAATCCCATTTTTCTATATAGTCAGCAACACTAGGTATTATTCATCTTTTTCATTTTTGTCAATTTGAATACAAAAATTGTTTTTAAAAATATTACCCTGATTATTTATGAAATTGACTACTTTTTTTTCCTTGTCTTTGACTTTTCGGCCTTGTCAAATTTTCAATTTTAAAAATTTTTTCTTACTGATTTTTTTCAACTCTTTATATATTATGGACATCAACGCTTTCCATTATGTTTGCTGCAAATGTCTCCCGGTCTTTTTTGTCCTTTGACTTTGCTCACAATGCCTATATAAATATAGATGTTCTTAATTTTTATGTGGTCAGGTCTGTCCATTGTAACTTTATAATTTCTTGGCTTTGCATCTTACATAGAAAGACCTTCTCACCTTGAGATATAAAGAATATTTTCCAAATTATTTTAAAATATGATCCTGTAAATTTTTAGGATCTTTTGATATCAGTAAAGATCCCTTCTTACTGTTCTTCTTAAGATTGTTCTCAAATTTTTTTTGTCTATTCTTCCAGTTGAACTTTAAACTCACTGTAAAAATTCCAAGTGAAATTTCATTAATTTGAATAGTTGATGAAACTAAAATGTCTATTGTGTTTTCCTATCAGGAAAGTGGTGCATATTTCCATTTATTCAGGTCTTTTTGGGGGAGGGGGGTGGCTCTTAAGTAAAATTTTATGTTTTTTCATATAAGATCTTGAATGTTTTACATTATGTTTTTTCTTGGGTAGTTTCTACAATTGTTTCTATTTTGCTTAGGCTTTTTTAAAAAATTATATTTTTCTAGCTAGTTATTTAACGTGTTTAAGAAAACTGTAGTTTTTCTGTCCTGTACCCAACTACATACTGTACTATTTTAACAGATCTAATAAACTTCACTTGATTTTCTCAAAGAATCATATCTGAAAATAATGACAGGGTATCTTCTTTACCATATTTATAATTTTATTTATTTTCCAGCCTTATCACATTGAGTGGGACTTCTAGCACAATGTTGAATAATTGTGGTGATAACAAACATTCTTATCTTGTTTCAGACTTCAGCGGTGCATTCGTCAGGGTCCTCCAGAGAAACAACCATTAGGTTGTGTGTATACAGAGAGATTTAAGGACTGGCTCACGCCTGATTATGAAGGCTGGCAAGTCCACAATCTGTGGTTCAAGTCTGAAGGCCGTCAGGCTGGAATTCTAGGCAAGACCTATGTTGCAGTTCAAAGCAGAAGGCTGTCTGTTGGCAGAATTCCCTCTCACACTGGGGATGTCAGTCTTTTGTTCTCTTCAGTTCTTCAACACATTATGGAGGGCAACTGACTTCATTCATTATGGAGTCCACTGATTTCAATGTTAATCTCATCCCACAGCATACAGAAAATCCAGAGTAATATCTGGCCACATATCTGGGCCCCTTGGCCCAAACAAGTTCACACATAAAAGTAACCATCACAAATGGATTTTATTCAACAAGTATTTACTAAGCACCTAATATGTGCCAGACATTGTATTAGTTTCTGGGCATACAACAGGGAACAGTCACTATCTCTTCTGAAAGAAGAATGAAATAAACCAGTAAAAATAAATAAATTAGCAGCACAATTAAGGACTGATAAATAAAACCAGTTATTACAGAGAGAAAGTGGGCTGGGTGGTGGTGACTACTTTAGACTGGGTGACCAAAGATGCTACTGTTTTCACTGTTAAGCAAAATGTTTGTTATGGTTTATGATAAACAACCACTATTAAAATACGAAATTTCCAATTACTAACTTATTAAAAAGGAAGAGCATTAAAATCTTATTAAATGCTTTTTAGGCATCTATTTAAATGTTTGAGTTTTATTTTAATTTGTTTTTGTTATATTAATTCATAATGAATTACATTAATAGTGTTTTAATTTTGAAACATTGTAAAAACTCCATTATAAAAACTCTAATACATCTAATTATGTATTATTCTTTTAATCCATGGATGGACTAATTGTGCTAATATTTGGCTAAATCTGGCCCACCACTTTTGTACAGCCTGCAAGCTAAGCATGATTTTAACATTTTTAAATGGTTGAAAAAAATCAAAAGAATAATAATAATGATGATGGTGACATGTGAAACTCATCTGAAATTGAAGTTTTGATGTCCACAAATAATGTTTTGTATTACTCTCCTATTGCTGCTGTGACAAAGTACCACGAATTTAGTAGTTTAAAACAACACAAATTTATTCTCTTATAGTTCTGGATTTTAGAGTCTGAAATCAGTGTTTCTGGGATAATGTCAAGGTGTTCATGGGGCTGAGTCCCTCCTGAGGCTGAGGGCAGGATGCTTTTTCTGGCTTCCAGGGGCGCATTTCTTACCTTTCTTGTCTTGTGGCCCCTTCCTGCATCTTCCCAGCCAGCAGCTTAGGGTCTTCAAATCTCTCACTGCTTCTGTCGTCATGCTGCCTTCTCTCTCCCTGAGTGTTATAACAGTGTTATTCATAATAGTCAAACAGTGGAAAGAATCCAAATACCCATCGACTGGCAAATGGATAAACAAAATGTGGTTTACCCATAAAACTGAATACTATTCAGCAATAAAAAGAAATGAGTTATAAGAGGGAATAAAGTACTATTACATGCTACAGTATGGATGAATCTTGAAAACATGATTCTGAGTGAAAGAAGCTAGCCATAAAAGACCACATATTGCAGGAAATGCCCAGAAAAGGCAAATCTACGGACAGAAAGTAGGTTAGTGGTAGTCTGGGTTTAAGGTTAGAAGGCAATGAGCACAGTTTTCTTTAGGGGGGGATGTAATGTTCTTAGATTATGGTGATAGCTGCCAATGGTTATAAATTTACCGAAAGGCACTCTTAAAGTGAGTGGCTTTTATGGCACGCAGATAAAGCCGTTTTTTAAAATCTGAGCTAGAAAATTAGGAGACACGTAGAGAAACGTTCATTAAGCCTCTGTAATGCGCGAAAACGCTTGAGATAAATGACCATCAGTGGTTTTCTGCATTGTTATCTCCTTACTTGGGCTGCGACAGAAAAGAGGGCGGTTCCTAACAGCCCTGGGCTTGGGGAAGATTCGTTCATCTGAGACGTATTGATTTGCCAGGAATTCTTCCATACGCGGGAGATTCAAGACGAAATAACAGCGACAATAAAGACCCCTGCCTTCGGTCCGGGAAGGAGACAAATTCACAGTCTGTTCGGTGACCGGGGTGGAAGGATGATACATGGAAGGTCTTGGGTGGAAGGACCAAGGTGCGCGTGAGGCGCTTAGAAAAGGCCTCACTGAGAAAATGGCAAGTTGAGCGAAGACCCCAAGGAGTTGCAACGGTAGCCACTGGATCTCTCCGAGAGGAGGGAGGACCAGGACAGAAGCCCTGTCGTGAGGCCTCGCCTGGTGGGTTTGGGTGTGAGGGGAGTGAAGAGGCCCGGGCGTCTAGAGCTGAAGGAGCCGGAGAAACGAGACGAGTAGGAAACGGGTAAGAGGGGAAGCGACCGATCGTATGAAACCTTGGTCTCTGCAAGGCCTTTAGCTCTGATTACGGGCGAGACGGGAAGCCTTTGCAAAAAGCGTTGAGTTGAAGGTGCACCTTTCAATGGTCCAGCTGGCCACTGCGTCGATAAGTAGCGGAAAGGTGGCGGGCGGGCGTGGGAACGAGAGGCCCTTTGGCCGACTCTTTCAATAATCCGGGCAAAGACGGTGGTGGGGCTCGGGCGGGTCTGGTGTTAGCGTGAGAAGTGGTTGGATTCTGTACATATTTGCCAGTCGAACAAGCGGGGTCGCTGGATTGACTGCGGGGTGTGTGAAAAAGAGAACAATCAGAGCTGACCCTGCGTTTTTCGGCCCGTGCAACTGCTGGAATGGAGTGGCTGGGACGGGGAAGGGTCCTGAGCGGACGCAGTCGGAGCTGAAGCAGCGACAGGTGGCGGCACGTCAGCGCCCCCCGCGTCCCCGCCGGCAGCGGCGGGAAAACTCCCGCTCCCAGCGTGCCCCGCGCGCCGGCTCGCGCGCCCGTGGGTGGGGCGGGGCCTGCGCGCGCGTGCGCCGTAGCGGGACGCACTGGCGGGTGCGGCGAGGCGGTCCCTTCGAGTGTGGAAGTTCGCTCCCTGAAGAGAGTGAGGGCGGTTAGGTGCTCCCGGCCACTTTCCCGTCCCCGGTAAGCGCGGCGGCGGCGGCGGTTGGGGCCGCCAGATAGGGGACGGCTTCCGAGGGCCCCGAGGGCTTCCCGCGGCCCCGCCTGAGGCGTCTCGGGCTCGCGGCCGTCGCCCCTCAGGGGCTGTTGGGCGGCTCTGTGAGGCGTTCGGCGTCGGTTCGGTCTCGCGGGCCGCGGCCGCTGGGGCTCCGGCCGCCCGGCCGGTCGGGAGACGGCGTTAGGGGACGGTGCGGGCGGGGAGAGCCGAGCGGCTCCGGCCTGGTCCCGCGAGCCGGGCACCGGCGGCCTCCGAGCGGGGAGGGTCGCCGGGGTCCCGGCGCCGGCGGGCGGAATCGGACGGTCGTCGGGCGCCTTTGCGTCCCGAGCTCCGGGAGTGTTGGCTCTCGGACCTCTCGTTGTTGACGCGGCCAGGTTATCGATCTCCCCCCCGCCCCCCGGAGGACTTGAACTCTCAAGGCTGGCGTCCAGCCCCGCGGTTTCCAGCGTCTCGCTTCGACGCGGGGGATGAGGCGCAGGCGTTTTTCCCGTGGACGGTTACGGGAGGGGTGGCATCTGACCCCCCGGCATCAGGTGTGATCGCCGTCGCCTCGTGGGCGTGAAAACGGTCGCGACGTGGGCACGCGACTCCCTGCGATGAAGCTCCGCGGCCTCCCCGAGGTTGGCTGGTGGCGTCGGCCGCCTTTGCAGCTGAGACGCTGCCCCGTCTGACCCCCGGAGCCCGGCCTGATGACAGCCTGGACGGTCTAGGCCGGGTTGGGGTTACACCGTGCAGCCGTTTCGCTGTTTCCCGAGTAGCCCCGCTCGCGCGCACCGTTGCGGGAGGACGGACTGCGCGCACCGTTAAGTCTGGAAGGGAGGGGCGTTTTCCAGAAAAAGGGCCGCGGCAGCGCAGAAAGCCCAAACGCCCACGGCCGGCAGACGGATAGCAGAGCACGTTAGGTTAAGAGGGTGGCTTGAATACGTGTGCACCTAATTTTCCTTCCTCCGTAATCTCACTAAAAGTACAGCAAAGGGATTTTCAAAAAGACGCACACCCACAAGGATGAAGAAAATGGGACAGGAAACGACAGCAATAAGATGCTGGGCTCCGGAAAGCACAAGCCTGAGCACATCGGCTTAATTCTAAACCAGCCGCAGGGAGTGCTGGGGGAACAGTTCTACGGCAGAAACAGGGTCTTCGAAATGTGCAGCAGGTGGCAGCGAAAGGAACGGCGCTGGGCGTGGATGCGGAGGGCTGTACCACGGTGAAGCACGCCAGGGAAGAAGGTAGACCGCTGGCTCTCTCCCCGTGTCACGTCGCTGGACACTGCTTCTCTCCCGTTAGAAGCCTGGAGGCTGGTCTCTTGAGAACGTAAAGCAGGATCTTCGAACCGGGGGCCCCAGGCACAGTAACGAGGCTCCCTTTGTGAAAACAGGGACAATGAAGATTGATGTCCATCATCCCCCAGTTTAAACCCCAGAACTTTCTGCAGCCAGTCTGATACCCTTCAGGCTCAAATATGAGAATTCTACACGCGCGCGCACACACACACACGCGCACACACACACACACATAAAGGGAAAGATATAACAGTAAGTAAGTCACTGTGGTTGCTTCTGGGAAGGGAAAGGAACTTTGTGGCTGGGGGAAAAATGGGAGGAGACTTAACTACTGTTAACTGTTTTAACATTGTGTACCATGTGCGTATATTACCTATTCAAAAATGAAATGTATTTCTTAAAAAATAAAGGCAAGTGAATACACCCTTTGACACAGGGATTTTTCTTACAGATATGTCTACACACGTGTGAAAATAATGTTAAGTACAGTGCCACTCATTGCAATATGGTTTTAGCAAAAGATTGGAAACAATCTCATTTTCATTAATAGATGGTTGGTAAAAATAAATTATGTACAACCTTTCCTTGGAGTACTCTATAGCCATAAAAAAACAATGAAAGAAGCTCATTGTATAAGGAAAAGAGTAATCACCAAGATACGTATGGGGGGGGTTCAGAAAAGTAGGCCACCAGTTTATAAAAAGAAGAAGGAGATGTGTGTGTCTGTAGGTATATATATAAAATATCTGAAAGCAAAATACTGGTTGCCTTTGAAGAGGGGATCTGGATGGTAAGGCAAAAGTGGATTGAGGGAGAGACTTTTCCACTGTATATTTTTGTACCTTTTTAACGTTGGACCATGTTATTGTTATCTATTCAGTGAATGAATTAGTAAATGTTAATGGGAAAAAAGATGAATAATGGAGATCCTGATGCTGATGATATCCTGAACAATAAAAGATCTCTTACTATAGGAAGGAATGCTGCATAACAACCCTGAAATCTCTGGCTCCCAGCATTTCATGCTCTTGGTTCTTCAGGTAGACCCTTCATGATTCTTCAGTGGTTTAGATGTTGGTTGGACTAGGCTGGACTCCAGACTTTAGTTTTGGGTTCTGGTCTGCTCCATGTGTCTTCATTCTGGAACCCAGGCTAAAAAAAGCAAAAATACATGAAGCATGTTTTTCTCAGGGCTGAAGGCAAGAGTTCAAGAGCACTTCTGGAAATTTGCCATGCCTCAGCTCAGAAGTGGCACATTGAAACATATTCTGTTGATTAAAGCAAGTCACATAGCCAAGCCCAAAGGCAATAGGGTGGAGATTTACACTCTGCCTACTGGGAGGCTCTGCAGAGTCTCAGGACAAAGGGTGTGGATGTGTACTTCCATTGCAGGGGCCGAGGAAGAGCTGGGAATGATAAAGACGAAGGAAATGGGTTAATAGAAAGATGCTGTGAAATTCAGTTGAAGATGGTTGAGAATAAAGATGCTTAGGGAAAAAAAAAAAAAATATATATATATATATATATATTTTTTACAGCATTACCAAGATACAGCATCCTACTTTGATATGAATTTTCTTAAGGCATCCATGTTAAGATATCACATTGGCTTTATCTTAAATAACATCTGCCAGCTCCACACCTGGTCCTATAACCAATTCTGAGTGACCGTAGGAATGAAAATAAATAATGTGCTTGTAAAGACATCAGTTCTTAGAGAAGTAGTTCTGAATGTTTACTTTAGCTACTGAGTGTGTTCATTCATAGTTCTTGTGTCTGCCAACCCGCCTTTCACAACAGAATCTTCTTTTCAGGGAGATGTCCTTTGCTTCTCAGATGTAATGCACTTTAAGTTTGTTATTCAACAGTGAAAATGAGTCATACAGAGGTAATACATATTTTCATACATTCTGCATCTTCAAGGTTCCTTTTTTTTTTTTTTTTTGTAGTCATATGGCTCCAGAGTAATTTTCTTATTTTCATCTTGTACTGTGAGAGACAGCATAGCATTAGTGGTTAAGAGTGAGGACTTTGGAGCAGACTGCCTGAGTTTGGATCCTAGCTAATTGGATATATAACCTTGGGCACATTATGTAACCTACTGTGCCTCAGTTTTCTCAGCTATAAAATGGAGATAGTAATAGTACTTGCCTCAGAATTCTTAGGAATGTTAAATGATTTAATACATATAAAGCAGTTATAATAGTACCTGACACAATAAGTATTTCTTAAATATTAGTTATTATTAATATCATTGATTTTTATTTGGAGGCTGTGACTTGAATCATGGGTCTTGCAGAACAAACATATATAGTTATTCATTTGTCTGAATAGGCAAGGAAGTAATTTTTGATCCATTTATTCTCTTGAATTCCAGGTTAAATTAAAAATACCTTTTGGAAATAAATTACTAGATGCTGTTTGTTTGGTACCTAACAAGAGCTTAACATATGGAATAATTCTTACACATGGAGCATCAGGAGATATGAATCTTCCTCATTTGATGTCACTGGCATCCCATCTTGCATCTCATGGTTTTTTTAGCCTGAGATTTACCTGTAAAGGCCTTAATATTGTACATAGAATTAAGGCATATAAATCAGTTTTGGTAAGAAAATTTCTTTATATTTACTTATGACAGAATTCTGTTTTTAAAATTCATAATAAATTTAAGACAAATTTTATTAGCAGTCATTTGGTTTAACTTAAAAATCCTTTAATGAGAATTCTTAGAAACTCAGCAGTGTATGAAGGCTGTGTAATGGTCAGATTTCTCTTTTTTTGCCATCAGTTAGTTTCCATGGGGATGAGTGCTTACATCATAAATGTTTCTCCGTGATACTGCCAAAGAATCTACTTATGATATAATTTCCATATTGAAATTTAGGATATATAGTTCTAGGTATTCTGCCTTGTATACTATGAATGTACAAATAATATATGATTTCTGTATTAGAAACTGTAAAACCCCTGGATAAAACAAATCTGAAATTTCTTTTAATCCAGATTACTTCAAGCTTACTGAGTTTTTCAGAGCTTTAAATTAGATGTTAGTATTATCACATTTTGTATTAGTTGGAAGCTTTTACTGGCTTTTTTTCCCCTCCACGATTTGTTCTTTAAAACTATTTTAGTACTTGAATTTGTTTTAGACAGTGTTTTTTTTTCACTTATTTGCCTGTATTACCCAGTTTATGATTTGA
This sequence comes from Balaenoptera acutorostrata, assembly GCF_949987535.1. NCBI lineage: Eukaryota > Metazoa > Chordata > Mammalia > Artiodactyla > Balaenopteridae > Balaenoptera > Balaenoptera acutorostrata. The sequence goes on from NC_080081.1 coordinate 8,515,185, forward strand.
CAGTGAAGGCATGACCAGAGAGCAAAGAATTGGTTACCTCTTCCAAGAAGAATCCCTTGAAATTTCTTGATTGTTTTTGCAAAAATTTTCATACATTTCAGTAATGATGAGAAAATATATGTTGGTTTTCCAGTGGAATATTTCATGGGAGAAGAATTGATATTTTTTGGTCGATTTTTCTAGAATTACCTAAAGACCTCAGGAGAATACAAACTTGCAGGTGTTTTCCTTGGAGGTAAGTTTCCAATACTTGTGAATACTTGTTCAAAAATCTACTCATATTAATATAGGAATAGGTAATCGAGAATTAAAATTAATGACAGGAAGAGACTTAAGGATTTTTTGTTTTGGTTTGGTAAGTCACTTCCTGGTGTAACACCAAGATACTTTAATATTTAAATCTAATTTAAACCTCATATATATGTGTTATAACCTGAAGAGGTCTCCTTTTATTTATATCCCTGAATCACCCCCTCTCAAATGATTCCTTCACAAGGATTGTCTTCACCACTTCCAGTATTCTTTTGGAAAATAATTCCTTTTTTTTTTTTTTTTTTTAAGATTTGACTTAGGATTTAGCGCTTTACAAGTCTGTGGGTATTGCAGCTTTTTAATTGGCACCTGTTGTAGTTAATATTTGTTGATAAGCAATATGGTGGATGAACAGTGAATGAAATCTGATTTGCCACATTATCATCACCACTATTTTATGTGAATGTTTATATTTCAAACTGAACTTAATTTTAATTGGTTTTAGGTCGTTCAATGGGCTCAAGAGCAGCTGCTTCTGTAATGTGTCATATTGAGCCAGGTGATGCTGATAATTTTGTTCGAGGTCTCATTTGTATTTCCTATCCACTGCACCATCCAAAGCAGCAGCATAAACTTAGAGATGAAGATCTCTTTCGTATAAAAGATCCTGTACTGTTTGTGTCAGGCTCAGCAGATGAAATGTGTGAAAAGGTGAATTATAACTTGATATTTGTGTGAATGAGAGAGAAAGAATGAAAGAAACATCTTGGGAACAAGATATTACCTGCAACATTCAGTCTCTTTAAAAAGATGCTGATTTTAGGGACTTCCCCGGTGGTCCAGTGGTTAAGACTCTGCGCTTCCAGTGCAGGGGGTGTGGGTTTGATCCCTGGTTGGGGAGCTAAGATCCCACGTGCTGTGGCCAAAAATAAATAAATAAATAAATAAATTAACTATTTTTAAAAAGATGCTGATTTTACTAATGCTAGTTTTTTTCCTTAGTTAACCCTGTTGCTTTGGAGAACCTAAAAATATAAGCATACTGACAGTATTCATCCCCCTGTAAAGAGTGTTGGTAAATGGATTAACTGTCATGTAGAAAATGAAGGATTAATATCTGAATCTTGTGAATTTCGGATTACTAGACTCTACGTTTGGTTTATCATTTCAACATTTAAGCAGATCTCTTCAATTTGTTATAAAATTGACTCTTGAAAAAAAAGTAACTTGTACATATTACTAAATTTTAGTGTATTTCCCAGAGCATATAAATAATTTCCTTGGGGAAAACATTTTTTAAGAGAATTTTTTTGGCTCTAGTTTACTTAATGACCTTTTAGCATCAGTAATGAATGCCTAATCTGTTCTGTTGTGTTGCTGTATCTGAAAAACATGGACTGCCACTTCTTGCATGTTCCATTGCCTCAAAAGTTAGCTGTAGACTAGGTTTTAATATTTAGTGAATGGATGCCAGTATAGGTGCGGTGGGAGAGAGGAAATCTTTACTGAACACCAGTAGAACATTAGTCTAGTATCCTCTTCTTTTTTCCCTTTAGAACTTGTTGGAGAAAGTGGCACAGAAAATGCAAGCTCCTAATAAAATCCACTGGATTGAGAAAGCAAGTCATTCCATGGCAGTGAAAGGACGGTCAACAAATGATGTTTTCAAAGAAATAAATACACAGATTTTGTTTTGGATCCAGGAAATCACTGAAATGGACAAGAAATAATTGTCTGTAGTTACAAGCTATGTTATTTTGAATACAAATACAGTTAATTTGTTAAAGAACAACATACCTCTCAGCATTCTGAGATATATTTCAGACTAATTTAATGTTCTTTAATGTTCCCCCATTTTTAAAACACATTTTGTGAAATTAATGCCCTTTACAAAGTGTCTTTTGAAAGCACTGTTATAGTTGTATAAAGGTGATGTACAAATATTGAAGGTGGTCTAAATATAATTTATTTTCTTTAATATAGTTAAGTTTTGAAAAATTAAACATTGAATTTTGTTACAAGAGAACTTTTGTCTTATTGCCGCGCAGCTGAGAAAATACTCTTAATTTTGCAGAGCAGTGTCATCTTTATGAAAGGAAAACAACACTTTAGTAAATTTAGTCAGTTTTATAGAGTATACATCTATTAATCTAATCTTTTAATAAATCTCAAGGGATAGATGACGATACATTTTCAAATATGGGGACTCTGAGCATTGTTTTTAGAATAAAGTAACAACTTGCATTCATTAAATGTTTACTGAAGGCCTGTTATAGGCAAAGCCTCATGAGGTTTGCAATGATGAGTAAACACTTGGAGTTTGGTATAGTGGGGGAACTTGATGTCTAAAGCTGTCTGATTAAGGGGAGAATGAAATAAGGAGTAAATAGTGGGACTAACATCTGTGCTGTATCTAGGCAGAGTTAGGGCACTTAATTTTGCCTTGAAGTGCAGGTATCCCTTGGACTAGACTTGAATGGTATTGAGTTATATATTAAAAACATAGGTTCTATATTTCCTGTAAAGAACACAAAAATGTGATGAGGCTGATGAGATATCTATATCTATATCTATATATCTATATATATATAAAGTTTGTAGTGAGCAGTGGTTTTCTGTAGTAGGAAATTAACTCCCTTCCCTGGTTTCTCTACTGCCCTAATGTTAGGCCCTTCAGACAGCCAGGGTGGCCTGGGAAGCTTGCAGATTTTTGAGGTCCCTCACTCCTCCTGCCCTGGTGAAGTTAATGGATTTTAATTACTTGTTAATTTTTCTAAATAGTGCATAAAGAACAAAAACCTAGATAACAGTATCTAAATTGTGTGTATTACAGAATGAAATCACGTACAACTACAAAATCGAAATTTCCATGTCACTCAGTGTACAATAGTTACTCACTTTTTGACTGAATTTCTTGAACAAGGCCCTAACTTAAATAGTATATAATTCTTAACTTTTAAAACAAGAGTGATCAAAATATTATAAAAAATATTTAACCAGAGCTGACAAATATAATAATGGTCTATTTTAAATGTAAATCAATTGGAAAATATTAATACTGTAAACCAGAAGTGAAACTAAAAAGGAAAATACAAAGGAAAACTTACTATAAAGCAGACTATAATATAAAAGTACAATGAAGAAATAGATTTAAAAGGTTACTAACCAGCTATGTAATTATAATATTCAAGTTTTTAAATTAAACTATAGGCATAATATGGATGACCATTCAAAGATACTACTACAAATATAGGGATGTTGTAGAAGGTCATTAAAAGTTGATTTTACCCTGAGTTATCTATGAGAAACTACTATTCTTGATTGATGAAGTAGCTTGGCATTTGAGAACTGTGTACCTAGCCATGGGTGGGGAACATAACAACTGCTAGAGAAAGATATGAGTGATACGTGTAAGGCCAAAATAAACATTTGTGAAAAGGTCCCATCTGCTCTTCTGCACAGAATTGACACATCTTGCAGGGAAAGGGTGCAGCTCCTTCAAGTTTGAGATTATGGTCAAAGAGCTATCCTGGCACCGGCTCTGGTAGGCCCTGATTAATGGCACAACCATTCACCTAAATCAGTAGTTCTCAACTAGGAGTGATTTTGTTCTCTAGGGGACATTTGACAATGTCTGGAGACATTTTTGGTTGTCATGACTGGGGTGGGGCTGCTACTGGCCTCTCATAGGTAGGAGAAAGGCATTCTGCTAATATCCTGCAGTGTACAGGACAACCAGCCATTACGAAGATGCACCCGGTCCAAGATGCCAGTAATGCCTAGGTTGAGGAAGCTAGTCCTTGACAAACCAGCTTTGGGATTATCTTTAAATCCTTTCTCCTTCACCATTAGCTTTTCTACACCACTTCTGAATCCATTTGCTTCCTTTTAGTTGCCAAATACTGTGTTTTCAGTATCAAAGTCTGATTCTATCCCCATACTGTAAAATGAATTACAGTAGCCTAATTCATTTTACTATTTTATTGTCTCCTTGGTTCAATAAACCATTTGACACCTCTAACTCAAAAACTGTTGGTGGATCTCCAAGGGTGACTATTAAGATTAAAGACCTTAGTTCAAGGCTCTCCATGATAGGCCCTATCAACATTTTAACCTTATTTTCTCTCCCCCATACTCTTAACCTGTACACAGTACTCCAGCTAACCTGGATACACAAAGTTTATGAACAAGTCTTTCTGTCTTCTCTTCCTGAAACTTTTTTCTTTGTCTGTTACCAAATCATACTCATCCTTCAAGGCCCTTAAATTCTCTTTCCCACTTCACAGCTTTTCTTGAATTACCCCAGCCATCTCTCCTTCAAAGCCACATAATTACCTTCTCCGTTGCTATTCACACCCTGCCTTTTCAGAGATTATTGACATATTTGCTGTATACAACTAATTACATACTGCTTCGGGTCAGGGAATGGTTTTACTCATCTTTGTATCCATAAAGCACTTGGTGTTACTTGCTCAGTGCCTTAGTCATTGATTATTCAATAAATCCTTGTATTGAACTAAGATATTAATATCCTTGGTTTTATATTGCTATTTTATACACATTACTGGGACTTTCTCTTTACATGTAAAGAACAAAAACCTAGTTCACAATGTCCAAATAGTTCAAAGAGTGTGGCATTGGTAGATATATTTTTTTAAACTTAAATAGAATTATTTTCTGGGTGTTTTCTTTCAGTATCTATATTACTGTTAGTAATGGGATTTCTCTGCTGTTATTTTTTATTGTCTTCGTGACTTTTAAAAATAAACATAGCATTTACTTTTTTTTGCTGCTCACTTGAGATTGACATAAGAAGAGGTTTCTAGTGCAAAGGACAGAAGTGTCTATGCTGAAAAATAGGTAATTGTACTTTTATTAGTAGTCAAGTACTTAAATAACAAACATGACAAAGCCCTGGAGGGGATGGGGATACTCTTCTTTACCTATCTGCAGACTTAAGCATCAGCGAGAGTGGTACACAGAAGTTCCTTTTCAGTTCTTACAAGAGCTATTCGTGGTATACTAATTAGGGATTCAGTGTCATCAAGCCCTAAAAGATCTAAGGAACTAGAGAGTTCCTTAATGTTAAAACGCTCAACCCCCTTTAAGATAGTTAACATTAAATGAATTAGAGAATGTCTGCCATCAGGCAAGAGAAACTGAGTATTTTGCCAGCTGCATTAAATATTATAGAAAACCCCAGCAGAATAAAATCACCCTGATCGTGTATATGGATGGGGAGTCAGAGAGGAGGGTGAACCTTACCCTAGAAAAATCCAGAGGAACTGTTGAAGTTTCTTCTAGAACTAAGGAATGCCTACCATGCATTCCGGAGAGCTATACTTTGCAAAGACAAACCCCATGATCACAGTTTAACTAAATTAAGATCATAAATACCTGTCGGCTATGGTCCAGTAGACTGGGAGAGTGTAAACTCCTAGGATGCGTCATTGATCTCATTATCTCTAATACTCAAGGGAAGTAAGAGCTCAATAAATCTTTCTTGCACTCAGTTAAAGTTATGTGACAGAAGAGGCCTGAACAGTTAACTCTGGTGTAAAGAATTATACTTCTTTCCTCAACCGACCTTGAATAAGTGAAGACAAAGGAAGAATTAATTCATTACGTCTTCAAAGGGAAAGTGCTCTAAATCCAAGGTAGTATTAATATTTTCATTAATAGTACAGACTTTTTTGTATACTTGTGACTAAACTACTCTCTAGACTTTGAGGGAAGGTGAGCAGTACTTAGATCTGGCTCTGCCCCACCCTAATTCTGACATCAGCAAGCGTCACAAATAGCTGCTCCTTGGAATCACCAGAAACAGGGTGAAGAGGAAATTCACCAGGAGACCATTCCAAAATCTACCAAAATCTAACCTGGGTTTTCAGCATCACAGTAGATTGTTGAAGAGGAACACGGCTGACAGACCCCTCTAACAAAAAGAAACATAAAATGAGGTGTTCTATTTTACTAAAAAGTCAAGTTGGTATGAGCTCAGTTAAATACCCACTGTGACACGTACCTCACTTTTCTTAGACCCAGAGCAATCACTGCTGCACTTGACAAGGCACTGGGCAGCACTGGACATTTTTTTTCTGGCAGAGCATTGCATGTGGTTATGAGATGGGCATACCACCTTTTTGTGTTTTGGGGCATCCAGAATCGAGGACTTTGGAATGAAGACATCAGTCTATTTCACATATTACATAAAAATGCCAAAGCAATTTTATTTCTTTAAAAAAGTCGGTGGATTGGAAAATAATGCATTTTTGACATTATGGGACCTTCTAGAGTCCTGGACTTCTCAATATTACTGGATGGCAATCTTATTTATAATTTTTCTGGGAATTATCTTTGAGATCATACTCATAAAGATTTGTACAGCCTTTCAGAAGAAGCCTGCACTTCCTTCAGAAAAGGATAATACAGATGCCCACAAGGTAAGAACAAATGCTTGATTTCCTTTTCCCCGATTTTTCAAAGTAACACATAAGAATAACTTATAAAATTGTGGAAGTTTGATATTTGGATTACTCTAATATTTTATTGTCTCCCTTGAAACAGAAAGAAGACAGTTGCCTTAAAAGCATGAAATTTGGTAAGTATCCTACAATTTAATATTTTAATATAAAACTTGTTCAGCCTGAGCTTCTCCTTTTGGTGTTCTGACATTTTTTATTCCCATTTGTCTCTAGATAACTGGTCAATTCATTCATCTTCAGAAGAAAGGTAAGTGATGTATTCTGAAATTAGATGAAACAGGTTGGTTTTGTTCTACTCAAAATTACATCTGAATTACAGAAAAGGGTTTTCCCATTTGTATAGAGGTTGACAGCTGTTCAACATCTTAATTCAGTCGAACTCTGATTTTTTAAATGGTTGCTCTGTTCCAAGCTGTGTTAAATGGCTTTTTATGTACTGTTGAAATTATCATTTTAGGTAGGTAGACTCATTACCATTTTTACAAATGAGGAAAATAAAGCTTAGAGAGGTTAAGTGGCTTGCTTCCCTACCCCATCCTCTCTCTCCAGTACACATGAAGAAGAAATAATCACCAGTTCTGAAAATTCAGTTGAAAAATATTCATTTAGCACCTACTGTGAACCGAGCAGATCCTGAGCTAAGTGCTGCAAGAGTGACATGAAATGAGTTTATATCATCAGCATCCTAAGGATGCCTGAGTGCTAGAGATTAAATACAGACACCACTACTCTTGTTGCTATCAATATCTTAATTGTTTTCATCAAAGTCCGTTCAGCAATCATTAGATATCCCTATACAATGGACATTGGCTTTTATACTGGGATACAATTAATAAGATAGTATCTGTTCTCTGGAAGCTTATACTCTTGTGGAGGAGACTTAGATATAAGGATGATTGCTTGCAGTACGGTAACACAGTGATAGGAGTACTATGAGAACATTTAGGAGATACCTAAGCCAGCGTAGGGGTGTTGGGCTGGCTTCATGAAGAAGGTTATACTGGAGCTGAATTTTAAAGGTAAGTGAAAATTAGCCAGAAAAAGACAGTGGGTTAGGAGGATAAGAAAGGAAATTATAAACCATGAGCAGAGGAAAGGAAATAAGGAACAGGGTATGTGCAATAAATTATGATGATTTCAGAGTTGCTAGAATGCTAAGGACGGGTCAGGGAGTAGTGGGAGATGAAGGTGAAAAAATATGCTGGAGTCAGATCATGGGGGACTTTCTATACCCTGTTAAGAAGCTTGGAGTTTATTCTGATAGTGAGTAACCACTGAAGGTGGTTAAGCGTAGGAGTGACACAGTTTTGTGTTTCAGCTAGATCACTAGTAGCTAGCTGTGTGGAGTATGCATCTGAAAATTACTTTAATTTCTTTCAGTTGTCAGGTGTAAAGGGGCTTTATTCATTTAATCTGGTTGCTCTATTTTTATATGAGTACTAGCAACTCTAGTTATAAAGTGGGTGTCCTGAGAAGCAGTAACAGTATCTGGAAGTACGGGGAGGTGGAATCCCGGTCAGAGTTGGTTGGGAACAGGAATGCCAGAGCAAACCAGGACACCTCAGAAGTGCATCCACCATAAACGATCATCCAGAAGTCAACTGGACAGACCAGGAGTTGGTGTTTGAGGTGTACAGGGCTTAGGTGTGCACTGTGGTTGAAGATTCTCATGTAACTAAAAGCCAGAGGATTGACAGACAAGAGAGGAAGCCACAAGATGAAGTGGGGAGGAAAGGATTTTTAGCACCAGGATCAAGATAATCTGAGAGTTTCCCCATCCCTCTGTGCCATTATTCCATTCCTGCTTAGGTGGAATTAAATACTTTTAATAGGCTTTAGGGAAAAGTAATTGAGAAGAAGAAATTGGGGGGGATGGTGTTGAGGGAAAAGGGTTAGGAAAGAGATATGGCTTCCATGGTGGCAGTACATTGTAGTGAAAAAACACATTTTGAATTAAAAAGGTCTAGGTGTATGTCATAGTTCTGCCTCTAAATGATGGCATGGCCTTGGGCAAATGACTTAAGCTCACTCCTTTTCCTTACTTTCAAAATAGCAGTTAGAAGAATTACCTCTTAGGAATATCAAGAAGATTAGTTAAAGTGATATGTGTAACAAAGCAAAAATATTTTACTGTGGCACCAGAATTCCTTTTTGGGGTAGAATTATGTTTGGGAGAGCATCTTAAATTATTTTGAGATAAAAGGGCTTAAATATTGGTAGAACCTCAAGCATAAAAATGGTTAAAGTTGCACTGCATCAGAGACTGAGTGGGTTTTGTCTTGCTTATGAGATGAGAGAGAAGAGAAAGGGGAGGGGTGGGCAGAGAGGAGGGAGGAGCAGGGGAGGCGGTGTGAGGCTCGGGACTGAATGGCACGAAGGACGTCAGAGGGTGAGCCTACCACCCAGTATCCGGAGTCAGGGAGAGCCGTGCTGGCCAGGCACAGTCTCAGTGAGCAATGCGAACTGCTGATCTTATATCCATTGAGTTTTGGGAGATGGTTTGTTTCAGGGTTGACCTCAGCCTTAGACGTGTGTTCCTGGGAAAGTCTGCCACCAATTGCCTGAGTTTCAAAGATTAAAGCTGTCACTGGTTGGTTTCAGAAGTGTATTTCCTGAAGCGAGTTACCATTGATAGACAAAATTGTTTAAAAGCAGATTTGGTGTTTGTTACTATGACTCTAGGATTATGCTACGACTCTATGCCATTGATTTAATTAATTTACAACCACTTCTAGTACTTGTTGCCATGGCTATAGAGCTGTCAGTCTTTTCCTAGGAGTACGGGGAGTTCTTTTTAAATTTTCAAAGGCCAGTTGAGATTCCCTGGTGGGGAGAGGCCAAAGGACATTTAAAAAATAGACAGACATGCCTAACGGTTAAGTGGGAGTTGTTTGCTTTGCTGTAGTTAACTCCCTTCTATATCTGCCTCTAGCTTTTCGTTAAAGTTAGCCACATGTGTGGGTGGTTTGTGTATGTGTATTTTTCCCCCTTCATTGAACCTGAAGAACGGGTTGGGTTGTATGTCTGGATCAGCTTGCTGTGGACAAGCGTTAGCCATCAGAAAGCTAGAGGTGAAAATGGCCACTCAGCAAATATTACTGAGGGCCTACAATGTGCTGCAGGCCCTTGAGATACAGCGGTGAACAAAACAGACATTGCTTCCCACCTTACGTTTTAGAGGGGAGTCTGATAGTAAATGACAACATGATAAATAAATTATATGGGAGGTGGTGATAATTATATGTGATATGGTAAAACAAAAGATAGTGTAGGGTAAGAGGAATCAGGGTGCCAGAAGTAGGAGAAGAGAGGTAGGTGCAACATATGTGGTGGGATTTAACTAAAGCCTTGAAGGGATGGGGAGTTAACCAAACAGAAATGGTAGAAGAGTATTAGAGAGGTTGGAGAATAGGTGACCAGATCATGGTTGGACCCTGCAGGCCATCTTAAAGACAGTGGCTTTTACTCTGAGTGACAACAGGGGATCATTGTAGAGTTTTATACGGGAGAATGATATGTTCTGTCTTATATTTTTAAAGGATTATTCTGCCTGCAGTGTTGAGAGTAGACTATACTGGGTCAAGGGTCTAAGCAGACGGCAGGCTTTTGCAAGTAATCCAAGTGAGAGATAAAAGTAACTTAAACCAGGGTGGTAGCAGTGGAGATGGCAAGAAGTGGTTAGGATATACTTCAAAAAGTAGAATCAGTGGGGTGTGTGGATGTGAGAGAAAGGAGGCAAAGATGACTCCAAGATTTTTACCTGAGCAAGTAGGAAAGATGCAGTTGTCATCAACTGAGATGATGACAGCTGTGGGTGGAGCAGGTTCTGATGGGGAGATGAGGAATTTTGTTTTGCAACCATTGAGTCTTAGATTGATTGGGCATCCAGTAGAGATAGTAAGTAGTCTGGGAGAGATGTCTGATAGAGACAGTGAGTTTGGGGGTTCTTGGCATATAGGCAGTATTAAAAGCCACAGAGAGGGTGAGATTACAAAGGGACTGTGAGAAGATAAGAGGAGCAGGGGCTGAGCCCTGGGGCACTTCAAAGAGGGCAGGAAAAAGAGGAGGAACCAGCAAAGAAGACTGACGAAGAGCTACCAGTGAGTTAGAAGGATACCCAGGAGAATATGTGGTCTGGAAGCTCTCCAGAGCAGGAAAGACAAATAGTTATATAAGGTATACAAGTTAGGTATCAGACCAATATCCCTTATGAATATAGATGTAGAACCCTCAACAAAATACTAGCAAACCAAGTTCAGCAGCATATTAAAAGGATTATATACTCTGACCAAGTGGGATTATCCTCAAGAATGCAAGGTTGGTTCAACATACATCTAGCATTGTTTTATTATGTTTAAAATCATAATATTAAATTGTTGAAATATTGGTCTTGCATTTCAGCTTTTTTCTATATTTTCCCTGAAATGTGCAAAAAACTAATTCTGTTTATGTCTCATATTTTCACTGTTCACTTTCCTAAGTGAATAATACTCCTGTCCTGAGGAAATTTTATCCTAATTATGTCTGGACACTGCTATAACTTGTTAGGGTCACCTGGATTCCCTAGAATGCTTATGCATCCTGCCTGTATCAATTAGAATATTTTAATTCTCAAGTAACAGAAAACCACGATTCAAACTGGCATACCAAGAAGAGAATTTATGATAATCATATAATAGGAAATCCTGAGGTAGGATTTGCTTCAAAATTGGTTGATACAGTGGCTCAACAACTTCATTAAGGTCCTGTAACTCTCCCTCTGCCTTTCCTCATGTTGGTTTTACCTTAAGGTGAACAGAAAGATGGCCACAAGAGTTTCAAAATCAGACCAGCAATGTCCAGAGGAAGTAAGAGGCCATTTTTTTCTCTGTCTTTTCTGGGAACAAGGCAACTTTTCCCAGAAGTTGTTAAAAATCTTTGTCTTATGCTGGGATTAGTTCATGCCCATTCCTAATCTAATTACCATGTTAGATTTAGCCTAATCATTTGGGGTAGAATGAATGTTGAAGAGTCCACATCCATGATCATTACTGCAACTCCCAATTTTGCTCTAGTAGTAAAGACATGATACTAAAGATAATGGGTAGGTGTATTAGGGTTCTCCAGAGAGAACCATTGGAAGATAGATTAATAGATAGACAGATAAATATAAAAGGAGATTTATAGGAATTGGGTCACATGGTTATGGAGGCTGAGAAGTCCCATGGTGTGCCATCTAAAAGCTGGAGAACAAAGAAAGCAAGTGATATAGTTCAGTCCAAGGCAGAAGCCCTGTGGGGAGGGGGTGTGCAGCACTGGCGTAAGTCTCAGAGTCCAAAGGCCCAAGAACCAGGGGCTCTGATGTCTGAGGGCAGGAGAAGATGGACGTCCCGAGAAGAGAGAGGGAGAGTTTGCGCTTCCTCCGTCTTTTTGTTCTATTCAGGCCCTTAATGGATTGGATGATGCCCACCCAGTTGGTGAGGACATATCTTCTTTACTCAGTCTACTGATTCAAATGCTAATCTCCTCCAGAAACATCCTCACAGACACTCAGAAAGAGTGTTTTACTGGCTTTCTGGGCATCCCTCAGCCCAGTCAAGTTGACACATAAAATTAACCATCACAGTTGGTAACAAAGATGTGTATACAGCCTGTATATTAGATATTAATAAATTCTCTTAACAGTTGAGAGAAGTTGAAAAAGTATTTAACATATTTTAAATATTCACCTAATAATTTTGTGTTCTCTATGAAAAACGGCAATCAGTAGTTTAGCTGAAACTACTCCAAATTCTAATTAGCAGAATCCAAATCAATGAGATTTTCCTGTATAAAAAAGCATTTAGAAAAAATGATTTTTGTGATGGGGTATATTTTGATGATTTTATATATTATCTTCATTGTTTATGATGAAGCATTATTTAAAGTAGGGTCATTCTTCCAGTAAAGTACAAGATAATCTATGTTCCCTGAACAGACAGCTACCAGAATTTCTGACTTAGCCTATATGAGTTTCAGTTGATGACTTTAGGCTGCCTTACCATTAAACAAAACTTAAGGTGCATCAGAATCACCTGGAGAGCTTGTTAAAACTCAGATTTCTGGGCCCCATCCCCAGGTGTCTGATTCAGTAGGTCTAGGGTGGGGCCTGAGATTTTGCATTTCTGCTCATTTCCCAAGTGATGCTGATGCTGCTGGTCTGAGCATTGTTAGACCAAGCCTAATCATTTGAGGTAGAAAGGATATTGGAGAATCCACATCCATGATTGTTATTTCAGCCCAAAAGTATGTTGAGAAGCAGTACCCTAAAATGTAGGCTTTTCTCTTGATCAAAAACAAACAGCTGTTAAAATAATCTGGACTTATTTATAGAAAGCTATAGTTTATGGTATTGGACATTCTTCTGTGGTACCTCTTAAAGTTCCATAAGGATATTTTTACTCTTGTCAAAACTTTCCTACACAGAACAGAAACAAACTGATATTCCTTTTAAAAGGATATAATCTTAACCTGCAACTTTGACTGTCAAAATAGACAGTCAAAAGTAGACTTTTGGACAGGTTTTTGAGGAAGAATCCCTCATTCTCCTAGATATGAAAATAATTTACTTCACTTTGTCAGTGGATTGATTTATTAAATGAATGACACTAGGTAACGAATTAGTGTGTAATGTGGACAATGACTTTCCAATTTATCTCTATACTGAGCTATGTTTTTATAGACTATTGGGCTTCCTTAAATCTAGAAGAGAGTTCCTGTAGAAAATAGGTCCTCAGTGACAATTGATTTACACACTGCTTTCTTATATTTCAGAGTTGATGACTTTTCAGAAAGAACAACTACTTCATCACTTACATCTGAAGGAAATGAACGTAACTTTGGAGACAGAGTTTCACTGCCAGATGAACCAACGCGGGCAAGTACCAGTGAAAGTAAATATCGCCTAAGTCACTTTAGTGAAAGTCATGAGCCATCTTCAGATGGTACTAGCTCGTCTTTGTCACTGTTTCATTCAGAAGTACAGGGAAATTTTCCAAGGTGCAGAGGGTGTCCTGAAAACGAACATGAAACAATACAGTTTTCATCTAAGAAATTATTTTCCATAATGAAAGACAACGAAAATAAAAATTTGATGTTTTCTTCTGACTTTAACTTTTCAAGAATTTCTAGAATCATTATAGAAAGTGAAGATATAGATGTGGCACCATGCCCTCCTGCCCATTTATTACTTTCTAGAGACCAAGTCAGACTTCTGGAAGAAAATGTGAGAAATCAAATTCCTTTAAAATCCAAAGCTACTTTAGAGAGTAAAACTACCTATCTGTACTCAAGGTCTCAAGAGCCCTTGATTCAGAATCAACATTCTGTTAGAAGGGACATTTCTGCCGAAGCACAAGATTCTTTTCTGGGACAAAGTGCTCTTCCGAATCAAGATTTTTCTGAAGCCCAATTTACTAGTCAAGCCCAACAACTTGTTAACAACCAGGTATCAATCAATAGCCAGCCTGATATCAAGGCCAGATACATTGCTCTGCCTCAAGATTTGATGAGGAAACCACTTTCCAGCAGCACACAAGACTCCTTCCAGACCCAAGATAGGGACAGGAGCCAACATTTGGTCCAAGTCCCACATTCTGTTGAGACTCAAGATTCAATCAAGGACCTAGAGTCTGATACAAAACACTCAGAAGAGGCCCAATATTCTGTTTGGTTTGAAGATTCAAACAAGATTCAATATTCAATCCCAGGGCAAGATAATATTTTTAATAATGCCAGACATCTAGTTTTAACTCTAAGCCCAAATTCAGTTGCTAATGTGATGCCACAACTAAAGAGTGCAAAGACAAAGGGCCAGAAACAAATTGCTAGCTCAGAATTAAACCAGTATCCTGCATATGGCTCAGTGCCTCTTTCACCTACCATGACCAGGCAGAAAAACAGAAGAAAAACATTACACAGTAAAAGTAAATTTAGTCTCAAAGTTCTACCTCAAAAGTCAAAGAAAACACCAACTTCATGGGTATTTCAAATCACAGTATGTCACACTTCAGAATATAGCAAGTTAAGACACAGTTATAAAACTAAGAAGAAAGAGTTACATCAAAGAAAAGGTATATCAGGTTTAGCATTGCGTCTTATTTATGCTTTCAAGCTTGTTCCTCCTTATATTAGGAAGTATTCCAGGAAAAGACTAGCGAAATTTATGCCAGGTTTAACAGGATGTAGGCATTTTCTGCTGAAGCAAAATAAGTCACTGTATGCAGAGAAAGTCAACTATGCAGGGCCTGTTGAGAAAAGAGGAACCTCAGGGAGTACTAAAAACGAAAAGCATCATGGCAGAGACAATAAAGAACTAAAAAACATTTCACCACAAATTCCACCTCAGCTAGAAGAGTCTTTCATGGTCAATATTTATCAACAAAAAGCACCTTGTTCTTCATTAATAGAAACAAACTGGAAGAATAAAGACTCTCTTAAAGACCCAATTTTACAAGCAAAGGAAATGGACATTACAGAGTTTTGTGCCCCAAATAGTGAAAAAACATCTGACCTGCATATTGCAAAGCATGAGACACCTTTAGAAGAAGCTATATCAGCACCTTTGCAGAAATTTGATTCCTCTCCCAAAATGGAGTCAGACAGAAGAATGAAAACATGCGAGGACCTAAAAAGTACAGAGAATTCACATCTTCTACTTACAAGTGGAGAGAAGTTACCAACTAGTACGTCAGAAATGCAAAGGTGCTTTCCAAAGGGAAATACCCATGAAAAAGAAGATTTTCCTGAAATTGTTCTGGGGTCTTCAGATGTCAATTTGCTCATTTCACTAGGAACCAAAAAGCATAAAAGCAGTGAACAGTCAGCAGGTGTAGAAATTCAAGAGAGTCCAGAAGGTGTAATTGAGAAGGAAAAGAAACCATTAATAGTTAATGTTACAGAAGATGGTGACCTAAGTGAAAGTGAGGAACTCGAATGCAACACTAGAAGCAGCATAAAAAATAGGCAAGATGAAAGAATATCTGATGCATTTCACGATGCCACTCACACTGCCCTTTCTGAACCACCTCATATGGAAATGCAGAGTGGATTAAAAACCAAGACAGATACATCAAGAATAGGGCTTAGTCATTCAGCGGTAAAGCAAGATGAATTACCAGATGACAAAAAAACATGGAGTGCAGAATACATTGAGAAGAGATGTATATTTAAAAAACCACAAGAACATGACAGAGAGGAAGAACAACAGGCTCTGCAAGAAGCAGATCCACAGCTAACACCAGGTTTCAGGTTCAGTCTACAACTAAAGCAGAAGCCCAAGTACGTCAAATTTGAAATAGGACAGAGCTGTTCAGAAAGTAGAACAACTCAAAATGAAGAGCTAGAGGTACAACCACACACTCTTTCTACAGAAACGACTGTGGGCACTGGTCCATGCCCCACAATGGATCCATTTCAAGTTGAGAAGGTGAAGCAAAGCACAGACAGACCTACAGGCAGGGAAACTGCAGATCCAGTGCATCCTCTTACAGTGTCACAGAGCTTGCCAGTTTTAACTGAAACAACAGAACATGGTGTCCCATTGTGTGGAAGCCCCGGAAAGCCCCTGGATGATCAAATTACAGAAGAAAAGGAATACTTAAAAAGAGTTTTACCTGAAGTTGCCCTGGGGTCTCTCCATAGGCGTATGCTTCCTTTATCAAGTGTACGCTTGATAAATGTACGCTGTCTCAACCATGTAATTACGAAAGTAAAGACGCCACCAATACATCGTAGAAGAAGATTGAGAGATGATTTCAAAATCATGATTAAACAAATACTGCAAGATGAAACTGTGGCAGATATGCTTCTGAATGTTATTGACCCTCACGTGTCTATTTTGCCTTATATTATAACACACAGCAGATTAAATGCAGAGAATCACAGTCATACCAAGCTAAAACAAGAGATAGCAGAAGTTGAAAGAGAAGAAAAGTGTTCAGATACCATTACTAAAGGAAGTGACTCTGGAGACACACCAGAAGCAGCTAAATTGCAAGATGAAGTGAGTGGGGAAAAAGAAGCTTCACCAGAAGCAGTCCTTGAGGATCGCTGGAACCTCAGATTGGATGCATATCCAGAGAAAGAGCTTAAAACAAAGAAAGAAATGCAACAACCAATCACATTGGCAGAAATCATGATGGAGTCTGTTTACTCGGCCATAACAGATCCATTTCATGCTGAGAATATGAAGAAAAGCCTGACCACACAAACAGATTTAAGATGCACTGCACATTCTGAGATGCCTCCTCCAGCATCAGAAAAATCACTGATTGGAGACCCTTTAACAACAAGAGAAAGTGATGTTCGAGATTATGGAAGTGATACAAGGGAAATGGTTTATTCTTTTGCAGAAACAAAGGCAGAATTACCCAAAGATTTACCAGCAATTTTCCCAGAGACTTTTAATTGCCACATGCCTGTTTTATCTCATTCTAAAGTGAAGAAAAATAGAGTAAGATTCTCACACCTAGAAAGTAGAGTGAAGTCCAAGTCTGTACACATGAAAGCATTGAAGCCATCAATTTCACAAATATGTAATATCACAGGTCATAGAAAGAAACTGGAATCTGACTTTAAGGCCAAGTTTGAAAAGATCAACCAAGCTAATGGGCTGGATTATGAATTTCTAAACACCCTTTACTCTCCTGTGTACAGCAGGTTACAAGGAGAGACAAACAGCTTCTGCCATGCTCAGGTAAAGCTCCAGGGACTAGCACATGAGGGGAGACCACAGTATGTTGATTTCTTTGATAAGAGTAGTGCATTCTATGACAGAGAAGGAAAAGTACAAGATGGAGAGGAAGAGGAGCAAAAAACGTTGCTAGTAACTGCTCCGCAGCATACCCAGTGCCTCTGGATCAATGGGTATCAAGGGAAAGAGACCCACCTTGCCGAACCAGACCCAGCACTGGACCGTTTAACACAGGAACAAGATATACAGCACCGAACATGCTTTACACAAATTGCTTCGCAGACTGGCCTCCAGATGGGTCCTCGAGAAGCTAAGGAACTCCAGAAGATCAACAAACCAGAAGATGACATAACAGCCCCTACGGGTCTGGAGATTCCAGCTCCCGAGGCAGGGAACTCATCACTTGATAAACTTTTGAACACTACAACAGAGTGTGGCTTACCATCTGGTGGAAACCTTAAAAGGGAACTAGATTCTTATTTTGTGGGGAAAAATTCAGAGTTACCAGAAAATTTGCAAGTGACCTTCCCACGGTTTTCTGATTCTGTTGACCCCTTTGTTTCTAAATCTAAAAGAAAGAAAAACATATTAAAATTAGCAAGGAAGCAAAAAACAGTGAGTCGTAGGTATAGAACTATGAGAGAACAAAAACCATCAATTTTGCATATGCTTAATGGCAGGCAGAGCAAGGCACTGCAATGCAATTTAAAAACAAAGATGAAGAATCCACAGCAAAATAAAAATATAGCAGATGCATTTTTGGATATCATTCACTTCAAGGTGCCTACTTTGCCCAACATCAAAATGAGTATTGGATTAAATGTGGAGACAGATATGCAAACGGTAACAAGACTTAGTCATATGCAGCTAGTGCAAGGGAAATCGCCAAATGGAAGAAAAATATGTTGCCCAGATTCTATCAATATGAGTAGTTTATCTAACAGTGTGAAAGATGGGGAGGAGAAGGCAGGGGAACAAGATTTACCAGCTCCAGAGACTAGCCAAGGCCTCATATTCAATATATATCAGAAGAAGAATCATGACCTTGTCAAATCACATGAGGAACTGAAACAACCAGGAAGTATAAATATTCAGGTACAACCACAAACACATTTTGCACAGATTATTTTAAGCTCTGCTTCATGCCCTACATTGGATCAGTTTCAACTTAGAAAGCTAGAGAGCTATGCTAGGTTTTCACCTCCAATGTCAGGAGAAGCAGAGATTGATGAACACATATTTTCTGCAAGAGAATGTGGTGTTCCATCTGATGCAAACCATCAAAAGGAACAAGCTGATGGTATTGAAAAGAAAGAGACAGTGACTTTAGATTTCTGCCTGGCTTCTTTATCTATATCCAAAAGCAAGAGAAACTTCAAACAGTATTCAGACTTGAAAACCTTAATGAAGCCCAAATGTGGAATTTTAAAAGCAAAGAAACCATCAATTTCAAACATGTTCAATATCAAGGGTGGTGCTAGCCCAAATCATAGAAAAGAATTGGGATATAACTTAACAACCAAAATTAAAGAGGTGGATGAAGGTGAAAAAATGGCAGACGACAGGTACTCCCTCACGTCTATTATACCTGCTGTTAATAGGTATAGCAAGAGAGAAAGGGAAAAAAACATGTTGTTAGGAGAAAAAAGACTCAGTTCTAAACAAGTAAAGCGAGAGATATCACCACATGAAGGTAATATTACTCCAGGTGACACCAAAGAAACCAATCTTCAAGATGAAGAGGAAGAAGAAGGTGAACAGGAGATGTTGTTAAAGATAATTCCACAGCACAGCCAGCATTTCGTCTTCTGTTCAGGCCAGAGGAAGGAGCTTGACCTTCACAAATGGGGAAACAAAGGACGTGGGAAAATTCTGTTTGTTACAGAACAAGACGTCCCACGACAAATGCAGCTTCCAGATCCAACCCAGGCAGAGGAGCCAAAGAGAAGCCAGCAGACACTAAATGGCACGGTGTGGTCAGCGAGTTCAACCCTTCCCTTTCTAAAGTCAAAGGAATCACTAATTGGTCGAGTTTTAATTGATACAATGAAATGCGATGTCCCAAGTAATGGGAGATGTACGGGGGACCTGTACGATCATGGTAAAGAGGAAAAGACAGAGTTTAAAGAAGATCTACAAGCAACTGTCCTGGGGTCTTTGGATGCCTCCACACCTGATCTGTTTGAATCTAAGAGGCAGAGAAAGACACTTACATGTAGAGCCTTAAAAAGTAAAATGAGTCCCAGATGTGTTATTATGAAGACAAGGAAGGCACCAATTTCACAGATATTTAATATCCCTGGGAATGGTTGTCTAAAAGCCCTACCTCCAAAAACCCTGAAATCACAGATTGTTGACTTTTTAATTCAGATAAAATACTCTGGGGTACTGGAAGATCTTACTGCAGAGAGAAAGGAAGGAGTAGCCCAAGAATTACCAGCAGCAATTCCAGAGGTTTTGGATTTATCCACACTTGCTTTACCTGTGTCGAAAAGAAAGAGAAACAACTCAAAACTTACAGACAAGAGAAATAAAATGAGTCCCAAATGTGTAACTTTGAAGGCAAAGAAGACACCGATTTCAAAGACGTTTAGCGTCACAAAAGGTGGTGCACCAAGCCGTGGTAGGCAATTGGAATGCAACTTCAAAACCATGAGGAAACAAGGTCAGTCTGTGGCAGCTGTCATCCTGAATGCCTTTTCCTCTCCCATGGCGGTTTCACTGGACATGAAAGTGCATAACAGAAGTAAAGTAGAGATGGACATGCCGTGGAAGATGAGGTTCAGTCATGAGCTGCAACACCAAGGGCAGTGGCCAGATGGAGAAAGAGCCTCGTGTCCCTCTTCCAGGGGCGAGAAGGGCAGGGCCTCAAATGTCAGGAAGGAAGTCAAAGACCTCGGTGGAGAAGCAGCGCCATGGAATTCCCAACACCTCACTATCCATGCTCCTAACATGAAGGAACCTCGCTTTGTGAAATCAGATCTAAAATGGAAGTATTCAGCAAGGAAAAAAATCCCAGAATCGCTTACCATAGCTCAGGAGCTGCAGCAACACACACTTTTCACACAAAGTGTATTGCCTTCTGTGTCTTGCTCTATTTTGAATTCACTTCCATTTGAGAAGCTACCAAAAAGAACAAAACCACAGAGTCCAAAGATTTTATCTCCAATGACAGGGATATCACTTAGTGAACCTTTAATTGTCAAAGCACCGACTGATACCCTATCTGAAAGAGGCCCTGCAAAGGAACTTGCTAGTTCTATTCCAGAGGAAAAAATAGGGTTACCAAAGGATTTACGAGTGAGAACCCTGAAGTCTTTTGGTATCTACATGCCAGCGTCACCTAAAATTAAAAGGTTGAGAAATGCAGCACTAACCCCTAAGTCTAGAACTGGGAAAGCCCAGATGGCATCGATTTTAAAGACAACTAATATCACTAGGTCTGGTGCCCCCAGCCATGGAAAGGAACAGGTCTGCACCTTGGATGACATGGCCAAAGAAATATCTCAAAGTATGTCAAATATATTTATGAATACCTTTTTTTCACCTACACCTGTTTTACCTGCCATCAAAACACACAAAAAACTGAAAGCAAAGAAAGACCCATTAAGCAAAAAAGTCAATATTATACAGTTAAAACAAGAGGAAGGGAAAAGAGTGTGTAAATATACCTCTAATAAATGGAGCATCTCAAGCAGCACATCAGAATCAAGATCGCAAAATGAAAAAGAAAAAAAGGGCAAGGAAGTTTTATTCGAAGCAGGTCTACAATTCCTGAATAGGACCGGAAGTAGAAAAGATCAAAATATGCTTATTACAGAGCGAGAAGCGTGGCAACAAGCACTAGTTTTGGAAAATATGTTGGAGTTTATTTGTTCTCCTCTGATAATTCCATTTCAAACTGAAGAGCTGAAAAAGAATATCCTACCACAAACAGACATACTGCATAGAATAAGTGAAAAGAGTTCACGTCTAAAAAGAGGGAAAGCAATGTTTGATGGTCTTTTAATTGATGAGACAGTGTATAGGACTACGTCTGATCAGAGCCCCACAAGGAAGCTGGATGTTCCCAGTGCAGCTTCCCTACAACTTGAAGGAGAAGAGGAAGACATAAAAACTCAAAAAATAACAAAATACACAGTTGATCAAAATATCCCACCTCCCAAGTCAGGGATCTCAGTGCTTGGAGATCCATATAATGAAAGCTCTAGAAGGAAAGTGGGTGGTCGTATTGCCAAGAAACATAAAGAGTTGCCAAGAGATTTACTAACAATGTCCATGATGTCTGTTTTACCTGAATCTAAAAGGCAGAAAAAGGCATTAAAATTTCCAGGAAGGAAAGATCTTATGGGTCCCAAATGTATAACAACGAAGGCAAAGAAGCCCCTTTTTTCACAGGTGCTTAATATCACTAAGGATGGTCATCTGTACTGTAGAAAGGAAGAGGAAGGCCATTTAAAGTCTATGATAAAGGACATGCAACAAAATAGAGGTATAGGTGATGCGTTTTTATCTCCCACACCTGTTTCAACTGATAACAAAATAGATATTGAAATTGATAGCACACCAAAAACAGGGACGGATCGACCAAGAGTGAAAATATACAACCATACCTATCCA
Organism: Balaenoptera acutorostrata; assembly: GCF_949987535.1. NCBI lineage: Eukaryota > Metazoa > Chordata > Mammalia > Artiodactyla > Balaenopteridae > Balaenoptera > Balaenoptera acutorostrata. The sequence continues at coordinate 8,537,253 of NC_080081.1, forward strand.
GAGCTAGAGAAATCACCAAGTGATGGGGAAGCATGGGAGGCCAATTTGGCTGATACACAAAGCAGATCCAGCAACACAGGTGAAATGAATGTGCCACATAAAAAGGAAAAGGAAAACATCCCAGAAATGTTAGCAGAATCAATTCTGCACTATAGTCAACACTTCCATTTCAGTTCCCATCATATGAAAAATCTTGGCCCTTGCAAACCAAAATCTAAACTGAATAGTTCAGAAGGCAGAAGGACTTGGAATTTGTCTTGTGCCATGCAAAATATGAGGCAAGAAGAACACATTAGAGAAACTATTTTAGAGACTGTTTCTAGAAACGTGATGAATTTTATTCGAGTACAAACATTGAAGAAAAGTCTTCATACTCAAGAGGGAATACAATATATGGTAGGTCTAAAGACCCCATTTCCAAAAGCTAGAAAATCAGAGACTGGTTCCATACAATGTGATGGTCTCTGGGATGGAAATCCGAGGAGGAAATGGGATCGTCCTATTTCTAAGAAAAAGACATGGAATCAAAGTGACTTAGTAAGAACTGTCTTAAAGCCTTTAGATTTCTCCAGCCTTGATTCGTCTGAACCCAAAAGCCAGAGTTACACATTAGAGGTTGTAGACAAGAAAAATACAACGAGTCCCAAGCAGGTAATTCTGGAGGCAGAGAAACCATCAATTTTACAGGTGCTTAATAGCACAAGGTGTCTTACAGGAAGCCATAGAAAAAAACCCCACAAAGTTAAGTACAAGATAAGAGAGAGGCGATGGAATGAAAGTGTGAGAGAGACATTACTCCTCACCACTGAGGGAACTAAGATTCCAACGCCCAAGTTAGTGATTGATCAACTCTCATTCGATACAGCAGCGAGGGACACTCTGTATAATGACAGAACACGTCACAAAAATCTGGATGGTCTTATTACAGAGAAAAAGGCAGAGTTGGAGGAAAACTTAGCCACAACTCTCTTGGGGCCTTTAGATTTATTCACTCCTGTTTTATCTGACTCTGAAAGCCAAATAAACACAGTACAAGAGAAAATCATACTGAATCCCAGATGTTTAGCTCTGAAGAAAAAGGAGCCACTCATTTCACAGATACTTAAAATCAATAGGCAGTTTGCCACAAAGCAGAGGACAAAACTTAGATCCAATTTAAAAACCAAAATGAAAGAGATTTGGCAAGGTAAAAATGTGGCTGTTATATTTACAAATGCCATTTACTTCGCATTGGATACCTCTGACGTTAAAAGGCAAAGCAGATTCAAAACAGAGATAGACAGAGTATCAAGGTTTAGTCCTGTACAACCAACACACATGGAGTCGCCAGTTGAAAGCCGAGTAATTTTACAATTAGTTAATGCCACAGGTCATGCTGCTTTAAGCATTAATAAGGAACAGGAACAGGAACAGCGGATGGACATAGAGAGAGAGAAAACTGTGTTAAATGCAGACCTAAAATCTACAGATGCTTCTACGTCTATTCCACCGCACATAAAAATGGAGCAGTCACCTAGTACCTGGGGTAACTATGAAGAATCTTCTGAAAAGAGAAATGCCCTGAACAAAGCAAAAGTTACAGAGGAAGAAGAGTATGAACAACAGGTTTTGTTTGGAACACCTCCACAAAATACCCAGCCATTTGAGTTTCTACAAATGAGACAGCAAGAACCATGTGTCTCAGGAACCATCCAGAATTCTGCTTATGCTTACAATCCTAAATATCCTAAAATCATAAAACATAAAGCTAATGCAAAAGCAGCAGGTGTGAAAAACACTACGCACACTGAACAGGTAAAATTGAAGGCAAAGAAACCACTTGTTTCCCTGATGTGTAACACAACAGGTTATGGAACCCAAAGCAACGAAAAGGAAACGAGGTGTAACATCAAGAAACAGAAGCCGGGGTTCCAGCAAGGTAAAGCTGAGGTAGAGTTAGTCCTGAAAACTATTTGTGACTCTGGGTCTATTCCACCTCAAATTCAAGCGTTGATGGAAGCAGAAAGGGAGAAAGGCAAGGCACAAAGGCTGATACACATTCCTCCAGAGCCAAAGCTGGAGAAAGCGCTAAACAGAAGACAAATAGCATTTTCACAGTCCATTGCTAAGAGTGCTAAATCAAGAAATATATATAAAACAAGCAATGTGCAGATAGGTAAAGGTAAATCAGGTGTGAAACTGATAAACCTGTTTACTTCCTTACCATCTCTATCACATCCTAATTTGATTTCAAGAACAAAAGGAGGAAGAGATAAGTCAGGAACACCATGGAACTGCCTTCCACCACTAAACCTCCAGGCATCATCAAATATCAGGAAAACATCATTTGCAGAGTCAATTAATAGAGACAGTTTAAGCAACATAATAGAATCAAAACAACGTTTGCCCCAGAAAAAGAAGGAAGATGGAGACAATATAGTATATATGAAAGATATAAGGGGCTGCAAATGTGCCCCTTTTAAAAGAAAGAAAAAACTTTTTACACATACACTGCATGGAAACGAACCACAGTGGAACAATAAAGAACAAGAGAAAATGATGCAGGAAGATAAGAGTGATCTAGTTGTAGTTCAGAATAAGCCCTATGTTTCCATTCTGTCTTCACCTCACCTGGAATGGGGTCCTGCAGTGAAAGAAGAGGCATACATGCGAGGAGTATCAGGGTTCTGCCTTCCACCATTGACCCTCCAGGAATTGTCAGATGCAGTGATAATATGTGAGGAGCCAACTGATGATATTTTAAGCAGCATAGAAAGATCAAAATATATGTCACAGGAAAATGAAGATAAAGTGGAAATGGCTTTGGAAGAGAAAAGGAATCCCAAAAGAATAGCTTTGGAGGCGAACCAGTCTCCAATTGCACGGGAATTACAGTTGAACATCAAAAAAAAAGAGGAAAAGATGCAGGAAGATAAAGATGAACGAGTTGGGATTCAGAGAAAATCTTGTGTTTCCATCTCTTCTCTGCCTTACTGTGAAGTGGACACAAGAAGGAAAGGAGAAGCAATCATGCTAAGAAAAACAAGATCCTCTTTTCTACAACCAAAACTCCAGGGTTCATCAGATACAGGAAACATAGCACATAAAAAGTCTGTTTATGGTGATAACTCAAACAATGTAAAAAAAGCCAAAGAACATATAATGCAGGAAGAAGAGGGGAGAGCAAAAATGGCAAAAGTCCTACCTTTGGAGAAAAAGAAACCACCAAGTTCACAGGAAATCCAGTTGGACATCAAAGAACAAAAGAAAAAGATACAAAGAATTCAGGGTGAACCAAATGTGATTTTGACATGTACTTCCATACCTGCTACTTCTTTTAAATTGGATACAAGAATAAAAGAGGCAGACTACAGAGCTGAAGTAAGAAGGTACTCTCTTCCAGAACCATCACACCAGAAATCATCAGATGTAGTGAAAAAAGAAAATAAAGAGTTCATCAAGGGTGATAGCACAAGTGATGTACAAGCAGCAAACGTATATATGCCCCAGAAAGGAAAGGATAGAGGAAAAATAGTAAATATGAAATATATAATGTACTCCAAAGAGACAACTTCCAAGGCAAAGGTATTACCACTTCCACATGTACCCAATACCCCTGGCAGGTGTAGCCCCCAAATTAGAGAAGTACAGACAAACAGAAGAAAAGACTTGGGACATGTACAGGAAAGAAGAAGTGAACTAGATGAGGTTCTGACAGGACCTTGTCTACCTCAGTTTACATTAAGCAAAGTTATAGAAGGCAAGAAAGAGAAGCAAGGAGTAATAAAACCCGGTATTCCATCCTCATGGCACAGGGAATCATCAAATGCAGAGAAATTAAAATACACACTGTCACCTGTGAATGATATCTCAAGTGATTTGAAAAGAACAAAATACATGACACAGAAAGAAGAGGATAAAGCAAATATTTTTGTGAGAGACCTAATGCATCCCAAGTGCTTAGCTTTGAAGGCAAAGAAATCACCCCTTTTCCATATACTCAAAGCAAAGAAACTGCAAGTGAACATCAAAGAGCAAGTGAAAAGGGGGCAAGAAGGCAGAAGGGACACAGTCGTGCTTCTGAGCAAAATTTGTCCTTTTGTCACTTCCTCAGTTCATCTTAAATTTGACACAACAACAGAAGAAGAAGGTGGTCCAGGAATCATAAGGAATTATGTGCCACCCCCTGAGCTCCAAGATTCATTGCCTTCAGTGCAGATAGCACCTCCAAGGTCAACTGATAGCCACAGAAAGAAAGGAAAACAACATCCACCACCGAAAGAAAAGGACAGAGTACAAACAGCAGCCATGAGCGGCTCAGTGTGCGCCAGTGGCACAGATTTCAAGGCAAAGACATCGGCCCCTCCTCATGTGTTCAGTGTTGCTGAGCACGGTGCTCTAAGTAGGAGAAAGGAACCATGGCCGAGCATTGAGGAGAGCATAGAACAGGGGCAGGGAAGAACAGAAGACCTTGACATGGCTCCAACAAAAACTCCTCCTTCCTCGCCTTCTGTATCTCACCGTAGATGGGATGCAGGAACCAAAGGAGACGAAGACTTGCCTGCAGTTGCAGGATTCTCTCCTTCACCATTTCAGCTCCCTGCGTCATCAGCTGCAGGGAAAATCAGATATGCAGAGTCCAGTCAAGGTATTAGCTCATGTAATGTAATAATAAAAACTAATGGACATATGCCATATAGAGAGACAAAGGTCAGAGTAAAAACAAAAGACAAGAAAGATAGAATATACCCCAAAATAATAACTTTGGAAGCCCATACATCCCCACTTACACATCTACTCAGTAGAAACAGACTACCTTTGAATGTCAAAGAGCAAGGGAAGGAAGTGCAGGACAGCAAAGGTGAGCCAGAAATTGTTCTGAGGGAAACTCGTGCCTCCTTACTTTCTCCATCTTACCTGAAATGGGACACTAGCAGGAATGAAAAGGAAGACACAGAAAGAATAACACAATCCTGTTTTTCACCACTGAAGGTTTATGATCCATTCAATCCAAGCAAAAAAGCAGATGCTAAGTCATTTGATGGTTATTTGTTAAAAGACAAAGATAGACTCAAAACAGGTATTGAAGACAAAGTGCTCCCAAGTGAAAAAGCAGATACTAGGTCATGTGATGGTTATATGTTAAAAGGGGAAGTTAGACTCAAAACAGATACTCAAGACAAAGTGCTCCTGATATCTATGCATCAGAACACAAAGGAATTACCACTTTCACATGTACGTGATACCAAAGAATTGAAGTGGAAAATTAAAGAGCAAAAGAGAAGGGTACAGAGAGAGGACAGTGAACTAGTCACAAAACGGAAAAACATTTATACTTCTTTACTGGCTCTACCATATCGTAAATCTGATACAACAGAAGGAGAGGGGTACATGATAAGAATTACAAAATTGCCTCTCCCACAAGCACAGTCCAAGGAATCATCAGAATATGCTGAAACCAATGAGGGACAACTTTCAAAAGATGTAAAAAAATTAAAAGAACACATGCTACAGAAAGAAGAGAAGGAGAGAGAGAAATATGTGGATATGAATAGTAGAGTGGACCACAATAATATGGATTTGGAAGCAAAGGAATCACCTATTTTACTTACATACAATCTAAGTGACCTTCAGTGGAAAACTAAAGGGCAAGAAGGGAAGGTTCAGGAAGATAAATGGGAGCCGGGTGATGTAACACTGACTGAGACTTGCACTTCTAAATCTTCTCCTCTTCACCTTGACAAAAACACCAGCATCAGAGAAGAGGGCATGCCAATGTTATCAAGACCCTCTTTTCCCCCAGTAAACTTCCAGAAATCATCAGGTTCTGAGGAAGTGGTACATGCAGAGCCAGTGGCTAGTGATACTGTCATCAGTCCCCCAAAAGAAAAACATTTGCCCCAGAACAAGGAAGAGGATGGAGTAGAAAGAGGAAACCTCGTGTCCCCCAAACATCATGAAAAGGAGATGCAGAAAAGTAAAGATGGACCAGATATGGTTCTGACCAAATCTTCTACTTCATCACCATCTCTCCCTGCCCTCAAATTGGATAAAGAAGTACAAGTCAATGATGAAATGCTAGCACTTAAAAGGTCTGTTTTGCCGAGAATATCGTATGCAGGGGAAATGGTACATACAGATTCAACTAGTGGTGATACCATGAAAGATGTTCAAAACCTGACCAAATCTTCTACTTCATCACCATCTCTCCCAGCCGTCAAATTGGATAAAGAAGTACAAGTCAATAATGAAATGCTAGCACTTAAAAGGTCTGTTTTGCTGAGAATATCGTATGCAGGGGAAAGAGTACATACAGATTCAATCAGTGCTGATACCATGAAAGTTGGTCAAAACCTGATGAAATGTTCTACTTCATCACCATCTCTCCCTGCCCTCAAAATAGATAAAGAAATACAAGTCGACAATGAAATGCTAGCACTTAAAAGGTCTGTTTTGCTGAGAATATCGTATGCAGGGGAAAGAGTACATACAGATTCAATCAGTGCTGATACCATGAAAGTTGGTCAAAACCTGACGAAATGTTCTACTTCATCACCATCTCTCCCTGCCCTCAAAATAGATAAAGAAATACAAGTCAACAATGAAATGCTAGCACTTAAAAGGTCTGTTTTGCCCAGAATATCAAATGCAGGGCAAATAGTACATACATATTCAATTAGTGGTGATACCATGAAAGATGCTCAAAACGAGGAACAACCTATGCCTGAGAAAGAAGAGAGGGAAAGAGAAAAAACGGTAGATAGGAGAGGTGCGACGCACACCAAAGATATAACTTTGAAGTCCAAGAAGTCACCTTCTTCATATATGCTCCACAGAACAGAATTACATCTGAACATTGGAGGGATAGAGCAAAAGAAACAGGAAAGTCAAGGTAAACCACCCAGTACGGTGGTAAGAAACATTTATGTTTCCAAACCTCCAACTAAGCTGAAATTGGATAAAGGTACACAAGTAGATGAAGGAAGGCTTGGAATTAAAAAACCCTCTCTACTTCCACGAATGCTTTCAGCATTATCAGATGCAAAGAAGAGACCAGATACGAAGGGAATTGGTAGTGATGTAATAAAAAGAAAACAACATATGTCAGAGAAAGAAAAAAAGTATGATGTGAAAAAAGTAGATATGAGGCTCAGGACACATCACAAAGAGGCAACGATTTCACCAATACCACATGTCCTTAGTACAAAGGAATTTGTGCTGAATGTTATTAAAGAGCCAGGGGGAAAAGTGCACAAAGGTAAAGATGAACCATGTATGGTTCTGACAAGAACTTTTCTTTCCATCCCATCAGCACCTCTTTATCTAGAGTCAGGGAGCAAAACAGACAAAGACACACCAGGAATCATGGGATCCTCTCGTCCACAGCAGAATCTCCAGGAATCATCAGATACCCAGAAAACAGCAATTAGAGAGTCAGCTGCTGGTGAGAGTGAAATTGTTAAAAATACAGAACACTCGGTGCCAGAAGAGGCCGTGCAACAGTGGACCTCAAACTTCATGATCAGTGTACAGCGAAGGAAAGAACCTCCACAAGTCAAATCTGAAGGATATTTGAGTCGGTTACTTTTAAATTCACAGCATGAGGACTTTTATTTCACAGGATTTGGTACCATTACAAGTGGGAAAAGGCTGGAATGTTTCTTTTCAGGGCCAGAAGCTCAGCGAGAAAAATACAAACCAGAAACTTTTACTATGGTTCTTTCCTTCCCCATGATGGATCTAACTAAAATCGAAAATCTGAAGAAAGAAACAGAAATAATGAATAACTTAAACCATAAAATAAGTCCTCAGGTTTTAGTTTCACTTCCAAGGAAACTATCCAAGGACATATATGCCACACTTGGCTCCCCTGTCAGTTCAGAAGGATTTTCTGCTTCAGAGCAAGGTGCCTACCAACAAGAAACTTTATCAAAAGCATCTCCAGGATCTGCAGAGTCATGTAAATTTGATAGGCCAGAGGAAGACAGACGAAATAATGAAAAAATAAGTGAAATGTCCTCTCCCAAAGTGTTAGCACCACAGACAAAGGAATCACTTGAGAAAATGAATATCACAGAGTCAAATGACCCCCAAAATATAGAAAAAGAAGTTGTCATGAAAAAGCAAGTGTTGGTGCAGTCTGGGAGTGGACAGAAGACCAGGGTGGATTCTAGCCTTTCTCTGAAGATTCCACTTCAAAATGTAAAGCAGAAGACACCACTGGAAATAGATATGCACAAGCAAACTACAGTGTACCCCGGAATACAAATACTACCAGGAATACACATGGATATTACAGAGTTTGATGCCCAAAGAGGGAACAGGGAGCAGACATTGCTTGTTCCAGAACAAGAGGAACACAGTCTAGAATCACCTCAGAAGTCTATTTCCTCCTGCTGGACTTTTGCACTTCAATCTGGAGATCTGGAGGAAAAAAACAAAACTGACACAAGCTCTACTAGAAATCTGGTGCAAAAAAGGTTACAAATAAAAGAAGAGATATTACAAATAGACACAAATATAGCTGTCCATCTGGAAGAGGACAAAATAGAAATGCACAAACACACCGTTGTTAATCTGGAGAAGGAGACAATAAAAATGGACAAAAGCAATACAGTAAACCTGAACACTGCATCTCTAAAGGCAGAGGAACCTCAAATTAAGAGTCAGGTAATCACTCATATGGCAAACAGCTGCCTAACCAAGCAAAAACATAAAAAGGAACGAGAAGTGTCTGGTGCAAAACAAAACATTCAGCTACAAAAAATGTTTCAAAAACATGTTCTGGATTCATTTTACGCCTATATTCCTCTTTCTCCCAAATTTGGAGGCCAGAAAGGCAGATTAACAATAGCAGACTTGAAAAGAGAATTGAGCCCCAAATATTTAAATATGAAAACCCCAAAGCATCCAGTTCTACAGATTCTAGGCAATACAGGACATGGTACTCCAAGCAATCGAAAGAAATTAGAGTATAACTTTAACAAACCAAAGAAAATAGCTTTGTGGAGAGAAGATGCCTCAGGAATATTTGTCAGAAGTCTTTCTATTTCCATGATGAGTCCATCTCAGACTAAAGAAACAGTAAAATCTGAGACAAACCTAGAAAGAGCAAAGAGAACCTGTCTTTCAAAATTCCAGAAGAAATCACCAAACGCTAGTGAAACTATGAAGAGGGACAGCTCAAGCACTGTAAAAGAAGGAGACCAGAATTTTACAAAGACAGTTCCACAGGATTCCCAGCCCTTCACGGTGGATGAACGACAAATGCACAAACTTCCTAGTGTCAAATCAGAAGCAAACCTTAGCAGTGAAATATATAAAAATTTAGCTCCACAGACAAAAGAAAGTGTTGTTCCACGCGATGATATCTCAAGGATCGTAAAAGAACCTGACTTGCTTATGATCAAGCAAGAGAAGGCACCAAAACCCATTCAGACACCTACAGAGTGTCCATTCATGTCTAAAGATCCAAAGGAAAATGTGGAAACTCACATGAGAAGTACCCTAAATATGAATAGTTTTCCTCCATGGGTAGAAGAACCACAAGATGAGACTCAACTATTTGATACCATGGAGTGTGCCTCGCCACCCAAGCATAGGGATCAGAGTGAACGTGTGCAGGACACAGCCATACAAAAGGTCCAGCAACAAAAACCTTCTCCAGGAACTGTGCCTGTACCACCCCAAGTTAAAAGTAATGAAATAAAAATAGTGGCAGATAGTCCAAGTGCAGAAAGTTTACTTCCTCTTTATGAAGCAATTAAAAATGTCATTGAATCCCAGGTAAAAAATATGATTCGAGACAAATTTTTTCCTAATATACTGGAAAAAGTAAAAAACAATAAGACTGATGATTGGAAGTCACCACCTTTGGCAGGGGGTCCAGATGCAACATCCATGACAATACATCACAAATTGCAGCCAAAACCTATTTTAGAAAATTTTACTTGCAAAGAAAAAACCAAGCCCACTAATCATTTAGAGTCAAAAGCACCTGAAATAAAACTGAATTTGATACCAGAGATGGTAAAACAATCCTTCCAAAAGTTCAACTTTTATCAAAAACTGGCTATTTCAAAGCATAACAGTTGGAAGCTCTATCCAAGACATAAAAAAATGTTCTTTTTGTCTCTGGAAGGGATTGATACTATAGAATTTAACCTAAAGCACAAATACCAAAAAGACTCACCTCCTGTCAGCTGTATGAAGTCACTGATTGTTAATGTTTCAAGGGGCAGTGAAAAGATCATTACAAAGTTAAAGAGTATAAATGAGCTAGAAAGTGGAACATCTCCTTTGACTTCTGCTAGAGAGATGACATTGCCTCATATTCTCCAAAACTATTCAGTAGGAGAAAAAAACAAACTTCTCATACACTTTTCTATGAAGACACTGGAGATTCAAATGAAAGCCTTTCCCAGAATTGTAAGAGAATCTTACACGATGGCCAGGGCTCAGGATGGAAGGAAACCTTTATCTAAATGTATTCATTCTGGTGTCAAAGTACCAAAACGAAAAAACAGAGTTTTGTTACTTTTTGAGGAAAAATCTCTTCATCAAATAGATCTTGATTTACAATACAAATACCTTCATTTTCTCCTGGGCTCTCCAGTCAAAAGTATGTTCCCTAAGCCAAATGCACTTCCCAAACATATTCTTAAAGTACAGACAGTTGCAATACGTAAAAAAATAGACAATAGTGGAGAAAGTGGTGGTCTTTCCATTGATACAAGCCCGTTAGAAGAACATATCTCTTTCAAAAAGCAAAGTTTCCATGAAAACTCATCATTAGTCAGAAATTTCTTGGAGCCCACCCAGGTGTGTGCCTCTGACCCTGATCAACACAACACAGTGCAGAAAGATACCATGGCTCTTTCAAAGTTAAAATCTCATGTGACTCCAGAAAAAGATAAACAATGTCATGTATGGTTTCAAGAAACAAATACATGTGAATCTGTTGACTTAAAGACTCAGGAAAAGACTCAGGATTTAGTTGATTCCCATTCAATTCAGAATTTTGAAGATTTTACTGATAGTCAGACAAATATTGAGAGTTCAGATAACTTGGAGGAATGTTCAGCTCTTGATGTACACGAGAGTGAAGAATGTATGTTTTCAGATGCCAACCCTTATTTAAGTTGGAAATCACAGAATATTCTGTTTGAATTACAGAAAGGCATGCCTGTGGAAAATCTCTACAAGAAGAAAAAAATCAAAACTGATTTGAAACCACTTTACAGTGAAGATTCAGGTTCCCATCATATTAGAGGCTATCAAAAACATTCCTCAATTGTGACACCACCTTCTTATGAATCCCACAAAAGCAGGAAACATAGGTCATCCTCCAAAATGACACCACCTTCTTATGAATCTCACAAAAGCAGGAAACATAGGTCATCTTCCAAAATGCGACCTCCTGACCCGTGGTGTCACAGTTCCTTAAATACTGTAGAGGTTTTGTCTGTATCATCTTCCGTTCTGTTCAGTGAAGAGAAGCTTTCGCAGACTACAGGGAGCGGAAAACGTTATTCTTTAGTCCCCTTAATGGAATCAGACATTAAATTACATCTTGCAAAAAGCCAAGGCAAACCTCACAGGCATTCAGAAAGCAAAGAACGGAAGAAGGCCAAATTGGATATATCTAGAAAGAACAACACTCCTTGGGAATGTGATGACAGTTATACACAGAGTAAAGAGAAACACACAAGAAAGGAGAAAGTACGGGATTATGAGTCAGAAAGATCAGATTATTTCCCAAGCAAACATAAGTCAGCATCAAAACCTCCTCAAGAGGATATCAGCTTCCATTCTGAAGGAAAACAAAACCAGCCATTTTTTTATGCCTGTATACCATCAGACTCGCTCTAGATTATACCCCAAACCGTTCGCTGGACTATTCCCCCCAACACTTTAAGGAAGAAGAACTTCAGAATTCCCCTGGTGGCCAAGATTTCAAGTTCTTGCAACATATGGAGTTCATCCAAAAAGCTGCTGGGGTCGCTGTTAGGGTCCTTCAGCCTCGCTCGTCAAAAATGATGTTACCATATCAAGATTCATCTCGAGGGGAAAGCTGGTCACTCTTGTGATATTCTTTGAAAAATACAATCATATAAAGTCAAATGGTTTCCTCATGAAGTGTTTTCTAAACTGATACCTTTTATTTCTACAGTAGATTTGCACAGTTCTGGGAGGGATGGATGGGAAAGCAGATGATTTCCGGTTTGGTCCAGCCATGCGTGAAATCTCCCCTCAGTTTATGCTACCTCCTTATAATCCCCAGAGGAGAAGCCCACAGATGCCCAAGCCCCCTTCCCACCCTTCCCACGCCCCCCCCCCCATGACTGAAGGGTGAGTCGGAGGAATTGTAGCCCATACATGAGATTGGGAGCACCCTGAAAGGTAGGAGGACATAGATACTGAAGGGAGACAGTTTCAAGTAGCAGCGAGGGTTCAACAATGTCAGATGTCACAAGATACAGGGATAAGTACTGGTTTTGAGAACCCAGTTTCCTCTGACGGCTTTGTCCTTGTCCCCAACCACAAGTGGAACCCACAGCAGCTCTGTGACCCGTACCTGCTCACCACCTGCCATGGCTAGGGCATCAAGGCACTTGGGGACCTCGGCACAGAGCACCTGCCACTGCATCCTCTGGGAGGGGCAGGGAGCCACCCCACAGCACTGCCAGGTGAAGGGAGACACCTCTCAGTGCACCTGAACTACCTGCCCTCCTCTTACCACCTGCCCTGGGCTGCCAGGGCCCTGGTGGGGGATGGAGCAGGTCCACCTGTAGACAGAGGTGATTGTGAGATGCAGTGTGATCTGGAGCACTACCAGCAGTGCACCCTCACCTTTGCCCTCAGGGCTGGTGACCCCGCCCCCTGCCCCCAGGCTCTTGCAGGAGGCCCAGGAAAGCTGAGTTGACCCAGGGGCTGCCAGGAGAAGAACCCAGATGTGTGAGATTGGGGGTGGGGTGGTGGTGGAATTTTTAGCGCCAAGTGAATTTTTTTGAATGTATTTTGTACTGGCTTATTTCTTGTATGTAAATAAAATATTGGTCTCATTTGGAAAACAAAAACATTTTTTTTGCCTCATAAAAATTCCATAATGTTAATCATTTTATTATATTTTTCATATCACCATTATATTCATGCTAGGATAACAATGCTTCCTCTATTATAAATGCTACTTGATCTCTTTAAAACACATATTTCCTATGTGTGGAATATTTGGGCATGCTTAATAAAATACAAAACTATAAATATTTCCAATTTGTTTTTTACCAAGGAAAGTATCTAATTGTATACAACTTACACACAACTTCTAATTTTAATAATAGAAACAATGAAATTGTTTCACTTCTTGACATTTATCAAGACTTTAACTCCCCAAGACATGCACTACAGCCACGCACTAGATTCTGTCATACGTATGATGGTCTTGGCATCTGAGTCATGTCTGTTGGGTTTGACAATCAAATTGAGTATTTTACTACTTTTTATTATAGAGAATTTTGAGCATACACACACAAAAAAGACAATAGTATAATGTACCTCTATGTGCCCCTCACTCAGCCTTTAAACTTAACCTATAGTCATACCTGCCTCATCCACTTCTCCATTGGTATTTTGAAACAAATTACAGGTATATAATTTTATCTAAAAATATTTTACATATCTCTACAAGATAACTATTTTTAACAACCATCTCATATCTAAGAAGTAACAATAGTTACGTAATATCAAATATTCAGTCAGATGATTTCCAACTATCTCATGAATGTCATTTTCTAATAGTTCCCATTCCATTGCTTTTTTTTTTTTTTTTACAATTTTTTCAAATTGAAGAAACCAGGTTGTTTGTTCTGTAGAGTTTCCCACAACCTGCAGTTTGCTGATAGTGTCCCCATTTCAGATTGAAATTATTTAACTTTGAATTCCTGCTTGTTCCTTAAAAGGTCTTTAAATAGATTACACAGTGTGCACCATTTAGAGTAAAATGCAGTGTTTCAGAAGACTGCCTGTCACTTCTGGCAATGCAAATTAGAGCTGTCACAGCTATAGGGCTATTATATATTTATCTGCTGTATAGAGCTGTCCTATAGTTACATGTTCTCTAGGGCTGTTATATAGTTATATGTTATATAGAGCTGTTATATACTTAGAGCTGTTATAGCTGAAATAGCAAAATTTTTTACCATCAATGGTAGGGAGGGATTAAGTGACTAGTTCTCGTATTGTGAAGAACTTGCACTGAGACATCAAATGTCTATTTGTCATTCTATTTGAAAAATATTACAAAATTTTGAATACCAAATTAGATATGAAAGGGAATATTTATTTAGAGTGAGAAATCAATACACATTTCAAATTGTATAAAGCTGATCAAACTAAAACCATCATGAGTCCAAAAAAAAATAACTGCTTTTTATACTTGTTATTAACTGCTTAGTACACTTTTTTCCTACTTTTTTTTTTTGGCTGCATGCTCTTTGATCACCCTTCATAAAACAACAATTTTGTAATACAATTTTTCCTATAGAGATCAAAAGTAAACCAGTCTTCTGGGGGTTGATCAACACTTGTTGTTTATTATTAACAATTTAGAAAGTTCAGGCACCTTTGCTGACTCAGTGACCATTTAGCACACCATTTCATCTGGAACCACCAGACTTCATCCGAACAGGATGCAGAAAGTACTGTAAGATGCAAGCTGACAAGCTGAGATGCATAAATGTGTTACTTTGCCCACAGATGACCTTGCTGTTTGTGGTACTAGTATAGGTTTGTACTCCAGAAACAAATATCATAAACTCTATGTCATGGAATCCTCATTAAAAAAGAAAGTATAGTGAATGTATCTGCTCTTTTGATTATCTTCCTTTTGGAAAAGAACGTCCTTTTTGACTAGGTGTTGTAGAGAATGATTTATAGCTTATAATTTTACACACCTGATGCATGGAAGACTTTTCCAGTTTGCTATCCAAATCTTCCAAGTCTTGTTTCTCCTCTGTTACACATATTCCTCCTGCTCTGGGCACTGTAGGAAGCTATATAGCCTTGCACCCTCAAGTCCCAACCTGGGATGTGTCCTTCCCAGTGGGCAGGATTCCTAGAACTTATCTCTATACGAGGATGGCCAGCATAGTTATAGACAGAAGTGAATGTCAATCACATAAACATGAAGCCCACTAAAACCAAACTAAATGCATCCTGACTCAACTTCCCCTGAGCCTAAACCCCCAAACACGAAGTCAGATGTGACAAAGTGTAAATCAAAGTGGAAAGCAAGAATACTTTTAACTAATTGGAGTTAAAATGTCTCACTCTCACAAATCTTTGAGGCCCTGAAGCTCAAGCTTCTTTAGCCTTTATGGTACATCTGCTTATGCAAATCAGATTATATTAATTAATTAATTTCCATATTCTAGCAACAAACATTTATTCAGTGTCTGCCATGTGCCAGGCCTTGTCCTGGGTGCCGGACCTAACAAAGCACAATCTCAACTTGGGAAGCTCACAGTTAACAGGTCGAGAAGAGACAGTCTTGCATACGTACACAAACAAAGCCTGGGGCATCTAATTTCCCCAACACATATGCATATCTTCCTGGTATCTTTGCTGGAGAAAACAAAAGCAGTTCTGAGGCCAAAATTATTTGTCCTAAGCCATCTGTCAAGAATTACCCATTTGGAATGGGTATTGGCAAAATGATGAACACCCAAGCCAAATCTTCTGGTGACCCACATGGCCTGCCTTCTTTTAGACGCACAAGACTCTGGAGGAACCAAGGCATGTGTTTCCTCCTGGCTTTAAAGACCCACGTTACAACAGATGGTGATGGTGTAGCCATGAGCCGTTAAAACTGGAGAGAGAGATTTAGGCTTGTGTTTTGAGGTAATGAGGGAACTTGGGAGGACAGAGACAGCGTTTGTCATAAGCAAGATGTACACTTAGGTCTGAGAATTTCCTAGTTCTACTGCATACAACTACACCCCTGCAAGGCCTGACGCATTACTTGGAAGAAATAGAGAAAGCAGCAGGAATTCATCCTTGAGTCAGAGGTTACCAAACTTTCTCAGGGCTTTCAGTGCCTCTGGTTTTTTTCATTACACTCCTAGGGCAAAATAAATAAGCCAACAATTCTGCATATTAAGTAGCATAGGTCCAAACAACTTAATTATGATTTATATCTTAACCACTTAGGAGTTGCTTGAAAAAAAAGCAATATAAATCAAAAGAAAAAAATATTTTTATATCACTCTTAAATAACCACACTTACTAGTTGGATGTGTATACCTCTTGGGCCCTGCACAACGTTTCAAACTTTGGGAATCAGATTGGACACTTCACGTTGATTTTTGTGCAGTACTTGCTTTTCTTTTCGCAACAGCTAAAAACCTCAGCTTCACAAAGAATTTACATAATGCAAAGGAACGTAGCACCATTGAATGATTGTGAAGTCCCTTGAGCTAGTAGTTCATGCTGTGTCCAACAGATGTCGCTGTGTTTCCCTCACAATTTAAACCAATTCCACGTGGCCACAGGGCATAGGTTTGGGACCGCCCAGAAACACTAACAAAGGGAGCAGGCGAAATAAAAGCCCCGAGAAAAGACTGATCTCTGTACCCAAAGGACCAGGGAATGGGAAGCTGAGCAGTACAGAACCCTTTTCACAATACCTGGTCTTTTCCAAATACCACGAATAAATCACACCCTTTCCTCTCTTCACTGGGAACAGTGCCGGTGTACTGTTCCCTGTCTATGAGCTGACACATGGCCCCCATCCTACCAGCCCAGAGGTAAAGTGTCCACAGAGCCTGAGGGTGGTGCCCAGACTTCCACCAAATAAGGTAACTAGCTGGCCAGTTAGAAGATTTATAGTGGAACTAGAAAAAAGTCCAGAATATCTTCAAATATTACTCATCACACCAAGAACCAGGAGCATCTCATCTTACCTCAGTGAGAAAAGACAAGAATCTGTGTAAGATTTTAAAGCAGTCATCATAAAAAATGCTCCAATGAGCAATTATGAACACTCGTGAAACAAATGAAAAAAAAAATAATAAAGACACAGAAAAGAAATACAGGGTAAAAGGAAGAGTCAGTTGAAATTCTTCAAGCTGGAAAATGAAATAAAAGGCTCATTGAATGCGCTCAGTAGCAGAAAGTGGAAATGACAAAAGAATCAGTGAGAAACTCCCAAACAGGATAAACCCAAAGAAATTCATGCCAAGATACATCACCATAAAATTTTTGAAAATAAAAACAAAGGGACTTCCCTGGTGGTCCAGTGGTTAAGAATCTGCCTTCCAATTACAGGGGACGTGGGTTTGATCCCTGGTTGGGGAATTAAGATCCCACACACCACAGGGCAACTAAGCCCGCACACTCTGGAGCTGCTGTGCCACAACTAGAGAGAAGCCCGCACACCCCAACGAAGAGCCCATGTGCCGCAATGAAAGATCAACCACTGAGCCCATACGCCACAACTATAGAGCCCACAAGCTGCAGCTACAGAGCCCCCACGCCACAACTAGAGAGAAGCCCGCGCGCCACAATGAAAGATCCTGCATGCCGCAGCTAAGACCTGACGCAGCCAAAAATAAATAAAATTTTTAAAAAAATCATTACATAGGCAAAAAGTTGTTAAAAAAAAAGAAAAACAAAGAAAGATATTGAAAGCACTCTCTGCTATTCAATACCTTCCAGTGAAGCCCCGTTTTACTCAAAGAAAAAAATCAAAGTCCATACAACAGCCTCCAAGGTGCTATGTGATCTGGCTCTTTACTAACCTTCCAAGCTCATCTTATATTTCTCTTTCGTTGACTACATTCTAGCCACACAGGCCTCCTTTCTGTCCCTTGAATATACTAGGTATGCCTCCACTTGGGGTCCTTGCTCTAGTTATTCCCCTTCTCAGAATTCTCTTTTCCCAAATATTTGTTGAATTAATTGAATGACAAGAGTGGTAAAATGAGAATAGCTACCAGACACACATTCTAAAAGGCTTCCATTATTTCACTAAAATATTCTATACTGGCTTCCCCAGGTGCTACTCTGATAACATCCAGGTGTTATCTTGAATAATATGCACTTCTAGTGTCCAGATTATTGTCCCTTGTACTATCATTCAATAATAGCAACTAGTAGGAATTTTTAGAAATAGTCATTGCCAAGTACTGTGCCAGGGAGAGCAAGATGGACCTAGACTGAATTCAGTCAAGTTACAGGATACAAAATCAATATACAAAAATCTGTTGTGTTTCTATACACTAATAATGAACTATCAGAAAGAGAAATTTAGAAAACAATTCCATTTACAATTGCATCAAAAAGAATAAAATACCTAGGAATGAATTTAACCAAGGACATGAAAGATCTGTTCACTGAAAACTATAGGACATTAATGGAAGAAATTGAACAAGACACAAATAGATGTAAAGATATCCATGCTCATGGATTGGAAGAATTAATATGGTTAAAATGTTCATACTACCCAAATCAATCTACAGAGTCAATGCAATCCCTGTCAAAATTCCAATGGCATTTTTCACAGAACTAGAAAAACAATCCTAACATTTGTATGAAACCACAAAAGACCCCAAATAGCCAAAGCACTCTTCAGAAAGAAGAACAAAGCTGGAGGCATCAAGCTCCCTGATTTCAAACTATACTTCAAAGCCATAGTAATCAAAACATATGGTATTGGCATAAAAACAGACACATAGATCAATGGAGCAGAATAAAGAGCCCAGAAATAAATCCATGCATATGTGGTCAATTAATCTACAACAAAGGAGGCAAGAATATACAAAGGGGAGAAGGCAGTTTCTTCAATAAATGCTGTTGAGAAAACTGGACAGCCACATGCAAAAGAATGAAACTGGACCACTATCTTATACCATACACAAAAAATAACTCAAAATTTATTAAAAACTTGAATGTAAGACCTGAAACCATAAAACTCCTAGAAGAAAACATAGATGGTAATCTCCTTGACATCAATCTTGATGATTTTTTGGATTTGACACCAAAAGCAAAACAAGAGGAAAACAGGAAGAAGAAGAAGAAGAAGGAGGCAGAGGCGGAGGAGGGGGAGGACTGCATCAAAAAAGTTTCTGCACAGAAAAGGAAACCATCAACAGAAAAGGCAAACCTACTTAATGGGAGAAAATATTTGCAAATCACATATCTGGTAAGGGATTAATATCCAAAATGTATAAAAAACTCATACAACTCAATAGCCAAAAATCTAACGGAATCACTTTGCTGTATACCTGAAACTAGTACAATATTGTAAGTCAACTATACTTCAATTTTTAAAAAGACAAGAAATAACAAGTTTTGGCAAGGATTCAGAGAAAAGGGAACCCTTGTGCATTATTGGTGGGAATGTAAATTGGTGCAGCCACTATGAAAGACAGTATGGACGTCCCTCAAAAACTTAAAAATAGAGCCACCATATGGTCCAACAATTCCACTTTCTGGGTACTTATCCAAAGAAAATGAAAACACTAATTCAAAAAGATACATGCACCACTATGTTCGTTGCAGTATTATTGACAATAGCCAAGACAGAAACAACCTCAATGTCCATTGATGGATAAATGGGTAAAAAGGATGTGATTGATATATATATATATATTTTCAGCCATTAAAAGAAAGAATGAAATCTTGCCATTTGTGACAACATGGATGGACCTTGAGGGCATTATAATAAGTGAAAGAAGTCAGACAGAAAAAGATATGATCATATGATCTTATATGTGGAATCTAAAAACAAGCAAAAAACCAAAAAACAAAAAACCCAAACTCATGGATGTAGAGGACAGATTGGTGGTTGTCTGAGGTATGGGGTGGGGTGTAGAAGAAATGCGTGAAATGGATCAAAAAAAAAAAAATCCAGAGGGAGAGGGAGATGGGGGGAAGCAATTCTATTACTTGCAGCAACAGCGATAGCTTGATACAACTTAACATTCCATTTCTTCTAAAATTCATAGTTCCCTGCAGGGAGAACATACTACCAAATTCCTATATTTTTACTTATTTCATTTTACAACATATAAATTTCATATTTAAGATGTTTGCTAGTTTAAAAATAAAACAACTGTCAAAGATCTATTCCTGATTCCTCTGGACAACATATAAACAATTCCATGGCTTTCCCAGCAACTCAGATAGACATTCCCCCTAAATATCCAGAAAAGCATAGTACTGCATCTTAGCCAACTCATTAGTAGATTTAGAACATGCATATCATCATAGGATTACAAGAATTATTACAAAATAAGCCATATCACCTCTCCTTGCTGACAAAAATAGACTGGAACTCTGGAAAGGAAAGCTGGCCCTTCATCCAAGAATCTCAACTGATTGTGAGCTGCTGCACAGTAAATTTATCAGGACTCAGCATTACTCTGTGTTCATTCTAAGTTAACATGTCATCAGTTCTTCAAAACTCAGCTGTTGCTGCCGTATCATTTTCCAAAAGGAGTAAATACATTGCAATATACATTCTATACAGCGAATAATACCGTCCTGATGCACAATGCAGAGCCATGTGACCAGACCGTGAGTGACCATTTCTTTAGGGAAGTTCTGTTGCCCCCGATGCCGGGGAGAGCTCATCAGCCAACACTAATCAAGCACCAGGCACGCTTCATATACACCATAACATTTACTTTCACGCGGATCCTGGCGTTATTACTCCCATTTTACAGATGTGGAAACTGAGGTTCAAAGTTTCGAAACTTGGGCTTCCCTGGTGGCGCAGTGGTTGAGAATCTGCCTGCTAATGCAGGGGACACGGGTTCAAGCCCTGGTCTGGGAAGATCCCACATGCCACAGAGCAACTGGGCCCGTGAGCCACAATTACTGAGCCTGCGCGTCTGGAGCCTGTGCTCCGCAACAAGAGAGGCCGCGATAGTGTAAGGCCCGCGCACCGCGATGAAGAGTGGCCCCCGCTTGCCGCAACTAGAGAAAGCCCTCACACAGAAACGAAGACCCAACTCAGCCATAAATAAATAAATAAAAAATATAATTAAAAAATTAAAAAATATAAAAGTTTCGAAACTTGGCCAAAGTCACCAATTAAGGGGCAACATCTGAGTTCTACCCCCAGTCTAATTGCAAAGCCTCATTAGAGAGCAGGATACACAATTCACATTACCTTTAAGATCGGGTATGAGATTTCAAAGGCAGCTACTTTAGGCTGTGTTTCCAGACACAGAGGGGAGGCACTCTTTGGTCCCCCTTTCGGAAGCTTCGGTCTCCTCTCTGCCCCTCCTTGAACTTCTCCGCACTCCTGTTTTTCCAAAGCTGCTGCTCTTCCCCAACCGGCCAGCTGAAGCAAACAGGAAAGTGGAGAGGCACAGAATTTCCTGCCAGGAGACCATGGGGTCAGGTCCAGCTCTGTTACTATCTGCCCAACATCCCTGGGTTTTCTATTGTAAAATAAGAGCGCTGTACTAGGTTAATGGTTTCCCCTGTGTGAGCCTAAATAAAAGATACCTGACTTTTTAGCTGGCATAATCTCAGCTGTCTCCTAGCCTACAATACCATGACTGGCAGTGAATTCTCATGAAGCCTTTCTTGACAGCTCACACCAGCCCATCCTCATCTCTCTCTTCTCTGAATTCATGGCTCATCATTTGTGTATACAAGGTTGCCCTGACATTTACAGGGCCCAGGGCAAGAATGCAAAGGGAGACCCACATACCATTTGTCTAAATACGCAAAAGTTATCAATAAACTAACAAGCCATTATATAAAACGTGTTCTATCCTTCAAGGTGACAAATAAATCTTCATAACGCACTGGGAGCCCGGGCTCAAATTTAGAATCCTCAGACCTCTTGGAGATCTGCACGGGAAAGTGACAGTGCAGGAGGGGTCATCTTGGCTCAGGACTCTGGCCCACAGCCCTCCCTGCCTCCTTCCCAACTTGGCCCGTTCCCACAAGGAAGGACATCATGTTTGCGGGTGTGAACACAGCAGCACACGCATGCAAGGTACACATGTTCCATCAACCTTCCCCAACACACACACATACACACACACACACAGAGCTGTCCCTTGCCCACCGCTGGGTCCTACCGTGTGTGTTCATTCTCTGGAGAAGAGACTTGGAAAAGAACACATTCAGACCCTGAGGGTTGGCTCAGGACCACTGGGATGGGGTGGAATCCTAGGAACCCACAGCACGGTCCAGAAGAAGGTGAGTGGACGCCTCGCCTGTCACACACTTAGCACACTGCTTCCCGGGAAGGTGGGCTCGGTACGAAAGAAAGCCGAGCCCACCAAGACATGGGTGCAGAGCAGGGGACCCTCTTGCTGGAGACTGAAGGCAAGAGGGTCATTCCTTTCATGCTTTCTTACTTTTAGCTCCCCTTATTTTCCTCTTGTCAGATAAGATCTTTAGACAGTTTTGCTTCCTGTGGGTACCAGGTTTAGGTAAGAGAACTGGATATTTTACTCCCAGCCTATGCACAGGGTTTCCTTTGCAGAACACCTTTTCTCTTGCAAGATTCCTTACTTAACATTTATACAGAATTCTAGAAACCCAATCTACCATCAACTGTTTGGATTTAACTATATAT
This sequence comes from Balaenoptera acutorostrata, assembly GCF_949987535.1. Classification (NCBI taxonomy): domain Eukaryota; kingdom Metazoa; phylum Chordata; class Mammalia; order Artiodactyla; family Balaenopteridae; genus Balaenoptera; species Balaenoptera acutorostrata. Next base: position 8,559,832 of record NC_080081.1, read on the forward strand.
CACTAGAGTCATAGCTCAAAACTATTTCCTCTCCACTTCATCTTGAAGTTGGTTTTCTAATTTACTTGTTGTTTATTGTAACCAGATTTCTCTAGTATATTCATCACATGAAATATTGATGTTTCAGTCTTTGAAACCACGTATGTCCACGTAGGTGTTTCTGTTGCTACCTGGAGGTATGGTTCTTCAGCTGGATGTGGGAATCTTGGATTACAGCCTTTTCTAGCACCAGTTCGTAAATACCATCTAACTGTCTCCCAGCCTCAAGTAATGATAAATGAGACATTCAACACTGCTCCAAATCTTTTTCTTCAGTAAGTTTCTTATATTTTAGTTCAGAAGCTGTTCTGCTTTGTAGGGGGTGAGCCCAGCAGAGAGTGAGGGGGAAGCTAGCAAGGTCCTCTGCATCTGAATCCTGGCAGATCCCCAGGCAAAATATGGAAGTCTGGAAGCCCAGCAGCTATTTTGCTCAAAAGAAGTAGTTGGGCGAGGAAGGGGGCACAGAAGCATTTGGGTCACCATCTTCCCAGAGAACTCCCTACATTCACAGCACTTTTTAAATGCACCTGTGAAATCTTGAAGGATTCTGACAAATCACCCTCCACAATGCCATTCCCTACTCATATACCATAATATATGATAATGTTCTTTCTTCTACAACCTCGTAATGATTAGATACTGTCAATCTTTAAAAATTTTTCCATCTAATGAATATTAAATGGTATTTCATTGTTATTGTTTAAATAGCTTTATCGAGATAGAGTTGAACACAGTAAACTACATATTCTTCAATTGTACAGTTTTCTAAGTTCAACACATCTGACACCCATGAAACCACCACCACAAACAAAATAATAAACATATACATCACTCCCCAAAATTTCCTTGTGCTTTTTCAAAAAATCTCTCCATCCTGCCTTTCTTCACCCACTCCACCCTCATTCTGCAGGAAGCCACTGGTCTGATTTCTGACACGATAATTAGTTTGCATTTTGTAGAATTTTATATAAATAACATAATTATTTTGAGATTCATCCATGATGTTGCATATATCAATTGCTCATTCCTTCTTACTGCTAGGTAGTACTTCGTTTCGTCGTATGAATATACCATAATGTGTCAATTCACCTATTGCTAAACATTAGAGTAATGTCTAGCTTTTGGCTACTGTGAATAAAATTGCTAAGGGCAGTCATGTACAGATCTTTGTATAGACGTACTCCCTCATTTCATTTATGTAAACACCTAAGTGAATGGCTGGATTTTATGTCAGACCTTTGTTTAACTTTTTACTAAACTATAGAGCCATAGTTCTGGAACATAGTCCTGGGTTCATGCCCACTTCTCTATGGCCTGGAAACTTGATGCAAGAAAATGGGTTAATCATAGGGCTCACCTCTCTTGTTTTCTGTTTCTCTGGGATCACTTTCTTTTGTTGCCTGATGTTCAGTATGTTGGCAACCACTGTTTTCTACATGTTGCCTAGTTTTTTGTTGTTTCAGGCAGGTGGGTAAATCCAGTCCCATCTCAACCATATGCAGAAGTGTACCTTTTCCTAAGCTTTAAATTCTTTTTTATTTTTGTCACTCTTTAAAAAAAAATACATTTAAGGCTACAGTTTTTCTGGTGAATATTTTTTACATATCCCCTGAATTTTTGATACTTAGTTCCTTTTCTGCTCATTTTAATGGCTTCTAATTTCTACTTTGTTATGTTATTTCATCTATTGTCTAAAAGACCTTAAATGATTTTATTATAAAACATGCCCCAAATTTCAGAGAACAGTGCCATGAATGCCTATATACCATTTCCCCAGATTCAACAGTTAACAAGATTTTTCCACATTTACTTCATCTATGCATGTCTGTTTTCTTTTTCTTTGCTAAAGTATTTTCAAGAGAATCCTAGACATGTCATTTCCCTCCAGCGTATTTTAGTCCCTAAAATATAAAAACATTTTCTTCTTTAATCACAACGTTATTATCACACGTAATAAAATTAACAATAATTCTTCAGAACCATTTTATGATCAAGTTCTCCTGATTATCTCAAAATATTTGTACACATTGTTTATTCAAAATAGGATGGAATCAGGGTCCACTCATTACATTTGGTGGTTGTGCTTTTTAAGGCTCTTTTCATCAAACTGAGGCCTCCCCTTTCCTCCACCATTGGCTTGTTCAATAAGCCAGACCAGTTGTCCTGTAGAATGTCCCACACTCTGATTTGTGTTTTCGTATCTCTGTGATTTTATTTAACTTCTTTTCTATCCCCTGTATGTCTTCTAGTTCGCCCTAGAGACTTGATTAGATTCAGGTTTAACTTTTTTTTTTTGGCAAGAATATGTTACAGCTGGTGCTGTGTTCCTCATATTGCATTACATCTGGAGGCACCTAATGTCTGGTTTCTATTTTTAGTGATGCTAAGACAGATCAAAGGGTTTGGGTGGTGACAGCCTGATCTCTCCATCATAGCTCCCCACCAATCATTGGTCAAGTGATATTATCCTTTGATGACTATTGCCTGATTCAATTATTTCATTAGGGGTGGCTAAGTGATACTTTCATATCATTTCTTTCGTATGTATTAGCTGGAATTCCTCTGTAAATTAGAACTGTCACTCTTCAGTTAGGGCTATTTGTTTATCCTGAAAGGCAAGATAACTCTTTCCGGGGCTTCTCTGGTGGCGCAGTGGTTGAGAATCTGCCTGCCAATGAAGGGGACACGGGTTCGAGCCCTGGTCTGGGAAGATCCCACATGCCGCGGAGCAACTAGGCCCGTGAGCCACAACTACTGAACCTGCGCGTCTGGAGCCTGTGCTCCGCAACAAGAGAGGCCGCGATAGTGAGAGGCCCGCGCACTGCGATGAAGAGTGGCCCCCACTTACCGCAACTAGAGAAAGCCCTCGCACAGAAACGAAGACCCACCACAGCCATAAATAAATAAATAAATAAAAATTAAAAAAAAAAGTTTAAGATAACTCTTTCCTTCTAATTGCCAATTTTCAGAGTAAGAAATTGGTGTCCTCAAGCGGGAAGCAGCCGCATAGCACAGGGAGATCAGCTCAGTGCTTTGTGACCACCTACAGGGGTGGGATAGGGAAGGTGGGAGGGAGGGAGACACAAGAGGGAGGAGATATGGGGATATGTATACGTATAGCTGATTCACTTTGTTATAAAGCAGAAACTAACACACCACTGTAAAGCAATTATACTCCAATAAAGATGTTTGAAAAAAAAAAGAAAGAAATTGGTGTCCTCAGACAAAACTACAATTCAAAAAGCTACATGCTATGATCATAGCAGCATTATTCACAATAGCCAAGACATGGAAGCAACCTAAATAGCCATTGACAGATGAATGGATAAAGAAGATGTGGTATATATATACAATGGAATATCACTCAGCCATAAAAAAAGAATGAAACAATGACATTTGCAGCAACATGGATGGACCTAGAGATTATCATGCTAAGTGAAGTAAGTCAGACAGAGAAAAACAAATACCATATGATATCACTTATATGTGGAATCTAAAATATGACACAAATGAACTTACCTACAAAACAGACTCACAGATGTAAGGAACAGACTTGTGGTTGCCAAGGTTGGGGAGAGGGATGGAGTGGGAGTTCGGGGTTAGCAGATGTGAACTATTACATATAGAATGGACAAACAACAAGGTTCTACTGTATTGCACAGGGAACTATATTCAAAATCCTGTCATAAACCATAATGGAAAAGAATAACTGAATCGCTTTGCTGTACAGCAGAAACTAACACAACGTTGTAAATCAACTATACTTCAAAAAAAAACAAATGAAATTGGCTCCCTGGTACTTCCAGTGATGTCCCATGAGCTGGGTCGCTTTCTCTCTCTCCCTCTCTCTTTTTCTCTCTTCCATATATTCAATTGGTTAAATTAATTGAAAGAATACATGTCTCTTATTAATTCCCCAGCTGTGCCCCTTTGTGAGTTGAGGGTCCCCTAGAGCCAGCAGCTTGGCTTTATGGAAGAGGCGGGAGATAAAATTTCCCTCAGAGAGCTAGCGGCCACTTTTTCACAGAGAGCTGTGACGCTGCAGGCTCAGGTGGGCTGAAACCTTCGCAAGCAGGGCTTGTTGGGTTCTCCGCACCTTGTAGTCATTGAGTTCAAGTTTACCCGCCTCAGATGGGAATATCAGGCAGGAGGGTCACCTGGCCTTCATGAGCGCCCAAGAGCCTAGCAGCTGCTCTTCAAAAGCGGGAACGCGGGGTGGGAGCGATCGCATCGGGGAGTGACACGTTCAAGATCCCTAGGGGTGCGTCTGAGTAGAGGCTGCCTCTCTTTGCCCGAGACTCCAATGGGCATAATCGTTAGTCACAGGGACTTATAGCTCGGAGGAGTCAGGATGACAGGTCCCCAAGGGTGGTAGTACTTCTCTACATGACCAGAATCATTCCCTCTGGCACTTACGGGACAAGATGTACAAGCACATAACACATCAATGCGTACCATACGTCCAGATGTAAAAGCAGCTGCGCCAGCAACATTCATTAACTCCACACCTTATTAGAGAAATATACATTTAATATACTTGCTGAAAGGGACACTTGCTGGTATCTACTTCTGCTTGGGTCCAGTCAACAGAAAGAAACCACACCTTAATTTAAAAGGGAAAGTTGAATGTACAGAATTAATAACTGTAACAGGAGATTGGAATGATGAGGCGAGAACGAAAGAATGTAGAAAGCGCACAAACAGGGAGCAGCCACTGTACTTAGGGCTGAGATGGAACCCCCTTTTCTCCACTTACCCCACCAGTTGGGCTGAAATCCACATCTTGTTGAGAGGGCAGGCTGCGGCTTGCTGAGAAGTTGTCGTGGTGTTGTGCTGGCCATATTCCTTGGAAATCTGCCCTAGAGGATGCCAGGGAAAGGTGTTCATGAGGAAGGACGGAGCTACAAAACCGCCCAGGAGTGCCGGGGGAGAGGGCGGTACGCTGCTGCCGCTGATGCTGCGGGCTGCCGGGTACTGCATGCAGAGCAGTGGAGGAGCTGTGAGCTCTGCGGAAGCTGGGTCCTGGGCAAGCCACCGGCTCCAAAGGAGGCTTACCTGGGGATGTGTGCTGGGCTGAGGGAGACACCGGAACTAGGAGGCAAACCCTGTCCTCCTGCGCCCTCTACCGACAAAGTTTAGCATTGTTCCATCGGGCAAAGGAAAAATCTTTAAAGGACCCACACCTGTTTTCGCAGAGCAGGCAAAAAAGGGTGAATGTGAAGCAGAAAGTCAGGAAGCCCGTGATTGGCACCGTATACCTGTTGAAAGGGACCTTTGCTTGTATCGATATTTTGAAAAAACTCAGAATAAAATACAATAAAATGTTAAGTTAAAATTGTAAGTGGCAGGACTTTCGGTGTTTATTATATCCATTTTGTAACTTTCTAGATATTTTAAATCTAGTCTTGGTGAGAAAAAGTGCTTGATATATTTCTTAAGCTTGAGAACCCTTGAGCTGGTAGATAAATCCCTCTACGTCTAAAGAAACTGATCTACATGAAATTTTTAAACTGGTATGATCTGAATTCTGTTGAAGAAATAAGAAAGAACTTGTTCCCATCCTTTATTCATACTTTAATTTATTCATTAAACATTAAGAGCATCTCTTCTATGCTGATAACCATACCGGGTCCCAACACTCCTGTTCCTCACATCCAGGAGGCGAGAGACAAAATCTTGGCTAGTTAAACTGGACAGAAGAGAATACAAGAGACATTTACACTCAGAAGGAGTTTTGGAAGTCCTCCTGGTACAGTGGTGCCTGTGTTGTGCTGAAGGAAATAACAAGAATTATCCAAGAGAGAATATTTCAGAGAGAAAAGCAATTGTTTGAAAAAAGAAAAAAGTCTAGCTCAATTTTCACCTATAAATTAATTAAACCAAGAGAATGGAAAAATGTATACTCTAAATAAGGAACATCTAAAAATTTTTAAATGAGATATAGTCTAAATAAAGTGAGTAATAAGTTTGATGGAATTGAAGCATTTATAAATGACCTGTGATCCTACAGCTCTCATTGTGCCAGAAGAGTTAAGAGAGAGAGAGAGGCTAAATTTGGGTCACAGTCAATTTTCTGACCATCTGCAATGCTAAAAGTTGTAAATGGTTGGGATAACTCAGCATGCATTTCAGACTAGAACCAACACATTCTGGGACAGGTAACACATACACCTTTCATGAAATGTGCATTTTATCACATTCATCTTCTAAGTGAAAGAACATTTGCACGTTCTCTCCTGTCTATCCTGGGCTTCTCAAAGAGATACTGCAAGATCAGATCGCTGTTTTCCATGTGTGTGCAACTGAGTATTTCCGATCTTATTGTCTATGTGTTCAGGCATCCTGCAATTCTTTCCTTTGGGAGAAGCCACTGTGCTGTTATTCCAATACCTAGAGTGATTCATATGTCTGGAATGAAAAGACGATCCCAAATTGGTTCCACTGATAATGCCACTGTCATTGCTGTGCTTGGCAGAGGACCAAGACTCTAATTAAATCGGCTGATCTTTTGACACATGTGTAAAACACTTAAGCTGCCCTGCCATCCGGGGTTTCAACTTGCACTGACTTGTCGACTGAATTCTGATTTCTACTCAGGGTTTTCTGTAAGGGGTTAGAAAAAGATCGACTTGTTAAATTTGTTTCCTGCAGAACACTAAAATGGAATCCATCCTGTACTGCGATTAAAATCTCTTAACTGAAATGTTAAATCTTGAGGCTTTTTATTGTCATTTACTTTTTTAATTAATAACTTTATTTTTTAGAGAAGTTTTCAGTTCACAGTAAAACTGAGCGGCAAGTACAGAGAGTTCCCATATACCACCCCCACTCCCTCACATGCACAACCTCCATCAACATTTCCACCAGGGTGGTACCTTTGTTACAATCTATGGACCTGCACCAATACATCATCATCACCTAAAGTCCATAGTTTACATTAAGTTTCATTCTTAGTGTTGTACGTCCTATCGCTTTTTTTAAAAAATTTATTTAATTTATTTTATTTTTGGCTGCTTTGTGTCTTCATTGCGGTGCGTGGGTTTCTCATGGCCGTGGCTTGTCTTGTTGTGGAGCACGGGCTCTAGGCACATGGGCTCCGTAGTTGTGGCTCGCGGGCTCTAGAGCGCAGGCTCAGTAGTTGTGGCGCACGGGCTTAGTTGCTCCGCAGCATGTGGGATCTTCCCAGACCAGGGCTCGAACCCGTGTCCCCTGCATTGGCAGGCGGATTCTCAACCACTGTGCCACCCGGGAAGCCCACATCCTATCACTTTTGACAAATGTATGATGGTGTGGACCCAGCATGATAGTATCATACACAGTAGTTTTACTGCCCTAAAAATCCTATGTGCTTAATTCCCCTTTTTATCCCTAACTCTCCCTTAACCCCTGACAACTACTGATCTTTTTACTGTAGTTTTGCCTTTTCCAGAATGTTGTATAGTTGGAATCATACAGTACATAGACTTTTCAGATTGGCTTCTTCCACTTAGTAATACGTATTTAAGATTCCTCCATGTCTTTTTTTAGCTCGTTTCTTTTTTTAGCGCTGAATAATATTCCATTATCCAGATGGATCACAATTTGTTTATCCATTCATCTACTGAAGGCCATCTTGTTTGCTTCCAAGTTTTGCCATTATGAGTTTATGAGTAAAGCTGCTATCAACATCCACATGCAGGTTTTTGTGTGGGCGTACTTTTTCATCTGCTTTGGGTAAACCAAGGAGCAAGGTTGTTGGATCATATGGTAAGAGTATGTTTAGTTTTGTAAGAAACCACCAAACTGTCTTCCAAAGCGGCTGGACCATTTTGCATTCCCACCAGAGGTGAATGAGAGTTCCCGTTGCCCCATATCTTCACCAGAATTTGGCCTTGTCAGTGTTCTGGAATTTGGTCATTCTAACAGGTGGATAGTGGCATCTCACTGTGGTTCTAATTAGCATTTCCCTGATGATATATGACATGGAGCATCTTTTCATATGATTATTAGCCATCTGTGTATCTTCTTTGGTGACGTGTCTGTTAAGGGCTGTGGCCTATTTTTAAGTCAGGTTGTTCATTTTCTTACTGTTGAATTTTAAGAGTTCTTTATATATTTTGGATAACAGTCCTTTGTCAGATATATCTTTTACAAACATTTTTTCTCAATCTGTGGCCTGTCTTGTTCTCTTGACCTATATTTGTCCTTTGCAGAGCAGAAGTTTTTAATTTGAATGAAGTCCACCTTATCAATTATTTCTTTCATGGATGAAGTTTATTTTTATTTGACCCATTATTTTACTTTTAACCCTGATAAACATTGCTGTCCTCTAAGCTTGCTGCTGCCCTCATAGAGATGATTAATTGAAACTTTCCTCCTACACATTGATGCTGTTTCTGTGGATCCCACAAAATTGCTGTGAGCATCAAATGAGACGATGTTTATGAATAGGTTTTGGAAACTGAAAAACATGTGTACCCATGTCAGGTAGCATTACTAGTCTCTTGATAGCAAACACACTTTTAGTTTTTCTTTGGCCAATGGACTGTATTCATGATACCAGTTAAAAAGAGATCAAGTTCATATTACAGTCGACAATACCATTTGGAATCTAAGAAATAAGAGGCAGCAAATGTCATCTTTAATTCCAGAGGTTGTCAACTTTCACTCTCCTACAGAGAGAGTGGGTCTGTTTCAGTGCTTTCTTCTGTCTCTGGAAGCACCAAGAATTATTTTGTGATTTTGCAAGATTTTCCCAGTTTACATTCATCTCCTGCTTCAGGATTTTCTTTCCATTTATTTTGGTATAACTAAATAAAAGTGCAGTACACTTTAACTGAATAAGTGAAGACAAGAAAAAGAAACCAGAGAGAGAGAGAGGGAGAATAGGTGACGCTCCAAAAGTTTCTGAGTTTTCTTGCTGAAATTCTAGTCAACAACTATAGAAAGAAAGTGTCATTATTGGCAAATGTCCTAACGAAGTGGTTTATGACAGCTCATGTTACCTCTATCCCACTGTAATGGGAGTATATATTTGGAGCTGTCTTTCCACTAACTAGAGGGAAAGATCTTGAAAAAAGACAATTTCTTAGAGCATCTTCAATAGATTTATTCCTTGGTTCCTTATAATTTTGGTTATGTTGCAAATGGCATCTTTTAAAAATTATCCTTTCTAAAATGTTGTGGTTAGTGTATCATATAGTTTTGTACATGATCTTGTACAAACTCGAACTCTTTCATTAGTTCTAACAGTTTGTTGATAGAATCTATTGAATATTCCATATTGGAAATCCTATGGTATGAAATTTATTTCTTCCTTTCTAATCATTATACCTCTGACTTATTTCCTTGCTTTTATTGTAGTGTCCAGACCTGCAGCACAACACTGACTACAAAGAGTGATAGCAGATACCTCTTTTTTTTTCCCTGTCTTTGTCATTTTTCTGCATTTAATATAATTCATGCTGAGGGCTCTCAGAGGATACCATTTATCATGTTAATGAAGTTTTCTGGCTCTTATGTTTGTTTAAAAAATCGTGAATGATGTTGATTTATAACAAATCTTTTTTTTTTTTTTTGTATCTTTTAAGGACATCATATGGTTTTTCTCCTCTAATCTGTTAAAGGGAAGACTTACACAAATAGATGTTTTTTCCAACAATGAAGGTAGAATTCTTTTCTGATTAGCTCAATAATGGGCAGTCACTGGAGAAAATTCAACCAGTATATGAGTGTGTATGAGACACACCTTGTGCGGCTCTTCAGATCATGCTTTCCTGCTCTCTGCTGCCTGACCCTGGGCTTCTTCAGGCCAGGGGGTCGCTTTACGTCATCAAGAGAAAGTGCAGAGAGCTTTGCTTGATAGGAACCTATTATTAAGCGAGAAAACAACTCTTTACAAGCGGGGAGACTTGGAGAGGAGAAGTGGTCAAAGCTGAGCTCTCACCAGCTACAGCTCTGCTAGTAAAGAGCAAGGAAGAAAGGAAGCCTGTTGCTTTCTGTTGTGACGGGTCCCTAGGAACTTACATCTCTTCTAGGGTAGCATATTGCAGAGGCCTGCTTCTTCCAGGCTGACCGGCCAGGATGCTGGAAGGTTACCCGACACGGGGAGATCTTGTGTTCAACTTGAGTTTTCTTGCTGAAGATCCAGCCAACAACTGTAGGAAGAAAGGTCATCATTGGCAAAAGTCCTAACGAGGTGGTTTATGACAGTTCATGTTACCTCTAACCCACTGAAATGGGAGTTTTGTTGAAGGTCAGAGTTAGCATAGTGGGGAAATCAGGACAGTTTAAACTTTGGTTATGTGACTATGAGTATTTGGTGTAGGGCAGTTTTCAAACTGGGGCTTCCATTTTGGTTTTTCTTTAATAATATCTTCATTTCCAATATTTTTACTGACTGTCTCTCTCCATCTATATATGAGAGTGTGTGTGTGTGTGTGTGTGCGCACGCGCATGTGTGATACGTGTCCTTTCTCTCTTTGTCAGGTATGTTCCCTTAAGAGCATTAATTTTTCCTCTGTCTGCGTCTTGAAATTCAAGTCCACAGATGCCTGGAGTTCATGTGCTTAAGCATAATTCTCCTACCAGTTAATAAAAAGGAAGGAGTAATATGAACACATTGGGAAAAAAGATTAAACTTCTTACTGTTTAATATGAAATACTGACACTGAAGAAGATAAAAATAAAACTTATAATTCACTACAACAACAAGGGCATAGATCACAATCTGGTCAATGAGTGTTGTCAATTCAAAGAATATTTACAGCCAGTCTCTTCATAATTTAAGTGCCCTGTAATCTTACAAGTCATGTATGAAAGAAGCAAATTCGATAACAACCTAAAAATTCACATGACATTACCAATAATGGGTTACAAAGCTAAAAGAAACTTTATCAAAATATCATTAATTATAATAGATTTAAATTAATCATGCCAGAAGAAAAAAACTTTATTAATGTTTTATCTTCTCTAAGAAATATGATATTATATTGTTACCATATAAAGTAATCAAAAAGTAGGCAAGCAAAAATTTAGGAAATATTTTTAAAGTGTGGTAGGAAGTTTATATATTGATAGAGTATTTAATATATTATTATATATAATGATTATATTATATAGTTATAATTATATAATGTATTATATAGTTATAATTATAAATTATATACAGTAAATCAGGATTAACATATTATTTTTATGTACTCTATTTTTCCTCTTTAAAAAATTTTTTTATTGAATGAAAGAGTCTTTAAATTCTATAGTGCTTTACAATTTTCAAAAGTTTCACACACATGATTTTACATAATCCCATAATAAGCCTTTTTTTTCTCCTATCCCTGAATTTCCCTCTCCCTGCTGGTAACCACTAGTTTGTTCTCTATATCTATGAGTCTGCTTCCTTTTTTTGTTTTATTCACTAGTTTGTTGTATTTTTTAGATTCCATATATGTAATTATTATATAGTCATATAATGCATTATATAGTTATAATAATTATATTTATTATACATAGTAAATCATGATTGACATACTATTTTACAAATACTCTTTTACATCTTTTAAAATTTGTTAATTTGGGTGATTTCTCATTTTAAATAAATATTACTTTTGTACCAAATTTTGTATTTGTAATTAAAAATTTTTTTCCTTAAAGAAGACACTCCCCCCAGGTTGTATAAACATCAGGCCCTGCCCCAAACCTGGATTTACCCAGATCGCATATCCTGTCTGCCCAAGGACATATCTTCTGTCCTTCAAAAGCATCAAAACCCCAAAGCCTTTGGATGCCAGGCCTGCACCCAAGTCTAACACACCCCACGCTGTGGTGGCATGAATTAGTTCACTTATTATTGTGGCTTTGATTTCCCTCTTCATTTATGGCATCTAGGGGTTTCCCTTTCTTTCAAGCTTGGATATGCATTTCTAAAGCATCTTTGAAAATACTTTATTGGGTATTTTATGTGTTGGGAATGGAAAGGAACGCCTGCACCATGTTCATCAGTACGTGGCCAGAAGTGAACACTTGCTTTCTTTCGTTAACTTTACTGACGCACACATGACATAGGATCCAAATTCCTCTTGAAGGAACTAATGATAATGCTGAACAGGCCTTGTACTTTTCAAAGCTCTTTCATATACTTTGTTTCATTTGGCCCCTAATGGTGAAGGGGCCAAATGAAAAGGATCTATGAAGGATCAAACGAAGGATCTATGCAGTAAGTATGTAAGAGGTGTTATCACCCCTAACAGATGAAGGAAAGGGAGCCCGGGGACGTGACTTCTCTGGGATCCCACAGTTGGAAATTGGGAGGGCTAGGCTCCCATGGAACTGCCCGCCCCTCTCTGCTCCTCCACGCCCCTCTCACTCCTTTTACCTGGCTCGGTACTGAAATCATTCAGCGTATCTCCCCAAACCCATGACAGCACAGCCCTAGATGAGAACCCGTGCTTCTCAAATGGAGTCTGCCCTAGAATGAGGGGAAAGAATGAAAGGAATTCTCCACTGTGGCCCATCCCAGAAGAGTCCCATCAGGTAAACATTCTTTCCTAGTAGAAATCTGTTGGGAAAAAATTATCTTTCTGAACACAGGTCAACTGCTGTTGCTAAAATTGGAGCATGATTAGTTACCACTAAAAAAAGTCCCTCTAAAAAGTGCCATTTCCAAGCAGCTGATGGCAATATGGAAAGAACAGATGGTATTGGAGGCATCCGTGTCTGGCGGGGAGCTGGAAGGGTTGTTGTAGTCATTTCTGCTTCCTGGGTAATAAAACTGGAACTGGGGGAAGGATCATCTCCCATCCTCATTCTCAAAGTTGAATTATTGTGAAGGGATTTTTTTTCCATACTGATAGATTCATTTGGTTCCATCTATCCTACGATTAAGGTGAGCATCAGAAAGCTATTGTTTATTAAATGTTAACTTAAGAGGAATGTTACTAGCGAACTAACCCTTATTTCGTAGACATTTCGGTCAGAATTTCTTATCTAAACCTACTGCCCAAGCATTATGTTCCTCCATGTGACTGATATCACAGGTTTATAGCTCAGCTCCAAAGCATTCTTGTCTCTTTTGATGACATGAACCCTGGCAATTACCAATTGTGATTTACACACGGTTGCAGTCGAAGATTCTTCTAAAACAGCAATGACATTTCTTTGAGGGGAGATCTGTTTTAAGAACTGGCTTGAGAAAAAATTAAAAATAGAAACAAACAACCAAGTACATCCCTTCTTCGAAATGCATGTAAGTCCGTCAAGGTACTCATGGTTTCCTGTCAGAGCCACTTTGTAAGGCGGATAATTTATGGGGAGCCATGCCTTTCCGTGTGGTTAAGTGTGGACTCAAATGCTTAGGACCCGGCAGGTGCTATTTTTAAGATGAAAGGGCTATAACTTCACTTGCTGTTTCCAAACATACTGGATGATTTCACTCATACTGTTTCTTCCATCCTGACTGGTAATGTTTGTCATTATATAAAGGGCATTTAAAATGAAATAAAAGCAAATTCTTCTATGTCCACAAGCTTGACAAAATGTAAGTGTTGCCTGAATGTGTTTTAACTCCTACTTTAAAATGTCTCATGGTGGTCTCTCTTTAACAAGACAAGTAATCCATCATCTTCATGTCTCAGTCAAACCAAGACAAGAAGAGTCCCATTTTAAGGTCCTGCTGTGCAGGCTTCCCATGTCTGAGCCTCCACAGTGCTAGCTGGTCTAAATCTTTACATCTCCCAGAGCAGCATCAATGAACCCTTTCCTCTGGCACCCTCAGGGGCTCCCCGAGAAATCTGGCAAATGAGGGGGCATTGCAGCAGCCCTAAATCATTTGACAGAATGGATCATGAACTTTGAGCCACTGTGTTACCAAATAGTTGAGGGACCAGAAATTCTGGAATTGCACTTCACTGTGACTAAATATTTTCTGCATAACACACTGAAAATCACACACTTTTTGAATGCTAGTGGTTACCAGGGTTTTTCAGGAACTTCTAGTTTTCCGCTGAGACCCTCACCTCCCCGGAAGTGAATTACCACCGTAGCCTCCCTTATAAGTAAGGATGGTGGACATATATCTGTCTCATCAGCAACCCTTCCGTTGTAGAATTTTGGGGGAAGGTCACATGAGAAGCATGAGCCTCTCGTTCACATTCTGGGATGGGACTAGCGGCCTGTGGTAAATGGTGATGAAACAATTAAGTTAGTGTCTCTGGTCTCCTGGGAATGCCTGCCTATTGAGGGACAAGCGTGGAACTAGTGAAGAAATGCCATTGCCTAGAGGTTTCAACTTGAAGAATGGCTCCATTCTCTCCAGATGCAATAGCCAATGAGACTAAGATGATCTTCCATTATAGAGAGGATGGGTCCCCATTTTGAAATTGTATTAATGAAAATAAGAAAGTGTGTATGCATAGGGTGGCAGGGAGGGGAGGAGGGCCACACACAACTCTTGCTTGTTATGGGCTCAGCATCCCTCCCGGAGTTGCCTGCACTACTCCTGTGATGTGGTCGGATGCTTCTCTCACCCCGACCAGCCCTGACTGTGAGGCAGAGCTTAGGACCAAGTTAAGACCAATCAGAGTCATGTCCCCCAGATCTTGAATCTACAGTTACACAAGGCGGAAGGTGAGTGCAGTGAGGCCCCGAGAGCACTGTTCAAAGAGAAGGCCATGAACGCCTGCAGCTGCTGAGATATATGGGACCAGAACCACCCTGGGTCTGTTATTTCTGAAGCCCCAATGCTCAGCCTTTCCATCTGATTCAGAGAAATGACCCAGAGCCCTTCCAAAGAACCCTGCTTGTCCGACCCACGACTTGAATGTCATACAATTTAATACAAGACATATTACTGATGACCTTCTAGGACACCAGACGCTGTGCCAGCCTCTTCCAGATGCATAAAACTTCACTTCTTACCATGGGTAAAGGAATGACACCATCTCACATCCCTCGGACGCATCAGGGCGCTCCATCTGCCGTCTCTGCATCTGTGCCGATGTGTTGGTGTAAAGACAGCCCAGAAACCCTCCGGACCTGGAGTAGAATAGTTCTGAGGTCTGTATTTTGCCTCATCTGCAAGTCTTCCCCCACGGGATTAAGTCTTTTATCACCCCCTGCGGTAGGTATTGCTTCATAAACACCCATTGCTGGCGGCCTCCCTTGCCCTGGATTATTCTCCCTTCCTCACTTCCCCAAATAAACTATTTTCTCTCAAATCCTTGTCTCTGGGTCTGGTTCTGGGAGAAACCAGACAAAGCCAGGGGCTGCAGCGTTGGATCCCTGTGAGGGTGTGGCTCAGAGTCTGGAGTGTATGAGCCACTCTGTAAACGCCAACCCACCCATTTCATGGATGAGGACGCTGAGACGGAGGCGGCAGGGATCAGCCTGCTGGTGGATGGCATTTGCAGGACGGCGATTAGAATTTACCCTGCATTCAACTCCTACCCATCGCCTAGACTGGGGCTCTCAGCCTGGGCCCTGCTGACCTTTGGGCTGGATGGTTCTTTGCTGGGGGCAGTGGAGGGAGGTTGTCCTGTGTAGAACGTCTGGCAACATCCCCGCCTCTCTGTACCAGCACCCTCCCCCAGCGGTGACAAGCAAAAATTGCCAGATTGTCTCCAAATAGCCAAACGGCCCTGGGAGGAGGGGAGGATTCCCCCTCATTGAGGACCACCAGCCGAGAGAGCCGGAAGAAAGCCCGGTGATCCCGCGGAGTCCACACTGATGGAGAAGTGCAGAGCGGCGGCATGTACGCAGCCTTCTCCTTGACCCTGCATAAACCTTTATCCAATCTTGCATCCTCTGACTCCAAATCTGGCCCACTTTCCATCCTGCTAGGCTCTCCGAGACCAGTTGCTCCATTGCTCGGCTTGTTACAAAATTCTTTCCTGTTGCACCCAAATCTTCCTCCTGGGGACTTACTTCATCAGCGTGTCCTGCGGGGCCAGGCGGGAGGCTAATCCCTCCTCATGAACTGGCACTTCAACTATGGGAAGACAACCCCCACGTCCCCTGCCCTATGATGGACACTACCGCGCGCCCGTGCTACAGACACGCCAGGAACAGCTGTCAGGCGGGGAGTGCAAAGTCCTAGACGCTTTCTTCGATCTTGAACAAGAACTTCCAGGAGCCCAGAGTCTATGTACTTTAAAGCTTCCAGTTAACTCTGAGGTACCCTGACCACAGCACAGTGTTTAGGACCCTCAGACTAACTTATTCCAGCTCCGGGCAGTAGAGTTCTGATTTGTTTCCTAAAGCAGCTACCGAAAAGACGGTTTTTGAAGAAAGTATTGAAAAGAAACTCTTAAAATAATGGACTAGTCCATACTAGGTCAGAGAGATACATATTTCTATCTCCAGTTTCATTTTCAGTCAAATAGTTTTGATAAGGTTTATACAAAAAAGCCCAGAAGTTGACACCCAAAAATGTTGGTTCAGTTTCCTTCCCCAGATAGAGGGATTAAAGGAGATTTAAAACATTTTTCTTCTTTGTTCTTTTCTTCATTTTAAGGCGTGTAGAATAAACGTGTGTGTGTGTAAATATATATATATATATATACATATATTCGTATAAATTGCGATCAGTTTTTGAGTTATTTATTAAGTTGTAATGATGACCATCTTTTTGCTGTTTCTTATAGGGGTGATGACACCTGGTGGAAATAAGTCACAGAAGAGCAGGATCAGTCACAGGTCTGGACCATCTGGGGAATAAGAAAGTGGTCGAATGACAGGCTTGGAAAAGACTGCAGGTCACCTCCCTGCATTTCCGGGAGTGAGAAAGAAGATAGTCGTGGGACCACAGCATGTCCAGATGAAGATCCCGAGTTCAAAGAAAGGGACTAAAGAAAAAAAAAGTGACAGCAGAGAAGAGACTTCCAAAGTTGAGTAAAAAACTAAATAAAAATAGGCTCGTGTTGACTCGAGCTAAAGCACTCACTCGCTCACCGGGTAAGCGCAGTCCCTCATAAATGTGAAGGATTATTCAATTCTCATTTGCCTAAGGCTTTAATTTGCATGCCCTATATTCTATTTTAAGGGTTTCCAGTCTTCCCAAATGAGCACATGATTTTCCTCCTTCCTTTTTAACTGCCCCTTATTCAAAGAAATTATTGACAACGGCTGGCTCTTTTCTGGGAAGAGTTTTCTGATGTCCGGTTCACTGTTGCCCCAACTAACTTTACCCCTTAGGCAACTTTAAGCCTTTGACTCACATCCCTTCTTGTGGATAGATGTTCTCTCGCCCTGCTCTCAGTAGAGTCTTAACGTTCTTTCTGGCTGCTGGAATCAGGGTCCAGGACAGAGCCCACGTCAGTCGTGCCCCTCCCTTCAGCCACAGCAGTTGGGCTGATGGGCACCCAGCTTGCAGGTTTGCACAAAACTCCACCTGTGCACCCGCCCACTCCTTTCTAAAATGAAACGTGAGTCTGCATTTCAAACCGCATCACAGCCACTGGATACCACAGAGGACAGCCTCTATTCTGCTGGAACGATTTTCTGGATCTTTTGAGAGTGATTCCATTTCATGTTGAAAGAAGTGTGTGTGTGTGTGTGTGTGTGTGTGTGTGTGTGTGTGTGTGTGTAAGACAGAAAATTGAGAACTGAGAAAGGGATAGAGAGAAAGAGAGAGAGTAATTCTAGCAAAGTAATGTGTATGGGTACTGGTGGGTAATGCTACCCTAAATAACTTGGACTTCCACTGGCTGGCTTTTGTTCATAAAATGCTAATCCTCTCAGGTGCAGACCTATATAAAACATTGGGGATTAAAGTCTGCACAGAAATCTCAAACCTCTTCTGCTGCATAAGGTAAAGATATGTTCAAACTAACCGTTCGAAGTTATTTTGAGGGTACTAACAAGGGGTCCTTTTCAGAACTTCCCAATTCTTTATTAAATACTAACATATGATATAGATCATATGATGCGTTGAGCTACTAATGAACACTAGGTAGATTACTGTAGTTATTTTCTAGGTTGCTTTTTGGGGAAAGAATTAATGTCTCACGTCAACTATAATGATGGGGGAGGGGAGTTATTTCACTTCACAAGGAAAAATACTACCTGTTATTGGAGGGAAAACAGGTCTCCTTTTCTTGCATGCAAAATGAAGAAATGTCTAACTTTAATGCACAGAGTCCCGCGGTGCTGGGTGGGTGTCCTGTAAGGAGTGCTGTCTTGCCTGACTACTCTCTGGCTTTGGAGATGAGAATAACAGTTAATACTGTTTGCGCAAGAGGCTTTGCACAGGTTATCTCACTTAATTCCTACGACCGTCATGTGAGGTCAGAATCACCATTATCCACAATTTCAACAAAATTAGCGCATGGCAGAGCCAGCATTCAAATGCAGGGCCCTTCGCCGCAGCACTGAGACTCTTCCCTGGAGATGCTCTGGGTACTCACCAATAACCAGCCAGCTGTCTTTTAGGGGAACAATTAACCTCCTGGAGTCCAGGGCAAGTTGATGAGAAGGAGCAAGTAAGTATCTGCAAGAGAAAAAAAAACTTCCTGAGTTGAAGAATTGGGGTAAATATTTGATTGTTTGGTTCTAGAGCTGGTGAAAATGCTAAATTATCTTCACAGGAACCTCACTGATTTGAAATCCTGTTGCACATTAATGTGAGGGGCACACAACCCCTCCAGGTGTGGAATAGTTAGTAATGCTGTGGCTGGTTGCCATCCCCAGCTGGCCAAAACAATATGATGGGGCAACTCTGGTATATAAAAACAAATTAGGAAAACGATTTACATTTTGTAAAAAAAAAAAAAAAAAAAGACTAGAAAACGTCACGGTGACAACTAAGCATTATGAGTAATTTCAGGGCAAACTCAGCCAGAAAACCCACCGCTGAAGCAAGGCAACTCAAGCCGTGTCCCACCTCACGATCAAGAATATAGATCCTGCAGCTGGACCTCCTGGATTTGACTCCTGGCCCTGCCACTGGCCGGCTGCGTGCTCCTGGGCTGCTTTTGAATCTCTCTGTGCCTGAATTTCTCTCATCTGAGAGGAGGCATAATAATAGCATCCACTTCATAGGGTTTGTTGTGAGGATTAGATGAATCAATTCACTAAAAGCACAAGAACGGTGCCTGGCAAAACCACGCCAAGTCCCGCAGCGATGTCACGTGTTCTTATTTGGATGCTGATCAATGATCCCAACAGCCAGGTCCTCTTTTCTTAATCAGGAGAGTTTTCCTGAGCTGCACTAATCACTTTTGCTCCCGTTTCTTGCCCACGGCCCTAGGAGGCAGGTAGATGTCATCCTTCCCTTTTCTCTGATGAGGAAATGGTGTGGAGGGGATTAAGTGAGTTGCCAAGAGCAAGAGTGGGGAGCCAACCAGCCTCCTGGCTCTCAGCCCCCAGCGCTTTCTCCTACCTTGCGCTAAAGCCTCCGATGAGGAGGGAGCAGCTCCGCATCTGGGGCAAATCCACGATGCCATTAACCCTGGGTCCACAAGGTACCCTTAAAGACGTGTACGGCTGGATCAGACCTTCTTCACCAAGATTCAGTTCCAAAAGCTCTTAGGAATACACCCTAGACTGCAGCAAGGCAGTACCTGTCTGGCTACAGTGGCCCTGCTTTTGCGTTTCTCCAGGCGATGGAAAGGTGGGGTGATGTTTCATGGTCTCCTTCCACTTTGCTCTGCAAAACCAGGATGGCAGCGCCCAGGGAGGCTGCTCTCCCCACCCCGCCCCGCCCCGCCCCGCCCCAGGGAACTAAGCTGAAATGCAGGTGTTCTTTCCGGCCCAGCAGATGCTAAGGCGATAAGCTGCACCTTGCAGAGGCTCTGGGCGAGTCAGACCCGGAGGAGCGCTCAGTCCAGGCCAGCTCTCTCCTCCCTGGCGGCTCCGGGATGGATGCGTGTCTGCGCTCAGGACAGCAGCCCCAGTCCCTGGACGAGGCACCGAGACCCCCGGATGAGGAGGGTCTACAGACAGACGGCAGCAGCGGACCCCCGGGAGGTAACCTCCTTCCTCAGCTCCACATCTTCTCCCCTCTTTTCCTGGGGATGGCGTTTTGCAGTGAACCTCAGGCACAAGAATATCCATTTCCTTTTAACCCTAGATCTTTTTCTTATCATGATGCTTAGTAGAAAAATGCCTTTATGCAAGCAGAAGCATGACACTAAAGGTAACCCCTATGTTTTTATTATTTACCTATCAAAGACCAAAACTTTGTTTTATCCAAATCTGAGAGAGTTAGATTTTTGTAACAAGAACTTTTAAAAAAGAAATGAAATCTACATTCCTTCCTGCTTTTCGCCAAAATGTATTCCTGGCAGCTGTGTCCTTTGGTGGATCAGTGTAAAGTCAAGTGTACTTTCCCATTATGACAACAGAACCCTTTAGTGTTGCTTTTCTGGGCAGGGAATCAGTAGTAAATAAATAACAGACATAACAAATGATGTCATAAGAGCCAAGATATAACATTCAAAACATTTACAGTCAACAGTGAAAAATTATGTCCCAACTCTGTTAAACCAGGATGGTATTCATTTTTACTAAACTGTTTACATAAAAATGCAACTCTGCCCATCCTGAAAATCTGATGTCTCTCAAACTGTCAGACGAGCATAGATGCAATAATTGAAAATCATGTGCAATCAACATAAATTTCTTTTATCTTTGTAGCATGGAAAATGGTCTTATGGAGAATATTTATATGCCCATGTTTCTTTACAATGTTGATCCAGAAAGTACAACCATCAGCTTATGATCTGTCATCTTGTGAAAGGATGAGCCACTTAAAATCAGCACATAGACTTTTCCTACAGTCTTGAGAGAAAAGTTAGGCTTCAGCCGGTTATTTGTGGGAGGAGGGGAGGAAGGAACTGTCTGGGTGACATCGAGGGGACGGAAGCTGGCAGGAGGTGGCCTGGGTCCCTGACGGTGGGTCTGGCTGCTCCAGTGAGGACAGGCTCAGAGGTAAAGAGGGCAGCCCGGTACCCACTCCTCATACCAGATGGCCTGTACCAGCGCCTGCATTTCAGGACTTCTGCGAGCTGATTGTTAAACATGGCCATTGTTAAAATTTAAGTCATGTAAACGTACAATGAAATGGATTATGTAAAAGGTAAAGGAATATGAAAAAACTTGGGTAATAAATACTCACGTCTCATCAGGAATTATTTTCCTACATTTTACGATGACCTGTGCCCTTGAGGCTGTGGAGGGGTGTCGTATCCGTGTGGTAGAAATGCCTGTGATGCTGAGCTGCTTCACCTCTTTCCCAGGGATGGCCACTGTGGGAGCGTCGTCACCATGGTGATGGCCAAACCCTACACGTCAGTGCTTCCTTACCGCCCCCAGGCTGCTTGTTAAACGTTTCTGGGCACAAGATGCTCTGTTCCTCTGCCTTCTTATTTTCTCTGAAACAGAACTCAGAGTCAGCCTCTCAGCCTATGGGAGAAGCTGGGTCCTCTTTGTTGAGTGATAAATTTCAGGTTCATGTTTTTAGATGTTGGTAGTTTCCCTTGTAAGACATGGGTGAGGACCAAAGGTCCTCTCCTCTCCCCACAGCCTCTCCTGGGGCACATGACAGGGAAGGATGACATCTCAGGACTGACTTGGCCACTATTCATCAGCAGGTTCTTGCAAGCTCAGGGAAGTCCTGGGTTTCTGGAAGCTCGCCTTTGTGGTCAGGACAGAGAATTCTCCTTCCAGGAGATCAGAACCCACGGCCGAGAGCTGCAGGCGTCATTGTGCTAATTTACAAACTGGTCATTTGGCCCACACTGTGGTCAAAGACCATTTGGACACTTTTATGTAAAATGCAACACAAATGAGTTTCTGGAAGAACAACATGAAAAGAAGTACAAAGACATACACAATACAAGCTTTGGTTTTTCGTAATCAGATTCAACAGATATGGTCAAGTTGTTGTAAATGTTTCTGAGTGTTCACTGCACATTTCTGGACTCTTCTGGCTGTGACCCTGTTACAAAGCGTTTGCAGAGCCGTGGCACAGAACCGTCTAGTGCGGGTGGAAATCAGTGAAACCTGAACTCTGAGGGGTGGACCCCTGATTAGGCTTCTTCAAAGGCCCCCTACCACTCACCCCGCACTCACCCTGCCCTCACCCTCCTCTACCTCCTTGAGTGTATGTTTCTGGTTAGAGACCTTCAGATGTGCACTGAGTGCTCCTTCCCGCTATTCCATCCCTGGTTACACGTCCGCAGGTAGAGCTCAGGCAGCCGAGGCTGGTCTCATGCAAGTCCCCCCCCCGCCCCCGACTCCTCACTGCCCGTGCCTCTCACCGAGGGTCCCAGCAGCCCCCCGTCTTCTGCGCACGACCCCTCTGTGTGCTCAGCACCCTCATTCTGACCTTATTACTCGCTGTTCTTCTTACGCTGAAACCCCCTGCGAAACCTTTGACATTCTGGGCTTCCATGATGTCAGCCCCGATCAGGTGCTCTTTTCCGCTCATTTTATATGACATCTGAGAGCTGCTTGAGTGGGTCATGAGCGTAAAGGAGTATTTCAGGAAGAGTAATTTAATAGCTGGAGCTCATCTGACAACCTCCCCCAGGACTGCGGAGCTGGCTCGTCTTGGGGTGACCTGTACCTTTTGAGGAGCAGTTGTAGAAGGACTTAAGGAACACGTTCCAGCCAACATGCGGGAATGTCGCATCACTTCAAGACCCAAAAATAGTCAGGTCCACGCTTGCCTCGGGCCTCCTCATGCAGATGCCTCATTCGTGCCGTTCTGTCCGGCGGCCTAGCTTCCTCCTCTCAGCAAAACAGAGGGCGGGACGGATCGACACTGCACTGTCTTCTCCTAAATCGAGGGAAGGGCCCAGGGCATCCTTGGGCATTTTGTCATATGATAAAAATGTCCCATAGAAATGTGAAGTCCCTGTCACCCCATATCATTCAGTTTGTGCTAGTTTGCAGCCGTTGTCACTGATAGCACTCCCCCCTCTGCTTCTGGAAGATTGCTCAGTCTCTTCCCATCTGACTAATTGTACCGAGTGTAGATTTGCACTGGATCAACAAATCATGAAACCGATTTAATTTTCTGTCCCACAGATTCTAACAAGATAGAACCATCGCCTCAAAGCCTCCAGAAGTTTGTTCCTATGAATTACGCCAGCTACACCCAGGAGTACTATCAGTTTGCAGGCAAGAAGATTGTCATTCAAGAATCGATCGAGAGTTACGGAGCGGTGGTGTGGCCAGGGGTGAGGGAGCTGTCACACTGGGGTATCGGGGATTCTGGGGATGAGAACAGCGATTTTGTACAACTGTGGTGCCTTGGACGACTTGCCACGTGCTCTAACGTCCTGTGCTTCTCAAATTGAGGGTCCATGGATGCCCCCCCCAGGGCTGTTGCTGCTGTAGGTAGATGCTGCAGAAACACGGCATCTTTCCTAAAAACAACGATTTTCCTCTATGCTATGTTTCTTGAAACATTATTTTTTCATATTAACATAAACTTGAGTATATTGGGAAGTAGGATGAAAAATCCATATGAATTGTTAAAAACTCAGAAGGAAAGTCTGTAGAGTTTAGATTTCGTAGCGGCCACCTTTGGGCCTCTGCCACAGACCGTCGGGTATCCACTCGCCTTTTCACAGTGTGGCTAGTCCAGTGGAGACGCTTAGGAAATGGTGCTTCATCTCATGCTCTCCCTGCAACAGTCCCCAGAGGATGGAGCTGAAACAGGGGCAAACACTGAATTCAGAGCCAGAAAACCTGCTATGTTCTGGCTGAGTGCACTGTTTCCCCTGGCGGGGCGCGGTGCAGAACCAGGCTGGGAAGACGGACCTCGGAGGCCAGCGCCTTCGTTCTTTCCACTGCAGAGGTTCTCAGCCTGTGCTTGGAGAGGCTGCAGGTCAGAACTGCTCCACTGTTAGCTTAGATGGGAATCCTTCTGGGTTCTTGTTAAATGCAGACTCTGATCCAGGAGGTCGGGCTGGGGGAGGTGGACCGGGGCTGCATTTCTGACCCACTCCCGGGCGACGCAGACCTGCTGGTCCACTGCGTGGCTGTGATCAGAGGTTCCTTGGAGCGCCCTTTGCAGTCTGGGTACCAGCGATGGGGGAGATGGAGGGGGGGAGCAGGGGAGGGACAGCCAAGGGCTCCAGGCTCTTAGAGCTCCCCCCTCACTGACCCCAGCCAAGGAAGCTCGATTTTTACCCCTTATGCTTAATATAAGTATGATTTCCTTCAGCTAAATGTTTTTCTTTGGCTTAACAAGTTTGAAACCACCAAGCGACTCCACAGCTTTGTACTATAGTTGGCAAACAGACACCCAGAGCTGGGTGATCAGAAATCAGGAGTGGAAAAAGACGATTTGTCCACTGGACTGTTTTATTCTTAATAAGGCCTCAGCCTTTCGTGCACCAAACCCTGGCCCTTCTCGGGACCTCAGTTTCCTGAAGGCTGCAGAAGAAGGATCCGTATCGTGTGGGGACGCACCCTTTCCTTGTGGGACTTCAAGAGCGGCTGTGAGAGACGACTTTTCGGAGTTTGCTAGTAGGACTAAGAAGCGGGGGAGCGCTCGCTGAGAGGTGTAGCTGTTCCCGAGGGAAGGTCCGTCCCCAGGTGGTACCCACCGGGCTGGCCTGTCACAGGGCAGGGCCCTTCGGGAGGGACGCCTACAGCCACCCCTTCAGGAACTCCTCAGAGCACACGTCTTGGTGGCTCTGGGTGACACTCTTCCAAATACTGAAACCCCACACAGGGAATAATGCGCCTTTCTCCTCAAGAACCAAAGGCGGCCTCTCCTCAAAACCGCCGCCCCCAGCTGCAGAGCCCCTTGCCACGGGCTGGGTGCTGGTGCTACCTCGCACCTGTGTCCCCGCCCCACTCATCCTCCAGCGCCCAGGGCCCCTGGACGCCCCTCACCTCCCTACCATGCCATTGGGGATTGGTTTCCGTCCTCCCCCCACCCCCGTCCCTGGCCCCCGAGTCCCCTGAGAGGAGCCTAGGAGGAAAGGGAGGGACCCAGGGGCTTGGGGCTGCCACCAACCCTGGCGCAGGCCACCGTGAGCGCGGCATGTCTCGCCCCCTACTGCAGCCTGGGCCCCAGACGGAAAGTGAGTCATAAGGAGCCCAGAGCGTCTGCAGGAAGACAAGGGCTAGACGTGTGTGCAAATGAGAGCGTTCACGTTGCCTTTCCAGCGCAGGATTCGCACTCCCAGCTCCGGCAATGCTCTCGCGCCTACGTACCTCTCCGCAGTCTCCCCCGTCCGCGACATCACCAACCGACGCCCATTGGCTCACACGGGAAGGGACCTTGATCTTCTGTATAGAAATCGATCTAAATTTATTCATTTTTTTTTTACTGTGTAAAGGATGTAACCTCCTTGCTGCTACCCCCCAAAGTGTGGTCCGTGGCTTGTTAGAAACACGGCCTTGAGCCCCGTCAGCCCCACTACACGCGGCCGGGCGTCTTTCACCAGGCCCCTGGTGACCTGCGTGTGCGCTAGAGTTTGGGAAGCACTGCCCGGCCAGTCGAGTGTTTCTTAGATGAACTGCTTTAAAAGAAAAATTCCTACGCAGTTGTTCAGTGCAGCAGGCAAAGTCCAGAGCAACCTGAACGTCGGTGGAGTCAGGAGGGAGGGGGTGGAGCCGCTCACAGCACAAGTCTTACAGCAGGTGGAGGCCTGACACGACTTAAGCAGAGCGAGGGCTTGCTGCCCTGCAGCCCCTCGTCTCCTGGTTCTGGAAGAGCCGAGCTGACCTTCCTGTTCCTGGAGGCTGGTCAAGAGTCTTCTGGTACAGGCGCTTCCACAAGTCTGTGTCTCTCCTTCCTCTGAGGCATGTTACAGCCTTCATATTCCAGAGGTCAAAACACGCCGTTGCACGTATATTTTGATTCTTGTGAGCCCCCAGTAAGCTGAAACTGTTAACATGTCTTTGAGTATTTAACTTGCGGTGGGGAACAGGGTCCCCGGTTTCCAGTGTCCAGGTGACAACTGAATGTTTTTCAGGCCATGGCTTTGTGCCAGTATTTGGAGGAACACGCAGAGGAACTCAGTCTCCAAGGTGCTAAGACGCTCGAAATCGGTGCTGGACCAGGCCTCGTTTCCATCGTGGCCAGTATTCTAGGTTTGTCTGTCTATTCTCGGCCTTGTTTCAAAAGATGGTTGCGGTGACAACAGTGATAATAACCACTTACAACTGTGGGACGGGCTGTGGTTTAGGTGCTTGGCCGTGATGGCGCTCCCTGAATCTGCCCAGATGTCCAGGCTAGAAGGACTACTGTTATCCCCAGAGATAAGATAACTGTGCCTTAGAGGCTAACTCGTCCAATCCATTGATTGTTACCACGTGAGAAAGTTGAAATTCTGAAGGTGTGACTTGAATTCCTGTTGTAAACAGCTATGTTATGCTGTCTCCTGCTTTTCAGTGCAACTATTATCAACTAATGTTTTGGAAAAAACAAAAAATAAGTGAGTGAATCCAAGGTGAAGGCAGATTTATACCCAAAATGCCAGTTGTTAGTCCTGGGAGCTGGGCAAGTGGCGGGTATGTCTGGCCTACTTCAGCCTACACTATTACAGGTCTTCTTCTATCAAAACCAATCTGGAATTATGATTTTGTGAACCTTTATCACTAGCATTAAAATGCCTAAAAATTAATGCATTTAGTAGGGGCAAGAGTCATTCAAAATAGATCATCCCTTAGGAAAGAAAACTAGGTGCTGACACCTCACGTAAGAGAAAACCAAAATCTTCAGATAAAGACAGTTTGGGGAGGAAAACCATTATAAATGATGACAGTAATCAAACGCTAAGAATCCTGGTATGTTTAGTTAATTATTTCGAAATCTCTCAAAACTGCACCGCCGTTTAACTTAGTTTCTTAGAAGACGGGAATGTTATTCTATTTCAATGGTTCTTAACCAAAGGTGATTTTTGCCCCATGAAGGACATTTGGCAGTCTCGGGGGACATTTTTCATGGGCACGACTTGGGGTTTGGGTGGGGAGGTGCTACTTGCATCTCGGGGATGGAGACCAGGGACCCTGCTAAACATCTTACAGGGCACAGGGCAGGGCCCCCCAGGAGAATTATCCAGCCCATATGTCCACAGGGCCAAGGTGAGAAGCCCAGTTCCATCTCCCCCCTGAGAGCATGTGTACCCTCTGGCTGCCCAAGTGTTCCAGGTGATGCGTACAAGTTTCCTCTTTCTCTCTCAGGAGCTCAAGTCACAGCAACGGATTTGCCTGACGTCCTAGGGAACCTTCAATACAACCTTTCAAGGAACACACTAAACCATACAGCACATCTGCCTGAAGTGAAAGAGCTGGTGTGGGGAGAGGGCCTGGAACAGAACTTCCCCAAGTCCACGTGTTACTATGATTACTTGCTGGCTTCTGACGTGGTCTACCACCATTACTTCCTGGACAAGCTGCTCGCTACCATGGCATACCTTTGCCAGCCGGGAACCGTGTTGCTTTGGGCTAACAAGTTCAGGTTCACCACCGATTATGAATTTTTAGATAAATTCAAGCAGGTTTTTGACACAACACTCTTGGCTGAATTTCAAGAGTCATCAATCAAACTTTTTAAAGGAGTGCTAAAATGGGACTAAATTCAACAAGATGCCTTTCGAAACATTAGTGTGTCTTTTGAACAGTGTTAGAAATTTTATAAGATTGCAAAGGTAGTGCACGGAAACAAGTTGTATAACTAGAATAAACATAATATTATAGCAACTCTCCAAAGCAACCAGTTTAGGATTATCTGCTTCATCTAAATATACACAAATAACATGAAAACATGAAAGTAGCTTTGTTGGCTTCCAAGAGTCTCAATTAAGTGTTTAATAAATTTTACACAAATAAATTAACAAACAAGTGGATTTCCCCTCGTTATTTCTGCTGGAAAGCATGGTCTTAAACCTGTCAATATACTTTTGTCACTTGCTTTTTGAAAATGAGCTTGACAGGGTCAGTGTATCTTAATCTGAAGAGTCTACTTTGTACAGACTTTAACTGTAGCAAAGGGAGAGGGTAAAGAGTAATGGAAAACAGTTCTAGGCTTTACACTGATTAAAACTGAAAAATACGGAAACAGTGCTGTAATGAGAAAATGGATGTCATCTCAGGGGCCCAGAACTAGTACCGAGCACACACTCTGCACCATCCCTAGTGCTTCTTTCACAAGTTATTTATTTGTATCCAGCTCTTTCCGCTGTTTTCAGTGGTGTGGTGCAGACATTGGTCACCATTACCTGAAGCAGGAAAACTGTCCCGACTTTTAAAAGAATTTGAAAAAGAATAGATACATGTATAACTGAATCACTTTGCTGTACACCTGAAACTATCACAACACTGGCAATCAACTCTATTCCAGTATATAATAAAAAGTTAAAGAAAAAAAAGAATCCACTTTATAATATAAAAATAAATAAACAAAGAACCATTTTGTCTCCTGTTATCAATCACACAGAAACGTCACAGTTTTGCCAGGGATGGCTTCTCCTGGAACGTTATGTGTCGGCATAGAGGCACAGAATAATCTAGCCCGAAAGCAGGGCTGACAAGGCAGCTTGGCGTCACCGCCCCAGATCCCGGTATCACCCACCACGGGTACCACTGATGGACCAACCTTTCTAGGAATCACTGTTCAAAGCAGACTTTGCCAGTCTGTGGCTGTCTCTCTAATTTCCACAGCAAACTTAATAATCTTCATTCTAAAATTTCATTATCTGAGAAAGACTTACACCCCACTGAAAGAGAGAAGTAGTAATTACGGATAGAAAAGTCCTTGTTACAACAGAGAGCTGGATGTGGCTCACGGATTTAAAAAATAAAGAAAAAAATTTGCCTGTGAACTTTCACGATGTACTGCACGTCCTATTAAAAAGCGCCGTTATTCACCACCTCCCCCTGCAGACATGTACCTCACTCGACTGCTTCTCACTACCAGTCAGGACTGTGAGAGTACGTCCAAAACCCACCATGAACTTAACTTCTCCTTCCACATTAAAAAATATAGCGAAAAGACCAAAAGCCGAAGAATAAAGTGAGAAATTAGGGAACTCTGCAACAATGGTGATTTTCATGTAAAAGTAAGTCATATTTGAAGGATACCAGAATTTATTGTATCTTGACATAACTCAGAAGGTAGTACTTCAAAATCAATCTATTACTAGGAAGTTTCTAACCTTAAAATTACACTAAAATTGGATACTAAAGGCATGTTCTAAAAAAAGGTGTGATTTCAGTGAAACTGGTAGAACTTTTTGTCAGTGAAAAAGCACCTCCGAAAATTCTCTCCTCCGTTAAAGTCATGAGAAAACTGACAAAAATTCTCAGAAGCACGTAGCAATCTTAACCAAAGGCATGTAGCAATCGGAAGCATGTTCACTCAGAACGGCTGAACCTCAGTTAAGAGAGCAATGTGCTTTGTGATGTTTTCAATGGCCCTGTCCCCGTCCCATCTCCTGCTCCACGGCAGCCTTGAAAACCAGCAGCCTGGCAATCCCTGGAGACTGTTCCCCAGAAAACACCACGGGCAAGGCCGTCTTTGACTGGACTCAGATCTCTCGCAGGCCGAGAAGCCTTTTCCCAGGGGTTTGTCTAGATGATTCCAGGCAACTGTACAATTTTGTGGCTGCCTTAGATGATGGCTAACCGTTGGGACTAATTAAAAAGCTTAAAGGGAAAGGCTGGGAAACGTCCAGAGGGGCTCAGAAAGCTGTCATATTCCTGGGTACCAGCCACGCACATCGCGGGGCTGAATGCATCCTCAGGGAAGACCTGGGAAGGACCCAAGTGCTCACCCCTGGCTGACCCTAAGGCTCTGTGCTGCAGGTAGTACTTACAGAGATGCCAAACCCGGTTGTAAAACACGTTCTCTAATTAACATCCAGCCAGCAGCACGACCCTGCGGAGTCACCCTACCCCTTCTGAGCATCTCAATGCCCAGACTGGATTGAACCTGTGTATGTGGGAACCTGTATACGTGTAGGTGAAAGTATGTGTTTGTCAGAGAACATGCATGCGGTTGCTCATGGGTGGACTTTAGACTCTAGATGGCTCAGAAACTGTGCAAAATGTCTGCACGCATATTTGCAGCACTTTTTCATAAAGGGTCTAACGTCTTCATCAGATAAAGGAGTCAATTACTCAAAAAACAGTTACGAATGACTAAGACCAGATCTCTGGTAGGCCTTTTACAGTAGTAAATTCTAAGGGAAGATTTAAAAACCATACACACACAAACACATTTGCTATAAGACAGTAGAGGCCTTTTAATATTGTCTACGTGTGTTTATTTTACGGAGGGAGGAGGAAAGAAGTATAGTAGCCAGAGAGATAAAAATAAAAAATTAAACCTACACAAAAGTTAATCACATTAATAAGATTCGGAAATATATTCAAATAATTGCAAGCCTATAAGAAACATTATAAATTATTTCATGTTGAATTTTTTGTCTATGGATTTAATATATTATTCATTTCTGTTCTAACCCCAAATTTTATTTATGAAAAATTAAGACCAACTTTAAGAAGCTTCAATATTCACTTTTATTATTTATAAAAAAATTACGGTATGAGAGTGCATATGGTGTACTGCGATCTTGGGTTTGCACATTTATTCACGTGTTTACATTATTTCAACTTTAATATAAACATACCATAAATGTATCTTTACAATACCTGATACAGATTTAAGCTGTCTGGCACTTATACATGTATTATTAGCTCATTCTGATGCTCTGCACGTCAAGAAGGTGTTACAAGTGATCGGCCTGAAATAACTCCAAGATGAAGACTGACTGAAGCAGTTATGCTCCAGCGTCCGCCACGCATTTATTTGTGCCGGTTTTATTTTCTCCCCTTAATTGAATGTAAACGTTTGCCAAAAAAAAAAAAAAAAAAAATCTGGAAATGAAGTTCTGTTACTTTTTAGTCTAATAAATAATTTTAGCTACGCTTAATGTAGCTTTTTTAAGGCCTTCATACAATTGAAAAAAATTAAAGTCGCACATGTTAAAACTCTGTTCATTTATAAAATAAAAAATAGAATTTTATAGGTTTGCAGTTAAAAGTTACCGTTGAAAATCTCTCATGCATGTAACAGCTGCAACCCAACTGAAAGTCCTTGGTGCTGGCAGCCAGGGCACGGCCCGCTGCCAGCAATGTGAGGCATTAAGAACACACCATGATGTCAGAGGTCTAGATTTACATGTATTAAGCCACACACCAGCAAATTCTCTGATAAATACACATCATTTTAATAATCAGCATTTGATAGCAGATGAAAACATGCATTAGACTAAAAATGCCACAAATTTGTTTTTATATCCATTCACTATAAAACTTTCTTTTTTAAAATTTAAAGTCTTAGTTCCTATTTTAGAATACAGAGTAATCAGGAGGATACATGATGGGGAGCCAGTTTTCAGTAAAAGACGCACAATGGGTCCATCCAAGCAGCTTCATCAGCTGTAATAAAACACACACAATTATTAAAGAACAGATGTTTCAAGCTCAGCATTTAGGGTAAATTCTGTATTAAATATTTAGTAATAATAAAGACGCAGCAGGTAGAACTTTCCTTCCATCAACTCACCCACCAACCTTCCTTCCTACCAACCAGCCTATTGTGGTGATTACCATCATCCCTGCCAACCCTCCTGCTTTCCCTCCCTTCTGTCCTCCTTTCTTCCTATCGACTTGACGTGACTTGCTCCTTTCCTTCCAACCACCCTAGTTTCCTTTCCCTCATTCTTTCTGAATGCCTACGGTAGTCAAACACTGTTCTAGGCATTAGGAAAAAGCACTGAACAAACTCACTTCCCACTTTCAGGAAACTTAAGTTCTATTCAGGAAAGCCAAAGAGAAAGTCAGCAAGCTAATGAACAGATAACAAATGAGTAAATAATAAGAAATGTATCAGGTATATAGTAAAAATAAAACTTGCTATAATACAGACTGGGAAGTGAGATGGTCAAGAAAGGGATCTCTGAGGAGGTGACACTTAAGCTGAAATCTGAATGACAAGAAGAAACCTACTCTGTGAAAATCTGGGGAAGAGCTCTCCACGCAGCTGGAAGAGCTGGGTCCTCGAGAGGGGAAGGGTGCGCGGTGTCAGCCAAGCAGAGAGGAGGCTGGGACGGCGGAAGCAGTGAGGACGCGGGAGTGCGATATGAGATGCAGCTGGAGAGGCCGCTGGCAGAGGCCGGACCACACGGGCCTTACAGGCCACGGGGAGGAGTTTGGATTTTACTCTAAGTGTGACGGAGCTTCACCAGGAGGGGTCTAAAGCCATCTTTTCCGGCTGCTGTGTGGAGAAGAGCCAGCAGGCGAGCAGAGTGGAGGGGAGACAAGTTACGAAACATCCCCTGATGTGAGCATCTGGGTGGATCGTGGGCTTCACAAATGTAAGAGCTCAGTTCATAGCCTACGTGATGAGAAGACATTAAGTTCCAGAAAGAGCTCTCTCAACCTCCTCAAAGATCTGAAGAAGTGAATTTGAAATGTCTTACAATCTGAACTGACAGAAAAGGTCTGAGAGTAAAGATAACCTATAGTTTACTCTAATTACCAGAAATTGCCCCAGGAACCTACAGGTGAGTTTTACATCCAAAGAATACCTTCAATATGAAGACAAGAGCCTCGGCCGCCTTTGGCAGGACCAGCGTACCCCAACCTCCATATACCCTTTAAGCATAAACCAACTATACGTGTACAAAGACAAGGCGAGGCTGAAACAATTTCTGCAGAGTTCAGTAAGTTCTTACACTTGACATTTAATTTGTGCAGAGAGCTCAACCACAGAACTTCCCTGCATATAATACATGGTAAAATAAAAAATGGCCTATCATGTCAAATGAAGAATAAGATCAAACATAAACTCTAGAAGTTCAACCATTTTAGAACTGAGCCAACATGTATTTAAAAGAAATCATCTGTTTCCTTCATAAAGGAAACCTGTCTTCTAACTACACAAAATATGCAATGCATTTTGCCTATGTTGAAGACACTAAAAGCCAAAAATATAGGTTTTCTGGACAGGAGTGAAAAATGTTTTAAAAATTTAAACAGCTTACTGACTACCTTTCATGCATTTATTTTATAGTTCACGTTATGTTAATTAGACTAATAATTAGTCATGATAAAGTTGGTACTGTTTTATCACTACCATAAGGCTTTCTATCTTGTCACTCTACAATATTGAAATGACACCCAACAGTGGCAATTTAAATATCACTTACTTGAATACAGTTTTTCCAGTTTTCTTTTGTTGGTTTTTCTTCCACAAGTTTAGTTGCAAATTTAAGGCCTCTCCCATACATTTTATTTACGAAGGCATGCTTGTATGCAAATGTCAAAACCTACAACGTAAAACAAGATACAGCTTATCTACAAAATATTTACAATTTAAGGCATATTGCTTTAATAATGAAAGAACTGGACTTCCCTGGTGGCGCAGTGGTTAAGAATCCACCTGCCGATGCAGGTGACACAGGTTCGATCCCTGGTCCGGGAAGATCCCACATGCTGCGGAGCAACTAAGCCCGTGCGCCACAACTACTGAGCCTGCGTGCCACAACTACTGAAGCCCGCGTGCCTAGAGCCCGTGCTCCGCAACGAGAGAAGCCACCGCAATGAGAAGCCCGCGCACCGCAACGAAGGGTGGCCCCCGCTCGCCGCAACTAGAGAAAGCCCGTGCGCAGCAACAAAGACCCAATGCAGCCAAAAATAAATAAATAAATAAATAAAAATCCAAGAAAAAAAAATAAAGAAGAAAAATAATGAAAGAATTGAGGCTTTAACAGAGGTGTAGCTTTTCAAATGAACATGTTACATCAAGTAAATTTTAACAACTTTTTAAAACAACAATTAACATCTTTAAAAGAGCTGGGTATCCCACAGAACAGATAATTTATTTGGGGAAAGAAAGCTAGTATGATAAGTCACTAGCTGTTGGAAACCATACCAAAATACCTCTCTGCAAAAGAAAGCAGAGCTAACATAAGTGATTACAAAATTGCAAGTCAGAAGTACAAAACTACAGAGTCACTATGAATTCCTAAAATTGCAAAAGAGGATAAAAGTAAACAAATGAAGTGTCAGATTATATAAACATGTTCTTACTTTCAACTGCTTCCTTTTGTACAAGTTTTCTACCTTTAATTACTGCATCTGTCAAAAATACTCATAACCATTTGTTTATATCTTTAGTCTCCACTTTTAGAATGTGGAGCATGTCCTCAAAGAAAGGAATCCTGTCACACTTACCTGTGTTCTAGAGACAAGGAAAGGGCTCAACAACTGTTGCTACAGACACAGTAAACAGACAGGTGACATAATGCACGCCCCTAACGTAAGAGCGCTGTGGCAAGAACAGAATTCTTTACGACAGCTTTACTGTGATGCTCATCAAGTGTCTATCGACCTGATGCTGGGCCAGGCTCTTATTCACCTTTTTCCCAGCAGCGAGTGCAGTGTCTGGCACACAGCAGACACGAGATAACTTTGTTAGTAGTAACAGCAAGTATTGCTGACGCCCTTCCAGGTACGTGATACTCATTCATAAAAGCCTGCGGTAGGCAGCCCCACAGCCCCACATGAGCATTCAGTCACCCGCC
The DNA here is from genome assembly GCF_949987535.1 of Balaenoptera acutorostrata. Classification (NCBI taxonomy): domain Eukaryota; kingdom Metazoa; phylum Chordata; class Mammalia; order Artiodactyla; family Balaenopteridae; genus Balaenoptera; species Balaenoptera acutorostrata. The sequence goes on from NC_080081.1 coordinate 8,594,403, forward strand.
TACGGTCACACAGGTCAAAGTGGCAGGGGCAGAATCCAAGCTCCAAGGGCCTGATTTCAGATCCAAATTCTTAACCTCTGGTGCTGCTTCCTTCGGTTTCTGGAACATTACTGAGTTCCCTCTATAAAAGCACTACTGTACTGAGGTGGAAAAACCTGAAGCAGATAGGAAGAATTTTCTCCTACTTCAGGAGTCTTTACTACTGTTCACCATAGTTAATCTTGAAAACAAGCACCTGTCTACTAAAAAACCCCAATAGTTTGTGCTGGAAGAAGAATTCCACTGATTTCATTTCCTTTTTTCTTCCTTTATGTTCAGAAGAAAGGAAGACTGGCAAATACCTGTAGCTATATAATCTCTACTGTTAAGAATTATAGTAGAGAGCTAGAAGGCATTTTACATGTTTTTATAATCTAAACCCAAAAAGTTCATCAATGTTACTTTTTCTAAACTGGGCTTTAAAAACTGATCAGGTATAAATCAAGATGATAGTTATTTAGAAGTTACAAGAGTTTGGAGAGAAATAACAAATACCTAAACTAACCAGAATACCCCCATCTCCATCCCTGACAAATGCGCACAGGGACAGGTGCGGGAAGGTACGAAGACAGCTTTCAGATGCCCTTAATTTTAGCTGATACATAAATGGCTTAACCAAAAGCCCGCCACACACGTTCTCCAACTGTCTCCCAAGCTAGCGTGGTCCACCAGCCACTGTGCAGACAGACCAAACAATGGTCAAGTGCTTTCTAAGCCGGGAAGACCAGGGAGGCCTCGCTAAGCGCCTCGTCTTCTTCGGAGCCCAGCTCAGCCTCGTTCCATTTACCCTCGTCCTCTCCGGCCGGGCCCGCTGGGCACAAGGGATCTGGGATGCACCCCCAAGAACTGCAGCGAAACAAGAAGGAGAAAGGGTACCTTACTGTCGAAAAGATCAGTCCATTTTGTAGCTTCCCAGAAAGTTTCCGTCAGAGCGTCCAGGGTGCTCTCTCCCTCCTCCTCTCGCCCTTCCAGGTCGCTCGAGGCGGCGCCGTCCTGCTCCTGGGCCTGGAGAAGGCGGTCGGCCAGGGCGCAGCCCTTCCTACACAGGGCGTCCACGAGCGTCGACTTCAGCTTGTCCATGTCACTGTGCGCCAAACCGACACATTCCACACGTCAGGAGAGCGGCTTCAAGAGCGCAGCCTCACCCGAAATTAGCCTCAGGCCTTCTCTGCCTAAGATTCACAAGGCAGGAATGCGGTGCGGCCACGGAGAGACGAGAGACGTCTGCACTGCACAACACCTGAGCCACTGTGTTCCACACACAGACTAAGTGAGTTAGGGTCGCTGTAACTGGCTGAAACAGCAGGCCCTGCACAACACAGGGGAAAGACTGCTGGGTTCTCAATTCTGCCAGCTAAGAAACTCTTAGAACAGTATCTTTTAAGTGTTTCAACTTCTTATAAATGTCAGTCGTTACACACTTGTGTAGTCGTGAACTGTCACGCATACACAGAGCAAAGGAATACAAGGCTTACTCTAGCATTTTAACACATTAACTCATTTATACTCAAAATAATTCTGTGAGCAAAAGACCCTCAGTTGCCTCTATTTTGCAAAAGAGGAAATCGAGACACACAGAGATCAGGCGATCTGTTCGAGGTCCCACAGTTAGGCAGCGGCAGATCCAGAACTCTGAGCTCTGCGGCCGGTCCTGGAACCCCTGCTCTTAATCGCCGGGGCCACCTGCCTTGCTCCAGGCAGGCAGCTTTGTTTCTGATGTGTTCCAAATGCCCAGAACAATGCCTGGCGCGGAACAGACACTCAATAAATTGCTGCTGAATGAAATACAGCAACAGCCTACACTCCTGGGACAGTACTGGCCCCTAGAATGCTTATTTGACGCATCCTGTCCAACTCCTGTCAGATACGTCTAAAGACGAGGATTAAAAGTGCTGAGAAGATGACCAGGAGGCACTCAGATATGGGATGAACAAACTGTCTAACGGTAAGCATGATTTTGAAGGACCCAGAGTGAAACGTGCCACCTATGAAATCTGCTGGGACTATAAAATCAACAATTTGTACAAAAGACAATTAAAATGAGAAGAAGAAGAATTAAAAAAAAAACCCAAAACAACGCCAATAACCTGCTACAACCTAAGTTACCCACCTTAATACATTTGCAATGCAGATGAAATTACGCCTAAAAGATGCCCAAGAGTTTATGAGCAAAGAGTTTCAAAGTTTAGAAGAGCCAACTTTCACTCTCTTTCCTGGGAAGTGTTTCTGGGGACTTGAAGTGCTTGGTCACTGTGGACTTAGGAACAGAAGGATGGTCGGGCTTTCATTTACTGACTCCCTCCTCACCCCACCTCTTCGATGCCAGGCGGCGCCTGACATGTCTCGGCAGTACTTCACTCATGCTTTATAGCAGCCTCAGCGGTCAGCAGTCAAGTGCTTTCCCCACGTTGTGAGGGAGAACGGGGGCCGTGGAACAGAACTGGGCCGGCAGGGCAGGTCTGGATATCCACTCACATACGGCATCCTGACTGACTGTCCTGGCCGCCCAGAGGAGGGCTGCAGGATGCAGAGCTTGGAGGGCAAGCTGGGGTGACAGGCGTGCTGGACTCACCAGGCCTGGATTAAATCACCTTTAAGACCCCTTTCTATTTCCGCATTCTCTGATCCAATAATCTAAATTCCACATATCTGGAATGTTCTCTTCCTACCCTCTTCTAATTTTGAACTGACCTGCTCAGATTAAATACCTATTAATCCATGACGGTTTCCCTGCTCTCCTTCCCATGGGCTTTCACAGTTTAAAATACTTATTATGACTGTTGATCACATTCCATCTAGCAATTATCATCTTCTGTATTAGGCTGTATGTTTTCTAAGAGTAGAGAGTGTCTTGTTCACTTTTTTTACATCCCTCTCAGTGGTGCTACATACAGTGTTTGGTCTCTGAATCAAAGTTAGTTAGGGACTGATCAAGGTGGTAATAGCTACATTTTAGGAAGCAACTTCAATTAGATACTTTAGTGGCCTAAGTAAACTGCAGTTTAATTAAAACTTAGATCCCCTACAAAAAGTTAATATTTTTAAGATTACAAAATGGCCATCTTGCAATTTTTGACACGAGTGACTTAAGCGAAAGCAGCTGGAAATGAGAAATGCATGCCCCAAATAATCCTTTGGCTATAACTGGCATTTCATAATGCACATAACTGGCATTTGTATATAACTGGCATTTCATAAATGGTGGCTGCACCAGCCACTATTATTATTAACAACAATAAAATAGCAATGTTTCGAGAAGGTTCCTTTGGAAAGTGTGAAAGGGTGCTGATAATGGCCAAGAACCTATTTTGAACAAATTTTATTCCGCTTGAACACTGCTGCTTGTAAGATTCGTTGAGACCTATAATATCAGTATAAATGATGTAAGGCCAAGAGTTCTAGCAGTTTAAAATCAAGCGTTTTGTATGTATATAAAAACAATTCTGACCGAAGCAGATGGAATCTTTAAGGGAAACTACCATATTTTCTGGCAGCCTGCACGGTTTCAGTTTATTAGTTACAACAAAGCTAAGAGGAGGAAACTTCCACCCTTGTTAAGTTAACGACCCCCAGGGCTGGAAATAAGCCAAAGCGACAGAGGGGAAACTGGTACTGGGGGTGTTATCAGGAGATGATGGTAAGAGCTCGTGGAAGGGTGAACGGGAAAGCCGCCAGACCATCACACCAGCAAGTGGAAACCACACTCTCACAAGGATGGAGCCTTACAAATGCCTAAACCCAGCTACGTGTCTGCTGTACACATCACGTTAGAGTTTACTAAGGCTAAACTATAATCCCCCCACCCCTGTTCTCCTCAAGTAGTACTGTAAACCCAGTTTCATAAAACTGAAGTTTCCAGATAATGGTTTTAACCCAATTTTATTTCTTACCACTTTACTAATAAGCATTATAAACTAAATTTGGAGTCTGTCACGCTATTGGTCAATAAACACTTGAAAAATTAATTTTATAGGGCGCTCTGTGTTTCCTTCTCCATGTGTCCAGTTCACACATATCCCCCAAATGGCTGGACTGCTTGACCACTGTCACTCAAACCTCTCCACCATGACAGCACCTGATGGTGGAGGAAGCAAACGACTTTTCTTTTGCTTAATCTTAATCTTAAACGACTAGAGAAAATTACTATAAGATATTTAAGGATGGAGTACCCCCAAATCGGTAACTCCAATGATAAGGATATAAAAAATACCAGAAGAGAAGGATATTTTCAATAATTAAAAAAAGTAACTAAGAAATGAGATGCAAGAAAGAGTATTTACTGGTTAGGTACTTTTTTATAATAGCTGCATCGGGCCTGGGGTCAGTCTTCATCGCAATGTAAACTGCTAGGGCCGTCTGATCTATGTGAGAGATAACAGCATTTGCAGCTTCGACAATTTCATTAAGTCTTTTCATTCGTTCCTGGGGAGGAAAAAAAGAAGAAATAAGGAAAAACTGGATGTACCCATGAGCCTCCTGACGCATTTCACTTCCGTGGGTCACGCCCGTGAGAGTTAGGACTCCCGTGGTGCAGGACCAGGTAGGCTGTGCAGCCCAGGGGCTCCGCACTAGCTCCTGGTGTGACCTTTACGACGGTCAGCATCTCTAGAAAACCTGAGCTCAGACGGGAAAATACCTACCCTACGCTCCCCACTGGCGCTGAACAGAGTAATACGCAAGATACGAAGTTCACAGAAATCTAAACTGTTTTCTACAGAGGCAGCTCTTTCCTTGGGTAACTTAAAAGTTCAGAAACGTGATCAGCTATGTTACCCCAGTCCCACAGCACATGAAAACAGAAGTAAAAAAAGCACTAGTTGATGAGACAAATTCTAATTTATTACTGAAATCTCAGAAATGAGAGTAAACAGGAATAGAACCAACAGAGTCTCACTATGGGCACCGGGGTGTCCTGGTGTCCTCAGCAATCTGGCTCCTCACAGGGCCTTCGGGCTCACACTCAACCCTTGAGGACTCTTAACTGATTATGGCTACAAGCACTTTCTACAGCCAGGACTCCCAGTGAGAGCTGGTCCACTGAAGGCAGCTGGGAGCTACACGGCCAATTCTTAGAACTTAGAAACAAAGTTAGCCAAGTGAGTGCAGAGGAGCTCCGCTTTTGCGGCGGGTGCCTTAGACTTCCAGCAGGCCCACGACCACTGCCTTGTGCTCCCGGCTCTTCAGGTCAAGGTCAGAAAAGCCATCCTTAGGGTTTCCTAGCTACTCCTCCTCCCACTGACCAAACGTGAGTCCTGAGTCAGCTTAATGAAAATAGCTCAACAGAACATTCAATCTGAGGCGACACGTTTTCAGTCAGCAAGAAGAGAAGACAAAGACTGCCCCCTTATTCCAAAGGCAAACCTTATCTAATACTGCAAACAAAATAAGAGAATCATAGTAAAGTTGAACACGCCCAACCTTTTCAGCATCCAACTGATGGAGTCGTGCAACGTACAGAGGGAGATAATTAGGGTATGTTTCCTTCAATTCATTATAAATGTCACTAGAATCCAGCCTACGTATGCAAGAAAGAAAAACAGTCATTATTTCAGTTCTTTTAGAAAGAAAATAATTTGTCTTTCATATTACTTAACATTGTTTTGAAGTTCCAGTCAATAACCTAAGGTATCAATCTGAAATATAATTACTGACAAAGATTGTATTTATTTGCAGGCAGTATAAATATGCTTACCGAGAAAACCAAAAAAAAAAAAAAACAAACCAGAAATTATTTCATTTATGAGTTTAATAAGATGGTCAGATGAAAGTAAGCATCAACAGCTTTCCATCGTACCAGCTATAAGTAGATTTATCAACAGGAGGGAAAAAAACATTCAAAAACAGTTAAGAAAGATTAAAAGATCTAGAAATGCCTAAGGTCTACAAAGAAGGAAAATTTCCACTGTTTTGGAAGAATCTGAAGTCCTGAATGAACAAAGAGACAGAAGTTCCACGTTCCCAGCTGGGGAAGCTGAATAAACTATGTCTGTTCTTACTGACTACACGGCGGGAGGGGCAGCGGCTGCGGCAGAGGCCGAGGTTCGCCCCGCCTGGCGGGACACCACGGCTCCCAGTAGGGGCGGGGCCGCCGGGCCTGCGTTCTCAGCAGGGCCCACCTGGCAGACCCTCTGCGCCATGAGCAGGGGCTGAGCAGGAGAGAGCCCCCGCCTCCCAACGCAATTCACCCAGGACTTGGCCTCAGCAGCAGGCCGCGCGGCTGGGGTGCCGGCCGACACGTGCCGACCCCCTGCTCCTCCCGGCACGGGAGTCCTCCAAGCCAACGGGACAGGAAGCCTGCGGTCCTGGCTGCAGCCAGTCTGGAGGAGGCTCCGCATCACTGAGCTGGGAGCGGGAGGAGCGTGACCTTGGCTCACATACCAGAGTCTCACTTTTCTTACTGAACTTTTGTAGATATTCTTAAATAGGTGTTTCTCCCTTTGCTGTCTGTCCTTAGGATCAATTCCAGAGGTTTAAAAAGGTTGTTTTAAATTTGCTCGTAATCAAATAGTAACTGGAAAACCAGGACACAGTATCACTCACCTGCTACATGTATAAATACAGAGACAACTAATAACAACAGGACAATGATTATCTTTGGAAAGGGGGCAAAAAGTGATTTCTTTTCTCTTTTGTACCTTCCAATAAAATTCTCTTCCAAGAGCAGGTCAGAGTAAGGATTAAAATTTTAAAAATTCTTATCACAAAAGGGAATTAAAAGACTAAATATAATTACAAGAAAATTGAAGAGCACTTGCAGGCCTATCCACTGTTAACATTTCTGAATATGTAGCCTTTGCATACACACACCATACTGTAGTAACTGGGAAAATAGAAGTAAACGCTTAGAGGATTAAAATTCATTTAAAACTTACTTTGTCATCCACTGAATTTTAAGATCTCGTAATGCTTCAGTAAACTCTTCTTTTAAATCTTTCTCTTTTTCTGAATCTTTTTCTTTGTCTTTGCTGCCATTCTTAGTCTTTGTTGGTGGAGATATTAGGTAGTAATGAACAGGGATTACATCCTGTGAAAAATGAATGTGGAGAGAGTCTTAGATTAACATGCTTCATTTTCCTTATTTAAAAATCTTCAATAGCCGAACAGCACGTAACATCGGCTGCACTTGAGCGGTACTACACTGTATTTCAGATTCTAAGGGCCAAAAATACATCTAAAGTTCCAATCTGAGATCAAAGTAATTTTCTCCCAAACTTTAAAGCTCATGCTTCTAATAACTCCTTTAAAACAAGGAAATAAGAACAAACTTTTCTCCATTTAAGTGTTATTTGGTATTCTTAGTTTTACTTGACAGACTGACTACAAAAACGTACTGAGCTTTCACATTTTACATCTGAGAAGAGAAAATAATTAAATTTTAAAGAAAGAAAGAAAAGATCCGCTTTTCTAATTAAATTTGAAGAGAAATTTCTTTCTTCATTCAATCCACAGGACTTACTGAGCGCCCGCGGTGTGCAAGGGTAATAGCTCCGAAGAGGTGAGGGACAAAGCAGACAAGGGCCTTTCACCCTCTGGGAAGACAGCCAACAAACGCGTAGGTAAATAAACAACTTCAGGAACGACACGTGATACGAAGACGACAGAACAGAGTAAGTGGACAGAGCGTGACGGCTGGGTAAGGGGGGACCCGCGCAGACCAAGTGGTCATGGAGACACTCTGCGGAGCCTCAGTGACCTCAAGGAATAAACCGCAGTGAACCTGAATAACCAAAACGCGGAGAGGAGGAGGCGTGCGGGGACAAGACGAGCACCTGCAGAAACCTGAGGGGGGCGCAGCAAGCGCAAGGTGGGGTTCTGAGAAAGGGCAGCGGCCACAGTAAGCAAGCAGGGAGGACAGAGTACGGGCAAAAAACACAGGTTTTATTCTAGGTGCCACAGGAAGAGGTGTATGCAAGGCAGTGACACAATTAAGGATTTTTGCTTTTTGTTTAATAACTCTGGATCCTGTATGGATTAAACACTTTGGGGTTTTTTTTGTTTTTGTTTTTTAATAACTCTTGATACTACATGGAGAATGGATGACAGAGGCCAAAGTGGAAAAAGAGAAAACAAGTTGGGACGCAGACCCAGGTGTCCCGACACTGCCTGGAACTAAAGGACAGGCTATAGAAAAGGAAGCAATAAATGAACATGAGATGTCCCGGGAAGGCAGGACCGATGGTGGTTGCTGGTGGTATTTAATACGAGGGGCTGAATGAGACCAGCAGGGGTGAGGAAGGGGGAAAAGAGAAAGCCCAGGAGTGGTCCAAAGCTTTCCACTGCGGAGGGAGAGCCTGAGGTCACGGCAGCCCCGGGGAAAAGCCAGCATGAAGATTGAGCGCGGCCGGCTAGTGACAGCTTGCGGAAAGGCAGCGTCAGGCGGGAGAAGTAACTGTCAAACCTGACAGCACAGCGGCCGCTGATCACCGACAGAGCAAGGGCGGCAGGGGAGGCTGGCGGGGGGCAGGGGGCGGAGAGTAAAGGCCGAGTGAGAGGGCGATGAGAAGTAAACAGGTATGGGTGGTCCTTTTGAGAAGTTTTGCTTTAAAGAGAGCAAGTGTAACTACACCTATTTGTGTCTATTTTATTAGCAAGTGAGTCTTGTGAAAAGTAATGCAGGATCTGGGAAATGAAATCACCTGTTATAGTTGCTAGATCCGTTTCTGGCACAGTAACTAGGTGTCCCTAATTAAATCATTATTTATTAAGACAATTTCTAAAACTCTATCTTTAGGTTTATATTAAAAACGCTGCTAAACTTAAAATCTTATATTTGTTTTAATTAACAAAGTTTCTAAAATTGGAACAAATTACACTATCAAAATTGTTAAGGCCCTCATCACATAATTTCAGAAAAAACTCTGCACAGGTTGAGTCACAAACTAGTACTGGCCCCATCTTCCCTGAGGTGTAAATACTACATAAATATGTCCATTTTAACAATTTTCACAATTAAACTTTATTTGGGGATATAACAGTAAATATAAGGAGCTACTGTTGTCGTAGCTCTAATAAAATAGTAACCACCATTTCAGTACAAGCCATTTAAAGCACAGAAAACCACTGGTGGAGGAGAACCCCAGAAAGCCTTTCTTAGCCGTTTGAGCACCACTCTCCCCTGAGGTCAGGCAGCGAGTCTGCAAGCGCAGGTCTTCAGTGAAGTGTGAGCCTGGGAAGGCGAATCAGCCCTCCCGTGGGCAGCCTCCTTGCGGTCCCTGCCACCCATCCTGCGCTCCTTCTCGAGGTTTACTCTGCTGGGGGGACACTGCCCTAAGCTTAAGCCGAGTTAAAAGGGTCTGCAACACTGAGTGGGTAACTGACCACCAAGTTCTCAGGGTAACAGCCCACTTCAGCGTCCTCTGTTTAGCAGAGACAACGCACCTAAGCATTAAAGGTGTAAGTGGCCTCCAACATTTACTATGTTAACAGGGCCCCACTTCCTTTGCAGTCAGGCTCCTGTGCCGCCCAGTGTGCTGGAACGTGCCTGCACCTGCGTTCACTGCGTGCACCCACCCCTGCTGTCCCCTCCTCCTCGCCTGAGCAGGGAGAGGGACACACTTCAGGAGGCCAGGTCTCTCTGTTGTGAGGCAATTCTTCCTCTGAGGCTCAGAGGTTAAGGCATTTGCTGAGATGTTTTAGTAAAGAGAGAAAACAGAATTGAATTGAAAGTGAACAATCCATTAAACTTAATCGATGGTCAACAATGAACTCTAACAAAGATCTGCAAATAGAGAGAAACCAGATATAACAGCAACCATAAACTATCCCTAAAAATGCAAAAGATACTGGGAGAGTTAATGATGAATGGCCTTGGGGTGGGGGTGGGGGGACCAAGATTTTGTAATCGGCATTTTACATAGTAAATCTGTACCAAATTAGTAATCATAAAGGCTGGTGTTATCCTATAAAATATTTCAGGACAAGAGCTGCTTCTTGTTACTAAATATTATGGACACGGTAGTTTTAGTCCCCAACCAAAGGAGACATGAAGTTATTTTTCATTTATTTTATCATGGTCTTCTGTTCTTTTTGTCAGTAAGTATTTTTACAACTCAACTTCTCAAGGGCTTAGCATAGGGTCCATTTAACAGAAATGATTGTGTACCATTAAATCATAAGAAATCTTGATTATGATTTAAAAAGACAGTCAAAGAAGACTCTTCAGAGCAGAAATACTACAATATAAGCTCTCTATAGCAGACACTTAACAGTAAGCATATTTTTTAAGAAAAAAATTACTCCATTATTACAAAGTATTTCAACAGTGTTTGAATTGAATGATATTTAGAAAACCAAATCTATCTGCCAAACCAATAACTATTTAACATACCACCATTTAAATTTCAGTTCAAAACATAATACCCTTAGCTCTTATATGATTAAAAACTATAAATTCAAAATTTTAATATCTTTACACAAACTAAAATAGCTATTTAAAAAATTAATGTCATATCTGAGTGCTATTTATGTTAAAAATAACTATATTCTTTCATATTACAATGAACTTAAAAAAGGGTAACATACATTTTCAACTCAAAAGTCACTGAAACCTAGAGGACAAATCCATTGAGGATTATGTGTACAAAGTTGGTATTTTGTTCAGGCAATAAATTATATATTTTGTAATGTGACTATAAAACTATATAAAATAACGATTATTTTTAAAACAAGGGCTTCACGTGCACTCGCACTGAAGATGGGGAGAAACGGGAGGAAGTGACTCCAGCTGCCCAGCTCTAGAAGCTTCACTAACCGTCAATTAACAATAACGTTCCTGTTCATTTGATAGTTTCCCATCTCAAATAATCTAATACAAACCAAAGGCACCAAAACTCCACAAGATCCACCAAACAACACAATAGAAAGAAAAACCCCAGCTCTGCCTTCGGGACGTGCACCTTCTTTTTAGTAGGCTCCGAGAATGCCTGCTCCTCATTCTCTGAAGCACTGGCTTTCAGGCTATTTTTCAAAATGAATCAAAGATAATTTGTGCATAAAATGAAATTACAGTTTTATGAGTCTGATGAACGGACATTTTCTGTTTTTATTCTGTTCTTGTTTTAATGCTGGTTAAGTTCCATTAAATGAATTTACATGGCCTTCAAATGGGTAAAGACGCTCAGTTGAGAAATATGGTCTACAGAGAAGCCGATATTCCTTTACCTGGGAAGATAACCCCCAGTGGTGTATTTTGTTTGCACAAAGTCTTTACCACTACATAATCATATAGAATTTTAGAGGTCATTTTAATAAAGACATTTTATCTATTATAAAATGGTGGTCCCCAGTTTCACATCACTATGAATTAAGAAACACTGAATTATCTTTTATTTCTTCTTAAAACACTAATTCTTGCCCTGCAGTGCTCCCTGCACGCAGGAGAGAAGTCACTATGATGACGAATGATGTCAGCAGGTCAACAGGCAGGTTTATTTTATAGTTTCAAAATTGTGCTTTTTGTTAAAAAAGCACCTCTGCCAGAGAGCTCATCAAATATGTATCCCTTTCTCTAAACTAGACCTGAAGTACCATTTTTCAAATTAAATTTGGCTCCAGCAGTCAATCAGAGATTGTCAGGTAAGCTGCAGAGAAGCTGCTCGGATCACCTACTAGTTACGGTCTTACAAGCTGCTCCTGCTCTCAGTGTAAGTTTTTTGTTTTTGTTTTTTTAGATTTAGTTCTATTTATTTATTTATTTATTTATTTATTTATTTATTTATTTATTTATTTATTTATTTATTTATGGATATGTTGGGTCTTCATTTCTGTGCGAGGGCTTTCTCTAGTTATGGCAAGCGGGGGCCACTCTTCATCGCGGTGCACGGGCCTCTCACTATCGCGGCCTCTCTTGTTGCGGAGCACAGCCTCCAGACGCGCAGGCTCAGTAATTGTGGCTCACGGGCCCAGCTGCTCCGTGGAATGTGGGATCTTCCCAGACCAGGGCTCGAACCCGTGTGCCCTGCATTGGCAGGCAGATTCTCAACCACTGCGCCACCAGGGAAGCCCTCAGTGTAAGTTTTAATGTGGGGCCAGCAGTCCTCATTTCTGTTTCTGCTCCGCCCACTGCCCTTTCCGTCTCTGCCTTTCCAGGACGCAGAAGATGCAAGAGCAGGAAAAAAAATTTCACTTTAAACATTTTAATAATATTTTATTAATCAAATCATCTAATTTAAGAATGACTTTAGACTTCAAAAATAATTGTTCTGTCATATATAGCTAAAAAAAATCATTCACCTTTCTATAGGATTTTAGATATGCCAAAGTTCAAATATTATTACTTGGTCATACCTGCAGTAAGAAATGAATAGCATTAACATGTTCTCTATACACATATAAACCAGGGGTCTTCAAGCAATTTATGGTAGGAAAAAAAACTTTAAGAAAGCAGTTTGTCAACACCGCACTATACTGCAGAAATTAAAGAAAGGAAACTAAGGGAGAGATTTTTTTTAAAAAAAGATAATAGTGACAGAAAAAGAAGTTTAACTAGTATGCAAATAAGGCTTTAAGACATCTTTTTAAAGAACTGACAATCAGTACCTTTTTAAATTTTCCTTGTCGTTTTGCTGCAGACTGCCCCTGGGAGTTAGAACGACATTCTGTAAGAAAACATGCGTAATCTACACAGGATGGAGATACCACCTCTGTCTATTTTTCTGCCAGTTTCCGTCCCACCTGTATGCGTCACAGTACTTAGAAGGGTCAGGTCTGTCATTAAAATGGCAGGCTTTTAAAGAAAGCAATACTGCCACTTTCATTTTTTTTTTTTTTAATAAAAATGCACTCAAATGTGTTCTTCCTAAGGGTCAATGTTTTTCAGCTTTTTATTTCAAAAGTTTGTAGAGCAAAATTCATTAGTTACCCAAACAGTTTTGAAAACATTAAATTTAGGTGACGGTCCGCAGAGTCAGACGTTCAAGGCTGTCACAACAATCACACACGCCCATGCACTAGAAACAGCATCGTTCGAGGTAACTGGGAATGTCAGAGAGGAGCAAGAGGGACAGTTACCTTCCCAGCTGCCAGAACCGCAAGGAATGCGCCACGACTGAGATCCGGTGAAATAAACAATGTGCTGGGAATTATAATTAACTCTATAGCTTTAGGTTTTCTCAAGAAAATCTACCCTGGTAAGTAGTAACTATAGTCAATCCCACCTGTTTATAATTTAATTTCACAACGGCCTCTTAAAGAATGCAGCCAGGAAGCAGTAACTATCTCTGAATCGCTGAAAGCATATTTCTAATAACAGTGCTCTTCTGCTCTCTTACTCATCACAGGCAGTAGACACTTCAGAAGTTATCTGCATGAGAAGCCTCACTGTCGAAGCCCCATAGCAGAGGCAGCAATATTTCCCATAGCGGAAAATGAAACCTACTTAAAAAGACCTGGACCAGGACTTCTTAAATCAGTGCACCTATGAATTCCAGTAACTACTGATTCACTTCACATTCTACTAAGGCTATATTATACTGAAGTACTTATAATTTATACTAAAGTACATATAAGTAAATAGTACGGACTGAAATGAGACTCAAGAAATGTCAGGGCAAACGACTTGTTCTAAGCACACAGTCCTACGTGATGACGCTCCTATGACAGCGAATAAACCATCTTTGGTTCAACAGCGGTAAGACATGAGAATCCTTGTGAAGAGGTTTGAGCTCTATTCATTTTGATAACAGCACTTATAAATTCCAGAATTAGGTGGCAGACTTACTTTGTAAAAACTAATGCTAAAGAGAAATGCAGAACTATAAGAATGACAACTTTTACTGGCGTTGAGCTAAAATGACATTATGACAGAGGGTGATAGATTTATATAAACACTATTCTCACAATAAATTTGTAATGAAAACAGATGGAAAAACTAAAACAGGTACTATCAAACCATAACAATTATCTCTAAAATATAACAACCAGAAACATGTTTTTAACAAAAAGCACAATTTTGAAACTATAAAATAAACCTTAACGCCAAAAGAAATAACTACCTTGTAGGTAACTACGTAACTACACAAAATTCCAATAAGAGAAAGATCTGTACAAGTGAAAAATACTGTTTATTAGTAGTAATTGTCCTGACTGGTTTTTAGAAGTCACCCAAGAAGATCTGATTTATTCCTATATCCACAATATTATGTTAGCTAAAACTCTATAAATTCTCTAATTTTAAAAACATCCCATTCACTTAAGCCAAGTTTGATCTGGATCTACATATTTCACGGGGAAGTTCAAGTATATTAGCTGTGCAAGGCAGAACAGGTTCAAGGCCCAAGTACTTAGGCTTGGGAAAAAGAATACTAAATATATAAAAATACAACCAAATATTAATTGACCTTTACTAGCAACTTGGGGAAAAAAAACTATTAAATTTCTTTTTCCAGAGAGATCTTCTCTTTTACTCATTCTGAAATGTAGAATTAATTTCCATTTTTAAGGAAATGGAAATTTTGGAACAGGCACTTTTCAGTGTAAAAAAAAAAAAAACCTAATACTTACAGCTTTCTTTCCGAGTTCGGTCTTTGACAACGTTAAGGATCCTGCAAGGTAGCATCCAGGTCCTGCCCCTTTAGGTATTCTAATAAGAAGATTCAAAAGAGGGGAAAAGGAACAAAAAAGAAAGTTTCACAAAGAGAATTAGGGGGAAAAACATCAAAACAATTGCATTCTGAAATAATTTTCGTAGCTAAGATTTCAAAAACCAAAGGGAGAAATAACCTTAGTCTAAAATGGCAAATGACAACACAGTGTCAGTGTAGCCTAATATTATAAACTAGCATTTAAGGACTACAGAGTATAAGATGGAGAGTGAGTGTTAAGCAATGTTATCACTTACTTGTCATCAGGTAAGGAAGTAACAAAGAATGGCTGGTTATATTTGGGTGGTAATGTCAAGTTACTTGATTTCTTCTTTCCTAGAAGTGCAAGACTATGATTTTCATGAATATCTAAGCTCAAGGTATTAGACAACCTATGAGAAACAATAAATGGAAGATCTTTAAGACGTTCCAAATCACTGATTTGCTCATGACGAATCTGTAGTCGAATTGTATAATCTCCTTTCTCCAGTTTCAAAGAATACTATAAAAGAAAAACAACATTTGGGAAAAGTAAGGTTTAGCCACATGAACGAAAATTACAGTAAGAGGATAAACAGTAAGAATTACCACTTACAGAGTGCTTACAGTATGTGAGGTACAGTGCAAGTTACGACACACACATGACATGCACACAACGTCCCGACTGGACGTCAAGTGAGCTGGCCAAGGTCACGTCCAGAGCAGAGGATAAGGGAGCTGAAGGCAGCCAAGCCCTCAGCCCTCAGCCCTCCCACAACAACAGGCCACTCCTAGGCGCCCAGCTGAATCAGCATCCGCTCAAGACTGGAAAAGGCAACGACTTTCTAGTTCCTGGGTCTTCACAGGCACGGATAAAACGACACCAAGAATGAGCAAAACTGAGGTGCTGTGTAATATCTCAGACAGACACACACACGGGTCTGGATACACGTGACTGGTAACCTTTGGATCATAACCACCATGCCGCGCCCGTTTACTGCAGACGGGAACGACAGGGAGCCAGTGGAGACACGGGAGTACAGAGCTACCACGCTCCACCCAGGCAGCCTGCTCAAGAGGACGGAACGCTGCATTCTGCAGCAGCAGTTTCTTCTGAGATTTTAAAAGCAACCAAAGGAATGGCTGCAATAACCCAGTCTGTACTGAGGAGACGTGCCAGGGCCTGGCTTTGAGGAGAAAAAGGAAACCATTCCTTGAATGACTAACTGAAAACCCTGCGTAAATTATTTTTATTATTTAGCATAAAATTATAAAGGTTACAGGAAATAGCTCATTTCTCTGTCACAGTCTTTCAATCAGGGATAAGATTTCTATAAATTACACGATTAAAAGATTTTTTTCCTTCCAAATGGCAGTGCCAGGCACAGTGCTTGGCATATAGTAAGTGCTCACTACACAGCTGACCAAGAAGAAACATATTTCAAAGTTCTAATAAACTGAAGACACTTGGCACTGCCGTTGGGCTCTGGATCCAGTTCAGACCTGGGATCACTTCAAGGCGCTCACATATCCCGGACGATGTGCTTTCACCGTTCAGATAGGGGCAAGCACTGGGTAGGAAGGAGAAATACTAAAAATAAAAAGCTCTGCTGGCCAGCGTCTGCGAGCATCCCCCTGGCCCTCCTTTACCCCGAAGCCGGAATCAGCCCAACCATGGGGCTGAAAAGCTGTCACGGTCTGTCCTGCAACAGACAGCTGAGCTGCTAGCCGTGTGTCCAAGTACTAAACGCACAACCACACTGGTGTTTAAAAAGCAGCCACGTTACCAGAGCGAGAATCCGGGCTTCATCAGCTCAAGAAACAGCTCCTGTTAATTCTAAAAATCATACCTGATGAGGGTAGGCATCGCCGGAACCCATCTGTCTTTTGTTCTGGTCAAATATAATCCACAGCTGGCTGTCAAATTCTGATTCGTACAACAATTCACAAAGCAGGGGGCAGCTTGGAGTCACTTCCCCACTCTTGGGCTGTGGGGGGGGAAAAAAAAAAAAAAGAATGATTATTTGATGTGGTTTATATGATTTCTAATGTAGATCTGTAATATTGCTATTGATCAGACTTTTACATTAAAAGTA
This sequence comes from Balaenoptera acutorostrata, assembly GCF_949987535.1. Taxonomy (NCBI): domain Eukaryota; kingdom Metazoa; phylum Chordata; class Mammalia; order Artiodactyla; family Balaenopteridae; genus Balaenoptera; species Balaenoptera acutorostrata. The sequence continues at coordinate 8,611,096 of NC_080081.1, forward strand.
TTAAAAATATTTTCTTGCAGTAACCAATTTCAAAAATGCAGAACACATCCAGGATTTCGGGACTAATAAAAGGTACTTCTCTTTTACAAGGTTTAAAAAACACAAACCTAGCTAATTGTATTCATTACTAAAGCAATACCTATTCTTCAGGACCCCTAATTAACTGGTTTCTTAATAAAACTAAAAATTTCTTTATAAAGTTGAAATTAGACAATCCACTAAAATCAATCATCTCCCCAACAGTAATTCATATTATGCTTCAGTAAGAGTTTTACTAAAATCTTACTGATCCTCCATAAACTTCGATCTGATTTTTATGCCCATCTCAGCTACCTTTACCACCCATTCAACCTAGGAGCTATTCTGATGCCTCACTGTGCCAACACCTGCTTCACAGAGAGCAATCAGGCCTGGTTCCATAACCAGAAGGCATCTGGCTTCGACAAGACATCAAACCAGTGGACGGCTACCGCAGAACAGGCAGGTGTCAGCGATTACAAAAACTAAGGCTCAAAGGCCAGGTCACCACCAAATTAGCATCTGTGACTTCAGATCTGAATGGTACTTAGATCGTTCTATATCATAATTTCCCAAAGAATAATTCTAAATTAACCAGGGTTAATTACTTGTTTCTATTTCATATATATGTATGTCACACACACACACACACACACACACACACACACACACACACACACTGAATACACTGTCCTTCCATTTTTGATTTTATGATTCATAGAACACAAGAGTTCTTTGTAAGGGTACGCTTGGTTACACAAACACTTACTTGATGAAAGTTGTAAGTCAGGATCATCTCATAAAGTTGACGATTATTTGGCAAAACGTCCCTTGATCCTAAAGGTTTTGTTTTTGCACTCAGTGGGCTGTAATCAGACAATTGCATAGGAGTTCATTTAAATGAGAGAAAACTATAATCAGCAAAATCTACATCATATCACAATAAATGACAAATGAGCATTCCTAGACGCTGTCCTTTTCCGTGTATGTTGTAATATTTTAATCATTAACTTATATAATTCTTTATTGACTGAACCACAGCAATACACAGTTAAATTCTGCAGTATTACAAAAGTAATCTTCTCATGACAAAAACATTTTCAACCATCAACTGACAGTCTCAACAGAATCAGATCCCAGGACTAGGTGACAGTCCCTCACAGTGCTGAAGGACAGGGTTTGACCGCAGACAGCCCTGCCCTCGTCACGGGATGGGCCCTGCCAGGTGCCAGAGCAAGGGCTCTAGGCACGTGTCACTTAAAGCCAGAAGCTGCCGCTGCAGCTGCCTCTCAGAGACCCGCCGGGTTCCCTGGGCTGGAAAGTCGTGAACTGAATTTTCACGTCCAGCACTCACATGACTGAAAATAAGAGAGACCCTTTCCAAAGAGTGAAGAGACGCCCATCCCCCCACCCCCGTCACACTGACACCCAACATTTGCAGCCCTAAAACATTGAAGATACCGCAGTGTTTGGACCCAGCTCTTCAAAGTTATGCAGGGAGCCAGATCTTCATATTTCAAGGAGGACTGAACATCAAAACGGTTGATCCCTTCTGATGCGTGCTACAAAGGATATTTATCAAATTAGTTTCTCAAACTTTACTGAAAACAAACTGCATTTTTAAACAATACTTGGACCTAAATGTGTCAGACACAAAGTTTATAAGCACCCATGAACAAAGACTACTGTTATTTCCAGAACCATAGGTAATCTCCCCATTAAAATGTAAACCCAACCATTGAAATTATTTCACAGTAACACAAATAACTGACATTAAAAATGATGGAAATGTGGAACTTACAATGTTTAACTGAGGAGCAGTACATACTATCCCATGAAAAGAAACGGTATAATCAATATTGACATCACTAAGACTTGCCCACCAACGAGCAATGCAAAACTCAATTGCTTTCCCACCCTGCAAAGAAAAATGAAATTAAATTACCAATGCGTAAATCACAAAACATAAATAGGTGTTTCAAAGCAGTTCTATGCTTTCAAACTTTTCCTATTTGTACAGCAGGAAAATTCACAGAACCTTATCATTAGCTATGCCTGAAGTTACACAAATCACAGTTGCTGAGACAGAGTGCAGGTATTTAAATACACAGTTATTTACTCATAATCCTAAACTGCTTGTCGTAAGAGGGCTGAGGTAGCTTCTGAAGTACATGTAATAAAATAATGGTGAAAACAAACTGGAATAAAAACTTGGGACCAAAGGAAAAATAATTAAGAACAATGACAAGAGAAGGGGTATGACAGCTTTGTGAGGCATATTCAATAGCCACAGCTGAGTTTTGGGCTCAAGAGCTGCCTGGCAACCAAAGCCAAATGAAATTATGGTCACTCATATCTTTCTTCCTATTAAAAAAATTAAAAACAAAAGCTGTTCTTTGAACACTGAGTTTTAAATTAAGTTTTCTAGTAATCAGTGCATTAGAAAGTTTAAAGTGAACCATATTACTCTATAACACATACAAGGACACAAGTCAAAGTTATCAGAAACATAAGAGATACAGGAAAGATGAGGCAGCCATCTGAAAACACTAAGTAGCAAGTTCAAGAAAGAACATCAGTGCATTCACCTTCTAGAAGGAAGGGCTGGGCACCATTTCTAACACTACAGACAAGCCTGGAGAGCTGCCACACTTGAAGTAATTTGTAGGAAGGAGTAGCAGTTTCACCTACACAGCAAATTAACCTCATGGATTCTTAACAACAGGGCATTAATAAAATAACTAAAATAAGTAGAAAACACGGAGAAAAGTCTTAAACATGGATATAATCTACTGTACGATGAGGAGACAATCTCAACCAGGGTCCACTTTGTGAGGCGTCAGCATCTAGCAGACCAGCACTTTCCTAAGAGATAAACATTTACCTCGACTTGGTCGCAAGTATCCTAGTAAGACGACCTATCTTCCCACGTTATTCAGCATTAATAAAATATACAGTCCCCATGTGCTCTGAATACAAACTATAAAATCAAATTCAAATACTCAGTCTTAGCCCACACCCAGAAAGAAAGGAAACGGTTTCAGGATTCCAGACTGTTAATTAAAACTTACTAAGACAGGAAAAGCTTCAGTCAGCGTTCCTTTCTCTGGAAGGGAACAAAACTTATAGAACTCATGACTTCGATAGGCTCTCTGCTTCACAAGCTGCACCGCATGAAGAACAAACTTGGCAGACACCTCAGAAGAACAGGAGCACACCGTAACTTCTACGACGAGAAGGGAAGAAGCAACATTTTAACTGACAAGATTTAAAATGGACACAAAATGGCTTTCATAATGCCTACTTTGGGGGAAATACTGTATCAAGAGAATGAAATGATATATTCAAATGAAATCTGCATATTTCCTTAAAAACAATGAACTGACAGAGTATTAATAAAGATGAGAGGGTAGAAAATTTAGCTATGGAAAATAAATAAATCAGGACTAAAATAAGCAACCGCTATGCTGCAAACAGCAGGAAACAGCAAGCTGTCCACAGATGGACACACAATTATCCTAGTCAGGTAATTTTTTAAATCCCTCCCTCCTCTGTTACTAAGTTCAACCTTTCCTCTTGGTTTAGCTAAAAACCAATCAATTCTTGGTAAAGAGGGTATTAATTTTAGAAACCTCTATTTGTTAGCATGCCTAAGTTCCATTAGTATCCATTTATCCAACTTCACTGATAACTTTTCCTAGTCTCTCGCTCTTGGTTTATCTGCACTGTTTGCTTCTGGAAAGTATGACTATCAGAACTACATATGCTTAGCTGTGCTCTGCAGCTGAGCTGGAGATGAGCCAGGATCACCGTGAAGCCAGGTCAGCAGCTTATCTAACAAATACCTGGCCCTGAGACAAGGAACTGAAGCAACGCTTAATTCTCTGCTTCACAAGATCAAGTGGTCACAGGGCTCTGGGAACCTAATCACTTGCTAAGAACACAGAATCTAGTGTTATGACAATATGTCTAAGTATTTGAAATAGGAATCATCTGTAGTACATTTCTTTTTTTTCCCTGCTTTGACTCTTTTTCCTCCCAGTTTTATTGAGAAACAACTGACATATAATATTTTCAAGTTCAGGGTGTACAACGTGATGATTTGGCGAATATGTATATGTTATGAAACAATCATCACAATAAGGTTGGCTAACACATCCATCACTTCATATAGATACCAATTTTTTTGGGTGGAGAGAACATCTAAGATCTACCATCTTAGCAAATTTCAAGTATACAATCCAGTATTATTAAGTACAGTCACCATGCTGGACATTAGATCCCTCAAACTTTTTCATTTTATAACGAAGTCTGTACCCTTGACCAACATCTCTCCCACCTCTCCACCTCCCACAGTATATATCTAATCAAAGACTGCTAAATGCTCTGAACTACTTCTATTCTGGATGATCTGTTCAATTCTTATTAAAAACAAAAAACAAACAAACAAAAAAACCAAAGAACTAATTATTTTCAATACCCAACCTAAACAAATCATAATTAGGGCATTATAATCACTGACATTTACCAGACATCATGTTCAGTATGAATTAACTATAGATCTTTATTCTTTGGTATGATTAGCGCCCGTTTTATTAGAGTTAGATGTTACACAAGCATTGGGCCTATGTGAGTAGAAGCCCTGAGTTGTACCACGATGCAACTCTGACTCTGATCGTGAACAGAGAAGGCATTATTCTGAACCAAATTAAAATCCTGACTATTAGGACATCTTAAGATAGCCTAGATCAGCGGTCCCCAACCTTTCTGGCACCAGGGGCCAGTTCCGTGGAAGGCGATTTCTCCATGGACTTGGCAGGGGGGGGGGGGTGGGGGGGGGGTTGGTTGGGGATGGATGGTGCAGGCGGTAATGCGAGCGGTGGGGAGGGAGCGGCAGATGAAGCTCCGCTGGCTCGCCCGCTGCTCACCTCGTGCTCTGCGGCCCGGTTCCTAACAGGCCCCGGACCGGTACGGGTCCGCAGCCCAGCGGTTGGAGACCCCTGGCCTAGATAGATGACTGACGTATGAGCCAAGGCAAAATAGGACTAGATCTTTAAAGAGGTTTGAACCTAATAGCAAATCTAGGGTGCCAGACACCTATTACTGTTGTGAGAAAAGTCTACTGCAGATATATGAACTTTATATGGTCATAATCAGAGCAGAGATAGAATGCACATAAAGGTAAATGGGCAAGACAAGACATTAATTTTACTTACCAGCCCATGTTGCACCCTCAGGAACCTCAATAAAATGCCTTCGAATTTGACCAGGTTTAAAATGTACATCTGTCAAGGCTAGATCATAATGGGTTGATTCATTTACTCTGAAAATTAATAAAAATAAATGATTAAACATGACACTCTCATTAAAAAAGTTTTAGATTTTAAGCCCATTGGTACTCTAGATTTCAACAGCTCATGAAAAATGAACACAGGGAGTTAAAAGCTGGTAAAAAAACAGTACGCACAATGTCATCTCAGTTTTGCAACATGTTAGCAGAGATACACTGTGGAGATGCTTTTTCTGCTTTTTACTTGTTTGCTTTATAATTTGTCTGAAGTGAGACACACAGCTCCCTCTTTTTTGGTTAAAGGAATTCTACAACATTCACAGGATTTTCCAGTTACCAAAATCTGGACTATTGTGAGTCCAAAATATTAAAATCAAAAGTAATGTTTTGTGCCACTGATACTGCCTTATAGTTGAGACTGATATTTAAATTTAATCTCTTTCGTAGCTTCAAAATGCACCCATGCCATAAATGACACAGTAAAGAAGAGAAAGTACTTCTATAGCGTTTTTGTAAGGGATCAGTGAAACATAAAGGTCAAATGTATAATTACCCAACCCAGAAACCTGAAGTACATACTAAGGACAAACTCTAGTCAGTATGACAAACATTTAATGAGTGCCTACTATACCTGAGGCACTGCTATTAGGTGCTACAATTACAACAATGAATATAATGTTTTCCTTTTCCCCAGCCAATCTAGTGGGGACGGAAAACCCAACAGGGACGTTGAACGTAATATGCTCTGGGGAGACAGGAAGCGTTAGTGGAGAAGATACAAGGTTCCAGGTTCATGAGGAGCGGTCAGGGAAAGCTTCCTGAAGGAGATGAGGTCTCAGCCGACTCCTGAATCTTGTACACTACCTTGTCAAAGTTCCTACAGGACTTACAGGGAATATGCGGCTGAGAATTTAACTGTTCTGCAATTTTTTCACGTGTGTGTCACCTGTTACCTCCTCGGTTTCATCCTGTGTTTCATATGGGCTGAGACCTACTGCATATTAACTATTACTGTGCAACTAACTCAATGGAAGCTGTTAACTCAGAGTTCTCTATTGTGTCCAGTACTCTCATCTCCATCTTGCCCTTCATGAACTGAATAATTTGTTTCGCACATTCTGTACAACGGGCTCCATATGGGGTCACGTAAGATGCCGTCCCCGCGTCTTCCGTGGGCTCACAGTCAAATGGGGTGAATTAAAAATGACAACACACTAGCTAAAGTCTGTACCACAGGCACGTGAAAAGCGCCGTGACGCAGCAGGGAGGGACTCCCTCCGCCCGGAGATGACCAAGAACACGCCTGGTCATTAAGTTAAGGGACAGGAAACTGAAGCAAAGAAGCCAGCTGTGCAAATGCACCCGCCCTGAGGAAACCGGGGGGTCAGCACTGGTGAGCTCGTGGAAACGTGTAATTCGGTGATGGAGCCGCGGCAAACACTGGCTGTGAAGCGACACCGTTTGCTGTGTCAAGGAGCACGATCCTTGGGCACGCCGCTGAGGTGCTTTATACAGGAAGCAGGGGGATCAGATCTCCGGGGTAGAAGACAAGATGGAAAGGGAAGAGTCTGGAAACGAGGAGGTAACAGTAATCCCAGAGATAAGGGGGGAATGTGGGCCGGGGGTGGGAGGGGACAAAGTCATTGTCAAACACTGCAGAGGCATCAGGCCGGATGAAGGCTGAAACAGCCTCTGAATCAGGTGTCAGGAGGGCGCCGCCATCCTGGTGGAGGGCGGGTGACAGATGTCATCCTGGTGGAGGGCGGGTGACAGATGCTGTCAGTTACCCTCACCGTGAACAAGGAACACCGTGACTGACTACGCACCACCCTGAACGTTAAGCAAGGAACAGAACCAAAACCCAGTCACCTGGTTCTGGCCTATGGATCCTTTAAAAGTTCACCCCACTTCCATAAACAGCCATTACATAATTACACGTAACAGCAAGCTGTCGGTAGCTGGGCACTTACTTTGCTGCAATAGCTGCAGTGATTGGGACTCTGAACAGAGGACCTGCGTTAGGCGATGCTATATCATAGCCACACACCTTGAAAAAGGAATAAGTGTCAGTATCCATAAACAGACTTTTTTAAAAAGAGAAAATAAAAGAAAAAAAGGGTGAATCTACTCAGAGAATAAATTAATCTAATATTAAAACGTAAAGGTCCTAAGTACAAGTTGGCATCCATTTTCTGATGTCAGGCCACATAATTAATGGCAAACAGCCTGGACAAATACACGCATGACCACCCCTGACTTACTCAGACTAATGGGGAAATGGATGGCTACACAAAGACTTCTACCCATTTTAAAGACTACAGAAAGTAAAAATGAAGACACCCCGATAAATACCTCTGTATAATGCAATCCTTCTCTTAAGCCCCTGGGATCCACACGTATGTTTATGTGTCTGCATTGATTCATGAGTTCCAAATGGCTGGGACACTGAACCCATGATGAATTTGAAGTTAAAGCTAAATGAAGCTGAAGGGATATTTTCTCAGAATTTTCTGGCATTAAAAAGACCAAAAAGTAAAGATTAGTTATTTTTTCCTTTTCTTCCATTTTAAAACGTTCTGTCATCAAGAAAACTCCGCAGATAGATGTGGTTGGCTGTAAAATGCGGTAGGCATGGGCTCCCGAAACACAGCTTACATAAGACAGCCACAGAACCTCCCTCACACTTATTTTAGGATGCTCGGAATCCATTCATGTGTTCCCCCAACACGGCTACAACCTCAACACAAACCATTTCAGTGAGTATTTTTCATTACTGCATACAGTTAGCAGAATCTGACTAAGAGAAAAGACTCCTAAGTTTATGGTGATGACCATTTTGTTTACACTCGCTGAGCTGGGGTTCTCCCTGGCCACTTCTGCTTCCCACTCTCCAACCAAAAACTCTGTCTTACACCCAAGCAGTAAAAGTGGGAAAGAAAAGGAATTTGATGCTTTACTATCCACAATTTAATAAAAGCTCCAGGTCCCTAAAGGCCCATTCTACTGTTTTTCTGGTAGTCACACTGCTAACCGAATTGCCACTGTATCAGGATCCCTAATTGCCATCAGTGTCCCCTACACCTCTATGAAATACAAAATAGTAACATTGTCAATTCCTGTCTTCTCTTTAGAGCATTAGCCTAAACAGCATTTCTCTATTGTGGTACAATTCATTCAAAGCATAAATGTGAGCACATCAGCTTACTGTCCGGTTATTACTCACCAGTATTTTCTGGAAATACAGGTTCAATGCCAACACCGTGATCTGAAGGTGCAGCCACCTGAACAGGATCTCGGAGGTAGATGCCACGGTTATTTCCAACAGTAACAGTGAAACCTAATTTATTAGCAAATGATGTATTCTGAACGAGGTAGTCATAGGCTTTATCAACCTAATTAAGAGAATACAAACAGTAAGATATACACGGTTGGGTCAAGAAAGTACTTTATCGCAGATCACCAATTCCTTTTCCGTTGTAGCAAAGTACAAGCAAAAAGTCAGTTTCTCCATCCGCCTCTCTGACCTACACGGAAACCCCATTTAGGAGGGCAATTCTACCTCACTGGCCAAAACACTGGTCTAGCCACTGGACTCGCCTTCCACTCCACCCTCTTCACTCCCAAGTGACGAAGCTAGGAAACCTCCACATGCCGTGACGACTGGCCGGCTTCTGCCCTCTGCTGCTCTGCCGTGAACTCCACCCTCTACGTGCCCTACGTCTATTACGTTTCTCCATCTTAGCCCCACATATCTGTCTTAAGTACAAAGTTTGTTTTCATACCCTCTTTGCTTACAGTTCAGAGACTACTCTGGCATATAATCAATCAGAAAAACTCAATCGTCATTATAATAGGAATATTATCCAGTAATCACTAAAATATTATCCTGCTGATTTACAACCCGTTTTTCGTACAAACGACAATACCTGAATAATACCATGTCCTTGGGCAAATACTTCTATATTGTCAGCCTTCACTGCAGTGTTTTCGAGAGCTCTTCTGACTGAATGAACCGTGTAGTCAACATTATTAGCTTTCAGACCTAAAAGCCAAAAACAGAAAACAAGAAAGTAGTGTCCATCAGGTGAGCTGGTTACTTGAAACGCTCTCCGCTCACTAGTACGGATAGCGCGTACATCCTCTGGTTTTAACGTCTTGTGTTTCAACAAGCACTTTTAAATCTTTTTTTATTAAAAAAACCAAAGCACCAAAAAACTGACAGTCTGACTCAAGCTGCTTGGGTTAACGCAAAGACTTCATTCAACGAAAATTCCTGTGCGCCCACTAGGCAGCAGCATGAACGCGGGCTCTGCACTGGGAATGTAAACGTCTGAGCAAGTACCAAAAGGCATCGAGTGACACCTTCCTTAAAATACTGCTGGTCAAACAACATGGTCACTGGCAGAAGGTCTCAACCCGGGTGCCCATTATAAACAGCAAGAGTACTGAAAGGAGCCAGAAAGATGCTGAGGTCCTGCTGCAATTAGATCAGCACCTTTGAGACTGGATCCCAGGCATGGGCACCAATTAGAAGCTTCCCTGGCAATGCCAGGGAGCAGCGAGGCTGGGGCTGACTGTCCTCTGGGAAGGATGCGGCGGCGCCAAGCTGTTCACCTTCTGCTAACGACTGCTGTTACAGGTGCAAGATGAGTAAGAGCGCACCCCTGTCCTCTCCAGAACGGAACACGCAGACACTCAGGAGAGTGAGCCCCGAGCAAAACAAACATGGAAACGCTACGGCGCTGAGAGCCAGTCAAGAAGGTGACCGTTGTGTCACTGAGAATCCACGAAAGGGTGACGCTCCATGAGAACAGATACGTGAGTCGGTATCCCCAGCAGTGTCTATCAGAGGAGACACAGGGAACACACAGGCCGAGACACGGCAGAAAGGAGCTCCAGGCAAAGAGAGCAGCATGCCACAGACAAGAGGCGCGAGCGACGCTGAGCTACTCGGTGAGGTTGACAGGACCAGGAGTGTGGGTGGAGAGCCCAGGACTTGACCAGAGGGACGCTGCTGGGGAGGGATCTTCACGCCCACCGGGCTGCCCGGACGCTGAGCCCTCGTCAGGGCCGACGCCCTCCCGTCCAACACCACGGCAGCCTCTCGCACGCCAGCCTACCGCCCCGTCCGCTTCGCTGGCTCCGTGCCAATATTCACTGTCTTCTCACGTGTAACAGAAATCATTTTTTATTTTGTTCACAGTCTGTTTCTCCTCCAACTTTCACATCAACTCCACACAGGCAGGTATTTTTGATGTTCTGTTCACTAATTTAGCCCCAGAGCTAAAATAATGCTTAAGAGTCATTAATAGCCAATAAATACGCTTGCTGAATGAGTGAATACACATTCAAATCATTATCATCACATAAACTAGTATCCACCTCAAACTTTACTTTGGGCCAGGACATTGCCAGTTGTACCACATTTTCTCACCCTGAGAAATTCAGAAATTAAAAATATCTGCCTGGGCTTCCCTGGTGGCGCAGTGGTTGAGAATCTGCCTGCCAATGCAGGGGACACGGGTTCGAGCCCTGGTCCGGGAAGATCCCACATGCCGCGGAGCAACTAGGCCTGCTCGCCACAACTACTGAGCCTGCGCGTCTGGAACCTGTGCTCCGCAACAAGAGAGGCCGCGATAGTGAGAGGCCTGCGCAATGCGATGAAGAGTGGCCCCCGCTCGCCGCAACTAGAGAAAGCCCTCGCACAGCAACGAAGACCCAACACAGCCTTAAATAAATAAAATAAATAAATAAATTAAAAAATATATATATATCTGCCTGAAATAAGAGAAATTTATTCAATTACTTTTCACGGCCACAATCTGACTTTACTTTATGCTATGAACATGAAATTGTCTAGATACTTCACACCTACTTAACTAAGCTTATAAATAAATCATGCACTTTAGAACCAGGACCAAGATGAAATATAAATGATTCTTTTAAAATCCATTCTATCATGGTACTTCTATCTTATTAAGCAAAGTAACGAAACTGTGGCTGAAGTACACGCGGAACAGCCGACAACTCACTGTCGCTTCACTGGGAAGCTGAGCAGCGGCTGTAAGGTGAGCCACGTGGTTACCTGACAGAATCAGGGCGATGCCGCCGCAGGCGTTGGGAGAAGACATGGACGTCCCGTTCATGAGCTGAGTCCCGCGCAGCGTCCAGTTGGGAACGGAGGCTATGGCGCCCCCTGGGGCGCTGATGCTCACGCCAAGGGCCCCGTCAGCACTGAACGAAAGCAGTTAGAGTCGGCTTACGACGGTGGACACTGGATACACAGGGCCTTTGCAGAAAGGCCACCGGCCAAAGAAATCACAGTACAACACACAAACCATCCGCAGTCACGGCTATTTCGCCGTTACGCAGCAGTTTTTTCCCTCATAAGTAGACAAAATGTCTGTGTTTGTGTGTGTGTGTGTGTGCGTGTGTGCGCGTATCTGGGCTTACACATGGCAGGCCATAGCATCAAGTATGTTTTATAGAAGGACAGTAAATGAGTGTCGCTGCTCAGACGCCTGATGAATGTACTTTTCTCGTCTGTAATAAGCAGAAGCACCCTCTTGTCTACAAAGTCTAAAATAGCCCTGTCCAGGAGAAGCATGTGGGACACACATGGCATTTAAAGTTTTCTAAAAGCCATATTTAAAAAAAGCTAACAAAAAGATGGTTTATTTAATTTTAGTAACATATTTTATTTAATCCAACATATCTAAAATATTATAATTTCAACATGAAATTGATAGGAAAAAATGAGTTAATTTACATTCTTTTTTGTACCAAGTTTGCAAATCTGGTGTTCATTTCATACTTGCAGCACAGCTCAGTTCAGACTCTCGTGTGACCAGTGGCTGCCATGCTGGATCGAGCCAGCAGGGTCTGCTGAGTCAAAGCCCGCAGAGTTCACCATCGCATCGTCACCAAGCACCAGCTCAACAACTACTGTTGTTCCTGGCTAGGAATATTGAGGCTATTTGGTTTCACATTTTAACAGAGAACTGAAAGCAATGCAAACAACTCCTGTAACGGGTTGCTAGCAGCCCTTCTGGTGACTATCTTAAAACAAATATTATTGGGTAAATATCTGTTGACCTGTAAAGATGTTCTCACTGTATTACCCAGTGACAGAAGTAGGTTATAAAAGTGCCTGAGTAGCGTGTGTTTCCACTTACGCACACGGCAGTGACAAAAAGATGCTCTTCGAAATCTGACCCATACACACGACAGATGATGAGGTTTAGGGTGATTCCCACTTTTCTCTTTGCACTCTCTATGCTGTCTACCAATGTTTACACTGAACCTTGATATCTTGTAACTGGAACAAATAACTGGGAAGACTCATGAATTCTGACTACTTCCTTACTCTCTATTAATTTTCCACTAGTCTGTTAAAGTGGCTGATCATAAAGCATTTCTGGTGTTGGAAAGTGTTCTAAAAATAGGGTCCATAAAACGTAAATAGAACTTTCATTGAAATAAAAAAATAAAATTTTCCTTATATAAACCTTACATATTCTTAGTGAAGGATTGTAGACATGGGCGTAAAATTTATAACAGAATAGTTATGTCATACATCTAACAATGAAGTAACTGTAATTTATTTCTTTAATTACCTGTTTCCCTAAAACGAGACTGTTAATCAAAATGAAAATGCAAAAACCAATAGAAAGAATCGGTAAAATGACCAAAACTCTGCCCCTCCCCACCATGCAGTTTAACAAAATATTTGTAACAGTCCCCTGTACTATTCTCAACCTACCTGGGGCCTCTAGAAGACCATGTGTACTGATTTGCAGGTAATTTCTCTCTCAGAGAATACTCGGCAACCATCATGTCAGGAGAAACGTAGGCACCAACACCTGTGGAGTGGATCCGGTCATTAACAAAAGGACACAAGACAGGGATCCCGATTCTAAACCCACTGCCCCCTCGGCTGTGTGACCCTGGTAAATCACCTACTCTCCCGATACCACAGCTCTCTCTCACAAAATGGAAAGATAAGAAAATTTAATAACCAAGGCAAGTTTACTACATGCCAGATGTTACACTAGGTGCTATGCTTTTGTATATAAAAATATCTACCAGGATGATTATGTGGATTAAATATAATAATGTATCTAAAAGTGTATCTATGTGTAAAAGAGAAAGAGAAATGTGTTTCAAATTTTAAAAATATAACTTTAGAAAGATAAGGAATCAGTTGATTGGTCTTCATTTTTAAATGACCGCTGTATCTAAAATTCTTCCAGCTGGCAGCAGCCCTCCCCACAAAAATGGCTGTAGTAAATAAGCAAATAACAAACATATAACATGCTACAGTCTTTTTTTTTTAGATTTTTAAAAGTCCCTTTTATTTATTTATTTATTTTTAACATCTTTATTGGAGTATACTTGCTTTACATTGCTGTGTTAATTGCTGCTTTATAACAAAGTGAATCAGCTATATGTATACATATGTTCCCATATCTCCTCCCTCTTGCATCTCCCTCCCTCCCACCCTCCCTATCCCACCCCTCCAGGTGGTCACAAAGCACCGAGCTGACCTCCCTGTGCTATGCGGCTGCTTCCCACTAGCTATCTATTTTACGTTTGGTTGTGTATATGTGTCCATGCCACTCTCTCACTTCGTCCCAGCTACAGTCTTTTAGATAAATGTGCAGATGCAAACTAGTTAGACTCTGAAATCGCAGAACACAGAGATCAAACTCAGTTCCTTCATTCTAGAAATTTGGAAGCAGAGCCTAGAGAGATTAAAAAAATTTACTGAAGAAAATGACCGGCAGAGACAAGACTTAGAATCGAAGTCTAGCAGCTCCTCGTTCTTCTTCACAACACACATTTTCAGGGCAGAAGGCTGGATAAAATGAGTGAGTTACGAGGACTCAGGTTCACGATGCTGCCACATAAAACTCTAATCGTTTTGTAAAATTTAGTTTAAAATTTTCAGTGAAACGGGATAAAAAAAATGACAAAATACTGAGCATTGTAGCAGCGTAGTGTATTTTGATCATTAGATACCTTTGAGATCTATTTTCTGTTTCATTTTAATTTGTGTACTTAAAAATATCTAGAGATCCGGAATACACAAGGGATGTATCACTGGCAGGCACTGTCAACACATGATTTAACAGAATTACTGAATCAAAAAGTTTCAAACTACATAAAGGGGTCCAGTGGTAAAGAATCCACCTTGCAACACAGGGGACGTGGGTTCGATCCCTGGGAACTAAGATCCCACATGCCGCAGGGCAACTAAGCCCGTGTGCGGCAACTAAGCCCGTGTGCTACCACTACTGAGCCCGTGCGCCTCAACTAGAGCCCGTGTGCCGCAAACTACAGCGCCCATGCACTCTGGAACCCGCATGCCACAACTAGAGAGAAGCCCACGCACCACAACGAAAAAGATCGTGCATGCCTCAACGAAGATGCCAGGTGCCGCAACAAAGACCCGACGCAGCCAAAAAAAAAAAAACAAACCAAAAAAACCAAATTACATAAAGCAAGCTACACCTTGCTTAAAATTTACAAGCTATAAATAAAAGCACGTCCTATAAACATAAGGTCACTGATATTTCAAAACAAAAACATTTTCAAAAGGACCAGTTTGTTCTAAGCTTTGATGCCCAAATTTTGTTGTGTTGTGTCTACAACATCAATAATATCTTTACAACTATAACAACACCTATGATATGTATAATATGTACATATCTGTGCAGTTATTGATGGATAGACCAGAAAAACTGTTTGGGACCAGTTTTTATAGTCATGCATCCAATCACAAATGTTAAGAGGTGTAAGCCTTATTTCGATCCCAAATTTAAAAATAAACCAAAAAACTTTAGGCCTCATTTACTACATAAGGGATCTCTCAATTCATCCTCCTCATTCATGCTCATATTAAAAAAAATCAGGGGTGGGTTTCATGTTTTGTGGGGGGGGGGAGGGTCTGCACAAGGTTGCAGCTACTGTACTATAATGGAAGTTAATTTGATTATTTTCATATTATGACTGCAACTAATTTTGCTCTCCTACAACTCCTGTTGACAGGCACTTTATCCCGTTAGATTACAGTGAAACAACACTGCATCAGATCCTGAAGACCAAAGAGTGGGAAAAAGCCACATTCATAGAAGAAATGTGATTCGACTGCTTTTCACAATAATGAAGCTCCCTTCCTCTACATCTAAATCTTTCTGCATGTTCCAAGAGAAATTAAAGGAGGAAGCACGACTATAAATAAGTTGCCCTACACTATAAATAAGAAGTGAAGCAAGCGTCTTTATTTATGCTGTTTACTTAGCCTGGAAAGCCCTTCCCTTGCTCGTTTCTACCTATTAAAATCCTCATTCCCACACTGCTTTCAGAAAGCCTCGCCCAAATTCTCAAAGCAGAGGTAACTGCACATCTGTAATCCCACAGCCCTGGATCTGTACTTCCAGCAAACCCCTTACTCCAGGCTGCCGTAGGGGAAATCCTAGATCAGCAAGTCCCTACTAGATTTCACTTTCCTAAGGATCTACTTAAGGCTCACAGTGTCTTGCATAGAGTAGAGATACAGCTAACATTGGATGCACTGAGGTTTGTTTGCCTGCTGGTTTTTAAGTCTATTTGTAAGACAGGAAACTAACCTATCACACTTGATGTGGTCCCTCCTGGGCACCCGACTGTAGAAAGGCAGGGGCCGTTATTCCCAGCACTTGAGACATAAATTACGTTATGCTTCCACACGGCTTCACTAATTACTTCACATATTCTCCTGAAAGAGAGAGACAATTCCGCTGAACATACAAAACTGTCCCACTTTTCAAGAAATATATTACAATATGAAAATATTTTCAAACATGGTTTATATGAAAAAACAAACCAAAACAAGGGCTCTAAGTAGCAGAAGCAAGATGGTGGTCACGGATCAGGAGGCGTGCTTTAGAATCACTCAGGGACATTGTCAAACTACAAATGCTTAGCTCCTATTGCCAAAGTGTTTATAATACCAAAATACGCTCAAACGCACGGTAAAGTAAATTTCGGCACGTCCACCACTGGTGGAACACGATACAGCCATCCCAAGAGATACACCCTAGTTGGATTTTAGTGGAGGGAAGGAGTTAGGAGACCCCAGGTTAAACAAGGCGAAAATGCTAGATACAAAACTGAACATATGTGGGGAAAATAAACTACAAAAGGACCAAGAGCAAAGACTGAACCATTAGCAGTGACTGGGTGGTGGGACAACGGGGGGTCCACCTCCATCTACCACTTAAGGTATTCATAAATGACTCCTCGGGGATCCCCACACACAGTCGTGACAAGCGGCAAAGGTGAAAGTGGAAATAAGGCACTATGAAGAACTTAAGTGTAAGATTTAAAATATGAGAAATCTGGTTAGAGCTTGATAGCAAATAAAAAAAATGTACTGGTATTAATTAAAGGAGACGAAGTTAGACCACAAGGAAGAAAATGGGGTCAATATAAAAAATGTAAAGGGCAAAGGACACTCCAAAGTGATAAATGTAAAGGAAAGAACACTAGGGAAAGAAGACTTTAAAAGAAGGAATGTTAAAGGAGAGAACGAAATACACTGAGATAATCAAGCTACTGAAGCAAGAGAAGAAGAGGCGAGATTACGTTCATGGATGAAACAACTGAGAGACAGAGGGTACTTGTGAAACATTCCTTTCCTGCCCCACAAGGGACTTAGCACCAGTGATCTGAGAAAATTAAGGTGTTTTTTTTTCTTTAACTTTTTAAACTTTTTATTTTTTAAGTTAACATACAGTAAAATTGACTTTCTCTTTGGTGTACAGTTCTATGAGATTTAACACATGTATAGACGTGCAACCACCACCATAAACACAGTAATAATTTTAGCACCTCATTAAAAAATCTCCCTGGTGTTATCTGTCCATTTGTAGTTACATGTGCCCTTCTAAGCCCTGGCAACTACTGATCATTCTTGATTCCAGTCATTGTGTGTTTTTCAGCATGTCACATAAATACAATCTTGAGATATACAAGATTGGGTGTATGTGGATGGTGGGTGTATGTGGATGGTGGGTGCATGTGGATGGTGGGTGTATAGGGATGGTGGGTGTATGTGGATGGTGGGTGTATAGGGATGGTGGGTGTATGTGGATGGTGGGTGTATGTGGATGGTGGGTGTATAGGGATGGTGGGTATATGTGGATGGTGGGTGTATAGGGATGGTGGGTGTATAGGGATGGTGGGTGTATGTGGATGGTGGGTGTATAGGGATGGTGGGTGTATGTGGATGGTGGGTGTATAGGGATGGTGGGTGTATAGGGATGGTGGGTGTATGTGGATGGTGGGTGTATGTGGATGGTGGGTGTATAGGGATGGTGGGTGTATGTGGATGGTGGGTGTATAGGGATGGTGGGTGTATGTGGATGGTGGGTGTATGTGGATGGTGGGTGTATGTGGATGGTGGGTGTACAGGGATGGTGGGTGTATGTGGATGGTGGGTGTATAGGGATGGTGGGTGTATGTGGATGGTGGGTGTATAGGGATGGTGGGTGTATAGGAATGGTGGGTGTATGTGGATGGTGGGTGTATAGGGATGGTGGGTGTATAGGGATGGTGGGTGTATGTGGATGGTGGGTGTATAGGGATGGTGGGTGTATGTGGATGGTGGGTGTATAGGGATGGTGGGTGTATAGGAATGGTGGGTGTATGTGGATGGTGGGTGTATAGGGATGGTGGGTGTATGTGGATGGTGGGTGTATAGGGATGGTGGGTGTATAGGGATGGTGGGTGTATGTGGATGGTGGGTGTATAGGGATGGTGGGTGTATGTGGATGATGGGTGTATAGGGATGGTGGGTGTATAGGGATGGTGGGTGTATGTGGATGGTGGGTGTATAGGGATGGTGGGTGTATGTGGATGGTGGGTGTATGTGGATGGTGGGTGTATAGGGATGGTGGGTGTATGTGGATGGTGGGTGTATAGGGATGGTGGGTGTATGTGGATGGTGGGTGTATAGGGATGGTGGGTGTATGTGGATGGTGGGTGTATAGGGATGGTGGGTGTATGTGGATGGTGGGTGTATAGGGATGGTGGGTGTATGTGGATGGTGGGTGTATAGGGATGGTGGGTGTATGTGGATGGTGGGTGTATGTGGATGGTGGGTGTATAGGGATGGTGGGTGTATGTGGATGGTGGGTGTATAGGGATGGTGGGTGTATGTGGATGGTGGGTGTATAGGGATGGTGGGTGTATGTGGATGGTGGGTGTATAGGGATGGTGGGTGTATGTGGATGGTGGGTGTATGTGGATGGTGGGTGTATAGGGATGGTGGGTGTATGTGGATGGTGGGTGTATAGGGATGGTGGGTGTATGTGGATGGTGGGTGTATAGGGATGGTGGGTGTATGTGGATGGTGGGTGTATAGGGATGGTGGGTGTATAGGGATGGTGGGTGTATGTGGATGGTGGGTGTATAGGGATGGTGGGTGTATGTGGATGGTGGGTGTATAGGGATGGTGGGTGTATGTGGATGGTGGGTGTATAGGGATGGTGGGTGTATGTGGATGGTGGGTGTATAGGGATGGTGGGTGTATAGGGATGGTGGGTGTATGTGGATGGTGGGTGTATAGGAATGGTGGGTGTATGTGGATGGTGGGTGTATAGGAATGGTGGGTGTATGTGGATGGTGGGTGTATGTGGATGGTGGGTGTATGTGGATGGTGGGTGTATAGGAATGGTGGGTGTATGTGGATGGTGGGTGTATAGGAATGGTGGGTGTATGTGGATGGTGGGTGTATGTGGATGGTGGGTGTATGTGGATGGTGGGTGTATAGGGATGGTGGGTGTATAGGGATGGTGGGTGTATGTGGATGGTGGGTGTATGTGGATGGTGGGTGTAGAGGGATGGTGAGTGTATGTGGATGGTGAGTGTACGTGGATGGTGGGTGTAAAGGGATGGTGGGTGTAGAGGGATGGTGGGTGTATGTGGATGGTGGGTGTATAGGGATGGTGGGTGCATGTGGATGGTGGGTGTAAAGGGATGGTGGGTGTAGAGGGATGGTGGGTATAGAGGGATGGTGGGTGTATGTGGATGGTGGGTGTATAGGGATGGTGGGTGTATGTGGATGGTGGGTGTATAGGGATGGTGGGTGTAGAGGGATGGTGGGTATAGAGGGATGGTGGGTGTATGTGGATGGTGGGTGTATAGGGATGGTGGGTGTATAGGGATGGTGGGTGTATAGGGATGGTGGGTGTATGTGGATGGTGGGTGTATAGGGATGGTGGGTGTATAGGGATGGTGGGTGTATAGGGATGGTGGGTGTATAGGGATGGTGGGTGTATAGGGATGGTGGGTGTATAGGGATGGTGGGTGTAAAGGGATGGTGAGTGTATGTGGATGGTGAGTGTACGTGGATGGTGGGTGTAAAGGGATGGTGGGTGTATAGGGATGGTGGGTGTATGTGGACGGTGGGTGTAAAGGGATGGTGGGTGTAAAGGGATGGTGGGTGTATGTGGATGGTGGGTGTATGTGGATGGTGGGTGTATGTGGATGGTGGGTGTATGTGGATGGTGGGTGTATATGTATGGTGTGGTGGGGAGTGAGGGAGAGGTGATCAATAAGTAAACACTCTGAATAAGGTAATTTCAAAGTTATTACTATGAAGGAAAAAGAGGCGAGGCAACATGAGGTCAAGGCTAAGCCAGTGGACTTGGCAGCAGGAAGATCCTGATGGCACAGGAAGAGGGTGGGGCAGTGAGACACGTCCATGGAAAACAGTGAACATACGTAACTAAGTTTTGCTGGAAAGTAAGTGAAGGCCGTGTGAAATGAAGAGGTTTTTTAGTTAGTTTTAAAGCTAGCAGGTACTAGAGCATGTCTGTGTAGTAATAACGACAGCCCAGGAAAGGAGAGGGATGATGCTGGAGCAGTCTTTGAGGAAAGAGGAGATGAGAGCCAGATCGTAAGTGCTTGAGTGGCTTTCGATCCCGGCACTTCTTTCATTACAGAGGAAGGGAAGGCAGAAGGTTGGGTCAGACAGGTCACAGGAAGGGCATGGAAGTTCCCTCTGAGCGCTTCTATTTTCTCTGGGAAAGAAAGACGTGAGGACATCAGCTGAGGAATGAAAGGGGAGGTCGCTGAAAGTCTCTGAGGAGAAAAGAAGGTGTACAATGGCCATCCAGGAGTGGAAGGGCACGTGCAGTGTGACCAAAGACGATGCTGACAAACATCTCCGATTCGCAGTCATAAACGAAGTATGACATCAGTGTGACCTCCACAGACCCGGGCAGATGAGTTGTGTGATCACTGAAGGATCTGCCGGGCTTCCACAAGTCTAGATTCTGTCAGGAAAGTACACCTGGAAGAGGTCAGGCTGCGTGTGGATGAGGAATTCTAGTGACGGATGGGCCGTCGGGTCCACCTGGCTGGCTAGGAGGGGAAAACTACATCAAAGATGTGACTGTGGGAATGGGGCGGGGTTCTCAGAGACAGACAGTTACCATCTTCCCACGGAGTCTGCTCTTTTTCAGTTGTAATATCCAATCCAGTTCTAAAAAGCATTTAATACTTTTCATCAGCTAAGCTTCTATGGCTGACAAGTGCCAAAGAACACTCACCCAGAATTTGGCCAATGAGTTGCTTCTCCATAGCTGTAGTTGACAAGATCACACTTATGATTTATAACCTCTATCATCTATTGAAAAGATTAAGAGTCCAGTTTAGGCAGCCATTTATAGAAACAGATGAGCCAGTACAATAAAGGCATGGAATCCCATAGTTTCTTAACCAATCGTATTCCAATTCAAATCTACATTTATGAGTTATCCTCAGGCATATGGTTGATAAACTTAAAAAAATGTAGGAGGGAGTCACAGAGTACAGGAAGTAGTCAATAAAAAACAAACTAGCATTTGCAGAGTGGAGTCGGGGAGAGGAAGGGGGATGGAATGGTTCTTATTAAAGTCTAAATTCGCTAAAGTAAAATGTAATTCATATGTTAAAATGAAATGCAGAATAATAAATTCTTCCCACTGACGGAGCAAGCTGGCTAAGAGGTCCTTTTGCTTTTTAAAGTAGCTCAAAATAGCTTGCTAAGGGATTTACTAGAAGTGAGAGTATAATGTAAATAATATTTTCATAGTTTCCAAAAAACTTTATCCTAATAATTTTCAATAAAAATATTTTTTAAATGAATTAAGCATTTTTGCTTTTAAAAACAAAGTCCTATACACTAAATACAGTTCCACATATTTTTTGTAAAGCCAGAGCACTTTATAAACCTGAAAATATCCATGATCATTAGTCATTAGTCTTTGAAGTCAACAGCTCACAAATACTCACAGCTCTGATAAGGCCTGTGCCTGTTTCCATGGTGCTTAGCCTTGTATCACCAATCTTGATGGAAAGAATCTGAGCACCAGGAGCCACGCCATTCCGTTCAGGTTCTTCTGGAAAATGCCCGGCAGCTATACTAGCGACGTGTGTTCCGTGAGCTCCTAGAGGCAAAAAGGGGAGGAGATGATAAAACATCCTCAGAGACTCCAAGTTGTAACCATTAGATTCAATTTGCACATCATTAATCACAATAAAAGTAATAGAATAAAAATATAGTCTTATCTTAACATCTAATAGTGTATTATCTTAAGTCTCGTAACAATAATTCACAAAAAATGAATTACACACACTATTCTGTCACTGTGGATTCTACACCCCGTTCACTGAGAGTGAAAATGTAAGTCACAGAGGCGAGAAAATATCTGCAACATATGTAACTGACAAAGAGCTAATATCCAGAACATAATCTTTCGAATTCAAAAGGAAAATGGGTAAAACACTTGAAAAAGCATTTCCCAAAAGAGAATAACCAAATGGCAAATATACGTATGAAAAGATGTGTAACGTCGTTAGTCACCCGGAAAATACAAACGAAAGCCACACTGAGGTGCCTCTTCTACGGCTCTGAGCCTGGCAGTGGCAACTGTGGGTGGGGACGTGCACGCACCCCCTGCTGCGGGGCGTAAAGGGAGCAGCCGCTGTGAAGAGGAGCTCCGAGAGTCTTAAATAGGTAACCACCACACCCAACCAGTTCTCTCAGATGCTGGTCCAAATTAAACAAAAACATATTTCCACAAAGACCTGTACACAACTGCTGAAACAATCCAAATGTGCATCAACAGGTGAATGGATAAACAAACCATGGTGGATGCACATGACGAAATACTACTCAGCAATAAGGAACAAGCTAGTTACAATCACAATATGGATTCTGAAATAGGCAGGCAAAAAAAAATTTTTTCTTTCATTTCATTTATATAAAACTCTAGAAAAGGTAAAGTAAGCTAGAGAGGACAGAAAGCAGTTCAGCGGCTTCCTGAGGATGTGCGTGGAGACAGGGCTGGGTTATAAAGGAAGACGTGCCAACTTCTGGGGGTGATGAATACGTTTGTAATTTTGATTGTGGTGATGGTGTCCTGGGTGTATGCACATATCAAAACTCACCAAACCGCGTGTATGCATACGTGCCGTTTCCTGTACTTCAGCTGTACCTCAACAGAGCTTGCAGAGGGGGAGGGAAAGAGCTGGCTGTCCTACTTCACTCTCCTTCTCCCGCCCCAGAAGTACCCACTACCCTTACCCTGAAGCTGGTACACACATTCTTCCCACCTATGGTTTTTTTTTTTTTTTCCAATTTTTTTTTTTTAAATATTTATTTATTTATTTATTTATTTATTATTTATGGCTGTGTTGGGTCTTCGTTTCTGTGCGAGGGCTTTCTCCAGTTGTGGCAAGCAGGGGCCACTCTTCATCGCGGTGCGCGAGCCTCTCACTATCGTGGCCTCTCTTGTTGCGGAGCACAGGCTCCAGATGCGCAGGCTCAGTAATTGTGGCTCACGGGCCCAGTTGCTCCGCGGCATGTGGGATCCTCCCAGACCAGGGCTCGAACCCGTGTCCCCTGCATTGGCAGGCGGATTCTCAACCACTGCGCCACCAGGGAGGCCCCCCCACCTATGTTTTTATATTTTTACCACACACACACACACACATAAACATAATATTGTTTGTCATGTTTAAAAATTTTACACAAATGTTTTACCATGAGTACATTTTTTTCAGTAAAGTTTATGTATCTGAGATTTATGCATACAGGTATATGTAGATTTATTCATTTTCATTCCTGTATAATGTATTCCACAGGATGAATAACACAAGTTTTTTAAAAAACCTATTTTTTGTTGATGGGTATTTAAAAAGTTTACAACTTTTTCAAAATTACATAGAATGCTGTAGTGAGGATCCTTTTACCTGACTCTTTGCACTCATGGGTGAATTTTCAAGGGTTAATATTTGGAGGTGAAATTACTGTTCATAAGATGACTTATGCTGATGTATTTTTTGTGGTTGGACCATGCTTATACTCCTCGAATGGAGCCTACATGGTTATGGCTTTAAAAAAAGCCAGGGAATTTCCAGGGAATCAAGTCACATCCATTATTCCAGACCTAGTTCTTTAGTAGGGATCATTCGATTAAATTCTCTATAAGGCTGCTTCTGGCTAGAAGAAATTGTCATCTTACCACTTTGTAAGTTTATCTCTAGTTAGCAAATCTGAAGCAGAATACCTCCACTCGTCACTATGGAGAGCAGGTTTCCATCTTCATATATATTAACGGAGTAATTCAACATCTCAGCTGTGCCAAAGGATCCATATTCCTGGGCCTCTCTGTAATTTCTCAAAACCGTAGATTTACTCAAATCCCCATCTTCATTCGAAGCAATGCAGGCTCTGTAAGATGAGAATAAAGAGTAGGTAATGAAATTTATCTTATTTTCTTACTTTTTAAAAAATCACGCAATACTGTTTCTTGGATGTCTTCTCACCACTCTATCTGGCTTTTACCATAACAAACATGGCAACTGCCTGTTTCACAGAGTCGACAGTAAAGATTAGGTAAAATAACTTACAGGAACCAGCCCTTAAATGAAGTCCTGTACAGAGAGCTTTAGGAACTGTCCTTCATGAAACTCCAGGCACAAGACCATCTATCTGCTTAAGGAATCAGCCCAAAGCTTAGCCTCGACCTTTAGAATAGTTAAGGGTGATTCTCACAACACAGTTTAGGCCCTGCTTCCTTCTGCTTCTTTTAGAGCTGATTTCATGAATCCAACAGCGCACGTAGGCCCTCGAAACCAGACGAACTACACGGAGCCTCGGACTCATATTTATAACAGCCTTAGGCAAACATTTATTTTTCACAAGAAGCATTTTCTATAGTTTCATGGTTCTCCTCCTGTCTGCTCTTTCCTCATTTTATTAACTTTTTAATTTTTAAAATACATATTCCAAACACTTTAGAAGATAGTCTGATTAAAACTAAATAAATCTAAAACAGTCATAAACGAAACGTACGTCATTTAAGGGTCAACATTATGTGTTTAGCTATTAGATCTTTCTGCTCATTTTCTAAATAAGAAAAACTGTGTTTTAACAAGCTAAGTACATCAGTCACAATCGCTATAATGAATTAATGGAAGCCCACTAGTACAGTGTAGAGAGGGCGTTATTATAAATACTAAGGCATACATTTCATTAACACGCTACAACAATTTGGAAAGAAGAATCTCTGAAATTATCGGTTTGTTTTTATGTATACTCCAATGTGTGCCTAAAATGATTTACGGCATTTCAAAAAAATACGTACAATATAGCAAGACACAGGAGAATGAACACTTACGGGGAGAGTAAGGCAAAGAGAAAACAAGCAGCATATCAAATGGAATCAGAGCTGAGGTTAGCGGATAAAACGTATGCCAACAAATCTTCCACGTTTGCTAGAAAGCAGCACCGTTGATGCCAAAATGTAAGTACCTGGCCAGCCTCCATGCTGGAGATCACTCTCAAGGCCTCCCTTTCCCTCACGCGGCCCATCACACACTGAACTGCTAACAGTTCCTCCATCATTCTCTACATCTTTCCCCTCTACCCTCAACCCCTTTTCCTACCCTCCGCTCAGCTAACTTGTGCTGACCCTTCAATGACATCTCTCTTGATGCTTCCTAGTAAGGTTCAGATGTTCCCAGGGAGTACTTGCTTCCAGAGTCTGAAGTCCATGGAGCAGCTTCTAGAGAGTCTGCTTGGTACAAAGAAGCTATTTGCCAAATGATGAAAGAAGGCATCAACATCTTTTAACAACATTCTCACAGCAAATACTGTGACACATTTCGCAGAGCACTTCTTATAACCACCATCTACATGGAGGGACTCAACAATTCAAGCACCAAATCAAAATATAAATACAAAACTTAGTGACTTCACTAAATAACTCCACAGAGGGCAAATGTGAACATGGTGCAAGGGTATACGTTTCTGAAGGTCTGGTTGGCTTAACTCAAGGGACAGTCGTTAGAAGACAGAGAAGGCCTGTGGACAGGATTAGAGTACGTGTATGTGAAAAGAATCCACACTTTTCATCAAACTCTCAAAGAAAAACTGAAACGAGGTCAAAAACCACTGAAAAGAAACCAATTAATAGTCTTTCCTTTACGTAGTCCTCTATAAATAGTGTTTCTCCTTTACGTAGTCCTCTATAAATAGTGTTCCTCCAACCAGGTTTTGCTCCCTATTGAGGGACAGTACTTGACACTATGCATCCTGGCAAATACTTGAGTGCAGTCACACTAGGTTACCTGGTTAAGTGCAGAGACAGGGATTTAACAATTAGCAGAATTGTGCCAGGGGGAGGGCAGACCTGACATTCTTGAAACAAAACAGACTCTTAAGGTCACTTTACCTCCCCTCAGAAATGGTTGGCATTTCTGACATGAGACGTGAGAACACCTGCAGACAGTGCCGAGGTTTGCCTTAGGTGATTTGAGGTCTTTAAGATTCGCTTCAAAAAATTCTGGATCTCACTCGGAGATGGGGTGGGGGAATCAAAGCCCCATACAATACATAGTATTGTGCAAAAAAAGTTAGATTATTTCTAGTAGCGCTTGAAAGCATGATTCTGCTGAATTTTTCATTGATTATACTAACATTTTCTAAAATGTTTTCCAGTTATCACAGATTTCACTTCACTTAATATTTGATTAAATTTCATTTCCAACACAAAAATTCCTCAAGATGTCTCAGCATACTGTTGACAAACTATTACACTTAACACTTTGTCAATTGCCTTAAAGACCAAGAAAACCTTCTGGAAACATACACTGGCCCCCTGGACATCCTAACCCCAAGCCCTTCCCCTTAGGACAACATAGTCTGCAGTGCTTTCAGCATCTGTAGAAACACTTTAATTGAAACCACCTATTGCTCCACTACCCAATCTCCGCTAACATTAAAGTATTTCCTTAAGTCCTCTTGTGTGTTTTGTAGTAAATTTTCCGCATACACTGGATTTTGTATCTACTATCTTCCTCACACTTAACCTTGCTTCCTCTCCCATGACAAAAATCACTGAACGTTTATGACTGGGATTGACTGTATCGTGTTATACCACGGGGTAGATGTCCCAAAATTTACTAAACCATATGTTTGAACAACTTTTTAATATTACAAACACTTGATCAAAGCTTCTGCAAAGCTTTTGGAAAAAAACTGTTCACAATGTGTGCACACCTGCACACATACACACACCAAAACATACTACAATACACGGAAAAGTTGCATGAATGTTAACTATCATCTAGATTGAAATATTGTTATATGCAAATATTTTATTACCACTTCCAGGCCCAAATGGAGTACAGATTTCCTATTCAACTGACAATTTTATATACCCGTTATCAAAGATGAGTTAGTACCCACATCTGTGAGAGGAAAGCCCCCTTTTAAGTCGGTGCATTATAAACTAAATAACTGGAGACGGCAATCAAATCACCGTATCTTGTTCTGTGTTTGCCACATCTCGGGAAACAATTCTTTGCATATGAGCAGGGACTCAAACTACAAAACAATTTCTGGAAGGGTCCCTGGTTTATTGCAGCGACCCTGAAACATATATATGCCTAAATATCTGTATTAAGAACATATTCCTGCTTCTACACAGATAGTAATTCAAGAAGACATACTAGCTGACATAAAGAAACACAACTGCAGTGTGTGATTCACTAAGAAAGAAAGTGGAAAATGTACATGATAGGTAACTAGGTATAAATCATCATTATTAGTAGTAGCAGAAGCAGCAGATACAGCTTACACTTATCCAGTACCTACTATGTCTAGAAACATCAAATTTACAAAACCCTCTAAGGAGGTACGATTATTATCCCAATTAACAGATGAGGAAATAGGCCTAGAGAGGTGCAGATAAAGCATTCAAGCTCACATGCTAGGATTCCGTCTCAGATCTGAGCTCTACGCTGCTGCCCGCATCACGCTGTCTCACTTCAACTTAGCTACTAGGTCTCTGTTGGTAAATCTTTACCCAACTTTCCTCCTCTGCTCTTAAAACATTTATAGTAGATGCTCTGCAACATCCTCATGCACTTACTTTCCAAACTGCCCAGCTTCAATCAGGAACATTTCTACATACACCAATCATCAACCTGCTAATATTATCTGTTTAATGACTACTATCTGGTTAATGAAATAAGATTCTTTAAAACAGATAAGGGTCAGCTTTCGTGTCTAAAATACTAAGAGGTTCAAAAGGCTTATCTAAAACTACCCAAAAGCCAATTTGGCCCTCAAGTAGCTTTGCTTGGAGATATTAACGTCACATAAACCAAATCTCTGGGCAGTTCTGAGGGTTTAATGTTCCTCAGAGCAGATAAAATGATTTTTAAATGAAGAACTGGAAACACACGGCTTACCCCCAGGTCTCACCATCATGCCACACCAAGCAGTCATATACAGGGCCAGGATCACTGTATTTTTTCTCAAAAGAGTTAAGCAATTCCACTTGACTCTGAAGCTCCTCCTTGATTAGTTTATTTGCCTAAACAATTAGAACAGATGTTAATATTAGCACATTTTGTGCTCTTGAAAAGTGATATTAACATACAACCAAAGACACCAAAGACACAGTGTGACCCAACAGTAAAGTCATTTTACCCTGGAAAAATGTAGGAATATTTTCTTTTTATATCCGTGCAACTTGTAGTCCAGTTTAGTGGCAGTAACAATTAAAATATTAAACAGTAAAAAATACTTCTTTTACTCACTATCATATTCAGTCACTCCCTACAGCTGCTTTGGGAAAGACACGGTGTTACATGGTAGTGCTATCATTTGGCCAAGGGTGTTGGTCACATACGTGTAACTGTATAATTCACTTCCAAAAGTAATGCTAAAATTGTTATAAAATAGTTTCTCTATCGACTTTTAGATTTTTATATCAGGAACATTTCCATTTCAAATTCGTTTCTTAAGAATCCAAATAAATAACAGGAACCATGAACAGTCTTACCTCTTTTAGAATTCGCTAAGTTAAGTACATACTATGTTCATGACCAAGTACATACAAGCTGCTATTCAACCATTCTGATCTATAAAAACGGGAAATTTATATGCTTCAACCTAGGCACTTTTTAAAACTACATACTATATTAGACTGCCTTACATTCACCTGAATAGTCCTAATGAATAAAAATTTAAGTTTCACATGTTCCCAAAATCTGAAGTTGTACTTCATTTTTATTTATCCAATATATTCAACATTTACTCCTCCTTAAGGAAAAAGACAATTATATAAACAATTCTGGCATACAATATAAAAAGGATAATTAAATTCAGATCCCTCTTCTATAAAGTTAGTTGCCTATATGTAGCACCTGAAATACTACATTTCATGTCTCCAATAGGAGGCTGAAGAACAAATCTTGGTCTAATAGAAGATTATACAGCTGTTAAAAAAGGATGATGTACACAGATTAATAAGAGTTAAATGTGTACATAGATCTATACAGGCCAGTGGTCCTTGACCCAAGCTGCATGTTAATTAAAACTCCTGAAGAGTTTTAAAAATGCTTGCCTCCTCTGCAAGGTTTTGATTTAATTCCTCTCTAGGGCACAAGCACTGACAGTTTTTAAAGTTCCTGATGCGACCCTAATATGCACCTAGGGCTGAGAACCACTAATACAATTCCATTTCTTATTAAGAAATGCATGCATTAGAAGCCTAAATAGACATTTCGCCAAAGAAGACACACGGATGGCCAACAGGCATGGGAAAAGATGCTTAGTATCACTAATTATTAGAGAAATGCAAATCAAAACTACAGTGAGGTATCACCTCACACCAGTCAGAATGGCCATCATCAAAAAGTCTACAAATAATAAATGCTGGAGAGGATGTGGAGAAAAGGGAATCCTCTTACACTGTTGGTGGGAATGTAAACTGGTGCAGCCACTATGGCAAACAGTATGGAGATTCCTTAAAAAACTAAAAATAGAGCTACCATATGATCCAGCAATCCCACTCCAGGGCATATACCTGGAAAAGACGAAAACTCCAATTCGAAAAGATACATGCACCCCAGAGGTCATAGCAGCACTATTTACAATAGCCAAGACAAGGAAGCAACCTAAATGTCCATCAACAGATGAATGGATAAAGAAAATGTGGTAAATATATACAATGGAATATTACTCAGCCATAAAAAGGAACGAAATAATGTCATTTGCAGCAACATGGATGAACCTAGAGATTAACATACTAAGTGAAGCAAATCAGAAAGAGAAAGACAAATACCATATGATATCACTTACATATGGAATCTAAAAAAATGATACAAATGAACTTACTGACATAACAGAAAAGACTCACAGACACAGAAAACAAACTTATGGTTACCGAAGGCAGAAGGCGGGAGGGATAAATTAGGAATTTGGGATTAACAGATACACACTATTACACATTAAATAGATAAACAAGGACCTACTGTATAGCACAGGGAACTATATTCAATATCTTGTAATAATCTATAATGGGAAAGAATCTGAAAAAGAATATATATATATGTATGTGTAACTGAATCACTTTGCTGTACACCTAAAACATTGTAAATCAACTATACTTCAATAAAAAAATTCATTAAAGAAAAGAAATGCATGCATTAAAAGAAAAATTCAGAAGGACGAATGTCAAGTTGTTGTTACCATCCCTGGGCGGTGGCATTTCAGAGGCTTTCACTTGCTAAACTTTACATATCTGTGTTGCCCCAAAGTTTCTGCAGCCACCACTCATGATTTTCATAATAAACCAAGAATTATTTTCATTTTATAAACTGATTCACAAAAATATAACGGCAAGGATGTTGAACAATGGGAGCTCTCGTACGCTTCCTGTGGAATTGGTACGATCACTTTATAACCCATCAAAAGACAGGCACGAGAATTTTCAAAATAGGATTTTTCATAATAGCCAAAACCTGAACACAAAGCAAGTATCAATCTGCAGAACGGATACATAAATCGTGGCCCATCAATTATATAGCAAGGAAAGTAAACTACTGCAACACCCCACACGTGGAGGAACCTCACAAAAAACAACGAACGAAAGCAGCTACGCATAGGAGAACACACACTGTATGAGTCCATTTTACAAAGTTCAAAACAGGTTAAAGTCATCCGATAAGTGTCGGACATCAGGATGGTGGCTGCTTTGGGGAGGAAGCAGCAGCGAGTAGGAAGCGGCAAGAGAGGGGCCAGGGTGCTGCATATAGGGGGTGCTCACTTTGTGACAATTCGTGACAATACACTTAGGAGTTACGCACTTTTACGTGTGTGTATTCTATGTTTGTTAAGAACTTTCAAACAACTGATAGATACATATATAAACTGACTTCAGGAAAAATAAGCAAAGAAAAATTAGTAAAAGCAAACAACTTAAAACTTGTGAAAAAGAGTCTATTAATTCTCTAAGAACTCTTAATTCCCTGACGACATGGTAACGTTTAAATAAAAGCGACTAGCACCAACTTGGGAAGGGCAATTGTTGGCAACGTCGAATTCTTCCTGCTTTCGACAGGCTTCTGCAAGGGCGACTCTGTGAACAGGGTCCCAAATTTTTTCCTTCCGTTCTTTCTGCAAAGACAGAAAAATGACCTTCCGATGAGGTTGACAAATATTCAGGTAAACCTAGACAGTCATTTATAGTTGTTATGAGCTGTGATGCTATACAATTCTCCTATAAAGGTTAAAAAAATCATTTATAATCAAGCTGATAAAGCAATGGATCAGCTATAAAAAATTGATTAGTTAACTCACCACATCTAGGTTTTAAGAGAACAAGTTTACCAAGGCACAAACAAATGTATTTTTACACATCATATGTCCCAGTTTAAATCCTTCCCTTCTCCAAGAATAACTAATACCATGTCAGGTAACTGACTGAAATCCCAGTCATTGAAGAAAGAGTTTATTCTGAACCCTTACAGAACTGGGAAATGCCTTCAGCCAAGAGCAAGCAGAAGACAGGAGTAAGAGTGCCTGCAATTGCATTTTGATGGACCTGCCGGCTTCCTCAATCTCCTTCCTCTCTAGCTTGTTTTTTTTCCCCACCCTCGTTGACTTGATAGGGTTCTTTGCTACTGAAATTGGTCTTACTTTCATCTCTAGTGCCTCCCAATGGAAGTCTGCTAGTTAAAGAAATCCTTTCCAGTAAAATAATCAACTCCACTGAGCTAAGGAAGGGGATCCGCTTTAATTTAACCACTCTATTTGTATGTTAATTTGTACCTTAACACGGTTGATTAAATTTAATATAGTGCATAAAAATACTACGCATTTCAGCCTGAAATTTTAAAATAAAATAGTATCCAATAAAAGTTGAGTTATGTGCATTTAATTTTTGTATTTTTTTTTTTTTCAGAATGATTGGAATCTGACAAATAAGTAAAGGTTATATATGTAAAGTACTGAGTAACTTCCTATGGTTCACTGACCCCTGGAGAAGCAAATCACAACACTAGATTAGATAAAAGGGCCCACAGGTCTTACCCGTGAGGCCCCTCTGCAAGGATCACATCTTGTTTTATAGTTGAAACGTGTATGGGCTACTAGTGTCAGCGGTCCTCTAACGCAGCACTGTCAAACACGGCAACCACTAGCCACATGTTGCTATTAAAACTTAAATTTTAAAATATTACATAAAATTAAAATTTCATTTCCTTAATCATACTAGCCACATTTCAAGTTCTCAATAGCTACTTGAGGCTCATGGCCACCATGATGGACGGATAATGAACATTTCAAACCTTTCCATCATCACTGAAAGGTCTATTGCGTTGTCTTAAAGCAGGCTCCTTCTCTTTCAATTCACAGTTCTTATCTCTCTAATGACAGACTGTGTTTCCTATCCTTCAACTGCTTTAGGTCTGAGTAATTCTTTCCCTAATACTGAATGATGACTGGGATCAAGAAAGCTAGGTAAAGACTAAGAAAATGGGACAAATTACCATAGAAACAATAGCAACGGGAATAAATAAGGCAATCCACTTTAAATCGACTGTCTTTAACTTTTCTGAAGTTAAAAAAAAGTCCTTCAAAAATCCAATGAAAGCATATCCCATCTCCCAGAAAAACACAAATACACAGAATTTGAATATAATTTCAAGGTACTCACAGATTCCCTAAACTTATCCATATATCCAAGATTAAGAACCACAAATGCGTGACATTCCATTGAACAGAATCTTGCTTTAAGCAGTCACCATTTGAAAGCCTCCCAGACCCCCCAAACAATTAAGTTACCGAGATTTTAGGAAATGTTTTTCTTCAGTATGAATAAAATTTGAGGAAGAAAAGAAGTCACTGATACTAGATCGCACGTTACCTGTATTCTTTCCTTGAGAGCCTTTGGATAGAAATCGTAGCCGTTTTTTATGCCAATGTGGTATCTGCCTGAGGGATTTGTCCAGCTCGCAGGAATCTATAAAAGATAAAAAGTAACTTTCTCACTCACTAAATGCTTCCCAATTCCAATAACGTAGCACCGGGGAAACAGGTATTCGAACGGCTCCACTTGGATCGGCAGGCTCATGTGTTAGAGCAACGCTTTTAATATTCTAAGTTGCCACTTAGTATCTCTCTGGCTCTTTTTTTTTCCATCAATGAGATGGTTTAAGGAGAATATCTTTCATTTACACAATGCTTTATAAAGTGCTTTCAACATCACAATAAACCACTAAGACCTTCAATTCCCAAGCATCAAGGACACCTCACCTCCCCCTTCGCCACTCCACTGCCCATCAACCAGGGGGAGGGAAGCAACTTACAGAACCTCTCCACCCTGAGATTTCCCATTAAGAAAAAGAACTTCACTCTGTCCTCTACGATACTACAGGGATATGCCCAGATACTAAAAAAAAGAGCTCCTTGAGTTCTTAAGAAAAAAGTTCTATAAAATCATGTTAATTACATATAACATCTTACAATAGTCTTTTCCACTATCTCAAAGTATTTAAAAATAACAGTTCCAGCTTTTAATTAACAGAATGATGTAAAGAGTATGCCCAGTTTACAAACGGAGAAAGCAAAGAAGCAAAAAAAAATTAAATTGCTGGCCCAAACAACAGAAAGGTTGAGAAGAAAACTGGAATCTAGTTCTATCACAGAGACAAAAACGTGGTGGAAGGGATATGGAATTCAAAGTCAGATACACCTGGCAGTGCGCCCAAACTCTGCCACTAACCAGGTAGGACCTACAGGCTTCTGCTCCCTGATATGCAAAGGGAAGAAAATAATCTTCACCTCCCGATTTGCATGAATAGTAAGACGCATGAACATCAACCAACTGGAAATGTCAATCAAGACAATGGGGACCCTTCATACTCTTTGTCATCACAGGACCCATGATCACTAAAGACAGCTTTTAAATGCGTACAGATTATGAAGCTGAGCCATCAACCACTCAGAGCTGGTGGACTGACCAGTGATTCTTACTCGTGCAGGATCTTTAACCGACTCATCCCCAAGCCCCTCTTCGTCAAATTATTCCCCAGGTAGGAAGCCTTTGGAGGAAATTTTCTCACCAACTAAACAGAAGAAGACAATCATTCACAGAACTTCAAAGATGTACTGACTTTAAAAAGCATGCACATCAGTAATCTTTTCTGAATCACCTGGATGTCTGGAGTTTGTGAAATTTCAAATATGTTGGCACACAAACCAGTGCTTTTCATTCAAAACTTATCAGCCTTCTTTAGAGAACAGAGATTCTTAACTCTAACATTCCTGCAACAGCCCGTGACATAACAACAACAATAAATAAAGCGCTGCGACAACAAAAAGGTAAGTCGTCACTAGCTGGCAAATCCAAAGACTATTTCATCACAGGTGCCTCACGACACAGGTGGCTTTGTAACCCTACGCTAGCGACAATGTCTTTGGGCAAAGAGATTACAAAAAGCTGTGAAATGCCAAAGGATTAAGTGGAATAACGAATTAAAATGACTGCAAAATAATCAGGTGTTAAGACAATCACAATTACTTAAAATACGTATATAATACAATAAAAATAATCCAACAGACATAATTTATACTTAATTAAAATGAGACCAAATTCTGCAGGGTCCATGAACCAGATACTTCTCAAATCACTACTATATATTTTCCTCAAAGCAAAGGCAGACTAGTTACTTACAAAAATTGAGCTAAAAAAAAAAAAAAAATCAGAAAATAGAAATTATGTATAATGATGGTTCTGCCAGCTGACCTTAACCAAGTTAGAGTGAAGCTAACTTTACTCTGAGGCAATTATGGAGTATGTCATTTCACATACTTGAGTATTTCATAATATGAAGTTACTTTTGGTCTCTTTTAAGAATCAAAGTGCTTATTTTGACCATTTTAAGCTGCTCTCTCTAAAAGAGTTTTAATTACGTGGTAACTACAATGTGGTAAGACCGATTTTCAAACGAGAAACAGAATGTCTTTAATTTCTAATTACACCTCATTTCCCTGACTCTTTTTTAGAGAGAGGATGCTTAACGAATTGAAGGTTTTCTTCACGAGACAAGTGTCATCATGAGTTGGTTAACGTTCCACGCAGGAAAATCTGAGTTTCTGCCTCAGAGCTGTACTTCAGCCTCGTCAGCCTCATGGTCCTGCCAGGACACATGGACCCTCCTTCCTTCAGCTATCACTGCATCTAACTACAGTGCTAAACCTGGCCAAGGCATTCACGGTCTCTGGGCTAACCGTTTTTTTACCATGTGAGGCTAAATATCGATGATTTTAAAAAATGACTTCAAGTTAAATGTGGTAAAATTTTAGAAAGCACTGTGCTCCCTTCCAAATGCTACTAAAATTAGAATAAGGAAAAGGAAAAAACCAAAAACCCAAAGGACAAAGAATGGGCCATGAGGCTTTAGAAGCCAAAAGTCACCCCATTTTGAAAGTTGCAAAGTAAAAAGAAGGCCCTGAAAATTAGTGGGGCAACTACGGAATTTTAATACATGGTGTTGGGACAAGTGGGTCTTCAGATAGCAAAAAGGATACAGGACTCCTATTTCAAACTAAGCATTAAATCAATTCCAGGTGACTTCTAAGAACAAATATGAAAAGAAGAACGATGAAAGTTTTCAGAAAATAAATATGGGAGAATATCTTCATGATTTGGGGTCAGGAAGGATTTTTTTTTTTGCTATCAAATACGATTTTAAAAAACTCAAAGCAGTCCATCGTATTTACTCAGACATTTTGCTTCTTTTGCTAGTCTTCATTTCTGTTGCTCCATGTTTTCTTCCTGTCTGAAAAGCCTCTTTTTACTATTTCTTAAAAGTGTATCTGCTGGCTATAAATACTCTTAGATTTACCTTATCTGGGAATGTCTTTATTTCACCTTTTCCCCGAACATATTTTCACTGGATATAGAATTTGCAATCGACAGATCTTTTCTTTCTGCACTGGAAAAATGTTGTACCACATCCTTCTGGCCCCCAGGGTTTCTGAGGAGAAAGCTAAAGTCATTTGCGTATCTTTGCCATCTATACAATGGGTCCCTTCTCTCTGGCAATTTTCAAGATTTTTTTCCTTGTCTTTCATTTTTGGCAATCTGATTAGAATGCTTCTGGGCATGAATTTCTTTTGGTTTATCTTACCTGGGGTTCACTCAGCTTCTAGAATTGGTAGGTTTATATCTTTGCCACACTTGGGAGATTCTCTGCCACTATTTTTTCAAATATTTTTTTTTTCAGCAGCACACTCCTTTTCCTCTTTCTTGGGGTCTGATGATGCAAATATCTGACCATTTGTTATTGAGCTACAGGTTCCCAAAGCTAAGTTAGTTATTTTTCAGTGTTTTTCTCTTCATTATTCAGAACGGATATTCGCCATTGGTTGGTCTTAAAGTCCACTGACCCAGGCTCCTCCGTCATCTCCATTCTGCTACTACATCCACCCAGCGATGCTTTCTTAAAATTTCAGTCATTGTAAATTTCAGTTCTAAAATATCCATGTGAGTGTTTTTACAGTTCCTATATCTTCGCTGAGTGTATTAGTTATTGCTGTGCTATAAATAGACAAACTTTGTGACTTAAGAGAACACACTATTTACAATCTTACACATTCCGTCCATCAGAAGCTGGCACAGCTTAGCGGGATCCTCGACTTGGCTGCAACCGAGGTGCTGGCCAGGGCCCTACTCTCATCTGGCACTTGACTGGTGATGGGTTTGGCGGAGTTCGCTTCCCTCTGTCTGTGAGACTGAGGGCCACTGATTCTCACTGGTTGTCAGCTGGAGGAAGGACTTCTTGAGACACAAAAAGCCCCAGACAAAAAGGCAA
The DNA here is from genome assembly GCF_949987535.1 of Balaenoptera acutorostrata. Classification (NCBI taxonomy): domain Eukaryota; kingdom Metazoa; phylum Chordata; class Mammalia; order Artiodactyla; family Balaenopteridae; genus Balaenoptera; species Balaenoptera acutorostrata. The sequence goes on from NC_080081.1 coordinate 8,648,114, forward strand.
AAGACTGATATCCAACTACATCAAATTTAAGAACTCTTACTCATCAAAAAACATCATCTGGAAAGTGAAAATACGAGTACAGAGTGGGAGAAGACACCCGAAACACATGTAACCCAAGGACAGGTAATCCCACAAATCGTACAGTAAGAAAACAACAGACAACTCAGTATTAAAAACAAAGGGCAAATGAACTCGAAGAGGCACTTCACAAAAGAGGAAATCCAAATGTCTAAGCAACATATGAAAAGGTGCTCAATCTTATTAGTAATTAGAGGAATGCAAATTAAAACCACAACGTGATACAGCTAGATTCCCAGCCTATAAGCAAAACTTTAAGTGCCTAAAAACACCAAGTGTTAGCAGTGCAACTATTAAAACTCCTATATACAGCTGGCCGAAATGTATTTTAGTACATAAACACTTGGAAAAACTGTTCGGCATCACCTAGTAAAGGTGTATCTCTATGACTCAGCAATTCCACTCCCAAGTACACATCCTAGAGCTATCTGTACATGTGTGCACAGGATCTGTCTGCAAGAATGTTCTCTAAAGAATTGTTAGTGACAGCTCCAAACTGGAAACAACTCAACTGTTCCCCAGCAGAATGGACAGAATGTGGTACACACAAACTATGTCACAGGCACAGCAACGAAAGTCAACACATCATCGCTCCAGGCAAATCATGGCTGAATCTCATGAATCCTGCAAACACCCAGGAAAAGAAGACATGAAATGACACACAAACGAGGCCATTCAACATAAAGGTCACAGTAGGCAAAACTAACAAATATATTCCATGTATCCACATAGAGGTGGTAACACTGTAAAGGAAAGCAAAGAACAGATTATCACAAAAGTCAAAATGCACTGGGATCTGGAGAGCACAGAAAGCTTCTGAGGCCTGGCAATGCTCTCGGTCTTACCCGGGGTGGATAAAATGGCATCCATTTAAATTACTCATTAAACGGTACATGTGTGCTTTGTGCACTTTTCTTCTTGCCTGTACAGTTTACCATGAAAGGTGTTATCCTTCTATTCACTCTTTTGCTTCTACCTGCTCCTATGAGTACCGCTGGCCATAAGTAACGGACTGCCAGTTTCTCAAGACAGCTGAGGAACAGCATCCTTAGAGAATGAGATGGCAGGAATCTTCAACGCACCTAACTGTCGTTGATCTTAAACTGGCAGAAGAATTAGACATTAACCGTCAGCAGTTTACGGGCTATTTGGAAGAAGCAGAAGTAGAATACAGCTATTTAACTCACTTTAAAGCAAGGTTAAATCAAAGAAACTTGAAGACTTTACTGTGCTGCTTTCTGAAAACTGTACTAAAGAGTTCTGAGAGATCCCACTAGCTAGAATCCCAGTGACTAACAACATTATTCTTTTTAATGACTACTGCAAAATATGTGAACACCTGCACATGCTTGAAAAACAATTAACTGAACGTGTGTGTAGCCATGGTCTGTGTATGGCTGGAGAAGGGAAGTGTAACCAAGACGACGGCTGGAAAGCTGGTATGAGGACCACTTAGTCCCCCGCTGCCTACCCCACATCCTGCACGAAGCTGACGAGAGACGGCTGGGATGGGAACTCTCTAGAGAGGCCTGTGGAGCAAAGGGGAGAGATGAGACACAGTGAAGAGTCTGCAAGAAATCTCCCCTGGTGCCTTTCAAGGCTCAGGTCCCCGGATGCTGATGGCCAGGCTTCTCTCTCACTCCTCCGCCCCCAAACTCCAGGCCAAACAGGCGAAGGTCCTCTTTGAGGTAACTGGGCATCTCAATGGAAAAAATATACCATATACGGAGATTCTGGGGCCTCCCATGATAGTATCGTGACCCTACAGTGAGACCCACACCACAGACTCTCCACAAGCAGAGAACTTCCAATCACCTTTCATGTGCCACTAAATCAGAGACAGCTGGGGTGAGGGGACACCCAAGGAAAAGCGCTCACGTCAAAAGCAAAGCACAAGGAAGAACAGGCAGGGGAAGGAGGAGGAGGGTCAGGAGGAGGTGAAGAAAAAAGGAGAGCAAGATCAGGAGGGAGAGTGAGAATGGGAGGAAGCAGAAGGTGAGTAAAACGAAGAGGAACAGAAGAAATAACGAGACAAAACTTTTCAAGACAATGATATTCTCACAGATAAAACGCTGTACACATGATACAAAAATGTGCTCTGAGGGAACATGACAGACTTCTGCAATTAAAAACTGGCAATATTCAATACATGAGTTAGAAGAAAATGTTGAGAAAATCTTGGAACTCTCTCAGGAAGGAAAAAAATCAAACAAAAGCAATGAAGAAAAGGTAAAAAACATAAGAAAATTGGAGGATCAACTAAAGAGGTCAGTGTCCACTTAACAGGAGTCCCAGATAAAAGAACAGCAAAAAAGTGGGAGGAAGTAACCCAAGAGACAATGCAAGAAAATTTCTCAGAAATGAAGGACCAGAGAGTTAAACCCTCTTCTTCCACTTTTAATTCTACAGAAAAAGTCTAAAACTAGGGGGGAAAAATTAAGAATAAAAAGTATTTTAGCTTGTCATTTAAAACTCTGAAGATAATGTATCAAAGCCTTAACCCTGGTTGAGCAGGAATTGGTGGTGAACCATGGAAAGGGGACTGAACTTTTCTTTAGAAGCCTTGTAGAAGGTTCTTTAAACTATGTAGACATATTGGATACAATTAAAAATTAAATTAAAAAAACTCACTATACTGATGGGCTGAGAACAGTTAATAGCACAGCTAAGGAAATATATCACCAAGTTGAGAAAGGATGTAAATACCAATCTATCAATTCTCTGATCTTACTTCACAGCCGTGTTATACGACACACTAATTCTACCTTTAAACACTAGTAACATTACAAGTGTGGATGGTTTATCTAGAGCATGGGCTACAACTATTCAAAAATAGATTTTTGAGATACTATTGATACTTTATATGATTCTAAATCTGCCTGACTAAGAATGCTCTCTAGTTTCCCAGAGTACCGTAACTCACAGGAATCCCATGTTTCTCTTTGAAACATACTCTAAATAACAAGGTTGACTTGGGAAAGACAGGCAAAACTAGAGCAATTCGGATGTGCAGAAAGTCATTTCCCTGCAGTGTTTCTTTTTAAAGCACGTGGTGCCTCTGTCAGCTTGGGCGGCCGTAAGAAAACACCACAGACTGGGTGGTTTAGGAACAGACATTTGTATGCTCACAGTTCTGAAGGAGCACGAGATCAGGGTGCTAGCCTGGTCGGATTCTGGTGAGACGCCCTTCCTGGCCTGCAGGCATGGCTGTCTCATGGTGTCCTCACAGAGCAGACAGCAAGCAAGCTCTCCCTTGAAAGGGCACTTATCAAGGCGCTAATCCCATCACGAGGGCCCCTCCCTCATGACCTCATCTAACTAGCACTAATCACCTCCCAAAGGTCCCAGCTCCTACTACCATCACATTGGGTGTTAGGGCTTCAACATATGGATTCAGGGGGTCACACATGCAGTCCACAACATGCAGAAAAAGAAGCAAAACTGGGATATGAATGCCTGCCATCTGCCTGTGACAGGCAGATTCCACCTTAGAGAAGGCGGAACTGTGAACATAAGGAGATATTACTCCTGTGATTATGTTATGGGAAGTAATATGGCAAAGGTGAAGGGCTTTTTCAGATGCAATTAAGGTCCCTAATCAGGTGACTGAGTTCTTCAAAAGGAGAGTGCCCTGGTGGGCCTGACCTAATCAGGCAAGTTCTTTAAAAGAGAGACTGGGGCCACCCCCGAGGTCACAGAGATTCTCCTGCTGGCCTTGAAGAAACACGCTGTCATGAATGAATTCTCCCAACAACAAGGTGAACCTCGAAGACGATTCTGAGCCTCAGTTGAGACCACAGTCCCAACCAACACCTGACTGAGGTCTTGTGGGACCCTGAACAGAGAACCACAAAAAGTCGCGCCCAGACTCCTGACCCACAGAAACTGTGAGATAGTAAATTTAGGAACGTATGTGGTAAGCTGCCGTTTGTGTTTATTTGTTGTGCAGCACAGAAAACTAATACACTGCTGTGACGATCTTACCCGAGAGACAAGGTCTAAACATGATTCAGATAGATGGTAAAAGATGGGAAGTTAAATATAGCTCTTTAGATATCTAAATAACCACAAATTTACCTTCCAAACTAATTCTGCTTATTGTTTGAAAAGATAAGAGTACTGAAACACAATCAAATTCTTGCCATCTAACAAACCCATTAGCTAATATCTCATGAACTGCTTTATGTTTGTTTCCTAATCATCTTTCATGTTAGCTTACCCCAGCCTTTCTACCAAGTACATGGAATAAGACAAGGTCAGGTATTTAAGTCCACAAATATTAAAGCCTAAATATTTTAAGTTCAAGTTCCCAGAAGGGAAAAGCAGAAGGCAAAACTACATTCTCATCACTTTTCCCACCTTTCCACTTAAACCTTAAAATTTTTAGAATTCAGCAGCCATACTGGGGAAAAAAAAAAAAATCCCAATTCCAAGCCCACTATCAAACAACAAAAACAGTAACTTCCACCAAGATGGACCCTAAGGGTCTACACCACCTGGTACCCATGCCCTTGTAAAATCCCCTCTCTGTAAGCATGTGCTGGATCTACTGACTCACTTCGAATGAAAAGAACATGGCAGAGGTAATGGGCATCACTTCCAACATCATTTTATAAAGGGACCAGAGCCTCCACCTGGGCTCTCTCTGACTGCTCACCAGGGGGAAGGCAGCTGAACGCCGTGAAGCAGCCGCATGGAGAGGCCCATGTGCTGAGGAACCAAGCCTGCCAGTAACCACAAATTCCCCTTCCCCAGCCACATCGAGCCTTCAGATGAAATCACAGCCCTGGCCGACAGTTAGCAAGCTCAGGAGAGATCTTGAACAGAGGCACCCAGCTAAGTCACACCCAGATTCCCGACTCACAGAAACTGTAAAATAACAAATGTTTGTTGTTTTAAAGCACGAAGTTTTGAGGTGATCTGTTATACGGCAACAGGTAACTAATACCATACCATGAAATGTAAGGTAAAAACGTAAAATGCTTTGAGGTGATAGTACAAAAAAAAAAAGAAAAAAAGTCAATAAAAAGATAAAAGCTCCAACCTTAAGCACTCTTCCTGAAAGACCAATAATTTCACCATCTTTTGGCTCTACCACTGTAGCAGTGTTCACATCACCACTTCCTGTTGTGTCAATGATATCAATGATTTTCGGTCTTCCATCAGTTGTAACCTGAAAATTAAGAGACAATTAACATATGAATTACAGATTTTAGTTTTTATCCTTAAAGCAATGCCAGCTCCCGTATGTGTGTGTGTGCATGCACATGTACCCATACCTAAAATAGCCTATAAAATCTGCATTCAATTTAAAAAGAGAACTGAATCGTTTTAAGCCAAAAGCCTGACAGATACTAACGAGAAGATTTAGTCACAGAAAACAGCACAGAATCCTTCAAGTGGTTTCATGTGTTCAGGTAGATACTTCTTGAGCACTTACCACAGGCCACACTCTGTTAGGTGTCAGGAGTACTGCAATGATCAGTACACAGAATTCCTGACCTCACACACTCTGTGTTACATGGACTCAATAAACAAGTCAAATATATAACATGTCAGATGGTAATCACCACTACGAAGAAAATCAAGCAGGGAAAGGAGACAGGTGGTATGGGGCTTTCAATACTAATTAGGCTGGTCAAGAAAGGTATCACGGAGAAGTTAACATTTGAGAAAAGGTCTGAAGAAGGTGAGTTTTTGGCTGGACAAAACTTTAAGGGGAAAATGTTTAAAAACATTTCATTACTGGAGGCCACACTAACACTCAAACTTCTTAAATCAAGTTCAAACTTAGCACTCAAACTTGTCTCTCCCCAGGCCTTGCCATCTCAGGAAGCCAACACACACCCAGTTGCTCAAGCCAGAAACTTATAGAGTCCTCAGATTCTTTAGTTTATGCCTCACAGCAAATCTCTCAGAAGTCCTCTTCTTCTACCTCTGAGGTACAGTTCAGACCCACCTTCCCTTGATTTTTCACTGCTGGTGTCCTGAACCCCTCCGCCACCGTCACTTCCTGCTCATAAGGTGATGCCGGCTCCCGGGAGGCCCTCCACGAGCAACAGTAAAGCGAGCCGGGCCGTGCCGGTCCTCCAGTGAACACCCTCCGTGGGCTCACAGAGCTCGGGACCGGACCCGGCCCAGGGTGCCAGTCACTCCCGCCTCTGGCCACCTGGTCTCCTTTCAACTCCTCAGATGAGGCCACCTTCCTCCTGCCTCACGACTTTCCGCGCCAGGTCCTTCTGCTGGGAATTCTCTGTTTCTTCAGTTGTTCCACAGGCATCCCAGCTTCACCTTTCCATGTTCTAGTAAAATGTCGCCCCCTTCAGAAAGGCCTCCCTGATGGTCTCATTTAAGTGCCTGTCATCCTAAGCCTGATTTCTCTTTCTCACTGTACCTTGTTTCCTTCACAGAACTTAACTCAATTCGTAATTACAGTTTGTGGCTCTTTACCTGTTTGCACTATCAGAAGATAAGGTCCATAAGGGCAACGGCTATGCCTATTTCATTCACCAAACTACCCCACACCTAGCAGTACCTGTTAGGTACTCAAGGCCTATGGGATTGTTGGATGGCCTGACACGAATTACTTAGCATTAAGATTGATTTTCCTCAGCTGTGGTTTCTTGGCCAGCCCCAGACTTTCATTTGGGCCATGCTGACTGCTACAGCTAACAGTAATACTGAATATCCTCATTGTCTTTGTGGGAAAAACCATTTTGGGGCTCTTTCTGGGCTAGCTTTGCAAAGGGAACTTGCAGCATTCAAGATATACGTGCTGAGTTACCAGCAGGAATCAGGTACGGAGACACAAAAAATACAGAAAAATGAAGATTCCCCCCCCCCCACCCTCAAGAGAGAAACAGGAATGTAAAAAAATGCCTACAGTGTGACAAGAGTACAGCCTTCAGATTCCTTTTCCACCCGGAGAATTCCCCCTCTTTAAGATGAAGTGTAGTGTCCATCACTAGGCGTCTTTCTGGTCTCACGCCCTCCTCCCCAACACCAACTGCAGTGTCCTCAGAGCCCTGCAGTTAAGGTGTACCCGAAAGGAGGCGGGGGAATTCACTATGTGGAGGAAACAAACACACGTGTTTTTTTTCCGACAAGGCAAAACAAGGTGGTGGCTGGTGGATCCCGGATCTCACTCCAATCATCGACCAACTGGGGGCTGACAGCTCTGTCAGGGGCCGCACAGCTGTTATTTTTATGTATGGTAATTCATCAGCTGAATGTTTATTTCTGGGGGGCTGTCTATACTAGTAACAAGTATTCTAATATACTGAGAAGGCTCAAAATCATAATTAAACAAAAATCACTGCAGAAATCATACCAAACCCTGATAAAATTATGATAAGACTTAGATCAGGGGCTTCCCTGGAGGCCCGTGGTTAAGAATCCGCCTGCTAATGCAGGGGACACGGGTTCGAGCCCTGGTCCGGGAAGATCCCACATGCCGTGGAGCAACTAAGCCCGTGCACTGCAACTACTGAGCCCAAGTGCTGCAACTACTGAAGCCCATGTACCTAGAGCCCATGCTCCACAACAAGAGAAGCCACCGCAATGAGAAGCCCTCGCACCACAAGGAAGAGTAGCCCCCACTCACCGCAACTAGAGAAAGCCTGCACGCAGCAGCAACAAAGACCCAACGCAGCCAAATAAATAAATAAATAAATTTAAAAAAAAAGAAAGAAAAAAGAAAAGAGGACAGCAATATAGCACAATAAATAATAATGATAAGGACAGTGTCTAGGAAAGCATGTAAGAACACAAAAGCCAGCTTGGGGGAATCAGGAAAGGCTAACTGAAAGGGAGGTAATAAAACTTAAATTAATGGAGAGCACCCACTATTAGTAACCAAGTACATACCTATGATAACTTCCTTATTGTACTCCATTATATTTTAGTGAATGTAAAATTAGAAAGACTTTTACAGGACTACTTCCTCCTTCCCAAACTATTTATTCCCCATGAGGAAATTGCGGACATTATCACATATATACATTTTTTTTCCATTCAACACAAATTGTTACAAGCACATTTCATACAAAATGAATTTGGATATATGCTTTCAAGGAATTTTAACTGAACCAGGAAAAAGGTATATAAGCCGATATACTAAAATGAAACATTTTAGAGAATTCCCTGGCGGTACAGTGGTTAGGACTCCGCGCTTTCACTGCTGAGGGCCTGAGTGCGGCCAAAAAAAAAATAATTTTAAGTGCTACAGGATATGAAGAAAATTGCTAAGAGAGCAAACTAAGTAACTGTCACCAGGGACTGGGCCTTACTCCTCTTTGGACCCCCAGGTCCCAACACAGCGGTTGGCACATACACATAAATACACAGCGGGGGGCTGAGTTAATATCACTAGATATCCCCAAAGGTAACAGGTGAAGGCCCAGCTGGTCTTAAGGGATTAAGTAGGCATTTACAGGTGATTGTAGAAGGCCTGCAGGCAGATTAAACCCCACATGCAAAGGCATGTGTTGGGGAAAGACCTGGAACATCTGGGTGAGAGGAAAGCTGTGGAATGCTGTTGGTGGAAGCACAGGCGGGGTGCTTCAATGGTGGGGTGGAGTGGATGTGGACAGAAGAAGCGGTGGGACCGAGGCTACGCAAAGAGCTGGAGCTGAATGGCAAAGAGCCGTGCAAAGTTCAGATCCGGGGGTTTTAATGCAAAGACAACTGGGATGCCCAAATAGTTGTTTTATATTAAGCAAAGGTGTGATGGGTTGTTGTTTTTGTTGTTTTAAGGAAAGTAACTTTGGCAATGTGAAGGGTGACCAATGGCAGCCAAGAGACCCGCTGGCCACCGTGGGTTTATTTCCAGGTCCAGTCCAAGCCCCATCTCTTGTCCGCGAAGCCTGATTGCTGCAGCTCTCACTGGTCCCCTGATCAACCTCTGTTAACAGTTATCTGCAGGACTACATCATCTCTTAACGTAGAATGTTAGGGACCTGGCAGGTGCCTGAATATTTGCTGAGGAAAAGACTTAATCATTTATTTAATTACTCCTCCTCTCATGCTGGCCACCCTCTACATTTAACGAAGCCTACAGGCCATCACAAAAGAGAACTGGGCCCAAGGCCGTCACTGAAGAATGGGACTAGAATGGGACTCCCCACTGTGTTCCTGAAAACTCTCCCTTGCACCCCTAGTCCCCTACTCAGACACCATCTGCCTTTCCAAATGTCCAGTTCAACCTCCTCTTCCTATTTCACTCTTTCCTTCCACTTTATTTCTATCCACCTTCTTATCTTAATGATGTACACACACATGTACAAAATACATTTGTTAAAGGTAAAGGGGGGAAAAAAACCTTAAAAATTCACTCATGTTTGCAAGCCACCTTAGTGAAGTTCTTTCAGATGGCCATGTTTAGGTCAATCTCTCAGAGTTCAAGTTGTTAGAAGATAAGAGTTATGTTTTCATTTTACTTCAAACATGTTGTTGCTCAAACATTTATGATTACATGCACATAATATCTAATGCGTATTTATCCTTCAGAGAGATGGTGATTCAAGATCCAGCATAAACTCCCTCTACTAAATAGCCTTGCTTAAAAAAATCAGTGTTTGTTTAACACTTTTCATGAGCACTTTAAGAAGTCACATGTAATTGATCGCCTCAATTTTCAGAGCAACACTGTGGGATGAGAATTTCTGCTACTTTACAGAGAGAGTAACGGAATCATTTGATAAGCAGGTCTGGGGAATTCTACAAAAGCATTTTTACTGAGACACTTCTCCTCCAAACTCTTCTGATCCCCTTATTATCCTGACAAAAGAGCCAGTGAACCACTTACCCAGCTGTTCTCCTCCCACTTATCCCTATAAAAAGTAAACACACACCACACCAGAATGGAAACCATTACTGCCCTGTAATGAAGCCTCAATGAGGTGATAGCCGTCACTGCTGTAAGCCTTCGGAGTTCTTAAGAAAACTGGACCACCAGAGCTACCAGGAGGGAAGGCATCACCTGCTCCCCTTCTGACGCACCAGAGCTGCCTGGCAGGGCCACCATGAGGTGTGCTGCGCTTCAGAGTGCTGCTGAAGAATGAACAGAAGGGAGCAACATTCCTAGAGAGATTCTCTACAGAGTCGGCCAGACCGGGAACCAGACTGGTTCCCTTTTCCCTCAGCATTACATCCTAACTTCCAAAATACTACCTCAGTTATAAGAGAGCACAATAAGGGATGCAGAGGAGGGAGAGGCATGGGGGAGGAGGAGAATTATTAAACTTCAGGGTTTTAAGAAATACAGGGGAAAGACTGATACAAGGAAGAGATCAGCATACAGGAGGATTAGCCAGGTTAGACATTTGGGAGACGAGTCTTGAACAACTGCAATTCTGTTTATTGCTGGGTTTCGGTGTAAGGCTCAGGCTACTAAATTTACAAACGTCAAACTTTGAAGACTTTAATGAGAATGCTTTCAACAGAGAGACACATTTTAAAAAATTACCTTTCGGCATGGTACCTTGATCTAACGATTTCAAAGGTGGCTAAGGCAAAACAAAATAACTTTAAAAAATCATGAAGTATGTTGTCTTACATTTTGAGGCTGAAAAAAAAAAATACGGAAGCATAATTCAATGCAGTCTGAAGAGTTCGCCAAAAACAAAGTTGGGTTCTTCTTTATATCAAAGACTAAGCCATGCGTTTCACTGACCCTAAACAAGTACACTGCGGAAGAGGGTTAAAAATAGAATACATAAAACTACCAGAGGAAACAATTCCGGAAGTTGACCGAGTTATCTTCTTGAAAGCCGGCTTTCGTGTTTCAAGATAAACTACTCCTCCCCAAACCAAACCTCCCGAACGACAGCAAAAAAATGAAGTTCTGATAGGTCATTTGCCCCTTCCCTGTTTCCTTCCCACCCCCGGCTCCCATGAATAACAAAACAGTAAAATCCTCGTTTGCAAATAACAGGCACCGGCCGGTCGGTGCCCAAGACACGAGGCACCCGCGGAAGAAGGCGGTGTGCTGGGCAGAAGCCCGAGGGCCCGGGCCTGGAGGCGCCTGGGTAGGAAAGGGCTTCCTGGTCGACCGGCGGCCCCGGGCGCCCCGAGCAGCCGCTTTTGTTTGGGCCGGGATCAGGGCCCAGCCGGGGCGCCCGGCCGCCGGCCCCTCGCACCCCGCCCCCCGCCGGGCCCTCCGCCTCCTCCCGGCGGCTCCCGCTCGGCCGCAGAGCGGGCTTCGGCCTGCGAGGCTCCGACGCCGCGTCCCCTCTGCGTCCCCGGCCCGGTGGCCGGCCGCCCGCGCCCCCGCGCCCGGGCCCTCGGCGGCTGCCGCACCTGCATGCCCGGAGCCCCGGGGTCGACCCCCGTGTCCAGGACGGCGATGAGCACCCCCCGACCGTCATACTCCGGGTAGCGGCAGAGGAAGGACGCGGCCCCGGTCTCCTTCTTCGGGAGGAGGCCGTGGAAAGGGAAGGGCTCCTCGTTCGCAGCGGTGGCCATGGACGCAAGCTGGAAAGCGAAGAAGAGGCAAACTGCCAGCCTGCGCGCGGACGAGCGGCGCGAGGACACCCGGGCGGCCGCGGGCCTGGGCGGGGGCGAGGGGCGGGGCCAGCCGCCGGCCAATCCCGGCCCGCCAGGGAGAGGCGGCCAATCACGCGCTGCTACGTAAGCCAACGGCGCCGCTCTCTGGAGCTGGGCCCGAGTGTTGCCCGGGCCGCAGAGAAGGAGGCGGAGTCGGAGGCGTTGTTGGAGGCTTCAGTTTTCGAACCTGGGGTCTTAAAGAGACTCGCGTTTGGGATTTTTAGGGGATGGCCGGCTCCCAGGCAAAGGGTCCGCGTGTTCTGGGCCGAAACACTCCTCCGGGGACGGGAAAGGAAATGGGCTGCCAGTCTGTTGTAGCAGGTACCTCCCGCTGGCAAGCGATGGTTTCCGAACTTGTGGTTGTGGACTAAACTTTTCGGTCAGCTGCTGCAGGATCCCCGGTTGACCCGAGGAAAGCGAGCCAACTCACTCTCGCTAAACCCCTAGGAGTGTCGGATTTTGGCGAAATGCCGGTACAAAAATTTTTGAGAGGGAGTTCTTTGATTCAGTGGTGTAGGGATTGTGTTCCCCTTTCTCGAGTGTGTCCCTTTGATGGGGGACGGGGGGCGCGTATAGGGTGGGGATGGGCCAGAGCTGCAATCAACAGGAAGTGGGTTGTTGGCCTTTCAGTCGGCCTCGTAGCCAGTAACAAATACCAGCCTGAAGTGGGCCCCTCCTATCCTCATTGCTCACCCTGGGCTTCCGGGATTTCTGAAAAACATTCTTTTTTTTTTTTTTTCCCACTCTCTCTTTAAATTGATGTTCCTGGTTGGTCCTGAAGGTTCTGAAGGTTCTCCACTCAGTTATCGAGCCATAATTTGCAGTTTTTCAGATTAACAGTGGCGTCTATCAATTGCTCCGTGCTGCACTAGTGGCCCTTAATGATCTTTCTGTCTGTATTCTTGCCAGGGTAATCTTAGTGTTTTGTGTGGGTGTGCCAGCGACCCCTTTGGCAATCCGGCGGGGCTTATGGACACCTCAGAACAATTTTAAACTCATAAAATGTAATATATAGAATTACTCCGGAAATTATGTTGAAATAGTTATCAAAATATGAAAACCAGCTTTATTATATAGCAAGTATTATACATATAGTTATATGTATGCTTCTTTGCATGAAATAACCGGAGCTAGCGCCAAATCTAAAAAGCTCCCATAATTTCAAAATAGTAAAGAGCATAAATAGTATTTTGAGACACCTGTAACGTACTGTGATAAACATTTTTATTGGTGAAACAGTAACAAACAGTAAGTGCTGATACCAGTCTGGTTATTACCTACATCTGTAATTGAAGGGAACATTTAATTAAACGGTTAGTGGAAGTAAGGATGTATTTTTTTTTTTTCCTACTCAAGTTTTTGAACCCCTCAGATTCTATCATGGACTCCAGGTTAAGAATGCTTGGTGTAAAGGGAAATCCTATGTACACGAGTTTCCAATCCATAGGATTGGGAGATTCTCCACTAAATCTCAAAAATTACTGTAATGGCTGTGCAATTTCTTTGAATTCATTACTGGTCCATTTCTTCTATTCCATAAGTCTTAGAGAAGCATGTTCTCTTTAGTGGAGAGGAAATGGAGAATAGTTAATGTTTTCTTTCCTACTACCAACTGTGTTTATGTTACCTCTAGAAAAGGGCTTAAAATTAATGGTAAAGAAAAGACACACTCAGAAGATATTCAAATAGAACATGTAGTGACAGAATGGAATAGCTTCCAGTTTCAAAGGAACCGGTAGTCCAGTCGCTTCATTTTACAGATGAGGAGCAAAGGTAGACAGGTTTACTGACTGCCATGGGTTTTGAAACGGAGTTAGTGAGAAAGCTGGATTTCTGTTCTCATAGTCTGCCCCCAGTGTTTTCTTTTTTTTTTTTTTTAATTTATTTTTGGCTGTGTTGGGTCTTCATTTCTGTGCGAGGGCTTTCTCTAGTTGCAGCAAGCGGGGGCCACTCTTCATCGCGGTGCGCGGGCCTCTCACTATCCTGGCCTCTCTTGTTGCGGAGCACAGGCTCCAGATGCGCAGGCTCAATAGTTGTGGCTCACGGGCCTAGTTGCTCCGCGGCATGTGGGATCTTCCCAGACCAGGGCTCGAACCCATGTGCCCTGCATTGGCAGGCAGATTCTCAACCACTGCGCCACCAGGGAAGCCCTCTGCCCCCAGTGTTTTCTACCACACCTGTTGTGCTCTCCGACCAGAGTGTCACCCAATGAATGGATGGTGAATGAACTGTTCATTGTGAAACCAAAGTGGCAGACTTTTTATTAGACTCCTATAACAATGTTCTTTAAAAAAAAAAATTTTTTTTTTTACAGCTCCCATAAAAATGTTTTAGAAAAATTACATACCCTCTTGTATAGTTTTAATATAACTTTTGAAATTTGTCATCATACGTTCAAGAAATTATAAAGGATGTGATATCTGGCATTTTATAAATATTGACATTCTTTAATGAAACTTCTACATCATTCATTTAAATATAGCCAGTTGAATGTTATTCTTTGATATCTGCCATTCTATTTATATACCTGAACATACTCCATTTAAAATCAGATATTTGACATCACTATTTCTTCTTGAAATTTTATTAACTTTCTACACAGAATTTTATCCTAATGTAATTTACATTTATGATGGAAAGTCCTACTGATCATTTATTATTATCTGCAACAAAAATATGTATGTTAATATTTAATTTAAAATTTTTTCCTGGGATCAAAGTGTTAAAATTTTCCTTTTGGATTATCTTTCAATTATTGGAAAGTTGATCAAAAGGACATAAATAAATCTTAAGCTTTGATAAATATTTGATTAAGATAAAAATTACAGAACAAAAAGAAAATTTTTATTGAAAATGCAGTTCTTAAAAAGATGCATGTTTCGGGGCTTTGATGAAAGGTTTTACTGACAGTTTTTCAAATCGTCCCTTTATTTGATGCCCAAGAAGCTATTCCACCTGAAGGTGATACACGATAGTAAGATGCCTTTTTTTTCTAGGAAGCTGGAGACCCAGCTGTGAAACAGGTGCAAAGGGGAGGCGGTATGTCCTCCCATCACAGGCACGTCTTCAAGCAGATAAGTTTGGAAAAGAGTAGATAGGACATGTAAGCCTCTGGAAATTGATCATATTGAAATTATCCATGACTTTAAACCACAGTTTGAAGACCACTGTTTTATAAAACCCCTGAAATCACTTTAACTCAATACGAAGTCATTTACTCTTTGTCTTCCAGCCACAGTATTCTCCACATTCTGCGTTTACACCTCCTCCTCTCTGGATTTAATGACATTGCCAGCTAAGGGAACGCTCGCAGTGCCAAGTCCGTTTGCGCAACTTGACAAACAGTTTGACAGTTCATTGGCTTTCAGAAGAAAACAATGAAGATATAGATAAATACAACTAGGGCTTAGGAATGGGGAGGAGGAGGAGGAAGGGGATGTCAGGACACAACAGGGTCAGCAGACCGGGGCATCCTATGTGGGGTAAAGTAATAGGCTGGATGCACGCACCCTCCCACACAGCGTTGTTCGGAGTGGGAAGGGCAGAGCAGGGTGTTCCCGAGGGCCACCTCCCTTCCCCATCACCTGCCGGGTGGGAGGCCGCGCGCCAGTGCAGAGGTGCGGGCTAAGGCATCGCTTCCCATGAGTCACTTCCTTTGTAGCTATTGCGGCACCGTATCCTTTAGAGAATATTCTTTAATCAAGCATCCGAAACTGCGCAGAGATTGGGAAAGCGTCAGCGTGTCCCAGAGGCCGGGCGTAGAAGTCCTGCGCAGCGTCAGCAGCGAGGCCACTCCTCCCGTGGCTGCTCCCAGGCGGTGATGGAGGGAAGCAGGAACGCTAGGGCCGGGCCGTTCCTGGGCGATGAGGAACTTCCGTGACAGCAGATTTGGGCTGCAGGACTCCCCCGCGGCTTTGCCAAGCCTCCCCTAGGCTGCGTGGCACCCAGCCTTTGCTTTCCTCTTCTTTTCTCAGGGTCTAACTTGCCTCGCGGCCTGATGGCCCTCCCAGCCTTTGGTGGACCCTTGACTATTTTACCTTACACAGGCATTTCCCCCGATAGAATCCTTGCTCCTTTAAGCCAGCCTTGGCACTTGCTTCTCGGAGGACCCGGACTAAACTAGTTCACACCGAACTGAGATTCAGGTGCTTCAAACTTCACCACTGCTGCCCCCTGGAGACCAAGGCCGTTATTACCATTCCTATCAAATATGCCGGCTTCCTAGCATTCTCCAGTGCAAAGCCAGACGGACAAAGGTATTTGGCAAAGCTTAAATCACATGCCTGCGTTTAGCTGTAAAGGAGGCTGGGAGATTAAGTTGTGACTTCTTGCATGGGTAGACAGGACTGATAATGTAGGAAATTCTATCAACATAGAAAGGCCTTTCAAAAGATGCCTCTTAATTCAAAAGATTTGTTAATTATACCAAATAGCTACTTTGCTAACATATATATATATCTATAATATATCCATTTAGCCTTAAGACTTACATGATTCTAAATACTTTAGATCATGCTTACTGTCCTCTCACTTTCTATCTACCTCCAAACTAAATTAAACATTATAGCACAGTTCCAGGTCCTTGAACCTTCAATAGCAAAATGATAAACTAGGCAATTTGGACCAAGACTCCTGCTGAGAGTAATCAGAAAAACTGGACAACACATGAAAAAGTATACTCATCGGCAAAAGAGGGCTAACAGTGTGGTGAAGAACTTCTGGAGCAGATGTAAACTCAGAAACTTGAGCCTAACATTTGGGACAGCCTTGCCTTTCAGGGCAAAGGGAAGTGGGGAGAAAATCCTGAAAAATTAGAAAAGTGAAGGCCAGTGCTCACTTCAGCAGCACATAAACTAAACTTGGAACGATACAGAGAAGATTAGCACGGCCCCTGTGCAAGGATGACACACAAATTCGTGAGGCGTTCCATATTTTTGACCTAAATGGGAAGGAAATCCAAAAAAGAGGGGACATATGTATACGTATAGCTGATTCACTTTGCTGTACAGCAGAAACTAACACAATGTTGTAAAGCAACTATACTCCAATAAAAAAATAAAAAAAAAAAAGTGAAGGCCATGAGCCAGTGAGGTGGGCCTTGTCAGATGGCCATTCATGTCTAACCAGTGCAAAAGTTGGTATTGGGGGGTGGTTGAGAGCTGGCTTTAGGAATCTGGAGATCTGAACTTTAGTCCTAGCTCTCTCTTGGTTTGTCGTTTTTAGACAAGGCAGTGAACCTCCCTGGACCTCAGTTTCCTTGTTTGCATGGGAAAGAGTTAATGGAACTTCTTTTGTAGCTACGGGGGTAGGGGATGGAGGAGGGATTTGAATCAATTTCAAAACAGTACGTTTTATGGTCAGTTAATATAAAAAAAGTATTAAAATATCCCCCAGGGCAGAGAAAGGTCATGTGCTCTTAGCATACTAAGGCTAGGGTTGTCAGTTCACGAGAAATAGAGTCAATGTTATATAAATAGGAGAAGTGTGAACTTTTCACACAGGAAAGATAGGTGCCTCACAAGCCATAGTAAAAGTCTCTCACTGTTTTCCTCTCTTCTGTGGGACCAGAGCTGCCCTTTCTCCCTTCCTGACAGCTCTGACCAGCTGTCCTTAGGAGCAGAGGCCATCCCTTCCTTCTACAGAATCCGTAGAATGTGGGTAGAATAGCAAATCCATTGGCTTCCAGAGGACATTGGAGCTGGTAGACTTACAGACACATGGAAAACGTGGTGGATGGGGCTTGATTATTTGTGTGGGTCGGGATGGTGTGTCCTGGGATAAGCATGGGGAGAGCTTAGGCAGAGAGGCTGCCCTCCATGCAAAGCACAAGCAGATGAGGAGCTCAGCCATGGGTGGCCACAGGCGCAAGTCCATGCCCCTCTCTGCAGCCTTCCCCAGCTGTGTTCACTGCCATCTTCAGTAAAACACCGATTGCCAAACACCTGATTGCCAGTCCAGGCTATGCTGTGGCAGCATGAAAGCCCACATTTCAGTGGTACAAAGGCAGTTTTCACCCGGGCTCCATCCCCACTCCAGCTCCACTGCGGGCTCTGCTCCAAGTTCCACCCAGTCTTGGAGTCAGGCTGGAAGAGCTGGCAGTCTCTGGAATGTTCCTGGTCACCACAGCAGGAAAATGAGAACATGGGGAAGCACGCACTTGATCTTAAAGCTTCCGTCACTCTGCTCACACTTCACCGGCTACGGCAGATCCCAGGGTCATGGCCACGTTCAACGGGGCAGAGAAACACAGTTCTATCATGGGCCCAAGGGAACAATAACTGGGATATTTGAATTGTCCTAATTACTACCAGAACCTCATTGATGTTCAAGACGTTTTCACTGTAGTGAAAGCTGGTTATGTGATGCCCAAAACAGAAGTGCTCCTCTCCCCCATGGTCAGTATCCCGTATGAACTGCCAGACAGACAGTGAGGACATCTATTCCTGGATGGCCACCTAGGGGGAGGCCCAGGATGGCAAATACTCCAGGTCGCCTCAGGGGAGCTAGAAATACATCTTAGGGTTTGGAAATAGAACATTCAGTTGGGGAGTTTGGGATTGACATGTACACACTGCTATATTTAAAATGGATAACCAACAAGGACCTACTGTATAGCACAGGGAACTCTGCTCAATACCCTGTAATAATCCAAATGGGAAAAGAATTTGAAAAAGAATAGATATATGTATATGTATAACTGAATCACTTTGCTGTACACCTGAAGCTAACACAACATTGTTAGTCAACGATACTCCAATATAAAATAAAAAGTTTAAAAAAAAAAGAAATAGAAGGGGTAGATTATGACTGCTAAGCTCAGATGGTTCTATCCTTCCAACTACATACCACCTAGCACAGGAGTGCTCGATAAATAGTTAACTACACCAGGTCCTCCTTGGGTAAAGAATTGTTCTGAAATAGCCAATTGCTTCTTACATGGCTTCTAATACAGAATACGTTCTCAACCTTTGTGTATTAGCCTAATTTAATCTTCAAGTTTGCACACTATTTGGTTATTACTGATTGCATTGTCTCTCGGGCTCTATTTATTTTTGGGGTTCTGATAAGTGAGAAAAGAAAATAATAGAAAAATAGAGTAACCTTATGGTTTCTACTACCATGGATAAATAGGAATGCCCAAGAAACATCTCAACTTGAAGAGTGTAAAATTCTCTAGACTTCTTTGTATTGTATATCTTTGCAGAAATGTTGCATGCATAAAAAGAATATGTGTGTATGTATGTGTACATATACTCTATGACTATACGTATGTATGTATGCATACATAAATGTGTAAATGTGTGTGAAAAAATATGATTCCTCTCTCCTTTTTTATATAAATGGTAACATACTGCACTGTCCTGTACCTTGTTTTTTTTTTCATTTTACACTATTTCCTGATGAATATTAGTATAGAGAATTATTTCTCTTTCTTCTTAATAGCTTCATACTATTCCTTTGCTTGTGTCATCATTTATTTAACATGTGAGTTAGTTTTATTTTTTATTTTTGGCTGCCTTGGGTCCTCGTTGCTGCGTGCGGTCTTTCTCTAGTTGTGGCGAGCAGGGGCCACTCTTCATTGCGGTGCGTGGGCTTCTTCTCATTGCAGTGGCTTCTCTTGTTGCGGAGCATGGGCTCTAGGCTCACGGGCTCAGTAGTTGCGGCTCGCGGGTTCTAGAGTGCAGGCTCAGTAGTTGTGGCACACGAGCTTAGTTGCTGCACGGCATGTGGGATCTTCCCGGACCAGGGCTCGAACCCGTGTCCCTTGCATTGGCAGGCAGATTCTTTTTTTTTTTTTTTTAATTTATTTATTTATTTTTGGCTGTGTTGGGTCTTCGTCTCTGTGCGAGGGCTTTCTCTAGTTGTGGCGAGCGGGGGCCACTCTTCATTGCGGTGCGCGGGCCTCTCACTGTCGCGGCCTCTCTTGTTGCGGAGCACGTGTTCCAGCTGCGCAGGCTCAGTAGTTGTGGCTCACGGGCCTAGTTGCTCCGCAGCATGTGGGATCTTCCCAGACCAGGGCTCGAACTGGTGTCCCCTGCATTGGCAGGCAGATTCTCAACCACTGTGCCACCAGGGAAGTCCCAAGTAAGTTAGTTTTTAAATCTCTTGTTTTGGAAATTGGAAATGGGTACTTCCTTGCCAGTACAATTGTTTCTGAAATGTAAACGTTTCAGGCCATAAAAATCTTCGGGGGGGGTGGGATGAATTGGGAGATTGGGATTGACATACATACTACTATGTATAAAATAGATAACTAATGAGAACCTGCTGTATAGCACAGGGAACTCTACTCAATGTTCTGTGGTGACCTTAATGGGAAGGAAATCCAAAAAGGAGGGGATATATGTCTACGTATAGCTGATTCACTCTGCTGTACAGTAGAAACTAACACAACATTGTAAAGCAACTCTACTCCAATAAAAAAATTTAAAAAAATCTTCAGTTCCTTTAGTTCTGACAAAGTCAGATTTCCATGCATAGCTATAGAAGTCTCACTCCTATCCTTGGAGGACTTCAGCCCCCAGTCCCTGCGAAGTGGGCAAGAAGGCTATACCCCACCTCCTTTCTGGCCGTAGGTGATGGGGCCAGGAGTGGTTCTTGTCCTGAGGCAGATGAAAGAAGCCCACGGGCATGTAGTGTGCGGTGGAGCGTTTGAGTGAGGTTCTTGAAAGCTGGGTCCTTGGGGCCCGCTGCTGGGGGGCTGAGAGCTCTCTTTAATCCAGAACTGCTCTATTCTCACACAAGCCCCGGCGCACCGAACTGCTGCTTTTGGTTTGATTCGTGATCCCTCTGTATCCTTATATTAAACATTCTTATTTGATATGCTTTGGAATTTTCTCTTCCTTAATCAAAAGAGCTTTACCTAGAACAGAGCCTATGTTGCTTATTTTGTTGCACCCATTCCTGATGTGTATTAGTTAGCAAACACATACTCCCACTGAATTCCGTGACAGTAAATCACACTTATGTGGACAGACATGAATTAAATTGTGCGATGCAGGAATTGTCCCCGGTAGTTCCTGCCCTCTGTGGTTTCACTGTAGGAAGCATCTCAGCGCTGTGGGTCTCTCCACGAGATGGGCACAGGCCGGGATCTGCCCAGCCACCGTGGCTGTTTTTACTTGCAGTACCTGCGTGGGATTTCCTAAGTCCCATCCACCTGCCCGAACTTGGAGTGCCTGAAAAACATGTCAGGCTTTGGATTCCAGTGAAAGCCTAATCCTGATGATGATCCTGAGTATCCTGACCTGATGGAGAGAGAGGCAGAGAATATGCGAATGAAAGCACTGAGAGGTTAAGGGATCTTGTCCCCGGGGACTGGCTCTGCCACTAATTCGCTCCACGGTCTTTAACAAAGCCTCAGTGACCTCAACTACAGATCTGAGGGTTTCCTCAGCGTTAAATGAGAAAAAGGTACCTTCCGCAGTGACAATAAATCATTGCTATTGTTCTATCATGTCTGGGATGCAGCAGCGATTCAATGCACTGAGGCTGGCCATATCATTTGGCATCCCACTATCTAAAGTTAAGATTTCCATAGAGCAGGCAAATTGATTTTTTTTAAAGGATTATTCAGTTTGCAAGAAATGGTTTTTAAAAATCAACTTAGGCCTGTAGTACAGAGACCTCATAAGCCTGTTTCCTTGAGGTAAATAGATCAAACCATTTACTCCATCACTGGTGAAACATAACATGGGCAGATATGATTTTACTGTTTCTAGAACTTGATGGGTTTTTTTAACTGTAATAAATACATCTCCAATTTCGTAGAACTATTTTTTTTTCCCTTAACAAAAGAATGACAACTGGAGGACAGCTTATAAATACCAGTTTGTGTGTGAGGGTGGGGTGGGGGGAGGGTAAGAACACTTAACATGAGATCTACCGTCTTCACAAACTTACAAGTACCAGTACCGTATTATTAACTATATCTGCTGGTGTACAGCAGATGTCTGGAACTCACCTTGTGTAACTGTAACTTTATACCCCTTGAACCAACAACTCCTCACATCCTCCCCTCCCCCATCCTGGGAACCACCGCTCTATTGTCTACTTCTATACCTTTGACATTTAAATGCCTCCTGTAAGAGAACTCAGGCACTGTTGGTCCTTCTGACGGATGTACTTCACTTAGCGTCCCTTCCAGTTCCATCCCTGTTGTTGAAAATGGTAATTCCCTTCTTTTTTTAAAGGCTGAATTATATTCTATTGTATGTATGTACTACCTTTTCTTTATCCATTCATCTGTTGATGGACATTTGGATTGTTTCCATATCCTGGCTATTATGAATAATGCTGCAATGAACATGAGGGTGCAGATATCTCTTCAAGATCCTGATTTTGATTCTTCCAGTGTATATCCAGAAGTGGGATTGCTGGAGCATTTGGTAGTTCTGTTTTTAATTTTTGAGTGAACTTCATACTGTTTTCCATAGCAGCTACATCGTTAAACATTCCCATCAAGAGTGTACAAGGGCTTCTATTTCCCCACGTCCTTGCCAACACTTACCATGTTTTTTCTTATAGTAGCCATCCTCACAGGTGTGAGGTGATACTTCATTGCACCTTTGATTATAATTAAAAGCTCTGTAATTCCACTGCTCTGAAACAGAGACCAACAGCCAAAATTAGACTCTTTCTGTGGATTAGAATGTCATGTACAAACTTTCCACTTAGCATTATATTGTTCTCATTTTCAGAGTTTAAAAACTTATTTTATAAACATGATTTGTATATAGTTCAATGGATATACCAAAATTTTTTGAACCATTCCCAATTTCTGAACATTTAAATAGTTTCTAAGTAATTAAATGGTTGTAATATTTACAAGTGAAAACTGGCTATAGAAGAAAGTAAACTGCAAATCTACACATTGTAGGAAAGTAGCCTGCTGTGGTCACAAGCTTAAAATATGATTATAATTCCATTATAATTATTCTTAACAGGAGTAAAAATTTCTCAATTCTTTTATTCACATAAACTTTCATTCAATATCTGTGTGTATGTGTAAATCCTGGAAAATGTTCTTTATCAAAAGCAATTCATTTAGGTTATTTTCACTCAGCATTGGCTTTGTAATAGTGCCACCTTCTGGTTGGAATTTGCCTTTACAAGCTGGTGTGTTGTCCAGAAGATCCCACGGGGCTCGGTAAATTGTGATTTTGTTCCAGCGAGTGAACTGTGGTAAATCAATCTCAGCAGACTACAACCCTAAAGATGCTGGTCTGCTAGGTGCCAGAGGACAAAAGGCATAGGGAATGCAGGAAACAGAGAGAGAACTGAGAAGTTATGCCAAGCATATAAACAAACAAACCATGTAAACTTGCAATGCTTCTTTGCTTGTAATTGACCCATTCTCTTTTAGAAAGATACAGTGGAACTGTATACGTCGCAGAAAATGTCAAATGAAAAATGTGGATGTACGTGGGTCAGGAGCTGTCCAAGGTGGGTCTTTGGGCTACAAGGGCTTCTGCTTATCTTTCGTCTAAGCCTTTGAATGTAGCCATTTGAATTCATCTAAAGTGATAGACCCTAAGCCCCGCCCCCTCACCTTTTTCCCTTTAAAGTATGAAGTTAAAATTTGAGACAACTGCCGTAGGCATACCCAGATTTTCACAAAAGCTGTTCCCTCTTTTACTTTGGTAAAAATAATGCATTACAGCAATTTGTGTTCAACACAACTATTCAGAGTCAGTAGTAAAGATGCTAAATTTCCTGCTAAATTAGGGTCCAGGATACATAGAGTTCCCCAGTTCCACTGTTCACTTTCTCACTCAGGGAAGCTTGTAGGTGCGAGTGAGCATCTCCGTTATAGGAAAACCCATGAATTCCCTCCCGTGTATAAAGCTCAAGGACTAGCCACCTGGATCCAGTCTCAAGATAAGAAAACCCGCACCTTTCAAATGGCCCCTGGTTACCACAAAAGGGGCACTTTATAAGTAGTGAGAATTAACTTGAGACAAACCACGTGCATGATCAGGACAACTTATGTTAAGACTCTCAGGCTGAGAATCTCCCACCTAAATGTCCCAAATTGAATGACTGTGGGTGCACTATTTATTCTCATTTACTCAGCCTTTCAGAATGTGCTTAAAGCAAAACCTTCTTACAGCCAAGGCCACTAACATCTTACTAAATGAATATCCAGATGCATGAAATTCTTGTCATACAGTGATACTTTTTAAAGATTTTTTTTTTGATGTGGACCATTTTTAAAGTCTTTACTGAATTTGTTACAATATCGCTTCTGTTTTATGTTTTGGTTTTTTGGCCATGAGGCATGTGAGCCCTTAGCTCCCCTACCAGGGATTGAACCCACACCCCCTGCATTGGAAGGCAAGGTCTTAACCACTGGACAGCCAGGGAAGTCCCCAATACAGTGATACTTTTAAGCAAAAGACGTATACTCATAATTCTCAGTCATGGAAAATAATACAGGGGTCTTTTCTAAGATAAAAATGGGCACCTAAAAAGGTTAACTGGCTTTTTTTTTTTTTTTTTTTGGTTTCTAAAGTTGCTAAACTTCTCAACACAAAATAAAGCGGACAAAGTGCCTGTTGATCACTTTTGCAGCCAACAACCCAAAACTTAGTCTTGAATTGATATGTGAATATTGAGAAATTGATCTGATGATTTCCTTTTATTCCCTCTCTAAATCTGATGGCAAGCAAAGCCCTTAAATCTCACAGATATATTTATATATTCACTTGTAAAACCTATTCATGTTATCTGGATGTCCGTCAATCACCACAACTAAAAATCGACCTGACAGACCAGATATGGTGGCTCATAAATATTGATTTCCCTCAAGGAACTAGGAGCTGAGCAGCGTTCCCAACAAGGAAGAGCCTGTAGATGTCTCTGGTTCACCAGTTATATTTGGGCTTGTGAGCTCATTAGTCAGCCGTATTCTTCAACTCCTACACTAAAGTATTTCCAAGTCTGTAGGCGTTTTCTCCAGTTAAGGTTGATCAATCTTTATTGCTCTCAATTTATAGCTTCCCAGATGCTCAAGTTAGCCAAGACTTTTTTATTTAAGAAAAATGACTTGATAATAGTAAATATATCATATATTTTATAATATTGATTATAATAGATTATAGTTAATAATACCATATTACATACTTGAAAGTTGCTGAGAGAGAACATTTTAAATGTTCTCACCACCAAAACGAAACAGTAATTATGTGACATGACAGAGATGTTAGCCAAAGCTAAGGTAGTAATCATTTTGCAAGATTTAAGTGTCTCAAATCAACATGTTGTACACCTTAAAGTTACACAATGTTATATGTCAATTAAAAGAAAGAAAAGCAAGTTCCTTATTTACCCTCCTTTAACTGTTTTCAATGAACTGACGTCACGTGGCTATTAAAAATGAATTAATAGAGAGACTTAAAGAGATCTTTCTTTGGAAGTCTCTGGAAAGCATCACCAGAGTAGATGATATACAGCATAGTGTCATCAACTAAGAGTGAGGGGAAAGTGAGGGGTAATAGGTTTAGGCTTTTGACCTCAATATGGCCTCTCTGACCTTTTGAAAACCCATAAACTCTACGTTTTGAAACTGAGAACTACAATTTAATTCATTCAGTTAGATAAATCATTTCTACAGGAGCAGAGATTTGGTGCTAAGCCCTAGTTTACTGTAAAACAAAGAGCTATATTTAATATAATTGCATTTCTGCTTCAAGTAAAATCACTCTATAAATTTTATCCTAAAAAGGGATTTAGGATTTGAGCTAGTCCCTTGGCTTCCATGTGACTCTGACTTGTTGTTAGAAATGCTCCATGTGACTAACGTGGAATCCTTTTCTGTAACTGAAAATCTGGTTTCCCTATCTTGCATTGTTATCCTCAAATATTGCCTCTGCCAATATTTTCTTCACGATTTCTCATGAATATTTATATGATCCAGAATTTCTTTACTGGTAGAGTGAACCATCCCATCTATGGCTCTTTGCTGAGTCCTCCCGGGACACCCTCACCCCCCAAGACATCGTGGATTCTGTTGGTAGGTTTCTATCTCCACCTCTGGCTTTATGTCCTGGTCTCCAGCTCTGGCTGTAGCAAAGCCAGCTTGTCTTCCGCCCACTCCCTCCAATCCTGTCTCCAGCAGGTCTCTTTTAGCATCCTTTCTCTGTTATCAGCCAAAGACAGCAGCAGAAGAATGTCAATTTTGCTATCTATGCCTGCACTCTAATTCCACTTCACAGCCAGCCATGGGGTTTGCCTTAATTTAATTTCTATATTAACCTGTTTACAATTTCCTCAGAAGTCACTACTCACATTGTATTTATTCAATTAAGTCACTACTCACATTGTATTTATTCCAGTCAACAGATACTTCACAGATTTGGCATTGAAAAGCCCCCTGGAAATGCAACTCAAATAAAATGTTCACTTTAGAAAGGGCTTTCAATACAGCATCTCAACAGACTCAGTGGCTGAGTATCATGGAATAGAGGTAACCATGCCTCTACAGTAACCGTCCCTACTAGGAAGACTGCTCATATCTTTAGACTGAAAAATATATATGCCATGTGTATAACGATTCCCTTGTACGACTGTCAAAGAGAAAGGAATGGGTAATATTTCTGGCGAAATTAGCTCCAAGGCTCAATGGGAGTGAAGATTGGAGGAGATACTTTCTTCTGATACAGCAAATAGGCTGAAAAAGTGTTATTTGCATGGACTTTATTCCTTTTGAAAATAAGACACGCCGACGCTTGTAAAGCAGGTATATAGGTGAGAGTTAGGGGCTGAGAGATGGGGGAGAAGTCATGAAAGCAGGAGATGGAGCAACTCTCTTTTCATTTTAGTATTTCACAAGTTTGGTGATGGGGGTGACTGACCTAGATGGGAGGCCATCCATCATGAGAACGCTGCAGTGTGGTACCCACACGCCCGAGCAGAGGGGAGGCGCTCAGTGTCAGGAACAGCTGGATGAACCGTCCTAGAACCACAGAAGGATGGCCCTGCAGTGAAACGTGCATGTGGAGCTTTGGCACAGGCTCCTTTGTAGACTGTCATCCACAGTTCCTGTGTCTTTTCCGTCTTCTACTGCCCTTCATCGCTGAGGGACTGCCCTCCCGCTCCCCCAAATTTGACATCTCAGTGAATTCCCCAGGATGTACAACCTCCTTAGTTGAGGATTGAGGAAGGCGCCCAACCTGGGGTGGTAGTGCCAGACTCTTCCTGGCTGCTAGGCAAAGGCAGGCACTGCGTTAAGAGCTGGGTGACTTGCAAGAAGTCTTTGATATAATAGCTTCTTAGGTTTTCTGAGCAAAGTGTCTTGCGCACAATAGGTGCTTCATAAATATTTAGGATTAATGGTTTCTAGGACTGGCATTATGGATGCCGTCTTTGCAGCCCACCATTCTGGCTGGAGAAATGGAAATTTTGAGAAAACAAGCCAGCCCTGTATTTCTAAGTATGACTCTCCCTAAGGAAACAATCTAATATCGTAAATTCCCTACCAGAATGCAGTTTCCCATTGCTTATGATGAATTCTGTTGAGCATACGTACGCGACGACTGCTCAGACGATTCCCTGTGCCACCCCCTCAGATGGGAAGGTGTCTGTTTGGATTCAGCTGGGAAAGCATGCTAAAAATGTCTTCACTTTGGCATTAAATCAGTTTATTGGAACATGTACACTCCAAAACTAGACGCTTCTTACTTCTCTTTTTTAGTAAAGTATTTCACGTTTACAATCTATTTCTGGAGGATCCAGGGACTTTAAATACAAAGGTGAGGATGTGTTTTTGCTAGCTAAAAATAGTCATTGTTTTAATTAAAATGTGAAATGATCAGAGAGGAGAGTGTTTTACCTAAACATCTGAAAAAATTTACCACTGAGATAGAAAACATGAGGACACACGGATACATTAGTGTGGCAGAAAAATCACCTTCTACCATAAGCCAAAAATAGGCTAACAAAGTTGAACCCAAAAGGAGGATTTTCATAGCTTGTCTTTGACAACAAGCTGAAAATTTACTTTTAAACAATGGAAAGTAATCCAAGCTCTTCATGTATTCATAAAGTAACTAATTCTCTCATTTAGTTAGCATATGTAACCCTGTTGTGATAAGGGAACATTGACAGGTCATGTTTTGATGCTTTAGTGATGAGAATTTACTCCTAATTAGTATCTGCAGTAGCAATGCTGGAGTTTAGTGCTAGATGAGGGCTATTCTATGTGTCCCTGAGCTGGTAACTGGTGACATCATAGGTGTAAATGGTGGCTAAAATAATTGTGTTGGAATAATGAGTATCTTGGCCGTGGAATGTCTCCAAGACAGCTCTGAGGGTCCTCTATTTTTGTTTGTTTGCTCTCATGAGAAAATACTCATTGACATAGAACTGTGACTTACATTTCATAGTGTGGTGGGTAATTCCATGCACTTCTGGTATTTCTGCCAGATTTGGGGCAGTTATGATTTCCCCCTTTTGGGAAGCTATGTTCCCTCAATTATCGGGATGAGTGTCGCACTTATTAGAGTTGAGATGTGGGGGCCATTTGCAGCAGTAACCAGTCCCAGAAGCAGATGATTTCGGTAGGGGAAGGAGAGTGTGTCAGGAAGAGGGGAAGCAGTGGCTGGGGTCTGTGGGAAGAAGCCGGCAGAGGAAGGTCACCTTGGCTGCTGCGGCTGCGCTACAGCACAAACAGCCTTTGCAGTGGGCAGTGCCTTTGACCATTCCTGATTTCCTCAGCCACCCTGGGGGTGTTACAACCATGGGAGATACCCCAGGATATGCCTCTGTTCATGGAGGTGTGCACAACGGGACTCTGAGTTCCTTAGGAAATCTATTAGGGTAAACATGCAGTGGTTTTCTATTGGTTAGTTGAGAGCTTCAGGCCCATACACAACTCTGGAAAAGAAAAGATGCAGCAGAGCCTGAGGACCCACTGGAACCAGGGACACACATGCCACCAGGGGTCTTCTTCCAGTTCTTGACTCTGCTTTACTCAGAATGTTGGCTTCAGTCTCATTTCATACACTTCCTTCACTTAGTGGGACACACGGACGCTGACTTCTTGAGTTTTACATCTCACGGTGTCAACCCCTAGAGAAAGGCTGTCCTTTAGCTCTCTCCAGTATCAAGTCCAAAGTCTTTTGGATTTTACTGTCAGAGAGGGGTGGGTAATTTGGATTTTGGGGGCAGACAGTCAAAAGTCCCAAGGAAACCCCATTGGATCCCATTAGCTCACAAACTCATTGTTGTCCGAACTAGCTGTGGTCAGAGGCTATGGGTCTTTTTGGTCACTACCCTTCCTCTATACCTATTCTTTCTGGTTTCCTGTGCATCCTTCCTGACTTTGACCATTCACCTATGGTGATGACTGCTCCTGAAGAGCTGACACGTGTAGGCTGCCTGTGACATCACTGCCAGCAGCTGGGCCCCAGTTCTTCACTGAAATGGGATCTTGATGGTGTATCATTGTGTCCACTACAACCCAATGGTTTCCACATCTGTATTCAACCTCCCCTTGGTCTTCAAAGACTTTTCTAAATTAAAATTTCTTTCATTCTGATTTTAACTTTTTGTTCATAATCTGAACTTCTACTGTAAACCAAAAAACAAAGAACATTTATTGAAGGCCAGGTACAAGTCTAATACTATGTTAGACATTTCCATAAATAACTATGTAAGATATATTACAAATCTTTATGAGGCTCAGAAAGATGGAGCTTAAGACATCATGTCTGTTTGGCATGGATACCTACATTATCACCGCTGTGAAATCCTTCATGCAACAAGGCAAAGATAATTTACTAATTAAAGTAAGTATAACAACACACCCAATGCTGTATTCTTTTGTCGGTACTGTCCGTCAGATGAAGATGAAGTTAGGATCAAATAACCATGTTAGAACCAGTGAGTTCTTAAGCTACCCCTTTAAACATGCTGATTTTTTTCTTAAACTCATTTTGGGCTTTTTCCCTAGAGAGTCCTCAGCTGTTGCTTCTGACTGTCTTGGCGCCATCGTTACCACCCGTACATCTGTCCTAAGATCAATTTACCTTCGCTTCCAGGCTTGTTGGAGCCCATCTTTGCCTCCTCATCATAAGCACCCATCTGTTTGCTGTTAATCTCAGATATACATATATATATTCTTTTTCAGATTCTTTTCCCTTATAGGTTATTATAAAATATTGAGTATAGTTCCCTGTGCTATACTGTAGGTCCTTGTTGGTTATCTATGTTATATATAGTAGTGTGTATATATTAATCCCAAACTCCTAATTTATCCCTCCCCACGCCCACTTTCCCCTTTGGTAACCATAAGTTTGTTTTCTATGTCTGTGAGTCTGTTTCTGTTTTGTATATAAGTTCATTTGTATCAATTTTTTTTTTTAGATTCCACACATAAGTTATACCTTATGATATTTGTCTTTCTCTGTGTAGCTTACTTCACTTCGTGTGATAATCTCTAGGTCCATCCATGTTGCTGCAGATGGCATTATTTGATTCTTTTTTATGGCTGAATAATATTCCTTTGTATGTATGTACCACATCTTCTTTAGCCATATATTATGAAAAATATATGTCATTTCTCAACCCTCCAGCGATGCTGCAAGGTAAGAATTATCTATATTTTATAGACGAGGAAGCTGAGGTTCAAAGAAGTGAACTGACAGGTAATACGGGGCAGAATCATAATTGAAATTTGCTATCTCTTTGACCTAAAAGTCCAAAGCCTTTCTACTGGGTTAATCTGCTTTTTCAGAAATTTCTCTAAGTTGGTAATTTGAAGTTAAATATTTTTTTTCAGAGAAGCAGTACCTCCCATATGTTTACTTAACCTAAAATGTACAGCCATAGATAAATGTTCGCATATGAATCCCAATTTGGTTTACTTTGAATACATCCTTCCCAGTTGAGGCAGCAGAATTTGGGAATTTAAAAATCTAGGTTACTGGAAACTAGCCAAGTTCTCCTTGGCTTGGTAGGATTTCTGCTGAGGTAGATGCTTAAGGTCATGAAAGAGATGCAAAGTTTCTCATGGTCTTTTGCTAGATTAGACACCTAGTGGGCACCTTTGGGCCCCAGGCTCCCTTCCTTCTGCCTGTTACTTTAAGAAGAGTTCCATGGTACAGAGATTTTGTCTGCAAGCTTTCACTTCCGTTGCATGAAAGAGTTAATTCTGATAGGGGTTACCCTCCTCTGGCCTACTGCTGAGTAAGACAAAACCTCACAGCTTTTCTTAAATAACTGAAATAAGAACAGAGCCCCTTGGGAATGTGTCACAGTTATTAATCACTAGCATCTACGGAGAAATATGGGCAGGAGTGACAAAAGAAAAAACTCACAAGTTGAGAAGACTCCCCAAAGAAGTTGCCCCTAATGTTCATTGGATGCCATGAGCGGGAACTCACTCTCTTTCCTTTGCTCCAAGCCCTTCTCCACACTTAGAAGCTCCAGACAACTTTCTCTTTCTTTTATCTTCCAGAATCGGTGGGCTTGGGTCTCACTCCCTTATAAAATAAGGCTCTGGGACTTCCCTGGTGGTCCAGTGGTAAGACTCCAAGCTCCCAATGCAGGGAGCCCGGGTTCAATCCCTGGTCAGGGAACTAGCTCCCGCATGCCGTCAAAGAATCCCGCGTGCTGCAACTAAGACTCAGCGCAGCCAGATAAATAAATAAATAAATAAATAAATATTTTTTTTAAAGGCTCCGTCTTATTTCTTCCTTTCTCAGCTGCTTGGCTCTTGAAATTAAATGTCATCCTTTTTATTTTGGAGTTTTTTGATTAACCTCTTGGGGGCAGCAATCCCTCAGTTCTTTATGACATTTTCCCAGACTAGATGATGTTAAATTTCAAGTGAATCACTGTCAGCTTATTTGGGGTTTTTTTTTTCCATTTTAGTTTGTTATGATGTCATTGTTTTCATTTCTGCCTCAGTCCATTAACTAAAATAATAAACCTATGAATCAAAGTCAGATGTCTTTGTAAATGAACAGAGGACAAATTTGCATGTTCAATGAAGAAGCAGTTGATAAATTGACTTTCAGCTTTATTTAACTCATTTTCATTTTTCTGAAAATCTATAGTGAAAAATTCTTTTTTCCCCATTAAGTAACCCAAAGAATTGGATTATTGTTCTTTAATTGTTTTATGTGTTTGTTTTCATAGCTGACTGTAACCTCCATGAGGTCAAAGGCTACAAGTTATAATATCATTTATTTTGTAATTAGCCCTGTACTTATGAATGTATTTATGTAGGCCCTTAATGGTGTGAAAGCCATTGGCTTGAACTGAATTAAATTCTTTTAATGGCTGTGTCCATTTTAGAAAAGGCATAATGCTAGATAATTAGAACACAAAGGTAAATAAGATACAAGCCCTTCATTCTCAAGGACCTCACATGTCTTTTTTTATCTTGGTGTCCTAAGTCTTTGTGCTTTTTTTGAGTAGGTAATAGAGACACATGGTTCCCAATTAAAATGAGATACTGAGATGTACATTGAGAATCGCTGCTCCTACTTATGTCTGTAAACATCCCCCCATCCAAGTCCAATCAATCCCCAGCTGGTAATCATCTTCATTAATTAATCCCATGTGCCCTTTTAGTGCTTCTTCATGCAGACACAGGCAAATACACATATTATGTATTTTCTTATTTTTCTTTTCTTATACAGAAGTTAGCATATAAACCATCCTCACCTTGCTATTTCCACTTTATGTACTCTGAAGATCTTTTTATATCTGTACGTACATGGAGAGTGTTTTTATCCTATTCTTATTTAAATGGCTGCATGATATTCATTATATGTATGCTTGTTTAACTCAGGATTTCTCACCCTTGGCATTAGGGACATTTTGCGCAGGACAATTTTTGGTTGTGGACGTTGTCCTTTGCGGTGTAGAATGCTTAGCAGCACCCCTGACTTTGACCCACTAGATGCTAGGAGTCCTCCCCAGTTGTGACAGCCAAAAATAAATCACCCCTTGTAGAGAACTTGTGTTTTAAACAATCCTCTATCGAGGAACACTTGGGTTGCTTCTGATCTTTTGTTATCACAAAACACGCAGTGGTGAGTAATCTTGTACATATGTTATTTTGTATGTGTGCAGGGTATGAATTACTAGTCATAGGATTGCTGGGTTAAAAAAAAAAAATTTCCAGGACTTCCCTGGTGGCGCAGTGGTTAAGAAACCACCTGGCAATGCAGAGGACACGGGTTCTAGTCCTGGTCCGGGAAGATCCCACATGCCGCGGAGCAACAAAGCCCGTGCGCAACAACTACTGAGCTTGTGCTCTAGAGCCTACGAGTCACAACTACTGAGCCCGTGTGCCACAACTACTGACCCCGTGTGCCACAACTACTGAAGCCCGCGCTCCTAGAGCCCGTGCTCCGCAACAAGAGAAGCCACTGCAATGTGAAGCTCACGCACAGCAACAAAGAGTAGCCCCCGCTCACCGCAACTAGGGAAAGCCCGCGCGCACCAGCGAAGACCCAACGCAGCCAAAAAAAAAAAAAAAATTTCCCCCATAGGGATCTTGCCATTTTGGACTCCTTTCAACAAGGTATGAGACTGTGATTATCTTTCTATATAACAGATGAAAAGATAAAGAAACATAAAGAATCCCGAAAAGGCCTGGTACACTTAGAATTCAGTGGCGCAAAGGTGTGGCGCTCCGAGAGAGAGCGCGGGACAATGAGGCTGCAGCTTAGACTGGAAACAGCCTTCTGTGACAAAGAGGAAGGTTAGGATTTAATGAAATAGGACGTGGAGCTCATAGCCTTCGTTAGCAGGAGAGTGGGGACAGGAGAGTTTGGTCTGTGGTGAGGCAAACCTCGGGGAACACGGGATACTCACCAGAGCTGGAAGGGATCTGCCACCTGGACCTTGAGGACTGTCGCAGTGGTCCAGAGAGAGATGGGGGAGGAAGGGGCTGAAGCACAGAGGAGTGACACAGGGCAGAGTCCACGACACGTCACTCCTCTGCTTACCCCCTCCAGGGGCTCCCAGTGCATTATGCATAAAAACCTCACTGGTTAGAATGACCCGCAAGGCCCTCTGTGATCCCCAGGGGAAACAGGCATCCCAGGAAATAGGGGTGCACAGAGGCTGAACTTCTCACCCTCCTCTGGCTTCTCTCCCCTTCCATCCCTCAGTCATGCAGGCCTGGGAAGCACCAGGGGT
This sequence comes from Balaenoptera acutorostrata, assembly GCF_949987535.1. Lineage (NCBI taxonomy): Eukaryota > Metazoa > Chordata > Mammalia > Artiodactyla > Balaenopteridae > Balaenoptera > Balaenoptera acutorostrata. Next base: position 8,681,894 of record NC_080081.1, read on the forward strand.
GGCTGGTTTCTGGGCCCATGTGGGCAGAGAGCTGGTGGCTTGTTGGGCAGGATGGGGTGTGGGAATTTGATGTCCATCTACAGTTCCTATCCTAGCCTTTAATGTAGGTGGTGCTGATGGATGCAGCAACTAGAAACAAGCACGTTAATTCTGCTTCTGTAATTGTTGAGCTTCTGGGCATGTTCTTGCAACTAACATAATATATCACATTTTCTTCAGGCCTTGACTGCCACCAGTTCACCAGTATAGGCATGTTTATTTGTAGTAAGTGTCTTACCCAGGTTTCTTTATGGTTTGTGATCTCTCTTTTCTTTATCTTGATTGTCCTTTTGTGTTCTGCTGACTAATAGCCTCACAAAGATGACCCAGCTCCTGGCTGCCCAGGGAAGGAAGGGCACAGGAGTTTCTCTGGGGACCTGTTAGGGAGGAAGTATGGGGGAATGACTGCTGGCCAGGCAACAGTGATCATCATAGAGTTAATTATTTTTTTTTCATATTGAATGCCTCTGGAAACTGCTTCAAGCTTTTCTCAGGTTGTCCTCCACGTGTCAAAAAGGAAATATTCTACTTAGACATTTACAAGTGGCTAAGCATACAACTTCTGAAATCAAAATTTTAATATTCAAGTTTTTTTTTTAATGGAAAAAGACAGCTGTATTTTCCAAAATTTTAAGTAAATTCTTTGGGTCAAGATATACCGTAGAAAGTTTCATGTGAGAAGGTGATTTAAAAATACCTTAGAGCTTACTGAGACAACATCTTACTACTGTAGTCACAAAGCTTTGATAGCTATTGCATGAAAGAACCTCACTGTTTAATTTACAAATCTGTAAAATTTCCTCTGTGCAACTGGTGACACGTTTATATATATATATATATATATATATATTTATTTATTTATTTATGTAAAATAAACATATACTTATACACACATATATACTATATATAATGTATATGCCTACCTATACTAAACATAGATATACACATATATATACTATATATATAATGTGTATATATTGTGTATTATACATGTATGTGTGTATATGTATACATAATATATACATATATAAGATATATAATACATAAATACTTTGTATACATAGACAAAGAGATATCTATATATACATGTATTATATATAGTATCTGTATAAATGTATATTATGTATGTAAGTATACAAATGTATATATAGTTATCTAGGTATTCCTATAGAGAGAGAATATATCCATATTTGTATATATATATCACTGTAGGTCCATTAGAATGTCAATAGGATTTATTCTCACAAAGCTCTCACGGCAAGCTTTGGTTTTCTACTGTGTGAATGTGTCCAGAATTGTTCCTCCTGTTGCTTCTGGTCTAATATTGCCTCTACCCCAAGGCTTTCTCTCTTTGGACTATATCCTAAGGCTGTTATGGTCTTTGTTGCCCTGTTTATTATAAAAAGAGACAAAGGAGGGGGCTGTGTCTCACTCAGAAGAGTAGCGTTAAAATGCCAGGCAATACTAACGGGAATTGAAGAGATGTAAAAGAAAACCATATTTTGAGATATTGTTTTGCCTAAATTTGTTAGCAGCCCCAAATTATTCTCCATTTTTCCACAGGGAGCTTATTTAATCACAATAATTGAGAATTTCATTTCTAGGGCAATTTAAAGTGTTTTGTGAAGGTTTCACATTGACTCATTATTATTAACCTCATGGAGCAGAGAAATGTAGAGAAACGATATGTAAAGGGAGCGAGATCTTGAGAGGCTGAGAGATGTAAACACAGGAGCATATCTGCTATTTCAAAAATAAGGCGTTTAATAGAAACTTCTTTGGGAGATTCATAAACACAGAAGCTTAACACATAACAAGGGAAGACTCGGGCTTTAAATATTAAAAGGGTAAAATTAACGTGTTCAAACACCCCTCAGGTTTAAGGCTGTCTTTAATCACTTTATGAGTCCTGAGTACTTTCCCTTCTTAAAATATGCATTAGCCATGTCAGTACATAAGCAACATCCCTTTGTAATCACTACTGTGAAAGCCTCAAGGTTGATTACATAGTTTCTGTCTCACACCACTGATCTCCCAGCTCTTTCCCAAGTTCCCTACACAAATCTAACTCCCCTCAACCACCCCTGCCCAGAGCATTTTAGGGGCCTTCAACTCTACTCTTAAAGCTCTTGGGGCATTTTTATGTATAGTTCTCGTCAACATCTGCAATGATTGGTGATGTTCTGGTCTGTCTTTCCTACTGGAGCATGAAATATTTGAAGACAAAGGCTGTACCTGACTCACTTTTATGCCCACCATCATGAACACAGTTTGTGATGTTAGCGCAAGTTCATGTGCCCGACGCACAGTGCCAAAGAAACTGAAATGTGGGAATTTGGAGCAGAGAAAGGTTTATTGCAGGGCCATGCAAGGAGACAAGTGTCTCATGCCCTAAAAAGCTCCAAGCTCCCCCGAAGGGTTTCAGCAAAGCATTTTTAAAAGCCAGGTGAGGGAGTGGAGGGTCTCAGGGTAAGTGATCATCTCGTGCACAATTCTCTGGTTGGCTGATGGTGAGGTAACAGGGTGGTGTCACGGGGCTTAACATTATCGGTCCTTAGACTGGAGGAGACCTGGGGCTATCTGCTCATGGTCATCAAGTAGTTAACGTCTTCCATTTGGTGGGGGGTTTTCACATCTGGAAAGCAACTCTGGAAATGTGCATCAGATACTGTTATCTAGGTACTTCAGAGAGGAGCTAAAGCAGAGGATATGGGGGAAGGCCTGTCCTGGGAAGGCCCCAAAGGGTCCTGCTCGGTTACAGTGACACATGGTATTGGGGAAGCAAAGTAAAGGAAGGCATTACATATTTTTCCTAACTCAGTTTTCCTTTTAAAAATGTCCATGGTTATCTCTGAAATATTTACATGTTAAACAGTACCAGGATTTCCAGGTCACTTTAGTGCGAGGGATGTGGCTGGCTCCTTCTTGTTGAATTTCTGTGTTGGAAAGGAGGCTGATGGCAGGAAATGTCTCACTCAGTCCACCTACAACCCCATTGGGAAGTAGGCAAGCAAGGGAATTGTGTGGACGGTTTAAGACAGAAACACATTTCTCTCCAATATTCAGACAGTGGAGTCTGAGTATATTCAAGCTGTTATGGGCAGATGTAGATTAAGTATGATTTGTTTAGGTTAAACACAGCACAAATGGCTAATTTAAGATAAAATCCACCTTGGGTATTGCAATGCCCAGATTTTTTACTTTATTTTGTTATCAAATAATTGCCAAGTCTGTTTTTTTTTTGTTTTTTTGTTTTTTTCCTATTAGGTAGATACAGCTGAAGGATTTGTTTGTTTGAGTCACCTGGATAATTGTCTTTTTTTAAAAAAATAAATTTATTTATTTATTTATTTTTGGCTGTGTTGGGTCTTTGTTGCTGTGTGCGGGCTTTCTCTAGCTGCGGTGAGCGGGGGCTACTCTTCGTTGCGGTGCACGGGCTTCTCATTGCGGTGTCTTCTCTTGCTGCGGAGCATGGGCTCTAGGCACGCGGGCTTCAGTAGTTGTGGCATGCAGGCTCAGTAGTCATGGCTCATGGGCACTATAGCACAGGCTCTGTAGTTGTGGCGCACGGGCTTAGTTGCTCCGCGGCACGTGGGATCTTCCCAGACCAGGGCTCGAACCCATGTCCCCTGCATTGGCAGGCGGATTCTTAACCACTGCGCCACCAGGGAAGTCCTGGATAATTGTCTTAGGTTTCCTTTCCTGATTGATAAGTTTCAGAGGATTAGATTCACTTCCTATGACTAAATGATAGTCATAATGAAACCAATTGGTCAACGGCGAGGGATAAGGGGAGAACCCTACAACAGACATTTCAGGAGAAAAAGGAGTTGTCGAACTACTGAGTGGAAATAATGGTTGTGACACTGGTCTCCGTGCCGTTATCGGGAGCCTCCTGACATCAGGGGTTCAGGAATCTCTTTGGCTCTTCAAAGTGGTTTGAGGCTCGGGTCTGTATGAACCAGGCCCCAGCCTAGTGGGAGGGGGGACCACTCAAGGGAAGAGCTGGGGGGTTGGGGCTTGAAGCACTTCCTTTAGTGCAGACCTTTGAAGACCACCATGAAAACGCACTTCTTATTTTGGAAAGTTAGCATTTGATTGAATTACCCATTGTGCCTGTATATCCTAGTTAAATGGAATATACAGTGAGTTTATTGCAAAGAAATAATTTTGCAAATTTTCACTGCTTTAGCCTTGAGTCATTTTGCTATTTTTCACATAAAACATTCAATTAATTATAAGACATTTGTCCTGGGCCATTACCCTTTCAATCATTTAAAAATATACAGGCTATAATTACATAATTATTGTTTGTTAAAATGTTAATGCTTAGTTTTAAAATGTCAAGTTAGATTTCAAAAGGAAGATATGCAACAGAAACGTATTTTTTGTATTTCAATTAGCACCATCACAGTGAAAGAATTTCTAGTCACATTACACAAACATCACTTTTTTTTTCTCTATTAAAGTGGAAGAAATAAGTGACTGTTTCTTCATCAATTATTCTCATAATAACTTCAAAATGTTTCAAAATCTATGTATAGGTGATTGATCTACTGAATATCACTTTTAAAATAAAGAGGAAGGAAAGAAAACTGTGATACAATATTTTAACAAGGAAATAAAAATTACATGGCCAGTGTGCCTATTTGAATGAATCCAGTCAGTTAGCTGTTCAGTTCAGACAAATTTAATGAAAAAATCACCTAGACTCAAATGCTAAAGCAAATTTTGTTCAAAATCATCAGATCTTAAGAACTCTGTTAACAAACACCTAAAGGTAAGATTGGAAACCATAAAATTCCTAGAAGGAAACATAGGTAGTACACTCTTTGACATTGGTCTTAGTAGTATTTTTTTGGATCTATCTCCTCAGGCAAGGGAAACAAAAGCAAAAATAAACAAATGGGGCTTAATCAAACTTAAAAGCTTTGCACAGTGAAGGAAACCGTCAACAAAACAAAAAGACAACCTACAGAATGGGAGAAGATATTTGCGAATGATATGTCTGATAAGGGGTTAATATCCAAAATATATAAAGAACTCACACAACTCAATATCAAAAAACCAAACAACACAATTAAAAAATGGGCAGAGGACCTGAACAGGAATCTTTCCAAAGAAGACATACAGATGTCCAACAGGCACATGAAAAGATGCTCAATATAACTAATCATCAGGGAAATGCAAATCAAAACCACGAGGCATCACCTCACACATGTCAGAATGGCTATCGTCAAAAAGACAACAAATAACGAGTGCTGACAAGGATATGGAGAAAAGGGAACTCTCATAGACTGTTGGTGGGAATGTAAATTGATACAGCCACTATGGAGAACAGTATGGAGGGTCCTCAAAAAATTAAAAATAGAACTACCATATGACCCAGCAATTCCACTCCTTGGGTATACATCTGAAGAAAACAAAAACACTAATTCAAGAAGATACATGCATAGCAGCACTGTTTACAAGCACCAAGCAGCCTGGGTGTCCATCAACACATGAATGGATAAAGAAGATGTGGTATATATATATACAATGGAAAATTATTCAGCCATAAAAATAATGAAATTTTGCCATTTACAAGATGGATGGATAAAGAAGATGTGGTATATATATATATATTACATGAATGGATAAGGAAGATGTGGTATATATATATATACAATGGAATATTATGAATGGATAAAGAAGAGTGGATAAAGAAGATGTGGTATATATATGGATAAATGGACAAAGAAGATGTGGTATATATATATATATATATATATATATATATATATATATATATACACAATGGAATATTATTCAGCCATAAAAATAATGAAATTTTGCCATTTGCAACAAGATGGATGGACCTGGAAGGTATTATGCTTAGTGAAATAAGTCAAACAGAGAAAGACAAATACTGTATGTTTTCACTTATACGTGGAATAAAAAAAGTAAAAGAAATGAATGAATATGACAAAACAGAAACAGACTCACAGATAAAGAGCACAAACTAGTGGTTACCAGTGAGGAGAGGGTGGGAGGAGGGGCAAGATAGGGGAAGGGGGTTAAGAGGTATAAACTACTAGGTATAAAATAAATAAGATATAAGGATGTAATGTACAGCATAGGGAATATAGAAAATATTTAATAATAATTTTATATGGAATATCTATAAAAATATAGAATCATATGCTGTATACCTGAAACTAATATAATAAGTCAACTATACTTCAATTAAAAAATTCTGCTAACTATGATATTCTCCATGAATCTTAGCTATAGCCTTTATATTTTTTAATTAAAAAAAGTACATATGAAAAGAGAAAGTAACATTCTTTTATTTACAGACACCCCCCCATATTAATTATTTAGTTTCTAAAAATTCAGAGAAGTTTTGCATCTTCAATAAAACAGTTCTAATATAGCTTAAAGCTAAACATTTGTGAGCTTCTGGAATAGGTCTGGTTTTCTTTCCTTTATAAAAGGATTCGATTCTGGCCTTTTCTAACCTCCAAGATTTCTTTTTTTTTTTCCTATTTAATAACTCTATTTTGAAGAATTGCCAGCTTTTGCTAGACAGTGCTTCTCGGATTTTAATGCATGTGAATCCCCCTGGGGATCTTGTTAAAATGCAGCTTCTGATTCAGTGGGTCTGGGGTGGGGCCTGATACTCTGCATTGCTAACAAGCTCCCAGGGGATGCCTGATGCTGCTGGTCTATGGACTATATTTTAACCATCAAGGACTTAGAGAAATGTTTTCTTTTCAAACCTTTAGCTGTCTCAGCACTCCTTGAAAACCAAGTTGCTGGACAGAGTTGAGGTCTGCCTGTGTAGACTGGCCATGAAATGCACATAATAGGGGATAATTCCCCTTCCCTGGCCTTCCTACTGTTTCAAGAGTAATTACGATGGGCAATTTCCTTATCATTAGAAAACTCTAAAATTTTTGAATAAAAGCCAATTTATTCTCTTAAAACTTCCTTAAAAATCTTACTTTAAGATTCAAATTTCTAAAGATAAATCTGAGTTATTAAATAAAAACTCCTTAAAATAATTTTAAAATCTACTTTTAAAGGAAACTAAGAGGGTAGATTTTGACATCTTGAATGAGACATATTAATAGTTCCTTAAAATCCAGGAAGCAATGTAAAAGAATCTTTTATCCTCAGAAACAGATTTGCTTTATCTTCTGAATAACATCTATCAAAAGTTCTACACCTGGGACTTCAGAATTTCTCTCTCTCTCTCACACAGAGAGCACTTTAAATTCATTATAAAATATGATCCTTCCCGTAATTCTGAGAGAGAATTATTCATTTCATCTCTTGATCTGGCCTGCCTGCTAACTCTAGTACTGTGGTAGGCAAAAAAAAAGCTAGAGTGTTGTCTTTCCTGTGTCACAAGAGGGATTTGAAGATCTAATAAATTTTAAAATTTCATATAGAGACGTAGGAAGTAAGAAGTATGAGGGATTTTCCAGTCAGTAACATCAGAGTACTTTTTGTTTAAATAATATTCAAGGGCCATGTATTAATCATGGAAACCTCATGCGGGTGTACAGGAAGATGTTGTATATAGAACTGCTGGCTGTGGATCAGGGCAATCTTTGCTTGTTTTGATTATTCATTGTTTTGTAACGAAATATTTAAAAAAAGCAAACATCTTTTTTAGGGATATACTTTCTGACCTCACAAATGGTTCAGACAGGTGGTTTTCAAAGTGTGGTCCGTGAATCGGCAGCATCAGCATCACCTGGGAGCTTGTTAGAGATGCAAATACTCGGGTCTTGCGCCAGACCTACTGAATCAGAAGCTCAGGGGGTGGGGCTCAGCCATCTGAAGTTTAAGAAGCTCTCAGCTCCATCAGAATGGAGGCTTAGTTAAACTAAATCAAGTGTTCTCAACAGGAGTGATTATTACCCTCCACCTGGTCCTGGAGGGATTTAGCGATGTCTGGAGACATTTTTGGTTGTCGCAACTTGGGGGAAGAGTGCTACTGCCATCTAGTGGTTAGAGGTCAGGGATGCGGCTCAACATCTTACAACGCATGGGACAGCCCCCATCCCCAGCAAACAGCACCCCAGAACTCACCAGCCCCAGATGTCCATTGTGTCAAGGCTGAGAAATTCTGCACTAAATCCTTTAGGAGGAATTTCCGGAATGTAGGTAAGTTGAGTCGACAGAAAGGCAGCATGGATTAGGGAATGAGACAAAGTCTGGAATTCAGGTTCTGCCTCTGCTGATTAAAAGTTGTGTGATTTCATGTAAATCTCTTAATCTGTTTCAGTTGTCTCACTTATAAAATGGGATTAATCCCTGCCTAGTGCATAGATTAGTATGAGGATCAAATGAGATAATGTGTATGAACCCACTTTGTAAACTGTCATGCTAATTAAATTGAACTGAAGGATTTTTCCAGCGGGAGGAAGACACAGACCAGAGGTAGGTGTAGGATGTTATAAAAGGTTAAACATCTGATTCAGCTGTCTGAAAATAACCAGATTCCTTAATGTAAATCTGATTTGTGTTGGAGTTTTTATTTTTTGTTTTTTTTTTTCTTAGTGCTTTTTACATCCTTTCCTGTAACTACTTGAGTTTAGCTTTGTTTTTTGTTTGTTTGTTTGTTTGTTTTACTCTCAGTCATAGCATGATAGCGAAATAGCTGGCTCCTGACTTCTCTCTACACTAGGGGTTCTCAAAGTTTAGCCTGTATGTGAACCACCAGGGGATTTTTATTTATATTAATAAGAACACTTAACATGAGATCTAATCTCAACAAAATTTTAAGTGCACAATTCAATACATTGTTGACTATAGGTTGTATAATGTTGTACAACAGATCTCTAGAGCTTACACGTTTTGCTTAACTGAAAATTTATGCCTATTTATTAGTAATTCACCATTTTCCCCTCTCCCACCAAACCCCTGGAAACCACCATTCTGTTCTCTGCTTCTTTGACTTTGGTTACTTTAGATACCTCATGTAAGTGGAATCATTCAGTATTTGTCCTTCTGTGACTGGCTTATTTCACTTAGCATTATGCCCTCAAGGTTGATTCATGGTGTTGCATACTGTGAGATTTCCTTCTATTTAAAGACTAAATAGTATTCCATTGTATATATATGCCACGTTTTCTTTATCCATGCATCTGTCCATGGACATTTAGGTTGTTTCCACATCTCAGCTGTTATGCATAATACTGCAATGAATGTGGGAGTGCTGATAACTTTTCGAGATCCTGATTCCACTGTTTCTGGGTATATACCCAGATGTGGGATTGCTGGATCATATGGTAGCTGTACTTTTAACTTTTTGAGTGAACTCCACACTGCTTTCCATAGTGGCTGCACCAGTTTATATTCCCACTGTTAGTGCACAAGGGTTCCAATTTCTCCACATCCTCACCAGCACTCACTGTGTTTGTCAGAAGGCTCTTGTTACCGTGCAGATTGCTGGACTTAATCCCCAGGGTTTCTCACTCAGTGGGGCTGGGAGGGGTCCAAGAAGTTACCTTTTTTTTTTTTAAACAGGGTCCTAGATGATGCTAATGTTATTGGCCTGGGGAACACATTTTTGAGAACTTACCCTATTGCTAACTGGATAGTGGTAGAATTGCTGATATCTAATTGTCACTGGCAAGCTTTGGCTTCAAGCTTCTTTGTGAAGCCTCTTTTGACGTAAGGAATAGCTTTTATTTTCCTGGCAAGTGATGCCATTCCCCCTTATTAATTCCTTGCCTGAAAAGGCCCATTTATTTCTCTTTCCTCTTCCCAATGATGTTAGCAATTTTAGCAATCTAGTATTGATAATAGCTTTGGCATATTCTCAGTTAATTGAGGCCGCTCTGCTTTAGCAATCACAGTTAATGATAGAGGACTCAGACTTGGCCTGAAGACAGGATGTCCTAATGTATCTTAGATAAGTAGTTTCGTTATTCAGTGTTCGTCTTTAATGCAGGAATTATTGTACTATCAAAAAAGCAAACACACAAAAATGAAGGGACATGTCTGACTTGAAGGCTTTGTGTTTGAAATGTTTTTCACAGTGTGGCTCACAGGCTATTTGCCTCAGAGTAAATTGAGATATTTGCTTAAAAGGCAGTTTCATAGGCCCCATTCCAGAAGCAAGGGCACTCAAATGTTAGTTGCTGCAGAAGGACCGTGAGAAGGGGCCATGCAGGGCTCTGGACAGGGTGACATCAGCAAACTGGCACAATAGGTGCTTCCTACCATTGGCCCCTCAAAGAACACTGATGAACCTACACCGACACGTGATTATCCCCCGAAAGTCCATAGTTTACACTGGGGTTCACTCTTGGTGTTGTACCTTCTATGGATTCGGACAAATGTGTAACGAATGACCTGTACCCATCATTATAGAATCACACAGAACATTTTCACCGCCCTAAAAATCCTCGGTGTGGGTTTCATTTCTTTTCTCCCCACTGTGCTGTGTAGTTTATGACATAACAAAAACTTGTTGAATAAATATCCGCACTGTATTAAGGTACATTTTTTCACTTGATTGTCTCCTAAATCATTGAGTGTTTCACATTGAGAAGAGTCTTGGAGATTATCTACCTTCCTTTGTTTCTGCTGTAGTTGAGGATGCTGAGGTCCTAAATGGTTAGGATGCTTGTTCAAGGTCCCACATCTATAACTTCTGTTTTAAGGAAGGTGTTTTTCCACTATTAAAGGCATTAACAATTGTTTTGCTAATCTATTACGTCTTCTCCTTGTTTCCTAACCACATCAGACTGCTCACTATCGGTCCCCAAATAAAACAAATAGTTTTACACCTCTGTACCTTTACTGATGCTGTTCCTGCTTCCAAGCATGTCTTTACTTTCTTCTGCTCTGTCTTCAAATCCCATCTCAGTAATGACATCCCTACCTAACCCAATGTATCGCTTACTTTTCCTCTGAGTTCCGGCAGCATTCCAAATATAACTGGTCAAATGGTATGCAAGACATTGTCTCCTCTCATTGCCTACTAACTGATGATTGCTAGTGATAAGCTGAGGTCTCGAAGGAGACAGATACACAAACAACACGGGACCCTAACATTTATTCTGAATCCTTCTTATGTAGAACCAGGACCAACAAATTTGCCCAAAGAAAGTAGATTCTCCCTTTGCATTGATTTGTAGCACATTCAGGCCAAGGGACCTTTCTAGTCTTGCAGGCATAGTGTTTTATACTGAATTCTGCCCAACTAAAGCCTCCTGTTTGTTTCTGATTTCTGGGCTCAGAAAGATCCCCTTTCTCAAAATGAATGACTTCCTGTTTCCTGTGAAATTTTACCTTTTACGTACTGTTCATCTTTCTGCCCCCATGGTATAACAAGATCTTGCCAATTCAATGATCAAAGCACATAAGAACCACACATATAAGGGGCTGGTTACAAGCTACCCTCCCATCAACTAGTAGGTACTCAGTAAATATCGATCGAATAAATAGATCAGGGAATAAAGGAAAATAACCTATAATTTCACATGGTAGTGAAATGAAAACATCTTTTCCTCTAGGCATCATGGCCCACTCAATATTATTTTAATACCTGAGGTGAGGTAAAAGCTTGCCCTTCTCAAATGAAGTACAAAACTAACAATATTTATTTATAATAGCAATTAAGTTTTCAACGTCTTCCCAATCAACTGCTTGGTCTCTAGTCACGACCTACGTCAACCCAGGTTGCATATATTTCCTTACTCTTATACTTAAATTTCCTTATAATGTAAGCAATATATACTTAATATGTTCTATATTTCCTTATTCTTGCACTTAAATGAATGCAGACATAGGCATATTATGTATTTTTGTGTTAAAAATCAGGTTCTTGTCAGTTGGAGAAAATAGTGTACTAGGGTCTAGGGTCACCTCACCTTTAGTGAATGAGCTTCTTATGGTCCCTTGAGAATCCGGAGTGAAGTTTCCATTGATCACATTTCCTACTGAGTAGTCTATCATATTAATCAATGATTTTTAAAGAGTAGGTCTTGGTCTGGATTAATAGAAGACACGTAGCTATCAGGACTAGTGTGAACTTTTTTTAAAAAATTAATTAATGTATTTATTTTTGGCTGCGTTGTGTCTTTGCCGCTGCACTCGGGCTCTCTGTAGTTGCGTCGATGGGGGGGCTACTCTTTCTTGCAGTGCATGGGCTTCTTACAGCGGTGGCCTCTCCCGTTGCAGAGCAATGGGCTCTAGGCACGGGGGCCTCAGTAGTTGTGGCTCGTGGGCTTCAGAGCGCAGGCTCAGCAGTTGTGGCGCACGGGCCTAGCTACTCCGCAGCATGTGGGATCTTCCCGGACCAGGGCTCGAATCCGTGTCCCCTGCATTGGCAGGCGACTCCCAACCACTGCGCCACCAGGGAAGTCCCAGGACTAGTGTGAACTTCTAAACCTCGCTAGAGTGGAGTGTATAGTCCATAAAATCTTCCTCTGTTCTAATATTAATGTGTATGGAAAACTCTCAAGCAAACCTTAATTAATTTATTGATGCCAAGCAATTATTTTCAAAAAATCTGTTTGCAGGGCTGAGATAACTCTCTCTTCAATCATTGACTCATCTATCCAGCCAAATACTGATTGAACTCCTATAACTTACAAATTGCTGAGCTTGATGAGGAGACTATAACAACCAAAATAGCAACTGATCAAGGCCCTGCATGTACTACGCTGAGTGTCTTATGTGACTTTCATTTACTCATCATAAAGAATTGTATATTCTTAATTCTGCTCAACCAGCTTGAGAAATTAAAGAGTCTATGATCTATGTGCTGTTTGTAAATAGTTTTAAAATCAAATCACATATTTGATGCTCATTTCAACAAAAGGATGGACACATTCCTAAGGACTTTGGATGTATGAGGAAGGAAAGGATGTGTATAATGATCAGAGAGGTGTTATATAATCTGGTTAATAAGTCACACAGCTAAAAACACGCTGATGTTATAGGGCACCTTAAAGTGTTATATGTACAATTATTGGAAGAATTCAAAGGAAGAAATATGCATCCAGGATTAGGCAATTCGATTGGCTGTCCTCCCTGATTTTGAAAGGCTGGTCCTGAAATTGTAATGCTATAATGTGCTTAAGGCTTTGTTTCAGTAATATGAGTAAAACATGAAAAAGCCTAACTCTTATTTTTAGTCTGGGTCTTAGAAGCATATTTTTTTATCCATTGGCCTACCAGGCTTGCTTTAGCATCAAACAGAAGCTGAAGACCAGAAAGAGTCCAGGTGGCAAGTGTTTGCTTCTAACTTACAGGGGAAAAAGCAACAAGAAAAGAATTTCATTTCCCTGCAAAAACATGGAGCAGCTGCTCTGTGCAGGAAAAAGCACTGGCTTCTGTAGACCATTATACACAGTGTGCATTGTGTGCAAGGCTGAAGTTCTGGAACCTTATAGTGTGTGTGTGTGTGTGTGTGTGTGTGTGTGTGTGTGTGTGTGTCTTCAATCAGCCTCCTTGCTGAATGAGTCACCATGGAGTTGTCATGGGGGAAAGACAGAAAGATGAAGCAGATAAAGCAGCTCCTTGAAGAACCTGTATTTCCACCCACAAGCATGCCAGATATGGTGATCTTCCTTTCTCGAAGCTTCTTCTTCTTGGAAGGAATTCTTGCTCTTCTGCAGCAGCACATGGCACTAAGGTAAAGGTCGGGTTTTGAAGAGAGTTTTGAGCCTGGACGGTCCATATTTTCGTGGGAGATAACGGGATGTTTTTGACAAAGTGAACGAATGAAAAAATGGTTCCTTGCCCCTAAAATTAGACAAATGTCACGGTCAAGCAAAGGGTGGAAAACTAGTGACCATCTTGAAGTCATTTTTGCTAAAGTAAGCAAACTGAATTTTAAAAAAGGTTTTATATTCTCATTTCATGGTAATTTGATATATTATGCTCCATGAAAAGAAGTTTCCTCAAATCCTAATATATTCTAAATTTGCTCATTATGAAAATGTTCTTCTCTTTGTTTACTGGTTTTTATTATATTATTACATTATCCATCAGAGATCAGTGAAACCCTGCTAGTTAGATAATAAAGTTTAAATCATTTTTATTTCCTGTAATTTTAATTTTGTAATAAATTGTTATATAATGTGATTCCTTTTGCAAAATAGTCTCAAACTATTCTGTTGCAGAAGATAAATATATATTATATTATACTATGTGAAATAATATATAGTAAATATCCATATATTTAAAGATCTGAGTAGCTCCTGGATATTTGCAGCTACACGATTGTTAACCGGAGGTCCATGGAGCACCTGCAATTTGGGGCACAACTGGCTTATTTTCCTGAAAATTTGATCCAGAGCTTTCATCACCTCCCTCAAAGGATCTGGGATTCAAAAAAGATTATTAATTACTATATTAAATAAATATTTAATACAGCTTATATGGTCTTTACACTGACAGAGCATATTTAAATGCCTTGAGACCTCCGAGACAATGCCAGCAGGAATTACTATAATTAAGAAAAATGTGTCTTTCCTGCTAAAAAAACAACGTGTCTTTCCCTAAAATCTGTGTTGTAATAAACACTTATACAATGAAAAAAATCTTGTTGGACGTTTTCATCCTTTGTCTTCTGGCAGTTTTGGTACCTCTGTGTATTCATGGTGTGTGGTTGATATTTTATCAGGACTTGGAGTTTCATAGCTCAGGATTTCCTCTAAAACTGACTGGGTTTGCATCCACACATTTCATATCTTTGACTGCACAATTTCCTGGTAGATTCCTTGTTGTTTAACTGTATTAAATAATACAGTGATAGATCTCTGAAAAATTTGTCAGAGTGTATATGCAATTTATCTGGTTCTGTCATTCACATTGCCAGGAATGGAAGACTGGCAATTTTTTCCTCAAAATAGATTTTCTTAATACATAAACTATAGAAGTGATTTTTCTGAAAAGAATTTTTTTCCCTGAGCTTTTTAGTAGAGTAGATATTTGTAGAACATACTGATCATTTCTAACATTTAAAAACAGTCATAGGGAAGTAAAATTTCTCCGTTTCAAAACATTGAAAATCTCAGACATTTACTTGCTCAAAATTCTAATTCCTAGTGTATTGTTGGGTGCTGTATTAGGCACCGTACGCTAGACTAGAGAAAATTAAAGGCATCATAGTCCAAATTATTTATTTTATACATGAAGAAACTTCAACTATTCTGGATGGCTCCTATGTTAGCTAAGGGAATCAGAAACCACCTGTTTTGGTTCTCTTTTAACTGGCTCCCATGCTCCGATAGATCTGAAGACTCCCTCCCAGGCACTTATGGAACAAGGGAAAAAGATCCGACTGTCCTGCTGGTGGATAACAGCGGAAGCGGCAGCACCCAGGCCATCCCGTCTGATCCTTCGTCATATAGCAGGACACTCTCATTTGCCAGGCCAGCTTCCCCTCTTCGGGGTCCTATAGCCCCTCAGGTGGCTGCGATGAACCTAGACCCACAGCTCCTCCACCTCGCCCCCACTGTGACTCAAGCAGAACCAACGTCAGAGACTTCAAAGGCTTAAACTACTGTTGTTTTTGAGTTGAGGGTACTGATTATTAGAGCTCCTAAATTCAAGCTGAATGAAAGAACGTCAAAACTTATGCATATGTAATCAGAGATGTTAGGAAGCTTATTCTGGAAAACACTGAGGCTTATTAAATGTGTACCGCACCTCTTTTCACCCTAAAAGTTTGACAACTGTCTCACAAGATGAAATATAAAGTTATCCACCATGAGAAGGAAGGCAGCCTCGCAGATAAGAAATAGCAACAGTTTTGGAGTCGTTCAGGAATGGACTGAATCCACTTAGGGAGTGTTTCGTCCTTGGTCAAATTGCTTAATCTACCTGAACCTCAGTTTTTTCATCTGTTAAACAAGAAAAGGTGGGGATGAGTAGCATTTACATCAGATGGCTCTTGTGAGTGTCATATTATTACATGATATTTAGAAGATATACAGCTCATGGTAGGCACTCAATAAACAGTCATCAGAGCTCATCCCATGTACCCAACAGTCACGGTTCTTCGTAGGGTAAGGAAAAAAGTCTTTTAAAAATGTGTTTATGTGTCATAAATTAATATCAAAACTGGAAAGGCAGAGCAGACTACTGGACTGGTACTTTAATAGTATTCAAGAAGATCATTACAAGTAACACATAAAATGGACATCCTTAAAAATATACACTACTATGTATAAAATAGATAACTAATAAGGACCTACTGTATAGCACAGGGAACTCTACTCAATACTCTGTAATGACCTATATGGGAAAAGAGTCTAAAAAAGAGTGGATATATGTATATGTATAACTGATTCACTTTGCTGTTCACCTGAAACTAACACAACATTATACTCCAATAAAAATTTTTAAAAAATCTTTGTAGCTTCTTTAGATTAAGTTTGATTTTCTGTCTTGCTTAGAGCCAATAATAGTAATAGCAGCAGTAAAACATAACTCATTTTGGGGGGTAGCTAATATAAATGTCATTCTACAAATTCTGAAAGTCAGATGCAAACAAAATGAGTTTTTATAACTACAGCTCAACCTGTAAATAAGAACATTTGCAGAAACATCATTGTATTTTTTTAAAAAAACAAGCTAAACACACTATGAAAGTAAAATTGCATAAATATATGCCTAGGAAACAAAAGTGGTGTTCTTAAAGTCTGGTAAAATGCTTTCAGTAAATTGTGTTATATTTGCTTTATAATAGGAGAACTCAGAGCAAGTTAAACTGAGTTATGTGACTAATGACATAAACAATTGACATTATTCTGTCTGAATTCTGTCTAATCATGCCTAATTGACATATTATGTGATTTTTTTTATCAACAAGAAGAAATTAGTAGGAACTGTTGTGATTTACTAAAAATATGAGCTCTGTTTCATCTTTCCATCTTGTTCCACTTTTCTCTCCTCCCTCCCGCTTTCCCCTCCTCTTCCTTTTATTTTCCCTCCTCTTTCTTCCTCTTTCCCTCCTCCCTCTCCCCCTCCTTCTTCTCCCACCTCCTCTTCTTCCTCCTTTTTCTCATCAGTATCCTAATAATCCAATATTATTTGAGAAAGGTTGTTTCATGCAATTAAGTATGTACCTGGATTCCATCTTTCTAAAATGCAGCAATCCTAGTTAATTCCAATACAAGGCTCAGTAGGTATTGAGTAAACACTAGTTAATGACTGATAAGAATACAAATAGAATCTTAACTTTTTTTAAATTTAAATTTAAATTTTTTATTGAAGTATAGTTGATTTACAATGTTGTGTTAGTTTCAGATGTACAGCAAAGTGATTCAGTTTCTTTTATACATTTCTTTTATATATTCTTTTTCACATTCTTTTCCATTATGGTTTGAATATAGTTCCCTGTGCTATACAGTAGGTCCTTGTTGTTTATCTATTTTATATGTAGCAGTTTGTATCTGCTAATCCCAAACGCCTCATTTATCCCCACCCCGCTCGTTCCCCTGTAGAAACTGTAAGTTTGTTTTCTATGTCTGTGAGTCTGTTTCTGTTTTGTAAATAAGTCAGTTTGTATCATATTTTAGATTCCCCGTATAAGTGATATCATGTGATATTTGTCCTTCTCTGTCTGATTTACTTCACTTACTATGATAATCTCTAGGTCCATCCATGTTCCTTCAAATGGCCTTCTTTCACTCTTTTTTTTATGGCTGAGTAGTGAGAACCTTAGCTTTGATGGATAATATACTTATTTTCCTTTTCAGTTGACGTTTAACTACATTGCCTCGGCAGTGACAAGTGCAGTTGCACTGAACTCACTCAGAAGAGCTCTGTGCTTGGGGTATAATGCTCGGTAATTGCCGTCTTGAAATTCTTAATACTTTTATCTTTGAACCTGTGTTCTGAAGGGAGCACGTGCTGGGGGCTTCGAGACCGGCTCCCACGTGGTTCTGCCTGTCTCACCTCCTTCCCCCTTCCTGGGATGGGTTCTTGGCTACCTGGCGCCTGAGGACTCTGGCAGGGGAGCAGCCCTGGGTGCTCTGGTCCATCCCCTTCCAGGTACCGCCCACTGCCCACGTGGGTACTGTGTGTCCTGGGAGGAGGCTGCAGTCCCTGAGGGTCGGTGGTCGGCTGTGGGTGGGGGCAGAGGACCTGGTGGGAAGGGAAGACTGATTCCCCCATTCAGCTGGGACTCTGCGTTTTCAATGTGCATTGGACCTGGCAGATTACGTAGCTGGCCCTGGCTTTAGTGTCATTATTAGTGTACTACTTACTGAGTATTCTGGTTATACAGAGACATCTCTGGATTAAACCATAGAGAAACTAAGCGTTTCTTTCCAAATCCAGCTAAGCATTCGGTAATAGATGCTGTTTGTCTAAATATTGATTCCTAATATTAAGAGACTACCCTGGAAGAGTTTAATTTTCTTTTAAGTTTGACTACCTTCATTTCATATCAATTCTAAATACTATTTAACCTTGACTAGCAATATTTTTGTGCACTCAAAGTATCTGAGTATCTTTACAAAGCATTGTTAAATTGAAAAGTACTTGGGGCCAGGTGACACTGATTAGAGAAGAGGGGATTAAAAAAAAAGAAAAAAGAAAGAAAAGAAGAAAGAGGAGACGGAAGTGAAAATGGCTTAGAAATCGAGGAATGAGGAATGACATCAGAAAGATGGCAGCATAGGAGGCTCTAGCCCTCGGGTCCCCAAGGAAACAGGAAACCTGCTGGATAGTCGGGCACCAGGTCGGGGGAGAAGCAGGTGGAAAGAGTCTGGAGGTAATACAGCTCATAACAACCAGATCTACTGAGGGCTTACCACATGTCTGGCACTGTCTAGATACACAACATATGAGAATCCATTTAATGCTCATGAGAACTATGAAGGAGAAGCCATTATGATTCCAATATTGTGGTAAAGGGAGCGGAGGCTCAGAGAGATTAAATGACGTGCTCTAGGCTACACAGCAAGGAGGCGGCAGAACAAGAATCTAATCCAGGCACTTGGGTCTGGAGACCAGGCTTCTAATCATTATTCCATAGACGAGTTCTGTTTGGAGTCTGGGTTTGGAGTTTGAGATTGCATTTGGGCTGCCCATTTAGGAGTAGTGAAATTACAGAGATCAGTTTCAGTAGTAATAGCAACATTTTAGTTTTTATTTCACTTATTGACAGAAAAATAACTGGAGGATTCAGGGGGAAAAAGCATGAAATGAAAATACCAAAGAACTTTTGGTCTGATAGTATCTTACATTTGTACATAACATTCTGTACTTTGCAAAGTGTTTTCAGGGGTACTATCTCATTTATTTTGCAAGATGACTTGGCAAGACAAGTGTTATTGTCCCCACTTTACACAGATGAGGAAATTGAAGCTTGGAGAGATTGTGATCTCCAAGCCCAGATAGCTTATAAAATGGAGATTGAAGTCTTCAGAATTCTTTCCACTAAGGATTAATTAGTAGGGGGAAAATTGTGGAGAGTGAAATATTTTCTAATCTCGATTGAAACAGTTCATTACAGATCATTTTCTTCTCACTGAAATCACTTTCAAGTGGCTGCTGTGTCATGTGTACTTTATTAATTGAAAGTGTATCAGCCAAAATAGTGAAAAATTACAATATATGAGAAGGAAGCTTGTGGATACTAGATAGGATTTAATCCAATTGATTCATCAGAAAAGCCATCTGGATATTGGTGTCCATTATTTTACTTCTTTTCTGGGCAGCTCTTGCTAGATTCACTTTAAACAAAGGTCTCTCAGTATATTTTGTTCTTGAGTCAACATTTAAGAAACAGTATTTGGGATTGGGCCTTGCCTTTGAATTTTAAAGAGGGAGTAAGGGGGAAGCAAACAGGCTGACTCATTTTCCAGAATTATACACATTGAAGAGAGCAGCACAAAGGAGTGTACATCCTGACATCCGCAGTGAGCACTGAAGGAAAGGATTCTTGGCATATATCAGCTAACACAATCACTCTCACTTTCACTGGCTAGAGGCTGGCTCTTTTTGTTCTCTGTTTCTGCCGAGTTCGTAGCCCTTAGACTCTCAACAGGCATGTCAAAAAACAATATTAAGAGATTGAAATTTAGTATTTGTTTTTCCCAGAGCTCTATGAAGTAGGATAGGATTAGGCGATGCTGCAGAATTGAAGATGACAAGGTGGTGAAGTTAATATGTTTTCTCTCTGTCAACATGAAGCTGAACTAGCCTCCCTGAATCAGATTTATAAAATGGTGACGTGCAGAGGATCTTCGAGAGCTGATGAAGACATTAATCAACGAATGAATGGATGTCCTGTGCTCTGTGTGGAGCTGGGATGACAGCGGGAAGCGAGAGAGACGCAGCCCTTGTCCTCAGGAAGTTTCCAACGTAATGGGAAAGATACACAGTTAAACAAGGAAGTGCCCGTTGAGCATGCCAACCACTGGTCACCTCGCCCTCTCATTATCCCATCAGGTGACTGGACAGCCCTCAATGTATGAGGTCCTGGAATATGACCTTAAGTTAAAGCTCAGTATTGTGCGCTTTGACATGTGGGGAAAACTGGGAGGACCTTGAGTGGCAGAACTGCAAGTTTCCCTGCTCTGCTCCCCCAGATGGGGTCCCCCAGCCAAACAACTTCACTCCTGGCGGGAGCCAGGCCCAGGGCTTGTTTATCCCTGAGGAGCAGGTTTCTGACAGCCCCCAGAATTATTCAAACGAGCCAATCTCATCCTCGCCCTGGAACCAGGGGTCACCCACCCTCCTGTTACTACAGAACCTGCCTCTCCCAGCCTCTGGCTGGTCACCCTGTTCCAGAGCGCACCCCCAGGGCGGCCCTGCATGGCATGGTGTCCTTTTCTTTCGGGCTGGGAGTATATGTGACTAATAAACTACTGCCACTGCCATCTGTCCAGTGTGCGTGTTGCAGGTTGGCTTGAAATCGTTGGGTGAGATTCCCTCCCTCACCTATGGAGTAAAGAGGAGTAAGTCAGAAAGAGAAAAACAAATACCGTATGCTAACACATATATATGGAATCTAAGGAAAAAAAAAAAAAAGGTTATGAAGAACCTAGGGGTAAGACGGGAATAAAGATGCAGACCTACTAGAGAATGGACTTGAGGATATGGGGAGGGGGAAGGGTAAGCTGGGACAAAGTGAGAGAGTGTCATGGACATATATACACTACCAAATGTAAAATAGATAGCTAGTGGGAAGCAGCCGCATAGCACAGGGAGATCA
The DNA here is from genome assembly GCF_949987535.1 of Balaenoptera acutorostrata. Classification (NCBI taxonomy): domain Eukaryota; kingdom Metazoa; phylum Chordata; class Mammalia; order Artiodactyla; family Balaenopteridae; genus Balaenoptera; species Balaenoptera acutorostrata. The sequence goes on from NC_080081.1 coordinate 8,703,120, forward strand.
GCTCGGTGCTTTGTGACCACCTGGAGGGGTGGGATGGGGAGGGTGGGAGGGGGGGAGATGCGAGAGGGAAGAGATATGGGAACATATGTATATGTATAACTGATTCACTTTGTTATAAAGCAGAAACTAACACACCACTGTAAAGCAATTATACTCCAATAAAGATGTTAAAAAAATAAATAAATAAAATAAAATACACTATTTCAAAATTAAAAAAAAAAAGAGGAGGCAATCAAAACAAAGGTACTTAGACATTGAGTTAAAATTTGGTTTCCTCTTATATCCACTTACTGCAGGGAGCTGAGCTGTGAAATGGTTGATATGAATGTCGACTACTCTTTTTTTTTTTTTTAGATATGTTGCAACGTTAATGGTTTTTTGTGTTTTTTTAAAATTCTATTTTTATTTTATATTGGAGTATAGTTGATTAACAATGTTGTGTTAGTTTCAGGTGCATAGCAGAGTGATTCAGTTCTACATATACATGTATCTATTCTTTTTCAAATTCTTTCCCCATTTAGGCTATTACAGAGTATTGAGCAGAGCTCCCTGTGCTATACAGTAGGTCCTTGTTGGTCATCCATTTTAAATATAGCCGTGTGGACATGTCGACTACTCTTTGAAGCAGCTGAACAGCAAACACAGAACAATGGAAACTAAATGCTGCTGTATACCTTCCCTCAAAACCTTATCTTCATGGACCTGGAGATGGCTCAACAAGAATGAAACTTCTTCGTCGATTCGTGTTATTAGTCTGAGCTACAAACTGATAGAAGACTTTGTAGATGTTAAAGAGGCAGAGATTGAAATTTCATATTGTTCAGTTCGAATGTTTGGCTTACTTGGGAGGTTCAACTTTTCATCTGTCAATTTTCAATCGTCACCTTGATTTAATAAGCCTTGCAGGGCTTCCCTGGTGGCGCAGTGGTTGAGAATTTGCCTGCCAATGCAGGGGACATGGGTTCGAGCCCTGGTCTGGGAAGATCCCACATGCCGCGGAGCAACTAGGCCCGTGAGCCACAACTACTGAGCCTGCGCGTCTGGAGCCTGTGCTCCGCAACAAGAGAGGCCGCGATAGTGAGAGGCCCGCGCACAGCAATGAAGAGTGGCCCCCGCTTGCCGCAACTAGAGAAAGCCCTCGCACAGAAACGAAGACCCCACACAGCCAAAATTAAATAAATAAATAAATAAAAATTTTTTTAAAAGAACACTTTCTAAAAAAAAAAAAAATAAGCCTTGGAGAAAATTATTCATCTTTGTGTGAGAAGTCTACCGAGGATGGTTGACACACACTCATAAAGCACGTCAGTATAAACACGAGTTGGTTCATGCATGCAGCAACACTACAACTTGTTTTCTTGAAGCAACAATTCTCTGACTCAGGACAGACTCATCACTTATCATCTCATCTTAATTAACTTATATTTTCATTTCAGTTAAAAGCGCACAAATCACAGTCTGGCAACCCTGGGAATGGATGTGTCTCAAGTCAGATGCTTGCAGTGTTGGTTTGGCCACGTGCCATGGCAATGGTGATGTGAAATTAACCAGGACAATTTTTACTGCACTGCACAAAGAAGAACTGGAATAAAAATATGGAATCGTATGAAAAAGGAACCGAAACAGCCACACTGTGTCACTGAATAGAGTTGGAAATGGTGAATCATAAATTTTAACCCCATGGTTACCCTAGTACCATAAGTGGTGACAAGGATTATTATTGAGATATCACCAAGATGACCCCTTGATCTCCATCTCACTTTTTGAGGCCAGGCAGTATGAAATTCTACTTGGAGAGATTAACTTTCTACCCTCTCTTGGCATGTTTAATTTTGGGGGTATTAGATGGCTATTTTTTTTTGCCTTAAAAAAATTATTTTATTGAAGTATAGTTGATTTACAATGTTGTGTTAATTTCTACTGTACAGCAAAGTGATTCAGTTATACATATACAAACATTCTTTTTCATATTCTTTTCCATTATGGCTTATCACAGGATATTGAATATTGTTCCCTAGATGGCTATTTTATTAAAGGAGTCAGTGGGTGATAAGAAAGGAAAGGGAAATCTCAAAGGGAAAAACAGGATGATGGTGAGAGCTAGGAAGCTCTAATATCAAATTTTACCCAGTTTAACAGTCTGGAGACATCCCAGATGAGAAAATGGAAAGAAAGAAGGCATTTTGAAATTTGATAGGACATAATAGTCATAGTCACCACATACAAAGTCTGCTGAGGGGCAGGTATACTAGATATTTATATATACCAGAGCAGTAGGGTTCTTGAACTTGACTGCACAATGGAATCACTGGGGGAGCTTAACAAAGAATACTGATACCTGGGTGTCCCCCAGAGATTCTGATTTTATTGTCTAGGATGAGGCTTGAGCATCTGGGTTTTTAAAAGCTTCCCAGGTGATGCTAAATTACAATGAAGTTTGAGAACCACTCAATTCAGTTCTCCCCACACCTTAGAGGGCAGGTATTATAATCCAAATTTATATAGTGGCACAAGTAATATTGAGAAGGTAAATAAATTTTCCAAAGTCATGCAACCAGTAAGTGTCAAAGCAAGGGCTGGAATGCTGCTCTGCCCAACTCCAGGGCCTGGGCTTTTCCACAGGCTGTTCTGCTCTCTGATGGATTCTGTTAGAGAACAGGGCAGGGAGAGCAAGGAGGCCCTGTCCTGAGTAAATGAGAGTCGATGATATTCACCTTTTACACTAGACCTGGAGTGTACACGTGAAAACTGGGACTTCAGAAGCTTAAAAAAAGGCTGCTAACATTTTACAGGCCGATATTCCCAAGTTAAACTGATTTTCTATATTTAGAGACATTTGAGCTGAGGTTGGTTCTCTGAGCTCCTTGAGTGAAAGAAAAGAAAGGTTATATTGGAATTATGCTTCAAAGATTGAAATTGGTTCTCTTCTGTTTCATGAATGAATTGCAATGAATATATTTGGCATTTTATAATTTTTCTTACCACTCCCATTATCTTTCTTCTAGCTCACTCTTCAAATGACAGAGTGATTTACTGACTGTCTTTTAGAAGTTCCATTTCACTGAACAAATGGTGAATATAAAAATTTGCCACTTGACCTCACACTGACTCAGATATTCAAAAGATTCATTTGATTAAAAAGAACTCATGGAAATGGAAGCCAATAAATGTTAGATTGTAAGGAAATAGAGAACATTCCAAGATTTGTTCTTTTAAAAATCAGTGGGAAGCAATCCAAACTACTTTTTCATTTAGGATGACCAGAGGCTGGGTTTGCTTTCTATTTGTAAATTACATGGTTTTTTTGGCCACATTTGTCTGTCTGACATTGACTTCAGTCATCTTCACCCAAGGAAACCAAAACACATTAGTACATTTCAAGAAATGCTCTCAGTAAACATATTTACTCTTCCTGCCAAAATCCAGAGCAGGTTACATACAGGGGGACTTGAATGTGTAAAACAAGCATATATTCGAAGGAGGAGCCTCAAAGCAAAATTAAACTTCTGTGTTCTTTTAGGAATTAGTCATGAAAGGTCTGATAATTACGTATAAAAGCAAAAGACTAGAAATAGCCCAAATGATCCTCTATAGAGGACGGGTTGAAAAAATTATGAAAAATCCTTACTGTGCAGCCTGCATTGTGTTAAAGTTTTTAGGTACAATAATGGTATTGTGCATATGGGAGATAATTTTATTGACTCATAATATTAGTAATGAATATTGCACGATTTAGTGTTGAAATATCGCATCTGTAACTTTAAAAGTTTTTAGCTAAAACAAAAACAACAATCCATTTCAAAAAAAAACAACAAAACACAACAAACAAGAGAACCTCAAAAGGGGTAAACTAAGTATGACAGAAATCTTGATAAATTTTTAACTCTGAGTGGTGAGTCTATGGGAGTTTATGATGTTGTTCTATTTTTATGTATGTTTGGAAATATTCAAAATAGAAATATTTAAACACTGGTAGACCCAGGCTTCTGCCACTTGATAAGGGATATATAACCAAGAGTTTACATTTTTGTTTATGTTTCAGTATCCTTATGCAACAAAAAGGATTGTTAGACATGGAAATAGGCCACTTAATATAGTATCCAGGTTTGGCTAACTCTATGTGCATGGAAATATCCCCTAGCTCAGGATAAGTAACTGTGGCCTCATGGAAAAGGTGGGCTACAAACCCCATAAATGGAGACTGCTCTAGTTCACACTGGTCTCAGGGAACATTACTTACAGCTTCACTACCTAAAGTAGCTGTTTAACTGACATGACTCAGTTTAGATGGGCTGGAATTCTAGCAAAACGAGGTCTCATTATTTTAATACTCTTAGTAAGATTGGAAAGGAGACTTTCAAATATCTGAAAGTTGCCAAAAAGGCCTTTTTCCAGGGTTGGTCTTAGGTAAAATTTGAAAGAAGGTACTAGTTTGCCTCTGAAAACCTTTCATTCCCAGGTTGGGTCTTACAGAACCCTTTCTGCACTGAATCCTCATACTTATTTTTTTATTCTGCCTCTTCCTATGCAGGGCTCAATGTGCATTTTGAGAGACTGCAACTGGGTCTACCTCCTTTGCTCGTGCCATGCCATGGTCCCAAGCCACTCAGCACTTGGTTCCACGCTGCTGTCTCCCTGCTTACTTTATCCTATCCATACCTACTTTTAATTGGGAGACCAAGGTGTGAAATAAGTGCAATTTGGGGGAATGGAATTTGAGTCCTAAATTAAACCTGGGGCTAAAAGCATCCCAGGCAGGTTGTACCTCTGACTCCCAGCAGAGACAGACACAATCCTTCCGGAGGGAAATCACCCTCAAGTGTGGCCTCCAGTTTCCCCACAGATTAAGATCAACTAAATATGAGCTCCTAATAAAAAAAAACCATCAAACACACCAGGAAATAAATCACCCTGAATGAAATTCAGCAGAAACAACAAAAATTAGGTTAGGACTCCAACATTTCGGATTTTGACGTCATCAGAGACAGAATATAAATATCAAGTTGGAATTTGTTTAACAAAATGAAGGGTAAATTCTTTTTTAACAATCAATAAGAGGTTATCCAAAATGACCAGTAACATATAAATATGAGAATACAACATGATCAAGTTCAGTTAATCTCACAAACACAATGTAAAGTGGTGCAGACATACAATGGACAACAGTTTGGCTATTTCTTATAAGGCCATACGTGTGCTTACAATACAACCTAACAATTGTGCTCTGGGGCATTACTCCAGAGAAATGAAACCTTTATTCATAATAGCTCCACCCTGGGAGCAACTAAAATGTCCTTCAATGGGTGAATGGTTGAATATATGTATATTCATACCATGGAACACTTCTCAGCAATGAAAAGGAAGAAACTATTGGTATGTGCAACAACTTGGATGGCTCCCAATGAAATTATGTTGTGTCAAATAACCAGTCCCTGAAGCTTACATAGTATATGATTCCATTCAGGTAACGTTTTTGACACGGCAACATTGTAGATAGCAGATTAGTTGTTGCCAGGGGTTAGAGAGGGGTTGGAGAGTGGGTAGGAAGGAGGCAGTGGTGACTGCTAAAGGATAGCGGAGAGGGGTTCTTGTGGTGATGGAATTGTTCTGTGTCTTGAATATGATAGTGGTCACATGAATGTACACATGTGATAAAATTTTTTAGAATTAAATACACACACGTAAAATTTGTGAAATTTGAATAAGATGCATGGATTTTATCAACATCAGTTTCCTGGTTGTATTATTGTACAACAGTTATGCAAGGGACTTCCCTGGCAGTCCAGTGGTTAGGACTCTGCACTTCCCCTGCAGGGGGCATGAGTTCGATCCCTGATGGGGGATCACACAAGCCATGCGGCCAAAAAAAAAAGGTAGTTATTCAAGATGTGACCATTAGGAGACACTAGATGTAGCATATACAATATTTCTCTGTATTATTTTTTCTCACTTCATGTGAATGTACAGTTATCTCCAAATTGAAAGGTTAATTAAAAACAAAATATAGAGGTCATTTTTAAAGCAATAAAAATGTAAAGTACATTGGCATAAATCTAACGCAATGAGTGCACGGTCTGTATGGACAAATTTGTTAAACTGTATTGGGAGACACTAGATAAGAGCTAAATAAATGGAAAGATAATTCACATTCATGGAGTGAAAGACTTACTGTCATAAAGATATTAATGGAGGTAGAATCCAATAAAATTTCAATAATAATCCCAATGGGATTTGTTGAGGATGGTGACAAACTGATTCTAAAATTTAGATTCAAGTTCATAGGTCCAAGAATACTTAAAATACCTCTAAAGAGGAATAAGATAGAGAAGCTTACTCTACCAAATTTGAAGACTTTCTGTAAAGCCATGGTAATCAGCACCATGTAATTATGGTCAGGCATAGGCAAATGGCCTAATGAGAAAAGGTATATATGCAAATTTCTTTATAATTGTGCAGGCATTCTGGATTGCTGGGGAAAGAACTGACTATTAATAAGTTGTGTTGGGCACTTGGTTATCTAAAGAAAAACTGAAATTGGATTATTACTTTATACTTTTCACAAAATTAAATACTCAAGTATGAAAAGTTTTAGAAGAAAATATAAGAAATCTTTTTAGGACAGAGAGGTAGGGAAGAATTTCTTAAACATGATACAAAAAATACCAACGTAGAAGAAAAGATTGATAAATCTGATGAAAGTAAAACCAAGAACTTCAGTTCAAGACACTACAAAGAAAATGAAAGTAAAAACTCAAACCGGCAGCAAATGTTTACAATATATAAAACCAATAAAGCATCAGTAATCAGGACACATAAGAGCTACAAACCAGTAAGAAAATGTCAACTCAGTAGAAAAATTAGTAACATGCATTAATAGACATTGTATAGAAAAGGAAATACAAATGTCCAATAAACTTATGGAAAGATGTTTAATCTTATGAGTAATCAGAAAATGCCAATTAAGTCAACAATGCAATACCATTTAATATCACTAGATTGGAAAAAGCAAAGAAGTCTGTTAATATGCATTAGTGAGAATGTGGAGTAACGGGCGATTTTTACACACTCCTGGTATAAAAAATGTCAATTGCTACAATCATTTTGGCATGCAATTAGGTACTATCTGGTACAGTTAAATATTCACAAAGCCTGTGTGACAGCAATTCCATTCTTAGAATATACTCTAGAGAAACTCTTGGGTGTCAAAATTCTCTTTACAACCTTGTACGTAAAATCAAAAAAGGAAGTCAACATAAACGGTCAACGATAAGCAAAAAGTTTGGCGACTTCTTTAAAAAAAACTATACATACTCTTACCATATGATCCAGCAATTGCTTTCCTTGGTATTTTACCCCAAAGAGTTGAAAACTTACATCCGCACAAAAATGTGTGCACACGTGTTTATAGTTTCATTCATAATTGCCCAAAATTGGAAGCAACCAAGGTGTCCTTCAATAGGTGAATGGATAAATAAACTGTGGTACATCTAGACAATGGAATAGTATTCAGCATTAAAAAGAAACGAGCTATCAAGTTATGAAAAGACATGGAGAAAACAAACTTAAATGCATATTACTAAGTGAAAAAAGCCAGTTTGAAATGGCTGCATACTCTATGATTCCAACCATGTGGCAGTTTCGGAAAAGGCAAAACGATGGAAACAGTAAAAAGATCAGTGGGCTCTAGGGGTTGGTAGGAGGGATGAATAGGCAGAGGATGGAGTTTTTTTAGGGCAGTGAAGCTATTCTGTTTGATACTATAATGGTGGGTACATATCATTACACATTTGTCAAAACTCATAGACTGTACAACAGCAAGAGTGAACCCTAATGTAAACCATGGACTTCGGGTGATAATGATGTGTCCGTGTAGGTTTATGGATTATAACAGATGCCAGGGTGCTCTCAGTAGGAGAGGCTATGCACATGTGTGGGAACCAGGGCGTGTGTGGGAACTCTGTACCTTCCAATCAGTTTTGCTGTGAACCTAAAACTGCTCTAAAAACTAAAGTAGTAATATATATCAATGTTAAGTTCCCGACTGAACTGTGATTATGTAAGAGAATGTCCTTTTGTATAGGAAGTATACCCTAAAGTATACAGTGGTCATAGGGCATCAGGTCAGCAACCCACTCCCCAATTTCAGTACTTCAGGAAAATAATTGTACTTGTCGTTTTCCTTTAAGTTTGAGATTGTTTCGAAATTAAAAAAAAAATTTTTTTTAATGAAACTGGTCCTTATCAGTGTTCTTAATGGGAAATTTCAGTGTTTAGTTTTTTGTCTGCTCATTTCCCCAAGTTAGAGGTATGCAGACTCCGAGTCATTCTGAAAAATCTGCGAGGCCCCAGGGGAGCAATTACTCTCAATCTGTTGTTCACTTCCTAAGGCCACCTTTTCTTCAGGGCTGACTCAGGCTTCTGACCCAGTGAGTAAGAGTCTCCCCCAGGAGACAAGTTATAAAAGGCCATCTGTCCAGGTGCACTTTTTTTTTCTTTTTAAAGGTTTCCATTTCTGTGTTCTGGAATACAGGGCTATCAGATACAGACACAAGGGCATTTCGGGCCATTCCCAGGCAGGCAAAATAAGGGAGGGTCTCACACAACACAATTCCCCAGGAACACAATTTTCAGCATTTCCCTACCACCTTCCCTCTTGGTAAGGCTTCCCTGTCTGTGCCACGTTTTTCCTTCCACCAGCCCAATTCAGACGACCCCACCCTTCTAAGCAGCCAGACCCCTATGCTGGCCACTGATATTCTATTTTTTTGGAACTCTCCAGGTTTCTATTCTTTTTTTTTTTTTAGTGTAAACATATAAAAATTTTAATGGAGTAAAACATGATAAATCTGGGGTTACTGCATACTTGCTGCAGAAATAAAATATACAGTCATCTCAGAAAAGTTAAAACTATTGAGATACAACCTAATTTATCAGGAAGGATAAATTGGAAAGATTCTGAATTGTAGCATCAGATAAAGAAGCATGATGTTCCCTCTTAAGTAAACACTGACATCTCTGAAAGCTAATTATTTTTGCACCAAGTAACTTGAATATATTTGGAAAAATCATAGTCCCACAAGGTCAGAACATATTACTATAAGGAAAACAATTTAGCATGTGTATTTCAAAACAGAGATACATCGCCCAAGCCTCTCCTTGGTGTGGAAATGTGCCAAAGTTATGAGTTTGGGCTGAAAAAAGGGTGCCTCTTGTCAGGTATGTTTTTTCACATGTGCAAATTGTTCAATGGCCTCTGCCCTGGGAGAGGGCATTAACTCATTGGGGTATAGTTGATTTACTATGTTGTGTTAGTTTCAGGTGTACAGCAAAGTGAATCAGTTATACATATACATATATCTACTCTTTTTTAGATTCTTTTCCAATATAGGTCATTACAGAGTATTGAGTAGAGTTCCCTGTGTTATAAAGTAGGTCCTTATTAGTTATCTATTTTATATATAGTAGTGTGCTTATGTCAATCCCAATCTCCCAATTTCTCCTTCCTCCCCTTGCCCCTTACCCCCTGGTAACCATCAGTTTATACTGGGTTTCTATTCTTAATCAAGATTTACCTTTTAATATAAATTAAGTTTAATAGAAGCTGAATGAATGTAAACTGGATTTAAATCTAGAAATGTCTCTGGTGTGGGGTTGGGCTGCTTCCTACCTGGTGGGAGAGCCTGTAGGAAGGTAGAGAAACACTGGGTTGGGTTTACGGCCCTGGCTTTTGTTTGTTTGTTTTTTAATTGAAGTGCAGTTGATTTACAATGTTGTTAGTTTCTGGTGTACAGCAAAGTGATTCAGTGATATATATGTAAGACCTTGTTGTTTATCTATTTTATACATAGTAGTTTGTATCTGCCCATCCCAAACTCCTAATTTATCCCTCCCTCCCCTTCCTCCTTGGGTAACCATAAGTTTGTTTTCTACATCTCTAACTCTATTTCTGTTTTGTAGATAAGTTCCTTTGTACCTTTTTTTTAAGATTCCACATACAACTGATATCATATGATATTTGTCTTTCTCTGTCTGACTTGCTTCACTTAGTATTATAATCTCTAGGTCCATCCATGCTGCTGCAAATGACATTCTTTTTTATGGCTGAGTAGTATTCCACTGTATACGTAGACCGCATCTTCTTTATCCATTCATCTGTTGATGGACACTTAGGTTGCTTCCATGTCTTGGCTATATTGTAGATAGTGCTGCAATGAACATTGGGGTGCATGTGTCTTTTCGAATTAGACTTTTCTTCAGATATATAGGGCCCTGGTTTTTAATGTGGCCACTGCTAGTAGGAGGATTAGTTACTCCTGTCATCACTCAAGCCTTCAGGAAAGAGTTATTTAACTTCATGGTTAAAACTTAGATGCATTTGATTGTTTAAGGGATGGAACAGTGTTTGGGCAAAAAGAGCTCTTTGCAGCTGAGGGCAAATTTCAGGATAGAACAAAAGGGAAAGTTGGTCACGAGAGGTAAACTGACTCTTATCTTTGTTATGTTTTCAAAATTTTCTACAATGGGTATGCAGTACTTTTATAATCAAGAAAATAATAAAAATATACAGTGACTCTATAGATATATGTCACAATAATGAGTTGAAGAATGAGAGTTTCAGGTCATATGGAATCCCATAAGGAAGTCATTTTGGAAAAGTATCTGCTACTCTTCTTCTTGTTCTAATTTTCCATCTTCTCTAAGTATACTAGATGTACAGGCACCTTTGCTCTTGAAAAATAAAATCAAACTTGTTCCATTTGCAAGAAGGGTGCCCACTGACGCCAGTTTTGAGGGTATGATTGACAATCGAAAATTAATTCAATATAGATTTAATGGTAACTTTAATAAGAAATTGTGTTATTTGCTACAGAAATTAGTAGTGTACCAATAATGTGGTGAATGGCTGCCAAATTTTCCTTGAAAGGTGTGATGTATTTGTTTCAAAGTATACAAGCAAGTCACTATTTTGAATTAATTTTGCACTACTTTTACTTACAGTCTTTTCTTTCTTTTCCTTTTTTTAAAGTTGATCAAAAATTAATAGTATCATTCAATTGGAGCATTAATATTGCATAAGAAGGGAAGGCATTTTGCAAACTTAAAGTTAGTTTAAATGTAACTCTTGAGTTGGCAGGAGACTTACTATTAATTATTTAGGGGCTTTCTGAGTTTCTTTATTGAAATCTTAGTCACTGTTTAAAATGTATCATTTATAGTAATTATTTCAGTTACTCATTCACTATTTATTCATCACACTTACTTAGGGTCTCTGCTATGTGCAATTTATTCCTTGGTAAATAAGAATTGGTGCTTGTCTTCAGAGAGGTTCCAATATAGTAGAGAACATAAGATGCATATGAGAAATACTATAAAAATTAGAAAGTGATAAGCCCAGCAAGAATCAAAATAGGTTAAGTGGTGGTAGTGTAGTGAGTGTAGTGATGAAAGAGATGGTAAGGTCATTCTCAGGGCAAGAAGAACACGGTAAAGGAAAAGAAGGCAAAGGACCCAAGGTTTGATTTGAGAACAGGGAGTAGGGGCTACAGCTTATACAGAAAAACTGCTACTGGCCTCTAACCACTATGGTTTATATACAGTCAGTCATAGATTTGTGGGTTTTATGGTTCCTGTTCCATAATCTACCTTTGATCTTTTCTGGTAATAACATGCTTTAGGGGTGGATGGAAAGAACCAATTCCTCTCCCTACTTGAAAATTTTGTTCTATGGGGAACAGCCAATCATATAATATTCAGCCTTTCTGTCCTCAAAGATGGGCATGTGACCCAAGCCAGAGTTCTTCCTAGGGATTTTTTTGAGTTGAGACTAAGGAAAGTGAGCCAGTTCTTCTCTGGTGTCATTCTGATGTACTTTATTTTATTTATTTTTTATTTTATTTTATAACATCTTTATTGGAGTATAATTGCTTTACAATGTTGTGTTAGTTTCTGCTGCATAACAAAGTGAATCAACTATATGTATACATATATCCCCATTTCCCTTCCCTCTTGTGTCTCCCTCCCATCCTCCCTATCCCACCCCTCTAGGTGGTCACAAGGCACTGAGCTGATCTCCTGGTGTGATGCAGCTGCTTCCCACTAGCTATCTATTTTACATTTGGTAGTGTATATATGTCCATGCCACTCTCTCACTTCGTCCCAGCTTACCCTTCCCCTCCCCATGTGCTCAAGTCCATTCTCTACATCTGTGTCTTTATTCCTGTCCTGCTACTAGGTTCATCAGAACCCTTTTTTTTTTTTTTTTTTTAGATTCCATATATATGTGTTAGCATACGGTATCTGTTTTTCTCTTTCTGACTTACTTCACTCTGTATGACAGACTCTAGGTCCATCCAACTCACTAGAAATAACTCAATTTCGTTTCTTTTTATGGCTGAGTAATATTCCACTGTATATATGTGCCACATCTTCTTTATCCATTCACCTGTCGATGGACACTTAGGTTGCTTCCATGTCCTGGTTATTGTAAATAGAGCTGCAATGAACATTGTGGTACATGACTCTTTTTGAATTATGGTTTTCTCAGGGTATATGCCCAGTAGTGGGATTACTAGGTCATATGGTAGTTCTATTTTTGGTTTTTTAAGGAACCTCCATACTGTTCTCCATAGTGGCTGTATCAATTTACATTCCCACCAACAGTGCAAGAGGGTTCCCTTTTCTCCACACCCTCTCCAGCATTTATTGTTTGTAGATTTTTGATGATGGCCATTCTGAACAGTGTGAGGTGATACCTCATTGTAGTTTTGATTTGCATTTCTCTAATAATTAGTGATGTTGAGCATCCTTTCATGTGTTTGTTGACAATCTGTATATCTTCTTTAGAAAAATGTCTATTTAGATCTTCTGCCCATTTTTGAATTGGGTTGTTTGTTTTTGTGATATTGAGCTGCATGAGCTGCTTGTATATTTTAGAGATTAATCCTTTGTCAGTTGCTTCGTTTGCAAATATTTTCTCCCATTCTGAGGGATGTCTTTTCGTCTTGTTTATGGTTTCCTTTGCTATGCAAAAGCTTTTAAGTTTCATTAGGTCCCGTTTGTTTATTTTTGTTTTTATTTCCATTTCTCTAGGAGGTAGGTCAAGAAGGATCCTGCTGTGATTTATGTCAAAGAGTGTTCTTCCTATGTTTTCATCTAAGAGTTTTATAGTGTCTGGTCTTACATTTAGGTCTCTAATCCATTTTGAGTTTATTTTTGTGTATAGTGTTAGGAAGTGTTCTAATTTCATTCTTTTACATGTAGCTGTCCAGTTTTACCAGCACCACTTATTGAAGAGACTGTCTTTTCTCCATTGTATATTTTTGCCTCCTTTATCAAAGATAAGGTGACCACATGTGCATGGGTTTATCTGATGTATTTTATATTTTACCTCTTTTTCATAAGAGTTTAAGATTGTGATCAGCCATCTTTCTGTAAAATTAGCTGTAAATTTCAAAAGGTCTCTGAAGGAAATTGAAGAGGTAATTGACTAAGCCCTCCTCCATTGGTCCTGTGTTGGTACCAATTGAAATGAGAAATAATTGGTTCAGAAGATCCCAATGCATATTCTTATAGATTTTTCTTTAGTAACACCAAAGGTGTAAGAGTAGGGAAGGAAATTGTGGGGTGAACTAGGCTAGGGGTTCCTAGCTAGACTTAACTTTCTAAGTGGTTCTGGTAGTAGGTAGTAAGATGTCATTTGGTCTGGACTGTTGAAAAAGGATTCACACAATAGAATTAATTGAATAATACCAACCACTGCGTTCTGTGTTCCAAACACACCTGCTTTCTCAGGTAAATAATCTTTGGTTACTGTCCTTAGAAGCCTCCCTAGAACTTCCCAACCTGGGCATCCCCTGAGAGCCTCTCCTCTTGGTTCATAAAGTGAATCTGGTGCCTACTCAATGTTTCTTTAATGTCAGCTTCTCGAAGGCTCAGTAAGATCCAAGTTCTTTTACCGGACATAATGTTACTTAGTCTCTTTAGTAGTTTAAATCTTTCAAATTGTTCTCTGGTAATACAATAGGAATGTATTTTCGTTTGGGAGAACATGAAGATTTATAGGCATTTGAGATATTGGGCTTGTCTTATTTTCATTTAATACAATATTTATCACTTTTGGTCATTAGAACATAATATTCATCTCAAAGAAAGTCAATACTTTTATATGCCTGTGAATGTGAAGTGCTGTTAGATTCTAAAACTGATTCAAGGGGACAATAGAGTGACTAAGCAATGGGATTTTGCCTCTTATTTGAAAATCTCCTACTTGTAGAAATTTGTGATTTATGAGCCAAGCTGGAAAGGCTTATTAATCTCTCTGGTAATCAGATAATTGTAGCGAAGAGTACCTTCCTTAGAACTTAGCAGAGTCAAGTTTAGGGCAAAATCAAGGGAAACAAAACAAACCATTAAGCTCTTTCAGATATATGTAATGAAATCCATCTTGTTAAGAACAAGAAGCACAAAAGTATCCCCCCCCCACCCCCCAGCTTGGTCTCTACCACCCCTTCTGTTCTTTTGACACTGGCATACATCCCACCAAATACATTGTCAAGGCAACATCATTCCTCATCTATTGAATGTCTGTTGTACGCCAGGCCCCGTGCCAGGTGTTCTGCTGAATGCAAACAGGAGGAAAACAGTTTCTTTAGATGAGGAGGTTGTGATCTCCTTAGTGAGACAGACATGTACAAGGTGTGTAAGACTGGCCTTGTAAGTGTGTCTGCTTCCACCTCGAGGAAAGGGCCAGCTGTGGTCTCTCACATTGTTGAGTGATGTGGGCTTGTTGTGGGCTGCTGAAAGTGGACCAGGAGAAAGGCTAAGGGCTGGTGAAAATGGCTGCAATCAGAGGTGAGAACAGATCTCAATATGGGAGGTAAAATCAGAGGCTAACCAGCAAATGCTGGACTATGATAGGACGTGAGCAACAGGTCAGGAGGAAGGCAGGAATCGACGTGTAGGGCCGTGATTAGGGTTTGGGTATAGTGGTTTTTTTTTTTTTTTTTTTTTTTAGAAATTCACGTTCTTTTATTTATTTATTTATTTATTTATGACTGTGTTGGGTCTTCGTTTCTGTGCGAGGGCTTTCTCTAGTTGTGGCAAGTGGGGACCACTCTTCATCGCGGTGCGCGGGCCTCTCACCATCGCGGCCTCTCTTGTTGCGGAGCACAGGCTCCAGACGCGCAGGCTCAGTAGTTGTGGCTCACGGGCCCAGTTGCTCCGTGGCATGTGGGATCTTCCCAGACCAGGGCTCGAACCCGTGTCCCCTGCATTGGCAGGCAGATTCTCAACCACTGCGCCACCAGGGAAGCCCGGGTATAGTGGTTTTAATTTTTTTTTTTTTTAACTTTTTAATTGAAGTAGAACATACCTAGAGAAGAGTACACAAATCATAAAATATACTTCAGTGAGTTACCATGTAACCACGAACAAGGTCAGACAGTAGAACATTACCAGCCCTTTGTAAACATCCCCTCTGCCACCACCATTTAATTTCTTTTGGTAACGTTTTGTAATTTTCAGTACATAAGTCTTTCACCTTCTTGATTACATTTATAACTAGGTATTTTATTCCTTTGGATACTATTGTTATTGGAATTGTTTTCTGCGTTTATTCATTGCTGGTGATCCTTTGGCCTTTGAGTCTTTTGAGGGCTCTGCTCACCTTTGAGACTCATCTACAGCCTTCAGAATTGTCAGGTGCCTCTAAAGGAGAAGTGGTCCAAATGCTGGTCTTGGCACTTTGGACTTTCCTCATCCCCTGGATATGGGCCTCACAATTATACACGTATATGATAGAAAACCTGTTGTTTTCTGATAAAGTACAAGGTCAGACAGAAATAATACAAGTGAGAGCAGAAAAGTGAGAAAGAGCGGATAGACTTGCATTCAGTCCTGACTTTGCCATTCTTACTATGTCTCATCCACAAGTTGACAATTGTGTCAATTTTCTTACTGAATGGAAATGGTTATAACTACCACATAATATGGTTTTGTAGATTAATGGAGACAAAGTGAGTAAAGCTCTTTATAAATGGTAACTATCACTCCTAATTGCCATGTTAGAGAAGGAAAGCAGTATGAGAATGGCTGATAAAACCCTGAGTGAGGTCATTTGATGTAATTTGGTGTACATCCTTTATTATTTCCTAAGTATGCCAATCTATCCTAAAGAATTTAGCATTCACTAAATAACCTAACAAGACTTTTAAAAAATTAAAAATGGTAATGTTTAATTAAAAATATTAAATTTGATAGCATTCTAAAATAATTTCTTTCTAAGTGGAACATTTTCCGCTTGAACAAAGGTGAATACAAACAAATCTCAATTTAACCCTATATATACTGGAATTAGTGTTAAATTAGGAACATTCGTCAAATATGCAGACATCCAAATGTTCTATAAACAGCAACAAATATTTTTTAAAAAGGTAATGGAAGAAAAACTAAAGAGAAACGTTAACAGTTGAACATATAAATGTGGATTTAGGTCTTAATTATAATTATGGTTTTTGAAATGTCCTGTAGATATGTTGTACGTTGATACATTAGAAATTAAGAAATAAATAGGCAAATTGGAGCCCCACCCTTAACAATGAGAGATAGGGATATCTTTAAAAACCTTCCATTATTAAACTGCATTGATAAAGTCTAAAGTTCAAAAAGTGATGGTTTTTTATTTATATCCTCCTTCTGTGGATTTTCCCCTTCCCCAGAGTGCCAGCTGTTACAGAAAAGTCTGTCACTTATCATATGAGGAAAGAGAGGGTAGAAGCATTTGCTTATATCCATCACTACTGGTGAAAACCAACTTTTGCCTGTCTTAATAGTGAGTTATTATCCCTATTTTCTTACATGAAGGATAATGCTTCAATTTTTTCATTAGTTCAGCTACAAACCTTTTGAACAACGATTGATATGATTAAGTGACTTACTGACAATTTGGGCAAACAAAATAATGAGAGCACATAGCCTCTGAATTATTTGTTGTTCAAAAATCTGGCATAACTTATTGAAAAGAAAAGGAAGAAAGTCTTTAAAAAATCTTTCTTTGTGACTTTATCATTGAAGTTTAAAAAATATTTTAAAATGCTAAGGCAGAATTTCCCAAATTTATTTGAGATTTTGGTTGTTATTATGAGAAAACAATGGTCAAATTTGACCATAGAAATGGTCAAATGAGTTTCAGAACCTTTGGGAATTCAACCAAGGTAATCTGATTTCTTTATGTCAGGACAATTCAAAATCTGTAATGCGATAATGCCTGTTGTGACTCTCCAGGAAAGTGAAATTGGGCTAGAATTTATCAAGTATCAATTCCCAGGATCATAGAGTATATTTCTCAACCTCTTCTCTGTGGAACACTTAGGAGGAGAGAAAATTAAGGTAGTAATCATATGCTAATGGATCCACTTCAAAAATTTTGTCCTCCATGTTCTGGCAAAAATGTTATTTATATATTTTAATTCGGTTTACTCTTATTTGTAAGATACAGTTGTTTCTTGAAAACTTACATCTCAGGATCAGTATAGTAAGAATTTGGCATCTTTAGATGATGAAATAATGTCTTTGTTCGGGCTGCTAAAAAAAAATCCATAGACTGGGTGGCTTAAACAACAGAAAAAACTTATTTGTCATTGTTCTAGAGGCTGGGAAGTCCAAGATCAAGGTGTTGGCTGATTCCTTTCCTGGTGAGAAGTCTCTTCCTGGCTTGTGAATTTTGGGAGGACACAATTCAGTCCCTAACAAATAATATGCTAAAAAAGTCTTTTTAGTGAGTATATTAGTTATGAGTCTTTTGATAGCAAGCACCAAAAATCAACTAGAGCTATAGTAAAGGAAAAAGGAGGGATCGGTTACAATAATAACAAAGGTATCATCTGGACCCCAAGGGCAAGAATGCAGCCGGGTGTCAGGAACATGTAGAACGGTGCTGTCCAATAGAAAAGTAATGTGAGCTGCAAATGTAGAACACATTGGTAATTTTAATCTTTCTAATAGCCACACTAAAAAAGTAGAAAGAAACAGACGAATTTAATTTTAATAATATATTTAATTTTACCAAATATATGAAAAATGTTTTAATTTGTAATCAGCACAGGAATATTAATAAGATATTTTATATTCTTTTTTTTTTGGTACTAAGTGTTTGAAATCTAGAGTGTATTGTACACTTACAGTACATCTTAATTGGAACTAGTCACATTTCAAGTGCTCAAAAGCTCCATGTGGCTAGTGGCTGCCATATGGGACCATGTGGGTCTAGAGCAAAGAATGACAAGAGCTTAGCGAACCCAGACAATTCTCTCTCAGCATTCAAATTTCACAGCAATTTATTTTGGTGGAAACATTTTAAAAATTTATTTAAAATCTGTTGAAGAGACAAGGAATGTCATACAAAATTTAAAAATAAATTCATCTATGTGTTATCTTCAGAAGTTGTATTTCTGAAGGTTTGAAAATAAAAAGATAGAAAAAGATGTATCAGGCAAACACTAATTAGACAAAAACAGATTAGAATATCCAATGAAACAGACTTTAAGGAATAAAGAGGTGCCCAATATAATGATAAGATTTTCAATTCACCAAGAAGGATAGCCATCCCAAACTATATCCATAATGAAGCCTGAAAATATATAGGGTGCAAATTAGCAGGACCGAGAAATTCACAAAACAATCATTTTAGTGGAATAATGTAAATATTTCTCATAGTGATTGATAGATGAAGAAAAAAATGAGGAGGGATATAGAATGTTTAAATAACGCAGTCAATGAACAATCTTAATTCAATGGACATATGTAGAACTTCATGCTCAACAGCTAGAGAATGCACATTTTTTTCAAACACCCACGGCACCTTTATAAAAAGGAAACACCACAAAGTATCAATATAACTAAAGATGAATTATTATACAAAATATGTCCTCTTACTCCAATGCAATGCAGTAAAAAATAAGTAATAAAAATAACCGAAAAGCACTATGTAGTAGAAAATATAAATGTGCAGTGTTAAATAACACATTCCAAAAAAGACATTTTAATGAAAATTTGAAGTCACTTAGAACTGATAATAGCTATACTGCACGTAAAAACTTGTGTGATGCAGTTAATACCATATTTAATAGGAAATGTATATCCTTAAATTCTAATATACATAAAGAAGAAAGGATGAATATTAATAAGGTCCAATTTACGAAATAACAAAAGAGCATTGGAAAAGAATTCATTTACAGTTTCTATTTCCTTTTCTTTTTCATATCATTTTGTCACTTAACACTGTTGATTCTACTTTCCAATTATCTCTAAATCCATCTTTCCTTCTCTTTTTCCCCTGCCCTTGTACTGTGGTTTAGCCTTCCTCATTTCTTCTTCATTTCACTGACTTCGTAACAGTATTCCCTATCACTCCCATCCCTCTCTAATCCATTCACCTCCTTGGTTAAATTTATTTCTAAGTATTTTATTATTTCTGATACTATGATAAATTAGCTTTTTTTTCTTTATTTCTTTTTCAGACACCTCATTGTTAGTGTAGAGCAACACAACTGATTTTTGTATGTTGATTTTGTATCCTGACACTTTACTGAATTTGTCTATTAGCTCTAACATTTTGGGGGTATATACCCAGAGATGAGATTGCTGGATCATATGATAGTTCTGTTACTGTTTTGAGGAACTGCCATACTGTTTTCCATTTTACATTTCCACCTACAGTGTACAAGGATTCCAATGTCTCCCCATTCTTGACAACATTTATCGTTTTCTGTGTTTTTGATAGTAGCCATCCTAATGGGTGTGAGTTAGGTATATTTTTAAGCCCTAAAATTCAACAGACCTCAGCCAATATTGAACTTTCATTGACTTTTTTTTTTTTTTTAATTTTTTATTATTATTATTATTTATTTTATTTTATTTATTTATGGCTGTGTTGGGTCTTCATTTCTGTGTGAGGGCTTTCTCTAGTTGTGGCAAGCGGGGACCACTCTTCATCACCGTGTGCGGGTCCCTCACTATCGCGGCCTCTCGTTGCGGAGCACAGGCTCCAGACGCACAGGCTCAGCAATTGTGGCTCACGGGCCCAGTTGCTCCGTGGCATGTGGGATCTTCCCAGACCAGGGCTCGAACCCGTGTCCCCTGCATTGGCAGGCAGATTCTCAACCACTGCGCCACCAGGGAAGCCCTCATTGACTTTTTAATTAAGCATCTTCTTAAAGCATCACATAGTGAGAACACCAAGTCTTAGTGGCCCCTAGTCAACTAAGTCTGTGATACAAGGACCACACCCTAGCATATGCCTAGTGCAGTGCCTAGCAGAGGTCCTGCACTGGGAAAGAGAGATCAAGGCATATTTGTTGAATGAGTGAAGGGTGTGTTTCTATTGACAGTGAACTTGGAAATGAACAATGTGGTGCTTGTTATCATTCATGGATGCCAGTGTCAAATGTGTGATCACTGACAATCCTGGGGCTCATGGGACCCTCTGTTTCTCTTTAGCAGCAGGTTGGAGGTGGATGACTGCTCTCCTTGTTGGTTGCCATCAGTTGGTCTTGAGCTTCAATGAATAGCAAAGAGTTCCATGTGTTCCATGTGTTCCTTGAATGCCCAACTGTCTTACATTCTAGAGCAGCACAGTAGAGTGAAGAAGCTTTGGGGAACATGGCTCTGCACCTACTGGCTATGTTGTCTTTAAGAATGATCTCAATCTTCCAATGCCTTCATGTGTAAAATGGGATTATGATACCTACTCCAGGAAATTGTCAAGAATTTAAATGAGATACTATGTGGAAAAGTGCAATGCATATACATGTAGGCATTATTGTAAATCTATTTTAATTAATTACATTTTTCCTTTAATGTGTGATTTTTTTCATTGATAGGAAGGTCCCTGCATTAAAATCTATGAATAAATTATAGAAAAACTCCTAAGATTTCTTTGGAGAAATTAATATTTTCTTTTAATTATCTCATTAGAATTACTTTGATCAGAGGATAAAAATCTAGCACTGATGTGCTACTTTTTAAACTACATTTCACCAACTGGAGTAAGAGTGGACTGAGATTGCCATATTTCACCTGGCCTCAGATAAAGAGGTGAGTTAAGCAGTAAATGCCTGACCTCTTCATTTTGAATGTCCTTGGTCACTGTGATGGAGTTTACTTGTACCTCCCCCAACTTTAATCAGCATATTTATGTCAGCTAACAAAGTCATCAGTTGGCATTCCTTTGAAAGTTCCAGAAGCAGTGAGAAGAAATCAAATTTTGCTGGTGGGCATTCCAAAATTCAAAGATAGTATTTTGTTCATTATGTAGCTCATGATTTAAAACCTGAATCTCCTCGATTGCGGTATATTCAATACCTTTTCTTCCAGATTAACCACAGGTTAGATATGTGTTGTGAAACTGTGGAACAGGTTACCAAAAGAGAGTACAACATGTTTTTTCCACCTGGAATAGCACCCACCATCCAATAGAAATTTCTGTATTGATGGAAATGTTTTATAATTCTGCCCTAATAGAATAGACACCAGCTACACATGGCTATTGAACGCTTGAAAGGTGGCTGGTATAACATTTTTAATTTTGTTTAATTCTAATTAATGAAAAATTAAACTTAAATAGCCACACGTGGCTAGTGTCTACCACACTGGGCAACTGAACAGCATAGAGTACGACAGCTTTAGGAAAATGAGAGTTGGTTTACAACCATATGAGATATACTTGAAAATGGCCTAAACTGGGTAAACTTACCTGCAGCTCCCTCACTCTGTCTTGTTTTGTTTCAGTTTTAGTTTCTATGTAATGAAGGAAAAATGTTAGTCTAAACTAAAATTGACTGTTGTTATAACAGCTGTTGGAGATACGTACAAGGAGGAATAAGGCATTTCAGGGGGAAAATGTGTTTCTCTACTGTTCTTCGCCTTTTGTAAAGATGGAGAAAAAGAGATAGAAATAAAAGACTAAAATTTCAAAGCTTTAGCCAATTCCTTGGTACTGCTATTGGATGAGACGCAGGTTAGAAAGCCCTTCCTTTGAGCGGAAATATTAACAACATCTAGGATAAGCAAAAGTGGACCCAGAGTTTCATAGTGGGTGATGAATGGCTTCATCTGAATTTCCAGGTAAGAGGAGCAGATAGTCCAAAAGTTAGGGAGCTCAGGAGCAGAGAGAGACAGAGGGGAAAACGTGGGAATGGAAGTGGTGAGAGGGGGCAGGAAGCTGCCACCTGGCTAGAGGCTGGGCCTGCAGGGAATGTAGCTGGTGAGTAATCCGCGGAACAGGAAGCCACTTTCACAACAGGGATGTTTAATTTCCCATTTTAAGTTGATCGCACTCCCACACCGTAAATCCTTCTTTTGCCCTCTTGTCTTCAGCAAAGTCTACTCCACCCGCAAAGCACTGCATGGATTGTTTGGGGGAAAGCATTTAAAAGAAAAGGGGCTCTGTTTCCTATGTGTGTCAGCACAAGGATAAGAGGCAAGTTCAGATAAGAAGGGAACCCCAGCAAAAGCAGCAAAAGTGATTATGAGAATATAATCCGCAAATACCTCTGGATGCATGAAGTGGTTAAAATCTCTAAGAGCCAAGTGACCGCCACAGACATGGAAATTGCATAAGGAATGAAGATACTGAACATGTTGTATTAGCTTATTGGCTTTCCAGTTTTTTAGAACTATGGATCTGGGTTTAGTTCATGGTGAAGAAGTTCATATCAACCATATGTGCTATTTCAACTAAGCCTTTTAAAAGCCTTGGATTATTGTTTATATCATCAACAGTTCTGATTTACATTTACAGTGATCCCCTGAGTGTACTTCAGTAGCTGAGTTTATACTTCGGGCAAAAAGAAAAATCTCTTTTAATGTAGAAATGTATGCAACTAGGTATACAAGCAAAGATAAAAACCTCTGAGCCCCCAGGTAACTGGTGGAGTTTGAGAGGAGCTATGATACATTTACAAAGAAACTAGAAGAGTCTTCTCTGGAAAATTCCAAGTGTAAATTAAAAGAAACAAACAAACAGATAAACAACAAAACAGTCTTTCCTGGAAGTGAGAGAATAGAATTAGAAACATAGGGTTTCTTCTGGCCCTGAAATGTTTTGATTTCTACAACTCCAGTACCTCTTTTCTTTGAGTCTAGCCAAAGGAGTTTGGTTCTGCTTGCCCACCCCTTTCTGCCATGAAATTCTGATGTTTACACAGTGTTTCATCACTTCTGTTAACCTTACTGGCTTTTGAGCAAGTGACTCTGAAAACACAGGTTGCCATATATAAAGTGTCAGTGCTCAGGCAACATTTTATTTGCCAAGTGCCTCACAATGTGTACTTCAAACACACACTCGAGGGCTCTTGGCTGTGGCCATCTGTTAGATTTGAAGACCGGATTTCAATATGTTGGTGCCTGGACTCATGCACGTTCAGTCCTGTCTTTTGCGACTCCTCCCCAGCAAAGAATCTTAATCTTGGCATTTAGAAAGAAGTCCAAGTCCTTTGTGCCTTTGTTCCACATCCTGCTGTCTCCATACATACACCCTTTCACAGCCTGTACCTTGGGGTCTTTTCAGAGAACGAATGGGCTGAGTTCAAGACGGCATTTGAATGGAGGAAAAAGGAACACGTTTCTGTCCTAGGTGAGCTACTCTCTCCTTTGAGGTTCCCGAATGAACTATATGCAGAGAACCTTGCCAGGGAAACAGGTACTTGTTTTACTCTGAGACTGGGCCCTAAATCTCTATGTATGAACCCCTTGGGGTTGCCTGGAGGATGTGACAATCTTTGTTGTTTGGGCT
Organism: Balaenoptera acutorostrata; assembly: GCF_949987535.1. Taxonomy (NCBI): domain Eukaryota; kingdom Metazoa; phylum Chordata; class Mammalia; order Artiodactyla; family Balaenopteridae; genus Balaenoptera; species Balaenoptera acutorostrata. The sequence continues at coordinate 8,726,908 of NC_080081.1, forward strand.
AGTCATAGGCGGGTGGCTTATAACTAAATTTCTTACTTTTTCCCCTTATTCTTTTTTTTCTTTTTTTAATAAATTTATTTATTTATTTTTGGCTGAGTTGGGTCTTTGTTGCTGTGCACGGGCTTCTCATCTTGGTGGCTTCTCTTGTTGTGCAGCACGGACTCTAGGCGTGCAGGCTTCAGTAGTTGTGGCTCGCGGGCTTTAGAGCGCAGGCTCAGTAGTTGTGGCTCGCGGGCTCTAGAGTGCAGGCTCAGTAGATGTGGCACGTGGGCTTCAGTAGTTGTGGCTCATGGGTTTTAGAGCACAGGCTCAGTAGTTGTGGCGCATGGGCTTAGTTGCTCCGCGGCATGTGGGATCTTCCCGGACCAGGGCTCGAACCCGTGTCCCCTGCATTGGCAGGCGGATTCTTAACCGCTGCGCCACCAGGGAAGCCCTCCTTTATTCTTATAAAATGACACCTGACTCAGTACAGAGGATTGGTGGGCTTGTGGATTCTGAAGCCAAGGCGGCTTGGGTTTGAATTGTCACTTAAAATAGTAACTTTTTTCTCAACTCCCTCTTCCTGTCCCCAAATTAACCTTTCTCATCGCTGTTGGTGAGTATCGTGCCCATCTCTCCACCAAATTTGTGCAGCACCCACCGTGTGTGGGATACTGTGTCAAACCTTCACGTGTTTGAGTGTGTGTGTGAGTGTGTGTCGGGTGTTGGGTCGGCTGGTCTGCCCTTTGCATATCTTGGTCCCTGCTCTTAGGATGAGCCAATAGCCCACCACGGACCACGGGCCCTCAAGTGTAAGGAAGAGGAGAGCTTCCAGGATAGGTACCAGCCATCAGACTACAGGCCTTTGTGTTCCCAGTTCAAACAATTTCTTTAGAATGATTTTATTTTGTTAGTTTTGCCTGGGAAGGTACGCCTGGCTTATCTTCAGAGACTGTGTGGACTCCAGGAGTGGGGAGGGAGAGGAGATGGCATCACACAGAGTGGCGCTAGACTGTCACACAGACGTTCTGAGATCCTCTATCTTCCTTGTAGCGCAGGGAAATGACATGAGGATTCACCAAGAAGTAACAATGGTCTTACAAATGCAACAAACACACAACTTCAACACTGAATACAATATCTTAAGGATATTTGGAGCCTAGCCCTTCACACCCACGGGCAGTCTGGTCTCTTCTATAGCTAAGGCATCAATTCATCCCTCTTTGTAGGGGAAGAGAATGACTTTCCAGTCAATGGTCATACAACTGCTCCTGGGTCAGGCTATAAGTTGCAGAACCATATCCCTACCTGGGATACGAGGAGAACTCTTTAAAGCTTTGCCCAGGACCATCACCTGTACAAGAAACTCCCAAACTCCTGAGTTTCACTTTTTTTTTTTTTTAAACATGGGGATAACCTAACAATAAGAGATCTGGAAAGAAAGGAAGGGAAGGTTTTCCTTCCTTGGCCCTGGCCATTTTCTCCCATCAACTCCCCGACCCGGGGCACGCATGCACACCTGCACCCGCGCCCAGTGCGGGAATCCGAGGGCTTTTCTCAGCGGAAGTGTCAATAGTCTCAGGTAGTCACCAATCAATAATGTCAGACAGAAAACCAGAAGTCTAATGGACCTCCGCTGTCCCCGTAGCCATTGCTGCCACATGGTGTCACTGTTGAAACACAGGCCGACCAGCTGCCCCGGTGTTGTCTCCTTTGTCCCCAGAACTGGGCCCGGGCCTCCCACCCCCGGTTCCCCCTCCCTAAACGACCTGGTGACCTGGAGATCTGATTTGATCCCTGGCTGCTCTCTGGTGCTGCTCCTCCACTCAGACACTTCTTTCCATGGGGCGGAGTCACCATCATTGACTGCATGTTCCTACATGACACACAGGTGCTTGAGCTACCTGTCTCAGGTGTGCAAAGGGAGCCCAGAGACTCTTGGACCTTCCATACCAGTGATCTCGGTTCAGCTTCACTCATTGGTAACACAGCTTTTTGAGTTTAGACACAGTAGGGGTGATCTGATAAAGATAGCTCTACCCATTTCTTTTCTTCCTTCAGACCCCCCCCCCACCCCGGCCAAAAATTCTTTCTTGCTGTTGGGTGTGTGGGGAGCCAGTTTACTCAGCTAGAAGGAGGAAGGATGGAGATTATTGCCTCTACCCCCTGCTCTCAGATCGGACATAAAAGCCTTCGTGTTTTTAAGCTCCGAGTCTTTCTCTTAGAGAGGGGAAGAAGATTTTCTTTGTATCTCAAAAGTCCAGGGCCTTCGTCTGAGCAATCGTTTTTTTTCTTTTAGAGGGAAGGAGCTGATATCTCAGGAGTGGAAAAGAAACGCAGCCTGGAAAGGGGAAGGTGGGTGTGGGCTTTATTATGGGCCGGTGACACGTGTGTTCTGGCACAACTCTGCGTGGCCCCAGGCTCTGGGAAATGCTGGTGTACAAACCGGAACACTAAGCCCAGGTCCTGCCACTGGGCCAACCGGGTCAGGGCACCTGAAGCACAGCTTTCAAAGGATCTGATGGGCCTGGGCCTGCAGCTGGTGACTGCTCTATTTTGTTGACGTGGGGAGGGCCAGTTGGAAGACCAAAGTGAGAAGGAAATGTCCGCTTCCTTTCTTAGGAATGGACATTTGTGGGGAACCCTTGGGGACACGCAAGATATTCAGCTTCTTTGACTATCCAACAGAGAGGGGGAGAACCCCCAAGAGGTTGAGGATGGACTGACTTCATGTCAATCTGGCATTTGGGTGCCAAGCCAGATTAAATTGAATTTGGAGACATTAAAGTGATGTGAGATTGCATCCTAGTGCAGAGTAGTCGCAACAGAATTACCCTCAATAGAATTACCCACATGCGTACAACCACCCATCCAGGTTCAAGCCTTCTCCTGCCTGATCAGTGTCACCATCTCGGGGAACCAGAGTCTTATCTTTTCAACCTTAGCATCTCTGAGTTTCAAGGGTGGAAGAAACCTTTTCCTCTCTCAGATCAGCTTCACTTTCTGTCTCCTGAGTGGGAGAGATTTTCTTCAGAAGAAATATACACCTGGTCATGTACATTAATCAAGTTACATCAGAGTTTTACTATATGTATTCATTGTACTCAGGTCATTATTGTATGGGAATGTGACCATTCCTATGGAATAGCAGCCGTGTCCCTGAGCCTCTATTCAATAAGTTTCCCTTGAGCCACTGGTAGAATATTAATAGCATTTGTCCCAGAAATTATTTGGAAATAGTCTCTGGTCTATGCCCAAGACAGGGTGCTGGGCAATTTCCTATGCTCTCAGCTGGTGACCCCTCCCACTCCACTCTTCCTTCCCAGACTAGTATGAATATTTCTTTTCCCTTTTTTCTGGGCATCTGGGGCTTTTCTCTTTACCCCTCATGGATCTAATGCCTGCAGTAGACTGGCTGAGAAAACTTTTCTGGTCCCTTCCCCGTTTACGTTTCACGCTTATTTTGTAACACAACCCTTGGATGAGCTCATTGTCCTGTGCTGTACATTACAGACTTGCTCAGTTCATATTCCCTTTGGCTTGAACTCTGCCTCCTTTGGAGCTGAGACTTGGAGATGCGATCTGTCTGGATTTACTTCGGATTTGGTTTCCGATTTTCAGATCATTTGCACAAATACCACTACGTCCCCCATTTCCATTCATCCTCCATTCATCCTTCTGATCTTTTGATTTTGACCTTCTTGTCTCTGTTCTTAATGTGCTATATGGCGACCACTTCCATGGGGGCTAGTGTAACTAGTTACCTCGCTAAACTAAAGCCTGGGCATGTGTAACAGTATTCTACCAGAAGAATCATAGCAAAGTGTTTGGGCTCCAAGCAGTTAAGGGCTCCTCCTATCATAGGAGCTTTAAGATCTTTAACATCATCACAGCATGGAGAATGTTTCTGCTGGACCAAAAGGGGGCAGAGAAGAGACTCCTGCTTTTTACCTTGAGTGTTCAGATACATGGAAGACGTGCAGTCTTGCACGGCTCTGCTCACAGGTGAGAGCCACTGGTGACACTCATAGTGGCCAAAAAAAAAAAAAAAAAAAAAAGAAGCAGATATCCCAGGGCAAGTCAACATGGGAACACGGAGCACACCGAGGAGGATACAGACTTGTTCAGCCCAGAGCTTGCTACGTCAGTGTGTCATTACTAATTCATAGTGAGTAATTAATATGCATAATACATCACATGTCATTCTCGACAGATCCTTGTGACATCTTAGCAAAATACCTCCCTCTCATCAGAAGGAAAGAGACCAGTCCCATCACCCACTGTCAGGGCCCAGCTGCCTCTGAGACTTCTCGGCCTTGATTACCCTCTCTCTCCTTCTGTGTCTTCAACCTCTTGCTTTGTCTTGATCTCTTGCCCATCAGCTATCAAACACATCCCAGTCTCTTCCATCTTAAAAAAGCTTTCTACGACTTGCCGCCTAACCTTTGTACTCTGAGAGCAGGGCCCCTTATCTGTAGCTAGACCACTTACCATAGCCTACAGGAGTGGCTTTGCCCCGTTGCCTGCTAAAATAAAAAACTGCTATGACCTGAGTAACCAATTGCAGTATCAACACTTGAAATGTTTCGGGGCCATCATACCATGCTAGAACCCCAAGCCCATCTGCCTTGAATCCTATTGTGCCTGATTCCCTATTTGCTTCCATCACCCCCAGAATTCCAAACCTCTGCAGGCATTTGCTACCGCCTCAAATCACCCTTATATTCTCTGTGTACCCCTAATCTCTCCCAATCTGCAACCCTCCCTCCTTTCCTGTCACTGCTTTCTGAAGTTCCTGCTCTGTGATTGGCCACATGCCCTCTGGCTTAGTCAGCTCAGGCTGCTGTTACAAAGTACAGGCTGCTGTACAAAGTACTGGGGGGCTTAAACAACAGACATTCATATCTCACAGTTCTGGGGGCTGAACCGAGATCAAGGTGCTGGCAGATTCTGTTCCTGGTGAGGGCTCTCTTCCTGATTTGTGGACTTATCGCTGTGTCCTCACAAGGAAGAAAGAATGAGCTCCAGTGTTTTCTCTTATAAAAACACGAATCCCACCTCGTGGACCCCCGCCCTCATAACCTCATCTAAACTTAATTAGCTCCCAAAGGCTCCACCTCCAAATACCATCACACTGGGGATTAGGACTTCAACCTGAATTTGGGAGGGACACAAACATTTGGCCCATAACATCCTGCTTCTGGCCCCCCAAATTCATGTTCACCTCTCCTGTGAAATATATTAATTCCTTCCCAATAGCGCTGTAACTCCTTCTAGCATTAACTCTAAAATCTTAAGTCCAAAGTATAAATATTATCTAACTCAGAAGTGGGTGAGACTTGAGGCATAATTCCTCTCCAGCTGTGAACCTGTGAGACCAGGTAAGTCATGTGCTTCCTGGTGGGATAGGCCTGGGATAGATGTTCCCACTCCAAAAGGGAGAAACAGGGAAGAAGGAAGCGGTGAGCTAATATTTACTTGCTAATAAGAGCTAATATTTACTTGCTTACGTCCCAAGCAAGTAAATATTAGCTCTTAAGCCTCAAGAGTAATCCTCTTTGGTTCAATGTTCTGCCTTTGAAACCCACTGAGGGAGAGGTCCTGCCTCTGACGCTCTGCTGGGCAGAGGTCACGTCCCCAAGGCTCCAGGTGACTGCCATCTTGCCTGTTTAAACTGAGATGAGGTCCCCCCTCTTTGAAGCTGAAGAGACAGCCCTGATGATCTCTGAACTGCTTTCTGGGTCATTCTTCCCTTGTCTTGAAGAATCATGCACATTCGCAGCTGAATACGTCTATGGTCATAGATCTACAGGATCTAAGAAGTGTGATGCCTTCCTTCATTTTGTCCCATCTTCCCCTCCATCCTCAAGTTTTTTTTTTTTTTTGTCATTCCTTCCACTGTGGCCCTAACGGATGCCTGGAAGGTTTCTGAGGACATTGTTCCCAGTTGGAGGCACGGTTTTCTCTCTCATGCACCACAAGATTCCAAGACACTTGGTGGGGTAGGCATCCTCCTTAATTCTCATCAGCACTTCCGGAACATTAAGCTTTCTCTTTCTTTTCCTTCCTTCCTTCCTTCCTTTCTTTCTGAACTTCACGGCACGCCATTGGACTCTCTCGTGGAATCACTCAGAGACCCAGCAAGGAAACAGATGGTACATCAAAGTAGGAAAATTCAAAGAGGGTTTTAAGAAGGGAGCATTTACAAAGATACAAATAGGATGTAGAGAAACCACATGGAATAGTGCAGAAACCTAGAGCTAGTAACGTTGGTGGCCTCAAGAAAGACAGGAGGGAATTGTTATCAAAACCCAGGACAAGACACTCACGTAGGATTGGCTGCCTTGAGTCATTAGTGACCTTCAGGAAAGAGACACAGTCAGCCTGATGCAACCTGGGGAAAAAGTACTCAGGCCTCCCTGCCTCCAAACTCCTGAGAGGCTCTCCAATGGCTGAACCAGAAACCAGAGGGAAAGGGAACCCGTTGAGGTTTTCCCTATGAGTCTCCGGTGTATGCAGATGCCAGCCAGTGCAATCACTCTCTTCTCTCCCTCACTGCTTCATCCACTGGCTCCGGGCTCTGTCCTTCATTCCAGAAAGCTTTCTCGCTACAGCCTTCCCCTTCTCCCTGAATCACACCATCCTTCCCAGAGACTTCGACATCCTAGTGCATGTCGCATCTGACATGCTGGCCTCTCGGTTCCTTAACCAATATTTCCCCAATCATCCTTTCCTCCCCTCCCCCTCAGACTACCACTCTCACAGTCCTACCTGAAACTTGTCATTTGGAGAAAGTGTACCATCTTTGAAATCTTCAATTTATCCCAATTCTGCAACCACCACCTTTCCTAACAGCTCATGGGCTCAATTAATCTTACTGCAAAAATTCTTATCAATGAATTCTCTCCAGTTAACCTACCCCAGTGCTTTCTCACTAACACTCCCCCAGCCCCACATACACACCTGTTTTCACTTTCTTCCTTGTGCAACTCAGAGCCCTTGGCTTATCATTATTATTACTCTCTTGCAATCTCCTTAACCTTCTTCTCTTTCCTCTTGTCATTTTTGCGTGGTCAAACCCCAGTCTGTGATGACTCAACCATCCAACCATGAGTTCTGTCCTTACACACAGATGAACGTTGCAGGAGGAGAGGAGAAATGCAGCCAGGCAGATTGGTTTCCCTTTAAATAAATTATATAAAACTCCAAGGTGGCACTCGGCCCGGCCTAACAACTCAACAGGCTTTGTCTTGTAAGTTTCTCACTCTTTAACTATTTTGTTCCTTTTCCTTTCTCCACAAACTGCTTATTTCCCCTGCCTGTACTTTCATCCCTACTCTTAACTTTGAGTCTTCTTTCACTTAAACATTGGAATCATCAGCTAGGAATTTTTTCATCTTTTCACTTCCAAGTCCAGAAACCTACCCATACTTCTTCCCTCCAGAGGGAGGGAGATCATTTTCTAAAAATTCAAAGCTTCCAACCCTTCATTTGGGTTCTGCATCCCATCTCTTTTAGCCTTCTCATACTCTGTGATGAATTCTCCACCCTCCAGCTGTACTTCTCTCTCTTTCAACTGGACCATTCCCACAGGAATACTCACTTCTTTTGTCTTGGCTCTACCCACTTCTTTTGTCTTGGCTTGTTACACTTCACTCCATGATTTCCTTCTCCCTAATTGACAGCTTTTCCTCAGGCTCCTTTCCTGGAATCTCCTGCAAGGAAGTGAGTGTCTTAAAAGCCAGGAGAGTCATTGCTTTTGGAGGGAGATAACTGTGACAGGGGCTACTGTGGGACTGGTATGCTTCCTTTTCTTGATCTGTGAAGTGGATACAATAGTGCGCACCTCATAATAATTCACAAAGCTATGTCAATCAAGTAAGTAGCATTAAAAACTTACACAAGGTTGCTCATAATTTCCTTTCTGTCCTTTTAATATGTGCAATATCTGTAGTGATAACCCCTTTCTTCATTCCTAACAGTGTGTGTGTGTGTGTGTGTGTGCGCGTGCGCGCGTGTACACGTTTTCTCCATTTATTTATTTTTTTGGGGGGGAGGTAGAGTTTATCCGTTTTGTAAGTTTTTCAAGGCTTTGTTGATCTTCTTTATTTTAATATTCATTTTGTTGATTTCATTTCTTTGTTTTTCTTCCCATTATTTCGGCAATTTGCTATTCTTTTACTAAATTTTTGTGATTAACTCAGCTCATTAAAATTCAGCCTTCTTTCTTTTCCTATATAAACATTTTAGATTGTAAATTTCCCTCTAATTTCTTCTTTAGCTGTATCCCATATATTTTAATGTAGTATTTTAATGGTATTTTTCATTTGTTACATATTTTAACAAATTTAATCAATTTCCACTGTGATTTCTTCTTTCACCATGGGTCACTTAAATGTATATATCTTAATTCTAATATATGGGGATTATACTTATTTTTTTGCAATTTATTTCTAGATTAATGACACCATGATTAGTGTAATTGCACTGTATTCTTCATATCTCTAAAACTGTACTATTTCGTATCTTTGAAATTTGTGAAGACCTGCTTTATGCCTGATCATACATGCAAATTTTATAAATGTTTCAGACTTGCTTGAAAAGAAGATATATTCTTCAATGTTGGGTGCAGGATTACATATTTGTATATCTGTATCCATTCGTTAATGTTAATTATGCTGTTTAAATCTTCTATATGCATATTGATATTTTGTCTGCTTGTTTTATTGAGAGTATTAATATCTTCCATTATGATTGTGTGTTTCTCTACTTTTCCTTATATATGTGTATATTTTAATATATTTTGGAGCCACATTAATATGTGCATACAAATATAAAATTTGTTTTATGTTTCTGATAAGTTCGACTTTCTATCATTATGAAGTAAAACTTTTTTCATTTAATGTCTACATAGTGCCTTTTTTAGTATCACTTTTTCTTTCTGATTTTTTATGTTGCAAGTGTGCAATGTAAAGAAGTTATAGTGTGCAACTATAAGTTAAAAACAACTTATAGTTGTCATGGTTGTTATTGTTCTTTATCCAATCTGAAAGCCTTTGTCTTTATCTGAATCTTTTTCTATATTTACACTTAATATATAATTAATATATTTGGGTTAAAATTCTCCATCTTATTATGTGTAGTTTATTTGTTGAATCTATTTTATGTTTTTTTCTTTTTTTTACCTCCTTTAGGATTGGTCATTTTTATTTATGATCATACTTTCCCACTATTTTGGAAGTCATATACTATTTTTATTATTTCATTGTTACTCTGGAAATTACAACATGAATTCTTAAATTATCAAAGTCTAACGTTAGTTGATATTTTTTCTTTCCTCTCAGGAAATGCAAGTATCTGAGAAGACTTTTTCTCCATTTATCCCCTACCTGCTCGAATACTATTGTTAAGATGTATCTCATTTCTCTTTGTATAGAAAATGAACCCCATAAGACACTACTGTTACTGGTTTAGAGTCAGTATTTACTTAAACTCTTTTACTTATCACTTTTTATTTGTTCTTCATTTCTTCCAGCATCTCTAACCTTTAAAAATGTGATCATTTTCTTTCTCCCTGCAGAGTATTTATTGCTTCCTTTAACATAGGTTTGTGAATGGAGAATTTACGACATCCTCTTTGATTCTTAGCCATATCTTTGTCTATCTAGTGGTAGACTGCATAGTTATCTTTTTCCAGTTCACACATTCTGCTTTAAGCCTGGCTTGAACTGCTCTTAAACCTGTCCTTCTGGTTTTTAATAATTTCAGTTGTGTGTTTTAATTCTAGAATCCTGTATATTTACTTTGATATAGATTTCCTATGTCTCTTTTCATATTTTCCATTAGCTGAAATTTTCAAGCTTGGCTTTTATCTCCTTTAGTAGTAGTAAGTAGGTTACTTTTACTTGGTAGATTTTAATGATAGATTCTAACATCTTCCACCAATACCTAGCTCTGCTTCCTACCTTAGGATTATACTTACCTACCATGTGAAACTCAGGTGTGTGTGACCATGGGAGCAGAAGTGATGTGTATCACTTTTAGGCAGAAGCTTTTCGAGCCCGTACATGCTTCACCATGCTTTTCTTTTCTTTCGCTGTGGTTATTGGTAATATCTCAGAGAGTGACTCTTCTATCAGTCTGCTATCCAGCATGAGGACAATAATGATGGGAATCAGTGCTATCATCCTTCTTGTGATGGACAAATGACATGAGACAGAAATAAACGTCTGTTGCTTTAAGCCACTGACATTCTAGGGTCATTTATTACTGCAGTGTAATAAGATCTATCTGATTGAAACAGAAATTGGAATCAGGATTGAAGTGATATTGTAGCAAACAACCTAAAATATGTGGCTTTTGTTTATGGGCGAGGCATTAGTTTGCAACAAAACAGATAATAGAGGTTAGAAGAATGGTGATCCATGTTATGTAGTGGCAAATTACTTAGTAAAATTGTTGCCTGTGCTAAGTTAAAGAAAAATTTTATGTCTAATAAATTTGTAGCTTTATGGGAAAGCAAACTCTTAGTAGCGTGTGTTGGCTGCATTGGAAAGCTTATTATTACAAGGAAGAGACAAGATCAGAACAATACTGGCTGTTTTGCCGGCAAGAATGAAAAAGAATAGAGACAGTCTATAAATTCAGGGACTCGTAGGTTGAAAAGAGAAATGTTTCTGAAACTCAAACAAACACTGAAAGATGAAATTGAGGAATTATTTGAATATCAAAGGCCAATTAGAACTTAGTTTTAAGGTAAGGATCAAATGAAGGGTATGGTTGTCACAATGATTGTTCAAATTTCTGAATAGATTAAGATTGTCCCAGTAAATACTTTTATTTGGGCAAAAAACCTCAAGAAAAAGAGACTAAGTGTGTGGCTCTCCCATCAATGTCTTACAAATACAAGATAGCTGCATTTATACTGGATGTAGGGCACGGGACAAAACAAACTGATTGGGATAAAATAGATCTTAAGCTGCCTAAGTTTTTGAGAGAATTGTACTGCAAACTGTACTGCACAAAGAGCCACCAGCTTGGACTTAAAGAGACGACAATTGATACTTAAGAGGCCACTTAGATGCCTGCTATACATGGAATGTTTGTGTCCTCCCCTAATTCATATGTTGAAACCTAATCCCCAATGGGATGGTATTTGGAGGAGGAGCTTTTGGAAGGTGATTGGATCATGAGGACAGAGACCTCATGCATGGGATTAGTGCTCTTATAAAAGAGACCCCGGAGAGATTCCCTTGGTCCTTCTGCCATTTGAGGACAGAACAAAAAGATGGACATCTATGAACCAGGAAGAGGGTTCTCCCTAGACACAGAATCTGCTGGTGCCTTGATCTTGGACCTCTCAGCTTCCAGATCTGTGAGAAATAAAATTTCTGTTGTTTATATGCCACCCAGTCTCTGGTGTCCTGTTACAGCAGCCCAAACAGACCAAGGCGGTGTCCATAGTTCCACCAGAAGGAGGCTGGCTGAGAAGCCCAGCCCTCAAGGAGGGCATATTCTTCAATGCTCTCGCAGGTTGTGGTCAAGGATGCTGGTGGCACAAAGGAGGATGTCTGCATTGGTGAGCCGAGGGGCACGGAGAACGATGGGCTGGGGAGGCGCTCCAGAGAGCAGAGCGCGTCCTGCTCCGAGACTACGAAGTCTCTCGTGGCAACTGCTCACGGGATTCTGGAATTGCTAATTACTAGTGACCTCTGTGGGTCTCATGTTTTCGCTCTTTCAGTGCAGGAGAATGTATTGGTATCACCCTTTCCCACTTTCTTTTGGGAGCGTGAGGGGCAAATACCTTGTCTCTTTAGCCCCTGAGCATCCAGATCAAGAAGAGCCACATCTAGATTAGATGTAGAAACTCTTGTGTATCTCTCAGAGATCCTGGCTTTAAGCAATGACTGGATAGAAATTTTGGATTTCTCCCTTGGGGACAGGTTGAGTGCACTCTGCACTGAGAAAGGAGAGGGAAATGAATATTTGGTCTTTAGCAGGGTAGGACCTGAGAAGTTGTATTACTAATGACCAGTTTCTGGTCTCCCACCTTTTAAGAAGACTGTGCTTCCCAACTCCATCAAACCCAGGTGTGGTCATAAGAATTGCACTAAGCAATGGAACAGGAGCAGAAGTGATGTGTTGTCACTTCTAAGAAGAAACTCTTAAAGCTTGTGCATGATTTCCATGCTTTCTCTCCCCCTGCCATAGGAAATATTCCAGATGGCAACTACCCTGCCATATGAGGTTCTTAAGTGAATACACAGGTGATGAAATTATTTGTAAAAATATTTCGAAAGACAGGGTAATGTTATCTTCCTCTGGAGAGATCTTTTTTTGTTTGTTTTTTTTTCCTTCTCGGGCTGTCCATCCAGTTTATTTGAAGCTGGACTTCCGTCATGAAATCCTTGGAGTCATCCTTTTTCCTGGGGTACAGCTTTCAGGATCCAACCTTTGGCTGGTTCTGGACTCTCTGACTGCTGCCCCCAGAGCTCTGGGATATTGTCCCAAGTATAATTCAGCCTTTCAGTAGTTAGCTCCTGATTGATAAGTGTCCCTAGGATAGAAGCAGTGCCATGTACAGGGCTAAAATCTCTAAATTATTTTCACATCCAAGACCTTGGTCTAGAAGTTCCTTTAATATAGTATAGTATAGTATAGTACAGTACACTATAGTATTTATGTTTTAAGAGGAATATGTCTTCAGCTGGAGTGTTAGAACAAAGTATCTACTCTTCCATTACTTTTAGCTAAAGTAAATTTTATTCCCTATATTTCCAGGTTCTCATGGAAGCAGTCACCGTGTTTTCCAGGTACCGACAGCATTTGTTCCCTTGATGACTGATAATCTTCATTATTTACTATGATAAAACTTTTCTAATTCATTGTGTTTTCTTTTTCCCCAGGCTGCCTGAAAACTCAAATTTGAAACTTACTCACATTGATCAAATTGAGCGTTGATTTTATACTTATTCTATTGTTCTGTATTCTTGGAAGTATGTTGTAATAGGTTGACTTTGTTCCATGCAAGGGGGAAAGAGGCCGACACAAATAACTTGCAAAAGACACAGGGCACACACAAAAGTGGAAACAGTGTATTTTGTCATGAGGAAGCAGAGTTCTAGCTGACACAAATTAGTAGAACATGTATTCGGTTGGCCAAAAAGTTCATTTGGGCTTTTCCAAACCATCTTATGGCAAAACCCGAATGAATTTTTTGGCCAACTCATAGAATATAGCTCGGAAAAATTTCAGCAGTCCTTGATCATATCCCAGACATTACTCCATATCGTGCTTATCTGAATAACTACCTAACTGCACCCATTTCCTCTTAATTTTTAAAAACAGAATAAGGGAGTTTCTGATAATACTTTTTTTTTAAAAGAGATTTTAAATTTATTTTATTTATTTATTTATGGCTGTGTTGGGTCTTCGTTTCTGTGCGAGGGCTTTCTCTAGTTGCGGCAAGCGGAGGCCACTCTTCATCGCGGTGCGCGGGCCTCTCACTATCGCGGCCTCTCTTGTTGCGGAGCACAGGCTCCAGACGCGCAGGCTCAGTAGTTGTGGCTCACGGGCCCAGTTGCTCCGCGGCATGTGGGATCTTCCCAGACCAGGGCTCGAACCCGTGTCCCCTGCATTGGCAGGCAGACTCTCAACCACTGCACCACCAGGGAAGCCCCTGATAATACTTTATTAATCTTTATATTACCTAAAGAAATGACTCACTAGCTATATAATTATTGTCTAAATTTTAGTCTAGATTGCCTAACACTTTTATAATTCATCATCCTATTTTGTCCCTAGAGTTAGTTCAGTACCAGCCTCTGTGTCCTTGGCTCCTCCACTGGTTCCAGTGACTTTGTAAATGAATAATTGTCTCTATTACATCCTTAATGTAATATAGAGTGATTTCTCCTTCCTGAATCAAACACTAACTGCAACAATCTTTGTTTCCTGAGAGTTCAAACATAATCTTTACTTCTATGTTTATTTAAAAGCCATAATGGAAATCTATTCTCTTGTCTGCCATGGGTCTGCCAGCACCGTCCCATTTTATCCATGTGGTTTGAATGAGTGCTACCATGTTATTAAACACTCTACACCCATGACCCACTTTCAATTTGCCCAGAGGTGGTCAACTGAATCAATCAGAACATTTCCCTGGAATTTCTAAACTTGGGTCTGGAGAAAAAGTTTCAAACCTTCTCTGTTCCTGAAGCCTCAGGGCTTCCAGGAATCATTTTTTTCCGAACTTGTAGAGGAAGCTGCTCTGATAGAATATACAGGACACACTGAGAGGAACAGAGATAATAGATGGAAAACCCATTTTCCTTTCATCCTTGAGAATCAGTGAAATTTTTGCTCTTCTCATACTTAATGGAGTTAATAGAGTTGTGTTTCTGTCACTTGCAACCAAAAATGTCTTTAACAAGAAAAAAATATTTCAGACCATGTGAAACTGCTCAGTGGTGATGGCTAGTCTGTAGTCGGCCAATATTGATGCCAGAGCATTAGGAAAAGTTTGCAAAGTCATAGAGATTACTAAAAAAAAAAAAAAAAAAAAATGCAATAGAGAAGTAAGAGCTGTTATTTTCCATAGTAATCAGAAAAAAGTAGACGCACACCCCTTGTTGCTTCTTCCATGTAATCTTTGTTGATAAACACATCATTAAAGTTGGTGACATTTAGATAGTTAATACATATGGCACAGTATTAAGTAGTTACCCTTTCTACTCCAATCACATGGCAGTAATGCATATACTACAAAAACCAGAAACCAAAGTTACATATCTAGGGTCAAAAATCAAGATTGATATTTTCATGAACCAGAAATAGAATAGAAACTTTCAACAGAGGTGGAGGTGAAAGCCACAGTGAGGCTCAGATAGGGCAGAAGCAGCTGGGGGTTTGGTTCTTGAGGGGTAATGGGATCTGGAGGTCAGGAGCTGGGATGGGACTCCCTGTCTTGTCAATGGACTCTGAAACACCATTGTTCTTGCTACCCCCTGGGACCTGGGAAGTTATGAGCTTAGGAAAAGAAAGGATAAAGGCAGCCGTGGCATGGTCAAGTACGGCCTTGGGGATTGGATGTACAGTATCCTGAGTATCACTGAAGCTTGTGAGTACCAGCAATGCCATCAGTTCTGGTCTGGACTGAGATTCTGGAAAGTGCTGGATAGAGGCAACCACTAGGGAGAGTGAGGGAGAATAGGAAAGAGAGAGACACAAAAATCTAAAGAGAAATCTTCTTATGCACCTTCCAAAAGCCAAAATTCCAACACTCATTCGAATCACATGCTAAGAAACACCACTAAGAAAATCAACCGACGGAATGTGAATTCAATCCATGTTATATTTACTTGCTAGAACAATCTGACAGAGACTTTAATGTATGCTTAAGATGCTTGAGCAGAGAAACAAGAACACAACTCACATCGAGCATGAACAAGAAATCATGAACCCAAGACATAAAGTAATAAGGAATCGATATTTCTGTGTTAGAACTTCCAGGAAAAGAGAATGGAGAGAATGGCAAAGAATAAATATCTGAAGAGGTAATGACTGAGAATTTTGGACTTGAAGAGTCTCCACTGCTTAAAATGCAGGGTCAATAAAGATAAATCCACCCATAAGCACACCATGGAGAAACTGCAGATCATCCAAGAGAAAGAGAAAAATCTTAAGAGTTACCCGAGAGTAAAAATTTACCATGTGCCAGGTCCTATGGAAGCCTCAATGCACCATATTCTGAAAGTGCAGCACTTCTAAATGCGAATAATCATAAAAAGAAAATAATATAAGAATCAAAGACAGAAAAATAATTTAAAAGATAGAAATTATAATAGATGTATAGTTAAAAGACAGCACTTATAAGTTATTGTGAAGAATAGCTTAAAATGAAAATACATTTTATGATTTCACAAATGAGTCCAATTTTAGATATTCAGGCGTAACACTGGGGAGTGTATGGGGTTAAGGAAGTCTTTTGCTCATGGCTTGCTGGTTAACTTGTTCATTATCTATAATTCCAGTGTGCATGGAGGTGGTGGAGAGGAGGTAAGAGGAGGTGTTGGCCTTGGCAAAACCTCACAGGATTGTACTCAGCCGCATTTTGTGAAGGTGGTCCAAACCTATACCACGTGCTCAGGTCCCTAAAGCCAGTGTTTTTAAAGAAACGCCCACAAAAGCCCTTTTTGCAGGTAGCACCATGTTTCTCCCTTCTTTTTTAAACATGACAAAAATGGTCAATTTAGGAAAAATTAAGTTCCCAGAGTTGTGATTATGTGTGTGTTCATGCAGATTCCATGTTAGAGAAAGAGAGAGGAATAAGAGAGGACAGAGAGAGGGGGATGGAGAATTAATGTAGATGGTCTGAATTTTTAAACTTTCAATGGTTGGCCTCACATAGACAAAGCTGAAATCCTCTAGAGACTTGGAAACAGATTTTCTAACACTCCTAGAAGCTGGCTAAATTTCTCCTGAATTGGCTGGCTAAATGCCAGAATTAATATCAGCAGGCGTGCATGATATAAATTTGCAAATATTTTTTAAATCAATAGAACTATTAATCCTCAAATACATTAGATTCAGACCAGTGGTCCACTCTGCTTTTGGTTGAATGCCATTCTGATTTTGTATGTTTGAGATAAATAGTCTTCATCTGCAGAAATTGACATTTAATAGGTTGGAGAGACGTGGTGCTTGAGAATGGACTCTGGTACAAAGACATTTGTTTAGTGATGAGTACTCAGATTTCAAGGAACGACAAACAGTTTATTTAGAATATCATCAGGCATCCTCTGGGCTCACCAATTAGAAAAAGGTGGAAAATAAGCCTCAATTAATCTAAACATCAAACTTGGTACTGTATTCAAAACTTACCATTCCTTCTGAATCTGAGTTTATATTCTTTGATCAGTCTTACGTGTCTATACACTTTGTCTTTAGAGATGGATGCCCTTGGTCTCATGGGCACTTGTCACGGGTCTCCTTGATCTGGTGCGTGTATCAGCAGGAAGGCCGAGCTTTCAGTGCTCCGCGAAAACCAGAAAAAAAAAGAAAAGTCTCCTCTGCATGGACCAATCAGAAAAAAGGCACCCCTTTTAGGCTGACCAGTCAGAAAAAGCATAGCCTCTGGTCTGACCAATTAGAAAAAGGCGCTACCTCTGGAGGACAAATGAGAAAAAGGCAGCCCCTAGGGGGGAACCAATTAGAAGATGTCCTTCCTAGTCTAGGCTGATGCCCGGGGTACTGGCTTGACAAATGGAGCCCAGTTTGCATTTTAGTCCTGAATTACACCCCCTGGGTTAGCTGCCTTTGAACTTGCAATGTCTGGAATTAAACGACCATGTTTTGCTGCAAGTAGAGTTATTTTTTTCCTCTATTGTAGGAAATAAAACTGAAACATTATTGATGGATTTTCTTTTCAATTTTGTTTTTTTCTCCCAGATTTTGGTGCCTGCTGTTGCTAATGTTCATACTGTAATAAAGATATGACTATTATCAGAAAAGTATATTTAGTAACTTTAAGCTTCCTATAACAATATTTCATACGGCTCTGCCTTGAATATCAGGACTTCCTGCCTTAATTACCTAAACATATTTGAAAATCTCACTTAAAAGTATTGCCTTAATGGAATAATAGTAAATGCAATTTACTAATGGAACTTTAAAATAAAGACATCCAAACACTTGGGAATGCCTATATAAAACACATGCTAATTTAAAAAGTTAGAAACAAACAAAAATATCTTAATGTGTATCAGAGCTTGAGAAATCTGCTGATTAAGAGAAAGTGGTTGATATTGAGGTTACAATGTAATTTTTGTAATTTTTTTTCTGATTTTATCCTAATTGTAAATTCTTTAAATATAACCTAAAATATTAGTCTTGATGTGCTTGACTAATTACTTATGTATTGTTTATTGCCATGTTTATTTTTAAAAAACAAAGTCATTGTTAAGTAGTAATTATCTTGAGCCTTTATACCTGTGTGTATTCTATTATTTATCTCATTCAAACAAGTAATAAAGTAAAATGCATTATTGCCCAGATGCCAGTAATACATTAAACCAAATCAGTGTTCAAACACAATATTTTAAACATTTTTCACACCTGCTTGGACAGTAATTCAATTATGTGCACTTAAATCTGCAATATTGTAAATGTTCATGAGGCTGTCTGTTGACATGAATGAAGAAATGGGACTTTTTTCTCATAATATAATCGTCAGAATCTAAGTTTACATGGAAATTCAGGACACGAATTACTAGCTAGGCATACATCTGAGATTATTAGGGTGCTGTAGTTAAGTGAGTTAAATAGCCTTAATTTTTGACCTCTGGAAATCTATGACCCAACAGACTTGTGCCATTTATTTTTTGGAATGTAAATTTTCTCTGACTTGGCATTTTTCTTCATTTACTTTGTAACCTCAGTGTTTGTTAGAACATATGACACACTTTTTTGAATTGCAATTTTCACATTAATTCTGATAAATTGCTTTATGAATGACATATTTTAACTTAATGACAGGAAATTTTGGTTTACAAGCAAAATAATTCCATACACTTTCTTATGTGAGCATTGAATTTGATTTTATAAACCACTTTTTTGAGGAAATATGAGAAATGAGCCCAACAAAGTCATTTTCGTTCAATTCAAAGTAAAATGTGCTACAGTTTCAACTTGATTTTCTCTAAAAAATGGATTGTTGGGTGGGGTGCTCAGCAAACATTTATAGGAGGGAATACTGTTTACATGTTTAACAGTGTGTAATAAAACATGTGGATACTGAATTGCAGGTTGCATTATAACACCAGATGTTTAGGTATTATTAAGTTTACCATCCCAAACTCAAAGGGAATTGTTTATCAGTGAGGTACCAGGTACCCGGAATCTAGGCAGAGAAAACAATGTATCCATCTGAGATCAGTCAGGAAAACTGAAACCATCTGATATATTAGACTTTCAAAGTGTTTTCATATGGGAACTGGGGACTGGAGCTAATGGAAAAGCTGAGAATGAGGGATGTACCTCTTCTCTTCAGGCACATATTCAATACTGTTATTCTTGTTCTGCAGTTATCTCCATTTTATAAAGTGAACTATTGTCCAGGACAAATAATATTCTGAATTTTGAAATATACAAATCTCTGCCCAAATGAGAAAGTTTAGTGGACAAATTTCTCCTGTAAATTTAAAATGATACCCTCAAAGTTGCCTTATTCAATAGTTATAGAGATTAAGGACCAGATTCCACATAGAGAAGATGTAGTTTCCCCTTAGAACATTTCAAATCATGGATGACAATGCTTTTCAACTGAGGGCATACTTCCCTAGAATAAGGCACAACGAAATTTGGGATTAGTGGGAGAAAGTAGAGTGTTGTTTGAAGTAGTTGTGTAAAGTTACCATTGCTTTGATTTGGTTTTAGTAAAGATGTTTAATTCATATTGAATTTAAATCACATTAAAGAAGGTTTAATATGTGTATCAATAGAAAGCATGGGTTATAAATGTCCAGAGACTTTGATACAATGGGCCAGGCTGCACAGGTCCTCAAATTGTTTAGGGCCAATCCTACTTGTATAAAGTGAACTCCTACCTGCCTCAGAGGATGCAAAGAAGGGTCCTCTGGACTCTTACCGGGCTGTACAGGGAATTAGGGCTTTACTGTCAGGCATATCTGTGTGGACTGAGATAAAGTTCCTGGAGGTGAGAAATGAAGCCTTGTGGTATCTTGCCAAGAGAAGCTCATATTTCTGAGTACTCAAGGGGTTTCACCTGCTTTGGCCTGTATCTGTTGGCCAGTTCCTCACAGTTTTATTATTATACTCACCAGCATAATAGGAACAAAGAGGAGGATTTTTTCTTATATTACTTTCTGGCAGTGGTGGGGGGGTCTCAAGAGGTGATAATTAATTCTTCCTCTTCCCCCCACTTCTGAGTTCAGATTCAGTTCAGAAATATGGTCGCACAAGTTAGAAAGATGGAAATAAAAATACTAGTTTTATTACCGATAAGGTTGTTTTGGGGAATGAAATTGAACCTGTGGGCAAGAATTGGTTTCTCTTACCATTTCCCCCACATCTGAATATTGCATTGACTGTGCAAGGAAGAGTTTGGATCTGGAGAGCAGGCACATTTACCCAGAACCCCTGCCTTCCCTCTGCAACCCTGTCTTGGTTTGAGTTTCCGCAGAGAACAAAGATTCTAATACAAGTAGTCTATTTATGAAAGAACACAGTAGATGAGCAAGGGATGGATGGTGTAAGGAAGGGGAGAGGGCCAATGACGTGTTAAGCCAACTATCCTGGTGGAAGACTGTGTCTTAATTCCACAGGAAAACTTTGGGAAAGAATGTAAAACACATGCCTCATCATTATCCCTCCCGAGGGGTAAGGGAGCTGGGTGTTTAGTAATGGAGGAATTCTCCTAGGGTGTGCTAATTCTGTAAGTGCCTGGGCACAGGGGACTTCTGTGGTTTGAAAAAATTCCTCAGGTTCAAAGATGGAGATACTGGAAGGTGAAAGCCAACCAGAGCACACTGATGTGATAGAATGAAAGGGGTGTACATGGGACACGGATGATGGCGGCTACGAGACCCCATAAAGAGTTCAGAGGGAGATCAGTCTCCAGGCCTGCTTCTAGAAGACGGACTGTGGGCTTCCAGGCTGACCCAATGCTTCCCGCAAGGAGAAGCTGAAGCAGAGGAGTCTGAAAACATTTTGTAGGCAGGCAGATCCAAAGAGAGAGAGGGAGAGAGAGAGAGAGAGGGAGAAGTCTGGGCCACTTAAGTCGTTCCATTTTCACTGAGAGGTTGGGAGGTGGCAGAGAGAAGGACTGCAGTTCCCTTTACAGACTGTTCACTCCAGGAGGGAGGAGCAGAGGTTGTACACCAGGAGCCAATGGAGGAACACGGAGAGAAGAAAGTGGTACTACTGAGTAGTTCAGTAATGTGAAATGGAGAGTTAGTCCTTAAAACATGATCATAATTGTTAACATCAACAACAGAGGAGGAATAAGTGTGCAAATCACAAAAGGCACCATCTTTTCGAAAAAGGTTTACACGGTAATGACACAGGTCCTTGTCTACCTATTGGTCTTCTTTTTCCTTTTCTGACCAACTCTTCTTCCAATCACTTTTCCCTCTGTCTTTCTTCTCCTTTATTGTCATGATGATAAGCTCTGAACTGTCACAGGCTACATCCGATGGGCAGGGAGCAGGGCAGAGGGGACAAGCGGAAGTAAGATCTGACAATGGGACGTTTGCACTGGTGGTGAGGATAAGCAAGAGTGGCTTGTGAGAGGCAGCTCAGAGATCAGTAGCTGCGACAGTGATTGCAAAGGAGAGTGGCCGACTGTGAATCAATCCATAGGTTATATGTGACGTACTTGTGTTCTTTATCCTTTTAATATAAGTAAATAAGCCAAATATTTAGGTGTATTGTTACTAATACCAGACCAGTCCATAAGACAGTAGGGAGGATAAGCTGCTGTAACAAAGTCACACAGAAATACAGTGGCTCAAACAAAATAAAAGTTTCTTTTTCTGTCATCTAACAGAACAGAGGCAGGTGGCCAATCCGGGATAGGTTGGCTGCTCTGTCCATGGTCCTGGGTTTGTCCTATCTCGGTACTTCATTCCTGGGGCGTGTTCCTTTCCATGGTCTCAGAGCCGCCCACACCATCCCTTTCAGCTCGTAGGAAAGAGAAAAGAGAGAAGTGGAAGATGAACATCTTCCTTTAGAGAATGTGACCCGGAAGTTGAACACGGCACTTCTGCTCACAGCTCATTGGTCAGAATCTAGTCACATGACCCTACTGAACTGCAACGGAGCTGGGAATTAGTCTCAGTTTGGATATCCATGTGCCTTTCCAAAAGTGTGGTGGGGGTGGGACTTTATGGCTAAAAGGAAGAATGAAGTAGAAAAGTAACTTGGGAACAATCAGAAAAAGCATGGTAAGATAGTTAACAAAGATTTTTGATGACTAATCTCATGAAAGTTTATATGTCCTATATTAAGATAAAATGTATATTTTATCGTGTTATGGTCATTACACTTACCTTTAGGTTTGCTTACTCTAATATGCTGAATTGAAATTTAATTTTTAAGCGAACTTGATTGTAAGTACTGGGTTTATTTTACTTGAGCCTTATGACAACACAGTCTTAAGATTTTTCTCTACCTATATATACTACAGATGTTACTGTCAATTTTACAGTTACCATGAGGTTTTCCTTATTTTCTTTAGTGGGAAAGCTTACATTTACTTTCTAATAATTTCCATTTTTATCATCTATTATTGATTTGAATGTAGCATGGCAAAGGGTAAGTAAATATTTTGATGTCTTCCAAAACAAAACTTACGGGTCTGAACTCAGATTGGTGTATCTTTGGATCATCCCTAAACTGGAGGCAAACCACCCTTGGTCTTCTTTATTGTGTAACTGGAAATCTGGTTTAATTTTATGAATTAGCATGCACCATGGAGTCTTGTACAGTTACTTTCACAGGGTAAATGCTCAATAAATATTGGTTGAATAATTAAACTGGGTTACTCAGAGCTCATTAGAAATGATAACTCCCTTGGAGCAAAGGTGACCTGAATAAGTGTTAGGCCATCTTTTTCAGACAAAAGTACTTGGTATTTTTTGTTTATTTAATAATGTGATTTATAGCCTATGTAATATAAATAAATAATGTATCAATAAATATAGAAGAAAACTATAGAAGTTTCTTTCATTGTAAGAAAAGATTTCTCCTTCCTTTAAATAGCATAAAAGAAGAGAAGCAACTAACACAGTGCCTGACGTAATAGATTCTCAGTAAATAGTAGTCACAATTAATTACCTTTTATGTTGTTCCTTAGGTCACAGGACAAAGAAGTAATAAGTTTTCCACCAATACAAAACAAATCATAGCTTTCTGGCAGTCATTCAATCATTCTTTATTTTAATAAGGATCAAATTCACTGTCACAATGTAGAGAAGAGAGTCCAATTTGGAAATGCAAGAAGAGCTCATTTCAGAAATACTCTGTCTACACAAACTTAGCATATGGAAAGATACAATAGTTACCGAACAGGTGCCCGGATTTTACTTGTGAAATACCCCAGGGAACTCAGCAAGCTTTTACAGAACCTTTGAGCTGTGTGAGTTCAGAAGACCTTGCTGGAGAATATTTTTTATCCAACTGTCTCTCTGGTATATGTCCAGTGGTAATATATTGGGATATTCTGGAACCCCTGACAGGACACCAGAATGTTATGGAAGCAGCATGTGGTAAGTGACCCTGATTGATTGATATCAAAAATTCTTTCCTAATGAATTGGCAATGCTATTCCATTTTACCTCTTTCAAAAAAGAATCCGCTCTTCAATTTTTTTTTCAGCCTGATTCTAAGTCATGTGACGTTAAATCCACGGACTTTTATTATTCTCTCTTTCCCTACTTCCCAAACTTGATTTAGACTGCAATTAATCTTAGTAATTTCTTTAAGCTGTATGACATGATACCTTAGGCACATTATGGACATCCATATTTAACTTTCAACTTTCTTAACTTTCATAAAATTTGCTTGTGTTAAATTCCTCTTCCATCTTGCGTAAAATCAATTGACATTTCCCCAGAGGGTTCAAGATATTGGATACAAATTTTGGCATCTCAAAATTCCTCCTAAATATTAGAAAACATTGGCAGTGGGAAAGTTGTTTATTACATTTTCATATTTTGACAACTGATAATTAAGAAGTTAATTTTCTTTAAAATCAGTACTCAACAACGTAAATCTACATCTATTTGTTTATAAGATAGTTTGATATTCCATGCAGTAGAGGTAGTAGTTTTAATTTTTTGAAATTAAGATGGAGCTTCTAAATATATTTTTAAAAATGAAACATTTTATGTCAATTTTCCCATAAAAGTGGAAATAAACTGGCATAATGTTATTTCATTTGCCTAACAGCAGTGAGAGTGGTCAATTTTACTTTTCCAAAATGCTCAGCTCACAAATATGAAATGCTAACATTTATTAATTTTGACTAGCAAGTACACTGGAGTTTGTTATATTATTCTTTGAAATAGTTTGTACTATTTTGTACATTGTATTTTTTCCCATATAAGATAAGAGAAATCAATAGCTTTGCCCTAAATCTTTTGATTTTCTGGGAAACTAGGGAGTTGGGTTGCATCTTGATGAAAGAGAAATTTTGTCCATTTTGTTAGGGTAGATCGTGGTGGCCGGTGACAAGATTGTATATTAGTGTAGCTAAGTGAACGGGGGTGAATTCAGTGTTAGTTCAATTAATGGGTGCAGAAACAAGCAATGAATTAGTGTGTGAATCAAGCAGAGTGCTTTCTGTACCAAAAAAATATTTGAAGATAATAGGCTGTCTGTCTAGAAAAGGCATAAATGTTCTCATTGACATATGACCCTCCTCAGCAAAGTGTAGTTTGTCACCCCGATTTTAGTGCTTGCCCTTTGAACAGTACTTGTTTCTGCAAGTACATATTTGTCATATGCCTAGTGTATATTTTTCAAACAGTGCTTTAAGTAGGATTCAAATAATAACTAAAGGAACTTGAGTTTTCCTTAATGTTTTAGATGCGGCTTTTGAAAATGTAAGGTGGAACTAATTTTGGCCAAGGAGTGGTACTAAACTACTGTTTCTATTTAAACCCCTGCCCCTCCCCTCCACCTTGTGTATTTTTTAAGGTTTACTAATTATAATTAATTTTCCTTTTCGAAATTCACTTTTAAGAGAAGGCGCTGCTAGCTGGCTGCAAGAGCAAGCAGCAAGCCTAATTATGCTGGGCAGAGGAGGGAGAGGGTCAAATAGTGGGGCTGTGGCTGGGTGCTAGCGGTGGGGGACTTCGAGAGGGGAACCAGCGGAGAGACTGCAGTGACACTGCCCTCCCCGGGCGGGTGGAAGCATCTCACTGGTGACGGGTCTGAAAGCACGTGGCTACGTCATGGAAAGCCAGTCTTTTCAATGCAAACTTCAACTCCTCCTCCTCCTCCCTCTAATGCCGGTAACTCACATCCAAGGCTGGGCGAGGAATCCGGAGGGGAGATTTTCCTCATGCTCACCGTTGTTGGAAACTGGGAGAGAGAGAGAGGAAGGCAGCAGGGGATCCGAGGCGCTCTCTACCTACTACCAGCCTGACCAGGGGAGGGGGCACCTAGATTTGCATCTTTTCTTCGTGGTGGTTGAGAACTGCAGGTTCAATCGGATCCCCCTGAGCACTGGCGATCGATTATTAAAAAAAAAAAAAATCGACACTGGGAGAAGGGAGGCTGTGTCTTCGGCCGTCAGACTCGGAGGTGGTATTGGTGTGTGTATGTGTGCTGGTGGTTTTTTTCTTTTTCTTTTTTCTTTCTTTCTTTCTTTCCTTTTTTTTTTTTTTTTTTTCCTTTCCTTCTCTCCTAGGGACTACACAATGGCAGTCTTCTCTCAGTGAGATGAATCCTGCTTTGACTCCTGCAGACTCACCCAGCCTCATAGCGATCAACTAAAAGGCTATGGTTTTCTCTTTGGGGATCTTTTGTGCATTACTGTTCTCCCTGATTAGTTCTGGTCTCAGCTGGGATTTCTTTGCTTTTTTGTTTGGCTTCATGCTGAAAAAGGATTTTTTTGCCAACCGTTTGGTAATAATCCAGTGGTGATCAAGGGGATAAATCATTCACCCTGGCCGAAAAAAAACAATCACTGAGAAGTCTCAAAGAAATATACCACGTGAGGGGAAAAAACTGGGAGAAGATCCGGAATATTATCGTTTTTCCTATGGTAAAACCGGTGCCCCTCTTCAGGAGAACTGATTTCAAATTATTATTATGCAACCACAAGGATCTCTTCTTTCTCAGGGTGTCTAAGCTGCTGGATTGCTTTTCGCCCAAATCAATGTGGTTTCTTTGGAACATTTTCAGCAAAGGAACGCATATGCTGCAGTGTCTTTGTGGCAAGAGTCTTAAGAAAAACAAGAACCCAACTGGTAAGCAAAACATGCATCATGTTATGTTTTTCCTCATAATAACCTGTCTGTTGCTCATTGAGCTAGATCTGCAGTTCGGCTATGCAGGAAGGCAGGGGAAACAGAGAAGGACCAGGACAGCGTTGTGTATAGAGGTGTTGCATGGATAAACAAGTAGCAGCTGGATCGGCGTCTGTGAGCCCCAAATCATTACCAGCATCTCTTGGCTGTGACACAATCCATCACTAGGAGGGAGGAGGAAACTTTTTTTTTTTTCTTTTTTTGGAATGTATCTGGTTGACGATGTTTGGTGGAATATTGAAGGGTTTATGGCTTAAGGTTTGGCCCGAGGCAGTTGAAGCTTCGGTAGTTGCCAGGAGAAAGAACCGCGAGCTCCCCTGACTCGTGCTGCAGGTCCGGGGACGTAGCTCGGTGCCGAGAACCTGCTCTAGACTTTCTGAGTAGCTTGCACAATATTCGCCACCCCATCACCTTCACCAAAGGAAAAGAGGCCCCCTCCGTCGCGGCCCCGCTCCTCCGTCAGCCCCCGCCTCCCGCCCCCGTCTAGCTCCGCGTGCCGAAGTATGAACTCCTTCCCCCGTCTGCCCCCGACACGCCTGCCGCTGGGAAAACTTGAGCAGGGCTCATGCCGGGAGGGAACCCCAGACGGAGCAGACAAGCCCGGTCTCTCTAGTATATGTAATTTAAACCTCCCTTTTAAAAAGCAGTGTCCTAGCCCGGCATCTGGGTCCCCCGGGTGGGATGAGCCTGGCCCCGGGTCCCTGCTTCAGCCTCCTGGTGATCGTGCGCCCCCATTCCAAAAGGCTCCAACCGGGAAACTTGCAGTACATTACATAAGAAATGCAAATGCAGGTGATTCGGGGAGTCGGGTCCCCGGGGTTCACTTCCCGCTATCTCAGTCTGAGGCGTTTGGGGGCGGCCGCGGAGCTGTGGGCGAGCAACCCCGGGGAGGCCAGGCCGGAGGGCTGCGTGGCGGCGGCGGCGCACGGGCGAGGAGGCTGGGCGCAGCGGGTCCGGGAGCCGCGCGCGCCGGCGGCGGGGGGTGTGTGGTGTCCCCCGGTTCGCTTCAGGCCGGGGAGGGACCCGGGCTGGGTGTTTTGTGTCTGGGGTCCTGTTGGGGGCGGGGCCCTGGCCGTCCTGCAGCGGCAGCCCGGGGGTCCGAGGCTCCTGACGCCGGCACTGCGGTGTAGTAGATCACGGCTCCCCGCGGGCGCCCTGACACCCCGAGCTCCGCCGGGGGCCACGCTGGCACCCGGAGCCCCAGCGGCCGGGCAGCAAGTGGCTCTCGCCTCCCTGCCTCCGAAGCTGCCTAATGCAGCCTAGTTGGGCGGCGCGCTCCCAGTGAGCTGCCGCCTGCGGGTGCCAGGGATCGAGAGGAGGAGGAGGGGGAGGGGGAGGGGGGAGGGGGAGGAGGGGGAGGGGGAGGGGAGGAGGAGGAGGAGGAGAGAAGGGGAGGGGGAGTGGGAGTGGGAGGGGGAGGAGGAGGAGGAGGAGGTGTGGGTGGGCGGGGATGGAGGCGGTGGGTGTGGAGGCTGAGCTCCCCTTGCAGCCCCCTCTGCTGCGGCAGAAGGGAAACTGCGAGTTCTGAGACCGTCCAGAAGGGCAGATGCTCGCGTGCTGGCGGACGCCTGGCAGTTGCCGTCAGCTGGGACCTTCGGATGGCTGTTGAGTCTGTGGGCGCGGTGCTGCAGCGGGCTCAGTGCCTCCGTCCTGGAGTTCTCATCCCTGTGCTCTAGCTCTCCCCGCTGTCTTCCCGTCCCCCGCTTCTTCCCCCCCACCTGACCCCCACCCCCTCTGTCCCCGGTCCTTTGACCACTTTCTCTCTTAACTTAGCGTTTAGCAGCTCTGAGATGATCCCACCATCCTGAGAGTTACCCAAGGAGAAAGCAGTGTGGTCACCTTACCAACCACGTCTCCAGTTGGGCTGTCAGGTGTACCCTAACCCCGCATGAAGCCCAGCGCTTGCTGATGCCTTGGTCATAGCTAGATCTGCAACACTACCATCTCACAAGTTCACGCGAAGACCCTTTTGGCAAGACTTCCTAAAGTGGGACAAGCCAAGGGCTGCGGTGGGGTTCCTCCCTCACACAGTAAAATTACTGGTTTTTGAAGCCTTCTTGTGTTCTTCTTTGAAAAGATTTAGCTCCCTCTGAGACAGGACTACTAGAAAAGCATTTCTTTAGACTTGGCCATTTGTTTAGGGATCTTGAAGTCAGTCCCTCCATAGTGCTGGAGAGTGGGCAATAATTCAGCATGGAACAAGAAGTTTCCTTACTTCCTTTGATAATGTCTTTTTTTTTTTTTTTTTGTAAACAGTTTTACTGGAAACGCTAAGTTTCACCCATACACGATTCAAGATCTTTTTATTACACCTCCCGCACCCCACCCACTTTCATCTCTCTGGAATGGATTTTTTTTTCCTTCCGAGGCGTTTGGAAGGTGTCAAACAAATGACGACTTATTTTTAGAGCAATTTATTTTGCAGCTTATGAATGCTAAAGTACTCGGGGGTGAATTGATGGGTTAACTCGAACTCTAACAACCACTCCAACTATTCCACTAGGATAGCTTAAGTCTTAGATTGCCAGGGGTGAGAGTTCTAACCTGGGAGTTGGAGCATTTTGTAAATTATTTTTTAAATGGGACATTAATGTGTCACTATGTATTTCACCTTCTAAAAGTTTTGCCTTTTGAGCTTAAACCATCCCATGCTTAGCTATTCCCTTTCAGGACTGTAGTTGGTAAATTCCATTCTCCTTCTGCTATTAACATGAAGCCTATAATCATTTGCAGGTTTTTGATCCCAAGATAGCAGTATAACTAAGAACTTAATTGGGTAATTGAAATAAAACAAAGACTAAAATCCTCTTAACTGTTAAAACCAAAAAGAACAGATTGACTACTACCTATTATATTATCTTAAGTCTAAAACGAGGACAATTAACTGGTTTCAAACTAAGAAGCTTGTCAGAATACCTGCATGTACCAGTAGTAGGATCATGAATTTGGTGTAACGACTTCTTATTAGATGAATTTTTCTTCCCCATCTTTGTAAGTTATAAAATAATTTACTGATTATTCCCACTGCTTTAAATTGTCAAGCAGTACAGGCAGTTTGGTCAGGGGTTCCTGAGAGGAATTTCAGAGCACTGCTATATAATCAGGTTGGTGTAGAAATAAGCAAATAATAGAGTCATGAACTTAAGGGCAAAGTTACTCATCTACCCAAAAGTTCTTAATTCATGTTTAAATAAGAGGTGTTAATTAAGTAGGTTTTTTTTAGTTGTTTTTATGTAAAAGTTAACTGGAAAAGAGCATGAATATATGCTTTTTAAAATAAATTGCAATAGCTTAGAAATCCTGGATAGTAAATTTACTGTCTTCATAAACATGTCCAATATCTCACAATACAACTATTATCAGAGGACACACACACACACACACACACACACACATGCTTAATGTCCTACCTTCCCTTATTTTCCCAGTAGAGGAATAGCTATATGTTTAGAATAGATGTTACCTGCTTCAACTCTCACTGCATGAGTCATGCAAGGTGACTGTATTTTAGGCAGATCATTAAATGGGGAATACTGAGTCCAAGGCACTTACTTTGCCTGGAGGAGGGGTTGATATGTTTCTTTAAATTAGTACTGAGAGTTTGGACTGACCGACGTGTGTCACAGGCCAGTTTGGAAAATAATCTAGGTCACTGAAATCTGAGCAATGGCTACTAAGGAAATAAATATGGTTGGAAAAAAGAAGTCCACAATAGGGGACTTTCCTGGTGGCGCAGTGGTTAAGACTCCGTGCTCCCAATGCAGGGGGCCCGGCTTGGGGAACTAGATGGCACATGTATGCCGCAACTAGGAGTTTGCATGCCACAACTAAGGAGCCCGCCTACCACAACTAAGGCCCAGCACAACCAAATAAATAAATAAATAAATAAGTATTAAAAAAAAAAAAAAGTCCACACTAAAGATAAATACGAAGGTCGTATCATGGATGTCTCTTCAGATACATAATGTCCAACAGGCAAAGGAAGCCACAGACCCTCAAATATATACAGCTACTCACACATACAAACTTCCATGGCTTGATAGGATTTTGGAAAGCAGAGATTTTAAGAAAAATTGTAACCAGATGTAATTTTATTGGGTACCAGTGTTTGTGGCAAGGAGGGTATGAAGCGGATGCCCTAGACCTAGTTCTGTGGAGCACATTTAGAAAATCCCACAAACTCATGGCCCTGAGTGTTTCCTCTTCTGAACTGTCTACCTCTCTGCCATGAAACTTTGAGATGAAACAAGCAGGGCTTGGTAGAAGTCACTGTCACTTTCTATTTCCTACTTTTTTGGGGTGTCTTCCAGCTCTGCTTTTGCCTTTGACTAAGCTGTTTTAGGTGCCAAAAACATCTGGTGTGCCGCTGTCACTCACTTAAATACATGTTATTCTTTTAAAGATACTTGCTTTACATCTAGGGGCGGTCATGGCTTTGAGAAGTGAGAAAATAGGAAGAGGGAGAAGAAAAAAGAGTAAGCATTTTTCACCCCTTCTCCTCTGCCTGCCAACTCATCTTGGGTTCCTGTAGAGCTGGGTGAGCCACAAATGGTCCATAACCTGTGCATTTCTAAACACTGAGCATATGTAAAATGGAGACATCAAATTCAGACTGCATGGCTGGAACACCAAACAGATGTAAGGTCCTTCTCTTTCTAATATGCTTGCCTTCAGCGTGGGATTCCATGTAATATGAGTGGGTCTTGGATTCCATCTAGGAAGCTTCATTACTGAAGCAGCAAAATGAGTTTTGCAGGCAGTAGCACTTCCTGAACCAAAGGATGGCATGTTAGGTAGGCTTCCAAGTATTGACTTGTTGGGAGTGTCAACTGTTTTGTTTTATGTTTGTTTTAATTTATATCCAAGTTAACAAGTGTGAAATCCAATCAGTGATCATCTAAAGTTGGTTTTAACAGTGGAGATCACTTTAGTTGTACCCATATCCAGCCTGTTCTCATCTTAGGCAGCCTCCCTGAGAACATCCGTTCAAACGATGCATTGCTTTCAGAAGGTGCTAAAGCTAATTCTATGGTTCACGTTTCCCACGCGGAGCCCCTCCTTTAAAAATGTTCAAACCCAGTCTTCCATGTTTTAGCAACACAAACACTGAGGACTTTTGTGAAGTGTTTTTATACATATTGTAACAAGGACAACAACCAAGGTTTTTGCTCCTTTGTACATTTTGGCATCATTAACTCACTCAATTGACTCATAAGCTTTCTATAAATATGTAGATGTCTCAAAATGGAAGCATTTATTCAAGAGTTTCTTATGCCTTATGGGGAAACAGTTGGGATGTTTGAACAGTATATTTGAAGCTGCTCTACTAAGTTTTAAATGAGACGTTGCATCGTGTCTATATTCTTAATAAAACCTTTGAGCTCAACTTACTGCCACCTCCAGGAGGGACAGTGGGTCAGGGAAATACCTGCTGACACGTCTGTGTGCCTGGTACCATAGTCTGTGTGGTGTTTCTTAGGGTTTTAGATCGTGTACCATGTGCGACATTTAGTTATAAGAGTTGAACTTGAGCACAGAACAGCAGGGAATTGTCTGAGGGCGACTTCTCAGTTCCTCCATATGCCTGCAGAGATGCACTAAATTTTTTTTTTTGCTATTCTGCTTCTGAAGGACCAAGTATGTCTTGATGTTTTCCCTGTATATTTCTCTAGTTGGTACAAACTAATTTTCTGCTTTGGCCAGAAGTAAAAGGTAGGATGATGAAGGGAAGAGGAGTTGAAAGGAGGAA
Source organism: Balaenoptera acutorostrata (assembly GCF_949987535.1). Classification (NCBI taxonomy): domain Eukaryota; kingdom Metazoa; phylum Chordata; class Mammalia; order Artiodactyla; family Balaenopteridae; genus Balaenoptera; species Balaenoptera acutorostrata. Next base: position 8,758,690 of record NC_080081.1, read on the forward strand.
TTCTTAGGGCTTTCCTAAACATGAAAGCAAAAAAGGAGACATAGTGCAGACATGTTTTACAGGGAACACTGAAGTTTTTGTTTATCTAACCTACTAACACCATCGAAGAAAGTCACCTAACAGTTGTTGAGCACTGTTGCCTTTATCGCTGTCCCCTGACAAAAACTCAGGTTATGACAAGTCTCAGGTTTTCATTTCAATACATTTGTATTAAATGAACTACTGGTGAAAAATAGGGTTCTCTGAGAAAGTTAACTGTGGGACTTAACTGCCACTGTCATACAATTTACTTGGTTAAGTTCACTTAACTCCTTTCCAGCAGTGCCAACCAAGAATTTGGCTTCTAAATGGTAAAACCAAGAAGGAAAAAAAGCTGTTAGTGGCCTTCTTTCTCTTCATGCTCCACGCCAGGGCATCCTGAAACATGGTTTGCAAACATTCCCTGGGCTCAGGCCTTCCTCAAACACACAAGCGCGTTCACCCCTTCTGGCCCGTTCAGCCTTTAAGTAACAAGTGTTAGGGCACCATTTGGTTCCCTCTGCAAGGGCCCCCCCTTCATTTTCTTTTCTGATCTTTAATGTTCTCCAAAAGGAAGGCATTCCGAAAAACAGTGCAGTGAATTTGAATTATTTCTCTCTTCCTGTCGGAACTCCTTTCTGTGAAGATGGTCACTGGCCACCATCCGATGTGGCATGTTTCCGTTCTAGAGGGGACAGCACCTCAACAGCCTCGAGTTTCACTTGCTTTGAAAGGAGGTGCCCCCGCCCTTCCTATTTTGTTCTTTTCCGTTTTGAAGCAGTCATCTGCAAACTTGGTGGCGCCCTGCTTTCCCAAAACCACACTCAGCTACTCAGCTTCCGCCCTCCGGAGCCACCGGCAAAGGCGGACGCACGACCGGGGCAGAGCCCCACTTGCCAGAGCAGCGAGCGGGCCGTGGACTGTTTTCTGCTCGCCGCGAGCCGGCCACCTCTGCGGCTCGGATCTGCTTCCAGGAGTCGGGCCCCTCGGGGATCTGGCCGGAGCCGGGCTCGGAGTCTGCCTAATGGAGCCCCGAAGAGAGGAGGCACGCAGGCGACGCGTGGCCTTCCTCCGTTGTGACCCGCGGCCACAACTCCCGGGACCGGCCACACCGCGATCCACTCCTCGGGGAGTCTGGGGCTCTGCAGCGCAATGCGGCGGAAGCGGCCCGTCCGAGCCGCCGTAGCGCGGGAGGTTTCCGTTGCCACAGGGATGACCTCTGACCCTGGAGCGTCTCTGGGGTGTCGGAGGCCGGCGCAGCCGTTGCTATGGAAACCACGTGGCCGGAAGCCGCGGGGTGCGCGGGCCGCGCAGGCCGTTGACGCGGCGCACCTTGGCGGGCCCCGGGCCGGCGACCTCGCGCCCGCACCAGTGTGTCCCCGGGCCGAAGGGCGGCAGAAGAGTTTGGTTCCAGCCCACAGGTGGCCGCCTCCCCTCGACGCGCTGCAGGGTTTAGAGGAAAAGGATGCGCCCAAGTTCCGGACTGGGAGAGCATGAGCCCAGCCCGCAGTAGCTACTGGGAGGCCGAGGAGGGCTCCTGAAGTTCTCTGGGCCTCAGTTTCTTCGACGGCAGTGCAAGGGCGTTGATTAGAATAATCTCAGGTCGGCCCCCGCTCTCATGTTCCAAGCGTCATGTAACTTTCCACCCGATCCGGATTCTGAGTGAACTTCTCCCTCTTCCCTGTATCTCTCCTGGACTACGTTGAGTATATTTAAGTTGTACTTTAAACCCGAGGCTTTCAGAGATCGAAGGCCACCTGCAGGCTCATGACCGACCTTTTAGAGGTGTGGCAACTCCTTCCCGGTGCAGAGGTGACTCTTCCAAGAGCCGGTTTTGAGTGGTAGGGAAAGCACAGTTCACAGCTTTGAGCCCTGGAAGAAGACACGCGTTGTATTTTACTGGTGACACCACCAAGAGATCTTCATGCATTTTACAGAGTTGTGTGATGGGTGCTGAAACAGATGGCATTCCTTTGTATCTGTTGTATTCCCCAGATGTCTTTTCCTGCGGTCTCTAAACATTTTTTGGAGAGGACTCGACCTACCTTGGCTTGTTTTTCCTTCTGTTATCTTGGACTATTGAGAAGAATCACAAGCATCTTCACATTTTAAAACACACACACAACTTCACTGTATATTTAGAAGTTGAAAAAGACTATTTTGAGGGTATGATAAGGCAAGCTCACTAGTTTATAAAAGAACAGCTAGATCCAAATTGTGTTTCCGCGGATGGAGTAGGTTAAGGTTACCTGCTCAGATGGCTTTACACTTTTTAAAGACTTTTTGTTGGCCTAGTTTCCAAATAGTCTTTTTACCTTTTTTTGTTCCCCTTATGATAAGAATTACCTCCCTGAAGTTTGCTTTTCAAAGAACTGGCCATCAGTTCCTCAAGAAGACTGGGTAGAATATTTACATCTCAAGGCACAGGGAAAGAAAGTAAGTGCCTCCAAGAAGGACTTTTGTTTCCTAAATCCAGAATTTTACAATACGTGTCAGCATAGGGGAGGTTTTGGGATTGGTATAAAGGATAGATGGGCTTTGATTTGCTTCCGTAGCTGCATTTCTGTTCTTACAAAGACTCAGTTCCTGAGACAGGGATAGTTGTTTTTAATTCTTCAAAGAATTGAGTTGCAACCTTTATGACATCAAAGGGCTGATCACCCATCCAACTACATTATCTTCTGTTTGCATCTTTAGATCCTGGAGAAGGTCTTCAACTAAGATGGAAATAAAAAGATTTCTGTGTTCTAGATTTAGAGCTTTTTGTTTTGGAAGGTCTTTCCTTCTGGGTATACATAGTTTCACTTAGCTTAGGGGAGGAGGCCTCAAAAAAAGTTCCTATCAGGCTCTGAATATCAGCTTCCAGTCTGGCCAAATTCTCACAGTAGAGCTACTTAAAAAAAAAAGTTTTGTTTTGTTTTTTTTTCAAATATCTTGTCAGGTTTCAGCCGAGACAAACAGTAAATATTCCTGGCAGTACTGAACAACCTGTTGGACTCAAGAGGTGTCCCCAAAGAATGTGCAAACGATCCTACCCTCCCAAGATCCAGAGCCACATCCAAAGGTAGCCAAAGAAAGACGTAGTTCCCCTGAGCGCTGGCAACGGTCAGTAGGACACTAGCTGCAAGTGGCATGCCATCCACACTTCCGTCCGGCCGTATTTTGAGGGCCCTCAGCCTGATGGTGCCCAGGCCAAGTTCTCAAGACCCAAAATGAGACAAACAAGAAGGCAATAGCTGTCCCTGGGAGAGAAAGGATCCACAACCAGTGCATCTTGGAAAGGAAGGAACAGCGTGAGATTTTCCTTTCCCCTCTCAACTGGGCACTACAGACAGAGATGCAGGAGAGCTGACTCTGGTAAGAATTCTCTGGCATCTGCCAGTTTTCTTAGGCTCCAGAGCAAGTGGGGTTTAAAGTAGAGTGTAGCTCTGGCATCTACCTGAATTTGGCAAGGTCTTTCACTAATTTTAACTTGAGTTTCCTACTGGCTGCTTAAGAGAATAACTGGTAGCGGTTTACTGGTTTCCTGGAGAATCCCGTGGAGTCCCATGAACTCTGAGAGGGGCGCATTTGGGGGCCACCCTTCAAGGGCAGGCGTGGGCGCATCTGTACTGTCACTAATTTGTTTATGGTCTTGTAGTTTCTTCAGAGTGGAAAGGCAATTCAGATAGAGGACGAGCAGACAGTGAAGACTGAGGTGATGGATACGGGGAGTAGTAGAAGTCACTACTTAGAGTCTTCTGTTTTAGGTGCCTCTTGTGTCCTTAATTTTGCAGTAGCCATTTGCAGTGAATCTTTCAGTAAAGCTGTTTTGGAATCTTGAAGCCTTTTGGTCAGCTTTACCCTTTAGATAATCATTATGGCAACAGTGTGGAAAATATCTTTGCGTGGAGTGGGATTGAAGGTAAGAAAGGCCACAGAGGAAGTGGTGAGGTCAGAAATAAGGCAGTGACAGGGGCTGGAGAGGAAGTGGAGTCCCTCTATCTCAGTGGCCAGTTTGAATTTGGGAAGGGAAAAGAGGGCGGTGTCTAGGATGTTCTGACCACAGGTTTTTGATTTGGACCGTTCCTTTTGATGCTGAGCCACTGACCATTTGCCAGTAGACCACTCCTGTCTCCTCAAAGCACGGAGCAAAAACTTGACTCTCTCCAGACTGTTTGTATTCGAGGGGCTGTGGTAACTTTTAATAGCAAGTAGAAAACTTTGACACGTTTCTCCTTCTAGATCATAATTTAAATAGGCAGTTCTAGGAGAACTGCTCTGGGATAGAGGGTTCGTTTTCTTGACTCCAAACCTGAAAGTCCTTAGGGATTAAAAAAAATGCCTTACAATAAAGGTAAGTCAAAGGTTTTTTTTTTTTTTTTTAAATGATATACGGTTCTTTGTTGATAGTCGATGAGTTGTGCGCAATACTTTGTTCCATTTGAGGAGTCAAATAATACAATTAAAAGCCAAATTTTCAGATTATTCAGGTCTGGCAAGAAAGGAGAAGGAAGTGTGAACTTTATTGAATTTACATATGTAAGTTTGTGCACCTGCTTCTTGGGTAGCAATGAACGTAGTTGTAATTAGAATGCATTTTACCCCCCCGTAACATTTTGTTGTGTGCGCAATTACAGTGGTTCACTGAAGTGTGTGGTAGCTAGCCTCTTCTGTAATGCTGCCTCTTACTTAGGTAAAGTGTAGTTTGGGACGGATTGTGATCTCTATTCTTTCCACTTCCTGTGTGGAGCATGTGGCATACTACTGTCGTACTTTAAAAAAGAAGAAATGTGAAAATGAGAAGGCTCAAAGACTAAAACATTTGTAGGGTTTCTGTTTTTTTCTTAAACAGCCACTTATTTCAGAGTCTGAAACTCATGTTTTTTGGTTGTGTTTCTGTTGTACCCCAGGTGTTATTGCTTGTAAGCAAAGAAAGGGCTCTGTTTGCTAGGAGGCCTGAATCCCTTTCCGAATTAAACACTCAGCAGTTACCATCATTCTGCCGCAACATTTTCTTAATTATTTTTTCTTTTACATTTAAACTTTCCACTCATATGCCAATTAAGTGACATAGAATTCCTCATACATCAGATATATAATAATAGATATAAAATATTGGAAATATTTTTTAATAGAATGGATACAAAATGTTAGAAATATTTTAATGGTACAGTAACAAATTAAAAAATAAATAAATTTGAAAAAGATAGAAATTTGGGGGGGTCATGATTGTTTATTGTTTTTTATCTTTCCTAATTATGTTTCCTTTTAAAATCTTGGGAATCATCTTAAAGAACACAGTGCTTAGGTGGTTCTGGTCCATCTGTGGCACACGTGCCTTTCCATGGGAACGTGAACCCCTGACGTGCGCGCGGAAGGTGGAGTGTGGCCTGATCTGCAGGGCCGTGGAGTCCTGCTACTCTGTTTTCCATCACTGAGGATTGCCCCACTTTGTCCTGCTCTCCTTGTATTTGTACTGTCATACTCGAGATTTTGTCCCTTCACATCTTTCCTTTAGTTGTGTCTTTCAAAAGGTTTGTCATCAATTTAACTCTTCAGGCAAGGCTGGGATTCGTATTCAGTTGGCTTTTCAACTTTTACATGTATTACATTAGAGGAAAACGGCAAAAACTGCTAACAATACAGTTGTCAGACAGTAAACGAGACACATCTGTCTGAACTTGAGACACTTACCCAAAGTAGCATTTATTTGACTTAATTTTTTTCTTTCTGTGCTTCAAATAACGTTATAAAAAAACTGTGATGTGGATCTATTGCTTTAATCGGTTATATAATTAAATAATTTGGGGATATTATTATAATTATTCTACCTAATAGTCCCACTAATGAATGCCTTTAAACTTACTAGATTTTAAAAGACTTATTGCTCTTCTACTTGAACAGAAATATCCTGAATTATTCTGAATCCTGTATTAGTATTTATGCTCTAAGTAATAATAAAAGACTAGCTTTATAGGATGCTTTCTATGTACTAGATACTTTATCTATATTACCTAATTTAGTCCTCAAAAACCATATGTAGGAACTTTTCTTACATTTATCTGAAAAAGGATGACGCCCAGGCATGAAGAGGTTAAGGAATTTGCCTGGCGGCACCCAGCTAGTGGTTGAAACCCAAGCAGTCTTTCTCCAGAGACAACCTCTTAAATTCCTGTATTGCAGCTACCTCCCTAAAGACTGTGTTCAAAGCGTATATGTGAAAGTGGCTGGTGTTGTCTCAGTGTTTCTGTGAATCATTATATCCTGAAACTAAAGAGGAATGCAACATATTCAGTGTTTGCAACATGTTCAGATATTTAGAATTTGTAATGCTTTTTTATTGAGCATAATTTACATACATTAAAATGCGCAGCTCTTAACTGTAGAGTCTGATGTCTTTTGACTATTGTGTGTATCCTTGTGCCAGACACCCCATTTAAGATATAGAATATTCTCATCGCCCAGAAACCTCATTCTCAGTTCGATTCAGTTCCCACCCGTGCCTTCTGTGAGAGGCAGCTACCGTCCTGCTCTCTGACTTTACCTTAGCCTGTCCTAGAGCCTCAGATCATCCGATCCTGGAGTCCTCATGCCTTGAGTTTGCTGTTTTCACTCCACACGTTGTTGTTTTTGAGATCCACCTGTACCATCGCACGTGAGATGTGTAGACTTCCATGCGGTAACTTCTGTTTTCTTTTGTAAACTAGAAACTCCTAATTGAACACACCCACTTTTAGTTAACATCCAAAAGTTGCCCGAAACTACAAAGGGTTCGCAAGGCGACTCGGCGGGCAGGCTCACAAGCCGGCCCGCCCCAGTTACAGAGATGCTGGCTGAGGACGGAGGGTCCTGGGTCAGAGATAAAGGACTGGGTCACTCAGGGCACAACAGGCGCCACGTTCTTGTTTCCCTCGTCCTGACATCTCCCAGGGGCAGTGCTGAGTAGCCGACGTGGATGCCTGCACACAGTGGATTTGTGTCACAGCTGAGGACCTCTGAGTTTAGGAAATCCCCCTTCTTTTAAGGAACGGCTTTCAAAACTGCCCAACCTTTGCCCAGCAGCGAGCCATGGTCTTTATTATCCTGGGGTCCGGGGGGGAAGAATCGCCCTCTAACCTGGAAGCACTATCTTTAGAGTGCAAGGTTGTCTGCAATGCAGATATCCTCGTGAAGATAGTCTGAGTCAAAAGCTCTTAGGAGACAGAGCAGAAATCCCACGGATAAGTTGTTCTTTAAAGCTGTTTCTGCACAGCAACCTTTTCTTCCCTTTCTGGTTTCTTCAGGACTGCCATTCTTGTTGTTCCAAAGATGCACTTAACATAGAGAAAAATTTATTTGGAAATTATCTAGAAAATGATCTTGAGGTTTTGAGAAGACAGACAATATACAATCTATACAATACACCTATTAGTATTTATTAAGTAACTATTTGTGGTAAGTTCCGTGTTAGTTACTGGGAGAGATTTAAAACATTCCATAAGGATTTGGTCTCTGGCCCCAAAATACTTAAGCTCAGTGTACAGAGAACACCAGTAATGAGAGAGTCTTGAATGATGGACGGCCACAGGGCATCTGTAGGAGACCCATCAAAGATGAGCCGGGAAGAAAGGGAAATCTTGTCGAGAAGTGTGACCTGAGCTGACTTTTGAAAGCGTGTTTCATTTGGCAGGAGAGATAAGTATATTCTTGGCAACGGGAGCAATGTGAGTGAAAGTCAAAGGCTGAAAGGTTCATGGTTGGGGATTTTGGGAATGTTAATGGAATCTTATGTTGGGGGATTAGAGGAATCATAATTTGGAGTCCAAAAGCCTGGCAGAGGAGTTAGACTGGATGTGGTAAAATTTAGTGAACTAGGGAATGTTTCTGGAGTGGGAAGACGGCACAACTTTGTTTGTGGCGCCTAAGGTACTTGGGGCAGCAGTTAATTTCCCAGTAAGATGATGTTTTCTAGTGAAACATCGCTGGACTGAAAATGTCACAGGCTATTTGGCTACAGGGACATTTCCAGCAATTTGAACCACAATTTCTTACACGAGAATCCTGATAAACTGCTCTGGCGCTAGCAGCAGATCTATGTTTGAGTAACCCTTGATGACCGTTGCTTAGTGGAGAGATGCATTAAGGAACAATTTGCTAAAAGCACAACTTTTGGAAATGGATTTTGATTTTCTGCTCCTTTCTGTTATAAAATTTGAATTGTGTTTTAGGGGGTCAATATCTATTTCTCAGTTATCTTAACACTTAAGAATGCCACACAATTTATAAAATAATATTTTAAGGAATATCACTTGTTAAAACAAGAGCACTAATTCAATTCTCAATGGCCATTTAAACTTTACAAATACATAACTAGTAATGCTTTATAAGCAGCAGTTTCAATTTTTTGATTTAGAACTGAGATCCTTGTTAGAGATCCTAGTTTATAAGTTTATAAAATGCATATTTATAGGGTCACAAGCATAATTCATACAAGTAAGGGAAGGGATTCATTTGAGGTGGTGATAACAGTTGTAGACACCCTGTGCGGGGAGCAAATAAGCAGCATAAACCTGAATTCTGTCATTTCAGTGGGTAGTGAGTGATTTAACAATTTTTTTTGGGTGCCAGTTAGTGTAAAGGCAATAGACAGCTGCACAATGCAAAAGGTCTGAATGCTACAGAGTTAAGTAAAGGGTCTGAATGTTGTTGCATTAACATAGTTTTGAATAAAAAATTAAAATGTGCATCTAAAGATGCCACAGTCCAAGTTGCGTCATACGGATTGCCACAGCTATACCTACACTTGCTTACTCAGTGTCTTGGTGCCCTCTAATGTTTATGAGAGCCTTCAGGAAAGGAAATTAGGGTCATTCAACTCGCTCTGTGCATCATAATCTTGCTCTCTTATTTTTATTACTCAAAGCAGAAGGAGGAGTTACCTCTTTGAATCTTGGGAACAGTTTTTGGCCTAACTATGCTTTTGCTTTCACTGTTACAATTTTAGCATAAGACGGATCTTTGACCCTTTCTTTCTTGTATTCTTTTAAATTGGTAGAAATACTTTTAAATATTACTGTATATATATATATTTTTCGTGATGTCTGATCTTATTTATTTGTTACTCTTAGAACATCTCATTTTTGACTGGTCTCAGACTTAGAAGTAGAAGCTCTCAGAGAGGACAGCCGCTGTCTCTTGGCAATCTGTTCCTGGCGTTTTTCTTTGGCCTCCTTCATTCTCTTGGCCAAAAGTTTAGCATTTTCTGCAGCCTCTTCTTTATTTTTCTTAGTACGCTGTTTCTTCAGAGCAATACGCCAACGTTTGCGTTGCAGAACACGTGGAGTAACAAGACGCTGAATCTTGGGTGCTTTGGTCCTAGATTTCTTACGTTCTTTGTTTAGGGGCTTTCTCACAAAATACTGGTGGACATAATCTTCTTTAGAGAGATTGAAAACTTTGTGGATTCTGCTAGCTCTTTTGGGCCCCAGGCGACGAGGCACAGTAGTATCCGTGAGTCCAGGAATATCCTTCTCCCCTTTTTTTACGATGACCAAATTGAGAACGCTCAGATCGGCCTCCACAGTGCAACCCTGTACAGATTTGTGCTTTCTTTCTCCAGTCCTCCTTGGTCTGTAACAGGAATGCCCCTTACTCAGTAGCAGGCGGACTCATCCATGGGTCAAGACACCCTGCTTCATGGGGAAACCCTGTTTGTCATTTCCACCACTGATTTGGACCACATAACCCTTCCATTCTTCACCCAGAGCGTCAGCAGCAACTTCTGTGGCCATAAAAGGTACGAATGAAGGTTTCTCCTTCATTCAGGCCAACATACACCTCCCATTCCATTACACAGAAACGTCACTCATTTTCCAGTTACTTGAACTGAAAAACACCCTAGGGTCCATGTGTGTAGGTTATCACCAGCATAATTTTCTATACGAAAATAATGAAATCATAGTAAATTAGAATAAGGAAACCTACCACAAATACATTCTTACTTTAAAGGTCATGGCCCAGCCCCGCTGCAGCCTCACGGGCCGTAATGAGCACTAACAAATGATACGGTTCAGTGTGTCTGTGCTGGTGTCTACTTCCGAGACCACCACTTAGTGCATTGCATCTCTTGGAACAGGGCTCCACCTACCTGACCACGTCAACCGATGTTAAGTTTAACTAGCACCATCCTTGTGAGAGGTCAGCTCAAACATGAAGAAACAATAGCCAAGGCAAAGGCCTTTAGTGTGACAGGTTCATGAGTTAGAAATAATCCTAGGTACACATAATGATTCTACTGTTGTCTCTCTGGTCACAGCAGGGGCCTAGATACTGTCCAAGGAAGGAAGTCTCTTCCTCTGTGTTAAGCACTGAGCCCCACGGGGTCTATCAGGGAAACCTTTCTGCTGTGTCAGTTCCTCTTATCAAGTGATGTAAAACTTGGGAGCTAGTCTCAAGGGTAAGCTGTGACAAAGTGAGAGAGTGGCATGGACATATATACACTACCAAATGTAAAATAAATAGCTAGTGGGAAGCAACTGCATAGCACAGGGAGATCAGCTCGGTGCTTTGTGACCACCTAGAGGGGTGGGATAGGGAGGGTGGGAGGGAGACGCAAGAGGGAAGAGATATGGGAACATATATGTATGTATAACTGATTCACTTTGTTATAAAGCAGAAACTAACACACCATTGTAAAACAATTATACTCCAATAAAGATGTTAAAAAAAATAAAGTGCCTGGACATTATGGATTGGTACAGTCTAACTAGCACTTTAAACTTCTCTCCAATAAGTAGGCCATCTAGGTAACTTAGAAGTTAGTTTTGTTACCTCCAAATATATGGTATCTTAGTCTTTCTAGGGGGAGTAGAGGGGATTTGGAAGGTTAGATAAAGGTGGAAGAGTTGCTGGGGATGGTCGGTCCTGGAGCTAAGGAAGCAATATCGATAGAGATGGACGGAATGAACTCATCCACCCTCCTTCCCCTTTTCTCTCCCATTTCGTTTTCCCTTTGCCACTGCCAATTATGTCAGGAGATTCTGCTTGTTGGACCAAATGAGGGACGGATTCGGGCTGGAGTATTCCAAATAGAATGAAGAGTCCATAGCTGTCCTTAGATAGCATTTCATGATAAATGGGGTACATTTTTTTTCTTTAACATCTTTATTGGAGCATAATTGCTTTACAATGGTGTGTTAGTTTCTGCTTTATAACAAAGTGAATCAGCTATAGGTATACATATATCCCCATATCTCCTCCCTCCTGTGTCTCCCTCCCACCCTCCCTATCCCACCCCCCTAGGTGGTCACAAAGCGCCGAACTGGTCTCCCTGTGCTATGCGGCTGCTTCCCACTAGCTATCTGTTTTACATTTGGTAGTGTATATATGTCCATGCCACTCTCTCACTTCGTCCCAGCTTACCCTTCCCCCTCCCCGTTTCCTCAAGTCCATTCTCTACATCTGTGTCTTTATTCCTGTCCTGCCCCTAGGTTCTTCAGAAGCATTTTTTTTTTTTTTAGATTCTATATATATGTGTTAGCATACGGTATTTGTTTTTCTCTTTCTGACTTACTTCACTCTGTATGACACTCTATGGGTACATTTTTAAGTTGAAAAATACAGTGAAGGTAACAACAACTGTAAAATAGGTTATGACTGGAAATTGGTTTATTTTCCCACAAAACTGACTAGCAATACCCTTGGGGTCTTTGTGCATTTTTTGTACTTTTAAATTTGTTTACTTGGCTCTCAATGGGCATACTTATCTTTTTTTTTTTTTAAATTTATTTATTTTTAATTTTTGGCTGTGTTGGGTCTTCGTTGCTGCGCGCAGGCTTTCTCTAGTTGCAGTGAGCGGGGGCTACCCTTCGTTGCGGTGCGCGGGCTTCTCATTGCAGTGCCTTCTCTTGTTGCGGAGCACGGGCTCGAGGTGCGCGGGCTTCAGTAGTTGTGGCACATGGGCTCAGTAGTTGTGGCTCGTGGGCTCTAGAGCGCTAGCTCAGTACTTTTGGCGCTCGGGCTTAGTGCCCTGTGGCATGTGGGATCTTCCCGGACCAGGGCTCAAACCCGTGTCCCCTGCGTTGGCAGGTGGATTCTTAACCACTGTGCCACCAGGGAAGTCCCTGGGTATACTTATCTAATGAATAATGCCTACTTTTACTGTAGTTTAGCCTATAAGCACTTAAAAAAATTAATACCCTTATGAAACTTATAAGCACTTTAAGGAAATTAATACCATTGTGAAAATAAAACACCATTTATAGATATAAGGAATGAGCAATTTTTATATATTTATCTCTGATTAAAATATTGCTCTGACTCTTCTTACCTATGTTTATCTATGTTCAAAGCATGGGCATTTCATTAATATACTGACAATATGATACTATATTTACATATAATTTGTTTGCTTAGCTTAATGTTAATGCCATGAAGCTCAGAATTCACTGTGAGATATACATTTTACTTTTATTGATATTTAAATTTACTCTGGTTCACCTCTTAAATATCTCATGCAAAACTTAACCATTCCTTGATATGAATGTCATCTAAAGTTGTAAGAGAACAACCGCTCCTGTTATATCTTACTGTGCTTTGTTAAAAAAAAATCACCCTATTCTCCAGTAAAGTCCTGTCACTGTAAATGGGCAGAGGCTTTCCTACAGCAGGTGGACATTCTCAGGGCCAATCATACGTGGAAAGGTTCAGACATGAACTTGAACCCTGAAAGTGGGAGTTAACTGTATAGGAAAAGAAACTTCATGCTCTCCGTAATACTTCTCTTGGGTTTGGATATTAGGTTGCTAGATGTAATTAGGCATTTTTGGCAGGTTGGATGCTGAGTAGGGAGGCATCCATGTACTGAACTCCAAGCTGAAAACAGGTAAACTGTATGCTAGATTATCCAGTTCCATGATATTCTGTGTTGATTTCCTTTGTGTGATATCCAAATATTTAATTACCTTACATTTAAGTATTGCAGCCCTGCCTTGGCTGTGCACTAGAGAATTAAGAGAAGGGCTATTCACCTTTACTTGAACCAGAGTATTAAACTCAGAGCAGTGCCAATATTCCCTCTCTTGTAGCCGTCATTAGTGAGATACCCAAAGGGGAGCTGCATCTCAGGAGACATGGCTAAGGCTCTAAAAGGCCTGGCTTGAAAACTTTGGAAGATCTCGGTTTTATTATCTTAAGGGATATAATAAATTTTTCCTTCAAAGCTAAATTTCTTGTTTTCTGATATCAAAAAATGTTTTATTTTTAATTACATTGCCAGGGAAGAGTGCAGTTATGAGATGATTTTTACTTCACCTTCCTAACTTGTTTATTTGGACCCCAAACTTTAAGAACAGGTGGAATTGTTAACAGCATGTTAGCATGCTGGCGTTCTTTTGACTTAATCTATATGCACATTTAACATCCAGAAACATATAGTAATTTTTTGCCCATTGAATTCTCTGTGCATGTGTGCGTGTGTGCATATGCATATGTGTGTATATATCTCCACATTATGTAGGTGTACATGTGATATACAAATGAATCAAACATAGGCATATCTCTTTGCTATTTCCTTATTCTCTGGTGTGAAACATACTTCCAGATGCCTCGTGGGTTTGCTGAATGAATGCGTTCAGAATAAGTTTGATTTACTTGAAAATAATATTTTTCTTAATGTCCTTAATTTAGATATCTCCAATCTAAACTGGGGAGTAGAGCTCTGAGTACAAATATCCACTTTAATAGAGGTTTTTGATGATATTGTTATAGTGTTAAAAAATGAAACATTTAAAAATCTGGATTTTGATTTGCCTGGGTATTTCCCTTTAATAGGAAGCATAGAAAAACCTCAGTCTTTTATGCCCTCCTCCATATTATAGAAGGATCTTCTGGTACAAGTCCAAGTCAGATGATTTTATCTTCTTTTGGCTTGTGCTGGCCAAGGTGTCCCCAGCCCTGTTGGTTGAGATGGCTAGTTCTGTGACCCCTGTCTAAAGACCACTCAGTGTCTCTGTGTTCTTATTGTCTTCCTTTGACAACTACTGTTAGATAGGTGTATATTTTAAAACTAATTTCGGTTGCTGTTATGTATTTTTTTTACTGACAAGGACAGCAGTGTGTGTGCAAACTTTGGAGTTAGATAAAGATTGGAATCGTAGCTGTAATTTCTCTGTACCTCAGAGCTGTTTTTGTTTGTTAGCTTATTTTGTTTTTGGTAGTAGAGGGAGAATACTTCCCTTATGTGTCTGTAGTGACTAAAGGAGAATATATAACTAAAGCACCTAACAAAATACCCACCACACGGACATTTATTTATCAGTTCCTTCCACCCCATTTCCTTTTCAGAAACAATTTTAGTTTCTTTCCTACGTTTTCCAGTGGGTGACCTATGCTAAAATTATTATTTTTTGTTAATTAATATAATATTTTAAAGTTTTACTATAGTTAATACTATAGGATACGCAAATGAATTCTTAAAAAGTGTCCAAGTAAAGGTTGAACGAAGACAGGTTTAGAGGCCCAGTAGAATCCGTGTTCTCGCTGAGCCTCCTTTTGTACTTTATGGGCCTAACCAGTTCTTTACTCACAAGCCTTCAGGGCCTAAAGGAGCCTGGAACATTTTGTATTTTACCCAGAGTGGGACTGGCTGCAAACAGACAGTTTTGGAGTTCATATATTTTTCTTGAGCTAAAGAACATTGTCAAATATCTGTGATAGAATATTTCAGTATCTGCCTTTCCTGTGTATCTTACAGAGTTGAGTCTTAGTCATCTGTATATACCAAAATGAGTATTTTAAAATATTTTATATGCTTTTCTAATATGTATAGTTTGTTTTTTATTGTTATCTTCCGTAATTGCTTATACCTAACAATAATTACCTCAAAAATTTTGAGGTAAATTTTATGGGTTGTTCCCATTCTCTGAGGCTTTTTACCTTAGTTATAAATGAATGAAACATATTTTAAAGCAACCTTTCCTATCATTGTTCTGCTAAGAGTCACTGCCCAACTTTTTTTTTTTAACTTCTTTGGATTTAAAAATCTCATTTGTAGTTTTGAACTCTTTATTTCGCTCCTGAGCTTTCATTTCATTTCACTACCCATCCCCCCACCATTGTGTATTTAAGTCTTAGTTTTGCCACTGGACATGCTGCTTACACCCTTAAAACTATAAATAGCTTATCCTGCCAATTTTGTATTATCTGTGAAAATTGTAGCCCCTTTCTTTGTTCCTACCTGACTACTTTAGGCTCTGTCATTCATTTATTTTCTTTAGGGGTAAAAATAACCTAATATTTAAAGTCTAGCTTGAATTTGCCTCTTTCAGGGGCCTTGTAGGAAACGCTCTGCTTGTAGATGAGAATCCCGTCTTGGTTGGGAGAGAGGTTGGACCCCATGAGCACACTTCCCACCCCAGGACTCAGGTGACGGGCGCTGTTTCTAAGACCTGGAGCCACTGGGCTTGTGATGGCTGCTTATTACTTGGGCGTGACAACAAAAAACAGGCTTCTCTTTTTCTTGGGACTACCACTGGACAACACAAATTTCAACGTGCTGGGAAAATACAGTTTAGAGAACCTAGCAAGTGAAGATGACCTGATTCAAAATGTCAATCAATGACTAATTATTTAACTGGTTTCCTATTGAATATTTAATATGATACCAGGAGCAATGAAGTTTCACTAAAAGTTACTTTGTGCTTCCTTTAGTATTTACGTACTTTATTTATTTAGAATTATATAGTAATGGGAGTTCTTTCCAGAAGAGGCTGTGCAAGAGGAAAGTACATCTTTAAGAGCACTGTAGACTGTAGGCAGTTGTAGCTACTCCTCAGAAGAGAGGCCTGGGCCACGTAAAGACATGCTGGCATCATCAGTGTGTGGCCGGTAACTGAAAACTTAGGAATGAATGAAGGACAGAGGAGAGAAAGAGGGAAAGGAGAAGACAACCTAGAACAGGGTCCTTACAGACTCCAATGCTGAATAAAATAATAAGCCAGCCAGGCATTTTTATTGACAGCAGAACCAGGTGACTTATTGCTTAGAATTTGCAAAGCAATGTGAAAAATGGACTCTAGATACTACAGCTTATGAATTAATAGTTTTTTTCTTTTCCGTAGGGTTTAAACTCAATAAAGAAAGAAGATTCATTAGGGCACACTGTTCCTTTGGTTACGATTTTTTTGTTTTATGTGTATAGTTTTTAATCTGTTGTTGATATTTTTAAGGAGCAGGATTGAAAAAAGAAGGCAGAGGGCTTTTATTGATACTTTATTTGCTGAGTTGAGGTTGGATTTTCTTAAACTAAGAAGTGGTTATCTTGTATGGAAAGGAATTCAGGTGAATATTTTTCATAACTGGAATTTGGAGGACACAGTCTTAAAATAGAAACTACAGTTTGTACTTCCAAATAGAGCTTCCCATATAAACAGTCTTATCATCTGAAGGTCGGGTCTTTATTTGCTTCATTTAGAAGGTAGATTTTATGTGATAGATTTAACTTGATTTTTTTAAATTGATAAAGCCTTGCTTAGTCTTCTACATCATTATCATTAAAGAATTATAATTCGTGTCAAAGAGCTGACTTTCCAGTCATTAGTAGACTCCAAAGTCTTATCCCTTTAGCTAAAACGTTTTATTATCTGTATTGCACTGTCTGCCGGCTCTGATTTGATCACAGCTGTGATGGGTACCCTGTGCTGGAATTAGGGATACGGAACACAGCTTCCTCCTGGCTCCTGCCGAGCGTCTGCCTCTAGATTGATCCTGGGTCTAGCGGTGAAGATTAACCAAAACCACATGTGGATGTGGATTTCATTTGGGCGGTGTGACTGTGGTAGCAGAGGTATTATTTTTTATCAGAGTGAGTGACCTTTCCTAGCATTCTCTGCATTTCCAGTTCTGCTGGGTATGGTCAGCTAAAAGGACTGGCCAGTAGTTATATTTATTTAGTCCAAGTCTTCCTTTAACTACAGCTGTGGTACATTGTTCTGCCTGTCTAAACTCTCGTGTGTGGAAGTTTAGTTTTCTGCAATAGAATTCAGCAAATGTCTGTTAATTGACATTCTCTCACATCTCAAGTGTTCTTTATACTGTGGGATCAGCATGTTTCACTAGCTAGCTGGCTATTTTTATGCAATTGTTTCAAGTTATTGGGAATTTACACTGCATAAACTACCAATAGACCTGTGTTACTTTAGAAGATTTCACTTTAGCCCTTGATTTAAAAAACCTCCGGAAGGTTTTGCATAACAAAATCCCTTTCAGTAAATGTCTAGGGAGGTGAAAGAGTCTGACACACCTGCTTGTCGATATACCTAATGTCTGACCTACAGCTTTAACATTTTACTTTGATATTTATTCTCCTTCAATAAAATACATAAGGTATGGATTTTGCACTGATAAGAAAATACTTCTGCCTGCATTACCCCTCCTTCACAACTGGACATAATCTCTTAAATGAACTATCGTGCACTTAAACTTCAAACATACTTACCTTATTTTTGTATTACAGCCATTTGTGTCTATTAAATTGTAAATTCCAGTAAGATCTGAGACGCCAGTGAGATCAGTAACTCATTATTTAATGTTCAGTACCTAGAGGAGTGTCGTGCAGATAGTAGATCCTCAGAAGATACTTAATAATTGACTTGATTGAATTATTCATTTTTAATATCTCTTCAATGTGTGATCTAGAGAAGATAGGATACTATAGGGAGGAGGTGTAAATAATGGTAGCACCCTCTTTGTATTTGGAAACTACATCCAGGAAACAATATTACTGAAGCAGTTTATTCCGAATTTGCACATCCAAAGAAACTTCAGGTCTAATCTAGTACTATGTTGCAGCACGGGTCATGCTACAGTCAGACTTAGACTGTCAGGGTTGGAAGGGTCCTGATATGTCACCTGTCTCAACCTTCCATCCAGTGCCTGAGTTCCTTCTGTAGCAGGGGGGTCAACCTTGGCCACCTAGTTGAGTGACTTGAGGAGCTTCAGAAACCCAGTGTTCAAGTTTTGCCTCAGTCCAGTGTTATAAGCATCTCCATGGGCGGGACCTGGGCATCAGTCTTTCTAGAAACTCCTTAGGTTAGGGGTCCCCAGGCCCCGGGGAGCTGGGCCGCACAGCAGGAGGTGAGCGGCGGGCAAGCGGGGCTAGTGAGCGAAGCTTCATCTGCTGCTCTCCGTCACTCGCATCACCGCCTGAGCCGTCTCCCCCCCAACCCCCCACCCTGGTCCATGGGAAAAGTGTCTTCCCCAAAACTGGTCCCCGGTGCCAAAAAGGTTGGGGACCGCTGCCTTAGGTGATTCCAGTGTGCAGCCGTTAAGGTTCAGAGCCATTGTTCTATAAAATCTCTACCAAATGTTTTCCCAGTCTGATTGAACTCCTCTGGAGATGAGCACCTCACTACCAAACTTAATCTTATGTTTATTCCGTTTATTCAAATAGTGACTTAATTATGAGTGTTTAAATTATATACTAGTTAAATTACATAACATAAATCAAGCTTCCCAATTTAATACTCAACTATTGATAAACAACAGTGAAGAAAGAGTGACATTTAAATTTGAATTATCTTCTTTCAAGTAGTACTGCAGCACTTTTGAATGACTTCCGGAAGGCTGATCATGAAAATCACTTCAATCATTTTCAATTTTACTTTAGCAGTAATCAGGTTACTTGGTGTGACTCAGATGAACATCCTGCTCTGTCTTGGAGTATCATATGGTCATTTCAATTTCTTGTACCTGGGGAAACAGAAGAAATGGACAGATTATTTTTGTATTTACCTGCCCATACCCGTTAGGTAGACCCTTTTGGAAATGTACTAGCTTCTTAGGAGAGTAATATGCCATCTGGGAAACTTCAAATATACTGAAGGGGGAATGGCGAGGGTTTGGTTTTGTAAAGCTCTTTGATTTTAGAGAAGAATTTTTAGAGAAAGCTGTATGTGACCACACATAGATACATACACACCTGCATTCTTGCTTAGGAGCTTATCTCTCCTGAGACCACTTACCTGTATATCAACTCATTTGAGTGCTTTTGCATTTCCTTTAATCCTTTAGAAGGATCTAGGTACTAAAAGTTAGTATACAGCATCATTATTAAATACTCAACTAGTTGTGAGTCAGACAAACCTGGATTTGAGTCTCATCCCCACCTCTCCTCACTGTTCGGCCTAGGGCAAAAGTTATTATTTAATCTCAGTTTATTTGTAAAGTAGAGATAATGACACATATGTGGTAGGGATGTTGTGAGGATTCATATTAATAATGCATATAAAATCTCATAATAGCCCCTGGGTTATAGGAAATGCTCATTAACTTAAATTTTTTTATACCACTTATTGAGGAATGATTGACATGTAAAAGAACCATACATATTTAATATATACAACTGATGAGTTTAATGTATACAACTGATGAGTTTGTATACAGTTGTATACAACTGTACATGTTTAATGTAAACATATTTAATGGTGTTATCACCACCATCAAGGCCACAGACATATCCATTACTTCCCAAAGTTTCCTCTCGTCCCTATTATTATTATTATTATTGTCATTGGTAGGAACACCTAACATAAAATCTATCTTCTTAGAAAATTTTAAGTATATAATAGAGTTTTGCTAGCTGTAGGCATATGCTGTATAGTAGGTCTCCAGAACTTATTTATATTGCATAACTGGAACTTTGTGCACTTTGACATTTACCTCCCTATTTCCACCTCTCCTCAGTCCCTGGCCATCACCATTCTATTCTCCGCTTCTATGGGTTTGACTTTTTTAGATTCCACATATAAGTATGATCATCCAGTATTTATCTTTCTTTGTCTGGCTTATTTCATTTAGCCTAGTGTCTTCCAGGTCCATGCATGTTGTCACAAATGGCAGGATTTCCTACTGTTTAAAGGCTGAATGATATTCCATTGTATATATTTTCTTTATCAGTTCATCCATTGTTGGACATTTAGTTTGTTTCCATATCTTGGCTATTGTGAATAATGCTGCAGTCAACATGGGAGTACAGATATTTCTTCGAAATATTGATTTTAATTCCTTTGGATAAATACCCAGAAGTAGGATTGTTGGATCATATGGTAGTTCTATTTTTAATTCATTGAGGAATCTCCATACTGTTTTCCATAATGGTCATACCAATTTACATCCCCGCCAACTGTGTTACCGGGGTTCCCTTTTCTCCATATTCTCACCAACATTTGTTATCTTTTGTTTTTTTATAATTGCCATCCTAACAGGTGTGAGGTGGTATTTCATTGTGGTTTTGATTTGCATTTTGATGGTTAGTGAGGTTGAGCACCTTTTCATATACTTGTTGGCCTTTTGTATATCATCAGTATTACTGGGCAGATTACGATAGTTGTAAAATAAGATCTTTTAAGACAGTAGCAGGACAAAATTCCGGGGTTAGTTCTGTAAAGAACATCATCTTTTCTCTCCTTTATAAAAAAAAAAAAACTACCCTCAGACATAGTCTTGGATTGTGCCTTCACCAAACTGACTTTCCTGTTGAGAGCCCTAATGCTCATAGCACATGGGTGAGGATGGGTCTCTTTAAGGTCATACATATAGCCTAGGAGATGGTTGAGGTCCTTTGGTTTCCTCTGGGTTACCAGGAAAGCTAGTCTTTAAGATGGCACTCTTTGGTCATCTAAGGCCCTCCCAGCATCAATTTATTGCTAGTCTTCTTGTCTGCTACATGTAGAGTTGTCAAATAAAGTAAAGGACACCTGTTTAAATGTGAATTTCAGATAAATAAATAAGTAAATAAATAAATATTATAAGTATGCCTCAAATTGGGACAGATTTAAACTAAGAAAAAAAATCATTATTTATCTGAAATTCAAATGTAACTGGGCATCCTGTAGGTTTCTTATTTTTATTTTTTTCCCCTAAATTGGGCAATCCTACCTATATGCTATGTAAGAATATTTTGGATTAGATGCTAGGCAGGTTTTATCCTGGAGTAAAATGGTAGTATTTCCAAATGAAGTGGAGGGAAATACTGCTTATATAAGTGAAAATCTAGATTATAGCATTAAGATGGCTTCATTTGTTGAAATATTATAAATATAATTGTTACAGGTTGATACTAATAAGTAAAATTAGACAATGATGATGCAGATAGAAGAATGTCTGTTTCTCTAATCCCAAGAATTTAAATTAATTCTGAACCTAAGTTTCTTCCAACTTGATACATACGGCATATTAAAGAACAAGTGTGATACGGGCTTCCCTGGCGGTCCAGTGGTTAAGACTTCACAGTTCCGTCGCAGGGGGCACGGGTTCAACCCGTGTTTGGGGAAGTTCCGCATGCCGCAAGGTGAGGCCAAAAAAAAAAAGAGCATGTGTGATAGTATAAGTGTATCCTATTTTAATAAAGTCTGAAGTTACAAAGGGTTAAAGTATGATTATTCATGCTTCTGAATAATTCCTTACTCAAGTGTATTAAAAACGTTATGTACAAACATTTTATTTACATATATTTTAATGTAGCATTTCCTGTTCACCCCAGAACATACTGAATTGTCCCTTCTGTAAACTTAAAGCACTTACTTTGATATTCATTCATTCGTTCATTCTTTTTAACGTTACTAAGCATCTTCTGAAATGTGCCAAGAATTGTGTTTGGTGCTGGGGATACAAAAATAAGACAGAATGGCTGCCCACGTCACGCTCACAGTATAGCTCTGGAAGGAGAGGGGTAATATTGATATTATAATGCAGTGTGACAAGTGTTATAACAATGAACGAATTGCTTCTAGATCCACGAAAAGTAGCTTGGTGGAGCTTCACCAAATAGTTTGCATTGAAACTGGGTTTTCAAGGATGGATAAAAGTTTGCTGGAGAAGAGACTTAAGGCCATTTTAGGGAGAGAGAGAGAGAATGAAAAACACTCCAATACCCCAGCCTATGAAAGAAGCTGGCAGAACTGGTTGACTGTAAGAAGATGCAGGGAGGGAGGGCTCTGGAAGCAGTAGACGCCGTGGAGCTGGCGATTAGGTTTAAGGACAGGCAAGATGAGCCCGTGAAGAGTGTTTTATATCCGGTTATAAGTTTTGATTTTATTGTCTAGTCAACGGGGAATCACCCAAAGTTTTAAGTCAGTGAGACCGAACTCTTTGTGTCTCAGGAATATACCTGAAATATAGAAAGACAGGTGGCCAGTTGTCGTTGCAATAGTTGATGGGCGATCACGCAATCACATGGGAATAGAGCAGTTGTAGCAGGAGCTTAGAGATCTTGGGCCGGAAGCATTGCTAAGAATTACTAGGATTTGAACAATTTTCCTGGCTGGTTTTGTTTTTTGTTTTTGTGTTTTTGGTATAGGGGCAGAAGTTTTGAGTATAAAAGATAAGGTTAAGTCGCGCGCGTGTGTGTGTGTGTGTGTGCGTGTGTGTGTGTGATCTCCCCAAGGCCTTAAGGTCATTAGAGGCAGGGCCCCTCTCCTAACACTTCTGTTTGGTACCCGCAACACATCAAACAATGCTCAAAAAATTCTTGTTACATTTGAACAAGAAACACAAAACGTATAAGATGGGGCACATTTGTGTATCTGTACTTTCTTATTATTTTGATAAATCTATTGGGTGTTACAGGAATAACCCTGGATGCATAGTGGAAAATTCATTCTTCACCCGCTTTCGTTAAAAAAAATAATCCAGTATCTGATAACATAATGATCTCATTAAAATTACTCTTTGTATTTAATAATGTCTTTGTCTTGTAATTGTTACCATTTACTTTAAATGTAATTGTCTCTAATCCTTTTAAGTTTTGATGTGTCAATAGAATTGTTCATTTTACAGTTAAAGAATTCTGCTAGGAAGTCTGAGACAGACCAAATCATGAACTTTGAATTCATAGTTGTAGTTTTGTGCCTCAAAGCTGAAGACATAAATCCTGAGACCAAGAAGCAGCAAGCAGTGATGCCAATAGGAAGGCTTCTGTGTTCCAAGAAGTGTATCACTTTATATACAGAACAATAATGTGCTCTTTAAGTATTATTGCATGTGAATTCTTTATTTTTCTGGGTAATTTTTTTTACTTTGCTGACATCTAATGCTATTTGATTGTAAGTATAGGTTCACATGGGTGCATTAAGGGAAGCACACCCGTTGAGGAGGTCCTGAGCGAGGTTCTCAGACACCCAGACTCCAAGGTGGCAAAGCTTAACCTCGAACAGGTAAAGAGCCACCTGGCCACAGAGTAGGAAGACAGTGTGACCTTGTGACATCCTGTCTGATAACGCCTGCAGCGAGATACTGTGTCACCATGACTCAGCACCACTCACACATTGATTCCGCAGCACAGGGAACACACAGAAGAGCAGAGCTGGCCTGTCAGATGGCGCTTAGTTTGAGACGCTGCACCTGCATTCTCAACAGTGCGTCTCTCACGTCCCTGCGTCTCTGACGACAGCGCGAGAAAGCAGAATGCGTCTGGGCAGTTTCTGTTCTGGCTTCTGCGGAGGGGAGGGCGTGCAGCAGGGTACATTCTGTGCTCCTTTCTCTGTGCTGCGGCGCCCCGGTGGCCGCCCCCCGGGGCCTTTCCGTGAAGGACAGTGACAGGAGAACACCGAGGTGTCCGGAGCCTCCATGTGGCTGAAAAGCCACATTCCACCGACACCAGCGCTCCAGGGTCAGGCTGTGTGACAGATGGGCCAGTGGTCCCATGGCTTAGGTGGCAGAGACACGTGTGGTTAGTTTGTCAGTGAGGAGTCAGATGAGTTGACTAGTCTGTTGATTGAGAGCTCAAGTACATCCTTGATGAAATCTCTCTGGAACAAGTCCTGTGAAACGGTGCGATGACTGTTGTCACACAAATGGCTGGATTCTCTTAAAGAAAAGAATTCTCCTTATTGGCTCTTCCTCCTATTCATTTAGGTCTGGAGGATCCAATTATACTTTAGCTTTTTCTGTTACTGAGTTTAGAGATGAGACAGGTCAAGTCATTTCTTACATAGTTCTTTTGTGGGGACAAAAACCCTGAAAGGTGGCATTTGTGGGCCTTTAATATCAGCATTAAAAAGCAAGTGAACAGTACTTTCTTTCCATGTAAGGAAACAATGGCTAATGTAAAGTAATCCTGAAATGGAGTCGTTGCATTCTTGTCAGGACTGGTAAATCTTTTAAACTATTATCATTTCTGTCATGCATTTTATGTCTTAAGTAGAACAGGATATTTTTGCTGGAACTATCAAGTAAACTCAGTGTGTTAGCTTCCCAGGGACTCTGAAGCTTTGAATGCAGAGGAAGAGGAGTTCCGACGAGAGAAAAAAAGATCTTCTGAATCACCTCTGATCAGAATTCAGAGGCAAAAAGGGGAAAAACTATGTTTATTACCTCATTTGTATGTGGTAAAATTGTCATGTATTTTATTTCTTTTAATTTTGAAAGCTATTCTATGAGGTGTATACACACACACACACACACATATATATGGGGTTTTTTTTGCTAATGAGGAAACAGGCTCAGAGTTGAGAAGGTGGTTTAAAACACCTGTCATGTGTTAGATAGTGTGTTAGGAGCTGAACATGTGTTCTCTCATTTAATCCTCAAAATCAATTTCATTCTTTTAGGTATGCGAATTAGATTCGGCTAGATTATACTGTGGTATCAGACAGACCCCAAATATCAGTGGCCTAATAATGTAAAGGTTTATTTTTTGCTCACACCACATTGACTATGGTGCCAGGTGACTTTCCGGGGCGACTCCTCCTTGCAGCTACTTGGCGGTTGAGGCCAGGGGAAGCGCCGTCACCCTGCAGTTGCACTGCCCAGGTCGAGGGGCTGCCTCGTGGCTGTGGCAGGGAAAAAGCAACAGAAAACGCACGCATGGGGGTTTCACACATTACTTGCCTTCATCACCCATTGGCCGGAGCTGGTCCCATGGTCTCAGCGCCCTGTAGGAGGATGGGAAGTGTAAGGCAGCAGGTGCGGAGTGGTGACCGTCACTGCGTCTGCCACTGAAGACAGGGGTGGAAGACCGGTGTTCAGAGAAATCAGAGCCTGTTCCCCATTTACACGTTTCGTAATTGGTAGACTTAGTTCTTGAAACTAGGTCTCTCTGGATCCAAGGAACCCTTCCATGCCCTCTACCCTCACCCCACCCCACGCTCTGAATATTTCGGTGGTTGAAAGTTATGTGTGGGTCTGTGGTAGCCAACCTCCAAGATGGCCCTGGTGAGCCTTGCCTCCTGCGTTCATGCCCTCTTGTGGTTTCCTCCCTCGGTGAATAGGGCTGACCTGTGTAATGAGTACACTACTGCAGAAACGACGCAGTATGACCTGAGACTAGATCATAAAAGATAGTGGCCTCCTGCTGGCTCTCTCTTGGATCACTTGGCTCTGGGGAAAGCCAGCCACTATGATGTGAGGGCAACTAACGCAGCTCTGTGGAGCTCCCACGTGGCCAGAAACTGAGGCTTCCTGCCGACACCCAGAACCAACTGGCCAACCATGAGAGTGGCCCATCTGAGAGTGGATGCATCAACGAGTCAGCCTTCCGATGACTGAGCCCAGGCCAGCACCTGGACGGCAACACCATGAGAGACCCCAAGCTAGAACCACCCCGCTAAGATGCTCCCAGGTAATTCTTGACCCACAGAAACTGCGTGAGATGGTAAATGCTTACTGCTGTTTCAAGTTGATAAGTTTTGGGGTGATTTGTTACATAGCAATTGTTAACGTATACAATACAGACCCTTTTGGTTACTTCCTTTCATTGTGTTTTTTCCTCAACTCTGGATTCTTCCTGCTTATGACCGTGAGTTTTAAAACTAGCTGAATTATAAAATGGTTCATTTCATAGTGATTGTCACACAACAGTATGTAAGGAAATTGTAGCTGAATAAGTCTTATTCAATCTAGTAGTTGTAAGCAAATTTAAAGATCTGTACTAAAAAATGATATACTGTGCTAGTTCAGAAGAGAATTTTTGCAGTCTGTTTTCCAACAAATATGTGTTTTTCTGCTTTAAGATATTATCTGTTTGAGATTATTTTATATTTTAAATCACTTTGTGAAGTTTGGAGAAAGAAGAAGCCAGGACGTTTTTATGAACACTTTATTGTAGGGAGGAAGACAGGATATAGAAGTAACTGCTGGCTTCTTGGCAGGGAGGAGTGTTTTCAGTGTTTTGGTCAGTGCTGTGTTGCCTGGGCAGAAGGAGGATAGAATTTATAAAAAACAGAATCCTGCAGTGGAGGGCAGACAGCCACGTGTGAGGCTTATTATTACTGGCATCACTGATGAACCCAAATGTTCACCAAATCCACACGTGGATCACAGACTTAATTATGTCCTGGATGCCATGCCTCATCATTTTCATGTGATTCTGTATTGTTGATACTTAGATTATTAATCAAGGAATGTGTGATATTTAGAAATATAATTATTTTCAGAAATATTATAATCTGGAGCACCAGCATGACGTGTACTGATATCATGTACCTTTATGTTTTTTAATCACTCACGTTTTACTCTTGAATGTTGTACAGTCTTTCAGAAATGGTCTTTAAGCTGGGGGTCCCAGCGCTTCCCAGGGTACCAGGAGAGAGAAGGTTGATACGAGTCAGCTCTTGCCAGAGTCTATGAAGCCCTGTAAGGCAACAGGATGCTATACTGTTCTATTTAACGTCTTCCTAATATCTGTTTCAAAATCTTTGTTCTATTGGATGAGAAGAAATTTTCTTTTTTTTTTTTTTTAAATTAATTAATTAATTAATTTATGGCTGTGTTGGGTCTTCGTTTCTGTGCGAGGGCTTTCTCTAGTTGTGGCAAGCGGGGGCCACTCTTCATCGCGGTGCGCGGGCCTCTCACTATCGCGGCCTTTCTTGTTGCGGAGCACAGGCTCCAGACGCGCAGGCTCAGTAATTGTGGCTCACAGGCCCAGTTGCTCTGTGGCATGTGGGATCTTCCCAGACCAGGGCTCGAACCCATGTCCCCTGCATTGGCAGGCAGATTCTCAACCACTGCGCCACCAGGGAAGCCCTAGAAGAAATTTTCTTAACGAAAGCCTCTTCGTTGGCTATTCATGCCCATTTCTCTCCACCCCCCCCCCCCCCATCAGCGAATTCTCTCTTTCTCTCCTCTAAATTTTCTATCTTGGCTTACTTTGTGCCAGCAGAAGTGATTAGAGAGAACATCATTTAGATGAAACAAGGCATTCTTTTTGGAAACTTGATTATCTCATAGCAACATAGCAAAGGCAGAAAGATAAATGAATATACATTACATTCACATATGAAATTTTGTATGTTTACATATACAACCATAGATATAGACATTATATATGTATATTTATGTTTATTTCTTCATATGTAACAATGCATATGTATAACAGCTGGGAAGCAGAGATTGGGGTTCAGGCCTAAGGACCTGAACCAGGTGAGTGAGCTGATGAGATGAGATGATGTTGAATTGAGTCCACCATGAGGTTATGGCCTGTTATAAAAACTTTGAAACCATAAGAACAAATTGACATGAAAGTAGTGTCAGGGTAAAGCATCCCTGATGGCTCGTAACCTCAAGCGTGGCCCCCTGATACGTTTTACAGCACAACCGCTCTTGATCCTTCGAATGTTTACTAAGGAAATCAGTGCTATCACATTAATATGGATGTGCACGTTTGTGCTGTTGGCAACTAATTTAAAAAGCTTAGAGAAAAATCCTGTAACACAGCGTCTTCTCTCTAATAAAAAGGTAACAATAACAGTTTCCATCAGATCCACTGCCATGAACTAGGGTATCCAAATGATCTAAAATGGTTTGGCTCTGCCTCTCTCTCGGGTAGAGACAGGAAAGTTGAAAGTGTGTTTTGGGGCTAAGATATTCAAATGCAGTTAAATCACGGTTAAGACCTTTCTTCAAGAAAAGATCCTATGAAAAATTCAGATATTTCCCCGTTGAATGGTAAATATGAGGGTAAAGAATCTCGGCTATAAATTTGTGGGGATGGATAGAGAGGAAGTCATTCAAACCCTTCAAAATGGCAACAAGACAGAGAACTCCCAGCAGCCGTCATCAACGGTTGATAGTGACATCATATTTAAAAAAATAAAATATTACATATTTTCTTCAGTTTGAGGAGATGCCTTTTGTTTTCCCTTTTGGAATAACAGTAAACATTCATCTTAATGGCAGTCGCATGCCATGGGAAAAGGAGTCTTTTGCAACAGAATTTAGTTGAAGCGTCTTTGAACATGTAGTGTTCTAATCCAGCTTGTAACAGAACATCCATTTTTATAGCTCTTTACAGTTTACAAAGCTCTTTGAATATTTATTATCTCATTGAATAGGCTGGAGTCCTATCTCTGATTTCCCAGCGGATATACCACGTGAAATGCAGAAAACTGCTAAACCTCTCCCAGGTTCACTTTCTTTTTCTTGCAAAATGAGGAAATTAGTGCCATCCTAAATGAGTGGGCTTTTTTTCAAATAGATTAATAAGAGTGTGTTTTCTCTATAAATAAATTAGCAACCACAGTAACCGAAGGTCACAATCAACTGATCTCAATGTGAAGTCGAATCAACTATTTAATTTGAGCTTTGGAGTACATTAATTTTTACAGATGATTAGAAGAGCTTGGTGCAGAATTACATCTCAGTATCTCTGATATGTCAATGTTTTTCTTTCACGTGTGTATATCTTAAAATAACCAATTTTTAGTGTATTTCATGTGATAATAAAGTTAACTCAATCTGTAGTAGAATAAAAAGCACATGCTTTAATGGTTTAGTTTTCTTAACAGGCTCATTATTTTCAATTAATTTTTTTCTATGGAACGTAAATCTTTTTCTTTTTCGATACCTAAAAAAAGTAACTTTTTCCACTTGGATTTAATTGACATGTAATTTTTTTATTCTTCATAATATGGCTAAAGATAACTCAGTATTATTTTAATCAGTTTTTAAAATTTTTATACGGCAATATAGTTATTTAAAGTTTGAATTCTTTTTCCTGTATTTGTACGGACTTCACAAATAAGTGTCAAAATGAAATCCTCCCTATTTGTTTTGGCAATGAATGAAATAGTGGTGTGGGTA
Organism: Balaenoptera acutorostrata; assembly: GCF_949987535.1. Taxonomy (NCBI): domain Eukaryota; kingdom Metazoa; phylum Chordata; class Mammalia; order Artiodactyla; family Balaenopteridae; genus Balaenoptera; species Balaenoptera acutorostrata. The sequence goes on from NC_080081.1 coordinate 8,787,742, forward strand.
GCATTGGGGAGGTGGAAATTTCCCCATTTACCCCTCTTGAGTTCTTGTGGCTCAGATTGACACGACAGGTTAGCAGGGGAAAAAGAAACAAATTTAACTGGTTAGCCTGGACTCTTTTAGAAATGGGACCTAAGGAGTGGCTAACGCAGGCAACTTTTATATTTTTTAGACAAAGAAACAATCAATTTGAGAGGAATTGACAAGACAAAGAAATTTAGGTTTGGGTGCTTAATTAATAAGGAGTTTAAGCAAAGTTTGGGTAGTAAATTAGTAAAGAAGTAACAACGTTTGATAATACAGGCTTCTCAGGCCCAAACTCCGTATCTCTGGAGACAAGGGAGGGTACCTTTCACATGGGAGATTTATTTCCTGCTTTCAGGGAGACAGGAGGGTCAAAAGTGTCCCTCTTGCATTGGCTGTTTCTTAAGTAACTTTAATTCAAAATAATCAATACGCCATTGAGGCATATTTTGGGGTGGCTTCCCCTGGGCCCCCAAAGTTGCACGGTTTCTGTGCTCCACAAACTCATAATTTGGCAAAAGGAAGAGAGATACACGCATATTTATTGAACATGCAATACTAAGTTAAGAACGTAGGATTGTACATAGAGGTGGAACCGTTGCTTTTGTCTGCAGGCAAGACTAAGGGCCCCCATATCACTCTGTTCATATGGCAGTTATCCTGTTGATAATGTTTTATTATAATGAGTCAAGTTCCCATTTCATCTGCTAATAATTTAACCACTTTGGGCAGAAGCACTCTTATTTATCTCAGTGTATTTAGTCCTTACCTTTCTTTATGCTTATTAAATATTTATTGAATTCAGTTTGGCGGACAGAAGTCAGAAGAGCTCACAGAGGAGCTAACACTCAGCAAATGAGGTGACGTTCATGGTGGGCCTTGAAGAATGATGAGGCAGAAAAAGGAAAGAACAGAGGTGAGAAGGGAAGTTCCAGTCCAGCAAAAATCATGAAGGAACAAAGGTTTGTGAAGTGTTTGGAAAATGGCGATAGACTGGCTGGAAATGGAGATGGAATGGTAAACCCAGGCCATAATTTGAAGGGCCTTGACTCTGGTGGTAATGAATTTAGAATCTTCTAGAAGTAGTGAGGAAGCTGCCAGAAATAATGACACCAGAAAGAAGGCCATGACAATAGTCCAAATAAGAGAAGATGGAGTCTTGAACTAAGACAGCGGCCTTAGGAGTGCAGAAGAGGACGTGAATTCAAGAGACAAAGAAGCCTGATGGAGCCTGAGTTCCTGATGCTATGATATTGTTGTATCAGCCCTGGACACTTACACTTGGACTGCAATTTGAGAAATAAAAAAAATTCTATCATGTTTAAGCTAATGCTCCTCCTGGGCCGCAGATAATTGCAGGATGAGAGTGCTGGGCATTTGACATGCTGTTGACAGGAACGTTTCTTTTTACTTTGGGACTGCTCTGATTTGACTGCCTGTCTTGAAATGGGATGCCCTGAAAAGAGCATATCAGTTAATAATGCAATGTTTTATAATTTACTCCTTAATTTATTAAGACACTGAGATATTATCTGTTACATAATTTTGACGTGGGGACCTTAACCCACCCTCCTTTTTTTCCATTATAAATTCTACAAATCAGACAATGATATAATTTGACTAGGAGATATTGTAGAATTACCTTCATATGAAACAGCAAACTGCTAACTTCTTTGCTTTGCAGTTTATGCCCTAGGTGCAGAGACATCCTGGTGTTCATGGCCTATTTTACGCATCACTTCTTCAACAGACAGGCTCTGTGCACTAACAGAATGAATGTGTCTGCTGCTGATGCAGTTGTGCGTGTGTGTGTGTGCGTGTGTGTGTGTGTGTGTACTTTGCAAAGTTTAGAGTGGAGTGTACCGTGGGAACTGGCTTGGCTAAGGTAGAACATGAAGAATAGTATTTCAAGGGAGAGCAAAGTCCATCTAAGGAAATTTCTGAGACAGGTGTGAATGATTAGCTATGGGGAGTGGTCATTTTCCTCCTTGACATTGACTTCCAAAGATAATTGCACTCTTACCATCTCCAATTTTTCTCAGCTTACTGTGGAGATATTACCTATGATTTATGCAAACTTGAAGTGAGTACTTATATTTCCATTTTGTTCTACCTCTTGAGGTTATAAGTTTACTAAGTAACTAGCACTGCACGGAACACGGTTTTTTTCTTAAAATTATGTCACTCGTTTTTAAAGGATGTGGACAAGCCCTATCATTCCTTTTTAACCTGCTGCATCTCCTCCATGGCATTAAACATTTTGAATCAAGATACTCCCATCTAGGCTAAAATGCATGGGCTTATCTGCCCTGAAGTAGTGCAAGCAGTGTACATTTGGGGGCAAGTAGTTTAATTATTTGATAGGTTAGTTTTCAGATCTGTGGAATGTTCCTAACAAGGTCTTCTTGGAATTGTATCCATATGTAGTTAGTAAATTTGATATGAAGAACACGATGTTCCATGGCTTTAAGGTAACCACAAGCTGACAAAAGGCACGACCCTGATCCCCCATCACAGCAGGTTTTTACACACGGCGCACCCCTTTTTGGGTGTATGCTAAGATATTGCTTTACGTGGCATTAATTATTGCTGAGTAAAAACGAAGGTGCAAAGGGACAATCAGTCCATTCTTTGAAGGTTTTATAGCTCTGTCTAATCTTTCTAGCTCTTCGGCTTTGTTTTAAAAGACATCATCATATTTTGGGTTGAAATAACACTTTTTTTAACTTTTTATTTTATATTGGAGTATAGTTGATTGACAATGTTATGTTAGTTTCAGGTGTACAACAAAGGGATTCAGTTATACCTATGCATATATCTATTCTTTTTCAAATTTCATATTCTGTAACAACCTAATTGGGAAAAGTATTTGAAATGACATTTTTATTCAAAATCCAGTCTACTCATTCTATGTGTATTCTGTATACTATAACATTTTCTTTCATTATATTTTAAGTACCAGAAAAAAATTGTAAATATGGAAAAGTAAATTATTCTCCCTGAGGACTGTTTATTTTTTAACATAAAGTTAATTTTGGTTAATTTCTTTTCTAAGCCACTACAGCAGTTTCCCAATGGAATTCTGTTTAGAATTTCAGAAAGTTAACACATAAAGGATGTGGATTTTTTTTCTTTTTACTTTATCTAATTCAGAAGTTTAACGTAAGAGGAGAATTTCACTGAGGGATGAAGGGCTAAAAATGAAACTTTATTTGAAACAGCAGCTTGTAACTTTACTTAAACCACTGTATATTTTCAGATGCACTGTTACTAACTTCAAAATTCATCATATCTTCTTGCTTTAGGGAATCTGAGTGAAGGAAGAGCTGCCTTTTAGCTGGTATTAGACAGAAAGAAAGCGAAAACTACCAAGATGTATAGAATGCAGGAGTCCTTGGTATTTGGATTAAATCATCAAAATGTAGAAAGAACTTTATGTCTTAAAAATGATGCAAATATGGAGAGGAATATTAAGGTGCAATAATAGTTTATTTGCTCTTCTACTGTATGTGAAAGCACATTTTTTGCATTATGTGTGGCTCATATTAGGTGGTTATAAATTTTATCTGAATTGACTAATGAACGTGTGGCACATATTAGATGGTTATAAATTTTATATGAATTGACTAATGAAAATTTTTCTAGGGTTTAACTGGTATTCATTGTAGAATCGTATCTCAAATTAGCATTTACAATATTTGAAAAAGGAAATTTTGTCATCTGAGTCCTTCTTTTCCATGCATTCATTATGGAGCTCTAATTTGTGGTAAAAAAGGTATTTTTGTGGCCTATGAAGAGAATGGTTTTGTATCATGGAAGTAAAAACAAACATGAACCAAAACATACCTATCATGTTTTCAAGTAGAGAGGTAAGAACACACATGTGTGCATGCACGCACACACACACATACCATGTTAACACGTAGATGCTCAAATCATAAGCTGAACTGGGCCCTGACAGCTCATGCACTCTCTCCACTGCACTCCTGGAACCTTTGATAGCACCAGACTGTACATAGTCAGGCCTCCTAACAAAACAGTATATGGTTAAAAGCCTGACGGTAAGGAAATCCCATACAACCACCAGGATACTCACCTGATATTAGAAAATCCTTCTAATGGTGTTGTGAATGTCTACTGAGTATCAAAAACTAATTTAAATCAAGCCTCAGTGAAGATCATAGACAGTCATGATGGAGGAATTCTTTGTTCCACACAACTGATGTATTACTGAACATGTATCAGTGGATATATTTTTGTTAATGATTCATATTTCAACTGCTTTATGGGAAATCACTACTTAGAAGAAACCAAAGGTTTTTAAAATTAATGATCATTTTTCAAAGGTGAACAACTCTCTAATTTTCTTTGTATAAAGTTCAAGTTTTGCCCATTAGAAATAAGATTTTCCTGATGTGAGATATTCTGTCAAAATGGAAATAATCTGGTTTCTGTTAGTGAAAAATCTTTCCATTCTGATGTCTCTGCTCATACAATTCTTTTCTTTTTTTTTTTTAATGTCTTTATTGGAGTATAATTGCTTTACAATGGTGTGTTAGTTTCTGCTGTATAACAAAGTGAATCAGCTGCTCATACAATTCTTTGGCATGTAATTGCTGGTAATTTATTTATGCCCAAAGATATGCACATCTAGCTCTAGAGAATGATAAGCCAGACCTTGACGGCTTATGCCTGCTTCTCTCTGAGCTTGGCTGGTTGGAGACATTTATAAAGTGGGTGCAATCAGTGAGCCCCATTTTCAGTACCTTCTCTGCCACACCTCCTCCCCACCCTCCCCCGTCCCCCCCCCCCCCCGCCACTGCTTGTTGGTGTAGAGACAAGAACACTATCAAAAAGTGACATTTATTGAACACGTATTACGTTCCAGGCTCTGTTTTAAGCACTTTTTCTGCACTAAGTCACTTAAACCTCACAATCTCCGTATTAATATCCCCAATTTACAGGCCATGAAATAAGGCACAGAGAAGCCATTTGCTCAGAGTTCCCTAGCTGATAATGGACGGGTTCAGGATTCAGATTTAGGCAGTCCGTAGAGCGGGCTGTTTTAACTGCTGCCTTGAGTTGCCTTCTTTAAGGGAGGGTAGGAATTCCAGAGTTAAACAGTGTATTCTTTTATCTCTGGACCTTGGCTTTGCTCTCAGGGGCCTTCTGCGTATCGTGTTGGCGGTACCCTCGTACAGGCAGTGGCCCTCTCAGTAACCTCTGCGCCCCACTTCAGAAAGCTCCGGGGAGTGTGTGCAGGTACGTCTCCTTCCTTTTTGGAGGGGGTCTGCCGGGTACACTGTGAACCATGTGTCCACGAACACGATGCACGTGGTGTGCTGTGCTCTGGAGGCCTCCCTGGTGTGTGAGGGAGCGACCCTGTTGAAGAGTTAGGACACTTGTTTTTAAAAAAAACATTATAATGAAAGTAGTTCAAGCTTGTTAAAATGAAACAGCTCAGGTTTTATGTAAAGTGAACATTGGTCCTTGCTTCTCTACCACTTTGTTTATTTATTTATTTATTTATTTATTTATTTTTTAACATCTTTATTGGAGTATAATTGCTTTACAATGGTGTGTTGGTTTCTGCTTTATAACAAAGTGAATCAGTTATACATACACATATGTCCCCATACCTCTTCCCTCTTGCGTCTCCCTCCCTCCCACCCTCCCTATCCCACCCCTCTAGGTGGTCCCAAAGCACCAAGCTGATCTCCCTATGCTATGCGGCTGCTTCCCACTAGCTATCTATTTTATGTTTGGTAGTGTATATAGGTCCATGCCACTCTCTCACTTCATCCCAGCTTACCCTTCCCCCTCCCCGTATCCTCAAGTCCATTCTCTAGTAGGTCTGCATCTTTATTCCCGTCTTGCCCCTAGGTTCTTCTGACCATTTATTTTTTTTTAGATTCCATATATATGTGTTAGCATATGATAGTTGTTTTTCTCTTTCTGACTTACTTCACTCTGTATGACAGTCTCTAGGTCCATCCACCTCACTACAAATAACTCAGTTTCATTACTTTTTATGGCTGAGTAATATTCCATTGTATATATGTGCCACATCTTCTTTATCCATTCGTCTGTCAATGGACACTTTAGGTTGCTTCCATGTCCTGGCTATTGTAAATAGAGCTGCAACATTTTGGTACATGACTCTTTTTGAATTATGGTTTTCTCAGGGTATATGCCCAGTAGTGGGATTGCTGGGTCGTATGGTAGTTCTTTTTTTAGTTTTTTAAGGAACCTCCATACTGTTCTCCATAGTGGCTGTATCAATTTACATTCCCACCAACAGTGCAAGAGTGTTCCCTTTCCTCCACACCCTCTCCAGCATTTATTGTTTGTAGATATTTTGATGATGGCCATTCTGACCGGTGTGAGATGATATCTCATTGTAGTTTTGATTTGCATTTCTCTAATGATTAATGATGTTGAGCATTCTTTCATGTGTGTGTTGGCAATCTGTATATCTTCTTTGGAGAAATGTCTATTTAGGTCTTCTGCCTATTTTTGGATTGGGTAGTTTGTTTTTTTGATATTGAGCTGCATGAGTTGCTTGTATGTTTTGGAGATTAATCCTTTGTCAGTTGCTTCATTTGCAAATATTTTCTCCCATTCTGAGGGTTGTCTTTTCGTCTTGTTTATCATTTCCTTTGCTGTGTAAAAGCTTTTAAGTATCATTAGGTCCCATTTGTTTATTTTTGTTTTTATTTCCATTTCTCTAGGAGGTGGGTCAAAAAGGATCTTGCTGTGATTTATGTCATAGAGTGTTCTGCCGCTGTTTTCCTCTAAGAGTTTGATGGTGTCTGGCCTTATATTTAGGTCTTTAATCCATTTTGAGTTTATTTTTGTGTATGGTTTTAGGGAGTGTTCTAATTTCATTCTTTTACATGTAGCTGTCCAGTTTTCCCAGCACCACTTACTGAAGAGGCTGTCTTTTCTCCACTGTATATGCTTGCCTCCTTTATCAAAGATAAGGTGACCATATGTGTGTGGGTTTATCTCTGGGCTTTATATCCTGTTCCATTGATCTATATTTCTGTTTCTGTGCCAATACCATACTGTCTTGATTACTGTAGCTTTGTAGTATAGTCTGCAGTCAGGGAGCCTGATTCCTCCAGCTCCATTTTTCTTTCTCAAGATTGCTTTGGCTATTTGGGGTCTTTTTTGTTTCCATACAAATTGTGAAATTTTTTGTTCTAGTTCTGTGAAAAATGCCAGTGGTAGTTTGATAGGGATTGCATTGAATCTGTAGATTGCTTTGGGTAGTAGAGTCATTTTCATAATATTGATTCTTTCAATCCAGCAACATGGTGTATCTCTCCATCTATTTGTATCATCTTTGATTTCTTTCATCAGTGTCTTATAGTTTTGTGCATACAGGTCTTTTGTCTCCTTAGGTAGGTTTATTCCTAGATATTTTATTCTTTTTGTTGCAATGGTAAATGGGAGTGTTTTCTTAATTTCACTTTCAGATTTTTCATCATTAGTGTATAGGAATGCAAGAGATTTCTGTGCATTAATTTTGTATCCTGCTACTTTACCAAATTCATTGATTAGCTCTAGTAGCTTTCTGGTAGCATCTTTAGGATTCTCTATGTATAGTATCATGTCATCTGCAAACAGTGACAGCTTTACTTCTTCTTTTCTGATTTGTATTCCTTTTATTTCTTTTTCTTCTCTGATTGCTGTGACTAAAACTTCCAAAACTATGTTGAATAATAGTGGTGAGAGTGGGCCACCTTGTCTTGTTCCTGATCTTAGTGGAAATGGTTTCAGTTTTTCACCATTGAGGATGATGTTTGCTGCGGGTTTGTCATATATGGCCTATATTATGTTGAGGAAAGTTCCCTCTATGCCTACTTTCTGGAGAGTTTTTATCATAAATGGGTGTTGAATTTTGTCGAAAGCTTTCTCTGCATATATTGAGATGATCATATGGTTTTTCTCCTTCAATTTTTTTTTTTTTTTTTTTTTTAAAGGATTTTCTTATTTATTTATTTATTTATTTTTGGCTGTGTTGGGTCTTCGGTTCGTGCGAGGGCTTTCTCCAGTTGCGGCAAGCGGGGGCCACTCTTCATCGCGGTGCGGGGACCGCCCTTCATCGCGGTGCGCGGGCCTTTCTCTATCGCGGCCCCTCCCGTCGCGGGGCACAGGCTCCAGACGCGCAGGCTCAGCAATTGTGGCTCACGGGCCCAGCTGCTCCGTGGCATGTGGGATCTTCCCAGACCAGGGCTCGAACCCGTGTCCCCTGCATTAGCAGGCAGATTCTCAACCACTGCGCCACCAGGGAAGCCCTCCTTCAATTTTTAACATGGTATATCACATTGATTGATTTGGGTATATTGAAGAATCCTTGCATTCCTGGGATAAACCCCACTTGATCATAGTGTATGATCCTTTTAATGTGCAGTTGGATTCTGTTTGCTAGTATTTTGTTAAGGATTTTTGCATCTATGTTCATCAGTGATATTGGCCTGTAGTTTTCTTTCTTTGTGACATCTTTGTCTGGTTTTGGTATCAGAGTGATGGTGGCCTCGTAGAATAAGTTTGGGAGTGTTCCTCCCTCTGCTATATTTTGGAAGAGTTTGAGAAGGATAGGTGTTAGCTCTTCTCTAAATGTTTGATAGAATTCACCTGTGAAACCATCTGGTCCTGGGCTTTTGTTTGTTGGAAGATTTTAAATCACAGTTTCAATTTCAGTGCTTGTGATTGGTCTGTTCATGTTTTCTATTTCTTCCTGGTTCAGTCTCAGAAGGTTGTGCTTTTCTAAGAACTTGTCCATTTCCTCCAGGTTGTCCATTTATTGGCATAGAGTTGCTTGTAGTAATCTCTCATGATACTTTGTATTTCTGCAGTGTCAGTTGTTACTTCTCCTTTTTCATTTCTAATTCTATTGATTTGAGTCTTCTCCCTTTTTTTCTTGATAAGTCTGGCTAATGGTTTATCAATTTTGTTTATCTTCTCAAAGAACCAGCTTTTAGTTTTATTCATCTTTGCTATCGTTTCCTTCATTTCTTTTTCATTTATTTCTGATCCGATCTTTATGCTTTCTTTCCTTCTGCTAACTTAGGGGTTTTTTTGTTCTTCTTTCTCTAATTGCTTTAGGTGTAAGGTTAGATTGTTTATTGGAGTTGTTTCTTGTTTCTTAAGGTAGGATTGTATAGCTATAAACTTCCCTCTTAGAACTGCTTTTGCTGCATCCCATAGGTTTTGGGTCATTTTGTTTTCATTGTCATTTGTTTCTAGGTATTTTTTGATTTCCTCTTTGATTTCTTCAGTGATCTCTTGGTTACTAAGTAGTGTGTTGTTTAGCTTCCATGTGTTTGTATTTCTTACAGATTTTTTCCTGTAATTGATATCTAGTCTCATAGTGTTGTGGTTGGAAAAGATACTTGATATGATTTCAATTTTCTTAAATTTACCAAGGCTTGATTTGTGACCCAAGATATGATCTATCCTGGAGAATGTTCCATGAGCACTTGAGAAGAATGTGTATTCTGTTGTTTTTGGGTGGAATGTCCTATAAATATCAATTAAGTCCATCTTGTTTAATGTATCATTTAAAGCTTGTATGTCCTCATTTATTTTCACTTTGGATGATCTGTCCATTGGTGAAAGTGGGGTGTTAAAGTCCCCTACTATGATTGTGTTACTGTCGATTTCCCCTTTTATGGCTGTTAGCATTTGCCTTAGGTATTGAGGTGCTCCTATGTTGGGTGCATAAATATTTATGATTGTTATATCTTCTTCTTGGATTGATCCCTTGATCATTCTGTAGTGTCCTACTTTGTCTCTTGTAATAGTCTTTGTTTTAAAGTCTGTTTTATCTGATATGAGAATTGCTACTCCAGCTTTCTTTTGATTTCCATTTGCATGGAATATTTTTTTCCATCCCCTCACTTTCAGTCTGTATGTGTCCCTAGGTCTGAAGTAGGTCTCTTGTAGACAGCATATATACGGGTCTTGTTTTTGTATCCATTCAGCCAGTCTTTGTCTTTTGGTTTTCTCTACCACTTTAGAGGTAGTAACTTTTAACAGTGTGAAATAGAACTTTCCAGATATTTAATAGGTATGCACAGAAATGAATCTCCTTCTGTGTTCATATATAGTTTATAATGAATATATACATATTTGCATTTTATAGAATAAAATCATACTTTACATACATATTCTGACATTTTCTTTTTTCACTTAATAAATTATAATTCTTTCAATTTCAGAAATCCAGGTCAGGATATTGAGAATTGGTTCATTTTAAAAAATGTTTGCTGAATGTTCCATTTTGTGAACTATTTAATGTAAATAAAATAAGTAACATTTAAAGTAATAAAATTATTTATGTAACCAATCCCCTACTAATGGGAATTGAGTTGTGTCCCAGTTGTGTGATTCAGTGCATCAGCGGACAGTGGGACGTGGGACATTCAGGGTAGAGGGACGTCATCTTGCCTTCAGGTGTTGAGTCTAATGTGTTTCTTGCCTCTTGGATATTTTTCCGTCTCGCAGATTTTCAAGGTTTCTCATTAATAATGGTGGATTTTATGTGACACACAACTCTGTGGAGTGGAAGCTTGAGGAACTCTCCGTGTTTGGCTGACTCATTAACGCTCAGTATTCTTTTGTCGGGCGAGACGTAGGTATTAGCTTTCTGAATACTGTGTTTTTAAAGATCAGGCACAGAACAAGGGTTTCAAACCTGAAGATCTAGGTATATGTGTAACTGCTTCAGTTATTCTTGTCCTGGAAGGAGCTTTTCGGTCTCGTTGAAAGTTGCATGGTTGGGTCTAAAAATGTTTCACTTGTAGTAAGTAGCAGGGTTGTATTAAGGAAGAGGTGTATTTCTGGGTCTGGTTTGACCTTCAGCTGAGAAGGGTGATACGTTTCAGTTGCTTCCCAGCAAGGACTCATTAGAGTCTCCTTTTTTTGTTGAAATGTTCATCACTTTCTTCTTCTCCAGTCCTCTACTTAAAAATCTGTTATGACCTCACTTCAGACTTTAAAACTGTTTTGTGAAAAGTTCCAAAAATAATAATCCTGAGCAAGTGACTTCTACATGGCAATAAAATTGATGTTCGTGAGGGATGGGAACATTGTGTTAACTCAACTGTTGCCTGCTCTCTCTGCAAAGTGGAATGAGATGGAGCAAAAATCTAAGGACTGAATTAGTCTTAGGATAACTTATTATTGCATTTTGTTGAATTGGTATGAGCATTTTCTGTAATTTTTTATAAAAATTAATTTTAAGGAAGTGTTATAAATATATTCACGTTTTATTTAAAGGGTACTGCACAAGGTTTTCAGATGCTGAAGACAAACTACAATGGAGAACATACTGTCAATAAATAATGATTTTGTAACATTAGAGAGTAGACCTACTTAAAGTTCTATTCCTTCTATAGAACACTCAGGTTTGTCTAAGTTTGGGAGGCTGTGCAGTTTGTGTTAATTCAGGTACTGGGATGTCACACATTCTGTCTCACACAAGAGGGGCTCTTTAAATTGGCCTTAAGCAAGCATCCCTACTATATCAAAACTCTCAGCTTTCAGCCAGTGGTGTATACAGTTGACCCTAGAACAACATGGGTTTGAACCGTGCAGGGCCACTTACAGTTGGATTTTTTTCAATAGTAAATAGTGAAGTATGACAGGATCCACGATTGGTTGATTCCTAGGCTGGGGGTTCAGCATTGGGAGTGATCCTGGTATTTAGCTGGTGTTTGAAGCCATGGGGGTTGACAAGACCACCAGGGAAAGCACTTTAGATGAGAAGATAAGGGGGCCATACACGGAACCTTAAATAACACCAGTAGTGAACACCTGGATGGTGAAGGAGAGCCAGCAAAAGAGATTGAGAAAGAGTACATAGACAGAAAAAGAAGCACTTTATTAGTAACCTAAATGTATTATTGCTTATGCTTTCATGGACTGTGTCTCATATTTTTTCATATGAGTTAAGTATACCTTCTTACCAGGTATATTGCTTTTATTTTTAGATATAATGGTTTTGGATTCCTTGTGAACTAGACATTGAATTATAATTATTTTAGACAAGTCACTTCAGAATTTGGACCATACTTTCATGTGGAGGAGGAGGAAAGTAAATCCAAACTCTTCCGGTTCAAGATACCTTTTTTCAAGGACAGGAGAAATAGAAAAAGGCAGTGGGAAGGAGGTGGGAATTAGAGCAATCAATTATAAGGGAGAATATTTTGAGAGGAAAACTCGTATTCCTAAAGATGCAATGTTCTTTTACTTACCTGTATCTTAAAAGAAGACCTAGATTATGTGATCACTGACAGCTAATGATGGACTTGTCATAATGTATGAGTAAATGTAGATAATGTTTATGAGCTATTAAAACAACTTGTTTCCTTAGTAGTTAAAATTTCCCCCATATTTCCATCTGTGAGTCATCTAATCCTGTTATTTTCTATAGAACCGTATTGGTATTCCATAGTTATTTTTAATTGTCAAATTAAATTACCGGATTCAAGTGTTGGATATTCATGTGTGTATACAGTTTGACCCTTGAACAACATAGGGGTTGGGGTGCCGACCCTCCCTGTAGTTGAAAATCAGACTGTAACTTATAGTTTATTATGGAAACTATCTTTCTGTTTTTATTCACCAGATTCAAGTCAGAAAAGATGAAGTGCTGAAAACAGGACATCAATTCTCTTTGGGGATTTTTAAATGGTAGAATGAATATTGACATGGAGGGTGCAGCTGAGAGGGTTGTGTTGCCTGAGGAAAGCCATGTATGATTAAGATGAGGGGATGGAAGGCAGATAATGGAAAAGTTTGTGTATACAGGGAGAATTGACTATATCAGTGGAACCAGGATTTCACAAGCTTTAGTGGAACTAACTTGGAGGAATGGAAGAGCAAATAGATGATGTTTGGTGTGAATTTAGTTCCCAGGGCCACTGATCGACATCAGAGTTTCTCAGCAGCAGCTCTGATGACGTTTTGGGCTGGACAGTCCTTCCTTGCGGTGGCTGTCCTGTGCGTTGTTGCGTGTTTAGCAGCACCCCTGGTCTTTACCCAGTAGATGATGGTAGAACCACTCCATTTCCCCAGTTGTTTTTTTAAAATTTTTCTTCTATATTTTGGCTGCGCCACGTGGCACGCGGGATGGTTCCCCAACCCTGGCCTCCACAGTGACAGTGCCGAATCCTAACCACTGGGCTACCAGGGAACCCCCTATTTCCCCAGTTTTGACAACCACCATTGCCCCTCACTTTACTATATGTTCCCTGAGAGGCAAAATAGCCCAAGTTGAGAACCACTGGTCTAGATAATGCCTGTGGGAAGCACTGAATTAGGATAGCAACCTGTGTTCAAGGTTGCAGTAAGAGGAGATTGCTGAGGAAGAAGTACCTTTTTGCTAAAGGAGTGTCAAAGGCCCTTTGACTGGTGAGGCCACCTACAAACTCAACTTCCCAGGTAACTACCCAGAGCTGGGGGGGTGGGTCTCCTTAAGTTTCATGGTATCTTCATGGCTGTTAGCTCCCAGACATAGTTGTTCCCAAATTTGAGTGTGCAACAGAATTATCTGGAGGGTTTATTAAATTACAGATTATTGGGCCCCCAGAGTTGCTGATTCAATAGATTGAGGGCCTGAGAGAAGTTTTACATTTCTAACTCGTTCCTAGAGGACGCCGTTGCATCACAGAGACCACATTTTGAGAACCTGTTTTCTAGAGTAAACTACCATTGCCGTTATCTAGCGTTAGATCTTTCTTGATTACCTTTGTGATTTTCTTCATGCTCAGGCTTGCTACCTTCAGGTTTTCTGTTCACAGTTTGCTCTTTCTATTTAATCCTTGCGTTGTTTGCTTCCCGTGGTTCTTAATTGTCTTCCTTAATTCACATTCTGCACTGAGGGATGAAGGGAAAATGCCTCCTCTTTTCTTTACTTCTCTCTCTGGGCATGTGTTTTTCTTTGCTTCAAACCCTGTGAGACTCAGTTTCCCTCATTCTACATCCCGTACCATCTCCTAGGGTTTCCCATCTTTCAGGACATCTGTGCCATAAGGATGGGTTACAAATATACACCACAGTTGTCAAAAATCTGGGGTCGCTCAGCATTTGATATGCTATTTTGACTGTAGTAACACATTTTAAGGAAATATCTGACTTTCAGATCCTTTTCTAAGCTGCAAGTGATTTCTTGGAACTCATCTTTCTACAAGGGACATTTGAATTATTCTGCATAAATGTGTAATTTTACACCTGCCCACATCAAAGCTTATCTGTGAATTTCCTGCCCACTCACACATCCTCTTGAGATGTCCCTATCAGACTGCATTTTATCACCCAGGAAAGATTACTTAGGGTCATATGCATTCTTAGAGATATCACTGTATCCTGTCCTTTCTTAGTCATTAAAATGCTTTGTATTTTTAAATAGATATAGATTGGCTCTCAGGAGACCATCACCGTTTATACTTTTACAGATGCATTCCCTTTGCTTCATGTTGATAACAAACTCCCTATCCACAAGAAACAGAATCACACGATCCTGTAGGAGAGGAAAAATTATTTTCCTCTTCCCTTCTGAATTCTTAGCTGAGACCCCTGTAATAAAAGAGACTAATAAGAGAACAATTAACAAGTCTATTAACATGTATATCTCATGTATACATGGGAGATATCCAGGGAAAAATGAGTAACTCCCAGAGGTGGATCAGAATCCAGACTTAAATACCATCTTAATAAGGGAAAGGGGAGAAGGGAGAGACTAAATGGTTTTTAGGAAAGATGAATGGGTCCTAAGAAGAATCTGTGGAGGTGTGACAATGTGACAAAGTTTGGCTGAGTGTAGTGTCAACCTCTGGTCTCCTCTCCTGTGACGAGTCAGTCCTCTCTGGTTGGTGAAATTCCAGGGGGGGGGGACTCATGACAATTGAGTTCCTTTTGGAAAATCTATCTTTAAACAGATAAGGGGAGTTCAGAGAAAACTGCTCTCTGCATTTGCTGCTTTTGAAGTGCCTACCGCTCAAAAGAGTCAATAAAGGAAAGCGGCATATTTTGGGGTGGCATATTTTGCTACCCTTCCATCTTACTCCAATTTGGGGTCAGAGTAGACTGTTGCCTCTAACACCACCTGGTTTCCTGGTCCTGATTCTACTTACATAGCTGACCCCAGTGAATCATCATAGGGTGACAGTTCTGTCACTCTGGATCTTACAATACGCTCGGTTTAGGTGTGCTTCACAGCAGGGGGCAGTTTGGATTCTCGCACTGTTAGAAACTGTTAGAAACGATTGCTCCTTAAGCAGCAGTGAGAGAGGACTTCACTTGATTTCTGCGACAGGCCCTGCTCGCCCCCACCTGTGTACCTTCTCTAAAGCCGCCTTCCACTTTTACAAAGCTCAGCCCCTCCTTGGCCAAGCCAACTCCTGGTCGTCCTTCAGCTGTCAGCTTGCCCATGACCACCTCACCACCTCAGAGAGCCCCTCCACGGCACCCAGGTCAAGCCACCCTGGAGCACCTGTTCTTCTCCTTCAGGACACTTTGCACAGTGTAATTATTTAATTATTTGTCATAATATGATGAATGATGCACTCATCTGTGAGTTCTCCAAGGGCAGTGTCTATTTTTGGGGTCACTGTAAATCCATGCTGTCAACCGTAGGGCCTGGTGCCTGAAGGACCTCCATGTTTAATGACTAGTGGTTCCCTTCATCGTGTCTGCTATCTGGAATAACATTAAGAAAAAAAAGAACCCTGCTTCTAAACTTTCCCATTTGACTGTCCATGATCATATGACTCCCCTTCATTTTTACCCTCTTTGTTTTCATTTTCTAAGCTTTGCTGACAGAGCTAAATTCTTTAGCTTTTCTTTATAGGATGTGGTCTCCGGACCTCCTACCATTCTGGCTACCCACTTTTGGATGTTCTGGGTATCAGCACAAAACACATGGAAGTGTTCTTTTCCTCTATTCATGCATGGTCCTTCTCTAATACACATCAGGACTGCTGTAATGATTTTAGCCCCTGAGTCACACCGCTGACAAATGCAAAAAATCTGACCACTGCAATACTTCAGCTATTTGCGTGATACATTTAAATAATAAAGCAATATATGATCATTATAAAAAACTAGAAAGTTCAGATGGAAAAGAATAATTTAAAATCACCAAATAATGCTGTCACCTAGAAACATCCAGTGTTAAAATTTTATAACCTTAAAGAGTTTTCCCATGAGCTGTTTATATTGACGTAAGTATATACATGTGTATATGTATATATATATATGCATGTTTGTGTATCATGAGCTCATATGTTCATTTTATATATATTTTATGGCTCTGTACACTGTCATATATTATGATGTCTCTTCATGTCAGTAAATATAGTTCTGTTCTGCCTTGGGAAGTAATGTGAATAGTAGTTAAAAATCCAGGATTTGAATCCAGGTGGACCTGGGCTCTGCATACCATTACCACTTACTTAGCTGTATGACCTTGGGTAGGTTACTTACCCTTTCCAAATTTCAGTTATATAGTTATATAACATATACTATTTAAAATAGTTACATAGTTCATATAGCTATATAGCATTCTGTTTTATGGATATGCCAATTGATAGCATCTTTAGATTAGGTCCCCCCAATCCTACAATTTAATTTTTGAATCTTAAAGTTGGATTTTATATTTTTGTACTTGTTAAACTTTATCTTGTTGACTTCAACCCAATATTTCAGGCTTTGGAATAATTTTAAAATACTTTTCAATCTTTATCTCTTGAATCTGTACGTCATATATAAATTTGATAATTGGACAACATTTAATCCAATTTATAGATGGAAGTGTTAAGCACAGTAAATGTAGTAGAGAACTGCACGTCCCATTGTTGTTATCATTACAGTAGTACCCCCTCCCCCATCGCCCTGGGGCTGTGAATCCACTGATCAAGAGACTTTGGCTAAGACTATTGAGTGTTGAATCAATCCAACAGATTGGTATATTCCTGATCAATTTCCCTCTCTGGTCCCAAGGAAAGGAGGAAGAAATGCTGTCAGAAGCCCTGATTGAATAAGAATATATTATCTTTTCAGCATTCTCATAATCTACCTCTCCAGTAAGAGTTTCATAAAAGTAAATAAGGTTAGATTAGTCTGATGAATTTTTAGTGAACTCATACTCGCTCCTTGAAATTTTAACATTTTTATTAATAATATAGGAGCTATGGACATATGATTTAAAATGTAACTACCTCTGGAAAAGGAAAATCTATAGCAACACATCTATACCAACATAAAAATATAAGATAGATCCATTCCAGCTTTTTACTTTAAAAGAGATGGGGGGAAGGGAAGGTATGCTTTAGAGGGAGAAAGGAAAGAAAGGAGAAAGAAGATAAATTGGAGGATGGAGAGAATCTTTATTTGCTTCATTATTTTTTTCTTGGCACAACACTCTATGTTAAGAAAAGGAAAGGACATGCTGAAGTAGTGCCATGCTTAAAAGAAGTCATCATAGCAAAATGCGTATGGATAAATGCTGCCTACGCATATTATGAAACGTACGTGTTTACCATTTCTGGTTCACCTGGGGTGGTTCACTCTATGCATAATAATGATTATTATTCAAATAACATAATACTTTAAAATAATATTGTGGTTATGCTCTCAAAAGCACTCTTTTTTCTTTAACATCTTTATTGGAGTATAATTGCTTTACAATGGTGTGTTAGTTTCTGCTTTATAACAAAGTGAATCAGCTATGCATATACATATGTCCCCATATCTCCTCCCTCTTGTGTCTCCCTCCTTCCCTCCCTGTCCCACCTGTCTATCAAAAGCACTCTCTCAGTATCTTTCTTTAGTTCTTCAGTGCACCTCAGTAGGTTGGTAGGGGATCTCTCAAAAGGGAGAAGAGACAGAAAGGCTAAGTGATTTTCCCCAGAAGTTCACAGCAAATTATTAGCGGAATTAAAACCATAAACCAGAGGTTCTATTAGCAGGATCCTCATCTAGAATTCAGTAAAATTTCCTTTTGTTCTATTCTAGGAGAGGGAGTCAGGCTCAAGTAGTAGGTTCTAGAAGAACATCCAGGATCCAGCTCTCACCTGTTTTGACACCCTTCTCTCCCATAGCTCCTCACTGCATATCTCATGTTCCAGGAGCACCAAGCAGCCAGTAGTTTTCCCTACCCTGCACCAGGGCTGCTTCATGCCTTTGCGTCTTAGGCAATATAAGTCCATCTAAATAAAGTCCCTTCACACCTTTCTGTACCTGGAAGATTCTTATGCCTGTATCAAACTTTAGCTCCTCTTCTCCAAGTAGCCTTCATTGAGCCTCCAGCAAGGGCTCATGTGTGGCCGTCCTAGCACTTGACATTGTAAGGTTCTTACTGTTAACGTTTATCTCTTTATGTGCCTCTTTACTTTACTATAAATTCTTAGCACACTCAGAACCTAACATGTAGTGACTGCTCAAATATTGTTCAAGTGGGCTAAACTGACAGGTTGTCTGTACCAAATAGGATGTGAGAGTAAATCTAAATCAATGAATAAATAAATGTCCTTAGACCATATTCTATTTCGAAAGAAATTTAGTGTGATTTTTGAAAATACAATTTTCAAATGGCTACTCTATTGATAGCCATTGTTTATATTGTTACACATCTAATTAGTGTTTTGCCCAAGTGGGCAAAACATGAGTATTTTTTATCCAGAAGCAACCTGTGTTATATTTCAATGGCTAATGGATTTAGGAAGGTTCTTTAAGGAAGCAGTTCTATTTTTATTCAGGTTCCCTAAGAGGTTGGAGGAATCTTTACCAGAAATTGTAGCATTTTGACAATATCTATCTTTTTAAAACATTCTGACATCCAAGTGATTTGATTAATTTAGTTTTTAATAGGTATGAGGGAATTTTAAAATATTATACCCACAGGATAATTTATTCATGGGGGATCATTTTGTAAGTGATGAATCTCTTTCCTTTTCTGGTAGAAATAGAAAAAAGTGGATTGCAGCTGCTAACTTAATAATTTTACTGATAACTAAGAATGGAACAGATCTTGCTGTGAGTTATATAATCAGCTTAAAAAGCACTCCATATTCATTCTGTGACAGAGTATGAAAAACACAAGGCAGAGAATATGGTTATTAGAATTTCTTCCCTGCAAAAGCTTAATGATGTTATATTCAATACTACAGTCAGATAAAGATTGGGTTCGAGTGATCAAACAGCCGCCCAAGGAATGTATCTTAATGTCAGCCTTAAGTGGCTTTTCTTTTTCCAGCTAAGGAAATCTAACAGGATATTAAAAAGCATATTAACCTTCAAAATAGGTTTAGATTCTGCTATGCTTCTAAAGAGGCAATATGAGACTTGTGAGAGCTATGGTTAGTAGAAGGTTTGACCCATAGAATTTGTAGAAAGGGGTCACTTAAATGTAGTTTGAAAGCCAACACTCTCGCGTGTGACTCTGTCTAATATCACACCCTCCAATCCATTCTTCACGCAGCTGGTACAGTTATCTTTCTAAAGGCACATCTGATTATGTGGTTCATCTGTTGCAAGCCCTTTAGTTGTGGAATCTAAACACATTAGGTTGGCAGACTGGGTCCTCTGGAAGCAGGTCTTGAAAATAACTGCCCTTGAAATCCATGCTGGAGCCCTAAGGAGCAGCTCCCAGTGTGCAGAATACCTCAGCCATTGACTATTTCCTATTATAATGCAGCCATCCCTGTCAGCCTGGAATGGACGCTTTCGGTCCATTCTCCCAGGGGAATTGATCACCCCCTCTCTTGCACCCATGATTTACTGCTACACCACTGTTCTTTCAAGCCACTCTTAACGTTTTGTGTATGCAATTACTCGTCCCTCTTTGACTCTAAGCTTTTATTATGTCTGTGTGGCCCTTGGTTGACTAGATTTATGAATGGATTCACCCATACCTGAGAGACGTATTGAACGTGATTGCTCTCTCTTGAAAACAATATCCTTCATGGGAGTTTTGCCAACAATTTCAAAATAAATGGTCTCCAGCTTGGGATGTTTTCCTGAGCTGTTACTATTATACTTACTGATTTTGTTTTCATGTTGTAGTTTAAAACATTAGAGATAAGTAGCTTTGGTTTATAATTTCAACTCTTACTCAAATACTTAGATTCCTACAGAAGAAAATACTTTAGGCTAAGAAAACCAGCATAGTCAGCAAAATGCTCAATTTTGACCTTTTTTCCCCATAGAAATTTGTCTTCCAAAATGTGCCCATTGATCCATTTTGCCCTCCACTGGTGTTTTTGGATGGGTTTAGGATTTTCTGGGGAGCAAACATGGGCAAGGCATCACCATTTTTAGCTAGATTCCTAACCATTTAGAGTGATTCTGTGTTATTTTGTTCCTTGAGCTGTCACTAATCTTGGCTGCTGGATTATTGTTACGTCTGAGTTATCTTAGTTATATAAAGTCAGAGATTATCATGTTAGGTATTATATGTAGTTATAGAATTAGTCATTGCTGTTGTCTGTAGGCATAAAAGTAAGTTCTGAAGTAGACACCATCACTGGGGCATAGAGCGTTGAGTTAATTTTGTCTATCTTCCTTTTATTTTTGAAGTGGAGAAAGCTGAAGTCTAGAATCTTAAGTGATTATCTAGGATTTCATGGCAAATTCAGAGAAGCACTGAGCCCCACGCAAAGTATTTCCAAAATGCCTCCCCTGCCTTTTGGATCTGAAAACCATTCCAGACTACTCAGGAGGTAGCAGGCGTGGAGTTACAGTGTAGCTTGCTTTCCATTGGTGTTTTCATTGTCCCTTTGTAGAAGACTGCCACATGGATAATTAATCCTCAATGAACTAAGAGATTGAAGCACAAAGCTGCCTTATAAGTACTGGCTTTATCAAAGTGACTATATACTTTTAGGTGATGCCCTAAAAGTATCCAAAAAGCTGATTTTTTTAAAAAAGCTGATTTTCTATTTGAATTAGCAGAAATTTTGACTAGTGAGTGAAGATCTCAA
Source organism: Balaenoptera acutorostrata (assembly GCF_949987535.1). Classification (NCBI taxonomy): domain Eukaryota; kingdom Metazoa; phylum Chordata; class Mammalia; order Artiodactyla; family Balaenopteridae; genus Balaenoptera; species Balaenoptera acutorostrata. Next base: position 8,808,756 of record NC_080081.1, read on the forward strand.
ATTATAATTACTCCTGTTAACAAGTGTGCCTGTTACTTGCCTATGGTTTGCAAGACTCCATGTTAAGCAGGGTCAGCTCGGATGGCCTCGTGGAGCTACGGATAAGCTAATAAGAGAGGCAAGGGAGGGGAAACAGTCTCCGAGAAAAATGCAGGTAGTCTTGGAGTTCTTTATAAATAAATACGTCTCCACACCAATCCCTGCCTGGCACCTGACTGACATTCTTCCTTAATAGGTCAACTATTGTTGCTAGGCGGCTTTAATCATTTTGCAATTTCAAGTTAAGAAAAAGTAATACCACAGCTTTGTGTCAGCTTTCTGCCTTTTATTCATAGTAAGAGGACATAAAAAGTTCTTGAAAAATGCCCTGTCTTGGAAACCTTGCAGGAAGGTAGCCCTTTCAATCAGAAAACATTTCAAATAGCAGCTTTGTCAGCCTTCTTGCTTTGAGCTGATAATAGGGACAGTACGTGGGTTGGAGGAGGGGGAAAGAACAGCCTTTAATTCTACCTACATCAGGAGCACTTTAAGGGAAGGAACTCGACATTCTTTGTATCCTTTAAAGCCTACAATTGTGCTAAACATGCAGTCTGCACCTTAAGGTGGTTGCTGAATGAGTGAATGGGTGTGTTGGATGGTTGATGGATGGATAAATGGATATGGATATTTTACATCTACTTTGTGTCATTTTGAATGACACAGGATCTCTAAAATAAATTTGTCTCCTCATAATGGAATACTTTTTCTTCCTTTTTTATTTGCATGAATAAAAGAATTATCCTCTTATTCTTCTCTAGTCTCACCTGAAAAAAAAGAGCCTTCTTTGTAAAGCTACCCTCCTTTCTTCTGGATTCCTTCCCATCCTCCTTCTTTGGGACCTGACCCCTTAATTGTCTCTCTCGCTTCCCTAACATCTGCCCCTTCAGAAGGCATTGACTCTCTGCCACACCGTTTCCCCTTGTTCGACACTCAGCTCTTTAAAGGAGTGGTAGATACCTACTGCTTTCCCTCCCAGTTACTTCTTAATTCTCTGCAGCTCAGCTCAAACTCTTCGAGGATGAATATTCCCACACTTAAGATGGAAACCGTAGTACTCCCTGGCAAGGTGGTTTTTAATATTTGCTTACTGTCTGCCTACTTATAATTGATAAGTGGTTTCTCTAATTATGATGATTTGGGTCGACAATTCTCACAAAGAAAAGTCTTTTTTTCCCCTAGGCTTGGAGAGCCTTTCTTTTCCCCCTTATTTTCCTTAATTTTCCCTCCAGCAGCACGTCCTCTGTGAAGCTCCTCATTGGTTATTCAACTTTACTCCTGTTTCTACTTGATGCTTATTTGCTTATTTAGTTTTCTTACGGTAATTACATGAGGCTAAGTAATAGCACATATTTAACTAAAAAATTCTCAGCATCTAATTCAGTGCTGAGCACATAGTAGGTAATTAATAAATACTTCTCAATTGAATGAACTATTACAGATGTATGGGGGAGTCAGTCTTTTGAGTAAACCTGATTGCCAGTTTATTAAGGACTCTGAGTGCCCACAAAAGTACATTCATCATGGTAATCTAATTGATTACCTTTTCTTCTTGCAGGAACTTTAGCTATTACAATAAGAAGCCCTTTGCATCTTTATTACTGTCTTCTTGATCCATATATTGATTTTAAGGTTGGTTTGTTGGACACTTTACTGTATTCGTTTTCATCATAGTTGTGAGTTATTATTTCAGAATCAGGAAACATCATTCATAGACAAAAGGACTGACTTAGGTAATAGAGTATCTCTGATTGTAAACTAAAGATATTTTGGGATGCATAACAAGAATTCATGGTAAAATAAAAGGCTTACATATTTTGCAGACCTTCTAGGACTGATTAACAGTCTTCTTTGGAGTGTGTGTGTGTGTGTGTGTGTGTGTGTGTGTTTTGCACTGGGGCAAGGATGAGAGGGCAAAGGATTGCTAGTAATCCTAGATGTTAACTAGAAAGAGAATCAAGGTTTTAACTATATGTTACTATTATGCTTTCCTCTTTTAGTTTCTCTTAAAGAAAAATACTTTCTGATGTGAAATACAGTTGCTTCCAATTCCAAACTACATGATTCCCCTCTAAGGGATTTGCCAAAATGGCACAAAATGGTGGGGGTAGGAGCAATTTTAATGTAAAAATAATACAACTGAAAAGAAATTCAGAGCCATGCCTCATTGGACAGAATTGCAGTTAAACTGAATTTGGTTGATTTTTTGTTAAGTCTGCCAAAAATCTGAAGATATTAAGTATTACTTTATTTTATTATTATTTTTTAAAGTAAACTGAACTTATCAAAGTGCCTTTGAAAATCTATTAACCTTTTATCCTAATCCAAGTAGACAACTTCCTTATTCAGTGTGTCATTAACCTCCACTATCACCTCCAGTTGCCTTCTAGCAAACTAGTAAAAATGAAAAATGACTTGTGATAGATGCTCAACACACTTCATATGATGTGTTCCTTTTTATTCTTGAGTACTATGAGTTATATAGTCCATGCTATCATTTTGGAAATGTCCTTAATTTCTTTATATGTGGGACCCTCTATCTCACAGATCTCATATCACTCCTAACTACGGTGATTCCTTTAGAAAGGAGAAATGTGTGACATTGCATGTCTAAAAATGTCTTTATTTTATCCTCATGCTGTGCTGATAATTTTGCCAGTTACAGACTTTTAGATGAAAATTATTTTTCATTAGAATTTTGAAGGCATCACTCTCTTGTCTTCTAGATTCCACTGTTAATATTGAGAATCCGATACCACTTTTTCCTAATTCTTTGTATGCAAGCTTCTCTCTCACTCCACTGCCTAGAATTTTTAAGTATATGGTGTGAATCTTTATTGAATTTTCTGGACATTTTCAAGGACTTTTCAATTTGGACACTCAGTCAGTTTTGAGGAATGTTCTTTTATTTCTTTGATAATTCTATATAGACTGTTTGGTCTTTCCTGCTGAAACTCCTATTAGTTAGATTTTGGACCATATGGATTTTCTAAACTAGTATTTTTGGTGTTGTTTGTTTATAAGCCCTTTCTTGGTCGTTTTGTTCCTCTTTGGGACATATTTTCTTGCTTGCATCTTCTAATTCTCTTATTGGACTTAAACATTTTCTACTTACATACTTCTAATTTCAAAGAACTCTTTTTTTGTATTTTTATCATCCTTTGTATGACGTTTTGTCCTTAATTCATGCATGTGTGCAGTGTCTTTGATCTATGATGCTATCATTGTCCATTATGTGAAATTTCCATTTTTGTTTCTTTTGTTTTTTCTCCAATTTCATTCTCTATCTTTCAGTTGGAGGCTTTTCTCAAGTGTTTGGTAATTCTTGCTTTTCTACTCATGTTCATGCTTAAACATCAATAAGAAGCTTTGTGAGAAAGTTGGGTGTGTTCATTCATCAGCTTTTCTGTGATCAGCCAGATCATTCTTGGCTGGGGACCCCCAAATTCAGTCTGAGTACATTTTCCCCCAGTTTCTCTAGAGCGGGATTCTCCAGTCTCCTGTGAAGGCAGCATGAGCCTGGCTATTGACATCCTAGAGTGGGCGGGAAGGAAGGATGGGTGTCTCGGTGTTTTCTCACCCCTCCCCCACCACTGTCCCTGGTGTCCTTGAGTCTTGATACTCTCAGGCTTAATTTCTCTGTAGAATATTTCCCCATACTCCTGTGGCAATGAGGGATGAGTAATCACGTAATAAGTGCGTTGGAGGTGGGGATGCAGGAAAATTAATGCTCTTTATAGAGACTTTCAAAATATTCTCTTATTTTCAAACTTCTTAGTCCAATATACTCTTCCCTTACACTCTTCCTGTACTTCCAACTCCTAGGCCTTTTCTAGGTTCTGAAGGGTAAATTGAAGTCAATCTCACTGGTGTCCTCCTCAGTAGGTGCCTTCCTTATTCCTACTAACATTTTTGTCTGTATCTCATTTCTTGGTGGGATTTGGGTTTGGTGTCTGTCTGCTAAAATGACTAAATCTTAAAAAAAGCCTGGCCTACTATGGAGAACAGTATGGAGGTTCCTTAAAAAACTAAAAATAGAGCTGCCATATGGACCCAGCAATCCCACTACTGGGCATATACCCTGAGAAAACCATAATTCAAAAAGAGTCATGTACCACAATGTTCATTGCAGCTCTATTTACAATAACCAGGACACGGAAGCAACCTAAGTGTCCATCATCGGATGAATGGATAAGGAAGATGTGGCACATATATACAATGGAATATTACTCAGCCATAGAAAGAAACGAAATTGAGTTATTTGTAGTGAGGTGGATGGACCTAGAGTCTGTCATACAGAGTGAAGTAAGTCAGAAAGAGAAAAACAAATACCATATGCTAACACATATATATGGAATCTAAAAAAAAAAAAAAAAAAAGGATCATGAAGAACCTAGGGGTAGGACGGGAATAAAGACACAGACCTACTAAAGAATGGACTTGAGGACATGGGGAGGGGGAAGGGTAAGCTGGGATGAAGTGAGAGAGTGGCATGGACATATATACACTACCAAATGTAAAATAGATAGCTAGTGGGAAGCAACCACATAGCACAGGGAGAACAGCTCGGTGCTTTGTGACCACCTAGAGGGGTGGGAAAGGGAGGGTGGGAGGGAGGGAGATGCAAGAGGGAAGAGATATGGGGATATGCGTATATGTATAGCTGACTCACTTTGTTATAAAGCAGAAACTAACACACCATTGTAAAGCAATTATACTCCAATAAAGGTGTTAAAAAAAAAAAAGACTGGCCTTATTGAGAAGACTTACGTTATGTATGGAATAGACTGGTATATAGCTATAGGTATATAGATAACTCAACTCAAAGTAATTTAGAAAGTCCACAAGGTCCAAAATCTAACCAGTACTGTGCAAATTTCATCAGGAAGAACCAAACGTATGGAAATGGAAACCAAATATATGGAAATTATCAAAGAATAATGAAATGAAGGCTACCATTATGGTACTTCAGTGTATCTATGATGATGTTGTTCTCTCTCTCTCTGGTTACTTCCAGGATCGGGCTGTGTAAAACAGGGAGCCTAATTGGAAATGCAGACCTATAAACTGAGAGACCTAAAATATTCACATGTGATCATGAATTACTTTTCCTGTATTGAGATATGGGAAGGTCTCTGAAGGAATGGGGTGTGGATGTGTATTGATGGGAAAGTAGGCTTAGGTGGAAGGGGTCATAGAGAGGAAAAAAAGGAGGTGGTTCTAACACTGTGGCTTCTAGTCAGCGAAGGTGCTGCCTGGTAGCCTTGGTGTCAGTGTGGGTTGAAAACAGGTGCCTTCCTGGGGATGGGGGCGTCACTGACACAACTGCCAAAATGGCCCTAGATCCCAGAATTTCCCTTCTTATCATAGTGGGTTCTTTTGAAAAATCTAGGACATCCTTCACATGATCGTCTCAAAGATAACTAAAAAGCATAACACATTTTAGAGTACAAAAGGCAAAATTCAAAATATCTTAGAAAGCTAGATTATTTCCAGTAGAGTTTATAACATGTGTGAAACATGAAGTTAGAATTCCAATCACAGAAACCTTATACTAATGCATTCTTTTATCCCAGCCTCATCTGTAATGATTGGCAGTTCTTCGTAATAGATCATGAATCTTGGTGCAACAGGGCAATGTTGAGGCGAGAGAGGACGTCTCGTTTGCTTTTATTTCACTGAGTGGAGCTACATGACACTGCTGTTTCTGAAGAGTGGCTATCATTTGTATGCTTTGCTGCAAACAGCCTTCCTGGCTGCAGTAATTTAGGGGCATCTGAGAGCTAAGTCTGAAGGTGCAGTACTGCGCCATCAGGCAAGCACTGAGCGGGATGTCCTCTAAGGTGGGTTTTATTTTGTAGGTTGTGTACAACACGCGTTTCTGTTGATTCCCTGGATCTACCTACCAACACGCCTGGAAGATAGGACTAAGCCAGGGATGTTCAAATCAACTTAACATTTGTTTAGGCAAATGAACTTAAAAATAATTGTGTCAGCCCAAATCCAGCAGAGTGCGTGGGCTGCTCAGGCTGGGTGCTCTGGTTTACCTCGGGTGCCTTGCTAGGAGGGCTGGAGCACACCCCTTTTGACATCATCTCTCTGTGTGTGTTTGGAGAGGCTGGGACCTGAACAGATGGCCTTGATCTGGGCTCGCATGACTACCAGGCATGCCAGGCAGGCAGATGAGTGATCTGGCTTGTTCCTTCTCTTTTAAATTGCTGTCAGCCAGAGAAAAATGGTGAAAATAAATCAATGGCTCCCTCCTCCACACCCAGCATATACCTTTCAGTCATCAAAATAAGAAACATCCTGTGGTGGCTGTTGGGTGATTTCTCTGATAGAAGGAGCCCTTCACACACTGGAGATGAACATAACAAATGGCAACTCATGACTCAGAAGGGACTTTTTTTGTCAGGACCAAAAGTTGTCACTGAATGGACAGAAGCAGGTTTGGAAGGAGCATTGTTTATTCACTCTCAGATGCTTTGCATCCTTTGTGACTGGGCTCAGTATTTTTGGTAACTGGTTGGTAACTGTTTACATCTCCCATCCTCAGAACACAGGAAATCACAAACAGGAATCCTGCTCAATATCTCTGGCAGTGCCTTTGTGTTCCTACTGTACCGAAAGCTGAGGGGCCTCTTCTTGTGTCACATCCGTATTCTTGCCACTTCACTGAGCCCAGAGGAAACTGTAATCGAGAGACTCAGTTTAAGTAAGACCAATACCGTAGCTTTAACTCTCGTTTCATCTTCAATATTAACAAGTTGACCCTGAGCTTGGCAACTTTTTGGAGTCACGTGTCAAAAAAATTGGTCCTGGATCAGGAAAGTGTGGGATCTTTTATTTTTTAAGATTTGAAATATCATTGCATGATTAATTAACCATTAGTATATTAACAGGTTGACCTTGAACTAGACTGTTTTATGACCCAGTTTCCCTTTATTTGGAATAAAGACCCCCCAACCTTGCTCACAAATCTATGAGTCATATTCTCACACATGCAGACTGATTTTCTAGTTGTCATGGACATTGATGTGTTTTCAAACAGTAAACATTTCACGTATGCATATATATGAGAGCTATGTGGGGTTAAGGTAGAAGGGAAGTTCTACTTTTTGGAATGAATCTGAGATATATATATATATATATATGAGGCTTTTCAATTTTGAAAGCTTCATCTGGCCTGTGGGTGGCATGTTGGATAACCCAAGACTTACTTAGTGCAGTATGTTAATCTAGTTCCCAAATTTTACATAGCTTGACACATAGAACTGGTAATGTTTCTAGAAATACCATAAATAGAAATATCTTCATAAGACCTTTACTTTGTGATCTGCTTTAAGTTGTCTCACCAGTTAGCTAGAAGCATTATGGGACAGTCAGGTCAGAGCATTAAAAGTGGGACTTCTGGTCTTTTTTCTGATTTGGTTTATAACTGAGCTATTTCTTGAGAAATATTGCTTATCCTGTCTCTTCACTGATGCTTAAAATATACGTATGCAAAATAAAGCTGTCTAACTTGCAAGGCTTTTGGGAGGGGTTCTTTATAAATGTTAAGACACTCAAATGTAAAAATTATTAATGACTGAAATACTTAAAACTGTCAGGAAGGATGGCAGCATTTCAGCCAGCCATCGAGAGGCGGCAAGTCTGCTGTGAGTTAGTCATCCTCTGTGGATGATGTACTTGAGGACGTGATGCAAAGCAGTTGAATTTATAAAGAAGATGTCGGTAAAGCTCTTTTTGGAGAAGTCATGGATTGCAGCCTTAAATTCTGGGAAAATGGAATTTTCCCTCAGCTTTACAAATGTGGCAGCAGGGATCCTCACTATTTTGCATGTTTGGATTCTTATTCATGTTTCACACACACATAGAGACAATAAAATCTGTGATAATTAAAAATGCTATCTTAAAGATATATTAAAAAATATTCACATACAATGGCATCTCGTAATAATGACCGTTTTACTTCAGTTGCTTCATTTATGCATTTTCTTTGTAGAAATGGGCAGTCAACTATTTGTTCATTCTTATCGTTGTGTTCAACTGTATGAAATAGAATGTTACCTTTAGGCCTTTATGTCCCAGGGAAGCCCCACGAGTCTTAGCACAAGAAAACTTTGAAAAGTTTCTCTTCTTTTTCCTACCCTTACAACTCACAGTCAACCACCTAACATGCCCTTAAGTTGGTGGAAACTATTGACTGAGATGTAAGTACAAAGAGGAGAAAAATGAGACCAAAGAGGTGAAGTAACTTATTTTACTCGTAATTCAGTTCTTGCACAAATATGTCTTGCGCTGGGTGCTGTGCTGGTTGCTATTTCTGTGCCCTTCCTATTCCATTATGCTGCCTGCCCATCTTTGCTGTGCGGGATTTGCTCTATGGAAGTTTACTTTTGTTTCCACGGGAAGAATTTTCTTAGTAGTGCCTATTCTCTTCACATAAACTCAGTGGACCTCCTCAGTTTCCTCATTTATGAAATGAGCATGCTGTACTACCGACTCCAAACTTTCTTGATTCTATCATCCTTTAATCAATTACACATGAAAAATGCTGTTGAACCCTGAAAATCCTTCATTGTACATTTCACGTAGCTTGTATTCATCATGCTGTGTTTTATGTTACTTCACCTTGTCTTAAAGATGGCATAAGAAATAGTGCTGTAATGCCCCTTGGTGATACAGTGCTCAAACGAAGGGTTCAGTTATTTTAAACAGTTGGTTACATTTTGCTTTGGGTCTTATGTTGTGAACAAGCTGGGCTTTGTAGCACTGTCGTGATTCTCCCTGCCTTTTCCAGTGGTAAGTGCAGACCCACATTACAGCACTGTGAACTGTGGAGCCCAGGGCCTAGCAAACTGTGAATGTATAATAACAAGGCCAAAATTTAGCTAATAAATGCAGGCTGAGGATGCACATATGTGATGGAGCAGAACATCACTTCCATTTGGGGCCCAAGGTATTGGGATTGTACCGGAATCATGGTAAATTGCATAAGCTGGAACTATGTCTTTTGGGGCCTTGGAATATTAAAAATATGAGAAAATGGAGCAGTTCAGAATATAATCATTAAACTGCTTTGTAACTTTTGACCTGGGGTGATGTACAAGTGGCCATTCATTTGTTGGCTGTTTGCTGTGCTTTAAGGATTTTGCCGACTGCTTTACGTATAGCATTTTGTTTAATGAGTATAATAATTCTGTGGCGTAGTTTATTGTCCACACTCTACAGAAACAGACACTGAGTTGCAGAAAGGTTAAACGACATGCTTAAGCACTCAGAGCTGCTATTCAAGTTGAGGACTGTCCGATTCCAAAGCCGTACTCGTAATCGCTATGCTCTGATTCTCCCCAAATCAGCCGGTCATTGGCCACACTTTTATAGGCATGTTACTCCTTTTGATGCCAGGGAAACAGAGAGTAAAATAGATAAATAATCCTGATCTCATGGAACTATCGTTCTTATAGGCAAGACGGTAAATGAAGAAATGGGTAAGATGTATAGGATGTCATATGGTAATGGCAGCTTTGGAGAACAATAAAGCAGTGAAGGGAGTAGGGAGTGATGAGCAAGGGGGTGGGTCTTGCAGTTTTGAGTAAGGTGATCAGGGAGGCTTTGCTGAGAAGATCACACTGGAACAAGGGCATGAGTGAAGGCGTAATTGAAGCGGCAGTGGGGTGGGGTTGAAGCATATTGGAAAGGGCTGAAGAGAAAGGGAAGAGAGAGAGGAGCTGGAGAGAGAAAGAGTACAGACAACTCTTTGAAGTCATGTATCAGAAACTGGTCCTGGATCAGGAGAGTATGGGATTTTTTTTTTAAATTTAAGATTTCATTGCATGGTTAAGTGCTAAGTGCTAATGGTCTAGTGGAGAAGGAAAATTGATTGATAATGCACAAGAGAGACGTGAGAATTGTACCAGAATGTCTCAGAGGAGGTAAGATGGATGGGACCTAGTGCAGAAGTGGAGGGCTCGATCTTCGGAGCATGGAAAATGGTTCACCAAGATCGGAGGGAAGGCAGAGGGTAGGCGCACAGCACAGGTCGGTGAAGAGATGCACCTGTGGGAGTTGAGGGCATCCTCTTCAGATTGCTCCTATTTTCTCATCGAAAAAGCAAAATCAGATCTTGGGCTGAGGGTGCGGGTGGGCGAGGCTGTGTTGGAAACCCGAGGAGGGAACAGTGCAGAATTTCCACTGGAAGAGTGATAGAGTGGCTGGAACATATCTCTGCAGTTTCATCGTCTGCCAGCATTAAGGGTCCCCTTGGGGTTAGTGGCCATGTGTTCAGAGTGAGGCAGTTGGTGTGACTGTGGGTTCAGTTTCTGAGGAGTAAGCGTGCTTCCCAAACCAGGTCAGGACGCGCAGAGGAGGTGGGAGGGGTTTTGCTGGAAGAGTGTAGTAAGGAGATAATAATCGTGAAATTTAAGCTGGGCAGGTGGAACGTGAGGACATGGGGGGTGGTGAGGAACATGGACACGTGATGAGATCAGTGGATTGTGAGCCCTGGGAGGGTCCAAGCGCCAGGGACTGAGGTGGGAAACAGGGGTGGTGGTCTGAGAGTGGGATGCTTAACGCTGAGGCTACTCTGGGTGACTGACGTCTTCTTGGCTGTAACCATAGGTCTGAGCAGCTGAGGGGGCCAGAGGATGAGATCATCGGAGGACCTGAAAGATCACCATTCGTTGCAAAGGGAAACCACCAAGAACTGGGGTTCTTGTGTTGGGGTTCTTCTAGAGATTGACGATGAGCTAAGGTTGAAGAACTCCTCCAAGGGAGTGGTTGCGGCCAGAGGTCAGCGATGCCCGCAGGAAGGGGCAAGTTGTTGACGGGTTTTAAGGAAGAATAGTCTGCTCGCAGTGAGCGTTGCTCACCAGTGGCACTGAGGACCTGTGGGTCTTTTGAGAGCAGGGGGGGAAGGGAGAATCCCCTGCTGAGGAGGAGGAGGAGGAGGAGGAGGAGACCAAGCTCACATCATCCTGGTGGTGCGGAAAAGAAGGCAGCCTTCACTCACGGGGCCAAGAAGAAGCTGAGTCCTAGGAGGAGAGCCAGGTCCCAGCTCGGAGCAAGAAGCTGAAGTGGGGAGACAGAGGGGGCTGGGCAAAGAGGACTTGTACTGGTGAGGATGGGCTTTGGTGGACACAGTGTAAGAACTTTAAGAGCTGGGGTGCGGTGGACAGGGCCAGAGAGGAGGACGTAAAGGGCTGGACGGGATGGTAGACTGAGAGAGCAGAATGGACCGGAACTCCTGGGCTACTTCAAAGCGGAAAATCAAGTGAGCGCCAACGCTTGCTGGGCAGATAGCGGTGCTGAGGCTGGGTGTGATGAGCGGTGAGGAGGAAGGGAGGTTGGTCAGGAGCATGTGGGGCTTTGGGATTCTCCTCTTCCTGAAAATGATGGTGCAGAGGCTTGCAGAGAGTAAGTTTCACCTTGAGCACCAGCATATCTGGAATGCTCTTCTGAGTCCGAGAACATGAGCAGTGCTAGGGCACACGCTTGTTTCATACTAGATACTTCTGCTAAGGAACTCATTTTCTTCATGAGCGAGAGTACTCAGCTGTGGAGCTGCAGATTTCCCCCCTTTAGCTGTCTGTGTATCTCTTCCATCGTGCATCTACCATGTGCCAAGCTCTGCGTTTGAGCTTTAAGTGAGGGAGTAGGTGGGAGGCCCATGGGTGGATAGAGTCCCTTTCTTTGAGGAGTTTACAGAGAAAGCTGTCATATATATGGGGAGATAGAGGAGATAGTGACATATTTAGATGTCAGTTTTCCTAGAAATATAGGACAGAACATCCTATCTAGAGGACAAATTTCACCCATTTTCGTCAGATTATTAACACAATTTTACAGCCGCGTGCAAAGAACTTGATTTCTGGGCAGTTATATAGCACTTAGCACAATGTTTATATATAGTATGTGCTCAAGTATTTTTGATCAATAAATGAATGGATGGATAAATAATAAATATACTTATGAAGGACTTCAGCCTTCAAGGTGATTAACTTGAATTAGTTGTAAACACTTCTTGTTTATGTTAAAATTCAAGTACAAGATGAAACAGTTGGACTTCATTGCCTTGAACTCCAGAAGGGAGAATGGAGGAGGGGAGACCGTGTGTGCTCTGGAGAGAACAGGGAGGAGGCTTGTGAAATTTAGTCCTCTTTTTTCGTTTTTTTCCCCGTGAAGGGGAAGAGGAGTCCTCCTGGGTTATAGATTCTTATGTCACATTCTAGTATTTGCTCTAAATCTTTTTGTTGACCCTTCCAATACCCTTAATGCTGCCTTTTGCTTATGCAGTTTTTTTTTGTTTGTTTGATTTTTTTAGGAATGAGTCCATTCTTTATCTCCTCTGTTTTCAGGATATTAGTACAGTTGTCTTTTACCAGACAACAGAGATTTACAGAAGTGATTTGACTACCTGGACCTATTTATTTGAATTAAGAAAATTATTTGGAGCTGTAGGCATCTTTCAGTAATTTAATGGCTACTTTGCTCTGCATCGTAGATTGATACAAGAACTTAGATGAGATAACCATCAATTACTAGTGTTGATTTTTAAGTGCTTTTCTGTTGCTCTGTGCTGGCTTCGCCCCCTCCCCTGCCAAAATAGTCTGAACCTTTGGATCCTAACAGATGTATCACAGGGCACCCGAATGTGAAGGGTTGTACGCATGATTTTTTTAAAAAATTTTCATTAATGTTACTGAAAGCAAAGAAATAGGTAGTTGAAATAGTTCATGCGATTTTGGAGGACTGGAGAGCCATTCCTAGGTGGCAAGTGATTACCTGGCATTCTCCAACTTTATTTTGATGAAGACGCCTGGAGATGTGAGCCCAGTTGCTGGAAGCTAATTATCCATTTAACTTTTGTTTTCAATTTGAATTTTTGGATTTTTGCTGGGTTTATCCTATACTAAACTGAACTATTATTCTGGTTTAACACATGAGCTGAACAGAACCTTCTCTGTAAGTCTGCCTTCTGTGGAGGAATAATTGGGATTATTTTCTTGACTTTTTGTTCCGTTCTTATTCTATAGTTTATCTATTTTGGTCTTTTATGGCCTTTCTTTTTCAGGCACAATCTCCAGGACACTGGAACATTCATTTCCTCACGTGCATTTTTTTTTGGATCTTTTTTTCTTTTGCCCTTTTAAATTTATTTTAAAATGTAGGATTTAAGTAGCATATCAGATTTTAAAATGCTTTATAATCATTTTGAACTGTTTTCTTGTGCTCCTGTTCCACCTGTCATCCCAACCCTGTTTCCTAACCAACGTGGTAATAGATGAGTACTTTTTTCTCCAGTGGGTGATGAGGAAATGGTGCTAAATATGCTATTTACTGTCTATTTACTAATCATTAATTTGTCCCAAGAAAATAATTCACAAGGCTAAGGAAATCATAAGAAGGGGTTCAACATTCTTCTTTTGGTTTTGATTTATTTAAATTGAACTTAGATTGTGGGATAATTCTCTACTAAGTTTGGCCTGATTATATTAACAGTTTTATTTGGCATTGTGCAGTTTGTGGCTTTTAGCATATTAAATGACATTTTTGAAAAAAATTTTGGCTGCCATATTTTCAGCGGAGAAATTTATTTTCTCTAGTCCTTTGCATTTGAAGTTTGATTATTGTTCTTGGGCTTTTGGGCTTATTCTTTACATTTTGCATTTGGTTTGTTATTTGAGACTATGATTTAAAACTTGAATTAAACAATATCAGAATGATTATGATTCTTCTCACATTTCAATCCCATAAATACCCACAGTGCTAGTGTGAGGACTGTGGATATTCTTTCTGTTCAACAAGAGAGAGAAATAATTTCATAGTGATATTTTTCTAAAAGTTTTTTTTTTCTTTTGTTGATAACCTTGATCTGATTGGATACTCTCTGCCTCTTTTTAAAATTCTTTGGAAAAAATAATTCCAGGTATCATTAGAAACCAGTATAATCTTTTCATCTTTCCTTGGCATCCTTCATTCTTTGTTTCTGTCCGGTGATATTTGAGAGCTATTTGTGGAAATCTGGCCCCATCTCTTTAGGTTCCTTCCATTTCCTTTGAGCGTTTTCTCTTTGGTGTACTATGATTTCAAAAATATCCTCTTTTTTAAAAAAAAAAATCTTGTGACTGCTCTGTGTGTGGTGTGTTTATGATATTGAACTGAGAATGACAGTAAAGTTTTAAAAAATTCACCTTTAACATTTCTAAAAGTATCAACAGAAATGACAACAAATATCAATTAATGGTTAGCAGACAATGTGGTAAAAAACTGTGAATTTTAATGAACTATTTAAATGTGTTAATATTTGTAATGTGCTTAGAACAGAGTTTCTCATATGAAAGTGTAATGTCTTTCTTTAATAAAGGAAAAAAAGAACTGTGAATGGGCAAGAGACTTCACCTCAATTAGCCTCAGCTTCCTCACAAGTAAAACAGGGTTCATAACCATTTTACCCATTTGAAGATTAGAGATCATGTTCATAAGTGCCTCATATGATGTCTGGCGCCCAGTAATAATAAAAACCCTGTTACCCAACACTCATCGAGGGCTGCTCTGTTCTAGTCCGTGTGTAAAGACTTTGCACCCAGGGTCTGATCGCACTTCCACAAGAGAAGAAATCTCATCTCTGTGGTTCGCTGTTTGTATAAATGATGAAGCCGGACTTTGAACCTGGGCAGAGCCCAAGCTCTTAATCAGGACACCAGCAGGCTTTTGTAAGTGTGTGTTGGGCAACAGAGAGAGCGGTCTCTCCCTCCATTCTTTTAAGTCCATGGCCTCTCCTTTCCACTTTGATTTTAGAATGAGATCACGTATTAGGCACACTGAATTTTATTGCTACGATTATTGTCCTTGGGTACAAAAGTATTGTCATGTCTGTCTGTTGTGCCTTTCTCCCTTTTCCCCTTAACATCAGCCAAGATGAACATGGTAATGCCTCCAAACACGTGCGTGTGCTCACAGACAACACAGGCTCAGAACATACACACATGGGCTGCACACTGGGATCTTTTGAGGAGTCCTGTGCTACGTAACTCTCTTAAGATCCCTTGAGCAGTAGTTTACTCTCAGTGAAATAATCACTGATCTGGACTAAATTTGTTTCCTTGAGTTGTATGTAACAAATTGGAGAGCAGCAAATGAAACTCAGAATCTGGATTTAAATCCCGCCCCCACCCCCCCAGGTAATATATTTTATTTCTACTAGGAGGTTAATTTTATTCCAGTCTTTTTTTCCCTGATGATTGGTTATTGGTTATTGGATATTGGTTATTGTAGGTCATATATCTTTTTAAGTTCTCAAAGGTTAAAAAAAATTGAGGCGAGCGTGGTAAGACCTTACAATTTATATTCTCAAAGGAGCCAGTAAAGGGTTTGGTTTTGTTTTTTATTTGGAGTATAGTTGCTTTACAATGTTGTGTTAGTTTCTGCTCTACAGCAAAGTGTATCAGCCACACGTATATGTATATCCCCTCTTCCTTGGATTTCCTTCCCATTTAGGTCACCACAGAGCAGTGAGTAGAGTTCCCTGTGGTATACAGTCTGTTCTCATTAGTAATGTGTTTTTTACATGGCAGTGTATATATGTTTTTTTTTTTTTTTTAATAGCTACTTTATTTATTTATTTCTTTATTTTTGGCTGTGTTGGGTCTTCGGTTCGTGCGAGGGCTTTCTCTGGTTACGGCAAGTGGGGGCCACTCTTCATCGCGGTGCGCGGGCCTCTCACTATCGCGGCCCCTCCCGTTGCGGGGCACAGGCTCCAGACGTGCAGGCTCAGTAGTTGTGGCTCACGGGCCCAGCTGCTCCGTGGCATGTGGGATCTTCCCAGACCAGGGCTCGAACCCGTGTCCCCTGCATTAGCAGGCAGATTCTCAACCACTGCGCCACCAGGGAAGCCCAACAGTGTATATATGTTAATCCCAATCTCCCAATCCATCCCACCCCCTCTTCCCCCCTTGATATCCATACATTTGTTCTCTACGTCTGTGTCTCAGTTTCTGCTTTGCAAATAAGTTCATCTCTACCATTTTTCTAGATTCCACATATATGCATTAAAATACAATATTTGTTTTTCTCTTTCTGACTTATTTCACTCTGTATGACAGTCTCTAGGTCCATCCATGTCTCTGCAAATGACCCAATTTCGTTCCTTTTTATGGCTGAGTAATACTCCATTGTATATATGTCCCACATCTTCTTTATCCATTCCTCTGTTGATGGACATTTAGGTTGCTTCCATGTCCTGGCTATTGTAAATAGTGCTGCAGTGAACATTGGGGTGCATATGTCTTTTTGAATTATGGTTAAAATATTTTTGCTAAATTTAATCTGGACTAATATACAAACAATACAATTTCAATTTGACTCTGAGGTAGGGTTTTGTCCTTACCAATGTCATATTAATACCTTTTGAATATCAGCTTTTTATGTATCTTTGTTAGATAACTCCTAAGAAAATTATGAATCAGACTCTTTAGTGGTACTCAATTAGCTTACTTCATCAATGATAAAGACAGGAAACAAAATAAAAAGGAGCAGGTTAATGAACTATAGAAAACATGGTATTATAAATCCATAGCTACATGTGATCCTGCCTTCATCTGAAGACTCAGAATTCCAGGTATTCTTAGAGAAATTTGTGACTAATGCAGCTGAAAAGGTCTCAGACGAATGTGTAGCAGTTTTTCTCAGTATTTCTTATATACTGGAATGTGTCAAATGCTGACACAGTATTAACCATAATTTATAAATTGACATTGCAGCAACTTTTTTAACCTTACACTTGGGCAGAAAAAGGAAAAAATCATTGGCGTCAGTACTAACCAAATTTATGTTACAGGCAGAAACCAAAGGCCTTCTATTTCACCTTTGTGCTATTTTCCAGTTTAAGAAATGCTGGCATAAGGATCAATTTGTGAGAAAAGCAAGGACTGGAGAGATCAAAATAGAACATTTCTCTAGCTTTTATTTTATTGTTTTCAGTATCACACAGCGAATTTTCTTTCTTTCTTTCTTTTTTATTTTTATTTTTTTTAGTTTGAAGATAAACTGGGAAGAGGTAGAGATTAGACATAAAGGGAACAAATGTATATTTATCTTTGAAAAGGTATGTGGGATTAGAACACATGTTACAAGTCTGTTTTAGAAATGATTTATATACATTTTAATAGGAAACAATAACCATAGTGATCTTATGAAATTTTAAAAATTCTATGTGGCCTTTTGTTTTACCTTATTTTACAAAATTAATAATGATGATTCTGGGAATTCCCTGGTGGTCCAGTGGTTAGGACTCCACACTCTCACTGCCATGGGCCGGGTTGAATCCCTGGTTGGGGAACTAAGATCCCACAAGCCACGTGGCTTGGCCAAAAAAAAAAAGATAATTTTACCTGAAGGAAATAATGTAGGGGGCAGGGAAGGAAATATTGAACCAAACCTTTATTTAGAAATACGAGAAGACTTAACATATTAGGCAAAGTTTTGGACAATTTTTTTAGGAGTATGGACAGCTCGAGAATCCAATCTATAGTTACTGATGTTCTCCATCTTCATAAATGCCCGTAAGTCACCACCATTCATCATGGCAGTTATAGGATCCCCGAAGCTGCAGGGATACATTAGGTATTGGCATGGTGATGGACAGGCCTAATACGTCTTTCCCATTTGTAGTAAATGTGTTCCTGTTCTCCATGCCAGGGTGTATTTTATTGATTTCCTCCATTACCATGGTGAGGCCTCAATCTTGGTGGTAAAGCTCATTTCAGGAAATTACAGTTTAAAGTTGCTAAACTACAAGTATTAAGCCACTGAGTTAACTGCTCAAGGAGTTCATGGCAGTACTTGCTCATCTCAGCGTGACATTTAGAAAGCAATATGTAGGTGTGTTTAGAAAAGTAATGCTTCAGCTCTTCCTAGAAGGCATATCTCCAGCCCATTTGCTTTTCATTCCAGTGAATGCTGGAGGGGAAGGTGCTCGGAGAGCCACCTTGTGTTCCAGTGGTTGGTGCTTCCCTCGGATCCTGACATTACTGGGCTCAGACCCGCTCTGGCCTGGGTCTGCCTGAGGAAATTTGGTCTGTTCTTGGTGTACTTTGGGTTGAAAAGATTTTTAGAAATTAAAGGTCACGCTGAACCTTTGGGTTTGAAGACAATTAAAATGTAAGGTGGGAGGAGGGTGCAAATTAATCTGACTCAATTAATAAGGATGAACCGTGATTTTTTCATTCGTTATAGAATCAAAAACGACTGGAATGCTACTGGCTATGAACCAGATGTGGAATCTTAATTTTGTTGTGTTCAGTGTGCCCTGCCCCAATTTAGAAAACACATTGAGGCCCAATCAAAATTAGTGACATATACGCACATTTTGGCAATAGTCCAAATGTTCAGTTACCTTCACCTATAATAATCTCATACACACACACATACTTTTAAAAATAAAGTATAGAAAAGTCTAATAACAAGAATTTATCAAAAATAGCAGTTCAACTAGTAAATTCACTAGTAAATGAAAACGTGTGATTATAATGACCCTGGGAGGTATTACACTTCAAATTCATTTAAAAATTATACTCTGTATAGTTGCATTGGTAAATACATTTTCTTTACACTGTGATTCCTTGAAAATTGAGAATTGTTGTGTGGTGACTCCAGGTTAACCAAAATATCATACCGTGCTTACCATCTCATTTACCTGTACTGTGGAGATCAAAACAGTTCATATAATTTGAAGTTCTAGCCATATATATGTGTATATATATATATTCAGTCATTTTATTGATAGGAAAACGCAATCGATAGGAACGAAGGGGTTTGTCCAGGGCCATCCAGCTGTGTGGCAGCCCCGCAGGGGTTGCACTCTGGCCTGGTACCTTGCACACCGGTGCCCCTTCCTCTGCAGAATGTCAAGCAGAAATCAGGAAACTGAGCGCTTTTGAACAGCCTGAAGTTTTCCTCTGTTTGAACTGCTACCAACCACCCAGGTTGCAAATTGAGCCCGTGTTAGATAAAGCCGTTCAGAGAACAGTCATACTGGCTCCAGAGGGAGTCTCTTTCATGTAGAGGCGGCTAAGAGTTCAGTGGAAGGAGCAAAGGGAATAGGGAATGAGGCCTCACTCCCTAAAGGGTTCACAATAAACACATGACCACAGGGCACACCATGGCCTCATCACATCTCCTGTGGCTGTTTTCCGGATTTCAGACCCACTCAAGGGGATGTGGTTAAGTAGGCGTGGGGCCCGTGGGTGAGGAGGCAGATGCCGGTCCGCGTATCTCCCCGTGTTCCCAGGTTTGTCCTCGCAGGTCCCCTTTCAAAGAGCACCTGCTCCAAGTAGGGGCACCTCCTTGACCTCAGCCTCTTATTGTGAACGAGCAATCCTGATCCCTTCCCTCTCAGACTGCATGAGGGAATTAGTCTCCAAAAAAGAGGGAGTGGCCGTGAAAAGGCTAAGCGTAGACACTGAAGAGAAACTTGATGTAGTCACTGCTGTCCCTGGGCTACGTCCAGTCCCACAGCAAAGGCTCAGGGTGAGACCATATGGCTGCTCTAGTGCAGCACCAGCTGAATCTGTGCTGGGGACGTGTCCAGAAGCCAGGGAGGGTCAGGCACGTCTCCATCTGGATCGCAAGGTTGCCGGAAACTTTCCCCGCGTGCTTCTTACCTTCCCTGACCTGTGAGACTCATGAGTGTTGTTTTATTTTTTGTAGTTTATAGGGTGCTTTCACATAATCTCTTTTATTTCATGCCCACAGATTAGGTAGTAGAAAACATTATTTCCATTTTCACCAGTGGCAAGACTGGGACTCAAACTTCGGCTTCCTGAGTAACTCCCAAACTGTTACTCTTTGCAGTGCCTACAGCTGCTTTGGGAGGGCACACACACACACACACACACACACACAGGCACATGCATACATTTTGAGTGTGGAAACCATACAGGTGTGTATCATACAGGTGTGTACAGAGAACACACCTGTATGATACACTTTTGTAGGTAGTCTCAGAAAAAGCACCTATAATACGCTTCGTAAACTTTGAAGCTATTTGGGGATGTCAGCAAAGTGGCTTTCATCAGTCTCTCTCTCTCTGCGCACACACACACACACACACACACACACACACACACACACAGTGCTTAGCACATGTATATTTATATCTATAGGTCAGTCACCATCCTTAGCGAACGTCTCCCATTTCCGCGCAGGGCGGCCGTCAGCATCAGCCTGTAGAGCTGACTGTTTCAGAGGTGATGGGAGGACACAGGCGACCTGTCACTTGGCTTGAGTGCATGGAAAGCTCCTGTGCATCCAGAAGGACTTTCCTGACATTGCTTGCATTTAAGTAGCACGTGCACACGATCACGGCTCTTTGGCTTGTAGCAGTGACACCAACTTGTTCTCTCCTCTCACTTCCTGAGAGCCGCAGTCTCGGGGCGGCCCTCACCACAGAACCCCACACTGGGTAGTCTCTGTGCTGCTCTGGGGAGAGCACATCCCAGAGGCCGAGTGACATCAACGAGGCTCCTGGGGCGGGAGCCTGGGCTCTTCCAGGACCACATTCCCAGGTTTCCTCTTCAGCATCTAGAGCCTGAGTGGTCCTGAGAGAGGCGACTGATGGGTCTGAGCCCCTAAGCGGAGCGGGAGGCATGCTCCTCGGTCCACGCACGCGATCTCCTACCTTTGCCAGCTGTGATTAGACATGTAATTGTGCATCTAAATTTAGTCCCCCATTTGCATATGTAATTAATTATAATATAGTTAGTTCTCCCTGGTCTCCTTTTCCTATAAATCGAATTACTCAGAGACTCTTATCTGACACTAAAATCTTTTTTATATGTACATACGACATTTGGAAGGATAAGATTAACTGCTATTTATAGCACTCTAACTTCAAATTCAGAGCCTTCTGCTGTGCTCAGACAGCTCAGAGTGCCTCACTTTTTCAGGAAACAGTCTCAGAAACTTTTTCACAGCAGCAGCTTTTCTCTTCAATAGTGTACAGTGTTCAATATGATCATGAAAACCACATCAGCCCAAACCAGATACGTACATCTTCATCACCCCAGACCAGATGAATAATCCTTGCTGACTGAATCCTTGCACTCAGCACGGACTGTACATTCACGTGTTCATTTATTTAGCACATGTATTGAATACAGACCTACTGTGGGCCAGGTGCTGTCTCAGGTAACCCACAGATAGTGGTCAATACCATCCCTGGTGTTATGGGTAGAATTGTATCCCCCGCAAAGTTCATATGTTGACATTTAACCCCCCAGTTTAATGTGAATATGGAATTATGTGGAAACAGGGTCACTGCAGATGTAATTAGCTAAGATGAGGTCATACTGCAGTAGGGTGGACCCTTAATCCAACATGACTGGTGTCCTTATACAAAGGGGACATTTGGACACAGAAATTCACACAGGCAGAATGCCATGTGAAGATGAAGGCAGAGATTGGGGTGATGCTTCAACAAGCCAAGGAATGCAAAAGATTGCCAGCAAACGACCAGAAGTGAGGGGAGAGGCATGGAACAAATTTTCCCTCATAACCCACAGAAGAAACCAACCCTGCTGACACCTTGATCTTGGACTTCCGGCCTCCAGAACTGTTGGTTGAGCCCCCCAGTTTATGGTACTTTGTTATGGCAGCCCCAGTAGACTAATACAACTACGTGCCCCGTTTGGGTTGGGCAGGGCATTCTAAGGCACAAGAGTTACATTCAGCTCACACAGTGTCCAGGGATAGTGTCCTCCTTCTGTGGATAGAGTCCAAACTGAATTCTGGCTTCTTCCGGTGGTTTAAATCTTCCCCACCTCTGTGCCTTGAATGTCCTATAGGAGTGCTGACCTGTTGATCCTCTCAGCCCTCAAGGTGACTGGAAGGGACCTCCTCCAGTTACTGAGAATGCCAGGTGCTGTTATCAATATTCATATGTGGCACGGGGGTAAAATAATGGATAAATGCTAGTCTAAGCAACCAAAAATAAAAAAAAAGTATGATTGGGGTCAGTTTTGATTTCCAAGGATCCAGAGTGAAGGCCAGTGCCCATCATAGCATCAGACTTTCACCTTGCAGGGGTTTATGATCTTGCAATTTTTGTAGGAGGCTAGATTGGGGCAGGGGAGGGTTTATCTGAGTTGAGCAAAGATACTGTAAATAGGACGATTTGTTGGAAGGACCCGTCAGGAACTAAGGAAGGGTTTCCACTTGGTCAAACTGGAATTTGGAGCCTAGCTGCCTCCAGGTGGAATGTGAGAGTGTGAGAATGGACCTAGAAATCAGGGCCTGGGAAGAGGGCCAGTCAGGCAAGTGGTGGCACTCAGTGCAGGTGAGATGGGGTAGGATGCTCTCTCCCCAGCAGCGATAGAGGGGCAGGTCCTGCCCCAGAGGGAAGTCATGTGTGCCTCTCAACCTTCCAGCCTCCCGAGCGCATCGAGAATGTGGTCCTACATTTGGGGAAGCGTGTAAAAGAAACAAAGGAGGTTTCGAAACCAGCATATCTCCAAGCTGTAGAGAAATAAAGAATTTCATTCATATTTAGGAAAAATGCATCCTCACCAGAGGCAGGCATACTGACATCAGCCTTATAAAAAAACAGTTAAAATTTTAAAAATTCTGATTCTCAAAGAGGTCTGTTTGAGATATTGGAACAACTATATATATATATAATATTATGGCCGAAAAACAGGATGTCAGCTTTTGTAACATTTTATACACAAACACACACATAGGTAGTCCAAGAGAGCTACTTCATGCAATCTGTAAATATATTTTGCTTAAATTTTCCTTAGCCTTCCTCCATGTTTTATGTGCTGAATTTGATGGTGAACTTGCACGGTGCATGGCATTCTCTTTGAATGTTCAGTCCTTGACGTGCTTGTGCATGTCTATTCTCCTCTCTCGCACTCAAGAAAACCTACTGGGTACGCAGGTATCAGAAATGATGTTGGAGAGTTAATTTGAATATGCCTTAATTTATTAAAAATTCATTGTTTTCAAATATTAATATTTTAACTATTATTGGTAGCATTGCTTTTGACAGAGCCACAACTGATTGTAACATAATAGAGTGTCATCACAACTCGGTTGACTACTGTGGCTAAAAAGTCAGGAGTTTAGGATTTAAGAACGTTAAAATTTGCTCCAGGCTCGAAGCTCAGTTTCTGGTGTGTTGCACCCCCCTGGGTTTAATATGAGACTCCATAGGTCTTCTGGTTTAGACCCTTGTGTCCTGGCAGGGCATACTTCCCCTTAATTAGACGGCACTGGCCAAATGCTTTATTCTTCCCTGAACAATGTAGCTATGGGATTGCATAGCACTTACTATGCATCAAAGTAGTTATGTCCTAGTTTCTGCTCTTTCATAGTGCTGGTATATTCATGAAAGAGTGTAATGTAATACACAACAGTTTTTTAAAATATCCTGGGATATTGTAAAAGGGAGTAATTGGCTAGAAAGGTAAGAAGAGGGAATTAAGGCTTTAATAAATCTGTGTTAGGCTCACTGCCTGGCTGTGTTTGAGGTCTTACCTAGTTTATTTCAGGCCTGGGGTTCTCCCTAAGGTACACAGGACACAAGCTAATATATTTTAGAGGCATGATATTTGGGACAGAAATTTCCAAGTCTGGTTTTGTGATATGATAGGGGAACCTCAACGATTTTAGGGGGATTACAAAATATCTCAAAAGAAAATACGTTTAAAATTTACTTTAATAAACTAATATGTGCCTTTGAGTCCCCTTTCCTGAAGCTGTGGGGTCTGACCTGGGCTGTGCTGAGTTCCTGGCATTTAAGGAAGAAAGGGTCACAGTGCCAGCCCTCAGGGAGCTAAGTCAAGGAGAACAGACGTGCAGAGGATGCAGTGAAGTGTCGCAGGTACTGCTCACAGGAGAGGGCTCGTGGAGCTCCTTGAACTAGACTTCAGAGGGTGGTTCTCGGTCTCCTCTGCTCCGTCAGGATGCAGGCTGAGAGGCACCTTGGAAGTGGGCTCCTGTGTCCATGGAGGTGACTAACTTTTAGAGCAATGTGTGTTTCTTTTTGAAAAGATAATGAAATTTCGTAAAAGGGGAGAACAGCAGGTTTTATCATACTTTCTCTTTACCACTGATTTCTTTGACCTAGCTATTAGGGAAGGCACATGTGTGTGTATGTATATATATGTTTGTATGTATATGCATATATGTATATTATTTGGATATTATATATTATATTAATATATACATTATATATGTGAGTAATTTTGGAGCTAAAGCTGATATAAATGAGATAAATAAAACATTATACTTGCTCCCTTGTCCTCAAACACCAAACCCTCCTGGCAGGTGTGGCCAAGCGCTTGTAATGGGAAATCCCTAACAGTCCATACATGAGAGGTGGTTTTTTTTCTGAGAGCAGAAATGAACTTTCAGAATAAAAACAGCAACTCTGTTGTCCTAAACATTTTTGAAACAGTGGTTGGCATGTATTCACTTGCATGTCCATCCACCTGTTTCTTCATCCAGTATTTCTTGAGTGCTTGCTATGAATAACTGCTTTGTGAGTTACTGCAATGATGAAATGAGGCTGCCAACTCGCCCGGGGAGGGACGGTTTCTCATTAGTTGTTGGATCCTTGTACCTAGTTCAGTATCTGGAAAGGGTACTGTGTATGGAAAACAGTCAAGATATGGTTGGCTGGTTGAAATGACCTGCACGATGAAGACGTATGGACACGGCTCCTTCACTGCAGGAATTGGATGAGACACATTGAGGACTTACTCGCCAGGAACTAATAAGTGCTCAGTAAGGGATAATGCTGCCTGGTTTTGCCTCTTATAGATGTTTAGGGAAATCTGTGGAAAGAAGAACCATTCCATTTGACTAAAACGCGATGGTACATCAATGGAGATGTCGGTAACGTGATTGATAACTTCACTTTGTAGGATCACCATGTCGGAAACCACGACACTGTTAATTCATTTTGGCTCAAGATAGATTTTCTATTGTATGAGTAGCAGAAAGAAATTTCACCCTCTTTATTTCCAGTTGACCTCTCAGATTAGGAACCATTTCTCTTCAATATGTAATGCTTCATGACCGTGACTTGCATGGCACAAGGAGCGTTTTCTTAAATGCAGTAAACATCTTGGTCGTTTTGTGTTGGCTGTGCCTTTCTGCCTCAATCTGGCAGAGCCGTTACCTGATTGCTGCATTTCCTCTGAGTGATGATGGAAACCAGGTTTGGTGATTTCAAAGTAGACAATTGCTATTCAGTAAGTCCTTGTTGTTTAATTATTGACCTTTAAAGCTTACTTTATTTCTCTTTCTTGAACAACTATGTGTTATTTTGTGGAGGGGTCTGGGAAGTGTTTGGGCTATGTTGTTATTCTTCCATTTGGACTGTTGAAATCAAAGGGATTGATGACTAGGGATGATTTCCCATGTAATTTACTTAATCCGAAAGGTTTTGGTGAATATCTCCTTTAGTTAAAAGAAAAACTTTATTTCTCTTTGGGTTGAAGATGGAAATAGGCCTTTTAAATGTCATTATGTTATTAATCTAAAAATAAAGACAAGAAATCAAGGTGTTTTGGCTCCTCCTCCACCTTGTATTTCTGAGAGAACTCCCAAAGAATCTCCTGTTTGGACCACTCACTACAATTCCCACACTAAACTTCTCACCATTTCCTGTAAAATCTAGGCTCCTCCCTATTTAGCCTTTCTCCATGAGTGGACTGGCCTTCCCTCAGCTCTGATGATAAACTCCTATCCATCTTTCAAGATTAAGCTCAAATGTTACCTTCTAGGTCTCAGTTTCTGAGTTCTCCGATTCTGCTGTAACTTATAAAGAGACCACGCACATACTTGTGATTTGACTATTTTTACAACAGCCTTCACTGCCTGTGAGTTCTTTCAGGTTCAAGACTGTGTTTTACACTGAGTTGTACCTTCAGGGCACAGTGCTCTGTTCACAGTTTGAGGCTTAATACTTGTTAAACTTCCTGTTGGCTAGATCAGTGGGAACCTTGCTATGGGGCCTTGCTTGGAACTTCCTTTACCCCTACAGAGCTGTAAGGCTATCAGTGTTCTGAGGGGTCTCCAGTGTCCTTGAACTAAATTTAAATTTGCTCCAGTGGCTGTGGCCCAGGAAGGGGCAGGCTGGTCTGCATGCCGTCATACAGAGCACACGTGCCTACGTCATATTTGCATGTGTTCCATGGAGGAGGAGAGGGACTCCCTCGTCTTTCTCAGGTTTCATCTCCTCTCCCCATCTACCTTCTTTTCACTCATCCCAGGGGAGCTGTGGACGGAGGGCTGGTTTTTTTATTCTCTCTGTTTCTGAGGACATTGTTAGGACCAAAAAAATCTGCAGTAGCTTCCTGCTGTAGGAAGCTTTCAAACCTGTGCCCTGAAAAGGAAAATAAACCTCCTTCAAGTATAAATAACCACTGTTATAGTGTTCCTAGGGCTGGCGCTGAGTGTCTTTATCAGTTTAAGGTATCCAGGAGAGGCTGGAATACCGAAACAGTACTGGGATTAATAGCAAAATGACATAATGCTGTCAGTTTAATTGTCTGGGGGAAATATGATTTCTGGTGGATTTGATTTGTGATGGGATCTACAGATATTTCAAACCTTTGGCCCAAGTTTCAGTCCCTGTTTATTTTTTAAGAAAGATTTTTTCGTTGACCTTGGATAATCATTGAATTTCCCCATTGGTAAAACAGTGGTGAATATTAGCCTCCAAAGTTTGTTGTAACACTGGAATGAGACTATGTCCATGAAACCTCTTTGGAAACAAAATATTAGTATTGTCCAGACGTGGGTGTTATTATCAGCTCTCTCCCACTTAAGATCTCTTTTCTTTACTTTCATCAAAATGAACAAGTTAGATTTACCTTTCTTCTAGGCCTTGTACGTTGTTCATCATGTCACACAATGGAAACGTGAGTACTAAAGGGGACGATAGTAGTTCTGTAAATCGTAGGCAGCCTCAAAGAGAACGGAGTCCTTTATTTAGCAGATGGGGACCTGAAACACCGAGTTTGTCACTTATGAAAAGCCAAACAGTCCTTAGCAGCATAGCTAAACTGAAACTCAGGTCCCTTGGTTTCTAAATTCAAATTTTACTAACCCATAAATATGAAATAGTAAAATGTAGTTAATACTTTGGAAAATAGGAGTGAAGAATCTCCCTCACCCCCTTTTTTTGGTGAAAGCTCCCGGGCGGGAGCTATCTTAAACAAGTGTTAGAAATTATGAGTCCCTAATAATATTCAAATACTCATTTCTGTTTGGTTTGGACATGAAAGAAACTTTTTAGTGCATCAGTAAGTTTTCTACTTATGTTCTTATGTTTTATTCGGTAGATGCTGTGATGCGTCTTCTGTATTCCGAAGAAGTAGGAAGAGAAGGAGTAACCTGTTCTTAAATGTGATCGCAGATATTTGAGAACAACGCTTGTAGTTGTGCTTTAGAATAGCTCAGTCCTTTGTTTTTTAAACGTCCTGTGTTATGCACCTTTCTTGTAACACTTTGCCTTGCTTGACGCTTATTCTCTTCTGTTTACCTCACCACCCCCCAGCCCACCCCCGCCATCTACAGCTTTATTTTTAGTTATTGGTAGTATGACAGTACTTTGAATTGTGATGGTAGTGTTTTTCCATACCTCCAACCTGTCCCAAATTCATGGGGTGACTTTTAAATCGGCCCGATTCAGCTGTGGGAAAGTGTGGGTGCTTGCCAGCAGGGGCATTGGAGCTCAAATTAAAGACACCCTTCTTTTCTGGGGAGAATCATTGACTTTAAAAGCTTGGCTTTAAAAGCCGCACACAGAAAAGATGTTTTCTTCGGCACCAATCAGATAATTGTACCTAGTAGATCATAAAGCTCAACCCTCCAGGGCCCAGAAACCAGGGCAGGAGAAACTCCTAATGCATTGTGATCTGTTCATGACCTTCTTAGAAAAGAACAGCTCCGTTTTCCCTGAGGAGTGCACTTTCAAATGCATCTCTCTTCACACCCTTAAGAAATAACCTCTTCCCTTGGACCACCCTGGACATAATGAATGGAAGAACACTGAATGAAGAGGCAATCGGAGCAGCAAGCCTATTTAAATGGCTGACCAAACCTTTCCGAATTGTGTGTGTGTGTGTGTGTGTGTGTGGAAATGAACGGGCGTGGGCCATGTGGGACACAGCTGGTAACATCAACAGAGGTAGTGCTGGCGCGGTAGAGGGACACAGGCTTGAATTGGGTCATGCCCTGGATGCAGTTCTCAGCTCCTGAAGATGAGACCCTGGCAATCATCTCCTGCCCCCAAGGGGGAACAATCTGGTCCGGCATCTGGCCCCAAATGATTGGTTAACTCCCGAACCTCAGGCCCGGTGAAGCCAAGCTTCTTTCACCCGGAGCTTAGGGCTTGTTACTTCACAGATAGAGGAAAAGGGCATTGTATGGCAGCTGGAAAAAAAAAAAAAAAAAAAAAAAAAACCAGAGAAAAAAGGAGGTTTTATTCTTTACTTTCCTCTGTCTCCTGGCCTAGGAAGACACTTTTCTGTCCCCTATGGGCACGAATTCTGAGGACAGAGCAATAGAGATACATATGGAAGCACAGCTTCTCCTCAAAGAGAAAAGACTCCATTCTGTTTAACAAAGTAAATTCCCTTCTCTTTTAATATTTATCAGCCCTATTCTTTCCTTGTGCTTCTCAAGGTCACTTTTATTTTTCAAATTCTAGGATTCTGTCTGTCAGGATTCCTCACTTTAAGTAGTTAATAATCTAAATAAGGAATAGAAAAAAATCCAAAAGACTCTCAAGTGATAAAAGGGGGAAGGGGAAGGGTGTGTGAGTGTGTGTGTGTGTGTGTGTGTGTGTGTGTGTGTGTGTGTTTTACCTTAATAAGATTAAACTGGGCAAGAATAAAACTATTCTCCTATTTCCCCTTCTTTTCATCATCTGGACTTGTTAGAGTTAAAGCCCTTCCAAGGTTTTCCCAGTAAAAGCTGATGCCAGAATCATGGAGCTGGAAGGAAGCAAAGTTCTCATTTTATGGGGTAAGGAAGTGAGTCCTAAATTGACTCATTTTCTAATTGGCAGTGACGACTAGGGTCACACGGAGGTGTGGGCAGTGAGCACCTTGTCTGTCTTGTGAGAGAGATCCGCATGTGTGTGAAAAATTAAGGTCATGGAGACCTTACCAGTGGTTTCCACTAAATACTAAATTGAAATTTAACTGGTTCAAGAGTAACTGAGATTCAAAGACTAAACGAAACGCATGATGAAGATTCGGAGAGGACCTTGACATCTTACATGGAGCAGGGTGGGGAGCGAGAAGATTGTTACTATTTAATTCTGTGGAAGTTTCGTTAGCTCATCCCTTTCGCGGATGAACGTGCATTAGGAGCATCCCTTGCAGTTTTGCGATAGACGGTGCTCGTTTTGGCCTTCTGTTTACTAAACACTTCAGTGCCCTCCCTAGTTTTGCTGTTTACTCTTGAATTTACTTTTCTAGGTTTTGTGCCCAAACTGCATGATCCTTTTGTGCAAGAAAAAGCACTCACAGGCACTAAAATGCAACTTTCTTCATCCTTTGATTTGTTCCTGGCAGGATCCAGGCAGAATCCCCTTTCCTCTCCAGCACTGCCGAGTGGGCCGTGAAGCTGCCTTTCCCGGGGCTGCCGAGTTCAGGCTGATAGTCACTTGCACTGGTTTAAATGAATGCCTTTACCTGGCTGATAACAGCATCAGGGTCTGGAAGAGTTCCAGGGCCTCCGCTGTGCTTGTAGGAAACCGCGGTGGTGTGTGCAGGCGCGCTGTGTGTTCCGCGGGCTTGGTGCAGTGCAGCAAGCTTGTGTAAGAGCTCCATGCTGCTGCTTGCGTCGGCTCTGTGCTCCACTGAGCGAGTGGGAAGTGCTCACTCACTTCTGTGCAAGGGGTGTGTGTGTATTATATGCCTGTATGCATTTGTGTGGGTGCATGTTTACTTTTCTTTAAATCCCATTAACCAAGTGTCAAGTACATCTGCGATTACTTACTTAGCAAGGTTACTATTTCTGGTGTCCCATTTTTATCCAGGTCTTGGAAAATTCACTACATTTTTGCTGATACTTTGGAGTGCTCTTTTTCCAGGGTCTCTCTCTCTCTCTCTCTCTCTCTCTCTATATATATATATATATATGAATGAAACCCTCCTAATTCATATATGAATGGCTCTGGGGTTTGGATATTTACCATCTTCTGCCCCCGGTACCACTCCAGGTACAAGGCCCCACTCCAGTCCCGCTGTCCAGCATGTTTTCCGAATCTAGACATTCTAATTGTGCAAGGATAGAAATCAGAGCCAGGAGGATATTTGATATTTAACAGACCAATCTTTTTATTTCACAAATGAGGACATGGACATGGACCAATGAATGCCTTGTTCTAGGTCACTCAGGTATAACCTGGGTCTACTGACCTTTAGCCCAATTTATTTTTTCTGACATCATTGCATTGAATTTTTCTAGAAGATTATGAGAAGGTTGAATTTCCCCCAATATGTCCTCTAAGTTTCTTTAGTGCCATGGCTGTTACCCAACAGATCACTGGAGCTCTTTTAACTTCTTTTGAAAGTTGGTAAGTTTGAAATCAGTACACTCAGTTAAGTTATATCTAATCAGATGTTCCTTAATGCTCATCATAGTGATTTGCACATAGTAGGTGCTCAATAAATATTGAATCAATTTTGTAATCAGATGGAATGAAAAGTGGGAAGTTGGCTAAAGCTTTCTGTTGTCGTTAAATACAAATATTCCAAGTTGTCCACTTGGCATCCGTGAGGCCCACCCTTTGCCAACGGAGAGGATCTCCAGTGTCCTCTGGGAGAGAGCTGCCATGATTCGAGTGTTTGGAAAGCTTTTAACTAAAACACTTCTCTGAAGATGATCCAGGAAAAGACATCCTCAAGTAGCTGTACCTATGCCGCTGGCCTAGCCTGACTGGCTTCTGTAGAACAGCTGGATGGGTAAGAGGGTCTGTTCCGGGGTCAGTTCCATCCTGAGCTGTTCGTTTGTTGTGAGACACTAAGCGAGTTACCAAGCCTTTGTAAGGTTCCTCATCTGCAAAACAGGGTGCTATGGGGCCATCGTGCACATATGCATGGAAGAACTTGCCCTTGAACCTGAAACACTGCAGGCTCCTAAGATGTGCTTGCTTCTATTAGAGTGCTGCTGTGGGGATTAAGTGGTTATTACCTGTGTGACCTTAGCACATTACTTACATTCTTTGTGTCTCAATTCCTTCATCTGTAGAAGAGGGATGATACTAGAAGTTGAGTCAGAAGGTTGTTGTGAAGATTAAATGAATCAACGTGTGTAAAGTGCTTAGGACAGTGCCTACCACCTGCTAACATACTTATACATACGCTCAAACAAGTCAGCAATTACTATCGCTGTGTAAAGTGGTTAGTGCAGTAACTAGGCCATGATACTTACTCATTAAAGTAGCTCTTCTTCTTATTTACTCTTTCCTCCCTTTTAGAAGAACTGGTCCATAAAATTAAGTGGTTTCACTTTAACAACATTTCTGGATCTTGAACAGTGTTTATTTTTATAAGACCAAGTTATAAGCCTGCGTTTGTAACTCCACCTTTAAGTTAAAAACAGAATTTGTTGGTGTATTAGTTTTCTATTACTGTTGTAACTTACGCTTACCACAAACTTAGTCATATAAAACAACGTAAGTTTAATGTTCTACAATTCAGTAGGTTACAAGTCCTGTATGGGTCTCACCTGGCTAAAATCGAGGTGTCAGCAGGCTGGGTTCCTTTCTGGAGGCTCATCCAGATGTTGACAGAACTCAGTGCCATGTGGTTGGAGGGTCCAGGTCTCCATTTCCTTGCTTGCTGTTCATCATGATGCTGGCGATTTTTGTAGGTGGTGGTGTCAAATGGCTCAGCAGACAGGGAAGCTCGTGTGGGTTTTTTTTTTTTTTTGGTGGACTTTGCTCCTTGGGATTCAAGGGCCTCCCTTAGCATTGAGCGGCCTCTCTCCAGCCTTTGCATGTAGCGGCATACATCTCAGAACCAGCAGCAGGGTACCAGGTCCATCCAATGCTGCCGTTTCTCTGACCACAGCCAGGAAGTGTTCCTCACCTTTAAGGACACGTGTGATCAGATGGGGCCCACCTGCATCATTCAGGTTCTTTCACCACCTCAGGGTCCTTAACCTTAATCACATCTGTAAAGCCCCCTTTGCAATGTATGATGCCATATGCACAGGCTCTGGGGATTGGGATGTAGACATCTTTGCAGGGAGGTATAGTTCTGCATACTACAGTTAGAATACCAAAAAATGACTCTGCCCTATGAACCTGGTTAATTGTGGATAGTTCAAGCTCCAAATTTCCTTGTTCAGAAGGTGAAAAAGCCAGAATACCTCACCAGAAGACACACTAATTTCTCTCTTCATTCTTTTGGTCTTATGGGCCCTTAGAACACACTTATTTGATTACTCTTTCAGCGATATTTCCAGCACAGTCTTATTTCATAGAAGCTTCTGATTTGTTTGTGGCATACTGTCAATTCTTGCTTTGTCAAAAGTCAGCTGTTCATCAGGAGACCTTCCACTTAAAGATCAAGCTCAAAGGTCATTGTTTTCATCACTCCTTTTCTGCAGTGCTCTGTTCAGCCTGTCCTTGGCGTACTTCTCTCCAGAATTTAGGATTCTTTTCTTTGTCTTTCCTTCCATCATATGTCTTCCCTCAGTTGTGACATATTTTCCCTGCCCCAGCAGTGTCTGTGTACAGGTCTGGGTCCCCTGCTGCACTGTGAGGTCCTTCACAGCTAGGATTGTTCCTTAAAATGCTTTGTATCCTTAGTGTCTATTACAGTGCCTGATAGAAGATAAGCATGTAAAGCGTGTTGGTTGTATCCCAGTGCGCTGATTAGAAAATGAGTATTTGTCTGTCACTCAACGGTTATCTATTGGCCAAACACAGGGTGCAAAACTTGGGACCAGAGGCAGAACCATAAATAGACACAGTTCTGGTACCCTAGGGGTTTGCAGCCTAATTTCTAGGGAAGCATCAAAGTGATACATCTCTGACAAAGCGAGTTGTGCATTCCTCATGAAGAGATGGATGCAAAGTGCTTTATTTGAGAGCAAGAGAGGTCACTGAAATGATTAACTTTTATCTATTAAATGCTTTTCTAGAGCTTCAAAACAGAAGCCAAATATTATTTCAGGTCTTCAGTCTTCAGTTTCAGATTTATAGCACCTCTTCCCTATATTAATGCATAATATACCAAGATAAGAGTAAATATTGGCAATATTGCATGACTCTATAAGTTGGGTGCACCTCATTTCATCTGTTTACTTGAATTTCTTATATTGTCTGCAATTGGCAATTTGTGTTCGCCTGTTTCAGGTCACTTTAACATCAGTCCAAGGCAACAGAGGATTAGTTGAGAATGACTGATGTCATGTGTGGAATAATTTATGTTCAGATTTCTAGTTTGTTACCCAAAGCAAACTTATGTTTATATAAGAAAGTACAGCAAGTATACAGATCCATTGACAATGCTATTCTCATATTAATGCCAGATTCACCCTTAAGGCGAATGTTTCTGTCTTGATCTTGTTATTTTCTTCATAGTCATGGCCTGGCATTGTCTTTAATCTCCTGTATTGCACTTCAGTCTTCTGTTTCTGTGCTAGAAAATGTGCATGCAATTGGTTATTATATTTTAAGTCAGGGTTATTTCATTAACAGCAGAAAATTATGTTTCTTAGCATTTCTCAGAGTTCAGAGTTTAAAGTTCAAAGTCTTTGGCGCTCCATTTTCTATAGTTTAAGCTATTTGTGCTATTACACACATTTATTGAAGTGCTGACATTTAGGACTCTACTGAAGGTCAGAAAAAGCCAGCTCATAACCTTTTTTTTTTTTTTTTAAAAACCCATAATCAAAACTTTCAACTTTGTAAAAAGACACTCCTTATTTTATCTGTCTTATATTCCACATGTATTTTGGATGCTGAGTTGTATTTATATACAATTCTTCTTGTTACAGGGCTCATGACTTTTTAGATTTACTTCCTTATAAATGGATTTTGAATGCATATTTTCTTGGCTATCTTTTGCTGCATGACAGATTACCCTAAAACTCAGTGGCTTCAAAGAAGAAACATTTTATTTTTCACACAGTTTCGGGGGGATGGGAATTCAGGGGTATCCTAGCTGGGTAGTTCTAGCTCAGGGTCTTTCATGAGGTTGCGTTTAAGATGTTGGCTGAGGACACAGTCATCTGAAGGCTGATTGAGGGGGGAGAATCTTCTTAGTCGGCTCACACACGTGGATAGCAAGCTGGTGCT
Organism: Balaenoptera acutorostrata; assembly: GCF_949987535.1. Lineage (NCBI taxonomy): Eukaryota > Metazoa > Chordata > Mammalia > Artiodactyla > Balaenopteridae > Balaenoptera > Balaenoptera acutorostrata. Next base: position 8,843,131 of record NC_080081.1, read on the forward strand.
GGCTGTTGGCTGGAGCCCTCAGTTCCTTCCTACGTGTACTTCTTCCTGGGGTTGCTTTAGTGTCCTCGTGGTGTGATTGCTGGCTTCCTCCAGAGCTAAGGGTCTAACAGTGCAAAGAAGACCCCACAAGGTCTTTAGGACCTAGCCTTAGCCACAAAGGTATGTCCTATTCAGTGCACGAGGAGGATATAAAAAAGCATGAATATCAGGAGGCAGGAATCACCGGCGTCCTCGTGAAGGCAGGCTATCACACACATATCCTTCTTTCTTATTCCTTAAGCCTGTCTGACTGTGTAACTGCTGATTTTGCGTACTTAGAAAACATGATTTACATTTACTGAGGCTTGAATAGAGAACCTGTGTCAGGTAAGCATCAGGCATCAGAACATAAGGTAGCAGTATCGGAGATAGTAGGGCCGGATTCAGAATCAGAGTAGCCGCAGGAATCTGGGTCAGGAAGACAAGTCCAGAGAATAGAAGGTATTGAAACAGGCACATTTCAGGGCAGCTGCCTCCTTTGATCAAGAGAGTTTGTGGGGTTACGTAGGAAGACAGGACTGTGGGGAATGGGTCCTAGAGAGCTGGGCAAGAAGCACCCCTAGCTATTATCTTCAGAGAGGATATTTAATCTAATGGGTTTTTCTGGTTTGTGCATGTGCTTATGGTGAATTGGGTTTGGTAGCACCCTGGCAAATAGATTTTTTTAAAAAAATTAATTAATTATTTATTTATTTTTGGCTGTGTTGGGTCTTCGTTTCTGGGCGAGGGCTTTCTCTAGCTGTGGCAAGTGGGGGCCACTCTTCATCGCGGTGCGCGGGCCTCTCACTGTCACGGCCTCTCTTGTTGCGGAGCACAAGCTCCAGACGCGCAGGCTCAGTAATTGTGGCTCACGGGCCCAGTTGCTCCGCGGCATGTGGGATCTTCCCAGACCAGGGGTCGAACCTGTGTCCCCTGCATTGGCAGGCAGACTCTCAACCACTGCGCCACCAGGGAAGCCCCAAATAGATTTTTAACAACCTGAACTTTAGCATCCACAAAGACCAAGTAGCTTTTGGTAACTAAATTGAAGATATGATAATTCCAGACTTACAGTGGTGGTCTCCATTTAGCAAGACAGTGAAGTTATACCAAATCTCTGTTGGAAAATGCAGTGTTTAGAAATCTACATAGCTTTTTATTCTTTTCCATTATGGTTTATGACAGGATACTGAATATAGTTCCCTGTGCTATCCAGTAGGACCTTGTTGTTTATCTGTTTTATAAATAGTAGTTTGTATCTGCTAACCCCTAACTCCTAACTTATCCTTCCCCCACCCCTTTCCTCTTTGGTAACCATAAGTTTGTTTTTACATAGCTGTTTGAACCTGATAAGTTATCATTTAGTATTGTACCTACTGTGTGGAGTTTAATTTTTAATAACACTAGCTGCGGACATTTATTAAGTGCTTAATGCACACTAATGTCACTATTGAGGTTCATCCCAGCGACACAGCTATGAGGTGGGTGGAGTCAACTTAGAAAAGCAATGGACTTTGGAGAGAATCAGGCTGGAGTGTCCATCTCAAGCCCACCACCCATGGCCCTGGGAGTGTCGGTGAGTTATCTGACCTCTACAAGCCTTAATTTCCTCATCTGTAAAATTGGGGATTAAAAGAATTTGCCTCAAAGACTTTTGTGAAGGTTTAGTAAGGCAAACATGTAGAGCACTCAATACTCCTGATAGTGAACACTCAGTACATGTTAGCTTTTAGTTTTCATATAAATATCCTTTCTCAAATTTCAATTAATTTATTTATTTGACAATTGTTTACTGATTTCTTTTTATATGCCAGGCATATCTTTGGGTTTTGGGGAACAGAAGTGAATAAAATGTCCAAGATCACTATCCTCATGGGGTGGTGCTTATAGCCATAAAGTAAGCCCCAAAATATAAATATAAAGTGTATAAGATGGTGATAAATTCTATATAGAAAATAAGACAGATAAGGATGAAAGCAAGTGCTGTATTTGGGAAGAGGATGCTATTGATATTTTGTATAGGATCATCAAGGAAATCCTCAATGACATATGCCCAGAGAACTGGAGGAAGTGAAGGAAAGAGTTATGCAGGTATCTGGGAAGACATTCTAGGCAAAGGCAGGAGCAGGTGCAAAGGTCCTGAGGTGGTGGCATACTTGGCATGTTGATAAACATCAAGGAGTCCACTTCAGGTGGAACAGAGTGAGTGAGGGAGTGGTAGGGGACGATGTCAGAGAGACAGTGGGTGGTCAACTCATTTAGGGTTCTGAAGGTCATAGTGGGGAGTTTGCCTTTAACTACTAGAGGGATAGGAAGACATTGGAGAATTTCAAACAAAGGAATAATGATGTGACTTACATTTTACAAGGATCACTCTAGCTACTGTGTTGGAATAGACTGCAGGGGCCAGAGTTAAAAGTAACACTATTGAAATGGTGCAGGAACAAAAGAGTGCTTGCTTGAACCAGGGAGGTTTTGGTGGAGATGGTAGAAAAGAGGTCCGATTTTGGACATAGATTGAAAGTAGAGTAGACAAGAGTCAAGGAGAATTCCAAGATTTGGGGGCTGAGCAAATGGAAAGATGGAGTTGCTTACTGGGATGGGGAAGTTTGCGGGAGGATGTCGGAGCTGCGATCAAGAGTCTGGTTTCAGACATCCTAAGTTTGAGAAGCTTTTTAGAGACGTTTAAGTGGTGCTGGTGAATAGAGAGCTGGATCTCTAAGTCTAGAATTCAGGGGATAGGGTGGGGACTGGAGACTTAACTTTGGGAGTGTAAGGCACTGACTGGATCCACAGCTGAGGAGTCAGTGTAGATGGGGAAGAGGAGTGGTGTGGGGATGAGCTGGTGTTTGCAGCACATGCGAACATCTGATAGGAAGGAGGACTAAGGAAGCGTGCTGCCTGAAGGCACGTGGAAGGGAGAGCAGTTATAGTCAGTGCTGCTGACATACTGAGTGAGATGATGGCTGAGGATTAACCAGTAATGTACCTGCAACGTGGTGCACTCCATTTGACCTTCTGGAAAAAACAATGAAAAAAGCTGGATATCATATTTTAAAACCTTTCTGCATTCTCCTTGAGCTGGTGAGGAAGCAAAGAATACTCAGGGAGAGAAGCTCTTGCCATGGCAATGCTCTTGAATAGGCAGTACGAGAAAGGTCTGGCTTGTAGGTGGAGGAGGCTTTATATCAAAGCTTGGACATGTCAACAGAAGTCACAGGAAGGAGGCAGCCTATCTGGACTCACATGCAGGTGGTTGGAAAACAGTGGTGGGAACATGTGAAAGTGGGAGAGAGTGGAGTTTTGAGGAAAAAGAAAGTCTAAAATAATCTCCAGGGAATATTGTAGGCTTGCCTTCCATCACTGACCACCCGCTAGAGATGAGCAGTCGTGATTTTAAGGGGAGCATGCCGGGGAAGCTGGGTGGTTTTCTCCAGTTATGTTCAGCTGCATGGCCACAGGGTGGACCGCGTTTTGGCTGGTGGGTCACAGTGAGGGGGGTAAGGCAGGGAGGGGTGATTACGATGATGCCCCATGGAATCCACGTGGGTAAGGCCAGATGAGAGGGCGGGAGGAGGGTGAGGGAAGCTTCGAAATCAGAGCCTTCTGTTTTTCCACTTTGCCAGTGATTATAATCTATCTCCTCTAATAATTTGTATTTATCTCTACGTTCCCCAATTGCTTATAAGCCCATGTCTCATTCTTTGATGTTTCCAACATACTCTGTAGCAGTTTTTTTCTCCAAAGTAGGAAATCCATAACTGTCATTTGGATTGCGTTTTCATATTTTTCTTAGTCATTATACATCAGTTGCATTATGAGAAATTTTATTGAGAACTCTTTTAAAAAGTCAGCTCCACATAAATATGTATAAGGAACTGTTCTGCTCCAAAATGCCACTTTTGATTATAGATGTATCAGCACAGCTGAGGTAAATTAAACTTTTGATGATATGGTCAATTTTGTCAATTAAGTAGATGGATGAAAAGAAATATTTCAATAAAGTATTTGGCCTGAACTATTTGATTTGACCTGTGTACATTTAATCAAATTGACCTAACGCTTGCCAGTTTTCCATTTTACTTTGAGGAAAGCCTAGAAGATGAAAAAAGGCAATCACCTTTTTCTTTTGAAAATAATATTTTTATAACGGTTATCAATTTGAAATTTTATTAAAGCTAGGCGTGTGTGTGTGTGTGTGTGTGTGTGTCTGTGTGTTTTGGTAAGGGGTTCGTGGGGTCAGGAATAGAACATGGAATGAAAAAAAGTTAGGTCAGAGGTCAGTGATTGGCAAAGGAGCTCTAAAAATATCCTCTTGTGTGTGACTGCCTGACATTAAAGACTAACAACCAAGAGTGTGGCCTTGAGGTCAAGCAATACATGACTTTCATCATCAGCTCTGTATTGTGCACTTTCTCGTGTGTGGTGCTATGCTAGGTGCTAGGGCCATAGTAATTAAAACAGATAAACAGAAAGATAAGATTCTTGCTGTCATGGGGTTCAGAATCTAATGGGGCTATAAATTAGAATCGCTGTAGGGAGAGAATGGGCAAATTCGGATAACTGACTAAATGTGGGGTGTTAGGAAGAGAGGGTTGTAGACAGTCACACAGAAGCTTGATCCTGAGAAGATGCTGGCTTAACTTATGTCGGGAAGCCGAGAGGACTGCAGAGTCTGGGGAAAGACGCTGATTTAGATGATGCGAGATTAGCTGAGAGGTCCGTACAGAGATTTGTATGGAAACGTCCAGTGGGAATTAGGTGAGAAGGCAGGGCACATACACGCGGCTGCTGCAGTTTCTAGGTGGAGGGAAGGAAGGGTGTGAGGAAGCAACAGGAAGGTTGGTGGGAGTGGTGAGTTACGAGCCGGGCTGTAAAGAGAAGGATGCTTCTTGTCGCTGCATCCATGAAGCAGTCAGTGCTAGTGTACTTTACGTCATTTTAGTTTTTTAATATGAGGTTTGTATTTTCATCACACAGCAGATTTGAAATTATACGGGAATGTACCAGGAAATAGAAGTATGTTCTAAAGGTAGAATAGCTAGCTATGAAAATGTCAGTTAAATCAAATTTCATTTCCAACACTTGAAAGATGAAATACATATACCAACAGAAGTTTGTTTAGGGACAAGATCAGCAAGCTTTTAAAGTTTAATTGCATTTCTGTATTTGGTTTATGTATTTGCTTTTCTCCCTGATGTTCCTAAAATATTACTGGGGGATACTTACATTTTGTTACCCAAGTTGATGTACTCTCAAAATCTGACCTTCCTCGGACCTAGGGAATGTCTGCTGTACTGTCCAGCCCATCTTGTCTGCCTCTTTCCTTTTTATGTGGTACTTTTCGTCTCAAGGTTAATTCTTGTGGGAAGCGCAGGAGGGGAAATAGGAGGAACCTTTTGCCTTCCTGAGACTTTGCTCGTGGACACCCCCTTCGCTCACTCGCCGCCTTTCCTTCTGTCTTCACCTCCCACCCTGCAGTTGGTCTCCTCCCCTGAGCTGGGAGAGGGGGGCGGTGCTGGGTCGTGGGTAGAAACCCAGTAGCCCCAGCAGTTCTCTTCCTGTTTGATTTCCCTCTCGGTATCTTGCCTACTTGCCAGCCGGTATTTCTGGCAATAGTCTGCTCATAATGGAAACGTAAAAAGTCCAGCCAGACCTATGTGCATGCTGCAAATCCTAACCTTTAAACTTGCGTATTGCTTAATCCTAGGAAGCATCGATTTTGGATCCTCTGTACTGCTTTATATTCCTAAGGGATAGTTAGTATCCATTTTGGCTCTCTCGATTTGTTTCTCAAGTGTATTTTTATAAATGCCCTATTTAAAAAATTATTTCTCAAAAGTGTATCCCAGACAAAACCACACTAATTTTTAAAGAACATTTTTGGGGGGGTTGCATAGCTGAATTTGTAAATAACCATTTAATTCCATTTGTGGTATCTTTAGAGCATTTTGCTGTTCATTTTGCTTAGAAAATTCTTACAGCTTGGTACTATTCAACTTTGATTAGAATGAGTTTCCTACTGATGTAGAAAGAAACAGCTTTGTCACCATCATTGAGAAAGTGAGATTCTGTTGGGAAGGGTAAAGTATGTCTTAGTGATCTTGCTTTCAGCACAATGGAAGAAACAGATTCACATCCAGTGTACTCATCTGGTGCAGAATTTATTACGTAGAAGCCAAGAGAGAAGCACCTCACATTTATTCAGTTTTCATCTTCACTCCTATTTAGAGTTCTTTAAAAATAGACTCACTTCATTCTGAGGAAATGATATTGTTTTCCCAGACACTGAATTTAAAACAAACAAACAAACAAACATTTTCAAGTTCCCTTGTTCTTAGGGATTTTTCCTCCCGCTTTCATGGGTTGCTTTACACTGTTCATCTAAGAAGGAACTTGGACGAATTTGCTTCTTATGAGCAGCACAGAATAATTAGGCAATTACCCTTGCATGTAGAATCCACTGGGGGGAACAAGTGATGGAATTGCACAATGGGTTCATTATAAAACAGTGCAAAATAAAAACCTGAGCTTACCAGTTAAGTGGAAAACAGCTCAAAATGGACTGTAAATGACTGCATGAAAGATGAAAGTAAAAATCATCTTCAGTAGAGTGCCTTGGTTAGTCAATTGGGATCAGTGGTAATTGGTTCATTGAAAAGATAAGTTAATGAAAAAGGCAGTAAAACAGGGCAGTTATTAAAAATGATACAAGTGTACCTTAAACATTTTACTTTATATTAAATATATAAATGCTCATTCAGCAGTCCTTTGAGATAGCCCCATGGTGTTTTCTTTGATTATGGTTGAACTGATTTGAATTCCTGCAGAAATCACACCCACGATCTATGATTTCTAATTTTGGTATCTTTAAGTGGAGCAGATCTTGAAGGATGTAAGCAGTCTGAGTGCAGAATTCTTCTTGACTTTCTTGACATTTTCTCCTAATCTTTTGTGGTACAAGAACATACATCTTCAAAGGAGTATTTTTAGCCATTTGCCTTTATCAGGTTTTTTTCAAGCCAGTCAATCTATTTTTTCATAGAAATAATGACTCTCTCTTTTGCAGTTATACCTGTGACTTCAAAAATAATTAAATTACATAATTAAAATAACAAGTACAACTGGTATAAAGAAGGTTGGGGGCCTGTGTTAGTAGGAACAGAAGCGCATCGCGTGGATGGTCTGTGAGGGCATCCCAGCCGTGTGGTCAGCATCTGGTAGGCAACCATCACGTTCCTCTGTACAACAGAAGAAATAAAAAATAGTTGGTTAATTCAATTATTTGGATCCATAGATATCAGTAGAATAAAAGGAATGACTTTTTTATTTTTAAGAAACCTTTTATTTCAGAAGTTTTAGATTTACAGAAAAGTTGCAAAGATAGTAGTCCATGGAGTTCCCATATACCCCACATCCAGTTTTCCCTTACTTAGCATCTCACATTAGTGTGGTACCTTTGTTACAGTTAAGGAACTCATACTGATGCATTGTTATTAATCCAAGTCCATACTTTATTAAGCTTTCATTCGTTTTTACTAATGAAAAACGAATGAAGTGTTCTTTTTCTTTTCAGGGATTTCATCCAGGATACCTCATGACATTTAGTCGTCATGTCTCCTTAGGTTTCTCTAGATTGTGACAGTTTTGCAAACTTTTCTTGCTTTCGATGGCCTTGACAGCTGTAAGGGGCACTGGTCAAATGTTTTGTAGAATGTTCCTCAGTTTGGTTTTGTCCGACATTTTCCTCACATTTAGCCTGGGCTTCGGGGTTTTTGTGGGGAAGATCCCAGAGGTAAAGTACCATTCTCGTCACATCATACGAAGGACACCTCTCAATACGATCAATACAATTTATCACTGTTGATGTTGACCTTGATCACCTGACTGAGGTAGTGCAGTCAAGTGTCTCCTCTGCTGCATTTGTGCGATTTTTATACTCGGATGGTTTGCTACAGAGAAATGGGAACATGTGCATGTAGGTGAATTCTTTCAACCGTGTTCTCTTCATGATAGAGTTAGATAGTTTGGCCTCTTTATGAGGATTTTGAGAGTAGCTGAAAGAAATGCACTTAATGTCATCTTAGCACTCCTACTGAATTCCAGTTTCACTGTCTTGTTTCATGTTTCTTGAGCTTTAGTATCTAACTGAGGGAAACACAGGCTCCAAAGATGTTTTTTTGGCAGTGGTTTGGAAGGAAAATGGAACACTTTGGTTGTACAGTTGTGCTTTTTCAGTTGCACGATTCAGGATTTCAAGCTCGACTACATGTGCCATTCCTTGGTTCAGTTTTATTTGAATCTGTGGTTAATGTTTTCTTGCAACTTAAAAGTTTTCTCACTACTCTTGGGTGCATTTAGCAGAAATGTATTGTGTACTTGATAATCACCTTGCAGCATATCAGTGGATGACCAAGGCCAATTAAGCAATGATAAGTCCATTGCCCAATTGTAAACCATCCCTATGATGGAAAGTGATTCCAGTACGGTGTAGAGAAAAGTTTTGTGCTATTGGCCCAAGCTGCAAGCCACGACCTCTCATTTCTCATGCTTTACAGAAGAAGTTGCACAAAACCTGAGAAACAATCTTTTAATAAAGAATCAGACGCCTACACTATGCTAATCTATTGGAAACATTTTAATATAGAACACAAAGAGATCTCTAAACCTCAGAGACCATCTGTTGCCTTTTGTGGGCCTGGAAATTGTGAGGATGTTACACAAACTTCCATTTACCCGGAGTTATATGGTGAGAATGTGAAAACTTTTCATTTTAGAATTGAAATTCATCTACCTTTCTTAAATAATAACGGTTTTCTAACTCTCAGAAAAGAACAGAAATGCTGGTCCTGGCAGTTTAAACTTAATCGTACGTTATCAATGTGAAAGGAAAATAAGGCTGAGGTCAGTTCTCTTCAAGGTTTTCTCTCCTGTAGCTGCAAAGGACTGTATTTTTCAACTTAATCTTGGCTGAATACACAACGTATGCATCTGTTTCCCCCATATCTACATCACGTAGACAACCTCAGTGTGGACTTAACCTTGAGCAGATGAATGATGTGAACAGCTTACTGACCGTTCAGACGTTATCTTACCGTCCTATGTTGTTGTCTTGGTTCTTTGCCTATTGCCAGGGTATCTGCTTCCACTGATACCATAGTATGAAATGACACATTTTGGAAAGAAGCAGCATGGCACTGTGAAAACACCTTTGGAAGGGAAATCCTAAGACATCGGATTTACAGTTCCCTCTGTCACTTCTAATTCTAAGATCTAAAGATCCTAACCTTTGAGCTGTAGTTGCCTGGGGGAGATTGAGGGGACAATTGTAACTGCTTTGCTTATCTTTAGGAAGGTAGTTTTAGGATCCAGTGCATGCTAATTGTGCAAATGCATTATAAACCACACTGCGCTGGAAAATCAAAGGAAAAGAAAGAATGGGAGTGTGCTAAATGGCAAGGAAAAGTCTCCAGGAATCCTTTCTACCGACACCACTATTAGGTATCGCAGTGCAGGGTGTGGCGAAGACCTGTGCTGTTAAAAAAAAAGTGGACCTGAGGGACAGAGAAGAAAGTGAATTTATCCATAGTGTTGAGAACATCTCCATGCTTGAAGCTTAGATTACAAATGTACTTCAGCGGCGTCAGAATTATGAGAATTACAGCTAGTTGTTTAACGAAAGCCTGATGACAATAATCATGATGATTAAGAATCCACTATAGAAATTGGAAGTTGGACAACAGGACTTTTAAGGTTCTTCCTGGTTTTGAAATCCTCTGGGTGGCCACTTACAATGATCAAACCAATGACTTAAGTTGAAGAAAACCATAGACCAATGGGGGAAAAACAAATAAAAATAAATATTTTAAAATATTTTGAATGATATGCTTTCACATCTAAATAACTTCAGCTTTTAAGATGAGAACATTAATGGAGAGCTCACTGTGTGCCAGACCGTGTTCTCAGTGCCGACCTAATTCAGTAATCCTCACGGCAACGCAATGCGGCAGATGAGGAAACCAAGACACAAAGAGAAGGAGTGACTTGACTGAGGTCATGCAGCCGGTTCTGGGGAACCAGGACTTGGACAGAGGCCACTAAACTATAAATATTAAACAAAAATGAAATTGGGAAGATGTCACTAATAGACTCGGGACAAAATAGCTATTTGGGCAATTGGGAAAATGGTGGAAATAAAAAAGGAAGAGGGGCTAACCAATTGACAATTCAGAACCAGTAACTACTTAAATGTTCAAAGACAAATGACAGAATATAAGACAAGAGAATGCCATGGTATAAAAGGAAACATCCTGGAAATTAATATTTGGAATGTATTTATTTTTAAAGTTAATATTAGGTAGTGAATGGCAAATATTTAAACATTTTTTAAATAAGGCCATTCCAGTAGTTATCCTAATCATATTCAGGGTATGTAGTTTTGTTTTGTTTTTTTAATCTGTTTCTGAGGAAAGACCAGTGGAACACAAAGTTTAAGTAGTTGGAGAAAAGGGCTATTATTTTAAGTTTAATTCTTAATAGGAAAAGCATGTGATCATATTGAGTAAATATACTTTCTCATTGGCTTCAGTACTTTAGTTCATAACCAGATCATAACTTTATGTCATAAGATTTTGACTAAAGGAACCATTTGTGTTATGATAACATAAAAATTGCTATGTTCCATTTGTTAATAATTCTGTTTCCTGGTATTGTAGATGTTGTTTATTTATTTCATACTTCAGATTTCTACTTCTGCATTTCCCTCCCTGAATACTCATGAAAAATTGCTGCACCTGTGACACGTTGCATGATTATTTCCCTCCTCTGTGTGCTCAATTTGTGTATTATTGTATCATGACATTTTGAATCAAGAGCTGCTAGTTGCAAGCTGCTATCAGCAGCTGATGCCAAAAATATTCATTATAACACTTCTCAGCATGCGAGAGCACTTCAAATCACAGAGACGGAATTTTCAGTCATTATTCTTTTCTTTTTTGCATATTATACAGCAGAAAGAATGCAAAACAAAGGGAGATTTATTAGAAAATAATGCCATGGGAAAATGTTGTAAAACATGGGAGTCACCGTTCGTGAAGGGCGTGAAATTCAGTACTGCTTTAGAGATACCGTCTGAGAGACTGCTCCCCTTTCTTTCTCTTTTCTCAAACGGTTTTCAAGTGGCATGTTTTTGCAGTCTTTGATTACATTAAAGTGCAGACTATTTACACATCTGGAAGTAAGCAACACCCTCAGCAGAGAACCAGGAAATGAGACGTGGAGCTGACGTTTGCCTCAGATGTGACCCCTTTATGTTAACACGCTGGTCAAGACAAATGTAATCCTCATGGTAGGACCAGGGCAATGGGAGGCAAGGGAGGCTTTCTTCTCTAAAGAAGAACAATTAAAAAACAAATTCAATAAGTAAGGTTTGTCATTTCCTAATATTGAGAGTGCTGAGCCTGCAACTATCAGCACATTTCTTATAAATTAATTCGTTTTGCAAAGTGAATGCTGAGACTTGGTAGCCAACTGACAAGATGCCAGAAAATGTCATGGCAGAGAAGAGAGGGCCTTCAGTGGCATTTTTGGATACCTGACCTCCATCTGTCACCATCTTCTGGAGGAAGAAACACGGAGCCTGTTGATTGGGGAGTGAAGGGGAGATGGTTACCAGAGATGGAAAAGTGGGGTTAGTGAGGGGACTGCAGTTTGTGGATTCTTTTTCTACTGCCTGAAAAACTGGGGGCTAATAATCTTCCCTCCCTTCTTCGCTGATTCTGGAGAGACTGTGAGCAAAGGGCTGTGGAGGAGGGCATGTGTAGTTTTCATCTTAGCCTGATGAATACGTATCAGGTGCTCCCTTATCTCTGGTTTCTGCACAGTGTCTAACAAAGAGGGCCAAATGCCACACATGTCACTGGAAATTAACCAGCGCCATTGCTATGGTCTACTGCCTTCAGAAGACATGCCCAGACCACCCCTTGGCTCTCATTGTTGTCTTCTGCTTTACCTGCCCTGCCCTTCTTCATACAGATTGAATCCATATTTTAAAAAATGTACTCATTTAGGGATGTCTTACATCCTGCTGCATGTCAAGCCCATTGTTTCAGGTGAAGTGATTTCTTTTGTCTGGTACATAATGTTTTGTTAACTTTTGACTTGGAAATCACAAACTCTTACCAAAGCCTTAAAGGAAAAGCTAAGAATTAATGTTTATTGAGTACTTAGTGTCTGATATCATAGTAAGATAAAAGCCAAGAACAAACTGATATGCATGTCTTTTAAAAAAATAATAACCTACTCTTATCTGAGGAAACGGTTTAGGATACTGATCTCACATTTTCCTGTTGTATTTGAAATTCTGGAAGATAATAACATGAAAGACTTACCCTCAAGAAGAATAATACATTTAAATCTCCTGCTTTGAAAATGGTCATAAATTTCCATATTTATTTTGCTCTGGAGTGTATATTGTGAAATGTTTGGCAGGTAAGATTTGACTTCTTTTAAACCCCATGAGTTTTTGCCAATTCATTTAAATTCGTAAAAGCAGTCCTTTTATTAACAACAGCAACAAAGCCTCACAAAACTTAGGCTTTCCTAAGTGGAATATGATCCAGCCATTTTCAGAAATCTATCAACACATTTCTGGTGTGACAAAAGACTTCTGAATGGGAAGGCTAGTTCAGTATTGACCACTGATTCATGTTAAAAAATTAAATGCAAGCCAGAAGAAGGAATCTGCACTGGCTCTGGTCAGCTGGCCATTCTGCAGCTGTTGGGACTGGGGAAAAGGGGGTCCAGGATCACCAGCCAGACTGGCTCTCACTCAGGTAACTGGAGAGTCAGCATTAATGTGCTGACTCACTGCAGTGACTCTGAAGCATTTCTCTCTTGGAAGTGCTTCACCTGTGTGCAGAGAGAAGGCTGAGTGGCCGTCCTGTGGGCAAGTAGGAGGGGCGGCCTGGGGTCTCCCGGTCCCATTCGCGGTGGTCAGAACCAGAGGAGGGGAGGTCACCTGTTGAATCCGTCCAGCTGCACCGTAGCTGCTGGTTTCTGAGCTCTGTCTTTTTTGCCAGCTTCATTTTTAGGATCCCATCTTATTCAAATTAAGTCCTTGAAGTTACTTCTCAGTTTGCCCAGTGTAGCTTGACAGCATGTAGGACTCTTAGCTCCGTGCATAATTACCTGGTTCTAAAGAGCTTTATTTATCAGTCCATCTATTTTAATTTATGTTTGTGAATTTATTTACTTTGGTGAATAGATAAAAATTTCTTGAGACAGGGAAGAAGTAAGCTCCACTAGGCTTCTGTTAGTACTGCTGTGAAATCTTCCACACATTTTTTCTCCCAAACTTTCTGAACACACTAGCAAGTTCCTCTCTCTGTGTTCCACTGAGATCTTTAAATACACTTTCTCTGCTCTAAAGGTAAGGATCAAGCCAATTGTATAAAATCCCCAGGGTGGTATCTGAAATTTGTAAACTTCAAAAAAAGAAAATGCTTAATTTTAACTTTTAAATGATAGCTTACATAGGAAAGAAGATAATTCATAATGTTATTTTGAGTTATTTGGTAGTTAAAGAATTTCAACAGTTTGTAGCTAAAAAGTTAGAGAATCTATATCAATTACTCTTTTTAGCAAAAGCATCTTTTTAGTACTTTTAGAGTCATGAACAAGAAAATATGCTGCTTACTAAAAAAGAACTATTGCTCAGTTTTAGTGCTCTCTTTGTTTTGATTATTAATTTTTTTGTGTGAAAGTGATACAAAGTGAAAAAGAATAATGTTATTTTTTAAAATGTTATTGGTTAAATAACTTATATTTGAATTCTGCAACATTTTAGGTTCCGCTGAGGGAAGATTATAAACTATCAATACATAGGTTTGCATAGGTGCCTAGAGCGGGTTTCACTAAGACAGGGTGGTTCTCTGCTGCTGCTGTGTCATCTCTGGGGCACAGTAGCTCCAGCAAGGGCTGGTGATGACGGCAAAGGATGAAAACTGTGTGATTTAAAGGTAGGATGTGGAGGAACAAGGCAGTAAAACTGCTAGGCGAGGGTGACAGTGGCCTTAGACCTAGCTCAGGGTTGCCCCTTATCACTCACTCTAGACAGAAGTTCAAGGCTACAGCCAAGTCTCGTGTATGCAGAGGAACATGACGCTACGTTGAGGCTGGACTCAGGCACAGCACTAGAATTCAGTGGAACAGTTGGTAATTGGCACCAGAACAAAGTAGATCAGGTCCAGAGAGCCAAAGATGAGTGGTTCCTCTGAACCTTAGAGGTTGGTGACTACTGCGTCCAGAAGCTGGCCTGGAAAGGGAGTGGCTGTGACAGTTTCGATAATGTGCCGGGCGGCTAATTACCTTTCTACTTATTTAACCGAGCTTTGCTTTGACGACTCAGTCACTTTCTAAATATGCTGAACTTAATGGAAATGACTTAACCCTGTAAGGCTGGCATATTTTGGCCTCACTAGAGTCTTAGAGAAAGAGAGAGGAAAAAAAGGGTGCCAATAAATTTGCTTACCATAAATAAGATAATCACACTGTTATGAGAACCATAAATTATTCAGCAGTGAATAACTTAATAAACATGTGTTGAGCACCAACAATCTCCAGAGAACTATGCAAGGCCTGAACCCGTGTCGGCAAATGAAAAGGGGATGCAGAATCTGTTCTTGTGGATTTTATGGTCAGAAGCAGAGGTCAGCAAACCATGACCCATCACCAAGTGCTTTTGTAAGAACAAGCTAAGACTTAAAAAAAAAAAATCTAAAGAAGACTAATATTTTGTGGTACATGAAAAATTATATGAAATTCAAATTTGGGCATACAGATATAGAAATATAGTTCTATTGGGACATAGTCACACTCATTCAATTACCTGTTGCCTATGGCTGTTTTCACATTATAATGGCCATCCTGAGTAATTAGAGACCTTTTGGTCCATAAAGCCTAAAATATTTAGTATCTGACTCTTTCCCAAAAAAGTTTGTCAATGGGTTTTCTAGTGGGGTAGAAAGACATTCATCACATTATCACACCATTAAAATACACACGTGATAAGTGCTGGGTAGGAAAGGTGTATAAATATATGAACTTGTATAATGGGACCTAGAAATGTAATGATGGTAAAGCAGACCCACAGTGGCCTTAATACATTCATCACTTTTTTTTTTTTAATTTTATTTATTTTTGGCTGTGTTGGGTCTTCGTTGCAGTGCGTGGGCTTCTCATTGCGGTGGCTTCTCTTGTTGCGGAGCACAGGCTCTAGGCGCGCGGGCTTCTGTGGTTGCAGCATGCGGGCTCAGTAGTTGTGGCTCGCGGGCTCTAGGGCACAGGCTCAGTAGTCGTGGCACATGGACTTAGTTACTCCGCCGCATGTGGGATCCTCCCGGACCAGGCCTCGAACCCGTGTCCCCTGCGTTGGCAGGTGGACTCGCAACCACTGCACCACCAGGGAAGTCCCCATTCATCACTTTTTGTTAAATTCTTTACAGGGCTCACAAGAGACCACACTGAAGGAGTGATAAACAAATTGTAATCGGTAACATAATTCTAGTAATACTAAGTGTTTAGGGGTTTCTGACTGAATCCCTTCCAATCTGGTGTTGCAGGTTTGTAAGGCAAAAGGGCCAGAAATATTGAATAAGTTTAATAACATCCTGTAATTCTCAGGCCTTCACAGGCTACCCTTGGCACTTACTGGTACTGCAACTGAAAAAGAAAACTGACAAATTCACAGTATATTGAGAAAAATGTTGAAGGATAGATACTTTTAAAAAAGAGAAAAGACAGGACCTGTTCATGTGTATGAAATGATAGAAATATATTGTGCTCCATAAATGAGCCAAAGGTGCTTATTTTTGTGTGATGAGGAACCTATTAAAAATTTATGAGAATAATACTTTTCTTCTGAAGGATTCAAAGTGTTTTTGTTCTAATTCTCTGAATGTTATTATGGAATAGTAAACAAAAAAAAAACCTAAGTAAATATCTTAGTCTGCATTTAGAATGAATACAAAGCTGAATCAGTTGAATTCATCTTTGAACTTTGAATCAGTTTTCCTGTTAATTACTGAGAATTTGGGGATATGTGAGAATAAGTCTGTTCCCCCAGTTTTGGTAGATTGCTTTTGTAAGTTCACGATTGGCTTTAGTTTGCAGGCTTCTATGAACACAAATCACCTTATCAGTCTTTCCTGATCGCAACTGAGAGAAAAAAGCTACGTAAAGTAAAATCATTGTTCCAGAATGGTACTGATATAAAAAAAAATGCTAGGGTAACATAGAAGAGCATTTGAACTGTTAGATTCTTAGACAGATTCAACTTCAAAGGCTACTTTATTCTCTGATGCAAAGGTTTTTTTTTTTTTTTATCATCCATCCTCAAAAGATTTTAGTTCATTTGTGTGGCTTCAAGAGATTCTCATTTATTCATTGATCAAACAATTATCGAGTGCCCACCGTGTGCCAGGCATGGTGCCTGATACGCACGGAATAACAGGACGATTAAAGTGAGTTCCCAGCATGCTCAAGTGCAAAAAGGTAAAAAGGTCAAACGTGGAACTCCAGTGGCCAAGGAATCATCTTCTCAAAGATAAATTTTTGTAATGGGTTGAGCGGTCTAATAGCAGAAGGGCAGAGAGTGCTATTTTATGCATACCAACAATCATTTTACAAGTCTCTTATTTTTAAAAATTCCAATTGATGAATTTTCATATGTTTTCTAGGGCCATTTATGTTAAGAGCCAGAAGATTTTAAAAATTAAACATTCAGTGTTAGACATTTGATCGACTGAGATATTTTCTCATTATAGAGATATAAATTATGTGATCTGCTCTACAGTTCTGGTCTGAAATTTAAATAAAAACAAGTAGAAAACATTTGTGTGGGGAGAAGAAAAAGAAGATATGGCATTATATACATCAATAGAGATATTTTCACAAAGAATTACCAAAAGATTTGCAGGTCTACCTTTTAAACAGTTCCTATGAAATAGAGATGTTAGTAGTTGTTATATCCCAAATAATGTTATAAACCAAGGCTCCTTCATATTTACCTTCACGCTCTTAGCGTAACGCCAGACAGAGCACATGCACCTGTGTTGCTGCCTACATGTGCAACATTTTCAGAAAGGTCCAAACAAAACCAAAATATATTTATGACAGGGACTTGGCAGCCTTGAGTTAGAAGCCTTCTTCCTGATTGCTATCACTATTAAAACTCACATTTCTCTCTTGTTGTCAACTGTGTTTCAGAAAGAGGGAAAGCTTACCAGGAACAAAAGGTATGCCATACATCCTCGCTTGAAGGAAGGAAGAAAAGTTTTGCCTTCTCTAGCAATGAATCCCAGGGATTGTGTTCGTAGTGTGGCTTTTATGGAATGACACAAAGCACCTTAGGTACATACCGTTAAATGTTATTTATTTCAAAGAACAAGTACTGATTATATTCATAATCGTTTTTCATAATACTGCAAAAGATTTCTGACTCAACAGTGAAGTAGTTAATCAATAAAGATTTATTGAGCACTTTTTTTTTTTTTTATTGAGCACTTTTTGTGCTCCAGAAATGAATGGGTTAGTGGAAGAAGTAGGGTAACCCATAAATTATGATATTCATTGGTACCTTCATTAAACAAATGTCCATTAGGCATTTTGTACAAACAAACCTCACGCATTATGAGTGATAGGGAGAAGTGACGCTACACTACATGGTCTTTGGTCACAGGGGTAAGTTGTCATGCAGAAGACCAAAACATATCAGTGAAATGGCTGACTGAGTGTAACATGCAGTTAGTAGATACTGTGACTATTTAAGCCTTTAAAAGGAAAAGGGGGAAGAAGAACTTAATCAGCTCCTGTGTGATGGGGAAGATTTGAGCGGCAGGAAATTTCTTTCAAGGGAAGGCAGATGAACCGTGGTGGGGAGAATAGAATAAGCAAAGACGGTGCGGGGGAGTAAATGCTCACAGTGCGTTCAGGAGAGAGGATGTAAACACATCTGAATATTCAGCAACTGTCTAGGATTCCGGGCCCCTTACATTAAAACATCTGTGGATGAGATGACTTAACTCCATCTAAGAGGTTGGAGCCTGCCCTATGCAATGAGACCAATTTTGCCCTGAGTCAGAGCATGTTCTAAGAACCAAGGGTTCAGGGTGGTTTTCCTTCCTTCTGCAGCTCTGTTACTTTGAACCCTGTTCCAGGAAGAATACTCTCTCCTTGGTCCTTGTTACCAACGCCTTGCCTTGTATCACAGTTCTGCAACTACAGCTCTGTTTGCCTTGAAGTATCTGCCTTGGTTTCATGTCCTATGTAACTGGCTGTTGTAACGCTGGGCAAATTACTTACCCTCTCTTTTCCTCCGTTTTATCATTTGTAAATTGGAATAAAAACAGTTCCTACCTCATTAGAATTTATGTATTAAGAACATTTAGAACAGTGCCTGGAACTTGCTAAGCACTATAAAAGTACAAAAAACTATCAAAGTATTATGTTGGCTTGTTTACAAAGATTTGGCTTATCCATTCCCTGACTAAATAGAGATCTGAAAGAGTGGAGAATTTGTGATGGAGATCATCAGAAATATTGGAATGTGGTGTACTCTCATAGTAACAAAATAGAGGAAAACTTAGGGCAAAGATTGTGTGGTGTTAATTCTTAGTGTAACTACCCAGGTTATTAGGAACCAGGTTTATTACGGTTGCCAACTAGCATTTATCCCACCAATCCTTAGTTCCTCCTGTTTTTAGAAATGCACATATATAAATCATTCCAAGGAAGTTACTTTTCTAGGCTTTTTATTATCTTCAGAAAACAGCTACCATAAATATATTTCATATAATACACACAAACACAATGTGAAAGTTCTTCTTAATGAAGTAGTGACATGGTGCTTGAAGCAGCATTCATAACCAAAAGCATAGTTTTAATCTGGGTACCAAGAACATTCATCAAATCACCAAAGGGATTATTATGGAGTTATGAATATTATCCTTTGCTCTATGAATAATTTCCTCTGCCATCAGGAGGGTATAAGTTTATAGTAATTTTTAAATGAATAAGCATGTTTAATTTTATGGTCCTCCAAGATTTATTTTCTTTTTTTCTTTCTTTCATGCCTTTGGTGACTCTCCCTGCCTTTTTTGCAAAATATGTGATATATACAGTTAAAACAAAATGGTCACACACACACACACACACACACACACACACACAGCTAAAGACCTATAAACATTGTTTGCAATAGAAACAATATTTGTGTTAATTATTTAGGGTCTTCCACACTCATCAGTTAGTAGGAAATGTCATTAAAATTTTAAAAATATAGGATTGTTTGCATTTAAACAATGAATAAGCATTTGTGTTTGAAATCTCCATGGAAATGCTTTAGTTTTATGTTTCTGTTATTTTATAGCTGATGCACAAACTCACACGGGGGCCTGTACTTGTAATCAATGCATAGATGTGTATTTAATCTAAAAAATTCACATTAAAATTAACACAGAAACTTAACTTCTTAAAATTTTAAAGTAGAAAAATATCTTACAGAGCATCTAGTCTAATTCCATTTTTAAAATGAGGAATTGTAATGAGAGGTAGCTGCACAGTTTATCCGCCTATTGTTCATATTATGAAAGGTTAAACTTTAGCCAAAGTATAGATTACTGAAGTGTTTTTTTTTTTTCCTTAGGACTTTGCCGTATTTATCGTTAGTACGTTCCTCCTTTATCCAGCAACCCTCAGTCATTCTCTTACATCAATAAATTTTATTGAGGATTTACATTTTATAGACTCCTTCATGGAGGTGATGATTAGATCAAGACAATCTTAGAAAGTTTTGTGATTGTTCTTTGTAAAAGAGTTAAGATTTGGAGACCTTCGGGTGGGCTACCTGAAATATACTTTTGTGTGTACAAGAGCTGTTTCCTAGAGTTTGAGATGCTACCAGGATATCATCTTGTTTCCGAGTACTGCTCTGTCGTTGGAAGAGGAAAAAGCAAAATTGACTACAGTGTTTCCTGAAGCTCCAGTGCCAGGACTGTTTCTGTAACACCTCTTTACCCTTCACTATTTTTTGGTCATAGAAACAGAATGTTAAAGATCATCTAGTTACACCCACTTTAAACATGTAAAAGTATCAACAACTATTGACTATCTTCCGGTGTTTTATATGCATTATTATTCTATTTAAACCATTTAAATAATACTGCAGTGTGCATGTATTATCTTCAATTTACAGTGGAAAAATTGAGACTTGAAAAGTTTATTGACCCACCCAAGTTTACACTGTCAGTGAATGGCATTCTTGAAATTAAGGATTAGGGAATAAAATAAATGACTTAAGGTCACTTAATGTCTCCCTTATGAATATATGCATTAGAGAAAAGTAATTTTCAATGTAGAATGGTTGAAGTGGATAATGAGTTCAGAGAAATATTTCAATGTAAATCTGTGAAAAAACTTATATTTCCTAAGAATGGTTGGAATCTACACTAAACCTGAAGGATATGGAAAAATAAAACTTATGGCAAAGTGTTGTTTTTCAGCATGAACTTTTGGATAATGCCAGTAAGCACTTCCTTCTAGTTTGCTTAATATATGTCCCCTATAATTTCATTCACATTCATCAGGTCTCGCATTCACATTCAACATGTCACCACATGGGTTCTGTAGATATTGTAGCAGAGGTTGCTAGTAATTCTCCTCTCTCCATTCTCACCTTCTTTTACAGCAGTAGATATTCTAGCTGAGCGCTTGGCCATGTCCTTAAAGACTATATTTCCCAGCCTTCCTTGCAGGTAGCTGTGTCATGTGATCAAGCCATACCCAACAGGATATGAGTGAAAATAGTGTGAATAATTTTCAGGGAATTTGCTTAAAATAGAAGTTGTAGTATGTCCACTTTTCTTTTCTCCATTCGATGGAACGTGAGTGTGAGGGTTGGAGCTGGAGCAGTCATCTTAGGATATGAAATATTGCCTGTTGAGGACTGCAGAGCAACATGGTAGAAGGAGCCTGGTCCCTCACATCTTGGAACCACCATGTCCACTTTGGACTGACTGCTTATCCCTCTCAGAGAAAGAGATCAACTTCTATCTAGAAGCCACTGCACGTTTTTACGTTGACAAGCCATATCCTAACCTTTTCAGATACTAATAAGTATGACTTGAGAGAAGGGATCCATAGACAAAAATTTACATAAACAAAGCTAGAAAGGTTTTTGTTTTTTTTTTTTTAAATTTTAGGACTTTTCAGAGCTCTTATTGGATGAGTGTTAGGGGTGAATCTCAAAAAGGAATTATGCAGTATTTCTAATTTTTTTATTGTGAAAATAATTTTTTAAATGGGGCATCCTATGGCTGTGGACTGCATTTTGAGAACTGCAACTTTAGGAAGCTCTTAGTGGCTAAGCTTAAGGTAAATGTTGAGGGTAGTACTTTGAGGGTAGAGGTAGGCACGAGGAAGTTTTGGTGTAGAGAGCCATTCAATTCAACATATTATTAGGGAACACCAAGAGTTGTGGAGATAGAGATACATTACTTTAGAAGGAAAATGAAATCAATTATTATTGGAAGCACTATGATGACTATAATTATGATGTTAAGATAGATGAAATAATTTCTAAATAAGAGATGGCTCGGGTTGCTTATGTGATGACCTATAACGAGATAGGGATACACTCAGGAGCAAGATTGGGATCCCTGATGTCTTCTGAATTTATATATGTGGAGCTTATTGGTCATTATATGGCTGGAAGAAGTTACAGTGTTTGTGTGCAAATGTACGATTTCGTTTCTTTGGTGTAGTTGTGAGAAGTACCTGGTGGAGGAAGGATAAATCCTGGCCAGGTCATCCCTTGTTGCCGCCACTGGTTGAGACATACAGACCCTGAGATCTTTGGAGAGACATCTGGATGGATGTGTGCCGCCTGCTTTTGGGAGTAGAGGTTTGAAGCTCAGAGAGATAAGAAATCTTGGAGAAGTAGATTTGGAAGTCATTTTCAGTGACAGTTGAAGCATGGAGTATATGTGGAATAAAAAGAAAAAACACGGGATAGGATTTGGGAAACAAACCATTTAAGGCACTGGTGGAAGAAGGAGAGCTGTAGAATGACTGAGAAGTTAGGATCAGAGTAATAATGTGATGAATAGGAAAAACAGAGTCAGGGATTCCAACAAGGGAAGATTGTTAGTTTGGATAACTACGAGGCTGTTGATGACCATGGTGGAGTCGATCAGGTTGGAGAAGTAGGGGTGGGGATTTGATTGCTCTGCTTTGAGGAATGAATGACTGTGAGGAGGGAGATGAGGTGGGGCCAGAATGTGCTAGAATGCAGACAGGACACATTCTACTTTGCTGGGCTGCTGAATAGAGTTTTCATGGGGAGGGTAACTCTTGCTTCCTCCTCACTGGACATTCTAACTCCATAAAAGCTTCAAGGAACAGTGGCAGCACAGGCCACTGGGCGGCGCTTACTATCTTCTGAGCACACTCAGAGCCTGCATCCAGGAAACTCAGTTTTGATGCTACTCTATTTATAACCAATAAAAGGAATGTCTTACTTTTCATCAAAACAATGACTTGATTTCATTTAGAATGCATTTAAAATTATTTTTATTTACCTTTGTGAAAATATCACTCTTGAAAGCTCAAGCATTTGGAAAAAAATATAAACCCACAGCAAAAATAGATGAAATCCAAATTCAGTTCCCCAAGCACCTTGGAAAGTGCCTCTTTGCTCTATTTCTTTTATGCCTATTGACTGGAGATTACTTCTATTCATTCATGTAACCCTGGTGTTAGGTCCCTTTGGAATTTACATAGAGTTGACTCAAACTCCCAACTCCATTTTCTGTAGGAAGCTCAACATCCTCCCCACAATTTCTGCTATTTCCCAGGGACTCATGTTCTCATTTCCACCCCTAAAGCTGTTTTCATATTTCTGCTGACTCTAAATCTCATTTTTATCTTAGTGCCTGGAGCTATTCTTATTTCTCTGTCCATGTATATTCAAAAGTGAAACCAAGGGACTTCCCTGGTGGTGCAGTGGTTAAGAATCTGCCTGCCAATGCAGGAGACACAGGTTTGATCCCTGGTCCGGGAAGATCCCACATGCCGCGGAGCAACTAAGCCCGTGAGCCACAACTACTGAGCCTGTGCTCTAGAGCCCGGGAGCCACAACTACTGAGCCTGCACTCTAGAGCCCGCGAGCCACAACTACTGAGCCCGCGTGCCATAACTACTGAAGCCCGTGTGCCTAGAGCCCGTGTTCCACAACAAGAGAAGCCACCGCAATGAGAAGCCCGCGCACTGCAACAAAGAGCAGCCCCCGCTTGCCGCAACTAGAGAAAGCCCACACCCAGCAACGAAGACCTAACACAGCCAAAAATAAATAAATTTATTAAAAAAAAAAAAAAAGTGAAACTAAAAGCACCATTCAAAGAATGCGTTGGTGTGTAATGGCTTTACTGAAGGTTTGCAGTGATGAAGGCAGTTTACCTCGAAGAACCAAACTCTGACTTGGTTAATAACTGAATGCCCTGACTTCCCTGCCACTTGGAATTTTTTTACCAACCTCCATTTCTGCACGATCAAACCTTCTATTAAGTTGCTGTCTGCTGTCCCATCCACTCTCACTGATGACTTGCCTTCTCTCCTCTCTAGATGCCTCCTGCACCCTCCAGATTTTGTTAACATTTCATGGGGCAGTCAAGCTATTACTTGCTTTTGCTGTTTTCCCATAAAGCATTCCCCTTGGGTCACACTTCCCTGCGTAAAGCAGTCTATCCAGGTATTTTTCCTAAACAAAGATAGTTCTGTCCTTTAGGGGAACTCTGGTGCCAGCTGTTAAAATGACATTTTTTCAACGTGCTACATAATTTTTAAAAGATAAATATTTATTCTTCAGTGGCTGACGTGTCTGGATACTGCTGAAATAATTGCGTATTTTCCCTGCAGCCTGTGGTCTAAGTAGGGACTGTTATTTGAACAGAGTGAATAAAAGAAATAATAATAATTATTTAATATGTACAGACCTGCATCCACAATATACTCAAAATATGCTTGTAATTGTTATTTACCATATGGAGAGCTTCCTCCCTGATATGTTAAATCATGCACAGAGTACTGCTTTAGGCCTGGCCCCTGAGCACTGTGTCTCCAGATCACCTGTTTACAGTAAGATGTAAGCTCTGTAAACAGTGAGCATATATTTGGGAACAGACTCTGAAGGCATCCTGTGCGTTTAGTATGAAAAAGGATGACTGGATATTTTCCAGGGGAGCCTAGGTACATTTCAAATGGAGTTCCTAAAGGATTTTATTCTGAATGAGATGTTAATAGTTATATCATAAAAGCTTAGACTTTTCAACTGTGTTGTTTCCGAGAAGGATTTTATTTTTATTTATTTGCTTTTTTGAAGTGAGCAAGGCAGAGGAGAGAAAACAATTACTTAATATGCATTAGCCACTGTGCCAGTTGCTTTATATTGGTATTTGATTTCATCCTCACAATAACTCTGCGAGAGAGGTTAACATCACTATTTTCAGATTAGAAATGGGGCACTTAAAGAGGTAAGTATCTCTCCTACGGTTGCATCTAGAGAAGAGTAAAGTTAGGATTCAACTCGAGTCCAGCTCACCATGACAGTTCAGAATATGGAAATCACAATTCTCTATTACTCACTTCTTGAACTTACGACTTTGTATTCCTATTCTTCTCTCAAAAAATATGAGCACGGCACTGTGTAATTCCACAAGAAGAGGGGTAAGACAAATGTCATTTGTAGGAAGAATAAAGCTGTTTCAGTGAAGGGGTTGAGTCACTGGGACAGTTTTCCTTTGTATTTTTTTTCCCTTAAAATTGT
This sequence comes from Balaenoptera acutorostrata, assembly GCF_949987535.1. NCBI lineage: Eukaryota > Metazoa > Chordata > Mammalia > Artiodactyla > Balaenopteridae > Balaenoptera > Balaenoptera acutorostrata. The sequence goes on from NC_080081.1 coordinate 8,868,026, forward strand.
TCGTTATCCAAATACATTAATATTCCTAAAGTGCTCTTTTTAAAAATGGGAAATATATTAAAATAGCATGCTTATTAAACACATGATCTTGTTCTTTAGGCAGATGGTATACTTACACAATCAAAGCAGGGACCAGGGACTCTGGGTTTCGATGCTTGATCCATCCTGTGTTAGCTGTGTGACCTTAGAAAAATTAGAGGGTTTTCTCCGTGGTTTTCTCTTTCTTAGTTTCCCTTTCTCCTTAAAGATGGTAAAATATAAGAATAATCCTATCTTATAGTTATTGTGAAGGTTAAAATGTGCAAATATATAGAAAGTGCTTAGAAGAGTGTTTGGTAAACAGTAAGGGATCAATAAGTTTGTTACTATTAGTATTATAAGTTGATGAGGAACGATAGACAATAGTAATAAAGACATTCATATAAGACATAACTCACAGTTGGAACATTAAGAAGAAAACTCTGGCAACTGAACTGATTAAATATAACATGTACATTTTGTTAAAATATTGCTAATTGTAGTGTTATTTTAATAACCAAAAGGTGGAAATAACCTGAACCTCCAACAATAGAGAAATAAACATATAAGCTTATATATGATGGTAGCTACCAAGATATCATGTTTTCCACATAAATGTATTACATGCATAAAGGATTAAGATATTGTATTTAATTAATCTACATCTATCTATCTATCTATCCATCCATCCATCTATCTATCTGTCTCTATACATACATATATAAAGGACCAGATGGAAACACAGCTGTATGTTAAAAGCAGTAATCTTTCAATAAGTGATTACAGGTAATTCCCCCACCCCACCCCCATTTTTCTTCCTCAAGTTCCCAATACTTTCATAGTCATAAAACACCATTGAAATAAAATAAAATAAAAATTGACCCAGATGGTATATAAGCCACAAAATATATACTATATATTGTCACATCGTCTTTCTTTCATAGACACTTTATGCACAGCCCCTGAAGGCAGGGCTCCAGCCACATCCTGTGCTTATGTGGCCTCACAGTGAGTGCCATCACTACACTCTAGAGCACGTGGGGCCAGACCTTCTGTGTTTGGTCGAACGTGATTCCCTCTTTCACAGTTGTTTTTTCTTTGAATCATTTAGCTTAAAAATTAACAAATGAACATTATGATAGCAGCAGGGCAGAATTTTGCAGAGTAATACATACCTTGGAGTATAATGAAAATTTTTTTTTTGTACACAAAGTATATGTAGAATGAAGCTTACTTTTGGGGTCACGTGTCTACAATCCTGCATTTTAGAGTATCTTGATCTTATTTTCTGAAGGAATGATGCATTTTGAACCTATGCTCACCCACCCACTGTTTAATCTACCCAGTCTGATGATGAAATGCATTAGCTTATAAAAGAATAACTTTATGGCTAGGGGCTGATGTCAACATATATTGCTATTTTGTTCACTCTTATCTTAGAAGCTGCCCTTTTAGAATTTTTAACTTGTCCACTGTTCGTTCTCTGATGGGCAAACCCTTGAGCGTCAGGAGACAGCTGTCAATTAGCACTATCCTTCTTCACAAACCATTTTACCTCCCAAGCCTCTGTTTCTTCATCTGTGAAAAAAGGGACTCTTCAGACCCTGAGTGTGTGACCAGGAAGCCTCTTTTAATGGACTGCAGACGTTAGTAGGATGTCCAAGGGACTTGAGCTGCATCTGTGTTATTTTACTAGAGCTCAGTCATGGAAACTGGTAGCAGAGCCCTTTAAGTTGAATGATGGGTGGGTTCCCACCTTGACTACAGTTCTTGAAGGGGCTCTTCAAAGACTGTCAGCCCAAGAGAAGCATTTACTCTAGGAGTCCCACTTGGTTTGGGGCCAGTCACTTTTCGAAGTGAATTGGACAGATATAACCCCAGCCACGTATCATTTACATTTAATACAGATAATAATGACCTGGACAGGGATAGTAAGCATGTAAAATTTAAAAGACACGTGCCTTACATTAGATCAGTTACATAGGTAGGCTAGGAAGTCGCCGAGTGCAGGAACACCTTGTGGGTTCACCTTAGCAGATGCAAACATGTGTCAGTGAAGAATTTGAACAGCTGGAAAATTAGTGGAAAAAGGGTATTCAGCATTTGACTCCCTTCCCTTTTCCCTTGATGAGATCCGGTAAATGACTGAAGATTTGAAAGGTCTTCCTTCTCCTGGGATCCTCCCCTGCATGGGATGCTTTCCAGCAGGATAATGGAAGGCAACAGAGCAGAGCCTGGGGTTGGCTTCCACTTGGACCTCTTCCCAGTCCCTCTCCCTGGGGAATGGAAGAGTGAGTCTTCAGGCTACAATAGACTGGTGAGTTAAGTTTATGAAGAATCTTCTAAATAACCCTGGTGGGCGTGGCATGGAACCAACATGCTGCGTGTGCACTTGTAGGAGAGTATCGAGGCCACTGGACATTGCCCACACGTTGGGGGGAGATTGAGAGTGAAAGTTGACAGTGGGGCAGTCTCTCCTAGAAGACACTGAGTGTGGCTTTTCTAAGTTTTGAATAACTTTCAGCTTAAATACAACTTTAGAATTAAACAGAAATGTATAAATTTAAGGCAAAGAGACACTGCGGTTATTTAAAATGGGAATATAAAGTCAATAGTGATTTCTAAAATAGATTTTCTTGACAGTCATTCTAAAATAGAACTTCATAAACCACAAATTCTGTTGTCTAGCATCTGTTTAAAAATAAGGTTGATAAAATTGGCCATATTCTGGTAATGTGGCAGTCGATAAAATTAAAAGCTACAAAAGTACCTGAACAGATAAAATAATTAAAATGAAAAATGAAAAAAAGTCAGGCGAAGTATTACCCCTTGCATCATCTTTCTAGGTTGATACCCTCTAGCGAGCATCCTGGCTTCATAATCTATGCTTTTTGCACATCCACTAATTTTATAAGGGTGACCATCAGAGCAGATACCCATAAACACGCTGCCAAGTTCGTCAAAGCCACATTCTTCTATTATTAATGGCAACTCTAAGACCTTGGAACCTCTAATTCTTTGCATCATTTACTGTCAACTTTAAAATGTCATGTTTGTAACTAAGCACATCATTCATGTGTTTCCAGTTGCTTATGTAAGATACTGCCTAAATAAAAAATCCTCTAGAAACATTAAAGGCCAGACACATACATCTCTTTGTAGTGTTTCAGAAAGAAGACTATGTATGCCATGACAGTTGCTTGTTTTTTAGGCAACTTGAATAATGCACCGCAGGCTTTACAACTCTTCTTAAAAGGATAAATAATTCTTTGAACTGACAGTGAACAGTCTTTTCAGAGCTGCAGAATTTTTGTCTGATGGCCTGCAGCGAATGTAATAAACTATAAGAAAGGCTCCATAATCTAAATATTTCAGTAGTTTGGAGAAGATTCTAAGAGATCTTTGCTGATGTGCTTTTGATATAGCAATGATAAACTAATTATATATAATATTACATATATACATATATTTGTAAGCTAGGCAGACAGAAATTTCCAGAAAACCCTAATTAGTATAACTCAGTAGTTAAAGTAAAAGCATGATAATTGAGACCTCAACCATGCAATGGTTTTTTTAAAAATTTTTTATTTATTTATTTTTATGGCTGTGTTGGGTCTTCGTTTCTGTGCGAGGGCTTTCTCCAGTTGCGGCAAGTGGGGGCCAGTCTTCATCGCGGTGCGCGGGCCTCCCATTATCGCGGCCTCTCTTGTTGCGGAGCACAGGCTCCAGACGCGCAGGCTCAGTAGTTGTGGCTCACGGGCCTAGTTGCTCCGCGGCATGTGGGATCTTCCCAGACCAGGGCCCGAACCCGTGTCCCCTGCATTGGCAGGCAGATTCTCAACCACTGCGCCACCAGGGAAGCCCCATGCAATGGTTTTAATTTATATCATCCCATGCCATCTTCCTCAGGACAACCTAGAGTTTCCATGTTACTAGTGGAAAAAAAAAATCTCAGACCGAGTAATTTGCAGAAAACCATTCCATCGAGTCTGATGCCAAAGTTCATAGTCATTTCATATCCCACAGTGCTTCTTAATAGTAGTATATGTATTCCACGTTCATATTTGCACAGTAGTAAGACAGTAGGTCAAGAAGTGTGTGTGATGCAAGTTTTGTTTATTTTATTTTACTGTTTATTGCTCTTAAATCCAGTCTGAGAATATGTTGACATGATATGATGACAAAATATGTCTGTCATCCTTCCTATCCCCGTTTTATTATCTGTGTTAGATTGCAACTGGTACACAGCTGGCATCGTATTGGTTCAATTCAATTTGCAAAGTGAATTTAGATCACTTAAAAGTTAATATGCCAAAAATCACTTTAAATAATTTTTCCTTTTTCCTAGTCTTGGGAAGATCTTACAGGGAGTTCAATTCAAGGCAGAAGAGTTTATTGGACTAAGCAGAGGTGGTCATTGGGAAGGGAAATCTCCTTTGAGGGTCCAGAATTTGGATTCACATCACAGCATGGGATTTTAGAAGTGTCATTTCTGTTCTAAAATCTGGGAGTTTGTCAGTCACAAAAGTCTGAGACCTAAATTCTACATCTGCTGTTCTTTGCAAGGATCCCTGTAAGGCACTGGGATTATCGCTAAGTTGTTTCCCAATGGAGTGCCTTCCTTTCTGAGAGCTTAGCTCATTAGTCTCAAATTCATTTTTACCTTCTTACTTTTTGAATATTCCAAAAGTTATTTTTAATCTAAGGATTAGTAGAGGAATCCCTCTAGTTTTAATGCAAAATTTTCAGAGATTGTGAAAAAAGAGAAGGTAATAACTCCTAGTCCGGACATCATGATTTAAATTCTTCATTAGACAGTATATTTTTAGTTTAACAAAAATACCAAGGATGAACCATTAATAATTTTAGAGTGAAAAAAGAGATATGTCAAGAGGCAGAGGCTTCTGCAAGGTATTACAGAGAGTGTTATCCACGAAGTCACACCGTGGAGAAAATAGTTCACCTTTGTCATTTAATGTGAAGACAGAGGACATGCCTGCAAGCACTCAGGAGAAAATGCTTCAAAGATATGCTGAGATTCTGTCTAGGCAACATAAAATCTTGTTCACATAAAATCAACATACATTTAATTATTGTGGATTTCACACGTATTTATGAGTTGAATGCTGTGATTACCATTATGTAAATTTATTAAATAATGATGAGTAAAAACAAAACATCTGCATTGGGCATAAAGTATACAGGCATGTTTCCTGTACTTGTAGCTGAGAATCAAAGATGTAATACACCAAGTCAGACATGACCAGGATATGGGTTAAAGCAGTGGTTTTCAATATTTCCTCCACCCAAAGCTCCTTTTAAAGTGTGTGTGTGTGTGTGTGTGTGTGTGTGTGTGTGTGTGTTGAAAGGGGTATTAAAGCTTGGTCTGTACAAAAACAAAGGAAAGTTGAAGACTTTTAAGATGAGTAAAGTATTTCCTATGAATATACATCCTGGAAATATAGCTTGCCCATAGATAAGCGTTAAAAATCACTATTTTTTGCATATTAAATTTCAGGTGTTTTAAGTTAGTACACACAAAATATCTGTTACTAAAATGAAGAGATCAAGAACTAAGAATATAACTATTTTTTACTCCATTCTTCTTTATATCACAAAATTTACCTTTCAGCCAATGCGATGGTTACCTTTATCGTGTGAGATAAATGAATGCCTTTGGTCGTTTTGGTGGTAGGGCATTCTAAATCTTATGAAAGGCACACCTGAACAGGTGGTAAATCTTCAGGTTTCCTCTTGGCGAAGGCTGTGCACAGAAAAGGAAATTACCTGTTGTGGATTAATTCTGTCTCATGCTGCTATTTCTTGTTCTTATGAATTCTATTTCCTATAAACACCATTAGTTGACGGATCAGTGGTTTGCTATTATTAACCAGGTTAGGAGTATTTTTGAGTGTCCCTGTCCAAAAGTTACTCAGCACGGGTTTGAACCACACCATATGTCCAGTGCAGTGTTGCTACATTTTTGTCAAGATAATGCAATGCAGCGGAGTCCTGTGCATTCCCCTCAGCTAAAAGGGAAGAAAGTCTTTGCCTTTTTCTAAGGGTAGGTAGGCGTTGGATTTAGTTCTCCTGTCACTGGTTTTTGTTTATCTCCTGACAGGTCTTAAGATATGATTTCAATCTGCTTTATTTTTAAAAATGTTCTTTGAACTCATCAGGTATGTTTTTAAATTAAATCAAAATAGATTTAAAACTAGGAGAAAGATCTTTCTGATGAATTTGCCACCTTGTTTTAAAATGAGATGCATATAGTACAATGGCTGAGGGAGTGGGGTCTCCTGTCGGTGTGACATAATTGAAGTTCTGGCTGTATCACTCAATATCTGTGTCTTTAAGCTAATTATTTAACATTCCTGTTTTTCAGTTTTCCCATCTCTAAAATGGGGGGTAATCAATGTGTCCGTTTTCTACTGCATAGTTTTGTGTGTGCATGTATTTGTGTGTGGAGTAAATGGGTTAACACATATGGAGTATTTAGAACAGTACTTTGTGTGTAGTTGCCATCCAATAAATGCTAGCTAGTATTATTACTGCCGATACTGTTACCGTGTATACTCATTTAGGAATATTTACTATGTACCTAGTTTGCGCCAAGCACTGGGTTTACAATGATGAAAAAAATATTTAGATCTTACATTCTACTGGTGGGAGACAAATAATAAACAAGAATATATAAGCCAAAAAGAAATCAAATAAACCATAGAAATGCATGAATTAACATGGGGTGATCTAATTGAAAGATGTGAGATACTTTAGTCTATGAGTCTGTGACATAAACTCAAAATTTTTAAATAATAAAAATCAAGCCCAAAGATGTTACAGGGGAAAAGCATTGGTGGCGGGTGGTGGGAAGAAGGAATGGCTTGAAGGAGTGGGCAAAGGGGAGAGAGTCAAAAAGGTTGTCCAAAGTTAGCATATGGAGAGCCATTAGGCCAGGATAAGGAATCTGGATTTTGCTTTATATGCACCTGGAAGCCACTGGGGAGGAGAGACTGATCACATTTATGTTCTAAAACGATTCTTCTCAGTTATGAGTGGACCCTTGGGTTTGGGCAAAAGAGGAAGCAGAGAGCAGGCAGGAGACCCCCAGTGGGGGCCAGGTGAGAAACGATGGCAGCCTTGTCTAAGGAGGTGGGAGTTGAGATGGAAGAAAAGGAAATATCTGATTAATTTTTGGAATTATTTTTATGCCACGCCCTCTACTTGACAGCCTATCAGACAGGCATCCAAAATTACTTGATGAAGACAGTTGTCATTCATCACATATTTATTGAACAACGGGATACTGTGCTAGTTATTAAACTTTTAGTCTGGTGGGGAAAATGGACACATAAGAATTCATATGATACAATGTGGTAACGGTTTCAGTGCTTGTGAATCACTGGCACAGGCGCTCACAGGAACTCACTTGTCTGGGGTTATTCACGAGAATTCACTGAAGAAATGGTATTTACTTGCAGCTTCAAATGATAGTTCGGAGTTTGCCATGTTGAGAAACGGGCAGAAATGCCTCTGGGAGGAGAATTATGAACCAGTGTGACTGGAATATAGCAAATAGCCAAGAGTGAGAATTATGAAGAGAAGGAGGCATACGATAGAGGTTTATTTTGCAGGAAAGAGAGAGTACTGGGGAAGTGGCAAACAAATCTGAGATATTAAAAAAAGTTTTGACAAAGATTCAGAATTTAATCTGAGAAAAAAGTAAACCAGATACCAAATGAACCAATACTTTTATATCTTAACTTTAATTCTGATGAGAATTTACCACAAAATCAAGGGCAATTGATCAAATCATTCTTCCATAGAAAAAGATAAAAATGATAATATATCTGCAGGGCATGTAGAGTTAATTAATTAATATGAATACATAAAATTTTTCCATTATGAATCATGTCAACTACTTATTGTACAAGAGTATTCATTCATTTCTTTTAACATATAGCATAAGCATGGAAGGAATACTTCAGTGTATTTATTCAATAGTAACAACAATAATACTGGTATTAAATGAAATTTATTCAAGACAAAAAATGTTTGAAAGAACTTAACAAAAAAATATGTACACAAACATTAGTTGCTGCAAAATAACAAAGGACTAATGTATTTGCTCTCATGAATTCATAACAATAAATAAGAAAAACATTAAGACAAATAAATGATCAAAGAGCTTGAACAGATAATCAGAAAGAAGGAAAAACAAGTAGCTAAGACATATAATGCAATGTAATGTACTTATATATAATATATGCATATGTACTTAATATATTTACATGTCTGTATATTTAACTTTCACTTGAAAGTGTGTAAGTTAAAATTCAACTTATATTTTTTATCAGATTAACTTCTTAGGAAGCAATTTGACAATATTTATAAATTTTCTTTAAAATTTACATATATTTGCTAAGTAATTCTGTTTGGTGAGAATCTATCCTAAGGAAATGAACCTAACTAGAAAAATATTTCTGTGTAATAATTATTTTGCAACCATAAAGAATTGAAAACACCTTAAATTTCCAGCTACAAGGAAATGTTTTGGGCATCAATGGTAAAATCACTTCATGTAATATGATAGAGATTTTAAAATAAGATATGTGAAAAATATGCAATAACATGGGGAAAGCTTCTGACATAAAATGCAGTAAAAAATCAAAGTAATATTATGTTCAAGCTTAAAATATATGAACTATCTTAGGCAGAGAGAGATTAAAATAAAAGCCGTTTAGTATGTGGTTGTTTTTAGGTGAACAGATATGGGTCATTTTTTTCTTTGAATGTTCCATATTTTCTTGAAGTAGCAAATAATTTTATAACATGTTTTATTTGACAATTTACCCTTCTCTTGTCAGATGGTAGATTAATTCTATTTTAAATTTGTAAAAATTTGACACCAGAGAATTTTTTTTACTTGATCAGGCACAGTGCTAGGTGCCAGTGGCCAATGACGGTGAAAACCCGTTCCTTGTCTGGGAGGAGCTCCCAGACTCAGGTGTGCTCAGGTGCACACCCCTGCTCAGGTCTCTAGCTCATTGACGCCATTATAACCTTGGGGTTCTAAACGAGTGCTATCCATCCATTTTTAAAAAAGATTTCTAGGGTGGTCTTTTGATTTACCCTAGAAACTCAGCACCTTCCTACTTCTGTCTGAACAAAATTCTCTATCATGTAGTTTAAACTCATTTTTCCTAATACTGTCTTTATAAGAGATGTTGAAAAGTTGATCACATTCTTCATATAATAACCCGTCTAATATGAAAAGTAGAATTACATTCTCTATTGTCTTCCCAGAATAAGCTGCCTGTGCTTTCCATGTTGAGAGACATTTTCAGAGGTAATAAAAAGGACTTTGTTTTACACCTGTAGTCTATTGCTGATCCTTGCAGTTTGTGATATATTCACGGACATGGCCTTAACTGTTGAGTTCACATATGTCCAGCTGGACTCTACCTAGCACTTCAGGGCTTTTGTGTTTCCTGATGAATTGGTTTTCATTTTAATGCATATTTGTGCGTAACTTTTTACTGTCTGTTTCAGACCACATTTTTTGTATGAACCAAACATGAGGCTTGAATTATGTTTTTCTCAGTTGAATGTTATTTGAACACTTAGAGAGAAGGTTCTGTCTCTCCAGATTGTTAATTATTAGGTGGTAGAGTATAAGAATCTAAAGCTTCTCTCTCTGACATAAATGACATCTCTATCTTCTTGGTGACCCATTGAACCATCTTGTTATGGAAGCAATTAAACTGATTGCTATGGTGAGTTTATCATTAGACTTATCATAAGATTAGCCAGATTTTTGATGTAAATAGTTTTCTTAATTTGTCTCTATCTGAATAATATAGTGTGCTTTTCCTTGTATATTTTAGTGACCTAAGGAACAGTGCTAGAAATTTCCAGATGACATTGGTAGTTTTTGTTTTTAATTTAAATTATAAAATTAACATATTCATCCTAAAAAGTTGAAACATGACAGGTCAGGAATGAAGAGTAAAATTCTTCTCCTCCTTCTTCCGTTATTCCCCGTTTCCTCCGTTGGAACCTCTATTGAGATTTTCTAATACAGTTTATATATAATTTAGACATTTTTCTGTGTCAACAACATTCTATGTGTGTATAATATAGTATTACTTATATAACTTTTATATAGTATCTACATATCTTGTTTTTAGACAAATGAGATCATTATTCTGCAGTGTTCTCTTTTCACTTAATTACAAAATCATGCAAAACTTTTCCCGTTTGTCATTTTTAGATCTTTCTTATTGTTTTTCACAGCTACACATTATTCCTTTGTATGGATTACTATGAATATTCCACTAACCCTTAAAGAGTTAATTAGATTAATGAAAGAAATATTTCTTAAAATAAATGACTTGAAATTAAACAGTCATGCTTAATTTACAAAGAAATTACTCAGAAGTACAAAGACTGAATGTTCTGGTGAAGTTATTGGACCTCGAGGAAAAAGGTGAAATTTCCAGTCAAAATTATTGTGTTAGAATGATGCCTATAAGTCAGGTTGAGTTCCTGCAATGTCCTGACCTAGATTGACTGCTAGGGATGCAGTAAACAGCACAGGCCAGATCTCTCCTCAGAGTGCATACAGTTTGTGCCCATAAGGATGGACACATATTGCTGTCAGTTTTTCACTATTGCAACATTTTTCTCTTTTAAGAATTGATTTTATTTCATTTACATTTCTTGTTTTCATAAGTTTATTTGGTCCTATTCTAATGTCTTAGGATGCTGTATTTCATGATTTATTGCTTCCCTTCTGATCTATTCTTAGTTAAGTTGACTGTATTCTTTTTTGTGCTTGTTAGGGTATAAAAAATTGCCAGCTGGACTAACTGGTCTCTTTTAGTGCTTTTTAAAATATTCTTAGATAATAAATTTGGATAATCATTTCTTGATTATTAACTTTATACAATTTCTCCCTGCCTTGAAAAATGAGACAGTCGTTAATGTTTACATTTTCCTTTACTTCATAATTTTAGGGTTTTAAATTATTATTTTTACATTGTCAAGGATTATAACATTTGCACTCTATTCTGTAACTGTAATTCCCATATTTATGCAGATCTATTTTTTCATTTATATTGATTCAGCACTAATCTTTCATATAGCACAAATTATGATTTATCATTTGGTTGGATATATATATGTGTATATATGTATAATACATATAATATATGTATGGTATATAATTTTTTAAAGACTCACCAATAGATTCCTTATGTCTTTGAATGTCTAAAAATTCATTTCTTTTGTCTATATACTTGACTCAAAATCCTGGCAGAGTATAAAATTTGGGAATCATATATTTTTTCACCTCTCCGCTGTGTTGGACATTGAAAATTGATGTGGACATGTCTAAGGTCTATCTGAAATGCTCCTGAATTTGCTTTTCCTACATTACAGTGCGGAGTGTCAGGTGCTGGAGGTACAAGGATGGAAAATTCTCTGACTCTCATTGAGAAGCTCCCAGAGTAGGATGTGGTCGAGTTCCAAGTCAGTTGTCTGACTTATGGGCATCATTCTAACCCAACAGTATTGACTGGAAATTTCACCTTTTTCCTCAAGGTCCAATAACTTCAACAGAATATTGTCTTTATACTTCTGAGTAATTTCTTTGTAAATTAAGCACGACTGTTTAATTTCAAGTCATTTATTTTAAGAAATATTTCTTTCATTAATCTAATTTTTTTCTTTTTCATTTTTTGTTTCCTTCAGGAATATCAATTTTCCACATTTGAATGTTTTTTTAAATCTTCTATGACTATTATTTTCTCTTCAATGTGTTTATCCTTTTATCCTTTAATTTTGTGTGATTTGCTAGAATGAGAGAGGAAGAGAGAAAAGGCATTTTTAAATTGTGTTTTGGTTATGAATTGCATTTCTTTTAATGTTTTTGAAAGACAAGTAAATATTAGAACTGTCTTTCTTGGACTTCCCTAGTGGTCCAGTGGTTAAGACTTTGCCTTCCAGTGCAGGGGGTGAAGGTTCGATCCCTGGTTGGGGAGCTAAGATCCCACATGCCTTGCGGCCAAAAAAACCAAAACATAAAAAAACAGAAGCTATACTGTAACGAGTTCAATAAAGACTTTAAAAATGGTCCACATCAAAAATATCTTAAAAAAAAGAACTATTTTTAAAATTAATTTGTGGTGAGAGTCCAAGTTTCTTTGGATTACTGAAAGAAGAACATAGGACTTATGTGGGATGCCTTCCCTTTTCCACTCCAGTCTCCTCTCAGCTCTTCTTCGTCCTGCCTGGAAGGCCGATCTTGACCTTTGACCAATGGAGAGCATTAGCAAGCAACAAGCAGGAAGTGAGGTTGGGGACTTCTTCCTCATACCGTCATCTGAAGTGTCACTGTGGGCCAGCTGTGTCCCTTGACGAAAGGTCATCGCTTCTGTGAGAGGGGTCGTCTGACTCCCGGTTTGCATAATCACTTGCTGCCTTGCCCCTTTGGCTCAGGTGTGGTAGGAACCCCCTGATCCCCATCTTCATTTCCAGGGTCCTGTTACTATCCCTTGTGGTTTCTATACGTCCTGCCCGGACTCTTGTAAACAATGCCTCTATAGACCCCCTTCTCAAATTACCCAGTTGAAGTGTGTTGTTTTCTGCTGGAAGCCTGAATGATGCCGCAAGAGGCCCTTGGGCTTACTTGGTTTATATAAGTATTTTTATAGTGTCTGGAATTCCCCTAGAACAAACACAGATGGCCCGGTGGTCATATAGCTCAATCAGCTGAAATGGGCAGGACATTTATTTTTGGCCACCTTTCATGCTTTAAGTGGAAGCCTGCATAATATTACTTCACAAAGTTAGAGAACTGCAAGTATGCCTCAATGTCAATAGTAGATGCTACTTTTAGGGAAAGAGAGGAAAGAAAGGATGCAAACCTTTTCTGAGCATTGACTTCTTTTTTTTTGAGAAGGAGATAGCCAACCTTATCTTTATTTAATACAGATATATTCATTAATTAAATCAATTTGCCTCTTAAAAAAGCCTTAGCCTATGAGCATGATGTAAGATACTTCTGCATCTTCATCAGAGGACAGTCCAGTGAGTAGAACCACTATAATCCCTCCTGTTTTTATTTTAAACATTTTTTAAATAATTTTTATTGGGGTATAGTTGATTTACAATGTTGCATTAGTTTCAGGTGTACAGCAAAGTGGATCAGTTATACATATATACATACTCTACTCTTTCTTAGATTCTTTTCCCATATAGGCCATTACAGAGTATTGAGTAGAGTTCCCTGTGCTATACAGTGGGTCCTTATTAGTTATCTATTATATATACAGTAGTGTGTACATGTCAATCCCAGTCTCCCAATTTATCCTTCCCCACTACCCCCAGCATCGATTTCGTGTTGGTGTCAGTGCTCTACATTTCATTATCATATGTAATCCAAGTAAGACTCTCCTAAGAAAGGTATTTTTTCCTTCCTTTTATAGATGAGTGTCATGAAGTTTAGCCGGTCTTAAGTTGTCCAACGTCTCAGGAATGGTAAATGGCAGAGCTGATTCAAACTCTTTCTATCTTAATCCATCAAACTTGGTTCCCTAAACCGGCTGTACCTCAGAAGTACATAGGGAGCTCTTCTAAAAATCCAGATGGCCAGGAGTAACCCAGAGTAGTACTGAAAAGAAAACCCTACAGGGGAGCAGCCTGTGGGTATCTTTTTATAAACTCCACTCACCCCCACCGCAGTGATTCTGATCGCAGCCAGATTTGGAAAGACTGGGTTAAAGCTTCTGATGGGTTCTGTGCTTAAATGACAAACTTTTCTGCTTCTTGAACATTTTGCTGTTACCTAAAACAGAGCCATATATACCAGAGATTAAATCATTACACCGTATAAGAGTGTTTACTGTGATTTTCCCTCTAGGCTGCTTTTTTTTTTGAATTCTGAATTTTAATAATAGTTCATGAATTAAAGGCAATTTTATATCCTGAAGCACTGTACTAGAAATATTTTTATCTTTACTAATATTTATTATCTAAAAACAGAATATTATTTTAGGTTCCATGAAAATCCACTGCGTCAAACTATCAATACTGATAAAGTAAAAAACAAGCTGTTAGGTATATGTTTTAATAAAAGTTGGCATAAAATGAGCATATCGGCATTTGTTAATCTCATAATCTCTCTAATCTTCATGCACAACAGATATTATCTCCACTGTGAGTGCCTCTCCTGTTTTTTGAAGAGTGAAGAAAACGTGATAGTATATAAACCCTTAACACTTGGGACCGAATTTTTGTTATGTTCTTAAATCATAGTACCATGTAATTTTCACCACCTATATTCCTTTTTTTTTTAAATTTTAAATATTTATTTATTTATTTATTTATTTATAGGCTGCATTGGGTCTTCGTTGCTGCACACGGGCTTTCTCTAGTTACGGCGAGCGGGGGCTACTCTTCTTTGCCGTGCGTGGGCTTCTCATTGCGGTGGCTTCTCTTGTTGCGGAGCACGTGCTCTAGGCGTGCGGGCTTCAGTAGTTGTGGCTCACGGGCTCAGTAGTTGTGGCTCGCGGGCTCTAGAGCGCAGGCTCAGTAGTTGTGGCGCAGGGGCTTAGTTGCTCCACGGCATGTGGGATCTTCCCGGACCAGGGCTCGAATCCGTGCCCCCAGCATTGGCAGGCGGATTCTTAACCACTGCGCCACCGGGGAAGCCCTATATTCCCTTTTCCTATCTTTAAAATGAAAAATCTTCCTTGCTTAACACCAAAGGAATATTTATCAAATCTCCTTTTAAAAAATAAATCACTGATTCCTAAGATGATATGGAGTGAAAGCATCAATAAAATACAGGTAAAAGTGAACTTTTTGGGGTCCTCATAAAAAGCCCAAATACCAATGAAAATGTGTTACTTCTGTGTGTCCCCTGCCTACCATATGCCTGCCTCTTAGTAGGTGCTAAATTTTGGCTATAATTGGCTATATTGGATTATTATTACATGATTTAATAAAAGAAGTCATGAAGTTTTCTTAGCGCTACATTTACATAAAAAATTATCACAAGTAATCATCCCTGCTAGGAATTTTAGAAAGACCGTCTAAAATAAACAACTGCCTATTTAGAGGCAGTAATGCTGAAAGATTCTCAGCAATAGGAATTGTAGCACCATTTTCCTTTATTATAGCTCCTCACAGGGACAGAATGAACATGGAATGAAAAGTAAAACTTTTTGAGTTTCATCACTTGCAAGGGAGGGCCAAACAATAAAAGGTGGAAAATAACAATTTTGAATTTTTATTTCTATTTTAGATGGTAAGTTATTGCTTCTGAAAAGTTTTAGATTGTTTAATCTAAATATTTTATGTTAAGCATTTAAAATGTTTATTTTTGACGTATGAACCTTAAAATGTTTTATCCTGAGTATTTAAAATATTAAAAACAGTGCAAGTCCTTCTTGTACTATCCGTGAAGGGCAGTTTTCCCCAACTATGTCGTACTGAAGATCAGCTTCTGCTTTATAATGTTCAGATCTGTTTGTCCAGTGGAATTTACCTGGGCCTCAGCCCCAGCTGATACGGGGTGAGTGCATGAGCCCACTGCTTCTACGTGGCCTAACCTCAGGGGACTGAGATGAATACCAACCCTCCACGACTCCTGGTACCACTCGCTAATGAAGCCGTTCATCTCATCTGTGAGCTATTTAGGATGGTCACACCTAAGAGGCCATGGGCAGAAAGAGTCCGCCGTATCCCCAGCCCAACAAAACCTGTTGGCTACCCTCTATTTGTATGGTAATAATCTCCTCTGTATTTGAAATTCAAAGAAAAAAAATCATTTTGTCTCTAATGAAAAAATCATTTTCAGGAATTTGTTATGAAAATCCCTGAAAATAGACTAAGGGTAATTTGAATTCTAGGAATACACTTGCAGATTTCTTTGTGTGTGATACATTTATAGAAAATATTGGACATTGAAAGCTCATAGCTACCCTTGTTGGTAAGGAACCATTTAGTTATTATTTTTGAGGCCTGCTGTCATCTTTCCTTCCCAAGTTAGGGAAAAAAGGGGGTAGTGTAACGGGTTATTTTGGAATATGCAAGACATACGCTTATGAGCTATAATTACATAGTGACATCTTGGGAACTGCTATTTGGATGCTGGTTCCAGCTAATTTATTATTCTTTAAAGATGCTACATTCATATCGGTTTTCATTTACTTTTGTTTTTTTCTCATTTCTTTATAACTGAGAGCACAGTGATTGGTTTAAATATGTCAAAGATTTTTCTCTACAACCTGCAGCCGAGGCTGAATTAAAACTTTTTATACCAGCCAAGAAGCTAAGGGTAAAGCTCCTTAAATGTTATGCAAAATCCTCTCATTGCCTCTTACAGAACTTGTGCTTTGTTTTTGGTGCTTAGTTGAGCCCTATTGTAGGACAGCCCTGATGGATCTTACCAGGCACCCTCTGCCCTTTTCCATTTTCCCCAGATACTGATCTAAACTAAAATTACGTGCATTTTATTTGTAAAACAGTCTAAGTTATCCATTTTTCAGATATTTTTGAGTGTCTCCTATGAACACAGTTTCTGCCCTTCAGTAGCTGACAGTGTATTGGACAGAGCCAGGGAAAGAGTTACAATGCGGGCACTATGGGAGCCCTGGGAGGGATTGCTCCCATCTCTGCAGGAGTCAGGAAGGGTTTCCTGGGGAAGTAACTTATCTGCTGAGCCATGAGGTGAAAGAGGTGGTCTTCAGAGAAGGGGAGTGGGGCAGGGAAGAGCACCGGAAGCAAAGGGATCCCACATCTAAGCACAGGAGATGAGAAAGGCCAGGCTACCCTGGGGAGAGTGCAAGTGGCTGGGTAGGATTCAGCCTATCTACAGAATGGCTTAGAATATGGTCAGTTGTTTTCCTCTCAATCCCGGTGTCCATTCTACTTCTTGGCACTTTTAGTGCAACGGACAGTAGTTATGTGATACAGGGGGAAAACATTTTTATCTTTAGTATGTTGTGGTGAATTGGAGAAGAGAAGCAACTGCAGGCTTGCAGAGGGAATGAAAACATAGTTGTACTGTGATACTGCCCTTGGCACTGTCCAGAAAGCGAATGCAGAGTGGCTCAGGACAGCCCAGCAGGCTGGCTCGCGGCCACCACCGTGCTTGTGGGGTATCGCTTTGCTCAGTCCTCACTGGATACTGAATCAAACTTCCTGTTTTCCAGAAAGTGTGCTTGGGTTACCATAATCGTTGGTGACCCAGTTTATTTTGTACTTGAGATAACTTGAGATTTAGTTTTTACTTGAGGTACAAATAACTGAGGATTTGAGTGTCATTTATGTATATACAAGGTAATTATGCTTCAACTGGTGTCTTAAAAATTTGCTTAAAATTTTTCTCTCCTCTCCTTTCCTCTCTCTCCTGTTTCCTCCTTTACCCTCCTCTCTTCTTCCCTGCTTCTCTCCTCCACTTCCTTCTGCTTCCTCCCTCCCTTCCTCTTTCTCTCTCTCTCTCTGCACTAAACATCAAGGACTTCTCTGGTGATGCACTCACTCTTACCAAATCTGCGAATTAGAGATGGCTTGAAAAGGTGTCGGACAGAGTAATCCTTGTAGAGAGGTGAGGGGCAGCTCCCTCCTCTCAGAACTGTTGTGCAGGCAGCAGTTACACTTTATGCTTTGAAAAGAAAAAAGTGTTTGTGACTTTTTTTTTTTTTTCAGAGCAAAGACATAAAGCACTGGAGCATGAAAGAAATATCATTGGAATCAGAGGCAGGCTCCTAGTCCTGGCCTCTGTCACAAGCCAGCTAGCTATGTGGCATCCTGGATGACCTGTTTTAGCTATAAAATGTAATATTGGGCTATAGGAGATGTTCAGTGCTTTCTCTTTACTAGTCTGTAATTCAAGTTTCATTCATTCATTTGCTCGTTCATATAGCAAACATTTGTGGAGAAACTAGAATGTTTTGGGAGGAGTTTTAGGACTGAGGATTGTGAAGGCAGAAGAATTTTACCTTCAAAGAGCTATGAAGGGGGAGGGCCTCCCCAGGAGTGATAAACCCAGAGATAAGCAAATATATATCGATAGTGGGAGAGGGCACGTGCTGTGAGAGAGGTGTACTCAGGTGCTGTAAGAACAAGGATGGCCTTAGCTGATGGAGACTGGAGTCAGGAAGTTTTTACAAAGGGAGGGCTGCTAGACGAGCCTTCCTTCCGCTGTTAGGTGGGGGCAGGAGACCTTGCTGACAAAGGGGAGTGTGGCCGTCGTACCCTCGGGAACCGTGAGCCCTCAGTCTGTCTGCAGGGGCCACGTGTGCCGATGAGGGCTGCGCCCGAACCTGCACAGGCCGCGGCGGGCTGAGGCCAGGTCCCCACGCTGGTTTTGGGTCTGTCATGCTTGGATTTTATCTGGAGAGTGGTGGTGGGCCACAGAAATCTTCCCGATAAGGGGGTGAGATCCTTCTATTTGCCTTTCAGGGCAATCTCTTTGCGCCTTGGAAGCAGCATTTATCAAGTGAGAGAGAGTGGCATGGACATATATACACTACCAAACGTAAAATAGATAGCTAGCGGGAAGCAGCTGCATCGCACAGGGAGATCAGCTCGGTGCTTTGTGACCACCTAGAGGGGTGGGATAGGGAGGGTGGGAGGGAGACGCAAGAGGGAAGAGATATGGGAACATATGTATACATATAACTGATTCACTTTGTTATAAAGCAGAAACTAACACACCATTGTAGAGCAATTGTGCTCCAATAAAGATGCTAAAAAAAAATTAAGAATAAACTCTAAAAAACAAAAAAAAAACCTGAGCCGATGAATGAGGAGAATGGTTTCTAACTTATTCAGATCATGTTCTGTTTTGAGAGTGCTATCTCCAGAAAAATGCATCTACAGGTAAATCTATATCTGTATAGTCGCAGGGGGCAGAGAGACCCCCCTGACGACCGTCCAAGATCACAGTGGATAAACTCCCTGCGCTAACATCGTATATTTACTTTTATTAGTTTGACGTCAGTGGGATTTGTCCCGAAGCTGCTGACCTGATCCTGAAAATTCCACGTTATCGTTCATATCCTCCATTCAGTTAATGAAACCAAGAGCACATCTCTCACAATTTCATGTGTAGTCCCTCTGACATTATCCATGGCATAAAATAGGTGGAATAAATAATTCATTGAGACAGCTGTCACTCTAGGCACTCAGGACAAGCTGGAGTCATCAGTCTGCTGCCATATGCTACCATACTCTTCCCATATGCTCCCAGCCCTCAGACCGAAGGGACAAGGGGGCAGGAGCTGGCCACTGAAGCAGCGGTTTGGCAAATGATAGGCAAGCTCTTAGAGTCCTAGGCAGGCGGGCCAGTGTTTAGGCTAAAAAGGGAGCTAAGGCAGAGTAAGTGAGCTGAGGGCAGCGTGAGGGTGTGAAGAAAGAAAACAGCAGACCGGGCAAGCAGGAGTGGGGAGAGGCAAACAGGATCCGCGGCTGCCCCACTTCCTGACGCCACCTTGGGGGAGGGTACAGGAGCAAAGGAGTAGCACCCCTGCCCCGTGCAGGGGCTGAGGTCGCGGCTGTGCCCCCGGCTGTAGGCATGACTGTCTGGGGAACCGGAGCAGGGCGGGACCCCAGTTAACTCAGCTAGAAGAGAAGAAGGGAGACTAAAAGTGATCTCCCCGGAAACACTGCACACCGGCAGTCTGTCAGCATCCGTTACTTCTTTATGCAGCTCTATCCTTTCCTTGTGGCCTGGTGGAAGCAATTGTGAAAACTGGACGTAGAGGCGGAAAAAATACACATTTGTCACAAGATAAGTAGTCGGGGACTCTATTGATTAGAAATTCAGATGCACATGAAAAGGAAAAAGAAAAAGACCAAGGTGACATCAAAACCATCAGTAGACTATTGAAATCATCCACTTCCAGTAACTACTGAAAGAATCTACTCCCAGAAAAATGTTATTCTGAACACTTATTCTTGGGTGTAATGAATTTCCATCTGGTGGTGGGTATTTTTATTCTAATGAGTAAATTGTATATATTCACCATCATTTACTCTAATGCCGTTGTCATGAGAAAAATGTCAATTCAAGCCAGCCAATGCTGAATTTTGCAGTAATCTTACTGTTTTTATTATGCCAATTATTGTACAAGCCAACCCTCCCTTTCTCCTTATATACCAGGAAATGAGTTTGAAACAAACCCCTCAATTCGGATAGAAAGATGTTAATCCCATTTAAAATGTGAAGGCAAAGGAATGTTATTTTGCTGGGAAAAATACCATTTATCTTTTCAATAAATTTTCCGTTCATTCTTATTGTTTTATTCCAAACTACCTACATTTAATTTATAAACTTGATATTGCATAGCACATAATTTAAAGTCAAACTACATTCTACATAAGCTAATTTTATAGTATTATTAGCATTGTCTTAATTTGAAATCAAGAAATGCTGCCCACTTATTAAGCTTGCTTACCTTATGCTCTAGCATGAGCAATTGCTAGTAAGTTATATATTAATTTAGACAAGATCTTGTGGAGGAAATAAGTTCTGCTTAAGGTGTGGAAAATTCTGGAAGATTTATTAACTCTTTAGAACATCTAATGCAATGGTTCCCAAGAAAAGTTTGGGAAACATTCCTACAAAATTTGATGAGTTGCTGGGTACCTCTGTTTTTGCTTCTTCTATTGTTACTCTTAAAAGACCTCTTGGATGGGTGTGATCTGGGTTCTCATTCTTCTTTTCACTTTTTCCCCTCTCTTCCATCAGCTGGTACCATCCCTTCATGTTCTCAATCAAAATACCACTCAGTAATAATTTGGAGTTTGGTTGGGTGCTGCACCCAAACTGAGTTCCCAGATGGCAGTTGAGTGGTCTTGGATCCTTCTCTAATCAATGATTATATTTTATTATAATTGTCAGATTCCAGTTTTATCTTCTACAACCTACCTTCTCTACCAGAATCTGTCCCACATCAAATATGCCTTGTAAAGGTGTCCTGATGTGGGAATGTTTAGAGGACATGTGCATTGATGTACTAAGAGTTAAGGTCCCAGATGAGTTTACTTAGTCACAAGATTAGCCCTTTAGAAACTAGGTGATGGCAGGTGTTGTTTTCCTCTCTGAAGACTTGTGTTTTTAACCCAAGTAGACACATAACTACATCAAGCAGTAATAGCCTCTGGTATTCCAGCAGGAGTTTCTGAGACAGAGGAAAGGCTCTGATTTTTTTTTTTTTCCATCTAATTGCCCACCAGAAGCAGAATTCCTTGATGAGATAATTACTTACTCACAGTTTATGCGGGAAATTACATTACTTTGTAATCTTGCCTCATTTACAAGCAAGGGTCAATCTTCCATCACAGACCTTTCTGATGGTATCTCTGCCTATGGGTTAGTAAGATACCTGACTGTATGTGACAGTCTGTTTTCTTTCCTGTTTTAGAATTCTAATTTACTTCCTTAAATGGATTGTCTCCCTTCCAACAGTGCTTTATTTCCTGTGCTTTGGGGTGTGTGTGTGCGTGTGTGTGTGTGTGTTTAATTGACTGAATGTAGCTCAGTAAAATTTTCCTATCACTGTATTTAATACCCAAAGATGGTTGGACATTTGTATTTGCTCTCGGTCCTGGTTTTTCATTCAGTCCCTTTCAAGCTCAAATTTTGCTCAACTTTGATCAGAATAAATGCCCAAAGGAGTTACAGAATACAGGAGAATCATTTGCTTTCGCAGGAAGGCAGAAATGAAAGAGAAGTTCTCAGGTGGCCTCCACTGTCTTTCTGATTGACAAGGACGAAATGATTCAGTTTTAATTGATGGAAACAGAGCACTGAGAACAATGAACAGAATAAAAGGGGTTAGAATTTGAACTCTTGTTTAAAAGCAAGAACCATTGGAACTTAAATTTAAATGGAACTATCTCAGATGACCAGTGATTTTAGAGGTGTCACCCAGCTGTTTGCTGAAATGGTCTATTAATCATGAATTGAAAAAGAAAGCAAGTTGGTCAGTAGCATGCAGTCTCTACTCTATTTTTTCTGGGACTTCAGCTACACCAGTGGTTCTCAGCTGGGAGCCATTTTGCTCTCCAGGGAACATTTGCAACGTCCGAGACATTTTCAGTTGTTGTAACTGGGGTCTAGTGCTACGAGGATCTATCTAGTGCGCAGGCTCCCACCTCAGGGAATCGTCTGGCCCTGAGTATCAGTAGTGCTGCAGTTGAGAAACCTTGAGCTGTGACCCGACATTAGGTGTCCTTGACCGCTAGGCTCAGATAGAGGTCGTCTGGCCCTGAGTATCAGTAGTGCTGCAGTTGAGAAACCTTGAGCTGTGACCCGATGTTGGGTGTCCTTGACCGCTAGGCTCAAATAGAGGTCGTCTGGCCCTGAGTATCAGTAGTGCTGCAGTTGAGAAACCTTGAGCTGTGACCCGATGTTGGGTGTCCTTGACCGCTAGGCTCAAATAGAGGTCTTCTGGAGAGTCGTGGCCATCACCGCGCCTCAGGAATCTTCATAAAGTATAAAACTGCTCCTGGGTTTGGGTTATTTGGAGTGATTTAATATTTGGGGTTCCTGGGCTTTCCTGGCAGCTCCTGTCAACCCGACGCTGAGGAGTTCTAGGATCGTGGTTCAGTTCCCGAGATCTGTCTGTAACCGATGTTCAACTGTCCCCTCAGGACAGATCCAGAGCCCTGGCAGATCCCCTCTGCCGACTTTGCCTTTCTCCTGCATTTCAGGCAATTCTAGAACCCTCCCAGGAACCACAGATTCTGAGTGTGTGTCGTGGGCACTCAGTACCAGCTTAACTAACAACAGTATTAACTAGATTAACTTTATGAACGCAGCTATCCATTATGTATTTTTGGAAATTTTTGGATTGCTTGGGAGGGGTCATTAATTTAATAAGCATTTTCTCCAAATAGTGGAGAAATTCACCATCACCAACATGGTCTCCCTTGCCCTCTACTGCTGGGGGTGGAAATCCTTATTGCTCGGCAGGGGTGTTAACATGCGGAGTGTTTTATAGTCTGCCTTCGCCTGACCTTCATGATGTCAAAACATGAGGTGGGGGAAGGAATCTGCATCTTATTTTTGTAGGAGGGGAGCAGAGACCTGTCTCAAGACAATGAATGGAAGCTTGTCAGGTTATTTCTAATCATCAGGGTTTCAGATTTAAGAAGTACATGATACTTACTTTTTATTTATTTATTTATACAGTTTACAAAACTTTCATCTCTGTTATTTCAAGTAAGCCTCACCTTGGGAAGCAGGTATCATTATTTTCATCCCCATTTTATTGATGAGTTCCGTGGCAGAATCAGAACCTAAGTGCTGTTTTTTCCCCCCGGAAACTAGCGGCTCTCCTGTCTGTCCCCTTTACCAGATAACACTACACTCACAACACTTCTGGTCATCAGGCGTGTGGAGGTTTTTCCCCCACAACGAGCAACTCTCTGCGACACCGGCTGGATGTCCTACTATTTAACCCAATTCGGAGACAGCATCAGATCCCGCAGGCTACGGGCTCAGTCCCACAGGACTGGTCCCCTCACCCCCACTTCAGATGCTGGTCGCGCAGGGCATCTGACCAGCTGGGTCTAGGTCAGAGGTTCCAGTGACCCCCTCCTTGGGTTCAGTTGCTTTGCTGGAGCAGCTCACAGAACTCAGGGAAACACGTTTGCCAGTTGATTAAAGAATATGATAAAGGATCCAGATGAACATCCAGATGGGAGAGATTTGTAGGGCGGGGTCTGTGGGGAGGGCGCAGAGCTTCCAGCCCTCTCTGACCACACCCCTCTCCCAGCATCTCCATGTTCACCAACCTGGAAGCTCTCTGAACCCCCTACTACTGGGATTTTATGGAGGCTTCCTCACGTAGGCATGATCAATTCTTAACTCTGTATCCAGCCCCTCTCCCCTCTCTGGAGGGTAGGGGGTTGGGCTGAAAATTCCCAAGCTTCTAATCACGGCTTGGTTGTCCTGGTGACCAGCCTGCATCCAGGAGCCATCTAGAAGCCCACTCAAAGTTGCTGCATTAGCATACAAGATGCTCCTAGTGCTCTTATCACTTGGAATTTACAAGCGTTTAAGAGCTCTGTGCAAGGAATTGGGGGCAGAGACCAATATATATATATTTTCTATTATCTCAAACCTGCTCTAGCTCTTCTCAGTGCCACCTACGTTTAGCAAGTGGCTCATTTTTTTCTTTTTGATTGCAAATATGCATAATGCTTTTCCTAGTTCCCTTGTTTCCTAACGTGGTCCAGACAGATAGGATTAACTTCGTAGATATTATGTTTAGGTGTCTGGGGTCAGTAATAAGTTGTGACCGGGCTAGTCTAGTATTCCGTTGACTTAATTTTATCTGTTGTGGGTCATAGCTTGTGTAGGCTGAGATGCAGAAGAACAGGTGAAATGAGTTTTGTGGGTGGGTAAATTTCAGTTCTGATTTATCAGTGATATTTAGATAATGGTGCATTCTTGCCAATAAAGGGAATATTGTTAGGCGATTAAAAGAGGCTTGGTAGAAGGACAGAATTAGCTAAATTATTTGGAGGATGCTGGAAGAGAAGCCTAAAAAACATGTAAGGGGAGCGGCACCTGATATGGACTGAGGCACCAGTGCTACTGGGGTGACCGTCACTACAGCCTATGCCCCCGCCCCCAGGGTGCTCCTGGGTGATTGGGACAAGGTGCCCGCCCTGGTAGGGCAGGCCTGTGAGTGCAGAGCTTAGCCAGTAGAGAAGCCCCACAGGCTCATGACTGGCTGACCACCCCCCGCACTGGATTTTAGCCCTACTCACCTCAGTCCTCAGTCCTTTTTGTGGTGCACAAGCTGTTTACCGTGTGCAGCAGCCCTGAGGTCTAAGGAAATACTGTTTCATCATGAGATCCCACTTCGTGACATTTTAGAAGATTGAATCTGGAAATGAATAAAACAAAAACCAACACCAACTGATAAGGTTCTTGGGTGATCAGCAGAGCTTTCACAAAGGCCAGATCCTTCGCGCCCTCGCTCAGAGCTCGCGGACTATGACTGACAGCTGACAGGTTGATTGCAAGCAAGGCAACAAAAGAAGGTATACAGCGGGCACCCAAGCCATCAAAAGTCAGCAGCCTGGAGGGGACCGAGTCCCCCCACCCCTGTAGTCTCCAAGGGCCTAGATGCTATACCAATAACATTCATGTTTATAATGGATACCCTGAGTAATAAAATCGCTGAATTATTTTCAGAGGTTTTATTTTTAATAGCTGATGTTTTGAATGTTAAAATGTATAGGAGTGAGCTCTAGTTATCATGAAAATTCACTTATGTAGGAATTTGTCACGTAAGTGAATTTATTATGCTTAATTTCTTGATGAGGTTAGTTAAACAGAGAATTGCAAAGTAAAGTACTATAACAGTTATTTTGTCATAACATTTTGTAAATAAAGGAATAACATTGTGTAGCTCATTCTTTAGAATGAACCATTAAATTATCAAATATTCCAAAAATGTTTTGGAGGTTGGGATTTCATAATATACTAAATGTCTAGAATGATGTTTTTAAAACTCTGTTCAGTGAAATGTTAGATTACAAGGATGTTACCTGGAGTTCTCGGAAAAAAAAAATTCCTTGGATAAGTAAATTTGGGAAATACTAGGATTAATGAGGTAAACACGCTTCTTTATTGCAGGGTTTTTCTGGAGTTTTAACATGTTAAAGTGCATTTTGGAACATAATGTGTAACCTGTGCCATATGTATATACAAGCTCATGACTGAACCTCAGCTCCACTTCGTCCCTTTACACATTGGGTGGGCGTGATCTCCTCGCCTGACCAGAGGATTGGATGAGGCCATGATGCTTGATCACTCTCAGGTGACAACGTTCCTCGTGCTGTAAAAACAGACGATTCAAAAAGCGTATGCACAACATGTGGATAATTACAATTCTAAACAGGTGCCTTAACTCAGTCTTGGACTTCTCCCAGGTCAGCTGTGGTTCAGTTGGACGCCTGTGTCCTAGGAAAAATGGTGGTTGCCGCCCCCTTGCTCAGCTCCTCCGTTTGGCAGCAGCCACTTAGCTCCCCGGCAGGGTTGGGGGTGGAGGTGAGAGGGTAATAAGACAGGTGTGGCCCAGCTCTGCTGCTTTCCCCTCATCTTGGCCCTTGTTCAAGCTCACCCTTCCCCCCGATGGTGCTTGCATAGGCTTTCCCTCCCAGAGTTGGCTTGACACGGAACACATGCTTCTTTCTTCGTGGAGGTGGTCTCCTCCCAGACCCTGGGCCACGATGGCTGCCACGTTGTTCTGCAGGGGTCTCCTCCGCCGGGAGGCTTACAGGGACGGGCCGAGGCCCCTTCTCGCTCCCGCCTGGCTCCGGCCTGGTCTAGGGGAAGCACTCATGCTTCCCTGCCCCAGTGAGTCTGGGAGCTCAGGTCACCCTGGGTCTGCCTTCTGAGAGGGCCGTCAGCCCTTCCCCCAGCCCATGCACAGTCATGGGTTCTGGAATCCACTTCCGGTTTCTCACGAGGAGGAGGAGGGAGTGCTACTGCATCCTCACTCTGAAGAAGTCCTCTTCGGATCTTTACTCCCACCAAGGAGTTCAAGAGACATGGAAGAGCTTCTCAGGACCACTGTCTTCCTCAACCCTGCTTAGGAATTGGGGGATGGGGGTGGGGGTCTCTCGTGCCCTCCCCCTCCCTTGACTACGTGAACGCCTCCAGGTTGGCAGCTCTCCTGAAATGGACTCAAGTGAAGTCTTGTTCTAACATCTGGTGTCATTCATTTTACCACAGAATATACTCCTTAACACACACACACACACACAGACACACACACACACACACACATGCTGTTCTCAGTACTCTACTGCAGTACTGTAACTATCTGAGTGGTTGGTGATTTTTCCCACTTAGCCTCCATTCTTCACTGTCTGCTGTACCCTTGATCTTCAACTATGGCTCCCATCATTCTGCAGAGCTGCTGTCTGCAGGATCACCAGTTTCCTTCTGGCTGCGGAATCCATTTGTCTTTCTCCAGTACTCACGCTCTCTGACCGGCTCAGAATTTTCTCATTCCATGGTAACAACAGTATACTATCAAGGTTCTCTTTACTTTTCTAAACATTTCTTCTTCACTGTCTCTTTTTTTCCCTTGCTCCCAAGGAAGGAAATAACACGAGGATAAACTCTCAGCCCTTTGCTAGTTCTTTCTACCCTTCTTGGAAATCTCAGGCACTGCAAATCTTAAATCTTCACCTTCAGACCTTCAGTTCCCTTCCGGCCTCCATTTCCACAGCTCCAGCCATCTGTGTCCCATGGGCAGTACATGTTTCTATAGAGATGTGCTGCTGTTCCTTGAACTCTTCTCCAGAACTAAATTGTTTCTTTTCCTTCCTGGGCTCCCTCCGTTATCACTGTTGTAGCAGTGGCGCTGTCATCTGCCACTATCCTGATCATCTAGGCTTGAAAGTTGATGTTTGGCAGCAGCTGCTTTTATGTAGTCAGTCACCAGGTCTCAACGGTTCTTTCCTTTAATGCTTCTTTCTCTTTTCTTCCCACTACTCATCTTGTTCAGTCATTTTTTACATCACGAGAGACTAGACTGCACATTTTTCTTTGCTTCCCGTATTTCTTTCTGCAGGCAATATGTTTTGTATGTTTCACCTGAAGTCATCCTAAAACACAGCTTTGATTCTATTAGTTCTTGGTTCAAAATTGCTATCGCTCACAATTTCCTGACAAATTAAGTGCAAATCTAACCTGCCATCCAAAGCTCTGTGTAATCTGTCCCCAGCCTTCCTCTGCCAACCTAGCCTCCACTTATTCCTTTCACAAGCCCTGGGCTAGAGTCACACTGACCTGCTTGGTTTTATACTGAATTTATTAAGTCTATTTCCCAACTCTATCTTCTTGTTTGAGTCTTGAAAATCTTAAGAGGGTGTATGTTTCCTAAACTTCTGTAATAAGGCACATCTGCAACATTTCCTCATTTTATCTATTCCCTTATTTTACTTTAGTTGGTAAAGAAGTACACGTTAATAATTTCTGAGAGTCTAAAAGACAGGGACAATGTTTTCTACTTCTTTATATAGCCCATAATGCTGAATACAGTGCCCTGCAAATGGAGTACGTACAATTTACTGTTGACTGATTAAAACATATGAGAGTCAGTCGTAAATTGTCTAAGAAACTTGGAAATGACATTTCCTCACTTTTCCCCAAGGATAACTGGGATTTGTGTTTTTCTGTATCCAAATTTGCTTTGCCTCCTCTGCCAGTGCCAACTCTATCTCTTTCAAGTGCCTTTGCAAATGAGTGTTTGCCAACTTGTCTTGCTTTTAAAAAGTTGATGCAGTCACATTTGTGGAACATTGTTTGCTTCGCTTTGTTAGTTCAACATTTAAGGACTAATTGATATTTGAAAATCTTAACAACATTACCAGGACTGCAAAGTAGTGTAAGTTTTAATGTGGATGGTTCTTTGCTTTTTCAATTCTCACATTTAATGTGATCATTATTAACTTTTTTTGAGAGGGCATGTAGCAAAAGTAGTAGCTTAGAGATTAAGGAGAGATGAATCCTGGGAATAACTCTCTCTTTAGCCTGCTGGATATCTTGGCCAAGTTACTTGACTTTTCTGTGCTTCAATTCTTTTCTAAGACAAAGGAAAATGATAATATCCATCTGTTACATAATCTGTTTTGAAAAGAAATGAATAAAGCAAAATATAATGTTTTACACACTATGTTCAATTGCATGTAAGGTTTTTTAAAGAAGTAAGTAGGAAAATGGTGGCATATGGTTTTAATTGATTGTAAGCTGCTAAATTAATGTTTTCCTTACTACACTTTTAAATTGGATAAAATGGATCTCTTGTGCACATGGGTTAGTCCCTGAATATTGAACAAAAACCAAGTTTAGGACATCAAATGATACTTTAAATCCATATCTCAAATCTCATATTTGTTTTCTGAGCATGAAAGAAGCCCCTAACACATGCAGTTGTGTTTATTAAATGAGATAATGCTGTCAGGTGTTCCTTTAGTCTAATGGATAGCTTTCAATAAACCTTAGCTATTATTATCATTTTACACAAATTATTTTTCATGAGGGCCCTGTAGGAGTAAAAGCTAGAAAAAAACTATATCAAAATATTAATGGTAGTTAAGTTAGAGATTATGGGAAATTTTTTCTAATTCCAAGATGTTATTACTTATTTAGTTAATTCATTTCTTCATCTAGTAACCATTCTATCAAATGCCTGCTATATGCTGGGCACTTTGCCAAGCCCTTGTCATCCAAAATATGGATAAAACTAACATGGTCCCTTCCTTGGGGCAACTTAGTCTACGTTTTGTAAAGACTCACCAGAAATACTTTAAAGAAAGTTCCAATAATTGTTCTCTATGTTTTCTAAGTAACTGATTCTTTTTTAAATTTTTATTTTGTTGTGGTTAGAACACTAACCACAAGATCTCCCCTCAACACATTTTTTTAAGTGTAAAATACATATTGTTGGCTATGAGTACAGTGTTGTACGGCAGGTCTCCAGAGCTTATTCATCTTGATAATTAACGGGCATTAAATTTCAGTTACGCAAGATGACTATGTTTTAACAGGTTCTAACAAAAGTGCTTATATTTACATATTGCTGCAAGGTTGACCAGACATACCTACATTACTCTTCTGGAGCAATTCTTACGGTAACCTTTAAGAGAGGTGGTTCAGGTAGCATCATGTCTATTTTTTAGACGTGATTCAATAACTCACCCAAGCTTAGGCAGGCAGAAGACAGCATCAGGGATCATTTAAAGAAGGGGCGCACACACACAAGGCTGATTTCTCTGCTGGTTGGGATTTGTGAAGGGAAGATGGAATAAATACCTCTGGTACCATTCCCTAAGCAGGAGATAGCAGCTTTCCTTTCTTTCCTTTGACATTGATTAGAGGTAGCTCGTAGTTTCTACATTTTATATAATAAGAACAAACTGGTGGTTTTTCTGCCACGATTTTGAAGGGCTATCCTTGTGAAGTTATTTCATTCCCTGGTTCAGATACATTAAATCCTTTTTTCCTTGTGCACTTGTGTGTTCACGGAAACATGTTTCTTCCTTAGAGAGGACTCTTAGGTCATTCACAATAATGGACCAGTACCCTCAGCTTCTGTTGGGACTGGGGAATAGTCCCCTTCACTGCACCAGATCAGGCACATTTCGCTGTTATTTTCAATATCCTTTACTTGAGAAGAAAATATATTTAAACCAGTTGTGCCCCAGTAATCAATGAGTGGTCACATGACACCCTAATTTGTAGGGTGGTTAAAAGATTCAGCTTGTTGCATGCCATAGCATGAAAAGTCTGAAGGACTCAAGATAATGCATATAGATTCATCTGATAATTTTACAAGGAAAATTATTAGCTGTCTCATCTGTTGTTTTGCATAAGGCTTCAAAACTCTTTAGTTCGATAATGTAATTTTAAAGAATTTTTGTTTCATTTAAAATTCTGTGTTTTAGTTCCTTTTTTTCTTTTTTTTTAGCTCACCCAGTGGTGTGTGTGAATTGGTCAAAAAGTAGAATTCTGAGTAACCAGGGAGGATGTGGGTGCTGCCTAGGGAGAACCATTGTCTCCCTATTCCTGTGCATTGGGGGTGAGGCTTTCACCTCACACCCATTCCTGCAAGTTACACTTTTCAGTTAAAGAAGAACTAGGGACCAAATACAGAACCCAAAATGCAGAAAAATTCCGACCCAGTGCAGGTCTACAACACTACACAAATTACAAGGAAATCCAGTCCCAAAGTAATAAGTACCAGCTTAGATTTTACAGAACACACGAAGGATGCAAACCTCCTTAGCAGCACTCTCGTTAAACACTTAGAATTTAAAGGAAACTTTGAAGTAATTGTAGATAAAGAATTAGCATTTCCTAAATATAATGATGTGGGGCTTCTATGGGGAAGAAAACATCTCAGTGCAGACAGTCTGGGATGAGATACAGGAGAGGCACTCAAGAGCCTCATCTGAGTCTAGACAATCCAAAAAGAGGAACCAGAATGGGACTTGAAATGAAAGCATTCTCATCAGTGTGGTTGTTAAAGAATTTTATTATTTCAGTGAGAAGGGCTGTTCTTTTTTTTTTTTTTTTTTTTTAATTCAGACAGAAAGTCACAAAAATTATACTCATCCTCATCAGTTCACTCAGTCCCATGTAATTAATTTCTTTTTTTTCATCTTGATCTTTTGTTAGCACTTTTATGAGTTCATCAGTTTTTCATTAGAGTTCTGAAAATGCTTATTCATTCAGTTCAGCAGTACAGTCAGTTACCAGAAACCTGTACTTGTCAGAGTCTTTTCCATGAATTTCTTGAAGATGAAACTCTTTTATAGGAACATATTTGCAAAATCATCAGAGTACACCCAGAACTGTCTGTAAATGACAAAAGACTTAAAAATGACCATGGTTAAAGATTTGATGAAAGTTCATAATAATGCAGTTGACAAGAAAATTAGTTATTTCTGAGATATACATTTTAAAGTAATAACTAGGATTATTACTTATAACATTCTAGTGTAGTTTTCATTTCAGTTATTGTATTGGTCATCTCTGTTTGTTTGTTCTTTAATTCTTCTAGGTCTTTGTTAATCATTTCTTGCATCTTCTCAATCTTTGCCTTCATTCTTATTCCGAGGTCCTGGATCATCTTCACTATCATTATTCTGAATTCTTTTTCTGGAAGGTTGCCTATCTCCACTTCATTTAGTTGTTTTTCTGGGGTTTTTTCTTGTTCCTTCATCTGGTACATAGCCCTCTGCCTTTTCATCTTCTCTGTCTTTCTGTAACTGTGGTTTTTGGTCCACAGGCTGCAGGATTGTAGTTTTTCTTGCTTCTGTTGTCTGCCCTCTGGTGGTTGAGGCTATCTAAGAGGCTTGATGGGAGGCTCTGGTGGTGGGTAGAGCTGACTGTTGCTAGAGAGAAGGGCTGTTCTTTACAGCTGTTGTATATAAATATGTTTATTAATTAAAGGACTACCGCCAGTAGCTACACTCTTGCCGACAGCCTACTATTTACCATTTCTAGGCAGAACATTTATTGTAACATCATGTGCTGGATTGTTTTATCCCTGTATTACATGCATTGCATTACATTAAGGCTCAGAGAAATTAACTAACATGCCTAGCGTTTGTGAGGTCTTGTATCTAAACCATGGCCTGCCTTCCTTCTTTCCATTTTACCACACTGATACCCCCAGCTTATGTTATAGCAATAATTGGGAGTTGGTCCTTTTCCCTCCTTAATTAGTTTTAGTTAAATAATTCAATCAATTGTTGTTATAAATAAATGTCAGGCCTAGACATTTATTTTTCACCAGTGGCTTGGGTTTATAAAACTTAGATAATCTGTTTTGGACTTTAAAACTTCTTTGAGTTGCCAGAAGTTCATATTGAAATGTAGTTACTGCTGGAAAAGGTAGCATTTCTAAAGAGCAGAATTTGGTTGAACAAATTGATTTCTTTTGCATTTATTAAGATAATGATTAAGCTGCAATGACAAAGAGACCCCAGATGACTGTCATTTAAAGAAGATAGAAATTTATTTTTTTTAATGTAATAGTCCAGCTAATTTAGTTTGATAGCTTAGCTCTGCTTTGGGAGGTCATTCAGAGACCCAGGTTCTTTCCATACTCTTGCTCTGTCTCCTCTGGGCTTTGTCCTCATCTTCAAGGTTATAGCTGAGTCACTGTTATAACTCTGTCCTAGCTTGTGAGAAATGGGAGAAAGAATGGTGGAGTGCATCACCAAGCTTCAATGGCCAAGGTATAGAAGTGGCATGTATTTCCACTCACTTCCACTGACAAGAACTTAGTCACAACATGCCTAAGAGCAAAGGAGGCTGGGAAGTATGGTCTCTAGCTGTGCAGCCATGTGCCCAGGGCAAGAGTAGAGAACTGATTTGGAGGGAAAGCTAGCAGTCTGGCACACATTGGAAGGAACAGTACTCTAAAAAGGTAGGACAAATAGTTTTCCAAGCAAAATACTGAGAAAAGGACAAAGGTTAAATATGCATAGTGGATATACCCAGAGGAGATGCTACCATGTCACTCCATGGTGTGGTCAGGGCTTGGCTCTGCCTTTTTTCAAAATTACAGATTTACGTGTTGTAAAATATTAAATATATTTAACATATAAATAAAAATTTAAATATTGTGCTTACATGTAATATTTTTTCTATTGCCTGAGGAATACTAGAGAAAGAAGAGATGGGGGCAAGACTGGCTAGGACCTCTGTGTGCTCAAAACTTATTTCTGCAGTTTACAAATCTTTTACAGGTATCTTATTTTATTTTAGCCTCCCAAACTAGGTTATTCTGATAATGCTCATTATACAAATGCTTTAGATTTGAAATGCAGGCCAGTGAATGGAAGGGGCAGGAGTTTGGTTTCCCATCACCAAAAGCCACTGTATCTGTCATTACTCTACTTTGGGGTCTTAGAGCCTGAAGAGAGCGTTTAGTATATTTTCCATTTTGAGGTTGCCAGGAACAAAGATGATTTAAATCTTAAATACAAAGTAAGCAAAACTTACATGGCTTGTAGAAAATTATTTCCTAACTAAAAATAAGACTTCCTGGCAGGAGCTGTTTGCTGGATCAGAGCTTTAGGGATTCTCATTGGCAGAACCTTGTCTCCAGTGGTTTGTCTATCCTCATTGTGCTCTAAACAAACACTTTCCTTCTTCATTAAGTGGATTGTTCTGTAGGTAATGGGAGGACAGGTTGGCTGCTACTCATGGAAAGGATTTTTTTTTAATAATGGAAAAAATAGACTATCTTCATCTTGAAGTTCTTGAGCTCAAATTAGCAAAGCAGGTGGACAAATGATATTTTCTCCGTAGTGTAACTCCAGCGGGATTCTGGAGCTGTCTTTGTTAGTTGTCCCAGTTCCTTTTGACTGTTCCCCAACAAAGAAATCTGCATCTTTTAACTTGATTGTTGTTTCTTCTAAAGAGTCTTTTTTATGGTGGGGGAAGAGCAGGGCTTCCATGTTTGGCTGCATGGGTTGTGTGGGGTACAGTCCCAGGACAACCCTGGGAAAGTGAAGATATCAAGTGACTCCTATGATTTCCCTGGACTGGGGTAAAGGCGTATAGAATTTGCACTTGTACTTCCTTTTTGAAGGATGGCTCATACACGTGTGTAGTCTGCCCTCTCTATGTGACAGAAAAAAACAGATGTTGAATTGCCTGAGAGATGGAGTCTTCTAGCAGGATGTGGAAGAGCGTCCCTTTCTCTGCAATCTTCCAACCATAGGTTATTATCAATCTGGTGGGAAATATAGACTCTTAATTCTTCTAATCTGTATTTTCCCGATTACTGGTGAGATTGAATATCTTTACCCATGTTCACCAGGCCTTTGCATTTCTTTTTTTCCTGGGAATTATCTTTTCAGAAGCCTTGCCCATTTTTATATGTTGTTCCCCTTTCTCTTAATGATTTGTAGAAGTGCTTTTCCTGTTCTAGACCTTGGCCATTTCACCACTATATATTTTGATAATATTTCCCCAATAAGAGGGTAAAATTTTTTCTTGCATGTTGCTTCTCCCAGTGTCACTTATTTCCTACTGATGTTTGATTCTTCAATCCTTTTGGAATTTCCATATGTTATTCTAGGGTAGGGGTTTACCTTCCTTCCGCTTCTGTTTCCTCCATGACAACTCTTAAAGAGTGGTCCCTAGATGGGGAGAACTGGGGCTGCAACTGCCAGACTTGAAAGTTGTGTTTTCTACGACGCTGCTCTGTGCAAGAAGGGAAACAAGGAAACAGATGCAGTGGGAAGCACAGAAAATTGGTCTGTTATTTCTACAGAGGCAAATATCCACTCTCAACCTTGCTGAAAAGATTGATTTTGGTTGGGCAGTGTTACAGGACAGGTAGGAAGGGAGAGTGTGCTTTTCAAGTGAAGATGAGTCCTTATTATGTAACGCTGAGCTGGGGGAAGCGTGGCTTTGTGGAGTAGGGAGTAGCAGGGGTACCAGAATGACTGCAGTTGGTTGGCCATATGCTTTCTCTTCTGTCATGGATTAGGATCGCTGTGACCTCTGAGATATTTTCTGTGTAACCTCTGAGTGCCAGTTCATAATCTTGCTGAGAGTTAGGTATGTTATCTATAAGAGGGATTTTCTTCCTCATGATGCTGATAAAAAAATGATAATGCAGGTGCAAGGGGATGGCCAGCATTTCTGGTAATATCCCTGAGATAGGCTGTGCTGTGAGGTGGTAAATGCATTGTGTTAAATTTCCATTGTAAAACAGCATATCTGGGGAGTGTTTCTTTGAAAAAGTGACTCTTTTCCTAATTAGAGTAAAATATCTTTTGTATTTTCCTTGTGAAATTATATTCTAGACTTTTCAATCTTAATGGTGTGCTTTTGGAACACTTTCTTGCTTCCATTGACATTTTGTAAAGGTGTATTTTCTTTCTTTCTTCCTCCCCTCGCCTCCCCTCCCCTCCCTCCCTTCCTCCCTCCCTCCCTCCCTCCCTTCCTTTCTTTCTTGTAGGATAGTGGATTTACAATGTCATGTTAGTTTCAGGTGTACAGCACAGTGATTCAGTTTATCTATCTATCTATCTATCTATCTATCTCTATTCTTTTTCAGATTCTTTTCCCTTATAGGTTATTACAAAATATTGAGTATAGTTCCTTGTTCTATACAGTAGGTGAAAGGTGTATTTTCTTAAACTTTGTGTTGGAGGAGAAGAGTTTCTTGTCCTCCTTTTGGAAGATATCCTATTCTGAGTGGGTGAAGAATCAAAAATAATTAAGAAAATGTCAGAGGGACTGCAGTAAGAAAAGTGAATCCTAAATTATAGGACACAGTAAAAGTGTGTCCAGATTTTCTTGCTCATTCAGGGGCTCCATTTGTTTGGAGTAGTTCCAGAAACCATAGAAACCTCTTTTGGCTAAGAACTTTCTTTCATATCTTCATCTATTTCTTTTTTTCAGCTTGCAGGTGATCACTGTGTTGGATGTGCAGCTACTGCTATAAATGTAGACACCCAATTTAGCAATTTAGTCAACCTCATTCAAATCCCAAAGCAGAAAATTGATCATAGTCTTCCCTGAGCCTTGCTGCTCTGTGTGGTCTTTGGACCAGCAGCAGTGGTGGTGTCACCTGGGAGCGTGCTGGGAATGCCCCACCCCAGACCTAGTGAATCCGAATCTGCATTCTTTTAAAGGATTAATGTTTGAGAAGCACTGTTCTGCAGCACTAATGGACCAAGCATCACTTGGATCTTATTATCTTCAGCTCCTTTGAAAAATAGTACATCAGATATCTCTTTGAACAGAAAAAATAGCCTAGCTTGGCCAGAATGTGAGGAGAAGGAAAAATCTACAGTAACCAGGAAATGGAAATTTATTCAGTGCAATAGCTAGCTCAGGGCTTTGCCGTCCTGCAGACCAGGGCTGGAATCCTGGTTTTGTGATTTACCAGTTTCGTTACCAGGAAATCATTTCACGTCTTCTCTACCCTCAGCTGAAATGAAGCATTCTGGTTCTCAGTTCTACAGTACTTTGACTGCACTGTGCTTTCCACTATGTCAGGCTGATAAGCAAAATAGTTCATGGACCACATAATTATATTCAGTCAGGCTATTCTTTTCAATAGCTTACATTTCATTCTTTATGTACTGCCTTTCTAAGGGCAGAAACATAAACCAGACACATAGACATATAAATGAGCTTAGGGGTAAGGGGAAATCTGTGTTTAAGCACTATGAGGTTATTTTAATAGTTTAAATTAACATTACTAAGTTTCCAACTAAATATTCTGCCAATTTTCTGTAAAAATGAATCAGT
Source organism: Balaenoptera acutorostrata (assembly GCF_949987535.1). Lineage (NCBI taxonomy): Eukaryota > Metazoa > Chordata > Mammalia > Artiodactyla > Balaenopteridae > Balaenoptera > Balaenoptera acutorostrata. The sequence continues at coordinate 8,904,882 of NC_080081.1, forward strand.
GACCCTGGCTGTCTCATCCTTGTCTCCTTCTAAATTGACTTCCTGTACTTTCCCCTCTAAAAATATGGGGAAATTTCTGATGAAGATATGATGCTCTGACTCACTGACAAATTTAAAATTTTTACATTAGTATGAACTATGTCCATAAATATATCTTATTCAGCTTCTCTCTGAAATACCATCTGATTTAGATATGAGATATGTAAATGAATTTTCATTGAAAAAGATACAGTGCCAGGCATGCTGATGAAATGCGTATCTTTTGTAATTTAGAATAGCATCCTAGAAAGGAGATATCTCTGTGACTTAGGTGGAGGTAGAAAGACAGGGTATACAAAATAGTACAGAAGATGGAAACATTCATTATATTCTAAACATTTTAGTCTCTAGAAAATTGCCTGCAACCTGTTTTATCTTGAATTATGGCATTTGTTAGTCATCAGATTAATCTTTATCTCATTTTCTTAAAGCGTCACTTTTTTTTTTTTTTAAAAGCGTCATTTTTTATTTTCTTGTTAAATAGTCTCCTCAGTATATCTCAGAATATTTTGACTTGGTGCAGCTTTTACAATATGAATTTCTTATGTCCCAATTATTTCACTTAGTAAGCATGTCACTTTAGTCAAGAGACAAATTTAATGATGGTAAAGAAAATGTTGCCTATTATGTACAAAGTCGGCCACATAAATGGTGATTAACTTAATTTGGGGGGAGTATAAAGAGCTGCATAATTAAAATTTAAGTAGATTTTAAAAACATGATTTTTCAGGTAATATGTGTCCCTAATACCAGTTTAGAGTAGATGCCAACACACTGATTTCTCTATATATGTGCTTCAGAAATTTGCATATGAATCTATTATTGTAACTCAAATCACTTTGCTATTGAATTCAACATTTTACTTTTAAAAGATTTGTTATTTTAGATTTGTAATTGTTGTTTGTTAATTTGTAGATTAGAGTTTTGTTAGTTTTGCACTGTGAAATTTTTACCTTGAAAAATTTTACTTCTCCCACTCAAACAGTGTTTTAAAGCTTTACTGACTCTTAGAGTCTTTTCTACACACTGTTTGACTATGACAAATGGGATTCCAAATTCCACTGTACACCACTGGGGAGATATCAAACCTTTAACTTTTATAATTTATGACTAATATGCATTTAATGTGTCTGACACACATATATGTGTATATGTCAATAAAATATTTACATAACTTGAGAGAAGAATTCTGAACTCTTTGAAGATAGAAATATAATATCTAGCCATTTCAGAAAAAAATGTTGAAAATCACCTACTGGTTTTTTAATTTAATTTTTTAATTTTTATTTTTAATTGTGTTAAGCTGCACATAACATAACATGTACCATCTTAACCATTTTTCTGTGTACAGTGTCATAGGATTAACTGCAGTCACATTGTGTTCAACCATCACCACGATCCATTTCCAGAACTCCTCTCATCTTGCAAACTGAAGCTCTGCACCCATTAAACAACTCCCCATTTGCCCTCCTCCTAGCCCCTGGCCACTACCATTCTACCTTCTGTCTCTATGAATTTGATTATTCTAGGTACCTAGTATAAATGGAAAACGATCTACTATTTTGTTGTCACATATGGAACTGCATAGTCTAATGGTTGAAGATGTTTAAAAACATAGCAGGAAACCAATCAGAAACACATTAAAAGTCAGCATGATGTAAATGCAAGGTTGCAAGAACCCAGTTTCTCATGGACTTCCTTCTTTCGTGTGTCACCACCATTAAGCATAGAGTTGCTAGACTTTCTGTGAAACCGTGGAGGCAGAATGATATCAGAGAAGATTCTCACATCTGACTGTCCTTTCAGCTAAGAGGAGCTCAGGTATATTTCATCTACAAACTCAGGGGGTTGAACCAGGGATGATCTTCCAGGTTCATTCATTTTTTCAGGAATTTGAGCTCTTCATTTGCTAAGCTCTGTTGTAGGTGCTGGGGGTTCAGTGGCAGAAAGGACAGGTAAAGATCCCTGCCCTCATGAAACTTTCATTCTAGTGGGGGAAGCCAGACAAAAAGTAAGCTAAATGTAAAAATGATACCGCATATTCAGTGGTGAGGCATGCTTTGGTAAAAAGTGAAGTGGAAAGGGGAAAGGGGATGGTATGAGGTGGGCCCAGGGAAGGGGTGAAACTCAGAGGGAGGGGGGCCAGGGGCTATGTGGGTGTCTCCCACAGATGCAAGAGCACGTGTGGAAACCCGGAGTGGGGGCTTGCTTGGTCCTGTCCAGGAACAGCAAGGACAGTACTGTGGCAGAGTTGGGAGCTAGGGGGAGGTGGGAGGTGATGGATGAGGTCGGAGAGATGACGGAAGACCAAAGCGGATGGGACCTTGCGGTCAATTATACAGACTGTGACTGTTACTTGGAATGAGATGGGAGCCTCTGAAGGGTGTTTAGCAGAGCAGTGACTTGATCTGACATGTTTGGAAGAGTTACTCTCGCTGCTGAAGGGGGTGAGAGCAGAAGTAAGAGTGATGGGCAGGAGACTGTTGTGGAAATTCAGTTGATCTATATTCAGTGGCTTGGAGCAAGATGGTAGCAGTAGAGGTGGTCAACCATGGCTTGAAGGTAGAGACAGCAGGACTTGGCTAGAGATGAGAAAGCTGAGTCTGCAGTTTTTGGCCTGAGCACCTGGAAGGATGGAGCTGTCACCCACTAAGGTGGGAGACTTCAAGAGAGCTGGCACGAGAGGGGAGAGGTAGAGTTTGTTGAAATTATGAGCCTGTTCGACGTCCAGGTAGAGATGAGGGGCAGGCAGCTGGTGCCGAGAATGAGTGTGGTATCTTCAGGGGAGGAACTACTGTCATACTTACTACTGGCAGATGGAGAAACAGAGTTAGGTAGCGCTTAGGTAAGTTACCCAGGGACTGAGAGCCAGAACAAGATGGAGATGGGTATCTGAATTCAGTCTGTCCTCTTAACTTCACTGGATGGAGGAGATCTTACTCCTTGCTCATTCTCTAGTAGGTTCTCCTGAGTCATGAAATAGCTGTTGGACTGATCCTAGGAGAGAGAAGGGCGTCTCTCTGGCTGGATTGTCAGTTAGTGAATACTTAAGAAGCAACAAAACTCTAAAGCAGCGTAATTAGGGTAGCTAGCTTCTACGTCTCAAACATTATGTCTTATAGCTCTTTACCTCTGTCTGTGGTGATACCTCCTCCATCAACCCCAACTCTGACTTCCGCTCTGGCTTTAAATTCTTTCCTCTCATTTCTAAACATTTCTAGCTCGTCCTTGTAGCCAGCTCACCTCTTGGCACTGCTGTTGTTCATGAAGGAGATTTTTCTAAGTTCGCAGTGTGCCAGAAAGGCAGGGAAGATTACTTTTAAAAGAAATAAACAGATGAAAATGCAAAGTAGGGTACTTATTTTATGTGACCTTGATAAGCTATTGATTTGCAACCTGCCACTTTTTCCCCCTCAATTTACAATTCAAGACTTTTAAAGAATGATTCATACATTCTATGACATATTAAACTGGTATCTGAGAGGAAGAAAGAAACAAATGCATTTAGTGGCAACTCAATTCACCAGATTGGCAGACATCAAAATATGATTATTACAGAAGAACAGAAGAAGGAAAATAATTTAGGGGAAAGAATATATTTTGGATCAATATACCCAAGGTCAGATTCTAACCACTTAGTTCCCCTAAGACCTTGAGTAAGTCACTTTAACTCTTAAAGTCTCTTTCTTTACCAGGTGAATAGGGATACCTTTTTACCCTCCTTTGGTTTGAATATTACTGAAATATTTATAAAATCTGGCTTTAGCCATCTCTAACTATATATTTATTTAATAAGCTTCAGCTTATATTGTTGTATATATTTTTAATGCTCTCTACAAGTATTATGATGGATTGCAAATAAATGCTCTGCTCCCATCTGCTCACGCAGAACTTGAGAAAAGTTAGAGGCTTTCAGGAATAACCAACACAAGTTCCTGCTGGACTAACTATCACAATAATAGAGATATTAAAGTGCAGGCACACTCCTTCTTGAATGCCCTTCATCCCTTACACCTGCTACTGTCTACAAGGGCCCCTTGAGTCACCTCCTCCATGAAGCCTTCTGAGGCCTACTCCCCAACAGTGGGGTTGGGCTGGCTGGGACCCGGGAGTCTGTGTAAATTAACCACTCTTTCCTTTGTGCTCCCAGTATATCTTTTTTATTATTATTAATTTTTATTGGACTATAGTTGCTTTACAATGTTGTGTTAGTTTCTGCAGTACAGCAAAGTGAATCAGCTGTATGTGTGCATATATCCCCTTTTTTTGTATTTCCTTCCCATTTAGGTCACCACAGAGCACTGAGTAGAGTTCCCTGTGTTATACAGTATGTTCTCATTAATTATCTATTTTATACATAGTATCACTAGTGTATATATGTCAATCCCAATCTCCTAATTCATCCCACCCCACCCCCGCCTTGGTATCCATACATTTGTTCTCTACATCTGTGTCTCTTATTTCTGCTTTGCAAATAAGATCATCTATATGATTTTTCTAGAGTCCACATATATGTGTTAGTATATGATATTTGTTTTTCTCTTTCTGACTTACTTTACTCTGTATGCCAGTCTCTAGGCCCATCCACGTCTCTGCAAGTGACCCAATTTTGTTCCTTCTAATGGCTGAGTAATATTCCATGGTATATATGTACCATATCTGCTTTATCCATTCCTCTGTTGGTGGACATTTAGGTCGCTTCCATGTCCTGGCTATTGTAAATAGTGCTGCAGTGATCCTTGGGGTACATGTGTCTTTTTACATTATGGTTTTCTCTGGGTATATGCCCAGGAGTGGGATTGCTGGGTCATGTGGTAGTTCTATTTTTAGTTTTTTAAGGAACCTCCATACTGTTCTCCATAATGGGTGTATCAATTTACATTCCCACCAGCAGTGCAAGAGGGTTCCCTTTTCTCCACACCCTCTCCGTGTGCTCCCAGTATGTCTTTTTTAGAGCTCTATTTTAGAAGTCTTTTTTTTCCATTTTGATTTGTAATTATGTGTTTATGTGTTTCTGTTAGGTTGTGAATGTTTTAAAGACAAAGGTTATATTCAATAATTTTGGTTTATCAGAGATTAGAACAATGCCTAGAATAGATAAATAACATATTATTGCGTAACTGAAGGCTATTCATTATTTTTCTCATGTGATAAAGCCATTCACAGCACACTCAAACAGTTCACCCCAAGCTTACCTCTGATCTCTCCACTGTCCAAACCCAAAGTTCATCTGGCAAATTGGGAATTAAAGCTCCTTTTCTTTACTTAGCCCTTAGCCTCCTATCATGGCTGCTAGCAACCAGACATGTAGGTGTGGGAAGGGCAGAGTCTATTTTATTACACCGTGGCCACCTCCTGAGAAGCCCTGTGGTTTGATAAAGAAAGAGAGTCGCGAAAAGGAGGCTGAGAAGGAACGATTGGAGAGAGAGGAGGAAAACCGGAAAAGTGGGGCCCCCCAAGCCAGGAGAGCAGGGTGTTTTCAGGAAAAGACAGTTGCCAGTCAGTAAATCATGATTAATCACAACTGTACAACCTTTTACACCTACCATTACCAGTAGCAAGAGGTAGTGGAAGGAAGGAATACTGGGCAAAGGGCCAGTTCATGGCCTCTTTACATCATCATGGCTCTCACTTCATCTGTGAAATGGGGATAGTGGTCATTCCTATGTCATTAGCTTGTCCTGGGGATGAAGGAATTCCCTGCATGGAGCCCTACGCATTGTCAGTGCTAAATAAATACTAGTTACTAATACTGTTGTTTGTTGGCGTGAGCCAGATGAAATTCATGAAATATAACTAGATATCATTGTGGGAGGTTTTTGTTTCTAGCAAGCAAAGAACTTCCTGGGAGCGAGAACGCCCAAGCAGCACCCACTCTGGATCTTCCAGGCTTCAGGAGTAGTCGGACCCTGACAGCCCTCACCCGGGCTGCATAACCGTTCAAGGTGGAACCAAGAGGAGTAAAGGGCAGGAAATGAAGGGATATGAGAAGGGCGTCAGGGAAGGAGAGAAGTTCAAAGTCAGTAATCTTGAGAATAACATTTTAAAATCAGCCCCAAATGTATTTGAGACTGTTCCTAAAAATACACTTAATGGCAGAGGGGGAGGTTTTGTATTTTAATATTCAGCGTGCAGAGGACAGTTGCACTATGTTTAGAAGGCAGCAGAGTGGAGCTGTTAAGAGCACACTTTTGGAGCCAGTAAAACCCAAGACAAGAATCCCAGCAGTAGGACGTATTTACTGTGTGATCATGGGTGCTTTCTTAACTTGTCTAAGCGTTGGTTTTCTTCTCTGTTAAATGGGAGATACAATAGCTAACTCCTTGGACTACTTTAAGGATGAAATTGTGTAATATTAGGAAAAAACTTTGCAGAGGGCCTCGGGCATAGGAAGGGATCAATCAGAATAGATACTGTAGGATGACAGAATATGATGGATGGATAGATAGACAGATAGATAGCTAGACCCTGTTTTCAATCCCTGGAAAATAGATATTAAGTACTAATTAGGCATTTCTAGTCTTAACTTTCCTTAATCACAAAAATCATCCAATTAATACTCTGCGTAAGCAAAGCCACCATTAGTGTCAGAACAGAAAGGGACACATTGAGACTTGAGTGGCTTAGAATTCTATTTATTTCATCTACACCATTTGTTAAGTGGCACCCCTGCCACATGGTAATGAATCTTAATTTTTTAAGCTCTCTTTGAACAACTAGAAAATACACTTGTGTTGGTAAAGAAGTAAAACTGTCCAACATTCCTGAGGATAAATGTAGTAGGATAAAGGTAACATCATTTTTGATGTAAAAAATCTTTGAAATAGGAAAATCTGCCATGAGGAAGCAGCAAGGAAAGTATGTTTCCATTTAGTCATTTTATAGTTAATAAACATGAATGAGAATGTTGGTCAACATAAACTCTCAACAAGGAAGGTGGGCTGTTGCTCAATCAGCAGTGGAGGGTGTCATATGTGGAGCTTCCCTTTGTGAGTGTATTTCAAATAAAGAAATCTGGAAGTGTCTGTGAGTCAGAGATGTGGTGCAGGCAATATATGATGTAAAACAAAGGCGGGTGGTTTACGTAGCGCAGCAGACAAGTTGCCAGATGGTGGGTATGCTTGCTTGAATGGCACCCAAGACAAGAAAGTACCCACCTGTTACCCTGAGCACACAATGGGCAGAATCGTGGATTTTCACAACCCTTTCATTGATGACTCTTATTTTTTTTAATACTTAATGTTTCTCTATTACTTGTATCTATTACTCTAGGTTGCAGTAAGTCCTTTGGGGAAGGCAGAGTATAAATAATATAATTTTATAAATAGACAAGGATTAGTAAAACATTTGAGTTAGAAGCAGATCTATTCCTGATTTCAGATAGTTTTGCGTGATGTAGACCAGTGTTCATGGTGGCACGAATTTATGATTGTGTTTGTCAGACATTGTGGTAGATATTGGGGTGGGGCGCAGGGGAGACAAAAACGTATAGGATATCATGTCTGCCCTCAACGAGATGGCAAGGTAGTATAGGAAGACAGTATGAAAAACGTAAGAACTGGCAAACACCCAAAATCTGTGTGATTAATTTTGGCTGGATGAGAGGTTGACTGAAGACTAGACATTTGAGCAGTGCATTGAGGAATGAATACGCAGATCTCCCTTTGCAGATGGAGAGACCAGGACATGCCAAGGTGAGAAAAAGCAAAAGCAAAATTCCATGAGGCAAGAGAGTGTATGACAGCCCAGAAGGAGCAGCCTGGAGGGACCCTAGTGTGGGCCGCATGGTGGACGGAATGGGAGGAAGATAGTGACAGACCTTGAATGGTGCTGTAATAATGTAGACTTTATTTTGAGAAAAATGGGACTCTGGTAAATGTTATTAAACTGCAGATAGAAAATAACCAGAGCTGAACGCTAGGGAGACACAGGCAGTAAGGCTGGAAAACAAGCCCCGGAACTGGAAATGGTAGAACATAGGAATACAGGAGAATTGGCTCCTAAATATGTACTGGGAGAGCAAACGTGAATGACAGTATGGAGTTAAATAGGATTCTGTTGTTGCTGGCTTGGGTATTCAGGATGAGAGCGGTGCCTTTAACCAAGATGGGGAACGCAGAAAGAGGCAAGGTTTGAGAAGGGAGTGGAGGAATGAAGGTAAGATGTGTGGTCAAAATTGTAAGTTTAATTCTGTGGCTATTTATGAAGAAATGTTCTCAAAGTGTTAGAAATAAAGATTAGGTTTAAGTGGGCTGGCAGACACAGATTTGAGAATTATCTGAATCACAGCAGTAATTGTAAGCCTGAGAGTAGATGATTTTGCCTTAAAAGATCAGGTACGTTGAGAAGAAAAAGATCAAGAACAAAAACATAAGGAATAAGTACATTTCAGGAATGAGGATAGAAGTTTTAAAAGAAAGAAAACCAGAAGGAAATATTATTGCTGAAGTATTGAAGCTGCAGTGTTGTAGAACATTTCAAAAACATCACATTCCAAAATATTACATCATAAAAAAAATAGAATAGGATAAGAAATAAGAGAATATTGGAATATTGGGAATTATGCAGATAATAGCAAGGGTAGTTTTAGCAGATAAACAGGATAATAGATTTATTTGTTTATTTATTTATTTATTTATTTTAACAGGATAAGAAATTTAAAATGAGCATAACTAGTTACTATTCTTTCAGCCCTTTCTTGGTGTCTGGTGTATTCCTTCCAATCCTAATAGCACCTCAATCATTAGCCCATTTTTCAGATGAGGAAACGGAAGCATGGAAAAATGAAACAATCTTATCAAGATCATATAGCCAGTAAATGACCAAGTTATGATTAAAACGCAGGCCATTTGGCTGCAGGGCTCAACTTTTTAAGCACAAATTGTAGTGACTTAAAGTCAGACGCAGTGTGTGCAGGTGTGCTGCCTGGGGCGGGGGTGAGGGGGTCAGCCAGGTGGCTTCCTGATGTGCTATTACTTTGGGGAGATTAAAGCACACATGAGCTCTTGCATAATCGACTCTATGTCGATTGGACAGAACCTGTAAAAGTTGACAGGAGCTTAAAGCAGACAAACAAAAACATTCTTCCATGGCTCCTGCTGCCACAAGTTGAAAGGTGTAAATATGAGACTACAACCCAAACTCACGGACTATCTCAGTGATAGTTGCCTCAAGTTGCTAGTTAAAATTTGTAAATTCTGTAACCAAACAAATGCATGGCAGAATGTTACTTTTCAAGGAAAACATGATTTACTTTATTACGTAACTGTGAATTTCCTCAGTATACCTCCAAGAAGTGGTCTGGTTTGTAAAACAGCAAGAGAAAACCGAAGGGAAGACCTACTTTGCTGATCTGAAAGTAAAAAAAGCATTGTAAACTTTTTTGATTCAGCCTTTTAGTCTGTAATTTACTCCTATCCTTAGCGTGTACTCAGAGAGACTAACATCATCTATTAGAGGTGATTGAAAAAGTGCCAAGTGAAAGGCAATTCTAAACTAGTTAACAGTAGCATAGGTTTAGTGCAGGAAATAAATCTCTTATTTTGAACTGACAGAGAGGCATGCAGATTGCATTAATAGAAAATTGTCTCCTTTGGAGATCATAAAATAAAGGGCTTGAAATTATGAGCTGGTCCAGGGTACCCACATATCTGCTCCGGCCCTGGATAAGCAAGTAGTAAAAATGGAGGTAACAGTTCTGCGTTTAGAAATGTAGCACTGAAGAGATGTACATTGAAGTGCTGGGGACTTTGGGGAAGGCAGGGTTGCAGGAAGATTCTTCGGGCTTGAAGGGCTTGTTCAGGGGCGGAGGCGGGCTTTCTGAGTCAAGAGGAAAGGCAAGTGGAGATAGTGGTAAGTGTGCTACCACTTACTACTTAAGAGCCAGCTCTTCTGCTGGGAATTGGGGGCCGAATTTGGACTTGGGAGTGGGAAGAGACTTGGAACTTTTCTGTGAAAAAGGAATCAATTAGAGTAAAATGTTCTTCTGTTCAGCATGAAGGGCCAAGTTGCAGTTCTAAGGCACTAATTTCGATGAGTATGTGTTGAAACGAGTTTTTACTCTTCTCTGTGGACGCTGGGAGAGTGGAAAGCAGTGGAAGCTACAAATGATCAATTATTAGTCGCTGAAGACGTAGAACTGCATAAAAAATAGTCACTAGGAGATGGAGAATGTGCCAAAATTGAGCTAAAACATTTCCGCTTCAAAGCATCTTTTAAGATAGCCATAATCATTGATCATCAAGGTACTTGCTCAGAGGGATAAAACTAGAGCTAGTGTTTGAATTGTTGAGCCATGTCTTATTTTTGATATTAGATACGTGGCGTAGTATAGTTTGGTTAGACTCAGAGGTGTGAGGGCGCTTAAAGCAGCTGATCTAATAGTTTAAAGTCTATTTGGTACATATAGCACAAGTTGCCATCTACAAATAGTGCGTTCAGCAATTCTCGGTGCTTTTTAAAATTACTCTTGTCTCAGTTTCAGTTGGGAAGGACCCTGAATCTTGCCTTCTCTTTGTCCTAGGACAACCTGTGGAAATGACAAATGGAATTCATTCATTCACCAAAGCAATGATCAAGTATCATATGATGGTGCAGGAAAGAGTTAATACCCCAATGGCCCTGTACACAGCACAATTCAAATAATTTCTTATTTAGAAAAAGAACTCTCCTATAGAGATACCACCACGGAGGTGATTCTTAAATAATATTTGTTTAATGCTAAAAACCTCCAATCTGGAGTTTCCTCTTAAGCTGTCTAGATGCTGTCAATATGACAAAGAGAGTGTCTTTTAATCCAAGGACTGTTTCAATGCGCACTAATGCGTGAGTACATTTTTAGAGATATATTTTCTAACTTCCAAAATTTTTTTCTGTTAATAATGGTGGGGGAAAGTTACAGGATGAAAGTAGTTTTGATAACATTTTGCAACCAGACATTTTTCTTAGTTTCAGTATGTTTATATATGAAAAGAGAAGCCAGATGATAAAATCAAAGTGCCCATGCAGAGACTATGGGACCTCACCTCTCATTGTCCTGACAGCTGTAGCTCAGTGCAAGTTCTCGTTACCGCTGTGTTATCCTATCATTTACAACAGAACGAAAAATCAAAAAATTTTAATATAATGTATCCCAAAGTAGAACATTTTATACAGTATGCTGGTGAACAACAGAAGCAAAATGTAGGCTAGATGTTGATGGAGATTGAAACAGGACACGTGTGAATTATGACAATAGCTTTAAAAGATAGGGCAAAACACTGATGATTTAAAAATGTTTAAAAATTAGGTTAAAACTCTTTTGAAAGTGATGGAGCATGATAGATAACTGCCAGTGTTGCCACTGTTGTGGAGGAGAAAAACAGAGAAAAGTTATCAAAGATAGAAAAACTACTCATAATTCTGGTCCCTTTCTTGATCTCCAGTAGCCATGACAACTGTCACTCTTGAGTCTACAAGCTCCTGGCTCTATGCATGGCCTCTGCCCCCCGCCAGATACCTGTCTCTGTGTCTAATCCCTGATGTTATTTGCACTGAGTCTCCAGTCACATCTTGTAGCAAAGGGTCTTGCCTACACCCTTACTCCCACTCATACTGAATTTTGGTAGATGTGTGAATGTGTATGGCTTCACCATTTTTCAAAGTTGGTCTTTCTCTAGATAACTTGGAACCTATATTTGGAACGTAGGAAATGAGGTTTTAAAGTGAAAACTAGCCTATTCTAGGATAGTTTAACTGACCCAGATAGCATCCCAATAGATGATGAAAGATCTAATGAAAGCTGAGCGCTAAATAACCCCCTCAAATGTGGTTTAACTCTGTTTCCTCCATTTTCTCCTACGTAGGGTCTTGGGCTGCCTTAATGGAGAAATTGTGCCTGGATTTGGTATGTAGTCAGTACCTTTAAGAGGACTGGGTCCCTTTTCTGATGCTGTATTTCAAGAAGGGCATAGACTAGAGGAGTATTTGGGGAGAATGACTAAGATGCCTATTGATCCAGAGACCACATGCCACAAGGATTACTCAAAGAAAATGGGACACGTCCTGAGGAAGAAACGTCCTGAATGAGACAAGCTTGCTGACCTCTATTTCAAATGAACAACCTCTAGGTGTAGCAGAAGAAGCTATTCAGCTTTTCTCTTAATAAAAGGTTAGAACCAGTAAGCAGGAGGCACAAGGAGAGTGATTTCAGCTCGGAAGAGGATTCCCTAACAAGCAGGGCCCCTCCCTTCTCTCAGGAGGCGGAGGTATTCAAGCCCTGGCTGGCAAACCACTGGTCAGAATTTCTTAGCTGGGTACAGGGCGGCAATGCATGTCTTTTAAAAAAAGCTTCCCACTTTCGAATCTGTATACCCAGCCAAACCAGTACTTGTGGATCATACGTGTGCCACATACTGTACTGATGCTGGGACATGCAGAGCTGAATATAGCATGGACCCTGCCAGAAAGTCTAGCAATCTAATCAGAGGGAATGCCATGCATAAGACTAAGTATAATGTAGTGTTTAAGTGGTGTAAAAACGGAGTAAACAAAGTCCTAAGGGGACCCAGGGAATGGCAGTTAATGAATTTAACAGCTATTTATTATACACCTACCACATGAGTGACCCATATTTTACTGTGCTCCATGCTCAGAGTGTAACTCTGAGGCCTGTTGTAACTCTGAAGTCTGTTATTATGGGGTGGGGAGGCTTTGGAAATCTACAGTAAGCTCTAGGGTTGCACCAGTTGTTGCGTACAGAAGAGTGTGTTGCCAAAGATAAAGACAAACCATTTCTAGCTCCTAATCGTCTCCAAATCAGTGGTAAAAATTCCTGCTGCCCACACAACTAAGTGATTAGGATAGACAAGCAACCAACAGTTATTAGATGCCAAATATCTTCTAGTTAGTAGTGGGGTATAAAACAAAGGATACACATTCTGCCTTCAAGAAACTTGCAGTCTAGTTGGGAAAGTAAGCAATGATATGAGATAATTAAATAACAATTCTTTATTACGCCGTAATTCTATGTTTGCAGTTGAACTTCAACCAACCATGACTAACTTTCATTCCACCTCTTTGCAAGTTATCTGTTAATTCACAGAACTTAACGGTTACATCTTCATTTATAAGCCATGTTCTCCATGAGATATCATCCCCACCAACCCAGCACTCAAGTATATATTCTGAATGGCTGAAATGGTCATGCGTTAAGTTTCTGTGATGTACAGTCTTCTTGTGGCTCGTTGATGGATTTCGAGCCCCACCTTTTTAGATTCTCTTGAGAACAGGGATCTCGCCTTTTTTTGGGGGATCCCTTCAATGTTCAGAGCGGTGATAGGCAATAGGTTTAGTGTTAGCATCTGAAACTTCCTTGTTCTTTTACTCAGTGGTCTTGAAAGAACTATATTTTTATGAGTTTAACATTCTTCCTTTGTTATTAGTGGGTCTGGGTTCATTAGGTGATTGGGAGTTCTGATTTATTTCATAAAATTTCCATCTGAAAAAACCATTTTATCTCCAAATCTAGTTCTCTTCTGATAATAAGTGCTTCCATACTACAGTTGGATTAGAATCACATGGACGCGTTTGTAAAACTTCTGTTCTTTAATTTTTGCACTGCTGGGGTATCTAGAGTTCATTGGACATTTTGGACATGAAAGACTAAGGACTCATCGGAAAATTTCTTCCCAGAATCCACTGTATGTTTGCTCTCCTAGCATGACAAATGTTAATGCTGTCATAACCCATCTACAGGGAGAACTGTCTTCACTTTTATAGCTGTTATCTCAACACCCACGTGCAGTGCATTTCCTTATTTACAGAGGGGGAGAGGAATGTTGGGGAGATTAAGTGATTTGTCTGAGATTATATGGCTTAAAGAAGGGCTGAGCTGAGACCAGCGTGCAAGTTTAAGCTCTGGGCTCTCTCTTCCTCCATGCATAAATCATGATGTTAGCATGTATATCCTTATGCTGTGGAATGTCCACGTGCTGTGAATTCAGTAGGGAAACACATTAGTCCATGGTCGCTGCGAACACTGTGTGAAGTGCCTCTTAGTGCCAAGTTACAGCAACTTACAAAACATCCTTTTGAAAAATGTATATCCTACCTGGAAAAATTCTGCTGTGTTTTAGAACAAGAACATGATCCAATGTTTTACTCTTGTGTGCTAGTCACAGACAGCTAAACAGGAGCTATATGGTAATTATATTAACCATCCCTAGTGACCTGAATTGTATTTTCCGAAAACCATGAGTAAAAATGCATTTAACATCTTGAAACTTCTAGATACTTTGCTCTCTTCCTTAAATTTCTGCATCTGTTTTTAGTAATGACTACAGAAAATAACGAATTTTGGATTTTATATGTAGGTCTAGAGTTTTCCTGCTGATGACTGAAGGTGAGGTATATTTAGAGGGTTTTTTTTTTTCTTTCCTTCAGACTCAATCTGGATTCTGAATTGTTTGTATAACACTTTTATTTATCTTCTTAAATGACAAATGTAGCCAAATATTTTTGTTAGGAGAATTACTAAAATTACTCCTCAGGTAAAAACATTTCTCTCTCTGCAGTGCTGGGTCATTTGATTTTAGAAGTTTAGAATTCAAAAAGACCAAGTAGGAAGAAACTTTAGATTCTCATCCAACTTTTAGATTTTATGCAATTGAAAATAAAAAGCCAAAAATGTAAGATCATTTGCCAAAAGCCATGCATTTATACTTTTCATATGATTATTTATATTAATAATGTTGTTAACAAGATTAAATTAAGCTATAGCCAAGCTATAGAGTGCAGACAGTGTCCTAGGGTTAGGTTTGGTGAACAAATATTTCTTGAGAAGCTCTGAACATGGCTCAAGTTTAATCAGAAGGAAGTCTTGGGCTTCCCTGGTGGCACAGGGGTTGAGAATCTGCCTGCCAATGCAGGGGACACGGGTTCGAGCCCTTGTCTGGGAAGATCCCACATGCCGCGGAGCAACTAGGCCCGTGAGCCACAACTACTGAGCCTGCGCGTCTGGAGCCTGTGCTCCGCAACAAGAGAGGCCGCGATAGTGAGGGGCCCGCGCACCGCGATGAAGAGTGGCCCCCGCTTGCCGCAACTAGAGAAAGCCCTTGCACAGAAACGAAGACCCAACGCAGCCAAAAATAATAAATAAATAAATTAATTAATTAATTAAAAGAAAGGAAGTCTTTTGATTTGATTGCTATTGATAAATGGAATATTTATAAATGGAATGGAATATTTATAAATGGAATATTTCCTGCCATATCAATAAACAAAGGATGTCACGGTCATTAACAATTGCAACCCTCCAAAGTGAGCCGGTGAGCCCTGAGGAAACTCAGGATGTGAAAATACAGGATACTGGCCCCAGACAGCTGAGGTGCACATCAAAGGAATGATTTCAGTGAGCCCAGACTCTTGCACCTTCCCATACATAGAAAAGCGCTAAACTCCTTAACTTGAGGTATCTGGTTTTCTTTAATTAACAATAATCTTTTGACATTCCCGACTACCTGTCCTTTTGTTGCAAAACTCCTATATATCCTGGCTCCTCCCGGTGCCTCCTCGGAGCAGTTTCTCAGAGCTATCTGAAACGCTGTCTCCTGGGCTGCAGTCCTCATTTTGCCCCAAATAACTTAACTCGCAACCCTCACATTGCTCATTTTTTTTTAAAAGTCAACACTACATTGACTCTACTGTGATCATTGTGCTGGAGACATTTTATAGAATCCAGAGCTGTGAGTTGTGCGTTAGGGCTTGAGATATATAAATTGAGGGTATTTTAATTCCAATTTCAACAGCTGAACCCCGCCCACCAAAATGGTAATCCGGCCTTCCAATTACAGGAGGAAGTTAAAAGTAAACATTATAAATTCTTACCTGAAACACATTACTTCTTGTTTCATGATTGAGAACATCATGTCTCCAAGTTCCAAACCAATCTCCACAACACGTTCAGAGGGTTCAACTCTACAACCGATTTCAACAAGACTTGAAATGGAACAATCTCACTTGACAGTAGAAACCCTGGAGGGCACAATTGGCATCAGGTCCTAAGTTAAGAATTCCTTCTTCTGTCTCTGGGACGCCCATTGCATGGAGGGAACAGCCCTGTGGAGTTACTGTGAGGCAAAATGCCTCCATTGTAAATTAGCAATGGGAAGATTCTAGAGGTGCTGGGAATGGACAGTCTCTAAGGCAACACTCAACGAAAAGCACTGTAGAGAAAAATGGTCTTTAATCTAACCAGTACAGCTCTTTTGAATCAGGGGAGAATTTGGAAAAGAGCAACTGGGAGTTATGCAGGCATGACAAATAATGAGTTAATCATGAATTTGCTCTTAACTGAAAAGATCAGCTTATAATCTCAGGTTTGTAAAATAAAGAGAAAAATTCTACATGGTTATATTTCTACATACTCATGTATATATTCATATATGTCAGCATATTATCTTATCAGTAAGTATAAAGGTATGAATGAAAACACACCAAGATGGTAATTTTGGGTGGGGGGAGAGGAGGTGGTGGGTACCATGGGTGCAGAGGAAAGGAAAAGGTGCAGAGTGAGGGCCATTAGCATTCTAGCTTAACTTGATGCCTTTTAACGCAAAATAAGCCTAAGCTCTGAATGATTTGATTTTTCCCTTAATATATAATCTTTCGTTTAAAATTTTTTTTGCACTTCCCAGAAGATTCTGAGCTCTTTAAAATTCAGCTAGGGATTCTACATATTCCAGTTACAATTTCCAAACCAAAAATTCTACCCTCACCTCTAATTCTAATTTCACACGCCCAGATATTCTCTACCAAGTACTGCAGGTCAGGCATGGGCCTGGTGTCCCTCTTGTAACCTTGGACAAGGGCCATCCTGATGGGATCAAAAATCTCTGTCTCAGTCCTCTTTGCTGAACAAATAAGATGGAAAGAAACCCTTGCTTTGTGGGCCACGTTTTTTATTCAAGCAGAGCTCTGGCGTGGAGGAGAAAAATGGGGATTTGGTGAAAGTTCTGACTTCAAGCTGGGATTGATTTCTGCCAGGAATCGATACTGCATTTGCAGAGTTAGGCAAGCTGGAGCTGTTGAGGGCCCAAAGGCAGATTGTGCTGCTGAAAAATGGAACACATGAATGGTAGAGAGGGCTCGCTCTTGAAACAGGATCAGAATTTTGCTTCTGAGGAGAGTTTTCCTAAACCATTTTAAGTGCTAATTTTTGAACATTAGTTTTTACTCTGCAATATTGACTTGCCCTTTGCAGCTGTGGTTGGCTTGAGCAGGTCCTGAACCCTCGCTTTAGTCCTCCTGGCTTCACAGCTTCCTCTAATGAGCATGGTTTTCCAACCCTCCCACCGGCAGGCCTATAACTGTGGGCTTCATCTGAGGCCGGCCCAGCTTGTAAGGCTCTACCAGTAGGACCTTGAATTTGCTGGTGCTGGTTGCATGTCGCTTTGTCTGTGTAAGACAAAGGGGGGTGACTTTTGACTTATTTATGAATTACCTTTATTTTTCTGAGTCAGTATTCTCTTTCCCTGAGTTTCATGGTTGCCACTCTTCTAGGAACTTAAATTCTAATTTCAACACACAGAGTAGGCTTTTATTTGAAACCTGTTGAGAGAATGAAATGTTATTTCCTGAGTATAAAATGTCTACTTATCTCATATTTAGCAAATTATTTCTTAAGACATGCAAATGATTTTTGGGCTCATAATAAATTGAGGAATTCTCTGCACAATGGATGTAACATGGATGTTGGACTTGGAAATTTCTGTAAAAGACTCCTGTTTCCTTTAGAAGAGAAATGTCTTGCTCTGAAGGTTTTAGGAATGCCTTGTTTTTCTCCCCTGGTAGGAAATAGCAGGAAGACAGGTTTTTTTCCCAGTTACATGGTAAATTCAGTGCTTTAAAGTCTTCTAAGAGAACACGATATTTTCTACTTTGGGAATTAGTGGTTAGCCCATGTAGTTTTAAATTGCCATGGATTAAGAATGTTCATAATCCAATTTTGCTTTGGCTATTACTCACATATTTTGTCTCCAGTACTGAGAGTACTGTGTGACGTGATGAGAAAGTGCTCCGCATAACATTGGCCCATTCGTTACACGCGTCACCTCAACCCTGATATGTAATCACGACTGTCCCCATTTTAAAGATGAGGAAATGGAGTTTGGGGAGATTTAAGTGACTTATTTGAGGTCATTCGACTAGCAGGTGGTGCAGCCATTGAAGTCTGTTCTGTCTGCTTCAGTGGTTATTGTTTTCTTCCACTTCATCCTGCCTTCCCTCCAAGCTGCACTGAGAGCCTAGAATGAGGTACATCGTCGACCTGGGCTCCGTATTGAGAGAGTGACCACAGCACCAGAGGATACTGTGTATCTGCAAGCCGCGTCATCACTCCGTTTTCTCCTGCTGAGCTTGCATTGGTTTTTATGGTTTCTCTCCTTCCAGCCACTTAACTTATGCTCCGTTTAGTCTCCTGGCTCCTTCCTGCTCAGCTCGTCTTCTCTCGTGCCTTCAGTTCACAGGTCTGGATCTATCTGGAACCTAAACCTTCATCTCTGACTTTTACTTTTCTCTTTCCGGCTGCTCTAAGAACTTGAACAGTACGATATCAACCCAAACTCAATCATGAATAAGAACAGTGCTTTAAGAGGAGGAGGCATATGGCTAAAATAATGTACATTACCATCCCTATTCCCTCTCCACTCAGAAATAAAAATGATCAACTAACATGTGTTGAGTATTGTATATATAACCCGGTGCTTGAAAAAGCAGTTTGAGATGATTCAGAAACTCACAGTTTGCTTTTGAAAAGTTCATCATCTCAAGAAGGATACAAAATGTTCTAATTGGAATTATATAAATAGCCTGAACATACATACACATACACAAACGGTATAGCACGCATGAAAAATATGTTGCTGGTCATGGGGAAAGGTCTCAGGACAAAGATTAATGTGTGGTCGTTTAATCTGATTGTTGGGAACAAAAATTGTGTGACTAGAAAGGCTTGGGGACTGGGCATGATTTTTATTTGAGAGCACTGGCTATCTAGGAGAGTTCTTTTTACCTTGTTGGAGCTCTGAGCCAATTTGCCTGAAACATATGTTGCATTTATATTTTCTTTTTAAGAAGTACAAGGAAAAAAAATAAAGGAGTAAAAGCAGTGCCAACTTCTTCTGAAAAGACTATTTTAAAAAGCTGGAATCAAACCAGTGAATGTTAAGTATGTCTTATATTATCAGTCATTCTAACTCAACACTCAAGGGATACTGATGCACCCAGCTTCCTGGGACGGGCTGACCCTCTCTGATGCCTTTTTCCTGCTCCGTGGTTCCTCAGCGTCAGTTCTGTGCAGCTGGACCGGAGGAGTGGGCGCCGTTAACCTGTCAGTGTCTCCCATCTTCAGTGTATTATAATTTGCATGTGAACCAAAAAGAAGTAAATTGTGAAATTTTCAACTTAATTTTCCTAGAAGAGTGAATAGTGATCTGCCTCTCCTTCACAGAATGTGGGTGGTGACATTCAGTTCCCACCGAAAAAATATATCTGTTTCCCACTCCTTTATTTATAGGTGAGTCATTCTTTCAGGATTTATGGGAGCTCTTCAGGCTGATGAGTAAAAGAGTCTCTCCACACCGAATATGAACAAGGCAGGCAGGAGAGAATATCTAGAACAGGCTTTTTCAACCTCGACACTATTGACGTTTTGGGCTGGATGAGTCTTCGTTTGGAGCTGTCACGTGCATTGTAAGATGTTGAGTAGCATCCGTGGCCTCTACCCACTGGATGATGGTAGCCGTCCCCAAGTTGTGACAATCAAAATTGTCCCCAGCAGTAGCCAAGTATTCCCTGGGGAAAAGGAGGCAAAGACACTCCCAGTTGAGAACCCCTGATCTAGAAGTATATATGATAAACAATGAACTTCATAACAACTTAGTGGGAGGAGACCATTCCAGATGGTTACCTGACTTCCATGGGGAGAGCTGAGGGCTCAGAATGATATTCAGAGAGTGTGAAGGATGAAGTTAGCACACTGGGTGTTTTAGTCTTGTTTACTGTGTGATGCCCAGTGTACTCCCATGATTTCATAGAAGACTGTAGACCCCTCTTGGAGCTACCCAATGACTCATCCCTTGGAAAGAAAACCTACCTTTTTTTTTTATTTTTATTTTTTAAATGCTTCTGCATCTTAAATGGTGGGCCCAATACTCAAATTAAGAATAAAAAAGAGACAATGAAATGACTCAATCATGGCTTCAAAATAAATGGAATCTTTTCTGATGACAATATTTCATCACTTGGTTGTAAATAATTTACGGCAAAAGAAGGGAATTAATGAGCAAGTGGAGAAAGTGGAAGGGTCTTCCCGAGGAGACCACAATGGGCAATATTGTTAATCCTGCTGATTGCAACTAAGTCAACATTTAGAGGTTGTGCCGTGCAACTCAAGACTGTGAAGTCAAAGGTTAGGTCAAGGCTAAACCATTCCACCGTTATGGAGTCAAGGCTTGTTTCCTAGTTTGTCAGTCATTTCAGGAGAGGGGCATCTTGTCTGCAGGACCTGACTCTCGAGTACCGATCTGAATCCTCACCTGTAGTCTTTCTCAGGTGAAAGGCAGCATCGGTCTTTCCTCCTTTCTGAGGTTGGGGCATTCTAAACAAAGGCTACTGGTTCCTTAGGCAACAGAGTAATGCCTTCTAATTAAAGGAGATGGGAAGACTATGGGATGTTCTTCATCAGTACCATCTAGACCAGCTTGGTTACCTACACATTTATTTGGTGCCTGGAGTACAGAGAGAGGAGTGTTAGACTCTAAGTTGGCTTGGCCGGCTGGCAGGCAGAAGCAAATGCCGTTGAGGTTGCTTATTGGGGAAGAGGAATAAAGAATGATTCCATTTAAATTGTTGAGCCTATTTCTTCTCACTCTTCAATGCCATCCTTCTGATTTATTGTTTTTTTAAATTAACATTGACAACCACAGTAATGATTAAATACGTACAGTGGTTCAGGGTTTCCAAAGAACTTCTTTTGGTTCTTGATTTACTGACAGTTACTCCAACAGATTCTTAACTTTAAAGTCACTTGATGAATCTATTCATGGACCCCTAAAAACCAACTTGATATATATGCTCCACGACGTTTCTTTCACCTACATTTGAATAATATTTTGATCCTATTCCTAGCCCTGCCACTAGCTGGGGAATGCAAAGTGCTTTGAGATCCACACGTGAAAGGAATGTTCTAGGAGGGCGAGGTTATCTTCTAAGCAAAGGTTTCTAAACACTTTCATTTGTGTTTTCCTCCCAGTGTGAATTAACATATAGAACCCCTTAATGGAAGATAAGTAAAGCTCTATTAATGTTTATGCTGTTTGTAAAAAAAAGGTAATGGTAGAATTCCCCAGGCAGTTCATTTCATTTAATGTGTACTGATGCTTAAATTGCAAAGCGGGCTGGGTGAACCCTGGCTGCAGGCACGAATCGCCTGCTTAGTGGGCTGCTTTAGAGCCCTTTTCTAAGAAATCTCCATCTCTGTCACTATTTTCTTCAAGGTGTTGAATAATTTTAAAAGTGGCAGTTGCAACAATACGTAAAAAAAGAAAAAAAAAGCTGACAGCTGCCACCATTCAGCTTACTTTTCTGTCCTTTCCGTCGAAAGCTCAGACTGTTCTGCGCTGCGGGGGGAAGTGGCGTTGCCGATTTTATTTGGATTTAGTGGAAGCGTGTTGCCTGGTTAGAATACAGACTCCTACCTGAGCAAAGGTTTTTGCCAGCCTTGCTTGGCAGTCTGGTGCCAACCCATCTTGCCTCCACTACACCGATATATCTGTGCTGTTCGTTTTGAAGACGAAGATAGTTTGTTTTTTCCCCCCCGTAATGGTCGGTGTTGTAATTTGTTCTTGTGAATCTGATAATAATGTCAGAGTCATAATTCCCTATTTTTTTCGTTCAGTGCGTATTCTCAAAGCTGTTCCCAGAGTATGTCACTTGTAGCCATAAAGCAGTCAAGAGAAAGAGAAGGATGATGTGACCTATGACCTGAGAAAGCTTAAAAGTCTGGTGGTAGAGCAAGGCATGTGATGAAACAACCCCAAAAAGTATCAGGTGGGGAGTGCCGCTGAGCGAAGGTGTAGTTCTGGGCTATTGCACTTAGGCTTGACAGCGCGAGGAATTTGTGTGCTGTTCTGGAGACTCTCCCTCCGTTTGCTTCTGGCTTGGGAAGCAGGTTGACCTACATTAGTGGTTTAAGAAAAACACACGATTTTAAATAAACAACAACCGCAAAAGTTTTGGAAGAAGCCTGAAAGTGCTGAGAAGAAAGTCAGCAGGAGCTGGTGTGGAATAAAATGCACAGAGGCTGACTCTGGGGAGGGACGTTGTGGAACCAGTTAGGGGACTGGAATTGGGGCCATCTGTTCACTTCCTGCTAGCCTCTAACAAGAGAAACTCTGTAAATGAAGGGGCCCTAAATATTCTCTCAGAAAACATCTGAGCAATGGTGAAGGGGAAATTTAAGCAAAATCAGAATATTTGACTTAAGAGAACAGGAATTAAGGACTGAAATGGAAAAATAGGGCAAAATTATATGCTCATCAAATTGAACTAAGAAGCATTAATGACAAAAATAAGTCTCAAAATTGAAGTCCTTTTTCTGAAAATCAGTCCAAAATTCACCCTCAGCTGCCGGCCACCTGAAATGCTTCCTTCGAGAGCCCAAGCTCTGTTTGGTAAATTGATCTGGGGTATGAACAGAGTCCTGTGTAACGTCGCCAATCTTGAATTCTTGGTATTAGAGTTTAAAAGAGCAACCAAATTTCATTGGAAAATTATTAAACAAAATTCAGTTTTAAAGTAGACTTGCAAGCCATGCTTCCTCTGGGCCTAGCAGGTGCCTGGCACACAGGGGTCAAACGTGTTTACTGCATTCAAATGGCAAAAGGGATACTAAGCCTACATTGTGTGTCCGTGTGTTTTTCTATTCCTAACTTCAAAAAATTTCACGAGTAATTGAACCAAAAGTCTGACTAGTTTCAAGCTAAAATGGCAGACACCAAAATAATCTTGAAAAATAATTCCAAGGAGTCATATTAACATGTAAATTCTGATTAG
The DNA here is from genome assembly GCF_949987535.1 of Balaenoptera acutorostrata. Classification (NCBI taxonomy): domain Eukaryota; kingdom Metazoa; phylum Chordata; class Mammalia; order Artiodactyla; family Balaenopteridae; genus Balaenoptera; species Balaenoptera acutorostrata. The sequence goes on from NC_080081.1 coordinate 8,928,012, forward strand.
AATGAAGGGAACAAACAGATTTGAAATAGGGCAAGACATTCTTTAAAATGTTTTATTAGATAAGGCTGGGGTGAATCACACATTATTTATATGCAATGAATTTTGGGGGGAATAGATAGTTATAAAGTTCTTGGAGCCTTATTAGGGTGTGTTGTTCACTTACCCTTTCTTCCTGTAAAGCAGTTTTGACCGATCTGTCTCTCAGCTTGGCAAAACAATGAATGATTTTTATGTTGGTTATTTTTGCATTGTAATCATAAGCTTTTCTTTTTTACTGAGATAGGGGTCTTGAGAGAGAAAGAGAGAGAGGAAGGGAGGAGGAGGAGGAGGAGATAGAAGAAGAAGGAGAATAAGGAGAAGGAGAAAATAAAGGAGTAAAGACAGTAAGAAAAAATAAACAAAGGTCAACGCTGAGATGAGGCTGCATTTCCTCCGGGTGACATCACTCAGGGGTCTTGCCTCTGTCCCAAGACGTTCTCCACTTCCTAAGGCAAGAGTTACCTATTACAATAAAAAAACACAGAACTGGGTTTCCAGTTTGTTTTGACTCAGTACAATGCAGCGTTTTGGCCCTCTTGATTGCCACCAGTTGGATTTTTTTCTACCTTGCAAAGCCCTCATTTTCCAGTGATAGTCTCTCCTAGACTGTTTTGGATGTGATCACTTTTTACTTCTTTGCTGTGTTGAATAGGACTCTTAAAATGCTTCCTCGACATTTAATGAAACATGTTTCTGTTGGTAGTTCTGAGGTGCTACATAGGCAATAGTTTCGGCTCACAGTTTATAATTAGGAGTAGCTCAGTGTTGGGAGAGACGTTGAAATACAGGCTCTTTTAAACTCTTTTGCCTTCCTACTCTCACCCCCAAAAAGTTTTGAAAATCTTTCTGCCCCTTGCACATTTTACAATGAAGCCTAAATTTTATATCATAGTTGCAAAGTATGTAATTTTTAATGTATTTTAAATATTTTAAAAATCAAAGATAACATCTCTCTTTTCAGAGCCACAATTGCATCTGGAAATTACGGTGATTTGTTAATCACCATTTTTCATTTAAAAAGCACGTGAACAAGCTCTTCTTTGATGTTTGGAAAATTTCCATCATTTCCTTTCCTCCATGAACTTGTATTTTCATTTAACTTCCCTTGCAGAACTTAATCTATTCCTGAAAGCCTTTTGTTGATCACTCTTTCATACCTCTCTGTAATAAAAATATTTATATAACTTAAAAAATATTTTTTCTAAATTGGGTTCTCATTAGAATCATTGTTCAAAACAGTATAATTTGTAGATTTTATGGTTAATAAACAAAAAATAAAATTATGTTAAAATGCATGTCAATGAAACGGATGGAGCTTTAAAAAAAATCTCAATTAGGTCTTGTATCTGGGGTGAGTTATTACTTATTGCTAGAATGAGAAAAGGATCAGCGTCAATTCTATTTTAATTTTTATAGTTTTAAGTGCTGAGAACACTTGTTCATATAAATAAGTTGATAAAAAGATTTCTCCATCCTTCTTCTCTTCCCTGTATTGAATTTAAAAAAATATGCTTATTCTTTCTTGTTCAATAGATGCTTCTTTTTCATTGGCTAGGCACCCTTCAAGAGTATCTGAGGTCTTACAAGTTTGAATCAAGATCTCTATGGTTTGAAATCTGGCTTGGTGGTGCTTACTACGATGAAAAACCCTTTTTGTAGGCAATATTGTGCTGTTCTTTCTAGATCCTTCCTTCAGATCAGAAGTACCATCCCCAGATGTGCTGGCAACATGGGCCACTGATGGCTCACAGCTCACTGGGAATTGCCCTCAGCTGCCGGGAACTGCCCGCGAGCTGCAGCCAGTGACCGGCCGGTGCAGAGATGCAAAGCCTGCCTTCAACTGGGGACAGATCTGCAGGGCCATCCCAGCTCCAGAGCTCCCTGTAGAATCGGCCTGAGCTTCAGAGGGCTTAGTTTTTGTTCTGCCCAATCCTGCCTTCCTCACTTCCTTGTAGGTGTATTCCTGGGAGCACCTCTCAAGCCCTACTTGACTCTCTGAATCTGTTCCCAGGAAACGCATTGTGAAACACACATTCATTAACTTGCACTTTAAGAGTGTGATTCTGCAGAAGGCAGTTTAAAAATCACTCAATTTGGGGTGGAAATGATACAGTGGGTTTATTTCACTTGTTGTGGTTATTTTTTTTCTAAATTTATTTATTTATTTTTGGCCGCGTTGGGTCTTCGTTGTGGTGCGCGGGCTTCTCACTGCGGTAGCTTCTCTCATTGCAGAGCACGGGCTCTAGGTTCACAGGCTTCAGTAGTTGTGGCACATGGGCTCAGTAGTTGTGGCTCGCGGGCTCTAGAGCGCAGGCTCAGTAGTTGTGGCACACGGGCTTAGCTGCTCCGTGGCATGTGGGATCTTCCTGGACCAGGGCTCGAACCCGTGTCCCCTGCATTGGCAGGCGGATTCTTAACCACTGCGCCACCAGGAAGCCTCCTTGTTGTGATTATTTTTGATGGTATCTTTTTTGTGATGTTTGTGGTATGAAATATCTATATTCAACAGGAGGACAGCTGTTGAAAATATGACCTACCCTTAATAAATACTCTCCTTGATATTTTCCTAATGAGCCAAAAATACTTGGGTTATGTGTTTTGGATTATCTGTTTTCATTCTGGTTTGAGAGGTAGGATAAACTCGAGTGTGCAGTATACTCAAATTTAAGACTTTGATAATCCCCCAATTTAAAATGCTTCAGTAACAACTATGTTGTTGTTAAAGACTTGGTTTCTAACAGAGAACATATAAACACATACACATAATCCTCAGTAGCATGGAACCTAGGGAAAAGCTAACTATGGTTTATGAATAATGCAAAATTTTGCTGTTTATGCCATTTCCATCTGTTGTGTGCATGATATTTATGATATTCACAAGATAAACTGATAGGAGTGTGTGACTTGCTAATATGTATGTTTTTAAAAGCTTTAATTACTGTTTTTACGGAAGAATGATGTCATGTACTCTGACTCCAGGGATATGAGGATTAGGAAATAAAACAGCAACACAAACAGCACAGGCAATTTTGAACATCCAGGCATTTTATTTTTAATGAGTGACACTTGATTTGTGTCTCCTCACATTCCAGGATCTCCAGATACTTCCAGCACGGTTTCTGGTTGCCTGTTAGATGGCTCAGAAGGAGAATGGGTGTGAATGCAGTGATTCCGTCTTTCCCCAGCTGACTTTCCACTAGCACTGCTTCTCTATGGCTGTGTGTTGATTCAACTGAATGAGGAGGGTTAACTTTTTATATTTTTCAAAGGCCATCTTAACCTTGGAACTTATCTTGGAAATTAAGGTTTTAATGAAGTGACAGTTCCTAGAGAAAACACCAGAAAAACACATTTTATTCTCCATAAACCGAAGGCACAATCCCACCAAAGAAACTTTTGTTAACGCTATAATCTGTAGATTTTTTGAGTTACCACAGTGGTAACTAGTGGGAAGTAGTCCTGACAGGAGACTTCTATCACTGGGTGAGAACAATCACCAATTCACTGTGTGACTACAGGCAGGTAGTTCAGCCTCTCTGAACTTCACCATTGTAATTAGAAAAATGCAAGGTTTGGACTAGGTGATTTCAAACATTCTTTCATCACAGACATTTTTAAGAATCTTATATACACTTGATTTTCACCTTCAAAGCCTTCATTATGGGCTCTAGCTCCATGGACACTAATTTTTATAAAAACTGATTCTCCCCTCTTTCTTAAGGGGATATATTGCAAAACCTTGTTAAAATGCTTTGTTATTTTTCCCCATCTAAATGCTTTTCAGACGTTTTGATTCCCCCTCCTTTTCTTCTCTGTTCCTCTCTCTTTTGGTGGAGGGATTGTTAAAGTAATTTGGAGCCTGCCTCCTCCCATTTGGGGGATAATCCTAGTAGTCTGGAAAGAGGTCTGTTGCTTATTTTCAAATCTGGCTTTCTTTGATGACTGTCTTCTGACAGTTTTCCTGAGTTTAGAGGCTTAGAGGCATAAGAGGGCTTCTTGGAAGCGTTCACATTACCTGAATTGAGAAAATATGAAATCAAAGGTGTTGGGGGGAAGATTTGTATCTGACCAGTTCATCAAATACAGCTTGTCGTGAATCTTTGACATTTAGGTAGTCTGTAGTGTGATTTAAGATAAGACAGTGCCCCAAATATTTCTTCCACCCTCCCCTAAATTATAGCAAATACTAATATTCTTTAGACCTAGCAACATCCTCTTTGAGAAATTAAGCACCCTCTATTAATGTGTAGGAGTGTGTGTGTGTGTGTGTGTGTGTGTGTGTGTGTGTTGAGGTTTTACTGGGTTGAATTCAATACTTTAGTGTCATTCGAACACCTAAATGAGTTTATACTCTGACCCTTGTAGCCTCCACGGGTGGGTTCTTTAGGTACTTTCTGGGGGAAGCAAAGTCCAACGGAGAGGTCTGTGTATGTCCAGTGGGACAGTTGGGTGGGTTCTAATCCTCACTGCCTTGAACATGAGTGTACTAGTCACTGCTTGCCAGGTACCCACTTCCCACTTCCCATTTTGGGTGTGCTGCTTCAGTCTTTTGAAGACACACTGGATTACAATACAAATTTAGGCAATTTGTTCCTGAAGGTTTCCTTTGGTCTCTGAACCCTTACTTGGGGGAGAGACAGCAATATGCTGTCGTGTTTCTCTCCCTTTCTGAAGACCCTTTGTACCCTTTCTAATCTAGTGTCCCCCATTTTGGGGGACTCTTTCCTATGAAGTCCAGGTCACCAGTTTCTTCCTGTGACATAGATTCCTCCCCCTCTGACCTTGGAAGGCAAATTGAGATCAGAGATCATATACTATACTTTATATCTCCCACAGCACAATATATGTTACATATATAATGTCTAAAGTCTGTGTGCCAAACTTCTGGTACTTTTCATTAAGTATGACAATAGTAATAGTTATTACTGAGGGTTTTTATTTTTTGTGCCTTGTTTTCTGTTAAGCATGTCACATGCATCATCTCATTTAGTCTTTCCATCAACTCTGTAAGGTCGCTATTAGAAACAGTCCCCATTTTATAGATGGAAACACCAAGGCTCACAGAGATTAAATAACTCACTTGAGTTAATGCACATGCATGTGTATGTACACACACGTACACAAACACCAATGCCACACACAGAGCCCTTCTTCTCTCAGTTTCTGGTGCTCCATAAACAGGAGGGGAGGAAGCCCTTCTGTACTGTCTTCACGATGGGGCTGGAGTGTCTGGGGAGAAGGCAAATACTTCCAGTCTGATTTGCATCCATTTTTTCCCCTGAAGAATAAAACCAGCCTACTCTGTTCCTAGGCTTTCCTGACTAGTGAAGTGAGGTGTGGCACAGGGAGGTGGTAGGAGGTGAGGGTGTTCGCTTCATGCACCCCAAATCTTAACTGAGACATCTGAGAGGTGGAGCGGAGAGTCAGGAGGGGAGGGTGTGTGCCTCCTGGGAAAGTGCAACCAAGTGGGGTGAGGAAAAGCTGTCTGGGACAAACTTCAGGTAGCGTGACCAGCTTGGCAGAGCGAGTCAAGCTACCCACCTGCCAAACTTACGTACGTCCTATGGAACCTGACTCTTTTATTTATTGTTGCCAAGGATTCAGGTTGCCCTGTTAGAGCTATAATTGAGCCACAGTGGAAGTCCATGTTCTGCAAGACTAGAGACCTTACCCATGGACAGGACCTGGCTATCTAGTCTTTTCCACTGAGCATAGCTAAGCTAGTTGTTCCAACAGAAGCCACTTATCTAATAACATGAAAAGTGCATCATAGGTAAGAATTAAGCTTTAATTAGCAGTTGTTCCCAGTTGTGCAAACTTTAATGTGGGGGAGGGGCACATGGGCTCATTGAGCTAAATTGTATTTGTCGTCATGCAAATTGCTGTCAAAACTTGTGTTAATTGGGAGGAAAAAAATAAGGAATCGCAACCCAATTCCACAAGAAAAAATTAGACTCCGTGAAATACACTTAAAAGCAAAGCAGGCATGTGTTTAAAATAAACTGTTTCAATGGATTTAAACAAAAATAATATAAGCATCCTAGTTTTGAGACTTCTAGATTTCAATTATAATATAATTTAATTCCACTAATGTTCTCTCACTGGTCTCATTCTTTATTAAAATCAATAAATTATGTCGTATATTTCAAAGAGGTAATAGATGCATGTTAGTAAATTGTAACAAGCGTATGGGAAGAGAGAGACATCCAGTGTCTCTCTCCAGAGGCAGTGACCTAATTGCTTTATTTTCCTAGAGTCACGCAGAATTGTATTTTTTCTTCTGAAAATTATACCCCAGATTTGCATATATGTCATCCAGTTTGAGACTTGTAAATATAAATTTAAAAAGCAGATTCTCTTTCCTCACCACCCAGCCCTTCTGGGGGCTGCCTCACTTCATTAGTTTTTGATCTGTACTTGGGAAATGCAAACTGATTTGTTATGGTGTTTGCTTAAGCAAAACATAACTCAGTAGGCAAATACACTGTTATCAGAACAAAGGAAAACCCATGCCTTTCACAGTGTCAAACTGAAGTAGAATTTGCCCCAGGCTCTGGATTAATTTGGTTGCAGGTCTCCATAACCTTGCTGGGATGGGGGCTCTTTCTCAGTCTTGGATGCACTTAGGGAGATCCTAATCTGGTTGTTAGTTATCTATGGTGAAATCAAAGGAATTTCCGGGAGGCCTGTGGTAATGTTTGTGTCAGTACTGCCCCGAAAGCTCTGGTAAAGAGGCCCATTAGCTCCTTTTCCCATTCTCCAACTCTCAGAATTTTGGGAAGAGTGTGAAAAAAATTATCAGCATTGCGGTATTCTGACTCTGAGCCCTTTTGTTGCTGGTGGTCAGAGCAATACCACGAGTTTAGAAATGGAAATTTTGCCAAATTGTCTACTGCTTAAGGATAGCACTTCTCTGCAAATGTTTTTGAAGGTCTAGAATTACAAGTGAAAAACAATAACTCCAAAAACACGGAGGTCAGACCTTTTCTAAGATGAGTTTGCCCTCACCAGGAAGCTTGTAGTGTCAGCAACTAGCAACAACAGTGCTAGGATGATAAAGTTTAACTCTGGGAAAGAGCTAAAAAGGATTTTTTTCCCAATGCAGCAGAATACAGTCTGGCATAAAAAAAATGTTTTCCATGTAATATTAGCAATAGTAAAGTAGTGGTGGTACCAAGAAGGTTCGTGATTTCTCCTTCTGCCCTCTGGCCACCTCCCTCACTCATGTTCCCAGACACTTATGTGACGTATCATAACCTTGCCTCTTGCTCATGAGACTCCTTTCCTTGTAGGTGAGTGAGAACAAATGCTATCAACTTCCACACCACCCCTGCTAGTCAATGTCTGCACACTGACAGGCTCTTTGGACCAACTGAGTGTTCCAGGGGCCGTGGTAACTTTTCCTGGTGCGTTGGCTTAGAGGAGGTGCAGCTGGTCATGTTGTCTGTCACCAGTGACAGACATAGGGAAGTGTTACTCTTTAGTTTTCAACACTACCTCTCTGTATTTGTCCCTCACTCTTCTCTTGAGTTTCGGGATCACAGCTGTGCCAGGTTAATATTTTTTTAAACACTTTTCCCCACCATCTTCTCCACTTTATCTTAACAGTCCTGCTCAATCGTTCATCATTCAAGCTCTGGACTATCCGAGATTTAGCATCCCCTAAACTCTTATTTATTTATTTATTTATTTATTTTTGGCTGTGTTGGGTCTTCGTTTCTGTGCGAGGGCTTTCTCTAGTTGCGGCGAGCAGGGGCCACTCTTCATCGCGGTGCGCGGGCCTCTCACTATCGCGGCCTCTCTTGTTGCGGAGCACAGGCTCCAGACACGCAGGCTCAGTAGTTGTGGCTCACGGGCCCAGTTGCTCCGCGGCATGTGGGATCTTCCCAGACCAGGGCTCGAACCCGTGTCCCCTGTATTGGCAGGCAGATTCTCAACCACTGCGCCACCAGGGAAGCCCTCCCCTAAACTCTTGCTAAAGAATCAGATGCATGTGTTCAAAAGACATTTCAGTATCTGCCCTGGAAAGGATGTTCAGAGATAACAGAAGAGAGAATTAAGATTATGATATTACACCTCAGAGAATTTTTTTTAGCTAAACCCAATGCTTAAGGAATTTGTAAGTCTTCTGGGGGGAAATGAAAAAGATGGTGGCTGCTTGTGTGTGTGTGTGTGCGTGTGTGTGTGTGTGTGTGTGCGTGTGTGTGTGTACAATTAGGCACTGTCTCTTCCTGTGAACTGTGTATGTTCACTAATATAGTTTATTAATCCATTAGGTGTGTTTATTATTCTCTTGCAACCCTCTCCATATTCTCTGTGCTTGTCCAGTTGGGCGCTCTTAAAGTGGAGATGGATTCAAAGGTACCTGTTATATTTACTATGATGGAGAGGTTGTCTGCTAGATCTTAAGTTTCAGCATTTGCATTTTAAACTTTCCTGAGGAGACACTCGATAAGGAAGACAAGTTTGTTTTCTGATGTGTGGCCTTCTCAGTGCTGTGGTTTATCTGCCCACATCTTCAAGCTGTCATTAATGTTTTGAATTGCAGGGCACCCTCCGCATGTGGTTGATACTCCACGCACTTGGTGCTCTCCACAAGCAGTGAGTGCATTCTCTGCATGCCTTTAGGAAAAACGAAGTCCGATTCATCAGGGAAAGAGCTGACAGAACAGCTTGATGGAAAAAAGTCTCACATGAGAATTCGGAGATTTGCGTTTGCTCCCGACTGGTTGCCTGGTCGCTGGTGTACTTCTCTAGCCTTTACATTTTTCCAGTGGATAATCTGGGAAGAATGATTTTTTTCCGAGGGGACCTGCAAAAATTCTTATTCAAGTCTTTTTGAGCATTATTTATTGTGTATATCATTATGCCAGAACCTAAGAAGGTTATCAACAAAAAAGGTTGCTACCCTCTAGGAATCCAGCATCTAGCTATCTGTATCTGTGTCTCTAACCCTGTATCTGTCTCTCTATCTACCAGTTAAGACACATTAATGATTTTTTTACCTCTTTAGAAAATTTTATAATTTTCCAAGCTATTATATGTGTGTACAAAATAATATGTATATGTATACTCATGTATAAATATGGTATAAGGACTAAATAAACTATACCTTATGAAATTATATGTGTATAGACATACGCATATATTTATTTATATTTATACATATACGTGTGTGTATTTATAATTTCATTTAATCCTTATAGCATCCTTAATGACTCCACATCGTAAATGAAAACCCTGAGGCCACATGACATCGTGTAAGTAAAACTAGGATTTCGCGTGGATCCCTGGATTCTAAGCCCTGTGGTCTTTCTATTGAAGCATAACATCTTCTCTTAAACTAGTGTGAGGGTGAGTCTCCAACGTGTAATATAACTGAAAGGCTTGCTTGGAGAAGGTGGGGCTTGAGGAAGGCCTTGGACATGCAGGAGAAAAGGGGATCTTGGACAGGGAGAGGAACATGCTCTAGAGTTTGGAATGTGACATGTTGAGGAAGAAGGAGAAAGAACCTTACTCAGTGTTTTTCAATGGAAATAGGAAGATCTCTTGTTTTGGTACATGAGGTCTGAATGTGGAGGGGGTGTGAGTTTGGATTTTTTCTGAAGAATTGGAGTGACTACACCACAGTACAGGGTGAATAGCACGTTAGGAAGATTGGGGGGACCCTCTGTGGGCTAGGTTACAGCCTGGAGTCAGAGAGATGAGTTATAGGACTTTTGCAGCAGTGGGAAAAGGTGTAAAATAAATAAGGCTGGATAATAAGAACCTTTTGAAGGATTTGGTAATCTATCAGCTAGTTTAGTGTTAAGCATTGGCATTCTAGCTGCACTGCTAACTAGCTTTGTGACCCGGACAAGTGATAATAGTTCCGGCTTCATCTGGTTGTTTTGAAGATAAATTAAACAATCCACATAAAGCTAATCCTAACCCAGTACCTAGCATTTAGAAAACACTCCTTAAACATACATGAGATTTGTATTTGTAACTATTATTAGAGGTAAATTTGCGAGAGGTGAGATTTAAAAGGATGACATATTATACCGAGAGTTTTAATTCCTGGAAGGAATAAAGTTCTATTAAACCCAGACAGTAGACCATTTCCACTAATAAGCAATCAATACCTGCCTTCTCTTTGGACAAGATTTATTTTAATTTGGATGAACAGTTTCTACCTGATGCAATCTTAGTGACTCATGACAAAGATAATAAAACTGAGAATCACCTACACATCTTAGGAATCTTAAGAGGTATGTAGTCGTGGAATAATAATGTTTCATGTTCTTGAGTCAGTTCCTTGTATATTTCAGGACCTTTGTCACTGTTGCGACATTTAGACATAAGAGGATAATTTGGGGCTTCACTGAGGAGACTTTAGATTTAGAGTTTGGCAAAGACTGAGAACTAAGTGCCCTCTGTTGCTCAGTGAGCTTAAACCCTGAAGCCCTAGGGAGAGGCTAAGGATGTCTGTTAGTTGTGTCGGAGGCTGCATGAGAATGGCGTCCAGGAAGGGTGGGCCAGCTCCTCTCATCCCACAGGGTTGGCATTTTAACGGTTCTTTAAAGCATTTGAATAATCGAATCACTCTGGCAGATTTTCCTCTCAACATTTAAATGACAGTCAATTCCAGGAGCACTATTTAAAAAGTCCAGAAGGATATGGGATTTGTCAGGCAGAGCAGAAATCCTCTCTGGTCTTCAGAAGGAAGAACTAAAATTACTACACCCCCATTTCTCCACTCAGAAGGATGCTGTGTTCAATTTCAGTAAGAATAGCCCTGCTGCGTTTTGCAGTTCTGTCTTCTGTGGCTTCTTGCTAAAGATGATTCGAGGAATAGGCTGCTGCCAGTAGAATATAATGTTGGTGGAAGCAGAAAGGCCCACCTGCCTGAAATAATCCACTCTTTGAATCATTAACAGTGGCTGGGTCATCCTTTCTAGAAAAAATTCACGTGTTATATTTTACGCTGATGTGGATGGATTTGTCCTAGAATTATATACTTGGAAGATACCATTGTAGTCTAACTTCCTCTTCCAGTTGGGATAATACACCCTTAGCCTTGGAAGACCGCGTTCTTTGCTTTGATTCTTATCTCTCACTGAGCCTTGGCTCCTCTTGGCGACTCAAGAAAGCACTGTGGTTTGCTGCTGCCGCTGCCCCCAAGGTCTACCTTGAATGGGTGAGTTTCAGTAAAACCTCACTGGAAGGGAGTGTGATTGAAAAGAAGATGATGGCAATGGTGAGTCAGGGTGTGTGGGTGGATGAGAAAGCTGGGAAGGAGAAGAGAGCTGGTGAGAGGACTCTGGAGGGAATAGGAGAAGTCAGAATTGCTGACTTCACCGTGATGTCTGAGGCCATTACTCCCAGGACAAATGCTTTACAATGTTGGCTCCTATCCATTGAGAAGTTTCCCATTGATAAAGACCACCCTCTATCAGGAGTGGGCTACTGTGTGCCCTGAGGCTTTTCTGTCTTCTGATTCTGAGAGACCTAAACTAATTTCGTACTGACCTAAAGCTACTTTGGAATGGGCTGTCGGGAGACTGTTTTGAAAACACACTTACGGTAATATATTTCGTTTATATAGTATAACGTTTATATAGTATATCTGTATGTGCGCTATGCTATATATGTATAATTACATATAAATGGATATTATTTATTTTATTGTATATAGACATATATTATTTTATTATCTATAAAGTATATTTATAGATAAACATATATTTATATATTATATATTCATTTATCTTAAGGGAACTGGGGGATTTATTTCATATGGGATGGGCATCTAAAATCACAGAATTTTAAAGGTACAAGTTTACCTTCCTCCTTTTACAGATAAAGAAACTGAGGGCCAGGAGAGTACAGTGACTTGGCCAAGGTCTTAGGAAAAGGCAGAACCTTAACTAAAACTCACGTTGCTCTCCGCAAGCCCGGACACGCTCCCACACGCCCCTGAGTCTAGAGCAGTGGTTCCTGGTGTCGATGGAAGTGCGAGTCTGGGGCTCTTGCCTGTGCATCCTAAGGGTGATTCTGAGATGTTCCCCCTCTAACTCTAACTTGATGTCCATTGTGGAAGGACCAAGTAGAGACATGTTAAGAAGTAATTGGTCACCTCACAGAGAGTGGGACAAGTGGGCCTGCCTTGTAGGACAGCTCTGAGCAGTGTCTGCCTTCCAGGTTATGTCATAGGCACATTCACCAGGACCAGAAGCTTTAGCTCAGTGCCTTCCAATAGCATCCAACAGCAATAGCCACCTACGTAATTTTCTAGTAGTGATTTTAAAGGTAAAGAGAAACGGGTAAAATTACTGTTCATAAAATATTTTGTTCAACCCCATTCCTCTAAATAAAAAAAAAGAAGGAATTGGCCTAGAGAGTATAATGAAACTTCAGCAGGAAAACTACACAAGGCTAATTTGCTATCAAATGCAAATGAATACATGGTCTTACAGTGGTATACCCATCACTGCGTTCCTGAGCAAGCAACCTAGAGGTTCCTCAGGAAAGGGGAAGAAGGGTCTTTCCCTTCTACTTTCTCTCCCATTCCCTGAGACCACTAGCCCCTGCCTTGCTTTAAGGTTATTCTGTAAGGGCAGGAGAAACAGAGTCTGTGCTCAGTTATGGACTCTTTCAAAGATAAACCCCTGTCTCTCCCTTTACGAGAGGCTGTTGATGGGGTGTCTTCCACTACCAGGCAGTCTGACAGCCCTGCTGCTTGGATAACAGTCCTGTGCAGAAAGGACCTTTTTTCTTCCCTGAGTCTTTTTGCTAGAGTCCAGATTTCTTCACAATTGACTCGTTTCTTTCTCCTGCCCCTGCCCACTCCTATTAGCTGTTCCGGGAAAAACAGCAAATGAGTTTAACATTTGCAGCCAGTGGCTGGAGGCCACAAGACCAGGACACTTAACATGATACGGTTAGCTTTGTTTCACATTAAAATTGGATCCAGTTATGTCTTAATTCTCTTGTCTAGACCATTGTCACGGCTGTAAATTACCATCCTAATGGCCATTGAATGGTTTATAATGACCTTACCAAAACATTATTTGCCAATCGTATAAACTTTCTGAACATGCTGTTTAGTTTATCCTAATTAATCTATTAGGAGACGACATATACATCCTGCTTCCTCTCTCCAAAGTGACATTTGTGGATTCAATTCCTTTCTCTTACTAATGCTACTCTGTAAACTCACTACTGATCTAATTCTGTCTTCTGTCTGTCTGCAACAAATTTAATCAGAAAAATCATTATCCAAATGTGATGTTCTTCTTTCTGTGTTTGAGACAGTGGTTGTTTCCTCTAGATTTTTGGTGCGGTTCCTCTTATGTGATTAACAGCTGTTAACATATATTTTGTTCAGGGTAGAGTTCATAGTTCATTGAATAGTCTGCTAATAACTGTATGCAAAACTGAGTTTAAATGAACTCTTTTTTTCAAAGAAGAACTTGAAAGCATTCAAAATGCTCAGGAGACAGGTCTCTGTACCTAAAGGCTTGTCTCCAAAGTATGTAAGCACAGTCTTGAAACCAATGTGAGTAAGAAACCAATCGCCTTAGAATGTGTGGGTCAGCTGATTGTATAGTTATAAGCTCAGCTAATATCTAAATTGCCTATACCATGCGTGCCCGAGCACTCGCGCATGTGTGTAGGGGGACTACAGTAGGTTAAGGAAGTAGGGAGGGAGAGCAGGTACCAAAAGGCATCAAGAAAGTGTCTGAAATCCTGGTTGCAGGACTTCAGTTACTCTAGTTATCTGCAAAGAATGTTCTTGTCCTTTCTTCCTGGAGAACTCGGAGCCATCTTTTGTGTTTTTCCCTCTTCTTTTACCAAAGCGCCTTGCACACAGCTCTTTTTGTTACAAAATGTGATCTGAAGAGTAGATACATTGACACTGCTAGTGCCTAAAAAAATCAAAGGTCCTGGTTTTGAATTCTATTTTTGCTACTTTTCTTCCTAGCTGGGTAACTTTTGGCAGGTTTCCTTGTCTCCCTGTGCTGGATTTTCTTCATCTGAAAATTGGGGATAAAAATAGTATCTGCTTCATAAGATTTTTGTAGAGGTTAATCTTAACTGTCATCTTCATCATCATCATAACCATATTCATATTCATGGCCCTATTGCCATTATAAAACACACAATTTTTTCAATTAAGTAAAATTAATGTTTTCTCTTCTCAACCAACCTCACAGCTCCCCCCAATGTTTTTATTTAAATGAACATATAATTTATGTACCATAAAATCCACCCTTTCAGAAGTGTACAATTCAATGGCATTTACTATATTCACAAAGCTGTGCAAACATCCTAATTTCAGAAAATTTTTATCATTCTAGAAAAAAAAAAAGCTTTCCCCATTAGTAGTCACTCTTTATTCCCCCATTCATTCCCCAGCCCCTGGCAACCATGGATCTAATTTATATCTGGACTTGCCTACAGTGGACATTGCGTGTAATGAAATCATGCAACATGTGGTCTTTTTTGTATGACTTCTTTCACTGAGCATAATGTTTTCAGGGTTCATCCCTGTTGTAGCGTGTATGAATATTTCATTCCTTTTTATGGATGAATAGTGGTCTATCAAATGGATATACTACATTTTATTTATTTAGCCGTTCATCCGTTGGTGGACATTTGCATTTCCCCTGCATTTTGTCTATTATGAATAATGCTGCTGTGGATGTTTATTTACAAGTTTTTCTGCAGATACATGTTTTTAATTACCTTGGGTATAAACTTGGAGTGGGATTGCTGAGTCATAGAGTCATAAACTCTATGTTAAAATTTTAGAGGAATTGCCAAACTGTTTTCCAAAGTAGCTGCCCCATTTTATTTTCCCACCAGCAGTGTGTGAGGATTTCTATTTTTCCACGTCCTTGCCAATAATTGCTACTAACTGTCTTTTTGATTAGAGATATCCTAGTGGTGTAAAGTTTTTTTTTTTTTTTTGCAATTCCTTAATGCCTAATGATTTTGATCATCTTTTCTTGTGCTTATTGATCATTTCTATATCGTCCTTGGAGAAATGTCTATTTAAATCATTTGTCTATTTTTTTTTTAACTTAGGTCATTTGTCTTTTTATTGTTGAGTGGTAAGAGTTCTTTCAATATTCTTTTTACAAGAAATATGAGACTAGTAGACATATAATTTGCAAATATTTTCTTCTATTCCATGGGAGAAATGTCTTTTCACTTTTATTATGGTGTTCTTTGAAGTACAAAGGTTTTTAATTTTGATGAAGTTCAACTTATCAATTTTTTTCTCTTGTTGCTAGTGCTTTGGTGTCATATCTAAGAAACTATTGCCCAATCTAAGGTCATGAAGAATTACCTCTGTGTTTCCTTTTAAGAGATTTATAGTTTTAGCTCTGGCATTTAGGTCTTTGATGCATTTTGCGTTATTTTTTGTATGTGGTGTGAGGTAGGGGTCCAACTTCATTATTTTGCACGTGGACGTCAGTTGTCCAAGGAACAAATATTGAGAAGACTATTAATTGTTCATTGAATTGTCTTTGCATCCTTGTCCAAATCAATTGATCATAAATGTCAGGGTTTATTTCTGGACTCTCAGTTCTATTCCATTGGTCTTTATGTCTGTCCTTATGCCAGTAACACATTGTCATGATTATTTTAGCTTTATAGTACATTTTGAAATCTAGAAAGGTGAATCCCCAACTATTTTCACCTTTTTCAAGATTGTTTTGGCTCTTTTGGGTCCTTTGCATTTCCATATGAATTTTAGGATCAGCTTGTCAAATTATGCAAGGAAACCAGGTCAGATTTTGATAGCAATTGTGTTAAATCTGTAGATCAGTTTGGGGAGTACTTCAATCTTAATAATAATAGGTCTTCTGATTGTTGAAAGTGAATGTCTTTCCATTTATTTAAGTCTTCTTCAGTTTCTTTCAATGATGCTTTGTAGATTTTAGTGAACAAGTTTCACACTTTTTTTATTAACTGTATTCCTAAGTATTTTATTCTTTTTGATGCTGTTATAAATGGAATTCTATTGTTAAATTCAGGTTTTGTAGTGTTCCTAGCTAGTGTGTAGAAACACATCTGATTTTTAATTTGGATCTTGTATCCTGCAACCTTGATGAACTTGTTTATCAGTTTTAATAGATTTTTAGTGGATTCCTTATGATTTTCTAAATACAAGATCATGTCATATCTGAATATAAATAGTTTTACTTCTTCCTTTCCAATCTGGATGACTTTATTTTCTTGCATAATTGCACCATCTTGAACCTCCAGTACAGTGTTGAGTAGAAGTGATGAGAGTGGATATCCTTCTCTTCTTCCTTGTCTTATGGGAGAATCTTTCAGTCTTTCACCTTAACTATGATGTTGGTTGTGGGTTTTTCATGATCTTCATTAGGTTGAGGAAGTTCCTTTCATTTCTAATTCATAAGGTATATGGTCTGCAATTTTTTTGGAGGGGGGAGGTCTTTTTTTGTTTCTATATTAGTAACACTTGCCCTGTAGGATGATTGGGAAGTGTTCTGTTCTCTTCTATTTTTTTTTTTTTTTTTTGAAAGTTTTTATGAAGGATTCATGTTCTTTAAACATATGGTGGAATTCACTGGGGAAGCCATCTGGGCCTGGGATTCTTTGTGGAAAGTTTTTTTGATTATTAACGCAATCTCCTTATTTGTTATAGGTCTATTCAGATTTTCTGTTTCTTCTTGAGTCAGTTTTATTACTTTGTATCTTTCGATGATTTGTCTATTTCACCTGGGTTAGCTAATTTTTTGGCATACAGTGGTTCATAATGTTCCCTTATAATCCTTTTTATTCCCTACAACAGTGGTTCATAATACTCCCTTATAATCCCAGTAGTATTGCCCTTTCTTTCACTAATGATTTTAGTAGTTCAGTCTTCTCTCTTCTTGGTCAATCTAATGGTTTTTCAAAGAACCAACTTTGTTTTTCTTGATTTTTTCTTTTTTTTCTAATCTCTATTTCATTTATTTCAGACCTGACCTTTCTTATTTCTTTTTTTTTTTCTTCATGGTTTGGATTTAGTTTGCTCATCTTTATCTAGATTCTTAAGGTAGGAAGTTAGGTTTTTGATGTGAGATCTTTCTTCTTTTTAATATAGGCATTTACAGGTATAAATTTCAATCTAAGCATTCATTTAGCTAAATCTCAAAAGTTTAGGTATGTTTTGTTTTCATTTCATTGTCTTAAATTGTTTTCTAACGTCCTTGAACTTTCTTTGATACATTGGTTATTTAGGAATGTGTTTTTAGATTTCTACATATTTGTGAATTTCCCAAATTCCTTCTGCTATTAATTTCTAGCTTCATTTCATTGTGGTCAGGTAACATACTTCACATGATTTCAATCCTTTTAAATTTATCAAGACTATTTTATCCTGGGGAATGTTCCATGTGCACTTGAGAAAAATTTGTATTCTAATGTTCTTAAAAGGACTGTTCTATGTATATCTGTTGGGTCTAGCTGTTTCATAGTATTTTTCAAGTCTTTTATTTCCTTGTTGGCTTTTGCCAATTTGGTCTGTTATTGAAGTCTCCAACTATTATTGCTGAATTGTTTATTTCTCCCTTTGATTCTGTAAGTTTTTGCTTCACTCATTTTCAGGATCTGTTGTTAGGTGCATATGTTCCTATAAATGTTGTGTCTTCTTGATGGATTAACACTTTTATTCTTATAAAATGTCCTTCTTTGTCTCTAGTAACAATTTTTGTCTTAAAGTCTATTTTGTCTGAGAGTAGTGTAGCCACTCTAGCTCTCTTTTTGTTACAGTTTGTGTGGCATATCTTTTCTCATCCTTTTATTTTTAAACTATGTGTGACTTTAACCTAAAATGTGTCTCTAGTAGACAGTATATAATTGGTTCATGTTTGTCTTTTCATTCTGCCAATCTCTGCCTTTTGATTGCAGTTTATTTTATTTACATTTTGTGTAATTACTAATAAGGTAGATTTACATCTGCCATTTTTCTACTCGTGTTCTATATGTATTATTTTTTTCTCTATTTCTCCATTACTTTATTTTGTGCTAAATAAATCTTTTCTACTTTAGCATTTTAATTTCTTTATTGTTTCTTTTATTATATTTTAAGTTGTTTTCTTAATGAGGATTACAGTTGACATCTTAATCTTAACAATTTAGTTTGGGTCAATACCAACTTAATGTCAGTAGTATACAAAACTTTGCTGCTATACGGCTCCGTTCCCTCCCCCATCTTTGTACTCTTATACATTATAAATATAAATATTTATACACTGTAAGTCCATCAACACAGTTTTATAATTGTTGAGTTAAATAAAATATCTTTCAAATAAAATAGGAGAAAAAAGTTATAAACCAAAAGTACAGTTATATTGACTTTTATATTTATATATCTATATTAACTTTACTGCTACTCTTAATATTTCTACATTTGGATTCTATTTATTGTTTAGTGCCCTATTATTTCAGTCTGGAGGACTCCCTTTGGTATTTCTTACAGGGAGCTCTATGAGCAGTATATTATCTCAGTTTATCTGGTAATATCTTGATTTTGCCTTCATTTTTGAAGAATAGTTTTGCTAGCATAGAGTTACCGATTGATAGTATTTTTCTTCAGTATTTTGATTATCTCATCTCCTAGTCTCCATTATTTCTGATGAGAAATCAGCTATTAATCTGGTTTCTGTGTTGGAGAATGCTTTCAATTTCCTGGTAGGCTGTTAAAAATTCTGCCTTAGCCTTTACTTCTTGCTTTCTCAGAGCCTCAAGGTCAGCAAGAGTTGAGAGAGTAGGGCTTTCTCAAGTCTTTTGGTCTTTCCACTTTCTGCACATGTGTGTGGACTTCTAGATTCCCAGTAATATGCTGGAACTTTTCAAAGTCCTTGTTATGGCCTGAATGTTTGTGTCTCCCCACTCTACCTTCATATTTATATATTGAAGCTCTACTCCCCAGTGTGATGGTGTTTGGAGAAATGGCCTTTGGGAGGTAATTATGGTTATATGAGGCCATGAGGGTGGGGCTCTCATGATGAAATTAGTGCCTTTTTTTAGAAGAGACACCAGAGAGCTTGTTCCTTTCTTTCTCTGTGTGCATGCATCGAGGAAAGGCCATGTGAGCACACGACAAGAAGACAGCCATCTACAAGCAAGGAAAAAGAGTTCTCACCAAAACCTAAGCATGCTGTTATCTTATCTTGAACTTGCAGTTTCCAGAATTGTGAGAGATAAATGTCTGTTGTTAAAACACCCAGCCTATTTTAATGGCAGTCTGAGCAGGCTGAGACATGTCCCTTTGGTCAGCTTCTTGTTTGCCCCAACTCTCTGAGGTAGCTCTGATGTTAAACAATTACCCTTGATTGTTTTTGACAAATGTCCTGAGGGAAGATTGTTTGCAGTGAATGATCTCTGAGACAGGCCAAAGAAAGGCAGTCCTGGTAGTGGAGGTTTCCAGGAAACCAGACAGGTCAGATAACAGCTGGTAGTGGTGCTTCTGGGGAGCTTTGAACCTTTTCTGCCCTCTCCAATGGCTGCTGGTTTTCACATTTATCATGTGTGCAAAGCTCTTGTTTTTCAAGGCTACTGTGGAGCTGGGGAGAGAGGATGGGAATACGGCAAGTTAAAACATCACTGTACTTGTTGAGATCCAGCTGATTTTCTTCAATACACATTCCTTGGATTCCTCTGTTGGCTAGTTTCCAGAGTTCTTAAAAAGTTGATTTTAACATTATTGTTAGTTTTCTCATTGCTTTTATGAAGGAGAATATTTTTAAAGGTCTTTACTGCAACATTTCTGCAGGGCTCTCACACCCAGTGAATTTTTAATGAGTATATTGTCAACTGAAAAAAATGCACAGCCCTAAAGTTGAGAATTATGTTTTTGTTTGTTTTTTTGTTTTTTGGCCACACCTCACGGCTTGTGGGATATTAGTTCCCTGACCAGGGATTGAACCCAGGGCACGGCAGTGAAGGCACTGAGTCCTAACCACTGGACTACCAGGGAATTCCTGAGAATTATGTTTTATTCAGTGGACTTGCTGAGGACTTAATCCCTGGAGGCAGCTTCTCAGATAATAGCTCTGAGGGACTGCTCTAAAGAGGTGAGGGAGGAACCAGGATACATCAGAGCTTTTGCAACAAAAACCAGGTAGCGGGAACATCAAAAGATGACTATTAATTAAAGAAAACCAGACATTTCACGTTAATGAATTTAGCACTTTCTATGTATGGGAAGATGCAAGTCTGGGCTCCCTGAAATCATTCCTTTGATATGCACCTTAACTGTCTAGGGCCACTATCCTGTTTTTCTCCATCCTGAATTCCCTCAGGATGCACAGTTGGGGGTGGCTACAGTGGCTGACAGCTTGATGACCTCAACATCCTTTGTTTATTGATATGGCAGGTGACATTTTCCATCCACAATATGAATTAAATGGACTTTGTGGTTTTCTTTCCAGCGTTGATTTTATACTTCTCTGTGAATGTGAAGTTGGGTTGGAGCTGATCCCACCCTCAGATCCAGAGGTAATCCCTGATTGTTCTAATCCAGCATTTTCAACCTTGATACTATTGACATTTTGGGTTCAGTAATTGAGCTGTGGGGGGCTGTCCTGTGCGCTTTGTGGGGTGTTTAACAGCATCCCTGCACTCCACCCACTGGCTGCCAGTAACACCCTCCCAGGTGTGACAGCCACAGCGTTGTCCAGACATTGCCAAATGTCTCCTGCAGGGAAAAACCGCCCTGGTTGAGAACACCGTTCTAACCATATTAGTATAGTCTCATTCTTTTAGACACAAAAGTTGATTCAGGTAAGTAAACAAGGCTTAAGTTCTAAAACACATGGAAATTCCATGATTACAATTAGTGGTTCAAGGGCGGAGATGTAACCAATTCAAGAACAGGAGATATGAGGAAAGGTTGCTGCAAACAGCTGGAGGAAAAGTTTCCTTCTTTCTCCTTCAAGGTTGGGTTGTGTGAGGTTGTAAAATCCACTGGATGTTCAGCCTTAGCATGAAGCTAAAATGGTACATAATGTGTACATAATGGTACAATATTTAGAGTTATTATTAAGGCACAAATTAGGCCTATGCCATGATCTTTGTTTTTCTTCTTTATTTTTTTTTATTTTATTTTTGGCTGCGTTGGGTCTTCATTGCTGCCTGCGGACTTTCTCTAGTTGCAGTGAGCGGGGGCTACTCTTTGTTGCAGTGTGCAGGCTTCTCATTGTGGTGGCTTCTCTTGTTGTGGAACACGGGCTCTAGGCGTGCGGGCTTCAGTAGTTGCGGTGTGTGGGCTCAGTAGTTGTGGCTCACAGGCTTAGTTGCTCTGCGGCATGTGGGATCTTCCTGGACCAGGGATTGAACGTGTGTTCCCTGCTTTGACAGGTGGATTCTTAACCACTGTGCCACTAGGGAAGTCCTGATCTTTGCTTTTCATGTGAGAACTATTTAAGCTAAAATTTCTGAACTTAAAGACGTTACAGAAAGTTGTAAGGGATTGTACCACCGTAGTCTGTCTCTCTTAAATCCAATCCCTCCTTTTCATAGAACTTCAACTCTCTAGTTCCCATTTTGCTTCTTAAGTCTTTTTTTTTTAATATAAATTTATTTATTTATTATTTTTTAAAATTTTATAAATTTATTTATTTTATTTATTTATTTATTTTTATTTTTATTTTTGGCTGTGTTGGGTCTTTGTTGCTGCGCTCAGGCTTTCTCTAGTTGCAGTAAGCGGGGGCTACTCTTCGTTGCGGTGCATGGGCTTCTCATTGCGGTGGCTTCTCTTGTTGTGGAGCACGGGCTCTAGGCACGCAGGCTCAGTAGTTGTGGCTCATGGGCTCTAGAGTGCAGGCTCAGTAGTTGTGGTGCATGGGCTTAGTTGCTCCGCGGCATGTGGGATCTTCCCGGACCAGGGCTCGAACCTGTGTCCCCTGCATTGGCAGGCGGATTCTTAACCACTGCGCCACCAGGGAAACCCTTAAGTCTTAACTGATTAATTGAAACACTTTTCGTGAAATGCCCTCTCTCTTTTTACGTCTCTCCATTCAACTCATCCTACCATCCTCAGTTATCTTTCCAAAGTACACCTCTGATTTTATCACTACCCCACTGAAAAAGTTTCAAAGTTTTCTTACTATCTACATGTTAATCCCAATATCTCAGCCTGTTTTTCAGTTTGACTAGAATCAGCTTTTCAAACCTGTCAGCTTCTACTTTTCTTCTAAGATCTAAACTTTAACCAAATCAGGGTGCTCACCGTTTCCACAGCAGTCTGTTTTCTGTCTCTGCGAATTTTCTTATGCTATGTTTCACACTAGAATGTTCAAAGTAATAATTGTAATGAAAATATGTGGCCTTTATTGCTTTTACTGAGCACCAACCCTGTGCCAGATACTGTACTTTATCTCATTTAATTCTCCAAAACAAAAACAAAAACAAAACAATTTGTTGCTACTTCTATTTAGCCTTCTGGCACATAAAAGGAAATTATAGCTTGGAGAGGTTAAATAACTTCCCAAGGTCACAAAGATATTAATTGAGAAAAACTGCACCTTAAACTTGGATCTTTTCAATTGACCATATTCATGTTCTTAACCACAAAACTATATTGTTTTATCTTTGCTCCTCTTTCTTTTCCCTCTCCTCTCTTTCTCTGTTGGAATTCTGATGTTTTCTAGTCCAAATTTATATGCCAGTTCATCCATAACACATGTCCCGGTCTTCCAGTCGAGTTAAGTCTTTCCCTTCTTTAACCTCTTACTGCACCCAACACAGTGCCTAGTACATCATGATAGATGGCCAGTATATATTTTACATAAAGGAGATGGGTAAATAAAACTTTGAACATAAGTGTCTTGATCTTTTATCTCATTATTGATGTAAAGAGAAAAATCAAAAGTGCGCAGTATTTTTCAGATAATAGGCACTTAATAACTATTTGTTAAATTGAATGAATTGCTGAATATTGAATCCATCAGCTTTTGGGGGGTCTCTTTTTCTCTGTGCTTCCTTTATGCAGACCGTAGCTATGGACATAAGAGCAAGTTCTTGAGGCATCTACCACATATACGTGGAAGGTCCATTACTTTTTGTGTTACTGTGCAAGTGAGTAGGCCTGGAGGTCTATTTATTTGGCAGTTAACAAAGGGAAAGGGCATCAGCCTTAAATATTTGCAGGGGACTTTGGAATTTCTAGCCATGTAAACAACTGTAACTGAGGCTTTCCTTCCACAGAGAAGCCGTTTTACAGGCCGTCATGATGAAAACAAACGCGCTTCCGTGGTATGTCTGTTCTGCCTGTCTCCCAATGAGTGGGGTATTTAAGAAGATCAAGGGCAGGGCCCTAAGGTGGAAAAGGGAAGAAAAAGAAGTTAGGAAAGAGAAGAAGATAAGGGGCTAGAATGAAGACTAGACTATATTAGCTGCCAGAACGGCCAACCTGGGGCTGCTGTTGCTAATTCAGCATCACGTAAATCAATCCGTCCGATCGGGCTGGACGCGGCACCCCGAGAGTCCTGTTCGCCTCAGGGATCCTAGCATTCCACTTCATGAAAAACATCACAAAGTATGTAGACTTAGTTCACAATGTAGGTGCTAGAGTTTCTCAAATGGGGCTGTATAAACATTTTCCTAGTGCCTGTGTGCTACTCAAGAAGATGATCAACTTTATAATTCCCATTTTGATTGTAGTCTACAAGTAGCGACGTAAGCATGTTCCAGATCATCTGGGGCTCATAATGGTCATGCAGTTTCAGTGCCCACATTTTCTATTGGACCGATCGTATGATTAGCACGAGGGGATGCTGTTTATCTGTCTTAGGTTAACGAAAAAGACTCGAGTTGTCCTCCATACGTAAGCCAGGCATGTATCTGCACGTGTTCCGCACGTGCACTGCATACATGACGGAAATGCGTGCCTACATGTGCCCACCTGGGCGCCGCATGTATAACTCAGGCACGCACCATACCAGTGGGGATTTCATAGAAGTTTGAACAGAGAAAAACATTGAGAGAATTGTGTTTCTAGACGTGTCAGACTTTGTGCATGTGTACTCTCATATTCATACTGAGAATAGTTGTTTAGTTTCAGCAAACAATGTAGTCCTTCACGTTAATGTTATTATTTTTCATACTATTTTTGTAGTTTTCTTTGCTTTTAACTTATAAGTTAATTTTAGCTTTATAGTTGTAAACAAGCCATAAGGATAAGGCAGGCAGATTATACGTAGTTTTATACATTAATATTGTCATAAAAATAATTTGTTAACATTTGCAGTTAATGAGAGGATGTTTTTCTTTAAATAGGCTCTTGACATTACTTAAGTTTGCAAAACACTATATCATTCTATACTGAAGTGCATGTAAGTCCTAATCCGTTGGCCCCAATGAGTTATTTTAGGGAAGATAATGTTTCTGTTATCCAGGGATATATTATGCTTACTAATGGCAGTATTCCATTTACTATTACGGTAGCTGTGATCTCTCTGTTTTGTAAACTGTCAGCTTTACTTATTGAATCACATTTTCTTTCACCTAGAAAAAAATTACACCATGTTAAAACTGGTAATTTCTTGAGGCTGTGTTCAACGTATTGTGTCCAGGCTAAGAACTTTTTCCAGAGTTGGTCAACAAAGTTTACATTTAATCTTTCCTTCATTTGAATACATATGGCATGCTCATTGAGTAAGAAGCCCTGTCAAAGCCTTTTACCCCGCTTTCTTGTGAAAGAATTAAAATAATAACTTCACAACCTATACTCACTTCTACATATATTATCTCATATTTGTCAGAATAATGCGGCAGGGACCATATCATTTCCACTCAATAGATGACAAACATGCAGGTCAAGTGGAGTGATTTGTCCCTTTCATCAACCTGGGGGATCTAGCTCTGAATGCAGGTGCTCTGGTTTCAAACCTCAGGCTCCTTTCACTGAATAAAATATAAACTAATTTTTGGATAGAAATTGAATTATCAATAGAAATTTAAAAAAAAAAAGGATCTCCCTGGTGGTCCAGTGGTTAAGACTTTGCACTTCCAATGCAGGGGGTGCAGGTTCAATCCCTGGTCGGGGAACTAAGATCCCACAAGCTGCGAGGCACAGCCAGAAATAAATAAAGAAAAATTAAAAAAAAAAAAAAGAAATTGAATTATCTAGGGAAGATATAATATTAACACATATGGAAATCTTTGAAGATAAATTTCTTATTCTACATTGGACATGGTTGTTTATTATTATTATTATTGTTATTGCTACATATATATTTTTACTGAGATATAATTGACATGACATTATATTAGTTTCAGGTGTACAACATGTTTGATATATGTACATATTGTGAAATGATCATCACAATATGTCTAGTTAACGTCATTATTATTTTTATGGTTACTGTACTGTTATTATTGTTTCATTCAAAAATATATGTATAGTATTATGGAATGCTACTCAGCCATAAAAAAGAATGAAATAATGCCATCTGCAGTAACATGGATGGGCCTAGAGATTATCATACTAAATAAGTCAGACAGAGAAGATAAATATCATATGATATAACTTATATGTGGAGTCTAAAAAAAATGATACAGATGAACTTGTTTACAAAACAGAAATAGACTCACAAAGATAGAAAACAAACTTGTGGTTACCAAAGGGGATAGTGAGGGGCGGGGTAGATAAATTAGAAGATTGGGATTAACATATATGCACTACTGTATATAAAATAGGTAAACAACAAGGACCTACTGTATAGCACAGGGAACTATATTCAAAATCTTGCAATAACCTATAATGGAAAAGAATCTGAAAAAGAATATATATCTATATATATAACTGAATCACCTTGGTGTGTGTGTGTGTGTGTGTGTGTGTATATATTTCTGCTGACTACCAAAAAGGATTTAGATAAAACACAGTACAATACAACAGATCCTTTAACTCAGGTTGAAATACAAAAGTCAAGTAATAGAGGGAGAAGATAAGGAGAAAATAAAATTTTTAAAAGGTCTCTGCTGAAAAAGTTAAAGGACCACGGCCTAAAATTTTATTCTTAATTATATTAAGATATAATCAAACATTAATGTGAAGGATTACATTGTTTGCTGAAACTAAACTTAATCAAACGTGTTGGAACTCTAAAGACTTTTACAGAGAGAAAACATTTTCTTTCCCTTACTTCTAAGAAATTTATTGCAGGTGGAATGACTTTAAGAAGCATCTTGGAAGAAAGCGTAGCCTGGGTATATCCCAAAGCTTTAGTTCTGTTAGGTAACTATTCAGTTAAAATAAGCCTGAAAAATGAACATGAAAAATGCCACATTATGTGGCATATAGTTTGAAGAGAGGTTTCGAAAGTTTTTTCTCCTAGAAATAGCTCCCTCTTCAATAATTTATGTTGCCACCTCTTCTCTTCCCACTGGCTCATGGCCCTTCTGAAAACAATTAATACAATTATTTTTTCCACTGAACATTTTCTTATCTTTTCAAGGACATAAGACCTCAGAACTATGAAAGAAAACAGAGGGGAACTGTTTCCTTTCATCCTTTGTTTTCCTTATGATGGTAATTATTACCTTTCTGTCCTTTCTGAGCTTAAAGATAATGCATGTGCTCTTAGAAAATTTGGAAAAATATGAAGAATCAGGAAATGTGTGTTCATAATTCCAGCAATAGTAATCTCCTGGTGTATTTTTCTCAAGAAATTTTTAGCTTGTGTGAGAACATACGCTTTCTTTACTTGACATTTTTAATGTTATTAAATTTCCCCATGTTATTGAAAAACCTTCATTTTTAATGGCTACAGAGTATTCCACCATATGGATATGTTCTGGCTTTTTAAAACATCCTGTTAATATTGAACACTTGGGGGGTTTCCAATTTCTCCCTGGGTACTGCACTTCTGTACATCACTTTTTGTGGGCATTTTGGTGTATCTCCTTATAACTAATTACCTTATGATAGTTTCTAAAAAGGATTAATAAGTCAAAAGATGTGCACATTCTAAATTATTTTTATAAATATCACCAAATTAATTTTCAAACTCTTATCCCAATTTACGGTTCCTTCAGTAATGTCTGAATGTGTCTGTCTATTCACTGTGCCCTCAACTGCATTGATAGTCTCCTTTTAATTCTCTGTGCCTTTGATAGGCAAACGTTGCATCACATTGATTTAATTTGTGCTGTTAACAAATGATGGACCATTTGTTTTGCTCATATTTACTGGCCATTTATCTTCTTGTTTTGAAAACTGTCTAAATCATCTTCTTATCTCATTTATCAATTATCACCACTCTACCTCAGAAAAATAGAATCATTTCAATCTTAGAGATTTAGAGCCGGAATGAGCACGGCCCAGCTGCTCCCGTACACGTAAGTCTAGACAGATGAAGGATCTCGACGACAAGCTTTGGATGATTAGTGACATGTGCCTCTATGCTTCCTGCCTGCCTTTATCACCCGCTCACCCTTCCTTTTACTTTTTCTCTCCTTTTCTTCCATGCATCTTTCCTCACCGTTTTGTTCTCCCCTCGATTTAAAACTGTTGACATCCTTGTAGTAACCTGAGCTTAGTAAGCTTCGTGTGCGTCTCTGGAAACAGGAGTCAGTACTTCGCCTTTGTTCCAGGTTGTCTCATGTGTCACGCTGTCCTTCCCTTACATGTTTCCACCGTCCGAGGACAGTTCCACTATGTGTACCTACAAGGTGCCTATGCATATAGCACGGGCTCCTTTGCTGAGCCGCCTTTGGACAGAAACCTCACTGATGAACAAGAGTCCTACAGAACCATGCAAAGAAGGCTAAGCACCTGTGTGCTTTCTCCATCCGCCCCCCCAGCAGCCCCACAAAGGGCAGCAGTGCTCCTGATTTTTGGATCTGAGCTCTTGAAAAAACTGCGGGCCACCTATGTTAGACTGTTTTCCCACCATCGCATAGCTAGTGAGGAGAGTGGATCTGAACCTAAGTCTGACTGATCCTGACGGCCATGCACGGCTTCTTCGCTTGTGCCTGCTCTCTGCCCAAGAGGCACACAAACAGCCTCACGTGGGGTGGGATTGAGCGCGGTGGGCTGCGATGAGCGGGGAGGAAAGAAAATGCCAAAGGCCCCTTCCGTTCTGACCGCAAACGACTGAGTTCACTGAGGAGCAGGGTCAAGTCTGGGTCTTCTGTTCCCAGCCCGTGGTAGGTACCAAAGAGTTACTAGTGATTATTGAATGAGAGATGCTTTTCTTTAAGCTACCATCTTCTTGCAAATAAAAGCGGGGTTAACCAGTCTGTAGAGCAGGAACAAGCTGGTAATGCTTACCCCCTTTCTGCATGACTCAGCCTGCCTTCGGCAATCCATTTATGCCTTCTTAATCTCCAGTTCTTCAAAATGAGGCTACCAAGTTCCAAGTGGTGTGATTAAGACTGAATAAGTTTTGAACTCTTTGAACAGATGATTAATAAGGAAGAACAGTGTTTTATTTATCTTTACTGGTGATCTAATTTGGAATTTCTGAATTCTGAAGAAATCCATAGAGGAATGAATTCTGAACATACTATAGGTGAATGTCATCTTTCAAATAGGAACATACTTATTCCCAGTCTTGGACATTCCCATCAAACACGTGACTTTTATTTAATGCTAGCATAGTGCCAATGCTACCAGCCACCTGCTGGGAGGAATAGTGTGTTACCCATCTCTCTGGGATAAGTGGGCTTGCATATGTTTCTGGAAATTGAAGTCAGAACTTGCCTTTGTTCCAGGTTGTCTAATATCTCCTTCTGATTCTTGACTCATATGTTTGCTGTCCCAACTGCACTATGGTGTTACATCACAAACTGCCCAAATGAATTTTAAAAATGAATAAATATAGTAAGAGTGGGTATGTTTCTTTTAATTCCTTTTGAGAGCTACAATTATACAACACTTTACAGTAAATCTGCTTCTCTAATCTGAACCTCAATAAACTACTCAACAAGAAATATTGAGAAATGAAAGATCTACACTTTAAGTACAGACCTTTCTTGACTCACAGTGGGATTATGTCCTGATCAGCCCATCCTAAGTCGAAAATATTCTAAGTCAAAAATGCATCTAATACATGTAACCTAATGAACGTTACAGCTGAGCCTCGCTTACCTTAGACAGGCTCAGAACACTTACATCAGCCTACAGTTGGACAAATTGTCTAACTTAAAGCCTATTTTATAATAAATGTGTTGAGTATTCCATGCAATTTATTGATCAGTTTACTGAAAGTGAAAAGCAGAGTGGCTGTCTGGGTACAGAATGGCTGTAAGTGTATTGGTTGTTGACCCTCGTGATCGCGTGCCTCACTGCCTCTGGCCAGCATCACGACGATCTTACCGTGTATTGCTAGCCCAGGAAAAGATCAAAATTCAAAATTCGAAGTAGTCTCTACTGAATGCATATCGCTTTCACAAGTCAAAAAATTGCAAGTCAAACCATCAGTCTGAGGTCAGAAGTCCAACACGGATCTCACTGGGCTAAAACCAAGGTGTTCCTTCTAGAGGCTCCAGTGAAGAATCTGCATCCTTGCCTTTTCCAGCATCTAGAGGTTGCCTGTGTTCCTTAGGTCGTGTCTGCCTTCCTCTGTCTTCCAGGCCAGCAGCACAGCTTCTTTCTAACCCTGCTTCTGTCCTCACATTTCCTTCCCTTACCACAAGCTGAAAGGTTCTCCACTTTTAAGGATCCATGTGTTTATATCAGGCCCATTTGGCTAATCCAGGGTGATCTTCCCATCTCGCTGTCCACGAGTTAGTTTCCCAGAGCTGCGGTAACAAAGTACCGCAAAGTGGGTGGCTTAAAACAATCAAAATGTATTCTCTCACAGTTCTAGAGGCTAAAAGTCCCAAATCAACGTGTCAGCAGCGCCATGCCCCCTCTGAGAGGCTAGGTAGAATCCTCCGTTTCCTCCTCCTGGCTTCTGGTGGTGGCCATCAGTCCTTGGAGTTCCTTGGCTTGTAACTGCATCCCTCCAATCTCTGCCTCTGTCATCACATGGCCTCCTCCCCTCCTGTGTCTCTGTCTCTTCGGTCTTCTTATAAGGACATCACTTACGTTGGATTAGGGCCCACTCTAGTGACTTCATTTGAACTTGCTGACATCTGCAAAGACTCTATTTCTAAATAAGGTCACATTCACAGGTACTGGGATGGGATTTAAGGCTTAAGCATATCTTTTTGGAGACATGATTCAAACCATAACAGTCCATAACCTTAATAACATCTACCAAATCCCTTCTGCCGAGTAAGGGAACATTTTCACAGGTTCTGGGGATTAGGGTGTGGACATCTTTGGGAACCATTATTCTGTCAACCACACTTACTAATAAGAACATTATTTTTTTTTTTTTGAGATAACATGTGGTTTCATTGGGATTCAAAATCAGTGTTCCCTATCATCAAATTGATTGCAAATCTGGAAAAATCCCTCTGAGCTATGAGTCACACAGGAACAGGTAGAGAGTTGGATTTGACCTACAGGCTGCATCTTGCTGACTCGTCCTTTAAACAAAATATTATATAAGTCAGACCTACTAGAGTGTTACTAAAAATGCCATACAGTGTAATGATAAACATGATTTGAAAAATACATTAGAAATTAGTCCTAGTCAGGATGGACTACATCTAAGGGAGTGACCCACATGGTAAAATGGACCCTTTTGGGTAGTTTGAACAAAGTTTCCAGATTTAGGACGCTTAATATTTATCACTGATGTATTTCAAAGGAATGCTAGTATCCTACTGCCTGTGTATATTTCTCTAGGCTAATATATATATAACCCAGCAAAGAATTTCCTATTTCATATATTACATGCATTCTTCTTGGGCAGTTACTAGTAAGCAGGATAATATGATCAGGCTTCTAATTTAGGAAAAACACTAATTGGTAAAAGCATATTTCTTTTATGATATGACTCATCTTAAATGATATTGACAGAC
Source organism: Balaenoptera acutorostrata (assembly GCF_949987535.1). Classification (NCBI taxonomy): domain Eukaryota; kingdom Metazoa; phylum Chordata; class Mammalia; order Artiodactyla; family Balaenopteridae; genus Balaenoptera; species Balaenoptera acutorostrata. The sequence goes on from NC_080081.1 coordinate 8,958,981, forward strand.
TTCAGTATTTGAGCAGAATTACAGCATGGAAATGATATAAACAATCTTAATGATTAACACGCATACTGTCAACAGAAAAACATCATCAATTTCAAATGTTATCTTTCAAATAAGGAAATTATACCCGTTGACTTTTAAGTGGCTAGCCCATGGTTCTGCCTTGGAGGTCAATGTTAAATAACCTCTCTCTCAATAGATTTCCATAGGAAGTCTATAACATTTTGTCAGAAACACACTTGGTTTTTCTTTGCATTAGTAATAAAATGAGAAGTTAAGGAGGTAACTGGGATGGGAAATGTTAAGTAGGGATGAGGAGTGATCATATTTATAAATCTGATCAAGTTTTGCCAGCAGATCTATTTTAGAATCCATATTTTATAAAGAAATGCACCAACCATAGAGGTATTTTGAAAGGGGATATAAGATCAATGGTCTGCTTGATCCCATTCATAAGGCTTTCTTGAGGGAGGAATTATATTGTTCACAATTTTAGTTATATATTTGGACTCTTAAATTTATTACTAAGTTTCACTCTTGAGAGTTATCATAGAAGAGTGATAAATAACATGGTCATTGGAGCCAGACTTCATGAGTTTAAATTTCACATGTACTCTGTCCTAGCAGGTCACTTAACCTCTTTTAAGTCTTGATTTACTTCTCTGTGAAATGGGTATAAAGACAATCCCTAAGTATAACATGTTCAGGAGAGTGTCTGGCGAGTAATAAAAATTATATAAGTGCTATTTGTTTATTATTATTATTAATAGCAGTAGTTTAATAGTAGTGTTGATGGTGGTGGTAGTAATAAGATGCCATTTATTAGTGAACATATCTGTTAAGAAATGTGGAAGCCAGGGCTAGTATAAGATTATGTAATCCCCAAACCATTAAGCGTACAGTTAGGTAGCTTGAGAAACCCTGGCTTATCATGGAAACACTTGAACCAGGACTGAAGGAAGTCTGCTGGTCACACTGTCACCGGGACCAGGAGCACGCTGGGAGGCAGAGGCAGAGATCGGGTATTCTCTGCAGTTCCTGGGACAGCAGTGATTCTAGGGGCAAGCCGGGTATTTCTCAATCACACCATATTTCTTTTCCTTTAATTTTTAAAATATTTTATTGAACTATAGTTGAATTACAATGTTATGATAATTTCTTCTGTACAGCAAAGTGACTCACTTATACCTATATATATTCTTTTTCATATTCTTTTCCATTATGATTTATCACAGGATGTTGACTGTAGTTCCCTGTGCTGTACAGTAGGACCTTGCTGTTTATCCATCCTGTATATACTAGTTTGCATCTGCTCATGCCAAACTCCCAATCCTTCCCTCCCTCATCCCTCTCCCTCTTGGCAAGCACAAGTCTGTCTCTATGCCTGTGAGTCTGTTTCTGTTTCATAGACATGTTCATTTGTGTCACATTTTAGATTCCACATGTAAGTGATATCATATGATATTTGTCTTTCTCTTTCTGACTTACTTGCTTAGTATGATAATCTCTAGGTCCAAACATGTTGCTGCAAATGGCATTATTTCATTCTTTTTTATGGCTGAGTAATATTCCATTTTATATATATGTATTATACCACATCTTCTTTATCCATTTGTCTCATGGACATTTAGGTTGTTTCATGTCTTGGCTATTGTAAATAGTGCTGCTGTGAACACAAGCATGCATTTATCTTCTTGAATTATACTTTTGTCTGGATATATGCCCAGGAATGGGATTGCTGGATCATACAGCAACTGTATTTTTAGTTTTTTGAGGAACCACCATACTGTTTTCCATAAGTGGCTGCAATGGTACCCTATTTCTTTATCACTTGCTGTAGGAAGCCCAAGGGAGAGTGGGGACTTCATGTCACAAACCCACTTCTGTGCTCTTTGATCTGTGGTTACACTATTGCCATCGGCTGCGTTACCAAATTCCATTCTGCAGGCTGTGTTTGGGATTTCTTTTAGCCTTCACTCCTCCTTTTCTTTCTTTTTTTATGTCCTTCCCTAAGATGGCTCCCTCAGTATCTCTTCTCATCACTGCTTACGGTTCCCCCAATATCAAGTCCCCAAGGGATGCATAGCTCCCTGATTACAAACAGTGAATCAGGCAAAATCTTTGCATTTGGGTTTAAATTATAATGGTAAATGCAATTTTAAAATTAAAGTTAAAATAACTTTAACTTTTGGGTGAGTATTAGGGTGAGTATGGGTGAGTATTAGGTAGTTATATTGGAAAGCTGGGGAGTTTGAGCGAAACTGGTGTCTTACATCACCAAAGTCAGTTTTTAGTGGCCATGTGGGCAATGTTTTACACAACGGGAGGATTATGGTTCTGTTTACAGAGTTTTGGTCTTCCAGCCTTCTGAGCCGTCATAGTGTTTCCGTCATCCCCATTGGTCGTTGCTTTCCTTTCTGCAATCCTCACTTTACTCTCGTCAAGCCCCTGAAGCAGAGCAGGGCGCTGGGCTTTGGGCATTCTCAAAGTCAAGACTCTGGACTAGGTAAGTGGATGGATCAGTCAAGATATCAGTGAAGCCAGGGAAGCTGATCAAGGAGGCTTTGGCCCTATATTTGTGCTGGAGATGAGGGTGTGATGCCGGGGGATTGCTGGTTTAGGCCGTCCACATGAGTTGTGATGTCTGCTGTGATCAGGGGAAGCCTGGGGCATGAGCTGAGAGAGACACGTGCCATGTGTTGGAAGGGATGGACCAGCATCAGGGCTTGTGTTATTTTCATATATGCTTGTTAGGATATGATTAAATCTTGTCTATTTTCTTTAGCAACAGATTTAAAGGAGTATAGTGATATCAACTTTCATGTAGAAATTATGAAATGATGGGCCCTTTTCTTCTGAGATGGGAGTTTTTTTCTTTATCATTTCTTCTGTGTCACACCAGCCTTGAATAGCTCTTGGTGATAGACTCCCCCTTCAGTGAATGCAGGATTTCAATGAGCCATAAGGTCCCTAAGAAAAAACTCAAGCAGACTGCAAGGGGTTTGCTTTTTTTTTTTTTTTTTTTCTGTGAAGAACTCGCTGACAGAACAGTTTAGAATAGATTTGGTGCACAGACATTGGCAGATGCCAAATCAGAAAGAGGCAATACAGAAAAGGAATGGTGTGTCTGAAAAATGGTGGTCACTGTCGCACATATTAATTGAAAAAGCTAGTGATTTTCCTTGAGAAAAAGAAAGGATCACGGCATTATTCTTCCTGTAAACTGAGGAGCCTGCAGTCTAGAGACTGACCGCCACACCAGGAACCAGTAGAAAGGACTCTAGGACTGAAACCACTGACATCGTCTGAGTTTAGCTTGGTTCCTGTCAGACGTGGCACGGCTTCCCGAGGGATCCACTACCTGGACACAAGGTCAGGCTGTCTTCTCTACCCTATGAATTGAATGAGAAAAATGTCTATTTTCTAGAAAATTTGAAACTTTCAAAGTTGTTTGTTATTGAAGTCTAAGCTCCATAAAGACATATTTCCCACTGGACGAGTCCCTTGGTAAGAACCAGCAGGTACGTTTTGGATTTGAGCTATGTAGATCCCAGGGCTTGTGCACACTTCACCCTGTAGGCATTAATCCATCAACTCCATCATTTTTCCATTGCTGTTCTTATGAAACAGTGAATGCTTTGCTCACAGATGACCTTTCTTTTTTTAAGACTGACAAAGCAACAGCACATGGAAAGCACTGAAAATGAGGGGACAATTAATAGATTATAGAGTTTGCAACTATTTAAAAATATTCATGTACACAGTGCTTCAAATAATACATGTTTTTATTCCCAGTTTTTGCTTATGTTTGAGCTACTGGATGCTTTGGATTAAGCAGATCCAAATAGATAAAGTATGATCCAATGCTGGGATACAGCTGATGTGTCCCAGTTTGACCATCCTGCTACTTCACAGCCAGCAGATCTGGCTGGTTTCCATGTCTACCTGTTGTTAAACAGTGAGTATCACTCATGCTTGGTAACTGACTGACAAAGGCTAAAGAATTTTCCTGATGATACTTACAGGTTACATGCTAGGTTATCCAAGTGTGCCCTTGGGTTTCAGAGCCTCACTATTTTGCCCCAGATTAGCAGGATGACCTCCAGTTCCAGGCAAAAAGTCTAAGTGTATTGAAGGAGAAAATGTCCCTCTTGTGTGAACAGAAAGGGCCTCTCAGCCCGGTGCTCTTCCGCTGTGGGCTAAACACAGGGGAGAGAGCTGCGCAGGGACGCTGAGCTGGCTGGGCAGCAGCAACAGGGTGCCCTTAAGACAGGAGGTGATTCAAGGAGAGAGTGTCCCAGGACGGAGCAAAGGCATATTAGGAGGTTTCGGAACATATTTCCAGAATGACTGACCAAAGTTCTCCAGCCGATTCAGATTCAGGAGCAAGGGGAGTATATGTGTACATCACCATGTAACTGGACTAGATTCTAAGCTACTCTCAATCCTCCTGCCTTTCTTCATCAGAACACCCCAATTCTATCTCTTAAATCCTGCCTTTTTGTTCTTGTGCCTGCCCCATTCCCCCCAGCAACCTTCTAAGGGTTCGTAATCATGGGTACCCTAAAAAAACAGTATTGAGGGTCAATCATTCCAAGGTAGACTGGGGAGAGACTGGGTTATCTGAGTGGAACAGATTTGTTTTAAACCATTGGTAAGAATTGATTTAATATTGAATATTTACATTTTTTTCTTCCTCAAATTTATGAAACATTTCTTATTGGAGTATAGTTGCTTTACAGTGTTGTGTTAGTTTCTGCTGTACAGCAAAGTGAATCAGTTACACATATACATATATCCCGTCTTTTTTGGATTTCCTTCCCATTTAGGTCACCACAGAGCACTGAGGAGAGTTCCCTGTGCTCTACAGTAGGTTCTCATTAGATATCTATTTTATACATAGTAGTGTATACATGTCAATCCCAATCTCCCAATTCATCTCACCCCCACTTGCCCCCTTGGTGTACATAAGTTTGTTCTCTACATCTGTGTCTCTATTTCTGCTTTGCAAATAAGTTCATCTGTACCATTTTTCTAGATTCCACACATAAGTGATATTACACGATATTTGTTTTCTCTTTCTGACTTACTTCACTCTGTACGACAGTCTCTAGGTCCATCCACATCTCTGCAAATGGCACTATTTCATTCCTTTTTATGGCTGAGTAATATTCCATTGTATATATGTACCACATCTTCTTTATCCATTCCTCTGTTGATGGAAATTTAGGTAGCTTCCTTGTCCTGGCTATTGTAAATAGTGCTGCAGTGAACATTGTGGTACATGACTCTTTTTGAATTATGGTTTTCTCAGGGTATATGCCCAGTAGTGGGATTGCTGGGTCGTATGGTAGTTCTATTTGTAGTTTTTTGAGGAACCTCCATGTTGTTCTCCATAGTGGCTGTACCAATTTACATTCCCACCAACAGTGCAAGAGGGTTCCCTTTTCTCCACACCCTCTCCAGCATTTACTGTTTGTAGATTTTTTGATGCTGGCCATTCTGACCGGTGTGAGGTGATACCTCATTGTAGTTTTGATTTGCATTTCTCTAATAATTAGTGAAGTTGAGCATCTTTTCATGTGTTTGCTGCCCATGTGTATGTCTTCTTTGGAGAAATGTCTATTTAGGTCTTCTGCCCACTTTTTCGTTGGGTTGTTTGTTTTTTTGATATTGAGCTGCATGAGCTGTTTCCTGAAATTGGATATAAGTATTTTATGATTATGTCTTAGAAACATGTAAGTTTAAGTTTAAAAAGTAAATAAACAGTTAACACTTTTTTTGCAAAATTTATTTTGAAATCTCTTTAAAAATTATATAGTGCAGTGAAAAAAACGAAAACTGAAAGATTTTGTGTTTTCATTTACTGAAGAGTTGTTGGAGGATGGGCAATGTCCAGTCATCAACATATGGGGTATCTTGTAGTGTTTCTTAAGCGAATAGCAGCCCTTATCAAAAACTGGCATTAAAAATGTTTTACTGACTGTCAACATAACTCTTTTCCAATATGAATATCTTTTATTCAACAGCACATATAATTATTTTGAGCATAAACAAAGGAACTTTCTTTTGAAAAATTATTGTTGCTTGCAATGATTTTATTCATTTTTGTACAAATAATTAAATATTTTCCAGCAAGGTTAAAATGAGAAATGAAAGGCATTAAGGCTTACTGTTTTTACTTTCTTATGTTTATTCATTTGCTAAAAATGAAGGTTAGACTTTTAGTCTCTTCCTGGAAAGATTTTCTAAAGGAAAATTTAATTCGAAAGGAAGAAACTTCCTTTTATACCTAGATGAAGGGTCTGTTGTTAGAAGCTCCCTTATCATTTGTCATTTCTGATGAATTTAAGTGCTTCAGTGTCTGGATTTCTTGAAGACACTGTCAGCAAGTATCTTTCTGAATGCTTCACTGTACAATCATTCATTCATCAACTCAGTCGCTGTTCCGTTGCTGTTCTCAGGAATAGTGAGTGTCTTGCTCACGGCTGATTCTTCCTCTTTAAAGACTGACATAGGGACAGCACAGGTAGACACTGGTCTGAAAATGAGGGGGTCAATTAATGCATTACATCTTTCTGCAGGTATTATTTAAAGTGTCCATATCCACATTGCCTCAAATATATATTTATATCCTGAGTTTATGCTTATTTTTGAACTATAGGATGCTTTAAATTGCTATCATTCTATAGTTTCATTTTCATTAAAATAACTTTAACGAAACCAATCACATTTAAAATTCTTGTTTGCATTTTTTAAAAACTTCCATTGTTAATGATTTTAAAACAATGCTTTTGTTTTTTTGTTATTCACTGTGCTTTGTGAGTTATTCACACAAAGACTTCTGCAAGATAAGTGGTTAAAAAATGTAGATGCAAAGAATCCGGAAGTTACAGCCAACAACATATTATAAGATGCAGGTATGGATTAGCTCTGAGGAGGACAGAAGCAAAACAGTCCACACTTTCTGCTATTGCAGAGGCTTGCCTTTGGTTTGTACAGTCTGGAAGAATATAAGCCCCGGGTAGCTAAATTTCACTGAAGGGTTTTTGTTTTGTTTTTAAAAATAATTGCTGAGGAACATCTTGGCCGACCTGTAGTTTCATGATAACAAAAGATGCCCTATGTTCTTGGTCATTGTAACTCTTTCACTGAACCTCAACGCTGAACTGATTGTAAGATAAATGCCTTTGTGACGGGAGATGTGTCTAGAAATATCACACTGCTGCTCCTGCTGCATTTGTCTGTAAGTGGCTTTCTCTCTCTGTTAAACCAGGACAGCCGTCTGCTTGGGTGCAGGACAGAAGTAGTAGCATTGCTGCAAAAGGATGGGGAGCAGGGAGAGGGGAAGGAGGGGGAGGAGAAGGAGGAGGAAGAGGAGACAGAGGAGGAGAAGGGAGAGGACAACAACAGGGAGAAGAAGAAAAGGAGGAAAAGGGGAGCTCATGTTTCCTACATAGGATTTTTGTGTTGTCATCAACATAATGGACATGAAAGCCACAATTTATCGAAAAAGAAAATGACGATCTTAATACCCTTACCTTCTCCTTTATGAGCTGACATAGTATCATAGCGTTTTACTGACTGCTCAGTGACGGAGGAGGATAAGCCAAAGAAAGGATGGAGAGCCCTTGCCTCCTGCTTCCAGCCCCGGCTCTGTTATAGGATGAATGGGGACAAGGACTCCCCGCCCACCCATAACATTGTGTCAGCCACACGCCCACAGGGGCATTTATGTTTGTTTGTTTGTTTTTTATAACTTTATTTATTTATTTATTTATGGCTGTGTTGGGTCTTCGTTTCTGTGCGAGGGCTTTCCCTAGCTGCGGCAAGCGGGGGCCACTCCTCATCGCGGTGCGCGGGCCTCTCACTGTCGCGGCCTCTTTTGCTGCGGGGCACAGGCTCCAGACGCGCAGGCTCAGTAGTTGTGGCTCACGGGCCTAGTTGCTCCGCGGCATGTGGGATCTTCCCAGACCAGGGCTCGAACCCGTGTCCCCTACATTGGCAGGCAGACTCTCAACCACTGCGCCACAGGGAAGCCCCGCATTTATGTTTTATAGCCTAGAACTAGTTAGTTTTGAGTTAGTTCGTGGCTGTTCAACTTGGCAGCCACTAACTACACGTGACTATATACATTTACATTTAAATTAATTTTAAACGTTCAGCTCCACAGTCTCACTTGCCGCACTTGAAGTGCCCCAGGGCCACTTGTGGCCAGTGGTTACCGCGTCGGATGGCGTGGCCCTAGAACATTGCCATCATCACGGAGAGTTCTACTAGACGGTGACACTCTTCCCACGGGGAAGCGGATTTCCTGAAAGAACTTCCTCCTGTTGACTGGGGGAAAGGTTACCCAATTAGATTACTTTTGATTGAGGCTTTTTAAGCAGCATTAGATCAGTTGATAGGAAACAAATAATACTATTTTTTAAAAAAATTTTTTATTTGCACATCTTTGAGCAGCAGTGTGAATTTGCAGATTTGGTCCCATAACTCTAAAGAGTTGAATTCTTTCTTTTCTCAGCAGCGGGGCTTTTGTTGGTACTTTTGCTCTCTGGAATGTCTCATGGGCTGGTGCTTAGCGATGACTGCCTCCCCCTTTGTGACTTCCCATCTGGGGCTTATGATTTCCGTTGCACTTGGTGCAACACGTAAGAAAAACATGTAAAATTTGGTCTGCTCATCTGGTCCCAGTCCTGTCCTCAGGGGCCTGCTAACTCAAGGACGGGGAGGCTGGGAGGGGTGACCAGGTGTTGGGTGGGAGGGGTGAGTGGGAGGCTGGAAACAGAGTAGGAAGTGAGAGCTCTTGGACTGAGGGTACTAGGAAAATGTGTGGAAGCAAAACCGAGGGCAAAACAGCTCTCAAGGGAGAGTGTGAAAGAGCCCAGCCTATGAATGAGAGCCGGCTTCCTGGCTTAAAGGCATAGACCCTTCAGCATAATCAAGTTGTCTAAAGATGATATACCTTTCTTAAGTCCAAAGATAGGGCTTGGGATGAATGACAGAGCAGAACTTTCAGTCTCTCAGAGAAGAGAAGAGTAAACTGTGAGTGTGTATTTTTTCTTCCCGCTCTCTGTGTTGTTCTGGGTACAATGGAGCATCTAACTCTCTTTACTTCTCCATCTGACTTTCCCAACTATATGCAAGTGCCTTAAACTCAGGGAACAGCAGCTGTTCACACTGCTCCGGATCTCCCTTAGCACAGTGTGGGTTTGTTGACAGACAGTTCAGGAAGGGAACAGACATTTGTCTGGGGCTTATTCTGTCCTGGGAGTCTCCTCTGTCTCCTTTCCGAGGCTCTCTGCAGTGTATTCGCTGGGTGTGGTTGGTCTCCTTTGCTCACCTAGAAAGCCCCCCTGTGCTGGCCCAGCTGTGAATAGCAAGCGCCAGCCTTCAGCATATATGTGATCTTGTTGGTGCCCTCAGCCTTGGTCAGGGTAAACTGAGAACCATGGGCCCAAGGGAAAAAGAGCTGAAGGTTTCCATCCCCTCTTCTCTGGATTCTTTTTAAAAAAATTGCTAGACTGACTCTCCCTCTGGAGAACATTGTTGTAGTCTGAGAAAAACAAACAAAAGGTGATAAGATCCTGCCTAAATCAATTTTAACGCAGATTTTCCCAGCAATAAAATACTAATTTGTTTTAAAGAAACAGCATTTGTGCCTGTGGTTTATAAGGAGGTCAGAATAAGAAATCCAGCTCTTATTGTGCTATGTGCATTGGATTCATACAGGCTTTCTTAAAGTATTTGTCAGTTCCTACAGACTGTTTCACCACATTAAGCAAGGACAGCTCTGAAATTCGCTATTTCGACTCCATAGCCTGTCCTGATGCAGCCCCAAGTAAAGAATTCACTGCATCGATGCCATATTTCCCCCACACTGTGGAGGTCTTATCAAACCTTATCAAACCAAATGTGCTCATTGCTTCTAAAAATAATAAAATGAAAGCAGTTTGTGGCTCCCTTTTACGCAGTTTTCCTTTTTTTTCCCTCTTCTTTCTTTCGTTCTTTCTTTTATTTTGGCATGATAAAGAAGGCACCTGCTATTTTCTATGCAAGCAAATATATCTCATTTTCCTTTTTCTTTTTCACTCATCTGGCCTATCTTAGTTCAGCAGTAGGGTGATAATTGTTTATTATTCAGGCTGATTTTCAGTTACGAGTGGTTCTGCAGCCAGATTAGACACTCAGATTTTCAGAACACATTTTGCACGAGTTCCTCTGGGTGCAGAGCCCTTCTTCTGCAGCCCACTTCTCCTAGGAGAGAACAACACCGATTATTAGAGCCGAAGCCTCTAATTCAACATTTAAACGAATGGGTTACACAAAAGGAAAAATAGTATGCGGTGGAAAATTGGGTCAGATAAAAAAAAAAGAAAAAAACCTTATCTCTGCTCACAGCGTATCCAAATTGTGTCAGAATTAGTAGTAATGTCAAAGTTAAGGACACATGAATGTCAATTTCCTGAGAATCATGATTGAGGGAGAAGACGACCAGCATAATACTCATTGTAAGTGCTGGTAGCTGAGTTAGAGGTCAGTATTATTTTTATTATAAATTACCAGGTCCTGTGTACTTGAAAATGTGGCTTATATCATTAAAATCAGACCACTCATAGAAAAAAGGACAGGTAATTTTCCTTTTAACTATGGTATAGAGAAGACCCTTGGCATTTGAGAAATTGAAATTTGACTACCGTGCATTTTGAGTGTGACCTCCAAATTCCATGATATATGGTAACTTGGATCTTTGTTGAGACCTAAATTTGAATCTTGAGTCCTCCCAGCCTGGTACAGAGGAACAAGCCTCTTAGCCTTAAATGACTCTCATGCGTCATCCTCTCAATTGTGCTTTACTGGTTTGCTACACTAGTTTCCTTGAGCCTCCCCAGTACTTAAAAGCCATATTTTCTTTTCAGGGGAAAAAAAGCAAGCTTCAAGTAGGCAGCCTACTCTTGGGTACCAGAGATGGAAGCCACACTCAGAAAGTGAGGGCATTTTTGATTGTTGGTGTTCATCAAAGTTCCCAGGAGACAGCTATTGTAAATATGAATGTCTGCACACTTTCCTAAGACCTGTGCATGTAGCAGTGAGGTGGGGAGAAGGGGCCACACAGGGGAAGTGTTAGGTTCAAGCCCCACTTTGTAAGTCTGATCGTAAGAGGCATGTGCTATCCTTGTATGCCATTTTGTTTCCGTCTGAGTGCCTAAGTGAGAGGCGCAGACCTTCAACTTTAGAAAAGTACAGAGATTCACTGGTTCACTGACTTATCCACTCACTTAACAACCGATTCCTTGAGCAAGCGCCTGCTGTATGCAGACCCTGTGCTAGGCGCTGAGAACGCAGTGGTGAGCAAGTAGCTCTCCAGGAGGGGTGCTTACAGTTCCCTGGGGAGAGAGTTGTTCATTAAATAGGTGCAGACTGTAGAATTTCACAGTTATGAGAACCTTGAAAGGTGATGCCAGGGAGCTATGAATGACATGGTGATAGACCAGTTGACGCAGTGTTGGGATTGGACACTGATATTGAAGAATGAGTGCAATTTAACGAGACATTGGGGGTTTGAAATCTTTGCCCCGTGGATCCATTATCTGAAGGATTACAATATATGACCTTTTATTCTCTTACAAATTGATTCCTCCTTAAATATGTTCAGCATCTTCCAAACCATATTTTGAAAACACAAAAACAAAAAATATCTGACATTTCAGTTTCTAATATTTTAATGAGGATTCTCTAACAGATTTTTCAAAGTTCAAGGCTTTTTGGAACTAAAGTCTCACATGTATATAGTTGTTAAATCAATGGGTTCAATGTATCACTTATTTTTTCGGACTTCCTATTTACTTACTCTTCAGGTAGAGAAATAGAAAAAAGATTAATCCAGGTATATGATTCACATAGACACATGGAAATTAGAACTTCCAGACCCAGTGGTTTTTTGTTTTGTTTTGTTTTGTTTTGTTTTAGTTTAAAAGGTAAACTATGAAAGGTTTTGCTTGGATTTTCAGTAGCAGTAGATTTAAAGAAAAATGTCTGAGTACGCATGCCAAAAAATCCAGTCATGGGTGGCTTCTTTCCAGTGACTGTGAGCAAATCTTATGTTTTAATTAAAGGAAAATGCTGGTCTGGGACTTGGTACCATATTATTTCTATAGGTACAGCCTGAAGTATCCATTAATTTGCTCTGTCTTTGTCAGCCTCTTAGTGCCCAGTTTCTGTCACATGTCCTTTGGAAGGCCGCCTCCACGCAGCTGATTCTGCATATTCACAGTACTTATGTTCTGACTACCTGCTTCCAGCCCTGAGTTAGGGAATCCTTCACCACTGTGTCTAGGGGAGACACAGGGCTAGGTTCCCGTGAGCCTCTGCTCACACCATTTTCTTCAACTGATCAATACATAACCTTGTTTTCTGTGTGTTTCCGTTTAAAGACACCTTATTTAATATGTATTCATTAATATTGAACTCACGGCCGCCAGCATTAAACTCATGCCTGAGCAGAGCTTATCTAACACGTAGTTTCTCCACAATCACATCACAGCCTTCCTGGGCTCAGGAACACCTGACAGCACTTCAGCGCCACGCTTCGCTTCGGGGTGGCAGCGGGGTGGGGGTGGGGGAGCATTTAAACAGTGAAATCACCAACAAAAAGCACAAGAATGCAGAAAATGTGGCACTAAGCAGACTGTGAAAAGGACACTTGTTTACAGCATCAGCTGAAACCCAGCTTAGCCTCAGCTGGGGGTGAGCCCAGCCATCAGTGTCTCAAATTTTTCTCCACTCTGCACACGGCTGTGAATGGCTCTGAAGCCAATATTCATTCTGGGGGTTCCAATACATTTTTAAATACATGTTAGTGAGTGGGTAAGTTTGCAAATACAGACTCTGCAAATGATGAGAGTCCACTGTATTCCTTTTTTCCCCCTATTTTTACCATCATCATTCTGATGTAGGTCCTGGTCAGTAAATTCTGGACTGCTGCAAACCCCTCATTACTCTCTCCCGCCTTGTCTTTCATTTATTCTTCCCTCTTGCTGCCACTAGATTAACCTTTTCAATTTCTTTGTTGCTGTTACCACCTTTCTCAAATTTTAAACTTTTCAAATGGAATAAAATCTCGTCCTGGCATTCGAGGACTCCCTGGTTTTACATATTTTTTTCATTCCATGTCCCACTTCTCCTAGACCAGCGTTGTCCAGTATAACTTTCTTCAATGATGAAAATGTTCTATATCTGCCCTGAATCAGCACCTGAGACTGCTGAGCGCCCAAACCATGGCTAGTGTTGCTGAGGACCTGCTGAGTTATTACGGCTAGTGGCACTCAGGCTCAGCACAGACGCCAACTGCTTATTGAGAGTGGCCTGCTTGCTGTGGCCCAGAGGTGATTTGCAGATTTCCTCTTTCTTGCCTTTGCCTGTATAACTTCTCCCTCTTCCTGTTCCCCAACCTGGTCTTTATTTCCTACCCTCTTCATTTTTCCCTTTTCACATTCCACCTTGAGGGCCACCATCCATGACCGCCCTGTTCAGGCGGAGGAAGGGATTTCTATGCTTTCTGAATTCCCAAAGATATTGTTTCGTTTCATGTCATCTCTTCCTGACATAATTGCAAAGTCTCTGTGGGTGAAAACTGGTCCTCATAAACATAGTGTCTAATATTCAAGCAGATGTCCAATAAGTACCTATTGATCAATCGTCAGCAGTGCTTTGCAGCACAAGAAAATAGGATAAATAAAATGTATGCTATTTGGGGATTGTAGAAGTCAGGATAGGCTAGGAACAAAAAGACACCCAGATCTCTTTAGCCTACAGAGACAGAGATTTATTTCTTGCTCACACCCTGTACTCCTTGTAACCTGACTGTGGCTCTATCCAGGGTCTCTGCTAATTGATCAGCATCTTAAAACTTCTGCCAGTAAGTGACATGTGACATTTTCTTGGCCAAAGCAAGTCGCCTGGCTGCTGCTGGGGTCAATAGGGAGGGAATATATGACCCTTCTGCATGGAGGCCATCAGAACAGTTGGCGGAAAGTCATGTAATCTACAGCAGGAATCAGATGTCTCAATTACGCTCTGTTTTCCCTCTGTTTTTGGAATGGCTTCACTAACCCATCTCTCTGCATCTCTCCCTGCTCCAGACTATCCTTTAGGTGGCATCCAGAATGTTTTCCAGGGGTGCAAAGGTCATTTCATCACCCTGCACAAAAGCCTTTGAAGGCTCCCCCTTTTGTCTGTGAAAATCCTCAACTCCTAAGCATGGTACTTGTGAATCTTCACAATCCAGCCTCCTCTTGGTCATGTTCGCACTATCTACGCTATGCTTTCGTGCCCCTGAATTGCTTGTCTTTGGCCCCAGCCAGATCACCTACTAGAATGCGTGTACCTGATAACCATCCTGCAGAGACCCAGCCCAAAATGACTTCTGAGAATTATTGCCAGCAACCCTGCCAAGAGATTTGTACCCTCACTGGTGCTTCTGTGAGACAGACATGCTATCCCTGGTTAGATAGCATTTCTTAAACTGAAAGTTTTCATGGGTTTACTAGCTGTCCTCCCACTTGCTCTAAAAGTCCCTTGATCACAGACTCCTGGAACTGCTTTACTCATGTATAAGCTTGGTGCCTAGTATGGTGTCTATCACAGCAGGTGCTTAATTTAAATATCCTTCCTCTATGGGAGACGAATAGCAAAATTCCTTATCTGGTAAAACATGGCATATGACACAAGATTTTGTACTTGGTGTGTAATATCTCCTTGCTAGAGGGTAATTTATAAAATTAAAGTAGAATGAGTTTAATACCCATAAACTATCCAGGTGCTCTTATTTGTCATCACAGATACAATTTATCTGTGAAAGGTCATTTTGTGGAATTGGGCAAAGAAACATTTAAAAGTATTTACATTTATTGAAGTTGTGGCTGTGGGTTTGGTACTTGATGAACTTTTTATAGAAAGAAAATCAAATGTTTCATATATTGGTGGAAGTTTTATGAATCCATTCATATGAAATATGTGGATATATGTTAACAGCATAGATATTTATTTAGAGGCATTTTCAAAGCAGATAGGTTCCTCTAAGAATTAGAAATATTGTTTATTTTATCCTTATTGTCTTTACCATTAACCTACATACGAATGAGAGAGACACTGCTAAGCACAGCTACTGACCAGAGGAAAATTACCCAGGTTTATAGCATCGTCCCAGAAAAGTCTTTAATGAGCATACAATAGAGAGAAGCTGGGCAGTCCTCACACACAAAGCTGGGGCACAAACATAGTTCATATAGGGGCATGTTTTTGACTGTTTTCTACCCACAAGAGAAACCCAGGGAACCATAACTATGGCTTCCCAGGTAATTTAACGTCTCTATTATTTCCATTTTTCTTTTCTTTTTTTAAAAATTTTATTTATTAATTTTTTATACAGCAGGTTCTTATTAGTTATCTATTTTATACATATTAGTGTATATAATTTCCATTTTTCAATCCAAGTTCACTCTCAGTTAACAAAGTCTCATGTTACATTGGGAGATGCCAGAAACTTTATGGGTTATATTCAGAGATCAGGTCTTCTGTCCAGGAAGACATGCAGTGTTACTAATACTATAAACTTGATCAGCTCTTTGGGTTCAAGCCTTTGTGATACTTTTAATGATGCAAAGTGCTCATTTGTAAGACTAGATATTTGTCTCTATCTCCTGGCATTAAAAGAATTGATTTTAATGTCATGTTCGTTTATAATAATTGCCTTGGAAATTTGCTCTCTGGGCTTCATAATGCCAAAGACCAGAATAGCTCATGGCTGCTTTTGCCAAAAATCTGTTTTTCTGAAAGCTTTCTCTTGAATTGCTTTCCAGTAAATGTATTCCTGTGATCCATTCTTATAATTTATCACAAAATGCCTAAAATAGCAGGCTTTGTTCAGCCCCTGATCAAGAGATTCTGCGTTTGCTGAAACTTCAGTTGCCATTTAAAACAGCATTTGTTTGAAAAGCTGAAACGTGTCAGTAACTAGCTTTCCCAGAGCTCCGAGTTAGGACACCTGCAACTGACTCTAGTCCCCCGTGTCTCTTAAAAAACAAGAGATAAGATACCTAAAAATGCTTGTAACTAAGATATCTTACATGTGACAGATATTCATTGTTTCATTTAGCTTTTGCATTTAGATTCTAAGTTCTAGCATCGTATTAATAAATCAGAAATTACTCGTAGAGATATTCTTAAACCACTATACTTTATCTTTAGGATGAAGGAAAAAGGCAATACAACTATTTTACATGATAAGCAGATGAAAATCAGTGTCCGCAGTGAGCAGTTAACATTCACTCATTCATTCATTCTCAAAATATATTTTTTTATTATCTTCTAGGAGCACCATGCTGGGAATACAGTGATTAATTAAAGCCCTCACAGAGCTTAGAGTCTGACTGAAGAGGTTTCATTGATCGATTGCTGCAAATGACTTTTATAATGGCTTTAAAGAGACATAATTCACATACCATATAGTTCACTCATTTAAAGTATACAATTCAAAGAGTTTTAGCATATTCATACAGTTGTACAACCAGTACCATAATCAATTTTCAGAACATTTTCATCACCCCCAAAAGAAACTCTGTATCCATTGGCAGTCATTCCCAATTTCCCGTCAACCTTGACTGAGGAATTCTTACGTTTCTATTATCTGTATTCTTTTTCTTGGGATACTATGATTAATGAAAAGTTGGTTGCATCAAATACTGATATTTACAATGAAAACATAATTAAATAAAAAGAATTCCTGAGAAGCTCCCCTCAATTATTTTCCTTCATTTGCGAAGACAAGAATACATCGACTGTTTAACTGTTGTCTGTCCTGGGTAAGATTTGCTCCCTGGAAGGGCGGATTTGCTGCTTTCCCATCTCTTTAGCCAGACGGAGAGCAGGGATACAGTGGTGACAAGAAAGGCACAGTTACGTGAGTGGCAATGGAACAGCAGGCTTAATCTTCCCTCGAGAATGGTAGGAATTCCTTGTTTAGAGTGAGGAAAACCTCCCACAAAACATAGATGTGGAGTTCTGGTAGCTGCCCTTCCTTTCCTCCTTTCTTCCCTCTTAATTTATTTTTATATTTTCTTTTACTCATTAATTCATTCCTTCAAAACTTTTAATGCCTAATAAGTTGTGGAAGACATTTTTGCCTTAGTTATCCATTTGGATTTTGTGAAGAATAGTTTTTACTACACTCTCCTTCCTTCATCCTCTTCTTTCTCTTAGGAATACCCTGTGTTGATTTTCCTCTCTTGTTTTTCACTGTGTTGATCTTAACTATCAGTATCACTTTTAATATCTTCCAAGCAGAAATGCATGCATGGTTTGATGTGGTTTTGAAGACTGTCCAACTGAAGCACTGAAGTTTAGTTTTAAGTGCCTCTGTTGAGTCATAATTCAACACCCTTCAAGCTAGAGCTGGGTGTAGAGGTTGGAAGAGGATCTTTACCAGTTGTTCTACCACCTTGCAACCACTTTGTTTGCCACCCTGAGTAGATATGCATTATAATGTTCACACCCCCCAAACCACATCCTTGCCATGCCCAACAGCGAGCATCCTAGGTGTCTTCCCTGCCTTTCAGCATCCAGGCTTCTTCTCCAAGCCCTGCCATCCCTCAAATGCTCCCTTCTCCTATTCTAGTGGCTTTGGGGTTGTTGATCTTGAGGGGATTGCAGTGTTTCTAATGAAAGGGAATTCTCTCCCTGTCTGTGGGGTATGTTTTCATCTTCCCAAAGCCAGGTGGGAGGAGTTCCAGGAGAAGCCCTCATCAAGTATAGGACGTCTTCCAAAAAGGAGAGATGATATCTCATTCCCTAGTTGGGTATCAGTGAAAGCGGAGACTAGCTCATGACTCTCTAGGTCTTCCTCAGGTGGGGAGTGGGGGGAGAGAGCTGGATGTAGGGGAGGGACAGGCTTAAGTCAAGTGCAACAGCAGGGAAGCCAGCCCTCTCCTGCTACGTGTCTTGGCAAAGATGCTGATTTTCCTGGGGGTGAACTGGATGGTGTTGGGGGGTAGCCAGTCTTGAGCCGTTTCGCTGTGACAATATGTAGGGGGCTGTCCCTGGGAGAAGAGACCATAGCATCAAGAAACAGTGGGTGGACCACACGTGGCCGGACCTGAGAAGAGTGGGAGATGCAGAGGGGTACCAGGTGTCCCACATCAGGGAGCTGTGCGTGGGGAGTCTCTCAGAAGAGCTTGCATATGTGTTGCCTTCAATTGCCTGCAAGGACTGACAAGGAAAGGACCAAAAATGCACTCATCCCTCGGTCCCTTCTTGGAGCCCTCCTATTGGAGCCTAAAAGAGTGAGGAGGAAGAGGGTGTGCCCAGAGCAGAGCATCCTGTGCAGGGGGAGGGAAAGCTTTAATTGGAGGTGAGACTGAAGTTTTAAATTGGCCTGGACTAAGTTTTAATGACCAAATATTCTACCCAGCAGGAAAGGAGGATTTGACATAGTATATTTAGTAATATTGATTAGGGAAATACAAAACTCTTTAAAGGGTATATATCATTGAGATGAGATACTTCAGTAAACTGGTTATAAGTAAATAGGTTCTACTTTTCTTAGTACCCGACAGAGAAAACTTTTAATTGTAAAATTTGAAAGAGGAAATAAAGCCTTAATAGAAATTCCATCAATATTGACAGTGTTTTGCAATTGGTACTTAGTTAATCAAATGTGTGTTAAATTCTGTTGTGGGTCAGGTCCCAGGCAGGGTGTTTGGTGTACAAAATAAAAAAGGTAGGATCTCATAAAGCAATAAGCACATAATTATGCTACAATTTGATGGGTGCTGTAACAGAGAAATGAACAATTAGCCACATCTCTGATTTTATTGCTGAAATGTCTTCTGAAGCTCTAAAATACCATTGTTGGCATGGTTTTCTGCAAACCCATTTACGAATAATGGAGAAGAGTTACAATTTTCTTTTGGGAACTATTTAAGCTACAATTAATGAGGAATTATACCATCCATTCCTCAATCCTTTACTCTGTACTGATGTTATGGTCTTCCTGCTGCCCCTTCTCTCCATTTGGAGAAAACCTATTTCTCCTCTGAGGCCCAGTTAAAATGCCAAAACCACGAAGTCTTCCTTGATGGTGTCAGATTCATTTAATGCCTTCTTTTGCCTTTGTAGTATTTGTTCACATCACTAATTATTACACTTGCCATAATCTATTATGGCTAGTCTTGCATATGTACATAAGAAAACATATTTGCAAACTCCTTAAATTTTATTAATGGGAACTATTACAATTTTGATTGATACTTAATGGTTTACAGTGGTTTCCCCAGTCCAGTCACTCTGACTCGCAGTATACAAGTTCTGAATCAACTTGTAAATCCTCAGGTCCAACTTGGAATCCTTAAAGTGGAGTCGCTGTTTCATCTCCGAGATTTCACTGTATTTACATTCTTGTTATTTCACGGACACCAGCTAGCACAGAAGCTAAAGCAGGGATGTTGAGGTTGTACAGATCCTGCCTTGGCTGTTACCTCTTTAGAGACTGGTTCCATTTCCTCAGAACTAGAATAGAATAGGGCGAAGAACAGTGCCCGCCTCCGAGGACTGTTGGGAGGATTAGGTAAGGTAGTGCTCATAAATTCTTAACATGGTGCCCGGACATTATTAAGTAGCAGTTTTTGAATAATTCCTCTTTAGAGTATTTGTGACTCCTCTTTCTGTCTCATTCTCGGAGATTAGTTGGATTTCCAACTAAAGAAAGGAGAACTCGGTTCACGGGTGTGCTCCGTGTGCAAACTTGTGTTCGTGCCCTTTTCCCCACCTTCCCAGTGCCCTCAGTGGAGAAGGAATATGGAAGCCACTACAAGATTGCAAACCCTAGTCTGCAGAGTGGTAACTGTGTTCCTTAAAAGAGTACCGAACACTCCCGGCATTCTATTTTGAAAACATGAGCTTCATTCACATTTTAGCCTACAATTGGGCTTGGGCTAATGCTTGAAATCTAGCAGTATGTATGTTTAACTCCTCAAGACAGAATTTGTCTTCAAGAAAATGAGTAGAAATCTGTAGAAAATGAATTTGCTTTTTCCATAGATAGATAACCAACCAAAATGCTTCTCAAAATGGTGATAGTTTACATTACCATTTCACATACTGTGCCTCATTTGATCCATATGAAACCTGTAAAATAGGCAGGGCTGAGATTATTAACCACCTATTGTACATGAAAAGTCCACCTCCAAGAGGTTGGCAATTTGTCCAAGAGCATGCAAGAAACAAATGACAGATTTGGGGATATAATCCAGACCTTATGACCCAAGAATAAAGTTCCTTATATTTTTCTAATGTGCTATCATTGTAGAGATCAATTGCTGTCATCTTTTCTCAGAGAAAAATACATATGTGTATCTGGGGGGAATCTACATATGAAATTCGAGTTCTTTTTCATTCTCCATCAGTTCCCTTCTCTTTGATGCTTTCTCCCTCTTCCAGCCTCTCTCAGAATTTGAAAAAATGTCAAGTATGTTTGGAAAGGCTTTGTCTTTCTTGAGATAATTCTGAATATAGTTAATCACTTCTTATTTAGGAGAACCTCAGGTTAATGTACCTGGAAACAAGGCTAGCAGGGACTTCTCTGCTCACAGCAGCTCCCGCTGAAGCTGTGCAACGCCTGATGTTAGCAAGGACCTGGGACCGCTGTGGTAGAGGTGCAGGAGGAGGGTGAAGTCATCTAGAAAGGCAAAAAGTGGTTTCCCAAGCAGTGCCAAATAGGCCTCTTGAACACCCCCCTCACATCTTTTAAAATTAAATGTTCAGCAGAACTTGAAGCATTAGTAGATTAACATGTCAATACATTTTCCACATCACTGCACAAAGCTAAGCTCTAAGAACAAAATGCACTGTTTAGGTATATTTTAACAGACTAAAAAAATTATAGGTGAAGGCAGAACATCATAACTTGAAAAAGATCTTTCTATTTTGGAATTGCGTTTTAGCTATTCATGGAACCCAGATCTGAGCTCTAAAAAGTTTCCTGACATCCGTGTTATGGTCTGAATTGTGTTGTGCCCAAATTCATACGTTGGGTTCCTAAAATCCCAGTGCCTCAGAAATGCAGTTGGGTTTGGAGAAAACGTCGTTAGAGAGGAAATTAAGTTAAAATGAGGCTATTACGGTGGGCCCGAATTCAGTTATGACTGTTGTCCTTATTAAGAGGAGGCGATGAAGACACCGACGCACAGAGGGGAGATGGCGTGCAGACACAGGGAAAAGATGGCCACGTAAACGCCAGGAGAGAGGCCTCAGAAGAAACCAACCCCGCTGACACCTTGATCTCAGACTTCTAGCCTCTTGATTTTAAGAAAATAAATTTCTGTCCTTTAAGCCTTTAAGTGGTTCTTCGTTAACGTCAGTCCTAGCAAACTGAGACAGTAGTGAGTGGGCTTAGGAGTTTTGCCAGGTCTTCAATTTCCAACGAAATGACAATGAAAGGTTATCAGCAGTAGCGCTAACCTCGCTGTGGTGAAGAAAACCGCCATTTTTATTTTCAGGGGTAGAAACCCAGCATTTGTGTCCCTGAGTGTGGAGTAGAATAGTGTATGTAAATGTCCGTACTTTCATGCTGTGTGTTGGGCAGTGTGAAAAAATAGCCGCTGGGGAATCGGAATTCGCTTAAAGACCCTGTGAGCTGTGTGGACTTCCTGGATATTTTCTCATTAGTAAAATGGGCTGATTAATTTGTTGTGAGAAATAAGTGAGCTAATGGCTATGAAACTCCGCACCATGTAAACGACAGAGTTATGTAAATGTAACTGTTATATAATATTGTGAGTCATTATTTCACGTGGACCCTTTAGTTGAAGGAAAAAGTAGAACTGGAGGCATTTGAAGCTCAACTCATCTTCAGCATGTGATTTAACATTAGTATGGAAGTTAAATTCCCTCATCTTTTCTTTGACTTTTTAACTGAGGCGTAAGAAGGTGGTGGAAGGGTCCCAGGAAAGGTGAGAGAAAATGGGGTCCACAGCCTTGCTCTGGATGAGCTAGCCCCCCAGAATCACATAATCCACGTGGCCCACAGCTGCCACTTCCATTTGGGTTTAGAGATCGATCCATGAGTTATAGCTCATTCCAGTGGCAAAGAATCACAGAGCTTGGCAGTTCCCATCATGGTGACCTGTCACTTTGTGCTCTATTGTAATGAAACCTCAGATTCATGGAGTTTTCCAATAGTGTTTCTTTCTCTGCCTCACCACATAGTAGGGAAAAATTTTTTTAACTGATATAAGTTCATCAAAAAAACTCTTTTAAAATGCAAAAGCGCTCAACTAATAAAAAAGTATAACTCCTCCCCCCCAATTCTGTTACCCACTGCTAATGTACTCTTTCCCCTTACATTCTCCACAGCCTTTCCTTTGCTAAACTGAGAACTTCAACTAGGCAGCTTCTCAGTCTCCACACTCCTGACATTTGGGGCTATATAATTATTTGTTGTGGGGACTGCCCTGTGCTTTGCGGGGTGTTTAGCAACATCCCCGGTCTCTACCTACAAGGTTCCACAGCAGCAAATCCTCTCCCCCATTTGTGATAGCCAAAAATGTCTTCAGACATTGCTGAACATCCTCTGGGGGGAAAGATTGCCCGTAACTGCAGACCATTGGTCTAGATCAAGGGAATGATGCTTGGAGGAATCTCAGAGAAGAATGTGAGAATGAGATGACCAGGCTGAAGCCAAGATGAGAACAAACTCTATCTGCTCCTGAGCCCTCCTCCCTACCCAGTGCTGTCACTGTCCTTTACTGCCTGACCCCTTGACCTGTCACATTTAAGGGAGGCAAGAAGAATGGGGAGCGAGGAGACAAAGATGACTACGGAGCATGGAGAGAGAGTGGTGACTTGGAAGAATATATGTGAGAATGGCGGGCACATGGAGAAGCCAGTGCCTTAGAGAAGTAAGGGAACGGTTTCCATTATGTCATTAGTCTTTACATTAAATCCTTGTAGCACTTCTTCCAGGTGGGTATAACCTTCCCTACTTCCTATCACAATATCTACTGCTGCTGTTTGAAAAACTATCAAACAAAACATGCTCTAGAGAGCATAGACTGTTAGGACACCCAAAGACTGTAGACCATCCAGCCACATCTCTGCCTTCACTGATGAGCCCTGGGAAGGTCATTGATGCTAAGGGACTTGCTTGTAGGCAGCCAGATGGTTGAACCAGGACCAGAAAAAAATGTCTACTTTCCCTGGTCAGTGCTCTTTCCAACATCTGCTGCTGCTTAAACCGGGGAAGCATTTTCCCTTCAATTCAGAATATTGTGAGATACTCCAGTGCATACATCTTAATGAGGCTGGTTCTTTTACATGTATACATATCATGATTTTTGTATCTGAGTTGATTTATAAACTTCTCAAGGAAGTTTACACTTTTTTTTTTTTTTTTTTGGCTGTGTTGGGTCTTCGTTTCTGTGCGAGGGCTTTCTCTAGTTGCGGTGAGCTGGGGCCACTCTTCATCGTGGTGCGCGGGCCCCTCACTGTCGCGGCCTCTCCTGTTGCGGAGCACAGGCTCCAGATGCGCAGGCTCAGTAGTTGTGGCTCACGGGCCCAGTTGCTCCACGGAATGTGGGATCTTCCCAGACCAGGGCTCGGACCCGTGTCCCCTGCATTGGCAGGCAGATTCTCAACCACTGCGCCACCAGGGAAGCCCCTGGAAGTTTACACTTTTTAGTCCTACACTGTTTATCATGACTGAGTAGAGGTTGTAGAACGGGGGCCTGTGATTTTCTATTATCCTCAGTGAAGGAAAGAAGAGCAGACATATCAGAGCAGAGCTCTCTTCATTACCCCATTCCTTAACTTGATTTACAAGGCCTTCCCAGATCTGACCGGGTCTGCTTTTGCCGTGTTATCTCCATCTGTCTTGTCCTGCCTGCCACTGTGCCTTTGTCCTTGTCATCCCACCCAACCCCCCATATCCCCCTCTCCCTCCAGCAATCAAATGAAAGTCTCCCTTCAAACAGATTTCAAATCTAATCTCCCCCTGGAGTGTGTCCTGCCCACTTGACACCAGCATGACGTTGCGTTTTGAGTTTCTGTGTTAGTGTTTCCCAGAGTGTGCTCTGCAGGACACCAGGTCGCAGAGATGCTCTCTGATGTAGTGCGTGCCTTGGTGTGAGCACGCATGTCCGTCTTCAATCTCGCGCTCTCACAGAGTTCCATGTGTGGTTGTGTAATAAAGCCTTTAAGAAGTGTTATGGTACAGAGATGTCTTTGACTTGCTTTATCTTATCCTCTCTAGAACTCATTTGCCATCTGTATTAGTCAGGGTGCTTCTGAGGAAGAATCATTAGGACACATATAGGTACACAAGAGGAGACTTTATGGGAACTGGCTTAGGTGAATATGGAGGCTGAGAAATCCCACCATGTGCTGTCTGCAAGCTGGAGAACCAGGAAGCCTGGTGGTATAATTCAGTGTGAGTCCAAAGATTTGAGAACCAGGGGAGCCGATGGGATGGGATGGGCAGGATGGAAGGGGTGACTCCTGGTGTTATGTCCTGGAGTCTGAAGGTCTGAGAACCAGGAACTGTGATGTCTAGGAGAAGAAGGGTGTCCCAGCTCAAGAAGACAGAGGATTCTCCCTTGCTCTACCCTTTTGTTCTCTTCAAGGCCTCCAGTGGACTGGATTATGCCCACATTGTTGAGGGCAGAAGACTTAGTCTCCCAACTCAAATGCTAATCTCTCCAGAAATACCCTCACAGACACACTCAGAAATAATGTTTTACCCGCTACCTGGGCATCTCCTAGCCCAGTCAAGTTGACACAGAAAATTAACCATCACAACATTTTTTTAAAAAGCAATACCTATTAGTAGTTGAAGAAACTCGTGTTTCTTAGAATTCACCATAGGAGACATCACTTTATATCAATAAATGTTTCAAACACTTATCTGGGAATCAGTTGTTTTAATTAATGACATGCTGCCTTAGACATTTCTATTTTGACTAAATTACATTCTTTTAAGTAGTAAGATAATCCAAGTAAAGCACTTAGCACGTAGCCTGACACATAGTAGGTGCTCAATAACTGTGAGCTGTTATTCGTAAAAAGCTGCAATTTTCTGTATCTCCATAATCCATTTTCCACATCCTAATATACATAAAAATGTGCGTGGGGAGGGGACTGCACTGCAGGACACTTAAGTATAAGACTTTAGAAAGCAACTGAACAGAAGAAAAACGAATATTTTACATACGGTACAACTTTCATTTTCCATGCAAGGACTGTTGACACATTATGCGTTAGAGCCTTGGAGGCACTATGCTTGGAAAACATTTTAATTCAGATATATTAAATAAAGGTTTTGCTAAAAATTGCATACCTCCCAGGTATGGGAGAGTTGCTGCATTCTGGGCATTTGCCAAGTTTTGAAGAGTACTTATTAGTCATACTGTGTGTGCGCATGGCAGTTATTGAAAAACATAGCCTAGCATACAGGATGGCCTAAAACCTGCACACTTCTTTTCCTTAAAATTAACAAGAAAATCATTTTTGTCTGGTGAAAGCTTCTCAGTAGAGCAAGTGACAGATTAGTGACAGAAATGGAAATTAAGTGAAGTTTGACTTCTTTACCCCTCCCCTTTCCGAGAACCAGGCAGATCCGCTGCCCTGGGCCCCAAGGGCTCTGGGCTCCTATGCTGAAATATTTGCATTTTCAAAAGTCTAGATAGGTAGACCAATGATTAGTACAAAAGAATGACGTTTAAAAAAAAAAAAAAAAAGAATGATGTTTTTGATGATGATATTTTTGATATGTATAGGAGAGGTGGTTTTTATTTTTATTTATTTATTTATTTGGCTGCATTGGGTCTTAGTTGCGGCACACGGGGTCTTCAGTTGTAGCATGTGGGCTCTAGTTCCCTGACCAGGGATCGAACCCGGGCCCCCTGCATTGGGAGCACAGAGTCTTAGCCACTGCACCACCAGGGAAGTCCGAGGAGAGGTGGTTTTTATAAGCTGTCCTTTTGGTAATCTTTCAAAGCACTCCACTGCAGTGGTATTGACCACATGCTAATGACATGTCTGTGTATGGGTCTGTCTCGCTTTGTGCCACATAAGCTCCCTGAAAGTAGACCCTGCCTATTCATCTTTATGTCACAACCCCTAACCAGTGTGTGGCACATAGAAGTGCTGAATACCTGATTTGCACTATAAACATACATACCTGCATATTCGTAAGGCCTGGCCCGCCTTCCTGACAAGTCTGTGAATCTTACCTAGTAAAACACAGGGCAGAAGAAAATGTGATCTAGAGTTTAGAAGACCCACATTTGAATCCTGTCAGTTACTTCTTGGCTCATTTTGGGTCAGTTGCTTTTTCTCATCTGCTAATAAAGGGTCTTGCCTAGATATGAATAAGATACTTTTCAATACATATTTGTCTAAGTATTTTCAATAATATTTGTCTAAGTGTGATCTAAAATAATTCAACAAAATACCTTTTAGCCACTAAATCATACTGTAATTCGTTCTAGGGGTTTGCTCATGGGTGCTATTTATTTATCAACTCAGATTTGGTCAGTTTGCATCACGGGTAACTCTTTTGGTGTCAGAGTTTATTTTTTTAAAAATTTTTATTGAAGTACAGTTGATTTACAATGTTGTGTTAGTTTCTGGTGTACAGCACAGTGATTCAGTTGTATATATATTCTTTTTCATATTCTTTTTCATTATGGCTTATTATAGGATATTGAATATAGTTCCCTGTGCTATACATTAGGACCTTGTTGTTGGTCTATTTCATATATAGTATTTTGTATCTGCTAATCCCAAGCTCCTAATTTATCCCTCCCACACAGTGTCAGAGTTTAAACCAAAACCCAATGGCAGAAGCTAAAATGGAACCAAGTGTTGGTCATTAAGTTTCCATCAGTGCTTTGGACTTTGTTCTTTTCCCTCCTGGCCACTGTTATTTTTATGTGATAGTCTTCTCTGCCTTTTGCACAAGTCATTTTCGTTAATACTCTTCATGAGTGAGTCAGATCATTAGGACTGGTTTAAAAAAATATTTTATTCTTTTTATTTGAAGCTCATGCTTTTGCTCTGTGGAGTTGAACGTAGGCAGTCATTTGGAGAATTCTTATTATTATCCAAGCAGCATGTTGTGGTTGACGGAGCAGCGGCCTGGGAGGTAAGGGATTTAGAATTGAGTTCTGATGTTGTCACTAAATATCTATACTGATGTAAATTACATCATCTCATTGGGCCTCCACCTTCTCGCATATAAAGAACTTGGAAAAGAGTATTTCCTACCTGCAATACTTATTCCTCTATAATCCTGTCACAGAGGCAGTGTCTAGAGTATTTGTTGAAGGAATTAGGGAATTAATGAGATATTGCTGAGTTTGGGTTCTCTAGCAGACATCAAACCTAGAAAAGGGACCATCTTTCTTAATGTGTTAACGGGCAAATACTGTTATCGTGCCATGTTTACGATTATGTTAGAACGAATATGACTTTGGTGCTCATCCCATAAAATGCCTTAGGAACCACAAAAATCAACAGTCACCTTCATTAGCTAGCTACTTCTGCAAGGCCCTACCCAGAGCTACTAGGTCAATCTAAACTACCATGTACTGCATGCATATAAATTGCACATTACACTGTAAATGGCAAAATAAAACAGAACAAAACTCTTTTTCCCCATTGGCATTGATAGTCAACATGAAGTGATTTTGAACAAGCAACCAGGAAGAGTTTTATGACTCATAGGAACAAGACTTGTAGAATAAAAAAGTTCATGAGTCATTGAATTCAGTAATGTGCTTTGCTTATCAGAGTGCTAGGTTGGACTTGCTCTTTTATGCCATACTCACTATTTTTTCCTTTGGCGTCTAAGTAGAACATTATTGAAAAATAAGTAGGGATGATTTTGCAAGGGTGTTTTCTGATTTGTTTCTTTCACTATAAATGGATTTCATTTCTGTTGTACTCAAATAAAATAATGTTAATATATTTCTCTAAACACTCTCCATTTTGGCAGGGTTTCCTGTTCCAAAAATGCATTAGGGTAACCAAATAATTTCATTAATGCACCAGTAATTCCTGAGGTGGTTTGGGGGCCTTATGTAGCTCTGGGGAGAAGGTATATTACTTCAGCTGTTTATGAGTACCATGAAAACTCATGACTTTGGAGCATAAAGACGTTAACAGTTATAACTGATCCATTGAAGGAAATTTCACATTTAGAAATTTGGGTCATAGGATTTAACATATTTTCAAAATGAAAAATTAGAATACCCAACTAAAATTGGCTTAAATGTAATTAAGAAGGCAGAAGGCAGGGAAGTTCTAGAGTTGGTTAATCCAGCAGTTTCCTAACATTCATCTAGGATCTAGTTTTTCATCTTTCATCCCTGCCACCTGGGGTGGATTGGCCTCTACCCTCATGATTGCAGTATGGTTGGAGCATATTCAGGTGTCACCTAACAACGTCCAAAGCATACCCATCCCTAGTAGAACTTCTCACATAGCTCACTGGCCAGCATTGGGTCTCATGCCCATTCCTGAATGAGTCATTTGCAAGGAAAAGTAATGATAGTGATTGTCTTGACGTAATCAGCATGCACATAGTAGCACTAGGGAGGGCTTAATCTCCTCCAGCGGCACGATTCATACTCCTACTCACAATATCTTGAACAAAACTGAGGTTCTTTTAGAATTGAAAAAACGAGATAATGGCTGTTGGCAACAAGATCATCTGTCACGCTTGTCAAATAACCTAACAAAATCCAGGAGTGTTTATTTCGGGATTTTGTTGTCATATATTTCTGGGGAATTACTTGGTAGTCATATATTTATTTGACTTAAAAATAAATAGTAGATGAGAGAGTTCATTGTTAAAATTATGTAACGTTTCTGATTTAGATCATATTTTTAGAATTCTTTTTCCTTTTATGTTCATGTGCTGTTTATTCAGATGAAAACAGTTGGAAGTACATGTACTTTTGATGTTGTTTACTTAAGCTTTGAGCTGCATAATATCAAGAGTAGAGAACAAAATGTGATGGGTTGAGTATCGCACTGACTTGATGAATGCTGAACTTACGAATACACGTGCCTTAGCTAGGGTGCTTAGGTAGGTAGAGAATAGTGGATATGGAAATTGATATCATTCCATGGTGACCATAATGGGCAATATTTATAATCTCACTTAGAGGTTTTCAATTTGTGCTTCATGAAATAATACAATTGTGAGGAGATGCTTCAGAGTATTCTGCTAACACTGTTTTTGAACATATTTCAAAGCATATCTTTAAAATGTATTGAAAACTATAATAAATATCACAGTAATGCGTAATATATACAATTTTAATGTGTTGATCATCAGCTTGTGCTGCCGCTTAAATTATTTTTGGGGGCAAGCCTCTTAATAAATGACCCCAGACATAACTGTATATAATTGATTTTCTTATAAGCTGTGATTAATTACAAAAGTTGTGACTTTACACTAGTTCATTCTTCTTAGGCTTGCACATGTCATGTGTATAAAAATGGTACAATTGCTACTACAGTATATGTATGCCTTGCTTAACTGAATGCCAGCCAAGGCTTAGGCAATTTGTGTCATAGGCTATGTAATACCATTAACTTATTGCAATGTAGATGGTTATGTGCATATTAAAGGTTTCGGGTATTTGTCTTTTGTGTTTATGACGATGTATTAGTTTACTAGGGCTTCTATACCAAAGTAACATAGATTGAGTGGCATAAACAGCCATTTATTTCCTTACAGTTCTGGAGGCTGGAAGTCTGAGATCAGGGAGCCAACGTGGTTGGGTTCTGGTGGAGGCCCTCTTCCTGGCTTGCAGATCCCGACTTCTCACTGTGTGCTCGCATGGTGGGTTGAGAGAGAGAAGAGAGAGTGGTCTCTGGTGTTTCTTCTTATGAGGGCACTCATCCCCTCATGTGAGTCCCATCCTCATAACTTCATCTAAACGAAATACCGTAACATTGGGGGTTAGGGCTTCCACATATGAATTTTGGAGTGACACAAACATTTAATCCACAGCAGATGACAAAGAATTATACCAGATGATGGATATTGTAATGAATCAATTTTTAGAGAAAAATTTTCCTGTCAGTCTTCTCAGAGGCTCCTGGATCACTATCATTGAAGAATATTCTGTTTACAAGGCAAACTGTTAAAAAACTATTACAATTTACAAGTACTAACTTGAATGATTCAGGATTTTTCCAGTTCTCCACAACTAAGATCTAATACAGAAATAAACTGGAGGAATAGACAGAAGGAAGGTTGTAGTTTATTTCAAATTTTCTTATAAATATGGACCCTATTTTCATTTTTTTTTTTAAAGATTTATTGATTGATTGATTGATTGCTATGTTGGGTCTTCGTTTCTGTGCTAGGGCTTTCTCTAGTTGTGGCAAGCGGGGGCCACTCTTCCTCGCGGTGCGCGGGCCTCTCACTATCGCGGCCTCTCTTGTTGCGGAGCACAGGCTCCAGATGCGCAGGCTCAGTAGTTGTGGCTCACGGGCCCAGTTGCTCCGCGGCATGTGGGATCCTCCCAGGCCAGGGCTCGAACCCGTGTCCCCTGCATTAGCAGGCAGATTCTCAACCACTGCGCCACCAGGGAAGCCCCCTATTTTCATTTAACTTCAAAAATGCCTGTCATAAGCATGTATATATACACAATAAATTTATATTAATAAAA
Source organism: Balaenoptera acutorostrata (assembly GCF_949987535.1). Taxonomy (NCBI): domain Eukaryota; kingdom Metazoa; phylum Chordata; class Mammalia; order Artiodactyla; family Balaenopteridae; genus Balaenoptera; species Balaenoptera acutorostrata. The sequence goes on from NC_080081.1 coordinate 8,989,715, forward strand.
TCCTTGAACCATTCTATATGCTAGACTTCTACTGATGATTTCTTTTCAATAAAACTTTCAATGTAGAACAATATATATCCTGATGTAATCAAGTGTTTTAGAAAGAAAATCATGGATAATGGTGAAGAAAACTAGAGCCCACCAGAGACTAAGTTGTAACTTAAGATCGGTGTGGATTGTTTTGTTCCTTAATCGTAAGATGCATGATCCATACTGCTGTGGTTTTAAGACTTGAGGGCATTTCTCATGATGATCTGAACCACTTCTGCTCTGTAAGAAGCTATTTAGAGATAAACACTGCTGTCTTACAGGATCTAGGTAATCCTATGGAGTCCATAAGCTCAGGTGCTCCAGGTGTGACAGCAAGGACAGAGGAGGTACAAAGACCCTCCAGGCTAGATACTCAAGGCTCTGGAAGGAGCCATGCTGCCCCCTGTTGGCTGCACTCTCCATGGGCATCTCTGTTATCTCCCTAGGGTCCTCCTGTCTCCTTCTTCGCTTTGCTTTGGGATTTATTAGGGAAATTAGATCCTAAGTCCTCCCTCCTCCCGTTTTTCTAGAACCATGCTAAACTCTACCAATGCATGGATTATTGGCCTCTACTGCCACATGAGATCCATTCTGCGCAAAAGAGAGGCAGTTTTTGTCTTGCTTTTTGGGAGCAGAGATCTTAAACACAGTGTCTTTGGGATTCAAAAATAATTTTGAGGTCAATATGACTATATCAAGTTAAGTAGAAGCATGGGTTAAAGCTTGACTGTTTGAAGCTGATTCTCAAATCCAGACACTACTGGGCATATAGAAACTTCTTTTGGTCTCTTCACTGGGTCGCTTTCTTATAATATTAATGTGTAGAATGAGAAACAAGAGTTTTTTTTTTCTTTTTTTTTCCTGAGGAAGGATGAAATTGGTAATATTATAGTAGATGGTCATGATTAGTTTGCAAATGTTTGCCGTACCCCTCAGTGTTTCTCTGGAAGGCTTGTTGACGTTAAATATATATATCAACACATATACATACTTATATATAACTTACTAACATATATTAACACATGTTTATCTATATAAACATGTTTATATATATATTAACACATGTTTATCTATATAACATTAACACGTTTATCTATATATATTAACACATTTTATCTATATAATATTATTAACATTATGTATACATATACCCTCTGGTATATGTGTCATATGTTTACACACACACACACACACACAAGTGAAAAAGGCTGTGTAGGAGGAGTAATAGTTCTTCTTCTGTCACGTGGAAGTAGTTTGTGCCTCCCTCCCCATACTTCTGAAAACCATTATACAAAAGAAATCCTATAGGACAAAGCATTTAAAAGCATTTGGTGGAGGAAACTCTACCCTGGGGCTGAGATTTGGAGACAAGCTCTTCCTAAGAAAGGATGCTTACTTAGTACTCCGTGGATGCCCATCAGTGGGAGGATAAATGGGTATTTGTGTCATAATTGCCATTTCCTGTGGATCTGTCCAGATTATGGGGATGAACCATGGTGGAATCTTAAGGTGGCATCAGGAGGAAAGTGACAAAACCTGAAGCAAGAAAGGAAACAGGATTTGAGTACGAGAAAACATTTTCAGAAGGTATCAGATTTGTTGCTTGTGGAATGGAACATTAAACAAAGAATAAAAATATGCTTTTTCAGAGAGCAGCATTGGAAGGGACTAAGCTGAGCGATTCTATGAAAATCTGTAACTCCTTGTTTATAACTTTTAAAATTTGTGTTGTAGAGAAATTTCAGTAAAATGAAGGCAGCCTATATTTTGATACATTTTTGATGCTACCTGCGAATTAATGACCTGAAACATATCAGGAGGAAAAATTAAGATGTAAAAGGCATAGAAACTACCAACCTATCACAAAAGTGGCGCTTTCACTCTCATCACTAAGTCAAATCATTATACCGTCACTTCACTACCCTTTCTGTACCTTCAAAGCATAACAGCAAACTTTGTTCTCAGTTTGTCATATTTTTTTTCTTTTTTTTGTCTTGTTTTTATTTCCGGTAGAATCACTGGTTCTAGAAAAGCCCTCTTCCTTATAAAATAACCAAAAACAAATCAAGGGAGACATCACACCTGTCCACAGTTATTAGTACTTGTCAAACATCCAGGGTGACAAGATGAGGAAGGAGTGTTTGCTTTTTCTGGGGAAGTTGGGTTTTTTTTTTTTTTCTTTCTTTCTTTTTTGTTTTTAAAGAGTAAAACAGCTGTTGAAGATGGAGGTATTCTGCAAGTGTGACTCAAACACAGTATTGTGTGAAGATAGCAACCAAATCATATCCTATTTTTACCACAGTGCCTCATTTGCTAAGAAGAGAGGCAATGTATATCTGACTTACAAGATTTAGAATCGGTTTTGTGAACTGTATTGTGCTTGATGATTTTAGGAGAGAGTAACTCTAAGCATCCTAAGTGTGGTTTAGGCAACTGGGAATAGTTTTGCCAATTTGTGACATTTTTACCATGTTGCTGTAGCAGTATTTTTATGTTACCATATTTTTCGATAGTCATTTAACTTCAATAATTTTGTATATGTCTAAATTTTTATGAGCCATTGATATTTTTTATACTCCTGGTATATGAATACTTTTTGGGGGAGAAAGAGGGAGGGGGAGAGAACATAACAAAATGGTCCATGGTTAAATGTGAGTATGTTTTGATTTTTCTTCTCAGATTTAAGGAAAACATGCAATATCTACATATCTTAGTTCAGTCACTATTCCAAGTGTGGAATTTTGTCATTTTCAAGACCTTTCTTTTCCCACAGAAAGTCTTATTTGTGCCCTCTAGTGGTAGATGCATAAATTTTTGCAGTAATTTAGAGAAACCTGACTTATTTTTCTTTGAGTGCATAACGATTCAGCATCTAAATAACTAAGTAATAATGCTAACACACAGAGAAAAATCTCATGTCATTGAGCTTGATATATTTTAAAAATGCATCAGAATTATGTATTGAAAAACTAAATCCACCATTTATCTAGCTAGACAAAGTTCTTAGATCACAAAAATGTATTGCCTCATGAAGTTTATGGTCCATTTGTCCAGCAAATGCTGGGATTCTTGGAGGAAAAGTAAGCACATTTTCCACCAATGCATTTCTTCTTTTTAGAATCTACCTTATAAGGACTATTCTAAATTGTGGCATTAATCCATAACCTGTTTCTTATTTTTGTGTTGATGAGTATCCTTAAAGAGCTGCATGAAAAAGGAAACTGTCTTGTTTAACGTGGCAAGAATTGACTCTGACAGAAAATACCCACATAGAACTAGATCCTGGCCTCGTGGCTCTACTAGACTTCTGCTGGGTTGATGCTTAGTTCTTCCTCTTCTTCCTGAAACTCCCACTACCTCCATTTGAAACATCCATTTTCTTACATGACCAAAGTTGATTGGTCCAGGAATGAACTCGTTTTCCAAACCAAGCCAGCTAGAATCCTCTCCTGGGGTTTTTGACACTAGAACTGAGAAAGGGAGTAAGTCTCTTTCTAGTACAGGAGGCCCTCCAACATAGAGAAAATGTCGACGGCCATGTTTACCGCTAGATTTTAGTAAGAGATGGGGAGTCAAAGATGGGGAAAAATGTCTGGGTGACATTTCTACTCCTGGTTTCTACTTTTACTGAGATCCAGCTGTCTGCCCTTCCCATAATTCTGAGTGTTGTTTTGTTTTTCTGTTTTTTGGGGTTTTTTTCTGTTGTTTAATCCATCCTTGGATTTTGTAATGCAATAAATGGTTAGTTTCCCTTAGGTAAGTTTGATTTTCAGTTTAGCTCCGATCGCTTTTCACCAGACTATTATGATAATACTACTGGGTACACTGTCAGTTTTTCTGCTCAAATTTTCTCATAACCCAATTTATGGAGGGAGCATTGAGAGGGAAATAGAGTTTCTGTGAAAGTAGCAGAAAATTGTGACCTCTTCTTCAGTATGGGGGTTTATCAAGTCTAATTTCTACTCCTTTACCCCTAATTAGAAGCACCCTATCTCTTTTTTAAATATATAGTGTATTCCTACTTTTTCACTCTCGCTTACCAAGACTACATAATACTAAGTTACAGGCACGCTAGAGTCCATTCACAGCAATGTGTTACCTCTCCCCAGTAATTTTTCAGCCTTTTATCTCTAAAATTCAGGAATGATAAACTTTGTCTTCTTTTGAAGTAATTTTTGAACGTAGATTTTGTGAAGTATAGAAACCTTTGGGTGGGTTGAGGGCATACTTCTTTTGCTTTTGAAATGATCCAACATCCCACTTTGCGTCTAGTACAGAGAATAACATTGATAAGTTTGGGTGAAATATAGAGCAATATTTAGTGTTATATGCCAGATGCTGTGTAATCATTTTATTTGTATTAAGTTTTAATTTTTACAATATCTTTTCAAGGCCTCCATTATTTTCCCCATTATAGATAAACAAATGTGGAGAATTTGCCCAGCCCTGTTTCCAAATATTTCTACCCTGTCATAGTTTTTCTCCAAAGCACCAAATGTGGATGAGTGATCAGTTTAGAGGGGTCTTGAAGAGTTTGACCTAAAGCTGTCACCATAAAGTTGATGTTGCTTTAAGATGTGAATATAATAAAATTTCTGTGAAAATGTCACTCCACTAAGGTTAATACAAGACAGTTACAATAGAATGAAAACTATTATGCAGATTAGATTCTCTTGAAAGGTAAGCCATGCTTACCCGTGACTTGGTTTATAGCAGGCTATCAGGCTGAGCCTGAAAGGATGAATTAGTTCCCATAGCTGGCCAGCCCTGAGAGCCAGCCTGCTGTTAAACGCTTTGTGGGGCAGAAACTTTCCAGTCTTTGCTTATTTCCTCCCATAACTAACTACACTTCAGTGGTTTCACTCCTCTGCCGCAGTACCCTCTCACTCTGGTAATTTAGAGCCTGTTCTGAGTTCCTTTCTTCCCATCTTTACCTCGAATGCTTCTGCCCCAACCCCTTAACAATAATCAAGCCATCACTCACGGGGTATATCTCCTGGAACATACCCGGTGATGACAGCGGACAACTTCTCTGGATTAACGATAATCATCTTATCATTTGTTAATCACTTTACTAAGCACTTAACATATTTTATCTCTAATTTTCACACCAGCTCTACAAGGTAGGTGCTTTTTCCATTTCATAGATGAGGGAACTGAGACTCAAATGAGTTATGAGCTTTCAAACTCCTCCAGTTTCCAACGTGGAAGAACCAAGATTCACACTCAGGGCCGTTCATCACAGGGACTGTTCTGTCTTGATAATGGTAACCACCTCTGCTTTTTTTTTTTTTTTTTTAATTTATTTAATTTATTTATTTTTGGCTGCGTTGGGTCTTCGCTGCTGCTCGCGGGCTTTCTCTAGTTGCAGTGAGCGGGGGCTACTCTTCGCTGCGGTGTGTGGGCTTCTCATTGCGGTGGCTTGTTGCGGAGCACAGGCTCTAGGCATGCAGGCTTCAGTAGTTGTGGCACACGGGCTCAGTAGTTGTAGCTCATGGGCTCTAGAGCGGAGGCTCAGTAGTTGTGGTGCACGGGCTTAGTTGCTTGCGGCATGTGGGATCTTCTCACACCAGGAATTGAACGCGTGTCCCCTGCATTGGCAGGGGGATTCTTAAGCACTGTGCCACCAGGGAAGTCCCACCTCTGCTTTCAAAAAAGGTCACAGGTGACATCTGAATGCACTGCATAGATGGAGCTCACAGCCAGGCTGCAAAGGGAATTCTACATATTCTGGAATAAGAACCATGTGACCTTTGTCTTATAAGATGAATAGTGATAAATGATTCAGAAGCACATGGACCTTGGGAAGATTTGAGTTTGATCATAGATCTTGGAAAAATTATAAAGTAAGGATTGAGAAACTAAAAAGTGGTTTAGTGTATTAAAAACAATATCAGTTACAGTCATTTATGTAAGCTGCTTACCTTTTATGCATAATTCCCATGTTTCACGGTAACTATGCTTCATATAATGGCACAAGCCATCCTTGGGTTTACTGCTAGGAATTAGCTGCCTTTGAAGTGGTCCCTTGTACTCTATTCAGAAACGAGTGTCTAATGTCTTTCTGCTCTGGAGGGCAGGCACCCAGCTCTCCAGTGTTTTTTCCTTGTAAACATGTAGGCTCTTTTCCTTAATTCCCACATTGTAGTGAACAGTGAGAAGTTATGGAAGTGTTTCAGGGTAATGGGGACAGAAGGGCAGCAGAAGGAATATCTTCCACCTTGTGTCCTATCATGCTACCGTGCTCATCTTGGGACTTGCTCCACGTGGCGGCGGCAGCCCCCTTTCCACCATAAGGAGTCCTCAGCGTCGCAGTGGCGGGGTCAACGTGAAATCCCAGTCCCAGACCAAGTATTTTTGTCCCTCGTTACCCCAGCCTAAGGCCCCCCTCCCACGTCACCATATCTTATCCCAGGACTGACAGCTTTCACTGATTAACGCTGACACCATTATTCCTTTCGGACAAAAGCCTCACCCTGCCTGAGGGTTGTGACCTGACCTACGGCCCTAATAAGACAATAGCACAATGGTACAACATCTGTACAATTTTCAAGATTTGTGTTATTAGATTTGAAGGGTACTGATGTGTGGTGACTGTACAATCCATTCCCCAAATCAAGACATTTTGAGAGTGAAATCAAGGCTATTATTAACTATGTCAGGACAGTAAACAAAAAATGGGATGTATGCATCACCCTACAGATTTGGGGTGTTAATAGTCCACAACAGGTGGGATTGCACCGAACTTGAGTCCATTCCTTCCCAAGAACTCCTCATTTAGTGTTTAAAAATAATGGAGTCCGGTCTTATCCAGACACATCAAGCATCTGAACAGATAACTTGGTTGCATATTATTTCATTATGACGGAGCAATCCACGATCTAGACAACTGTATGATGCCTCCGGGTTTCCCTGCTCAAATAATTTTTTTGTTTATCCAGAGAAAGCACTATTTGGTCATAACTTTTGGTTTTTAGCCTTTGTCGGTTATCTTGATTTGGTTGCCAAGAGAGATAGATGCCTGAGATGAGGTTGCTTCAACATAAATACATTGTGACCATTGGAAAAACAATTGAAAAATCAAGTTTATTAAAGAATGCCGGATAGAAGAGAAGTGGCTGTATACCTGTATAATTGCACAGTGAACCGATGGTACCGCATTAGCATCCAAAAACTTAGCAGAGTTTAGAACTGACCTCATTGCTGTTTCTAAAATATAATGGGCAGAGTGGCCTAATTTCAGATTCTTATCATGGTGACAAATTTTTTAAATCTTGTTTGCCTGAGGAATCTAATGTCCCAGGGCTTATCCTCACTGTGATCAAGTCTCCAGACCTGGTCCATTAGCCAAGTATGGGAGGCAGGAAGGGAATGACTCTGAAGCATTAATTTATTTTTACATGCAATAAGCCCAATGTAAGTGAGCTCGTTCAAACAGCAATCATGGAGAAGGATATGTTACTTTTTTGTTTTTTGTGGTTTGGTTTTTATTTTTTGGCTACCTGGACACAGTAAGTTTTCTTATTAACATCAGTCATCGTTACTTTGGATTATTTCATGTGTTCGAGTCTGTGGACTCACCTTGTCAACCTGAGCTTTTTCTTCTTCGAATTTGTTTATGTAAATCTGTGGGCTGGTTTATAGCTAGGCTTGCTGCCGATGTTGATCCTAGGAAAACTAATTCTTCCTGCAGGACCATTCTGGTTGCTATAGTGCTTTTTGCAGTTAAAGCTTTTTGAATAAGAGGGCCCATTTTCAAGCAAAGCTGTGGCTGTACCGGAGCCGATTATTTTCTGTGCATTTTTTTCCTGCTGCTAATACGGAAGACAGGTTAGTCTAACAGCTATGAGTGCAGACCTGTAATGAGACTGCCTGAGTTCAGCCTTCAGCTCTCAGCGTGACCTTGGGCCTGCTGCTTGAACTTCCTGTGCCTCAGTTTTCTCATCTATAAAACAGGAGTAATAATGATAATAATAGTATCTACTGTATAGGGTCGCTGTATTGCATGACCTAAAACACATATAGTGGTTAATACAGCATTTGGAGTCTGATAAATGTCACCTGTCAGCGTTTGCATTCCAGATATGAGTAAGATTTTTATTGTTAAGATGCAAAATGCTACAAATGGAGTGTTGAATTTTAAAAACTATCATTGGATAAAGAGTTCTGGGTCATACTATGATATATTTCACTTTTGGAGATCTTAGTTCTTTCGGAGAACACAGCTCTGCAAAGCAAATGCATTGACACGTGTAAAATAAGAGAAAAGAATTACAGCCAAAGTCTTATTTAAAATTCCCCTGGAAATGAGCTTCAAATCCCACATGTAGAAAAGTACTGTTTACAGGCAGTTTTCCAAATATCATAGACTCCGTTATAGAGCTGCCATCCAAAGTCCTAGTATCTTATTCATTTTTAACTCTTGTCATGCTACTTGTAATAAGAACAGCCAGTTAAAGGAATTCGAATGAAAATTCAGCTTATAGCTCAGATAAAGTTTTCATGTAATTGCTTTCCCGCACGTTCAGTATTTTTCCACATGACATGTAGAAACTAAATGCTGTGGAGCTTTTTCATAGTGCAAGTGGACTTCGTTTTAGATGTGACTTGGCACCAGGTCTCAGTTCGGTCAGATGGAAGCAAAGATCCTAAGAAGAGACAACTGTCACGTTTTTCTGGTGTGCGTGGAAACAGTTTCTAGGACTTTTCTTCTGTGATTTGCTCATTCAGAGACACTTGGCCTGAGGATACATTGAAGAGGTTTGAGTTGAAGAATTTAGTAGGTCCAGGAAACATTTGTGCCAACAGAGATTTTTCTTTTATTTAATGTTAAAATTCTTAGTTTAAGCAACTTTGTAAAAAGATAATCACAAACCATTAATTTTGAGTTCCTCCATTTCAGATGCCATTTCAGTCATTATTAAGGAACACTCATGACTTCACATGCTGAGTTTCAGCATGGTGCCCCAAACAGCCACTATCAATTTGCCCAACTTGTCACTTGAGAGGAAACCTCTTTGCCACGTTATGCTGTAAGTTTGTTCCCACAATTTCTACACCAAGGTGATTAAGATTATTAGCTCTGTCACGTGCAAAGGCATAAGTCCTAAGGCAGGCTAAATAATATTTGATGCCCATAATTACTTTAAATACTGAGTTCCATGGGAGTATGTATCTGTACCTGTGGGAAGATGCCAATCATAGGCACTGCTTCTCCATCCATTAGACTTGATCACCTGGAGGTGGCAGATATATGCTTGTGTCTCTGAGCACATTCAGTAAAGCTCACAGCGTGGCCCCCTGCATAATGCAGTGCACCTGCATTTTTCTGGAGATTTTCGTCTTCATGCAGGCAGAGCTATGTCTTATTTGTCTGTGTTTGAAACTCAAGGTTTAGCCCGGTGCCTTGTTCAAGGCCTACAGACAACATATGTGTTTAGATGTGATAAACACTACATTGAGAGAAGAAAGATGACAAAATAAACAGAATTTTTTGTTCATGGTTTTGTTTTTGATGCTTCAGACGTATGCTTACTTCCTGCATCTTTCAGAAGGAGATCAAGGAAAGCTGTTTTCCCGTAACAGATGGTAAGGAAACATGTAAACAGTCCATCCCCTGTGCACACGGGCTAGGCTGCCCTGTGCTCGTGACACGGGTGTTAACCTCCACCTGCTGAAACCAGGGAATCCTAAACAAGGTGGCCCCTGGCTGATGCTGCTGTATGACAGAAGCTGAAAACACGCTTCTAATGAGCCTGAATGAAACTGTCAGCTAATTAATCCTGCTTCAAGTCAATTGTCAGCTAACAATTAATGGATTAAAGATGTTGGGACTGTTTTAACTAGATAATCAATCTAGGGAATCACGATTGATACATTAGAATTAACGTTCTTCTCTTTCTTTGGGAAATCCTGCCTTCTCAATTTCCATTTCTATATAAATCTCTTAGTTTATGTGTTATTCTCTGTACGAGTCTTTTATCATATATTCAATCTTCTACAGTATATGTGGGTTATATATATATATATATATATTTCCATAATATATACATTTCTATAATGCCTATGCACACATGGACACATATATACAAATATTATAGAAGACTGATTGGCATGGTCTATATTATAATCCATTTCATAAGACTTTCATAAGTGTGATTCTCTTTTATTCCTTAAAGTATAAACAACCATACATGTATATGTCTGTTTCTTTACAAATTTGTTTAATTAGGAGAAGTAATCCCAACCTGGTCATATTATTCTAAATTTTATATAATAACTATGAACAAAGAACTATTTGGAATAGTTTGTCAGATTAAAAGCACTACAGACATAGAATCACAAATAAAAATAATTATTTTAAAATAACACTTCCATTAAAATATTATAGTGCAGCACTGGTGGGAAATTGTTGATGAAAAATAAATGTGTTGAGGGTAGAAAATAATGGTCAGTGATTCATTTCAATGTAATTGTAGGGGCTAGAATAGAAAGGCCTTCTGTTTTGATGGTTTTGATAGCAGATGTTTCAAAGCTCCCTGCTGGCTATGTTTTCAGGGATAAATGTAACTGCTCAAATGGAAATGTATTTAGGTCAACAAAACACCTGAAAGTCTTTTTAACAGTTCTACCAAATGTTTCATTGGTCACTTTTACGTTTAAATAAAGGCTAAGTAATGTGATCTGTAGCCCAAATAAACCCTCTTAGGAGACAGAAAAACTGCTTAAACTGCTTATAAAGAATTCCTAGAGTCTGTGTATATACATCTATCTGTCTGTCATCTGTTTCTTTAATTTGGACCTCAGATTGAAATAATCATGCCTTGACTTTACTAGGTCTGTGTGAAAAACTGTCTTTGTAAGGTCCTTTATCTATCTGTCTATCTAACTATCTATCTATCTGTCTAATCTATCATTATCTATCACCTGTATCTATCATCTATCCAATTTATCCAATCTATCATCTGTCTACTTACTCCTTGTTATTTTCTCCTAATATACACATTAAATGTCCTTAAATACACCAATATGTAGTGTTTTGTGTTTATATGTTTTAAATTTACAAAACTAGTATTATGCTATAGATTTTTGTCTTTGTTTTCTTTCAGTGTTATCTGTTTTATGTCTTGCCATGTTGCTTCTCTCTTCTGAGTACTATTCTAAAATGGGCTACCAGTATATTCTACCATTCAGCTCCCTACTATTGCAATGGTTTAGTGCCTTTGCGGGAGGACTGGATTTGATGTGGACACCAGTCACATCTTTCCTAAGGAGATGCTGGCCGCTATCACCTTGGTAGGAGGTAGGGCTGCTGATGGCGGGGCTAGAACTGGAGCCAGGTGTGAGGTGGGGCTTCCCCCCCCCTGCTCAGTGGCCATCACTGCCCTATCGGGGCGGGGTCCGATCCCAAGTTGCTGGAGCAGAAGCCCTGAGGGTCGGCCTGAGCTGGCTCTGTTCCCTTTAAGTGTGTGCTTTCCCCTGTCCCAGCGCTGGCACGCTTTCCCCAGAGCGGGGGAGTGCTGAAGCAAGGGGGGCTCTTGCTTGTGTCAGCTGCAGACAGAGGTTCGAGCTGTCTCCTGTGTGCTGCCTGTGCAGGGGCCAGCAGCTGTTTCCCTCGTTCTGCGCGGACACAGCCGCAGGTCCAAGTCGCCTCTGTCCCTCGCAGCTGCCCACACCCCCAGCCTCAGCTGCCTCAGCCCTGCTGTGGAGCCGCGCCACAGGGCAGCTGGGGCCCACATGGACTCGTGGAGCGTGTGAGCTCTGGGGGACTGACCGCCGTCAGAGCTCTGGGCTGCTTCTGATGCACTGCTTGAGTAAACGCCAATGACGGCACTGCCGCTGGCTCCCCCCCGCCCCCAGATGCCTCCCCAGGACCCAGGCGCCTCTGCTTCCCGCGGCTGAGCTTTCTCCCTGGTCATGGCAGCCCCAGATCCGTGAATAAGTGAAGCTGGAGAGTCTGCTTGGCCTGGGTTGGGGTGGGCTTGGAGGCGGGCACAGGATGCCGGCAGCCACTGGGGCAGTCCTCAGCCCAAACTCCCCGCCCTGCCCCAGGGGCTACTCAGCGTGCATGCTTCTCACAAGTGAAGTCCAGGCTTCCCCCGGGCCTCCTGTTTAGTCCCAGCAGTCCTCTAGGCAGCCAAGGGGGCTCGTCTTCCCTGTGTGGGATCCCAGGACTGGGACACCCAATCTGTGGCTTCAGCTGCTCGCTCCCCAGGACGGGTCTCTGCCCAGGTAATCTCCCTTTTCTTCTGATTCCTCTCCCAGGGGCACAGGTCCCGACCTGATCGCTTTTCTTCCCTTCCTACCTGATTACTTGTGCATCTTTCTTATAGCCTTGGTTGTACCAGAGTCTTTCTGCTAGTTTCCAGTAAGTTTTCCGTGAGAATTGTCCCACGTGTAGATGTATTTTTGATGTGTTCATGGAGGGAAGTGAATTCTGAGTTCTCCTACTCTGCCATCTTGATCGATTTCCTAGAGGTTTTATATTAACCTGTTTCACCTTCCACGCCACATCATCAGTTGCCGAAAGGAAAATTAGACCATAAAGATTTGTTAAAATACTGTTATGCGTATCATACTATACTATACTACGCAAAATCTATTATACAAAGAAACAGTTCAAATCCATTTTATAATTCTATAATAGGAAGTAAGACTCAACAAGCAAATAGTTTTTCAAGTGCTTATTTCCTTTATTGGGTACAAAGGCCAACTTTCTTGTCCTGCCATCCAGCAGTCTTCTGGAGGGAAGATCTCCAGAGCCAGAATGGCTAGTGTCCAATGGCTGATGGATACACACATACATCAACAGGTATAATGAACCAACATTTTCTTTCTAACTATACTAATTTGAGGACTAGTTTTCACACATTAGTAAGTGCAGTGTTTTGTTTATTACTCTTTGAGAAGTAGTGCTATGATTCTAAATGATAATGCATAGCAGAATGTTAACAATGGCTATCTGTAGGCTGAGGAATTATGAATAACTTTCTTATACTTTTCTAAGTTTTCTAACATTTTTACTATGAGTATAAATTATTTTTATAATATGACTCCACACATAATAAGAAAAGTCAATAAAGCTTTCCAGTGTGGCCAAAAAAATAAAATAAAATCTAATTGGCTAATGAATTGGAGAACTAGCTTGACAACCTTAGCAAAAGAAGTTATTATTAGGAATACAATGGGGGTAGTTTGATCAAGTTTACATATTAAACAATAATATCTGAGGGTTTAGTTTACCAAAAGAAGAAGGAATCAATAGTTTAAAAATTTTAAAAAGAGATGAACTAAAATTAATAGCAACATCTCATGGAAATATATGGTTATTATATTCTATTTTGAATTACGGGAATTTCATGTAGTTTGCTGAACTTTATAAACTTAACCTGGAGAAACTGAGGCATGTTCTGAATACTAAGTAGTAGGATAGTATTTCTAGAGCAAAGGGTAAAGGAATTATTGTTTTTAAGTACAGAGAAAAAGAAGCTAAAAATAACATTTACTATCATAAACTTTCTTTTTTTTAATAAATTTATTTATTTTTTAAATTTTTGGTTGTGTTGGGTCTTCATTGCTGTGCACGGGTTTTCTCTAGTTGTGGCGAGCAGGGGCTACTTTTTGTTGCGGTGCATGGGCTTCTCATTGCGGTGGCTTCTCTTATTGAGGAGCACGAGCTCTAGGCACGCAGGCTTCAGTAGTTGTGGCCCACAGGCTCAGTAGTTGTGGCTCGCGGGCTCTAGAGCGCAGGCTCAGTAGTTGTGGCGCACAGGGCCTAGTTGTTGCGTGGCACATGGGATCTTCCTGCAGCAGGGCTCAAACCCGTGTCCCCTGCATTGGCAGGCGGATTCTTAACTGCTGTGCCACCAGGGAAGTCTCTACCATCGTAAACTTTCTATTCCTAAAATGGATGCCAAAGAATTTTTTTTCTCTGAACACATTATAAACACAGAAAATGGAGAAAAAACAAATGGGCTCAAGAGAAAGCTAGAGATGGTAGAAAAAGATAAAAGGAAAATATGGGAAACCTCAAACTGGTAAAAGCAAGGAATGTGCTAGCTCTCCAGCTCTTGGAAGAGAAGAGAAAAAAATCTGTCCAGCATATCAGAGAACTGAACAGATGACCACTACAAAATGTTTCTAGACCTGATGCTATGCTGGTGTATTCTAAGCATAAGAGGAATTCTGCTTTCCCTTTTGTTTTAAATCTCTTTAATTTCAGCAAATGCCGAAAAATCTATTAGTACAGAAAATTGGCCTTTTCCTCCCTAATTTCATAGCTGGATGTTCCATAATCTTCTACGTTTTCTGTAACAGAACCTCAGTATGGCCACACCTCAACATTTCTCTCTTCTTGAGAGTGTAGTTATCTCCATTTTATTTTTGTTTATTTAGTCGTTTAAAATTGTTTTTGGCTGTGCCGAATGGCACATGGGATCTTCGTTCCCCGACCAGGGATCGAGCCCCACACCCCTTGCATTGGAAGCGCAGAGTCTTCACCACTGCACTGCCAGGGAAGTCCAATTATCTCCATCTTAGTTGTCAAAATTAATGTTCTTTAAAAAAATTCCACCTAATTTTCCATTCTATAAATTACATTTTCCTATACTATCTTTTGTCCCAGATCCACACTTAACAGTCCACAGTCATTTTTCCAGGTTTCTTTTAGTAACCTAGTTAGTACTTTCAAATGGGACAGCTTTTTAATTTTTAGTGATTGTTAATTAATATTACTTTCTATCCTTCGCTCTTTTTATAACACATACCTTGTTCCCAGAACTTACCTGAGGATGAACAGTTCTATTTCTTGCCATTTTCATGTCGCCTTTCTTTCTTATTCCTGCCCCAGTGCTCTTCCCTGGATTTTGGAGAATAAGGCTGGAGAGTACCTTTCATCAACATTTAAATCTACATCTCATTCTATAGGTACTTTGCATTCTGGAGAAGTCTTGAGTTATCTTAAGTGTGGCAGTATTTTCATTAACTAAGGTCAGTGTGTGTATGTTTCTAGGTCTGAAGCACTTCCACTTTAAAATATTTAATTCACACAAAGGATCGTTGTTCTTGTTTCATGCTTATTACGTGTATAGGCTTGCAGGAGTTTTTAAAAAATAAATCAAACACCGTGAGTCTCAGCGTACAAAGAATTTAAAATCTGGTTTGGGTTGGGGTGGGTGGTGGATTTATCAAAAATCAGTTACCTTAAAAACTGTTGATGACATCAGCTACATATGATGCAAAAACTCTTTAAAAAATGTAGAGCAATATGAAAGTAGAAAAAATAATGGGAATCATGGACCCTATCTAGGGACTTTGAAAGCTTCATATTATTTGAATTTGGGAAATCAAGCAAAGCTTTGATCATCTGGCTATTAAAAATTTTGTTTATTACCATTTCTATTTTGTCTACCACTTGTTCTGAATGATAGTGTCTCTTGAGAAAAATCAATTTTTATTTAATCTTTCTCTCTGGACTAGATTCCTATATCAGCAGCATTATATGCATTTAAATTAATTGCTCGCATTCTTTAATATCTTATTCTTAAGCAAAAGTTCATATTCTAACTTCATTCAATTATTGATTAACCTTGCATTCTTCCTCCTACCATCTTTGTCATTTTACTTAGCAAAGTGCTTAAGAGAAAATGTAGCTTCTTCTCAATCTAGTAGCAGACATGGTCGGCTGCATATGACCTAGAAAATTCTGTTGCAGAACCTGATTTTATGACCTTCAACTAGTTCTTTAATCTTTCTGTGCTTTGGTTTCAGTATTCTTACCGATAAGCTACTTGAAATAGAGGTGTTGTCTTAATTAGTTCATTCTTACCAGGCTCTGTCTATCTACAGCTCTCCAGCTATCTATCATCTATCTATGTACCTGTCTGTCATCTTTTCCTCCCCCTCCTCATTCTCCTTCTTCTTCATCATCTCTATATATAATTTTTTTTGTAAGGGCTACATTCCTTAGAACCAAATCACAGTTAATTTGACTACTTGGGGCCTGAGGAGTTCTGGTTAAATGAATTTAAGGGGTGACTCAGCGTCATTTGGTGGGTAGGAGGATGGGCTTGAGAGTCAGGCAGCCTAAGGTCAAACACATGCCACCTCTATGGACTCCAGCAATTTAGTTAAACTTTCTCCTTAGCTTCTGTAAAGTGGAAATAACTATCTCAGAGTTATTTGGGGGGTCAAATGCATTAATAAATATGAAACATTTAAAAGAGAACTTGGAACATTTAAGTCTTTAACCAATATTTGCCATTGTCATTATTGAAAATATTTATTTCAAAAGTAATTTTAATAATCTTTCTAAAACCAAAATGTTCACTTTCCTGCCAGAGTATATGCAATCTAGGGGATATAACCAAATCTTTTTCTTACCATCAAAATGCTTATAAAAAGTTGCATTTTGATTTTCAGCAATGTAAAATGCTACCAAATAATCAAGGTTCATAACAACTGAAAGATATCCATTGAATTTAGCAGTAAGGTGAAAACTAGAAATCTTGCAGGGAGATCACCTTAAGAGGTAAAAAGTGCTTTCCCCAGTGAACATATGGAAAGACTCACCATGTACAGTGAGATACTCCTGCTATCATATCTGTAAAAGAGGAAAAAATAGATGTAGGCAAATGAGATTTAGGGGCTTATTGTCAGGAAACTGTGAGATGAAGGGTTAAGGTACCAGCTGTATGTCTGATGGTGGGGACGGGATGTGCTGAGAGTTTCCAGAGAATGAAGGAAATTTGAAAAGCTATAATGGGTAAGAGGAGAGAGTGCCAACTGAGACCAGAAGTCCTGCTACCAGTATGTGGACTGAATATAAAAATAACAGCCTGGTATATTACTGGGAAACTAGAAAATTCCAAAATATATAGAAGTCATCAGTGTTTTAGCTGACATTTTGCTTGGGTAAGCTTGTGAATAAATTAAACTGCTTTTTAATCTGTTGTTTGAAAGGCAAAAACATCCCAGGGGAACAGAACTCAGGAGGCTAGTATAGCCAGTGGATTTGTTGCAGTTGCAAACACTATTTCAGTCATTAATGGCTTCTCATTTTGTCTTGGTCGATTTACATTTGATTGCATTCAATTGAAATATAACTTTTAAATGCCAAAAATGATTGCCTTGGCAAAAAAACAGTTTTCTTAGACCCCCTAAGACAAGCTATACTGACAACTTTATTTATGTTAGACATTGAGAATTCGATGTTTAGTTGCCTTTAAGCCCAAAGAGATTAGGAGCTTGATGATATTCACAGTCTGTTAGCTGTGTTCTGAACCCACCTGATAAAGCAAAAGTGGTTCCATTACATTCTTGGTCTGAATTCAAAGACATCCTCTCCAGTCTTATAGGAGTATTTGGGTATGTACAATTTATACATTTAAGAATATTTTCAGGGAAAATGCAGGATGTATTAATTAACATAAGCAAACATTTCTACCTGAATACTCAACAATCCATAGCATATAGTTTTCAGCAACAAAATATGATCACAAATGAAAACTAAATTAAAAAAATTTTCTTGGGAAATAAGACTCCAAGGATTAAATTTTTCTCCTGTGCTAATTTATCATTATAATTATTAGTAGTAAACAATGAACCAAAATAGGATCCTTTTAAAAATTTTTGTGATTACTGATAAATAGATTTTTTTTTTTTTTTGGGTAAATAGAAAAACTAAGTTTGTTGGGTGTTCATATCTTCCTGAGATGAATGGGGTGAGAGTGGTGAAGTTACGGTCCCTTGGGCAAAAGGAGATTTTGCCAACACCAGTGTTTTGGATTGTCCCTTGACCAGATTTTCTGTTGCTAGGCAATGTACCACAGTAATGTTCCTGGTCAGTGAAAGGTATGCTTTTCCTTTGTGAAGTGGGGGAAGCCCGTTTGTGGGAGGGGGAGGTGGGCAAGCAGATTAGAGTGGGCATGAGAGCTCCCAGACAGGTGCTCTCTGAGGCAGAAGAATTTTAGAAGGAGTTCCCATGGAGGCTAAGGATTTGGACTCCGATTCCCTTAAACCATCAATTCCTGAGTACCTTGGAAGGTGCTTGCGTATGCCCTGGGATACGCATTCCCTAATTTATTTTTATTTTTAAGAACATTATTGTAGTATAGTTGATTTACAATGTTGCATTAGTTTCAGGTGTACAACAAAGTGAATCAGTTGTACATATACATATATCCACTCTTTTTTAGATTCTTTTCCCCATATAGGCCATTACAGAGTATTGAGTAGAGTTCCCTGTGCTATACAGTAGGTCCATATGAGTTATCTATTTTATATATAGTAGTGTGTATAGATCACTTCTCTATGGTACATAAGCCACAGGCAACGCCATGCTGTACTGTCAAATCTCTTACAGCTATTATACTACTAACCAATTGTTCTAAAAGCCTCATTTCAGCCAGGGCTCTGGAAGGAGTCTTTGTCGGAAGTGGGTGAGGCAGAAGATTATCTGAGAACTCACACCTGTGCTGCTTGCAAGATTATTTTATCTTCTGGTGAAAGTTACTGTCCAATAGGACCACATATATCTACGTTTTCTCCCTGTTCCCCTGGATCCCAGCTTCTGAATCCCTCAAACGGACAGAACTCTCTCTGATAGATCTGTCTGTTGTAAAACTATACACTTACTGACATGTTTAAATCGTAATTTTCATAATCATGACCTCACAGCTTAGCCATACACTTGGGACTCTCACTGTACTAGATTTTTAGTTTCTTGGTGGTTCTCTTAAGTTTTTTATTCAGTTGTTTAATGTCGTTGCTTTCCATATCTATCCTATATCCCGCCCCCCCCCCCCCTGCATTTTATACTATGTGCATTTGCGGTTTTCTGTGTCACCTCTCTTCTTGATGAATCATCTCCTGGTGGGATTTTGTTTGGCTATCCAAAGATCTGCTTTATGGCGAGTTGAAGGAGTGGCTTCCCCAGGAAGGCAGCCTGAAGATTTGACTCCAGCAAGGCACCAGGAGGT
The DNA here is from genome assembly GCF_949987535.1 of Balaenoptera acutorostrata. NCBI lineage: Eukaryota > Metazoa > Chordata > Mammalia > Artiodactyla > Balaenopteridae > Balaenoptera > Balaenoptera acutorostrata. Next base: position 9,008,722 of record NC_080081.1, read on the forward strand.
CTGGGGAGCTGTCTTTCGGACTTGGAGATGCCAAGTCAAGTGAGGCTGGGCGGCAGGACGGCGGCGTGTGGAGGGAGAGCGCAAGGCACAGCGCGGGCTCTACAGTCACTGTCGGTGCAGCATCACAGGGAGGTTTCTTCAAAATACTAATGCTCAAGCCTCATGCCAACGAATTTGAATCTTTGTGAGTGGAACCTCATGTCTGTATTTCTTCTGGCTTTTTATGATGAAAAATTCCAAACATACAGAAGAGTTTAAAAACTGGAAAATAAGCATCTTTATTCACTGTTCAGTTTTGATCATCGTTAACATTTTCTTATATTTGGGATATGTACATGCATGCATGGGAACTCATGTATGTGTGCACACACACATTTAATAGATAACATATGTATGTGTAAATTTACATTTATAAATCTATAAATATATCAAGAGATAAACTTGTCAATATATATATAAATATATAAATAAATTATATATAAATGTATATATGATATATATCTTCATCTAATGTGATCATAGATCATTAGTCTTCCTAATAAACTCCATGTCATCTAGTATTCTGTCTATATTCAGATTTCTGTCTTGTGTTTCCTAGCTATTTTCAATCCAGGATCCAATCAGATTTCATACATTGCATCTGGTTATTGTGTCTCATTAGTCTCTCCCAATCTAGAACTGTCTCCCTAACTCCTCCCCACCCCATGATATTGTCTGTTTAAAAGAACTCTCCAGTTGTCTTGATCAGTACCCACATTCGAGATTGATCTGAGTGCTTTCTCAAAGTATTTGCTGATTTGTTCCTCTACCCTTGTATTCCCTATAACAAGGAAGTTAAGTCTGATGCTTGATTAGATTCAGTTTTTTGTCAAGGATGCCTCATAGGTGATGCTGTAGACTTCATACTGCAACACATCAGAGGCCCATGAGGTCACTATTATTGATGCTTAAGGTGATGATTGTCTGATCTTCCTTTAATATAGATCTCAGCATTCAATGATGATCCTTGCCTGAATCAACTCTTTTATTGATTTCATTAAGGGTTGTAGAATTTGAGTTCTAATTCTATGATTCTTCTATCTTCATTAGCTCCAACTAGGTGAACTACACTCACTCCAAAAAAGGTAGGGTAAAGGTTTAATTATCTTCCTTTTATTACCAATGTTCAGAGAAAGGGTGTGTAACACTTACATCTCGTGGTTGTAAATGAATTGATTTTTAGTTTCCTTTTTTGGTATAACTGTGAGTTCATACATTTTATTTAGTCTACATGTTATAATCAAATATAGCATTACTTTAAAATTTTGTTTTGTTTTTTCAAACTTGCTCAGTGGGAGTCCCTTTAAGTCCACCCACGAGTCCTTCTGAAAAGCCCCCATTAGTGTTTGAGCAATTATTTGTTTTGTGGCATCTTTAATTTTTCCCGAAATAGATAGATCTGCTGTTTATCCAAGAATCTCAGTATCCTTTGAGTGTGGAACGTACATAATAACCAATATCTGGGTGATGGAGGTTCTCATTCTACTGGAGTATTAATTGTCAGAATTAGAAAAATATTGTTTTTAATCAAGTCAATACTTTAACATTACAGGGTTTTTCTTAACTTCTTTATTTGTTTCTCTCTCTAACATTTACAATCTTGGTTCCTAATAACAGTGTATTTACTTACTCTATTATACAAATATAATAATTTGAAAATTCCAATTGCAATGTATACTACCAACACTAAAACTATGATTAATATTTTCACATCAGGTTTTCTTTTATCTTGAATGTATACTCAGAGTCTTGTGTTAAAAAGTTGCTTGAAATAATTTTCTTTTGCGATTAGTTACTGATTTGGCATACAGTTGTGTTCATTTATTATATTTTATATTTTGAATATACCCACTTGGCTAAAAATCAAAATTATATAAAAAGGTCCACACAGAGAATTACTTCTTCCCCAATCCTCTCTACTTCATTCCTGCTTCCCCATTAATAACCATTTTGATTAGTTTGTGAATAGCGTCTGCTATTTTGTACTTGTGGAGCTATGTCCTCAAGGTAGATTTCTACCCTTAGTATCAATGTTGTTAAAAGCTCTCCAAGTGATGCTCCTGGGAAGGTGGTTGAGCATTCCTGGAATAAAAGTTAGGATTGGAAATGGGCTGACTTAAAAGTTAGGTGTGTAGAACCACAGAGACATTTGCAGTCCGGGTATCAAAGGCAAAAAGCATGGTGTGAGCCGGGAAGAGGGGGGCATGACAGGGCATCATGAAGCATAAGGATGAAGGCAGGTAAAGAGTAGAATCAAGTAAACGGACAAGAAACTCAGAAAGATCTAATGTGGAGAGCAGAGCAGCCCCTGTAAAGACAAAGCCAGTCATGGCAAGAAAGAAACTATAGAGACCAAAAAGGCAGGCTAGGTAAGTAGAAAAACAGACAAGAAGCTCCAAACTGAAAGAAGCTGAAAAAGGCCTTGGGAATGGAGGCAAACAGTTGGCACAGCTAGAAACTCTTTCTTTTAAGAGAGCAACCAGCCCCTCAGTTTCGCTAACGTGAGTTCCTCAAGAATAGAAAAGTGGGAGAAAAGTAGGAGAGCCTGCCTATAGGTGGGGAGGTGGGAGGTGGTGATGCTGAGTGGAAAGGTCCAAGTCACTGTTTGGAGGTAAGGCCGGGCTGTGTGGACCCATGAAGTGATGAACTGGATTTTTAAAGAAATTTTTTGTAACATATGCATAACAAAATTTACCATTTTAAGTTTGTAATTCAGTGGCATTAATTACATTGACAAATGTACAACCATTCCAACTATTTCTAAAACTTTATCACCCCAAACAGAATCTCTGTTCCCATTAAACAATAACTCTGCATTCCTTCTGCCCTCCGGCCCTGGTGACCTCTAATTTACTTCAGGTCTTTTTAATTTGCATATTATAGAACCTCGTAAAAGTGGAATCATGCAGTATGACTGGCTTATTTCAGTTAACATAATGTCTTCAAGGTTCATCTATGCTGTGTCATGTATCATAACTTTATTCCTTTTTAATGGCTGAATGATAGTCTGTGGTATACACACACACACACACACACACACACACACACATATCCATTTCCACCTTTTGCTTATTGTGAATAATTCTCCTATGAGCATTGGCCTCCAAGGATCTGTTCGAGTCCCTGCTTTCAATTCCTTTAGGTATATACCTAGAAGTAGGATTACTGACCATATAGGAGTTCTATGTTTAATTTATTTGAGGAACTTCCAAACTGATTTCCATAGCAGCTGTACCATTTTAAATTCCCACCAGCAATTCACAACAGATTCAATTTCTGTACATCATTGCCAATGCTTACTATTTTCCATTTTTTTGATAATAGTCATCCTATTGGGTATGAGATGGTAAACTATGCTTTTTGAGCGATGGTATTATTCCTGATTATTTGTTTCTAACACTGCAGTGGTGTGGATATGATAAGACCATGGTAAGCACGGAGAGAGGAGGAGGAGGAGCTATTGGGGCAGGAAGTAAGAACCACAGGTACAGACATGAATCAGTATCACCTGTGTAACAGAAGCTGTTCCCCAGGACAGCCTCTAAGAGGAAGCCTCCTCATCCAGGGTGCCATTTGTGCTTAAGTCACTGTACTGGGAATAAAGAAAGGCACAGCCTTCTGAATTCACATGCCTGGTGGGCAGTGTATTCCCCACATTCATTTTTCCAATAGTATCCTTTCCTGCTATTTTTGTCCACCCAATTCAGGCTAGACAATGAAATGTTCTAATGCACACAGACAATATTCAATAAAGTCTACGGTAGTGTCCGGTGCAATGAATGGTAGCTAAATAAATATGTGCATGAATGAATAAGTGAGAGGGAAGCTCAACTTATAAGATTAAATTGTTGGTACATGATCTCTTGTTTTTTAAGCAGCCTAATCAGCTGAAACACTAATTTCCTCCCGTGCTGTAACAGACACTATCAGGCTCTTTCATCTCCCTTTGGTTTTACCACTTCAAGGCTAATTTCCAATGACCAGTATCTGCATTTCTTTGCCTGAGGAAGGTCACTTTGGTGGTACTCTCTAAGCAACAGGGAATTAGTATCATTGCCTCTTCTCCAGTGGCCCTTATGGACCAATGAAGGACCAGAATCGGTGTACAAAAACCCCAGTTCCCTTACTCCTTGGGTGGGATGCGTGTATATGCTCTACACCAGTGTTACAGAAAGTGAGGTCCTTGGACCAGCAGTACCAGCATCACCTGGGGGATTGTCAGACATGTTGATGTTGAGCCCCACCTCAGACCTATTAACTCAGAATGCCTGGGATGGGGCACAGGAATTTGTGTTTCAACAGGCTCTCCAGGAGATCCTTGTGCATGACAGTTTGAGACTTGCTGCTGACCACCTCTTCCCAGAGCTTCCTTTGGAGCTGAGCTCCAGCCTTCCAAGCTGGTAGCTGTCTTGAGAACACCATCCCCATCGGATGCCTTCCTGTCCCTACATCACTTCTCCTTTCTGCACTTGCTATTTCCTTCATCTCTCAAATAAACTACTTGCATCTGAACCCTTGTCTCCAGCTTGGCTTCTGGTGGAACCCATACAAGTCACCCCTTCCAGTCATGTCTTCCTTCTTTGACTGGATTACTTGCCATCGTTTTTATTCCCTTCTAGATCAATCTAACTTCCAGTCTCAAATCATCATTTTTTTTTTTGGCCCCTTGATGGTTGAAGGGTCAGGGTTCTGTTTGGCCTGGACCAGGTTTCTTCTCAGCTCGAGGTAAAACCAGCTGTCCTCACAGTCAGATGAACCCCAACATGCTGGCTGCGGTGCCAGGGGTATTTCCCTGCCTTTTCTTGAATGTCTGTTTCTTGCAGTGTGGTAGCCTAGGTAGTAACTGTTTCCTGTAATTGTATTCCCTTTACTATTGATACTGGTGAAATTTGAAGACATATGGCCTAAATATAATAGTTTTCTTCTGTGTAAATCCATCTTAACTTTACTGTCAGCATCTTCTTATTCCTGGCTCTGGGGTGATGGGGTGCATGGGTCAAGATACTCATCTCCTGGTCTTGTATTTACTTCTGTCAGTGGTTCTCAAACGTGGCTGCAAATTGGTATTAGCCATTGGGGTTTAACAAACAGCAAGGCGATTCTGAATCAGTAGGTCTGGGGATGGATGTGGATGTGTGTATTTTGAAAAAATTCCACAGGTAATTCTGACTCAAAACTTTAGGTAGACTTAGTGTAGACTAGTGATGCATCCACAATTGAATGCTAATTATGATAATCTGGCAACTGCTGTGTTGGACAGTAAATGATCCCCAGGGATCTTTGTGGTTTGAGGACGGGTTCATATTCTGCTATGCCCCTTCCAGGACAGAGCTGCAGGATTTGCCAATGTCCTACCCCGGAAGGATGTGCACATGCCACAGAGGGGCAGGTTAGGGGGTGGAGATAGGGATGAAGAGAAGCCCTTGTCTAGAATCCTAATGAGCACAGTACCCAGACCAAACAGGAAGAGCCTCTCTCAGGCCAATTCTGATCTTTTCCATTGTTACACCAGCAAATCCAATTTTTACAATATATCATTCATCCCTCAGTGGAGAGACATAGCTTGTTAATGTAACTTAGATTCTTGCAGTTAGTAAATGAAAAATATTTGTCATTAGATCTGTTCATGCTGCTAATTGAATTTTCCGGTAAAAGTCAATCAAAATAATTTTCTGCCATAGGATGTCACATCCTAAAGTAAATAGATGTCAGTGAAGGTGTAGCTAAAGGTCTGATCTTTCTGTAGAATTGTGAGCTACTTTTGTAAGACTGCAAGAACTGTATCTTATAGTGCATTGTGTCCCAAGTCTCTGGAATTCTGGACTCGAAGTTGGAAGACCTCAGTGAGAGGACCATGACCAAATCGCTCAAGTTTGATAAATCTGTTTTCTCATCTGAAAATGAAGAATATGTTATACTTACCCTGTAGGTTATTATGAGGATCAGAAATGAAAGTATGAAGTGCAGAAACGATAAAGTGCTGCACAAGTTTTAAAATAAAATAATTTAGCACATCAATTTATATTATAATTATAATTATTATTAAGGATGTTTTTAAAATAACGCAGAACCATTCCTGTTTAATAACATCATCCCCAAGATAATTTGAGCAACTTCCACCTATCTAGAGCAGAGTAGACGTTCAGTAAATGTTGATTGAATGAATAAATGAATGTTTATTTCAAGACCTGGATTTTCAAGTAGAGTAAATATACTTTTCAAATGATCTAATAATCTTCTGAGAAAGGAATCAGTACAAAACTCGCAGGTGATGTGTAGGAATTCCACGTATGAGGTGTGACTCCAAGCTGGTTTCTAGGTTTTTTGGGACTAGTGGGTGGTGGGAGTGAAAGAGGAGACCCACAGTTCCTCACCGTGGCCCCAACGTGTAGATTCATGTCTGCTAGTTTGAGCTCAGGAGCCTGACCACATGGCTTGAAACCTGGCCTCTCCACCTACTCTCTGGGTCAGTCACTGTAAGTCACCCTTCTGTGCCTCAGTTTCCTCACCTCTACAAAGGAGATAATAATAGTAATACCTTCCCCAGGGCTGTGGGGGATTAAATGAGATAATAAGTATAAAGTACTAGAACAGTGCCAATTCACAATAAGTGCTCAATAAAGGGTAGTGATTATTTTTACAAATTGGATTTGCCTTATGTTAGATTTTATTTGTGCAATGGACTAAATGTATAGCCTAAACTACAGAACTGAGGATAACATGAGAATTAAATAGAGAAAATACAAATTTAATTTTTTAAAGTGTAGGGACTATTTCTAAAGAAATTTTTAGTTCTTGCATGACATATGAGATAATAAGATGCAAAGTTATTAAGAGTCAAGTCAGGCTGTGATTATCTGTCTAATGATAGGGAGGGGAACTCACCTTTATCCTGTGCCAGGTGTATTACATACAGGTGTCATTTAATACCCAGAGTGACCTATAAAGTAGGAAATTATCATCCCCAAATTAGGTAGGTACATACAAGGAAAGGTTCAGAGAGGTTGAATACCCTTTCCAAGAGCAGTGTTAGTAAATGACAATATTCAAAACTTTGAAGATTGTACTACTTTTGCTATACCAAGTTCATTCTAGTTAAAAAAAAATGCATGATCTAAAATCATTTGGATTTTATTTGAAAGCTCTTTTTCATAATATGAATATAAATGCTTAAAATGTGCTGTCTTCTTTCTGAACTGGCTATGTTCAGTTAGGGGAGATCAATATTTGAAGAAAATGCTCAGCCCTTCGGGGAAAGCAAAGAGGGAATATTTACTATCAGTACCTTGAAAAAGTATTAACACACTGAAAAAGACTAAGGTCCTTACAGTTGAATAAAACACAGTTTCTTTCAAAATGATTTCATATTTTATATATGTATGGGGTTTTGAATATACCGTATTTATAGCAATAATTATATGGGTGAACTACACCTAGAATTCTTTGTGCTTCCTAGGCATAAATTGTGGGAACAACCATACCTCTGCTTTGGTTCAGTTTATTACAACAATCTGGAAGAAAGATGTTACTCATTTGTTTGATACTAAACTGGATGGAACTGATTACCCATATAAAAGATAAAAGCAGAAACGAAAATGCTATTGGTAGAACAAGGCAGAAAAAGTTACTGCTGTACAAAGAATTTCTGCTAGGAAATTTGGAGTTATGGTAAGGTATTCAGTGGTTAAAATCCATAAAGGCATGAGAGCTAAAATATGAGGAGGAAGGACTTTTGTTAGAAAAATAACCAAATATGTAATGAAGATTTTCAAAGAAATCTGCTATCATGTTTTAAAACTCTTTGCCAGACATAAGACAATGCTTCTAAAATGAGGTTATTGAAGTTCCTGACTTGGTTGTATAGCTTGAAATCAAGCAAAAGTCCTACTCTGGAGGATTTACCTCCACCCTTCCCCCTTGACATTTGTTTGAGTGTGAAACACCAAAGGAAGATTCTTTATGTGCATATAAATTATGTGGGGCATTCTCACAAATTTCAGCCTCACTCAATCCAAGCAATTTTAGAGCACACCAAAGTATAATAGATTTGTGTTTTAATGTGTTTAATGCAGACATGTTTAGAATTAGTTTTGAATTATATTTAAAAAATCCTCATTATACCATAACAAGTATCTAAAAAATGACCAAGAATGAAGAATTTATATATGTCATATATATAATATTCTAATATATTATATTCCCACCAGAGAGTTTATAAATTATCCCAAAAATAAGAACTATAGAAGCATCCCTAAGATTGGATCCAAGTTTAGACCACAGTTAAGTACTTTATCTGTTCAATACTTTGGCATTTCTACATTTTGGTATATGTAGAGTTGAGGTTTTGGGAAGGGCATCCTGACTAATACAATTAGCAACTGAACAACCCCTTCTGGTTTTGGAATTTATTTGAATCCCCCCCACCTCTCCAATTTCCACTAAGGATGCTTTCTTCCACTTCATTTCTTCCAAGTCCATGACCATCACCCATTTAACTTTCTCCACCAAAATCTTTGCTAACTAAATTCATCTTACTTTGATCTCTCATTCTTTCTACTCAACACATAAAGCCCTAAGCATTTTGGGTTTGGTGATATATTTGTTCAACTGGTTTCATTTTAACTTGTGGTTATTTTTATGTTCTAAATAGACTGACTGTAAGCTCCTGGAGAATTTTTGTTTGTTTGTTTCTCTTTTGTTTTAATTATTTTTTGTTGAGCCTATGAAATCCTTAAGACATGACACAGTCTTGGTATATAGTAAGCATTCAATAATTGCTATTATTATTGCTATTATTCACCACAAGTAAGAGTATATTTTACGTTTAACTCTGCCCAAAGCACTGTGCTAAGTTTTGAGGATATCAAGGGGCATGAGGCACAGTTGCGGCTGTGATGGATTTGAGTCAATAGAAGAGAGAGAGTCAGAACCCCAAACCTAGATCCACCAGTGGATGCGTGTGCCCAGTTCCACGTACATGCCAAGACGTGGTAGTAGCTGGGGAATATGGAGAAATTAGTGATTGCCGGAGAGGAAGAAGTTCATGAAAGGCCTTCTTAAAGGTGGGGACTTGATGAGGAACAGGCAGCAACGGTAGGTAAGACTTGGAAGATAAGAGGATACGTAATGCGGGACAGAGGGCTGTCTGTAAGAGGATTCTGTAAACCAAGGTCTGATTTGCACATTCCTCAAGTCTTCTATGTCGGGGTAAAGATTCTGAAATTTTTCTTCAAGCTAATGGAAACTTTGTCCATTTATAAGGGGGGGTATCAGGTAATGGTATTTCAGGAAAGGTAAATTATTATTTTAATGCAGAAAGAAATGGGGTGGGAGTAGGGAAGCAAAAAAAGGGAGCTGTTGCAACCGTCCACAGCCAGGTGAAGAGAAACTGAGTCAGCAATGAAGTGAAGAAGATGGAGACAAGCGCGGAACTCTTTCCCTAGAAGATTGTGGCGACAGTGGGACACAAGCCAAGGAGCATAGTGACAAGTCTCAATGGTAGACGTTGAGAAGTCATGAATGTCTAGATCAGGGATTGGTAAACTTGCTCTGTAAATGCCAGAGAGTAAATATTTTCAGCTCAAGGGCCAGTATGGTTCAAATGGAACTACTCAACTCTGCAGTCATAGCATGCAACTAGCCCTGGATAATACCTAAAGGAGAAGGTATGGATGTGTTCCAGTGAAACACTCTTTACAAAATCTGGCTCTGGCCATATTTGGCCTGTGGGCTGTGGTTGCCAAGCCTGGGAGATACTGCAAATGTGCTCCTCACTGTAAATGTAGTTGTGCATCATTTTTGTAGTGGTTGGGGGTTTATTATAACTAGATTAATGAGGTAATTGTTGTTGGATTAGTTATCCCAGCTGCGCTGAGGAAGAGAAACCTCTGATGGCAAACACCATGCCAACTTTATCTAAATGTAGTTTTCTACCAAAAATGTTTTATCGAACTCACTTCTTATATCCTTATTACTTTAAGGATATAAGACAAGCGTCCTTTGGAGCTATTAAAAATTAATATTAATAGGAAATGCCTTTGCCCCTCTTAGTGAATGGGCTTAAGAGAAAACTTTATGATAGTAGAATGCAAAATAATCAAAAGTTGAAGTTAAAAGATTATGGATTCTGATATGTAAATCTTTATCTTTCTGTAATGCTAATTGATAATAGAGTGCCTTACATTTCCAAAAGAATATTTTATCAAGTATTCTTAAAGTTCTTGCTTAAAGAAATTACAAAAAATTTCTTATGATTTAAACTTTAATTATAATTGACTTTGAATAAAAGTTATTTGGGGTCACACAGTGGCTAATTTTCTGGAGACTCTGATTTTTTTGAGAATATGTTGAAAGACCTTTTCCCTAGGAAAAAATGTGGGCACATGCATGAAGACACATAACTTTACATTTATACATATTCATATGTATGTGCATACATACAATTTCAGGGGATTCGTGACCATAATGGAGTCTAGCTGAAAAGCCTCTGTTTTAACTTTCTTTTCCCTGTCAGTGATTTCAAAGATGAGTCATATTGAAAGGTCTTTGACATTGTACATAATGTGAAACAATATTGTGTTAAATTGGAAACCTTATTGTGTTACTAAGTCAACAAGGGTCTTTTCTTTAAAACCTTCTGGTCCCATTTGTTTCTTGACAAACCAGGCAGATCATAGGAAAAATGAAATCGTCCCTCTAAGAATGGAAGACCCCACATATGTGAACAAGGGTTATACAATTAAATGTGCAATTTACATGTATACACCTACACATAAACTTACACACACACACACACACGCTACTCATCTATACATTTTCACCTATACATACATACATACTGGTTTAAATATATACCTAACCATGGGGGAGATTAAAACACAGAACCTGTTTTCAGGGCTAATAATCTTTACAAAGAGCTGATAAAATATCAGCATGGTTCAGAGATATCCAATTTGATACCAGATTTCATTTTTTGAACTCAAATCTCTTTTTAGCAAATATTTCCAATCCAGCAAATATTTCTAATCCTTTGCTGCTGTCTACTGCTACACAGTTCTGTCTTCCAGATCTAGTGTTAGGAATACAAGTATGTGTAAGATGCAGTTTATTTAGGCAAACTAATGAGAAGTAAACAGATGACAACTAAAACAGGAGACTAACCACATCACCTGTTGTAATAAGTAGGAAAATTTGGGTGGTTCATAAATAAGAAAGTTGCATGTGTTACACAAATTTATGACGTGGAAAGAAAATAAGGAAAACTGTACTGATTTTCCCCAAAATTGATACAATAGATGAAATTTAAAAATCTATCTTCAGCACAAAATAAGTTTGATCATTTTCAAAGATGAAAAACATGGCATACACTATGTAATTCATATTTAATGAATTCATAGTTAATGAATAATGAATTACTATTTAATATAAATCAATTTAACATCACTGTTTAGTCTAAATAATTTTAAAATGTCCTGAATAAATGCTATAAAAATATATTTATATAGTCCATTAAAGTCATCAAGAATATTTTATATGTACTGAATTCCCAAATGAGATTAGATGTCTTTCTGATAAACTACACAAGGGAACTCTATCTTTAGTTCTAAGAAAGGTAAACATTCCCCCTTTGCTTCAGCATACCTGTGATGCGGTCAAACTGTAAGTCTGTTTTCTGAGCATGTCTTATAATTTCTGCTGCACATGTGCCTTTCCTATGAAGTTCAATCTTCCTGGAATGCCATCTTTTTCTTCTTCTACTTCTAAAATTAAGCTCCATCTTTAAAGTAAGTCTAAATGCCAGCTATTTCATTAAGATACTGTTGCTTCTCTTTCCTGCATCAACTATACACAAACACACATTAACACTTATATCTCCCTTTATGCATTAAATCATAACAAGTGTTTGGAAGTGTCTAGGGCATAGTAAGTGCTCAATAAATATAACCCTTTCCTTTATTCTCTTCCTCCGTGGCTAGTTGCCTTGTTTCCTCATCTTTGAAAACCCCATAGTGCTCAAAATGTGTATTGAATTGAGTTGAATTTTACTCACTATAAAAAGTCAAGATGGAATTGGGCAAATCAAAACAAACAAAAAAACTTTACAGGTGTCTTTCCTTAGAGTTCAAACCTGTCACTTCAATATTTTTTTTTATTGGAGTATAATTGCTTTACAGTGTTGTGTTAGTTTCTGCCATACAATGAAGTGAATCAGCTCTATGTATATACATCTATCCCCTCCCTCTTGGGCCTCCCTCCTACCCCAGCCCACCCATCTAGGTCATCACAGAGCACCAAGCTGAGCTCCCTGCGCTATATAGCAGGTTCCCACTAGCTATCTATTTTACACATGGTAGTGTATTTCTGTTAAACCTAATCTCCCAGTTCATCCCACCCACCCTTTCCCCCGCTGTGACCACACATCCGTTCTCTACATCTGCATCTCTATTCCTGCCCTGCAAATAGGTTCTGACCTGAGCTTTAAATATTGTGCTACTCATTTAATTCCATAGCAACTTGCCAACAGTACTGTGGAACCAGATTTCAAAGCGGTCAGCATCTAGGACAGTTTGCCAAAGTTCTGTACCTATCTCTGTTTCAGATTCATTTTTATGAAAGTTGTCCCTAATCTGTGTCTCTTACATAAAATACAATGAGTACTCATCAAATTGAAGTTCAAAAGTGGATAACACCTGCTAAATTTCCCAAATGATGTATTTACAAGGTGTGCTAGAGCCTATCAAGAGAGAAAATCAGCAGGACATGAATGTGTGTTGCTTACATTTTGAAACAGTCCATGCTATAGATGAATTTCTTAAAATGGTTCTATGAGCTTTTCAGATTATCCTCAGTACAGGTGTGGGCCATCTGATTCATTTTCCTCACTCACAGCTAGTATTTACTTTAATGGAACGTGATTTTTGGCATAAATAAAGATGAAATGAATATACAGTTAACTACTTGTTAACTAAAAGTCATATTTCCCCTATGTTCTCAAGAAAGCATGTAAGCATATTTTCTCTTATACCAGCCCCGCTGGAAATATTGGAAGCTACCATAAACACAAATAGATATGTTTGCATACAACTGTTTACCTTGTGATAATGTTCTTTGGGGTAAAGCTTTATCAGTTATTAAGATTGATTTAACTTTAGATCCTTTATATTCTTAGTGGTCATGCAAATGGGTGTGTGTATCTTGGCATAAATCACTCTGCATTACATTGGCTTACTGAACATAAAAATATTCAAGTTAAATATTTTTTAGTAAAGGAAGTTCTGTTTCTCTAGAAAAAGTTTTTTGGACCTCATCACTTTTGAGATGCTTCTCTGTAGTAATCCCGTGATCCAGTGTCAAATCTGTTGATCTGTTTGAATGTAAAATGCTAAGGTAGAGACCCTGTAATCAATGTATTTACTACAGTCTGGAATCTCATCATCTTCAAAGAATGTTTATTGAAGGTGCAAACTATTGATTGTAATATGTGGCAATATGTGCTGGCACTTACAATTATTAATAGATGATGACATTGACCATTTAAAATTAAATATGTTCTGTATTGAATCCAGGATTGTGATATTCTGACTGCCTAACTCATCTGGCTGAGTGCACTGAAATGCTATGAAAATTGGGTTTACAAAATTACAGGCAGTTCCTGCTTAATTTCTTCCACTTAAAAAACTACTGGCTCTGGATGACTGAATGTATTGCGATAACCAGCATGTCAGCCAAGCCCTGTTGGAAAAACAAAATAAATGAAATAAGCTTCATGTCCCAGTTAGCTATATTTAACACTGTAATATTTCACACTTTTAGAAATCTACTCTCCAATAATGCAGAAAAGCTCTCCATCAAAGCTACTGATTATCAGTGATAAAAATACCTGGAGATGTTTTAGAATTTCTAGCAATCAGGGATTCAAAAACATTTACAATCAAACTAGATTTTTTTCACCGTCTTGTCAAATATTAGGAGGCATGAAAATGGAATAAAATAGGTCAGTGGTTCTTCATGAAAAAAATTTAATTGCCTCCAGTAGAGGTCAACCATGGTCAGTTAAATGATCAGGGGAAAATACCTAATTATTCCTCTAGACCTACTTAATACTGGCAGCAATTTTCTTCATTTCTCTTAGAAAAAAAGACCCAAAGACTTTGCCTGAAACAATGGAAAAATACTTCACTTTTGATCAAAATGTGAAGTTCTAACCTCCAGCAGCAGATCATAATACACTGCCTTCAGGACACAATCATTAGTTTACTGACATTTTGAAATGAGCCAACTAGCCACATTTTTCTAAGTTCTTTAGCAAATGTCCTTTCAATCAAAATAGCATGGCAGCAGTTCAGTAGAGCAGAACCTCCTTACATTAAAAAAATTGGTACTTTCTTTGCATGAGTTATATCTTGCTACACACTCTGCACTTAGGTTTTGGATAAGATCCTTGCTGTAACCTAATTTGAATTCTGAAAATGTGTTTTACTCTTGATTTAATCCCTAAATATCCCTTCACATTTGTAAATAGGACACTGGTGCAGGGCTTGTGACTTTAGGGGCAAAAGAGGGCTCTCATGCTGATGGCTGCTGAAATTTCACCCTTTCTCTTAAGGTTTTTAATGTTGCTAGAATGCAAATACCTTTGGGAAAGAGAGCTCTTAAATTACCAGTCTCCTCAAGCCAGGGATAAATGAATAAAGGCCACTAGTTGTGTGACCTACAGCAAGTTACTGCAGTTTTCTACCTAAAGTTTTCCTACCTGTAAAATGTAATAAGGACAGAATTCACTATGATTGTGAGTTACTATTAATGGAAACATTGTGAGGATTAAATGCGTACTTGCTTAGGTCACTGCTTGCAAGTACTGTGTGTTTGGTAGAAGTCGGTTGTTACCATTTTCATTCTTATTGAAACATCTTTGCAATATCAGTAGAAGTCCAGAGCTTAGCTCATGGTATAATTGTGTTTTTGGTGAATGTAACTATGATAGTGGTGCTAATGACTGGCTTAGGGAAAGAATGGATCCAGAAGGTTCCTTAGTATATACTTGGGTATGTTAAAGATAAACACATTGTTTTACAGTTTGGACTGGTCATTCCTGCTTGATGACCTATTATTTTTTTGGTAGGAGACAGTGGGAGGGAGGGCATTACAGGGATGACAAACAATAAAAATAAAGTAGTAAATGGGAAGATCTCCGAAGTAGGGAGTTGGAGAAAAGAGAATGAATGTTAGCCTCTGTCACCAGCTTGCTGGATGGCCAGAGTAGATGTCCCTGGATCCCAATGATGCAGAAGGACCTTTACGGAGCTAGTAATCTGGATTCCAAGACGGTTGGTGACTTTCGCATTATCCTGTGGCTGAGAATGGGAGAAAGAGTGTACAACAAGCAGGTGAGGACCTAAAATTCTGCCTACTCAGGTCAAGGACCTCTAAAACAGTGCTTTCCAACTTAAAGTGCAGGTAGACCACATGGAGACCTTGTTAAAACGCAGGCTCTCCTTCAGCAGGTCTGAGTTGGGGTCGCTAATTTGCATTTCTAGCAAGTTTCCAGGTGATACTAATGCTGCCTATGTGAGGACCACACTTTGAGTGGCTCTGCCTCAAAACACTGATTTTGTTGTTGTTGTTAAAAGAAGCAAATCAAGTCTGGAAGGAACTGAAAACATGTTTTTACTCATAACCTGAGGCTCTTTGAACCTTTAGACAAAGAGCATGGATTCAGTTGATAACACACAAATCCTGAGTGATGACCTCGGAGCGTATCCAAGTACCAGCATCTTGGTCTCCTGAAATTAGTCAAAATGCTTGAGTCCAGCTTAAGGTAAACGTTTTCCATCTGCTCTGTAAGGCTTGTGATCTAAAACTACGTGGTGATTTTACCCTGTGAGAAAGTTAATGTTTCTCTGCTTCTAGAGCTTGCATTTTCTCCCAGAGCAGAGGTATTTTTTTGCAGTTCTTGAGCTGTGAGCCCATGATTTACCACTGGGATTCATTCTCTTGCTTGGTTGCTTTACGGAGAGTTTAATCAAGGATCTTTACTTATTCTTCCTGTCAATCTCTTCTTATTTTGCCCTCTCCTACTCAGCAAATTGCATTGGATTTTTAAGGATGGCAAATAGACCTTCAGTGGCATCCCTGAAAAATTGACTTTTTTGGAGAGATAATATTTTGCCAGGCAGATTTCACAGTGATTCCCTTGTGATTTAGATACTTTTCTGTAGTTCTTTTACTCTGCCTTGGCAGTGCACTAGGATGAGGACCTGCAGGCTTGGGAGCTGGCCCGTGTCCCCAACCCCTGAGGACACCGCAGGGAGAAAGGTTGCTCTCTAAGACTGCAGAGACAGTTTCCTGGGAAGATCACTAGATGGGGATGGGGAAGTGGGAGGAGACCTATATACAACTTACTTCTCTGCTACTATGTGACTCTCTAAATATCAGTTCCCCCATCTGTGATATGGGGTAATAATACCTGTTTTACTTACACAGAGGGTTAGAAGGAAAATATGAAAAATGCGTGTAAAAGTTTGTCATTAGTGTGTATACAAATTAATTATTATTAGTATTTGTGCTGCATCGGAGATTCCATCACTCACTGGCTTGTCTGAATTATTTTAATATTCAATGGCTGAGCAGAGTTCCATGTGATCTTTTTTTTTTCTTTCACATTTTCTAATTCTTTTAATTGATCATCAAGGATGATGAAGTCACTGGCAAAACAGTGCTCTTCTGCCCCTCAAGGTTTTCCCTCAGGAGGAGGCTGGGCAAAAGCTCTAACCCCCAACCTTGCTGCTTACAAGAAATTAGCACAGAGTTTTCCCACTTTTAGTATCAAGGTAACAATAGTTCTCAACAAAGAGCGTGCCCGTTAGCATTGCTTGTTAGAATACCACAAGTATTTTGTCATAATGGTAAGGAACCTACTTCTAACCCCATTAAATATCTTGGTGGCTTTTGGCAAGGAAACACCTTTCACTGCTATTTCTTCTTACGTTTTGTTCTTGCTACTTCTGGTTTAGAGTTCCTTTAAAATGGTTTAACTGGGAGCACTGAGGAAATAGCTACTTATGTTATTTGTGCAAAATAAATCGCTCATGCCCAGTTTATTAGATCAGTTTTTAGTAGGGTTTGTCTTTTGTCCCTTGAAAGGATGCTCTGCACAATAAACATTTGGCGACTTTCTTCTGTTGGGGGTTGTCTGTCACAAAGGAAGCGTTGGTAGAATGTTGACAGTTACTACTTCTAAGGGACTATGTTGTACGCCTGATTTTCATTCATCTACACATTTTTATATGCTCTGAAAATGCACTTTGCTTTAGAAAAAACACAAAGTATGTTTGAGATTAAGAGCAGGCGTGCTCTATTGCCTTTTAAAGACTGTCAATAATTCTTATGTTTGTCAGACAACTAAAAAAGACTTAAATTGTGAACTTAGGCCACATTCCTTTTTGTCAGGTGTGTCTATGATGTGTCTGCTTATTTTACCTTTGGATTTCTCTGCATTCAGAAGAGATTGTTTACCCTATCATATTATATAATTATAGGGAAAGGACCAACCAGAGTCACATTTACTGGTTTATTTATTTTATCATGTTCCCAAATAACCTTTTTCTGGATAAAAAGGTCATTGCTAGAAGGCCAGAGGCTAAGTAGAAGGGACATGAAAGGTTACCTGTTACAGAAATAAGAAGAGCGAGCTGCGTGACTTTGGGCCAATGGCTTCACCTTTCTAAGCTGAGGGTTACTCATCTTTAAGATATAGACTGTATATCTTATAGGGGTGAGGGGGCACACCCGGAGCACACAGACCTCAGGATTCAGCTCACACCCTGTGTCTGACCTCCTCTTGTCTTAGTCATTTTTAATAGCAGCAACATTTTTAACATCTCTCGCTTTCTGAGCAAATTCTTGCTTGTTTCACGGTTCAGTATCTAAATCTCATCAAGCTAATTATCATGCACAGTGTATTTGTAGAAATATTTCAATAGAATGTAGCCAGAATAAATCCTGAATTGCTGTAAATGCAATGTATTTCTGAACTCACATACTGCCTGAGCATCAAAACATGGAAGTTATCTGTAAATTGCTGAAAAAAAAATCCACACACACATGATTCTGCGGCATTTGCTCAGGAAAAACCAATAGATGCTCTGTTTGTAAGAAACAAATCTTAGAAGATGATCTCGGTGTTACATCTGGGTATATCAGCCATATTATCATTCTAAGTGTGAATATCCAGGGACATGCCTTTCTGGAAATGGGTTATTAAACAAAAGAAGCAAATTGGCGACAGACTGTCTGCTTGTTTTCTGCATAGAGACTCAGGGTGCGTGAGGCGGAAAGGAAGCTCTTGTTTGTTACCGATGATGGTACACAGAGCTAGGGTCGGTGGGGCGTTAAGGCAATTGCATCGAATGTGCAGAATTAGAGCAGGTTCATTTGCAAAAGCACAGGTAATGCTGGAGATGGGAGTCAGGCCTCACCCCAATGAGGGGGAGGGCAGCACATGACTCTACAGATGCAATTTGGGCTACACTGGGAGCTCTAGTGCATTCCAATAAGTGGCTGCTCTCCCAGGCTCAAGCTCCTGTTCGGCAGTTTGCTTTCGGTTGACTGCTCATTGTGATGAGTGGACGTGGGGCTCTGGGCTCACAGTTTGGACCCAGACTTCAGTCGGCTGTGAGCTTGACACACAAGGCAGTTGTTATTCTCCCATTGCCTCTGTTCTGTTCACCGTGCATGGCTTCAAACGCTCCTGGGAGTGTTATTTGACAGATGTGCTCTAGGAGAAAAACATTCTCCTGTGAAGGAGGAGAGGTGGGTAATTTGGCAATGGGAAGATGGAAAACCATTTCAGTCATTTTACATCCCACAGAGAGTTTCTGATGTCAACAGTTTGGCCCTCAGCTCCAAAGTTGCTTTTGTAACTCTGAGCGCTGTTGGGTTGGTCTAAGACATAAGGCTCTTAACAACTTGGATCGTAAAGAATGTGGCATGGTGTCAGCCCAGTCTGTTTTGCTGCTCACTGAAAGGGGATATGATAAATGCATCTGAGCTGGCACTACGATCAAGGAGACAAAAGAATTCATTAAGCTCACCATAAATTTGTCTAGAAGCATATTGGAAAACTAGTCATCCTAGATGGATTCACCAAGTGACAGTAGATTTCTAACACTGGCTCTGACCATCTGGGGAAATTTGGAAAATGCTCAATTCTGAATCTTTCTGTTCTGAAGACCTTAGCCATTTTAGAACAGGCAGCACGTGACTATATTTTGAAAAGAACATGCCGACCATCTACAGATTTAAGGTAGTCAGAATTGCAAAGCAACAAACGTTTGTCTTCGGCCTTTTGAGGCAACTATCCAGGATTTTGGAGTTCCACGTGGGAGGTATTTTTTCAAGAACACAGCTTTTTTGGTCTTATGACCCAATTCCATAGTCAGTGAAAAGATTATGCTCTCCGATTGCTTGCCTGAGGCAGACAGAAGCCATTTTACTACAAGTACAGGGTTTATATGAGAACAGACTCTATGTACTCATATGCTATTGTCTATAAAAACAGGCAGGCATAGGCACTGGCAGTGGACATAGATTAGTCTAGCTTCACATGTATCTTGTGGGCGATTTCTTAATTTTTAAAATTTCTCATTATTCAAACAAGGTCCTGGCTTACGCTTGGTCCAGTTTCTTCCCTTCCTGGCACCTAGGAAGCCTGCATTTCCTGGTTAGTTGTCTTCTGCGCCCACCCTCCGCTCCGAAAGATTAGTCCAGGGATGGTGAGTGGTGACTTCAAGTCCAATAGCTGTGGGTTGGAAACCTGCCACTGACAGCCGGAAACTGCATGTCCTTGGAAAAAGTCAGGTACCTTCTCTGAGTCTCTCAGCGTCCTGAGAGGTAAAACAGGGGAAATCACCTCCTTGCTTGGTTATTCCAATGTGTAAATAAAATCACAGGTGGAAACTTGGGAGTACACTCCCTGGCTCATATTAGGTTTTCAATGACTGTTGTGTGTTCTTAAATCTTTCTTTTTTTTTTTTAAACTCATTATTTACTTTGTTTATTTATTTATTTATTTATTTTTGGCTGTGTTGGGTCTTCGTATCTGTGCGAGGGCTTTCTCCAGTTGCGGCAAGTGGGGGCCACTCTTCATTGCGGTGCGCGGGCCTCTCACTATCGTGGCCTCTCTTGTTGCGGAGCACAGGCTCCAGACGCGCAGGCTCAGTAATTGTGGCTCACGGGGCCAGTTGCTCCGCGGCATGTGGGATCTTCCCAGACCAGGGCTCGAACCCGTGTCCCCTGCATTGGCAGGCAGATTCTCAACCACTGCGCCACCAGGGAAGCCCTGGTTTTTGTTTGTTTGTTTGCTTTAGAATAAAAATTAATAAACATCAGAATGACAAGATTAAATCAGGACTGTCCTTTACATGCCAGGCCATTGATCACCATTCTTCAAGGAGGTCTGATCTCCACTTCGAATGTCTGCATGAAGTGAGAGCTTCACCATTAGTTTATCTTTGCCAGTCATCTGGACAGAAGTTTAACCTGACCATCTGCATTTATAATTTTGTTTCTTTTCACTTGACTAGCCTTCTTCTATAAATTGTCATTCGTTTCTGGTTTTACAGATATTTCTTGAGCTAACCTTTGCTAAAACACATTGTTATTTCTACTTCACCCTAATAACTCTGATTTAATATATTTGATATACTCATATACAAAGTGACATATCCCAACTCTAACAATTTTGAATAAGATACAAAAAAGATAATATCGAATTTATACCAAAGAAGTAAAGATATGTGTGTAATTTGTACTCAATGTGATATATCTGTGTCCACACTAGTAGATTTCCAGAGTGAAAATACACATGTATATTGACCATATGTATAGATACATGCGTGAGTCTTCACTCAGCTCAACCTGCACTTTTAGGGCTCCCTGACCTAGCCTTATGCTTTCATGCTGCCCATCCTTCATAACACTTTTGCCATATAACATCTTTGTTAAGATTTTGAGCTACTATATCTTTCTTTTCCTTTCTCAAACTATACATTACCTTTCTGGTGTCCCGTGTTAGGGCCCTCCAGGACGACTAGACTGCTAATCATACTCACTGTCAGGGTCCAATGTAGTTGTACCAAGGCATTTGCATACTATAATATTGTATGCGTTAATATTATTACTGTTACCTAATATATTAATATTATGTATTAGTTTTATTTCCTATTGAAATTGACATATATTAATTTAAAAGTATGTCTATAGGTAGTCAATAATTTATTTTAGTGTGCTACCCCTCCAAGATAAACTCTTCATTTCAACTCAGACTTTCAGACTTTTATCAAGTGCAAAGAAATATGAGGGGAGGTTCTGTCCACGTGGAAGTCCAATGGGGTGAGTTGCCCCTCGACTCACTTCATAAAGGAAATTGCCTTGCCTGCCTCTTATAAGCAGACCTCGGAGATATTGTGGGTTTGGTTCCAGACCAGTGCAGTAAAGCAAATATCACAATAAAGCAAGTCACACGAATTTAATGGTTTCCCAGTGTGTATAAAATTTATGTCTACACTATACTGTAGTCTTTAGTGTGCAATAGCATTATGTCTTAAAAAACAATGTTACATACCTTCTGTAAAAAAATAATGCTGTTGGGGACTTCCCTGGCTGTCCAGTGGTTAAGACTCCACGCTCCCAATGCAGGGGGCACAGATCTGATCCCTGGTTGGGGAACTAAGATCCCGCGTGCTGCATGGTGCAGCCAATAAATAAATGAATAATGCTGTTGGAAAAATGGTGCTGATAGACTAGTTCAGTGCAGGGTTGCCACAAACCTTCAATTTGTAAAAAAAAAACCAATACTCAATATCTGCAAAGCGCGATGAAGTAAAGCGCGATCAAACGAGGTAGGCCTGTGTTGCCTTTCTTGGTTCTCAACAGATGTGGCTTTAGAGGGTGTAGTTCCGGTTGCCCATGGCTGGGAGAAGAGTGTCCAGGGTGGGAGGCTTTAGATGTACAGCAAAGCCTGACTGTCCTGCATGAGTTTTCCACGTCTCCCATGACTGCATTTTATGTAGAAACACAAAGTGTTTTTTAACCATTTTAAGAAATGGGCTGAATTTCCCAGGAATGAAACTGTAAGTTAGGGGAGATGATAGTTTGTTTTGCTGAGCACATTGTAAAGAGTTGTTCACCATCTTTGAAAGTGGCATCATCAAAGGCAATGCTGCTCGTGGCCTTTTGATCACCAATGTGTCGTCCTCGTATCAGTCAGTATCTGTAGCAATTGTATTTATGGTCTGGTCATTTTATGTGTATATATAAACACGCTGTTAGTCCTGATTTTAAATGTTCGAATAAAAAAGAAATCATTTTAACAATCTTCAGTAGATGTAGCAGTCAGAGTCTGGTCAGGAGAAAGAAATGACAACAGATATTTGAACAGAGAAACTTTAAAGCATCCTTACTAAAAAGCTGTCAGCTGGTAACTTAAAAGGTTAAAAAGAAATGCTAAGGTACCCTGGAAATAACAACTTAAGGAAGCAGCTACCACCACTAGGGAACAAAGGGAAAAACATAGAAACTTCGAGGCAAGACCCTGTGAAGCCCAAACTCAGACCTCTAGGGAGAGGCGTGGCTGGACTGGTGCTGGTGTTGCTGGGCTCAGAGGAGGGGCCGTGAAACTGGGATCCAGACCTCTGACGAAGGAACGATGGCTGGCTGGTGTCTGAGGGAAGTGGGCCCCTGAAGCTGCTTCTCTAAGTGTGGACAAATCCACAGACTGTGTACAGGTGCCACCGAGGAAAGGCTCTGCCGCTGTTGACGTACGGCGGGGTGAGGCTCCCAGGAGCCCTAGGCAGCCAAGAGGATCCCCAGTGGGAGGTGGGAGGAGCATTCCGCGGCTTTCCTCTTCCTTCTCCAGCTTTGAGGTCTCCAGCGCCCCTAGAGGCAGATCCCAACGGGGAGACAAGCAGAAATGGGGTTTGGGGGTCCCAGACCCAGCATCACAAAGCAGAACTTGGGATCGAGTAAGTTTGGAACTGATACACAATGAATTAGTAAGTGGTACACTTGGCAATTGTCTTACATCTCCTGAATCCAAACTTGCTCATTATAATCATGTCTTTTAGTATAGTTATACCTAGGCGTTTATGTATTATAATACATTAAATGTATTTAAATATAAATACACATATACATATTATAATACATGTAATGTACATAAATATAAATACATATAATGTATGTTTTGGGTTGACCAAAAAATTCGTTTGGGTTTTTCCATACGATGTTATGGAAAACCCTAACGAACTTTTTGACCAACCCAATATTTGTTTCCTGTTCTTTTGTATTACATAATCCTATTACATTGATTTAAATTATGTTTAGAGAGAAATAATAATTTCATTTCAGGAGAGCAAAGGAGACAGTATAAAATATTTGTTATCAAAAGTGGGCATTGAAAAAAAAAAAAAAAAAAAAAAAAAAAAAAAAAAGTGGGCATTGAGTCTCCTAGTATTAAGACCCCCTGTCTTGGTTTGATGCTATAATATCCATTTGGACTCTAGACTGTCAGCTTCTCGCCAGCTCAGAGTGGCAGACCATCTGCTCTCAGGTACAAGGCTTGTGTAGGAAAAGGACCTCATGTGCTTTTATGTTCTGACCGCACTGCAGACACCCTCTCATAGTTGGCATCCGTGGATCTTTTTTTTGGAATGGGCATGCTGTAATGGAGATGTGAATCCCAGCTATCATTCTGGTTGTCCCCAGGTTTTTAGGGCTAATTCTAAGGGTCGTGAAGGCACACGTGGGAAGTGACATTCTCTACCACTGCCACCTCGGCCAGTGGCAGAATTCTGAGTGCCCATTGCAGTGAGGACCTGGGCTTTTTATGAAAATTATATTCAAAAACAATGGTTACCAGTTATTGAGCTTCTGCGGCAGTTGGCGACTCTGTTACGGGTTATAAGCACAATGTATCTACCCACAACAATTTCTAAGTAGTAAATATTATCCCCGTTTTACAGATGTGGTCATTGGTGCAGAGACCTTGGGACTTGCCTAAGACAACCCAGCTCCATTCTGTTTCTACAACTTATAACTTCCTTTCACTCTGCTTCCCTGTAGCAACGCATGACACAAACTTATTATTTGTGAGAGGTTATTTTGCAAACAGTACAATTACTTGACAGATTAATTGACACTAATTAACTAAAAGAGTCAATAAATTCATAATATAAATGCCTGATACATAGTAGAGTCTCAGTAAATATCTGTTGTATATATATTATATTGATAAAACATGTTTGTTGTAATGATAATATTCAAATTGATCCATTTTGACCTTGAGTGCATCATCTATCCAGTTTTTCTAAAAGGCCAGATGTGCATAATAAAGCTAATTACCCAACAGTAGAAAATGATTTTTTTTTAAGAGGGTCTCCTGTCATTTGAGCTTCAGGCAAATGGAATTTCAAAACACAAGAGAAAAAGAGACAACGCCCTGCCAATGACAGTTATTCCCAGAGAGTTTCCAAGTATAAAATCTTGGACACAAAATTAAGAGTACTTTCACATCTATATAGTGCAGAAAAGAGTTGCTTTGAAGACAAAGCCAGTAATTAAAATGAACAGAAGCAATTATGTGATTGATAATTCACTTGTCTCAGCCACTCAGGAAATCAGACTTATCAAAACTACCATCGTTTTCCATTTCATTTTTAAGATTCAGTGAAGCAGAATCATTTTTGAAGACTTGATGTCATGACGAACATTTTATTCATAGCCACCTTCCATATTACTGAACATAGTTGTAGATAGAGAGGACTTTTGTAATTGAATACCAAATATAGACTTCCTTGAAAGTAAAGCTTGGGGAAAATGTGGAACGCTTAGGCAGTAACACTGACCAGAATCTCACTCTTCTGCTGGCTGGTAAAATCAGCTAACCGCTAAAAATACTAGCATCAGTTTTCAAAACATTTTATCCAGATGTATTAACGTTCCTTCCGATTGCATTGCAGGGCATGAAAGGAAGCACATCTTGCTGAAATAGGCACTTATTTTATTTGAGCTTGGCTTTCCTCTGACCAAAATATCAGACATTAGGTTGAATGTCTGACACTGCCCTCTTCTGGATAAAATATAATACATTTACAGAAATGATCTACCTTTTTCACCTATGGGCTAAACAATTTCTCCTTCAACTTTGAGAAGGGAAACAAATGATAATAGAATACAATTTGGTTTTGTTGTGAGCATAAAGGATACACTATACTCACTGCACTCCAGCGAATGTGAACAAATATTTAAAATATATTACCTTGGTACTCAGTTAGTTTTCCCTACAGTCTTGAAAACGTCACTCTAAAATTAAGATTGTTTTCTGAATTCTGTATCTATTTAGGCAGATAAATAGCTTTTACAAATATTTTCAATAGTTAGAGTTGAAAGAGGTTTGACTATTAATGTTTTATGGAGGCAAAATCTTGACATCATTGTGACTTGGGTCCAAATTCTTGTTAGAGCTTCAGTTTCCTAAGCTGGAACTATAAATCAAAAAATACGGGCTTCCCTGGTAGCGCAGTGGTTGAGAATCTGCCTGCCAATGCAGGGGACACGGGTTCGAGCCCTGGTCTGGGAAGATCCCACATGCCGCGGAGCAGCTAGGCCCGTGAGCCACAACTACTGAGCCTGCACGTCTGGAGCCTGTGCTCCTCAACAAGAGAGGCCGCGATAGTGAGAGGCCCGCGCACCGCGATGAAGAGTGGCCCCCGCTTGCTGCAACTAGAGAAAGCCCTCACACAGAAACAAAGACCCAACACAGCCAAAAATAAATTAATTAATTAATTTAAAAAAATATATATATATATATACTTTATTTGATAATTGTGAAAATTAAATGAGCTTATGCATGAAGCACTTATCTTTGTACCTGACCTATGGTATTTTCTAAATACAGTATCTGCTATGATAAGAGTTTTATGACATTCTCTTAGCTTTTGCTTTTCTGTAAATCTTTTGATTTCTCCATCGAATCTGAATGAGACCCTTGCTGGGTAGAGTAATCTTGGCTGTAGGTTTTTCCCTTTCAACACTTTAAATATATCCTGCTACTCCCTTCTGGCCTGTAGAGTTTCTGCTGAAAAATCAGCTGATAGCCTTATAGGGCTTCCCTTGTATGTTATTTTTTGCTTTTCCCTTGCTGCTTTTAATATTTTTTCTTTGAATTTAATTTTTGTTAGTTTGATTAATATGTGTCTTGGCATATTTCTCCTTGGGTTTATACTGTATGGGACTCTCTGCACTTCCTGGACTTGGGTGGCTATTTCCTTTCCAATGTTAGGGAAGTTTTCGACTACAATATCTTCAAATATTTTCTCAGACTCTTTCTTTTTCTCTTCTTCTTCTGGGACCCCTGTAATGCAAATGTTGGTGCATTTAGTGTTGTCCCAGAGGCCTCCGAGATTGTCTTCAGTTCTTTTCATTCTTTTTTCTTTATTCTGTTCCTTGGCAGTTATTTCCACCATTCTATCTTCCAGCTCACTTATTCGTTCTTCTGCCTTATTTATTCTGCTATTGATTCCTTCTAGTGTATTTTTCATTTCAGTTATTGTGTTGTTTATCACTGTTTGTTTGTTCTTTAGTTCTTCTAGGTCCTTGTTAAACATTTCTTGTATTTTCTCGATCCGTGCCTCCATTCTATTTCCAAGATTTTGGATCACCTTTACTATCATTACGCTGAATTCTTTTTCAGGTAAGTTGCCTATTTCCTCTTCATTTATTTGGTCTTGTAGGTTTTTACCTTGCTTCTTTGTCTGTAACATATTTTTTTGTTGTCTCATTTTTTTTGATGGTTGAGGCTGTGTTCCTATCTTGCTGGTTGTTTGGCCTGAGGCGTCCAGCACTGGAGTTTGCAGGCAGTTGGGTGGAGCTGGGTAATGATGCTGAGATGAGGACCTCTGGGAGAGCCTTTAATAAAATACAGCATTTCTAAAACTTGATAAAATATCAGGAGAAACTTAGTCTCTGACTCATTTCAGGTTGACAGTTGAGTTAAGCTGTTAATATATATAAAAATTATGTGTTAGCTGTGTGCTTTGGAGAAATGAACCCAAACAAGAATGGAAAACAAACCCACTTACTAAAGTGTGACTTTGGGCATGTGGCACATTCCTTCTGTGCCTTAGTACCTCTTTATGTAAAATGGGAATAACAGTTTCAAATTCATGTGTTAGATGTGAATATTAGTGAGAGATCTAATACAGAGTAAGTGCTCAGTGTACGTTAATTCTCCATATTATTTTTACACACATATAGAGAAGTAGCAAAGCCATGGGCTTTGAAATCAAACATCTGTATAAATATCATCTTCTATACTTGTTTCTGAAATTGACATTTCCATCCATAAGATGGTTGTCGTGGTGAGTATTAAAAGAGTTGTGTGCAAAATGCTTAGTGTGTGTAGTGTCTGATGCAGAGAAGGTGCAGAGCAGATAAAAAAACAACTTCTAATACCATTTTTGCCTACCACCTGCTTTGTGCCAGACCCTGTGTTCGGAGCTAAAATCTCTAATTCTCACTAGGTCCAGGCAAGGTAGTCATGAGGAAACCTTGCTCAGGTCTCACTGCTCGGAAGCCCTTAAATTGCATTAATTCTTCTCTTCTTTTCCTTCTTTGATGTTTCACCTACCCTGGGCTGCATACTATTTCTGGTTGCACAGATTTTCACACTTTAGGGCCCACCAGTGTATATCATTTCCAAAAATGCACAATGATGTTTTCCAACTCCAGTCCCATCAACTTGAACCACTCCTGTGTCCTAGTTCATGAGCCAACAAATCTGATGAACTAAATTATGGCAGGGCTATTTTTGGATCTGTGTGCTCCTCCCCCAAAAATGACACATTTGCCTCCTAAAGTCTGGCTCCTTCGGCCTCAGATCCTACAAGTCAGGCTCATAGAGGAACTTTCAGATAGCACAGAAGGTCAGCCATGGAAGTCTTTGGGGAGTGTTGTGATTCCAAATTCACCCCACATCATCAGACCAACCCCTGTCTAAGCTGCCTTGACTCACCCTGTGTAACTCTGCAGAGTTTCAAAAGCTTAACACACAGCTTCATGTATGTTAACGCATCTTCAAAGGTAGTTACAATTGCACGTGTTGAATTTCAGTCAAACTAGGTAGATTATCCGGGCCTGGAATCAGAATGGGAGGAAAGGAAAAGAACCAATTTATTATCTGATATACAGCAGTCTTAGCATATGTGAATTCTGAGAGTTAAAATATATATATATATATATATATATATATATATATATATATATATATATCTCCTTGTTTTTTGTTGTTGTTGCTGTTGATTTTTAATTTTCTTGAGAAAGTCACTTGCATTCTCATGTGTAAAATGAAGAGATTTGATGAAATAAGGTCTGCAGTACCACTCAATTCTAAAAGTCTATATTTAATTTGAATTGAAGTTAACTAGCAAATTGCATTTAAAGTTGAGATCAACCACTGCTCATGAAAATTGGGTTTAAGAAAAGCATTGTCTTTAGTTTTTAATCAAGACTTGTCATTCAGCACAACTCCACATTCAGAGCCCTTCTAACTATTGATTAATCTCTACATGGGTTTGCAAAATAGTAGCCTGTCCTTTTGCCTGCTTTAGGGACCTTGGATAATAAACACATACTAAACAACAATTTATGTTTAGCCACAATTTAATGGAGCTGGGAAAATATCAGAAGCTTGATTGTCAAGGCAGCTACTAAAACAGAATTCCAGGAGTAGAAATTAAAGATACTTTCTTATCTCTCCTTTATCTTGTCTTCAGCTTTTCCTTTATACATGAGGTAGCGTGATTTTCCTTTCAATATTTTCAACTTATATCTGCATTAAGGTTCAGTTGAGGAAATTCTGTTTTAGCACATCTGACCTTCCAATACCAAAGAAAAAGTAGGGTGATTGGTTTTACTGCACAGGTCTCTGGGTACGCAAGCTATTCATCCTACCAGAGGACATTTATTCTCACCTTAATCAAAATAAATTACTAACTCCCTAGGATTATATATTGTCTGAGTGAACTCAGTTTTATCAATTCAGGAAATTGCCCATGTCGTACATTCCTAAATAGTGTCGTGGTCACTGTTTATTCCATCAGAGTTCTTCTCTTAATAATTAATCAGAAAATGGAGTGTCATCACCTTAATTTTTTCTAACAGAAACAGTAGTGTTGTTTAGAAAAATAACATAAAATTGTAAGTTGCAAAACTTAGATCAAATAATTTCTCCAGCCCTTATCAGTTGAAGGATTATGGGCAAATGAACTTTCATTTAAGGATTATTTTCGGATTAAATAAATTTGGGTTAAGTATGGTGCTTGGTACATACCGAGAGGTTGATAAATTGTTCTACCTCACCAGACCATACACCACACACACACACGTGCACACACACCCCATACACATACACACACAGGGAGTGGGGGAAAAGAAAAAGAGAAAGAAAGAGAAACTTAGCCTTAATTAAAATAGAATTGAAATGGTTAAAAAATGTATACAAGGTGCATGGCAGAGTGTGCAGAGGAAAGATGGTGAGGGTTAAGGCCAATTATACTACTTTTTAACTTATTTTGTTTAACTTTGCTTTGTTTCATATTTGGTCAATGGTATTTCCTATGAAAATTTCAAGTACAGTAAAAGGATAAATGTTGCGAATTTTGGGGGAAACTTTCCACTTGAAGAATAAAGACCAGAAATTGTGATAGTAGGAGACATTGGGAATCAATATTAATGAATGTTTGGGGGGAGCCATTTCTGCCAGTGTAGCTCTTTGTGGTTGCGACTGTCATAATCCCGCCACTTAAAAGGCAATCCATCCAGCATGTTAATGAGAAAATTCACACCTGGATGGGGTGGCTCTCCTGCAAAATGTATTTCTCTTGTGCTGATTTTGATTGTAAGTTGTCTGGGGAATACATCTTCAAAGTCCTTCCTGTTGCCTTTTTTTTTTTTTTTTTTAGTGTGATTGCTTCAAAAACTTCCTGCTTCCTTTGACTATATATAATTCATACCATTATTATAATGATATTTACCTCTAAGTATCTGAGCCAGCCTTAATTTTATGCCTTATCTTGAAATGGTCAGCAAGTAATACAAATCATTTCAATTACTAGTCTATAATTTTTTTCTCCCTGAATGTCTATTAGAAAATGAAAAGAAAGTACGTAACTAAAAATGCCTTGTTAGTAGGAAAGTTAAATGGAAGAAAGAAAAAAAAATGTTCATTCGTTGATTTTTTTTCAACAAACACTTACTGACAACTAACTCTTTTTTTATTGAAGTATATTTGACTTACAATGTTTCAGGTGTACAGCAAAGTGATTCAGCTATACATTTATATACATATACATATACATATTCTTTTTCGGATTCTTTTCCATTAAAAGTTATTACAAGATATTAAATATAGTTCCCTGAGCTATACAGTAGGTCCTTGTTGTTTATCTATTTTACATATAGTAGTGTGTATCTGTTAAACACAAATTCCCAATTTATTTCTCCCCCGGTCCCCTTTGGTAACCATACGTTTGTTTTCTGTGTCTGCGATAATTCTTGATGCTGGGATATGCCTGTGAATCAAAACAGACCAGAACACCCTATCAACATAGAGTTTATATTCTAGTGGAAGAAAAACAATCACAATAAATAAGAAAAATATAGAGTACGTTAAAAGACGAGTGCAGAGGAAAGAAATGTAGCAGAGCTAGGAGTCAGGGACATGAGTGGGGATGTTACAATTTGCAGTAGGGGAAGCCTCATTAGGAGAATGATATTGAGTAAACGTTTGGAGGCCATGGGAGAGTTCATCTTGTGGGCAGGAGGAAAGAGCATTCCAGGATGAGAGAACGCCCTGAGCAATGGTTTCAAGTTGGGGCATGAGTTATACAAAAAATGAGGCCAGTTACTACAGTAGAG
The DNA here is from genome assembly GCF_949987535.1 of Balaenoptera acutorostrata. Taxonomy (NCBI): domain Eukaryota; kingdom Metazoa; phylum Chordata; class Mammalia; order Artiodactyla; family Balaenopteridae; genus Balaenoptera; species Balaenoptera acutorostrata. Next base: position 9,039,733 of record NC_080081.1, read on the forward strand.
GGAGATGGAGAACTAGATGAGCTCTGAGATGTAAGAGAGACTAATCTCAAGGCCGTTAGAGGAACTGGCTTTTACCTGGACTGAAATGGAAAACTATTTTTTCTATTTCATGGTTTTGAACAGAGGGATGACAGTCTCCCTAACTGTTAAAAGACTGCAGGGTTGAGAATAGACTAATGGAGAACAAGTTGGAAATAAGAAGCATTTTCAGTAATCCAGACGAAAGATGATGGAAGCTGGGACCAGAGTGATTGCACTGGGGGTGATGTCAAGTAGCCCTGATATATTTGAAGGTAGAGCGGACAAAATTTGCTGATGAATTATGTGTTGCACTGAGAGTAGAAAAGCATCAAGGATGAATCCAAGTTTCTTCAACAGATGGAAGGTTATTGAAAGTGGATAAAGGAACCAAGTCAAGTGATTTTATGGGAAAATGGATTCATTTAAATTATGACATAAGTTGCTGAAGTACATTCTAAGAGGTTAACCAGGAATTTGAGTTTAGAGTATGTTACTTTTCATTCAAGGCACAAGAATTTATGCATCAGTATTCATGTTTAATATTGACCTCACTTAAATGTTTTCCCATCTCTCTGAGTTTTGGATTGAACAGGGTTCAAAGTCCATCATTTAAGTAGCCATTTATCCATTGTTATTGCTGTTGTTGGTTTTCTGGTTGTGACTCCTGTTCCTAAAACTAATGAGAACTAGTATTTGGGAAGATGGATTAGAGGCATTTGGCAAATGCCAGTTCTATTTTGTCCCTTAACACGGCTTTCTCTTCTATAATGAACACAAGCTAACAAGAGAAGACGTGGCCTCAGGATTTTTTAAATAAGACTAAGGAATAGCTCTGAGGAAGGCTTTCTGAATTCCATCTGAACTAAAGTATACTGTATAGGTTTTTCCTTTTGTCCATTTTATGAGATAAGGCATTTCACAGTAATTTTTCACATTTATCTGCATTGTGATCTCTTTAGAGTGCTGTTGACAAAACGTTATGGTCTTAATTTGGTTTCTTCCTTTTCCATTTTGGATTCACACCATAAATTTCTTGGTGGTAATTTTAAATGTAGTCCCTGTATAGTAATAACAGAATGGGTAAATTAAATATCTTGATATGGAATTTTTGGTTTCTCTATTTGTTTTGTTTGCTTAAACAGTTATAGCTAATTTTAAAAATAATTGTTATTTTCAGGATTACAGTTGCAGTAACATACTGCTGTATACATATGATTCCATTTATAGATACTAAATCTGAAACATTATAATTTTATACTTGGAAACTCATTTTAGTTTTGCTTTCACAAATTTTACCATTCATGTTTGCAATTAATACATAAGTCTGTATAACACTACATCAGAGTTTTGGCACATTTTAGCAATCATATATTATCCTTAGACATAGGGAGTTTGTAGTTTCACATGGAAGGCAAAGGCATGTATTCATAGTAATGTAAATAAGTAAAAAATCTATAAGATACTTATATGATTGCTATATACCAGTGTCACAATCACAAAAATTAGAACATGAGTATGTATTCAAAATAATAATTAGGTCATAATGAAGGCACAAAGGGGCAAAAATTTGCATTTGGTTAAAAATCATGAAAGACGGTAGAAAATATTGCTGATAATATTTCAACAAATGTCAGTGAGATTCTTGGGATGAGCAGTCACACAGAGCTGAACATGTGGAATTGAAATGAGCAAACCATCACATCCTGAGTGAAGGCAAAGTCAAATGTAAAATGTCTTGGGGATTCCTTGATATCCCCTACAATTCTCCCTCATTGGTTGATGCCTGAACTCTGTAATTAGAGTTTTATTGCTTTACCTGAAGCCTTTGGTACATACTTAAACATGCCAGGTCTCTACTAAGAGCTTCAAAGAATCTCTGGACCTCCAAAGGTACCAAAAAGCAAGATGAAGCAATTCTCTTGCCTGGTTAAGGGTTATGCTTCGGCTGAGTGATGGGAAAGAGAAGCAACGACTTGACTTTCGCCAAATAGCATGAGTTGCCTTTTTTATCCTCATAAACATTAATTCAGCTTTTAAAAATTTTTTACAAGAGTTACCATTTTGCCTCCTGCTATTCGGTCTTCTCTATGAAATGTTTTTAATGGTCCTGGAAAATGAGAAGAAGGTTTCAGGCAGAATAAATTCATTAGAGCATCCTCGTCCAAAGGAATGGGCCTTGGAGCTGGAAGGACACTCAGGTCCTCTCCGACCTTGGTTGCCTAGTGACTTCCCCTGGGTGGTCTCCTGGTGCTCTCTGCTTTCCTAGATTTCTGCTGAGAAGCAACTTTTATTTGGTCTTCAACTTGATGGTACAATATGATATATCTAGTAAATGAACTTCTACAAACTGTGGGTAAATTAGATCATTACCTATAGAATATGATGAACTCTTCTGGAACCAAGCTCATTCCCCATTCTGCTGTCTCTATATTGAGAATGAGCTCTAGAGGGAGGAAAAGAGGCCATGTAGACAAAACACCAACATTTATCCTTTTAGGTCTTAATCATTTATAACACTTTTAAAAATAGCTTAGTCTTCCCAAACATTGTACGCATTTGGAATGTAGATCGTTGATTTTTGGAAGGAGATGGGGTAGAGAATTGAGAGAGTGATGTTTAAATTGGCCAGTCTTGAAAGAGAAGAAAATGGCTCGTAGAGGAACCAGCAGTCGGAGGGTGAGGAGGCATATGTAGAGGAACTGAGGACAGTCCCAGCAGACTTGTCTAAAAGGCTGGTCTAAGACGTCGGCAGCACCAACACTGGGAGTCACCCTTGACTCCCCATTCTCACCTTGGTTGGTTCTTGGTTCTTTCAGCAAAGTCTATGGACACTTCTTCAGAATGTACCCCAGTGTGACAACTTCTCACCCTCTCCAGCCCAAGCTGCCATCTCCATCCTCTCCTGGATTATTACAAAAGCTTTCTAACTGGTCCTTCTGTCACCCTTGTCCTTCCACAGTCTATTCTCTGTCCAGAAACCAGGTGGAGCCTAGTAAAACCCAGCTCAGATGGCATCACATCTCAGCTCAAAACACTCCAATGGCTTCCCAAGTCAGTAAGGGTAAGAGCCAAAGTCCTTATGATCAGCTCTCTCTCCACCCCACCCACAGCTTCGCTGAGTCCATCTCCCAGCCTCCCCCCTCTTGCTCGCTCTGCCCCAGTTATGATGATCTTCTGGCCATTTCTCATACATGCCAGGCAAGTCACCCATTATTGATCCTGCTTTAAGACTGTTCTCCTCCCAGATAGCTGTGGATTTCTTCTAGCACATCCTGCAGGTCTCTGTTCAAAGGCCACCTCCTCAAAGAAGTTTGCCCTGGCACTCTATAGCAATGTCGCCTTTCTTATCACCTCCTGACACATTGTATATTGGCATAGTACATGTTGACTTATTAAATATATTTAGACTTACATATGTGACAAATGTAATATAAATGTAAAAACGATCTAGATCTAGTGATAGATCATCTATTTCTCCCCTGGAGAATGTAAGCTCCATGGGGATAGACTCTTTATCTGTTTTGATCACTGCTGTGATCAAATAATAATTACTTATTATTTGAACAATAATTATTTATTGATTAGACCAACAAATAACTTTTATCTTTAATACAAGTTCCTCTAGGAAAGAAAACGTGCTAATCCCCTCTTTCTGTGGCACCTTGAAAGTTCAGACTTGGTTTCATTTCATACCATAGAAAAAGCATAAGTTGTAAACAGTGAATTTTGACAGACACTAAGTAAGTGCCGAAAAGGGAAGAATTTAACAGAAAAGAGAACATAAGACAGGAGTCAGTGGCAGAGTCCCTGTATGTCTCTGGGGAAGGGACACTAAGGTGAGCTACCCAAGGGCTCTCCGGGTGACTGTCAGCAAAGATGTCAGGGCAGGAGAGGGGCGGGAACAACTCTGACCATTACCCAGATCCAATGGTGTCCAGAGAACCACTGAGCCTCTCAGGTCTCCTTCCTAAATATCTCTGTAGCCTTTTCTATTCTCTCCATTCTCACTGTCTGCATGATCTCTTGTCTGCATTCTAACCACCACGTTTCCTAGACTTCAATTTTGCCTCTTCTTTCTCATTCCCATGGCTGGAGAACTCTGAAAGGTGGATGTATCATGTCCTTGCTTACAACCCTGTAATAGCTCGTCCCCATTGATCTGAGAATAAAGTTTAAGCTCTTAATACATTTCATAGGTGTTTCCAACTTCATGGTTCTCCATCCTTACAGCTTTTAACACTCTTTGGCTGGACCGCATTCTCTTAGACTACTGGGCCTTTAGGGACATTGATCTCTCTGCAGCCTTAAATCTTACTGTATAAGACTGTATCCTTCTGTTATCTTCCATATCTCAGTCTGGATGAGACACTTTCCCTGATACCTGCTTAGCTGAGCTAGATGTCTCTGTAAGAGTCCAGTAGGCTCCTGCCTTACAGTACAGATTGCACATACCACCTGGTGTTAGAATTCCATGTTTACATACTGGTGTCTCCTCTGGACTATACATTTCTTGAAGGTGTAGAGAAATTTGCTTTGTCTACAGTTGTGTTTTCAGTGCCTGACACGATGCTTGCCACATCTCAGGTATTCAAGATTTGAATGATGGTTTAGTGTCCCCAGATGTCAATATCTGGGAGTCACAGTCTAGGAGAATGTTCCCCAGGTAGGGAGTTAGGTGGAGAAGATAACACATGTTCCCCCTAACAAATGTGTGGAACTATATAGAGACTAGCCCTTTGGTAGTGACCCTCTCTTCTCTGGGGAGACTTTGTCTTGGACCTTGTTGGGGGAGCAGAGAGAGGGAGAGCATGAGACAATGATAGCAATAGCCATCCTGCCTTTGGAGATGATTCCCACCAGGGTCTTTCTTCGGCTCCAGGAAATCCTCCATGCCCTTCAGATCAAGGACTCAGTAGAGATGGTGTATCACTCATGCTCTGAACAGGGAACAGAAACCTACTCGGCTGGGACTTGAAAGCTCAGTGATGAAGATCCTGTCTGCAGGGATGTGGGCAGTATTGAGGAAACACCCTGAAAGCAGCCAAGCAAAGACCCTTTAGGCCATAGGCCTGAGCGCTGGCATTCCCAGAGGCTGGAGAGAGCTGGAGCTGTGCGGAGGGTCGACCCTGTAGAAACAGGAGCCTTGGAGGAAAGCAGCCACTGCCGAATCCACGGCCAGGAGAGAGCAGCGGAAGAATTACCCCATTCTCTCCCTCCTACTGTCTCTGGTCTCCTTCAACTGTCTACCGTTGGCCAAACCCAACTAGCAGTCAGAGGGCAAGGAATCCCGGGTGCTGCAACCCATGGGGCTCTTTCCACAGCCCACATGGGCATAGAGAGGAACAGGAAGAGTAGAGACGGATGAGTGTGGCAGACGGAGAGCTAGCACAGTCACTTGGCTGTTCGTCCTGGGCTCCGTGCTCTGCAGCCCAGGGGGAAGATTCTCAGGTGTGATCAGGCACGCCGCGTTCTAACCTGCCTAACAGAGCAGCTTGAGCATCGTTTTCTGAGTTTCCAGTTCCCAGAGGCTTTTGCCTCTGCTCCTCGTCCTCGGTTCCTCCCGCACCGCCATCCCTATTAAGAGCCACGACTGAAGCCCAGTCCCAGTTTTTCCCCGTGTGTCACGGTCCAGCTCTACTTGCGAAGTGCAGCTGATTCACGTGAAGGGAGCCTGGTCCTGTGCCCTGCTGACCAGGGGTCATGCTCTTGACAGGCTGGGTCTTCAGCCCACCCTCTAGATCGCTCAGTACTTTTGCAGGGGCTGGAGGTGAGCAAGGAGTTGATACAGTCCCAGATCCACTCCTTACCACTGCTTCCTACAACACCAAGAGCTCTACCTACAGAGAAGCTGAGTATACCCGGTGGAAATCAGACCTCAGCTTTTTTCTGGATTTCTAAGAACTAGTGTTTTTTTTTTTTTTCATTGAAGTATAGTTGATTTATAATATTGTGTTAGTTTCAGGTGTACTGAAAAGTGATTCGGTTATACATACATACATATATATGTATATCTCTATATTCTTTTTAAAAATTCTTCTCCATTATAGTTTATTATAAGATATTGAGTATAGTTCCCTATGCTATACAGTAAATCCTTGTTGTTCATCTGTTTTATATATAGTAGCATGTATCTGTTAATCCCATACTCCCAACTTATACCCCCCCCTTCCCCGTTGGTAACCACAACTTTGTTTTCTATGTGTGTGAGTCTGTTTCTCTTTTGTAAATAAGTACATTTGTACTGTTGGATTTTTGTCACCATCAAGACCCTCTTCGAGTCTTGGAGATGCCACCTTGATGGGGCTGGCAGGATGCAGTTTGGGAATACGTACACTAAAAATTCTTCATTGTTTATCTAAAATCCACATTTTACTGGGTGTCCTATATTTTATCTGGCCACCCTACTTGGGCGGACTCATCACACGTGAGTACACTTAGGCCTTCCTGGCCTGGAGCAGCCAAGAGGGAGGCAGAAAATGAAGTCGTACCAGGCGCCTTGCGTAACACTTTGTAGTGCTTCAAAGTTTCGATCATCACATGGCAGGCCACACACCCAGCAGGGGTGGAGGTGCACAAGGAGGCCCTCGAGTCTTCCTCCTTCCCCCTCCACTGAAACTTACAAAACTTCCTAATATGTGACTTGCTGGAAGAAGGTTGTAATTGTCAGATTTGTGGCTGAAATTGTCAAAACTACACCGAATCAGCTGCATACATTTTGAAACATAAGTTACAATTATGTATGTTCTCTAACAGGGTGAAAAATTGCAATTTGCTTTCAAGGGATACAATAAAACCATTGAAAAACTGTAAGTGCTACCATGTCTAATACATTGGTGACCACCCCCAAAAGTAATTTTAGTCATGCAGCATTCACGTGCCACATCTTCTGACCCCAGCTGACACTTCCCACCCCCTCCACCCCAGAAAGCTAAGTATCAAGGAGCAGGGAAGTTGTTTGTACCTGGGAATTTATCCAACCTAGGACTTGGCAGCCTCTAAACTACCACTGTTAGAGGATCTGCATTGTGATGCTTCTATGTGACACAAACATGCACTGACACACACACACACAGCACATAACATGCCCATGCAAACACACACACACACGAGCCTGAGGCTCCCCGAGGCTGGCTTGGGCACCTGTGGGCAGGGCTGTGACAGCTCCATGAAGCTTCCTCAGAGGGGCCCTCTACCCTATTCAGAGCATCACGTGTGGTTTGGACTTCGGGGACCCTCTTGCAGAGAGTGTGATCCACATCTTGTTCTCTGTGAAGGTTCCCCAGTGGCTGATGAAAAGGAAAGAAACCCCTTTTCAGGGACTGGGATAGTACAAGTAGCTACCTGAAAACTTACATTCCACTCGAAAAATACGCATGGATTTTGAATTATACTTTATAATATATCCATTTTCATATGACTCCAAAATATCTTAAAATAATTTATATCTCAGGAAATTCACACGCTGGAAAGTGGCCCCAAAGCTTATCTTCTGGCTTCCCACGTGGCTTCCACTGTCTATTTACTTTCTAAGCCCTGATCTGGACCAACACGCCTGGACCAAGGGCAGAGCAGGTGCCTAAGGAGCTCCCGCCCCATCTCCTGACAGTTCACCAAGGCAAAGCCAGCATGTTACATCTGGCAAGGATGTTCTCACCTCTCTGCAGTATCTCAAGCTGTATGATTCATCTCTTTCCAGATACCCTGAAAGTGTTTTTTCTTGGTCATTTTTATGGACTCTGGCAGTTCTGTTAGTAAACATCATCCATGGCCAAAGACAAATTTTAAAATGCGCAAAACTACTTAAAATTCCAGTTCCGGCAATCCATTATTTTTTTTCTAAATCAGCTCATTCTAAACAATAGACTTTTTCATGGTGTTGATTTTATTGTCAATAGAATAATTTTGATGGAAGTAAATATTACAAATACACAGAGCTATAGATTCATCCATTTTGTTGCACGTATTCATGGTTTGTGCTCTCTCTCTTATTGCTGCGTGGTTTTCAATGGTATGAACATATCATCATATTGATTTTTTTAATTTGGATTAATTATGTCATAACTAAGACTGCTGATTTAGTGATATTTAATTTAGAGACACAGAAGAATGAGTTTTATAACCTAGAACTTGGTGTTAAATATCAATTCTACCCATATTAGGCATTCAGTGAATATTTGTAAAGTGAGTGAGTGAATGGATGAATGAATGAATGAAAAGATCTACCCTACAAAAGAAAAATAGCCTACAATTATGGAAGTTGGGTATCCTCATCATAGAATATTTAAGAATACACAAAAAATGTAGAATAAAAACTTCCTAGCAAATCATGACTGAGAGAAAACCATGATGGAGATTTTGAAGTATTTACTTGTATAACTAAAATCATACACTTTTTTCCACTTAACATTTTATTGTGAAGATTTTCCCATTATTCAACTAATTTTGAAAACACTTTGATGGCTGTATACTATTATAACATATGGACTACTAAAAAGAACTTATTACGTTAATAAGTGATTTTTAGTTCTATAAACCATGTATAAGACCACAATGAACATGCTGTTAGATATAGATATAGATCTGATTATATCCTTAGTAGGAGTTCCTTGATGTGGAATTGTTAAACCAAAGCTATGAAAAAAAAACCTCTGAGACTCTCAATGCCTAGTTGCTTTCATAAAAATAACAATTTGCTCTTATCAGTAGACACTGATCAAACTCCCTGCATATGTACCAGAATAAGATATTAAAATTACAAAAACTTCTGCCAATTTTCTAGGCCAAAAAATTAAAAATAGAAACAGGCTTGTATTGATGTTTAATTTGAGGTTTGAATTGGTGAATATCTGAGTTTGTGTTTATGTCCTTTGCATGTTTTTTCTATAGTGATATGTATCTTATTGATCTTTACTTTTACCTAACAATGGTAGCAAAATTTTCATATTTGTAGTTTCATCTATTGATATTTTCACTCTCCATCCTTTTCCTTTGGTTTACACTTAGAATGTGTAATCTAGTCACACATATATTTACTTTTTTTTTTTTTTCACATATATTTACTGATATACCTTTTCTTATTTCTTATTTACATCAATTTATTTTAACATTTACCTTTTTAACAACTTAGAATTTATTTTTGCAAAAGTCTTGAGGAAAGGCCTCATCTTAACTTTCTTTTTCACTGGTGTTCTTTCAGAAAATGATCTGGAACAAAATGTGTTTCACCCGTTGACTGGTAATTAGGGTTTGGGTTATTCAGAATGTATGAACAATTATACCATTAATTCAAAAAAGCCTGTTCTGAGAAAATGATGTATCTGCATGCCAAACGACCAGATTACAACTTTATTTCTTTTATTCTATTTTATAATGAATTGTTATAAATAAATTATTGAAAGATAATTTCTCATTTTAATATGATCTATAGTCATTGCCCAAATTTTAGAACAATACTTTAAATTATTAATCTGCTTTATATAAAAAACCACATATGTAGAAAATTTTGAATACAGAAATATAATATAGAAAATAATCCAGAATTTTATAAAATAGATACTTTGCTGTATTTTCTTAGCTTTTTTAAAATTTTATTGGTGTATAGTTGATTTACAATGCTGTGTTAGTTTCAGGTGTACAGCAAAGTGATTCAGTTATACGTATACATATATTCATTCTCTTTTCGATTCTTTTCTCATATAGGTTATCCCAGAATATTGAGTAGAGTTCCCTGTGCTATACAGTAGGTCCTTGTTGGTTACCATAGTTTAAGTTCAACAGTTAATATGAATTTTTAAACGTAGTTAATGCAGGTATAATCAGGCCTTTGATATAGAATATTGTGCAACCAGCGATATCTTCCATTTGGTAGTTATTGCTTCTTCCCAATTAGCATGAAAGACTTAGCCAATTAATGTAAAATTTAAGGAATCAGTTAAACACGGATTTTAAAGGTACTGCAGAAATATCTTGCAATGAAATTGGCAATAGCGTTTCTCTATGCAACTTGAAAAAAGGGGAAATGTGTTTTGTTGCGTGAATTTTGGTTTCTTGACACACCGTTTCAGTCATGTATACACGTTAGGCTCTCTTAGCTAGTACTGGAATAGAACAAAGCCTGTGGTTATTTTAACCATCATCAAAAGTGGTGCTGAATTCCTCAGGAACTATATGGTGAAGGACGTGGCGTGATGCGTGCCCAGTGGTGGAATAGAGAGGGGTGGGCGGAGCGCAGGGGCAAACCCGGGAAACCCTGCAAGGCCAAGCGTGCTCATGGCCTCAGAATCCACCCGATATCCAAGGGGACAGCTGCTTTGGGATGGGAAGCCACGAAGGGAAAACTCTAGCGTGTTTTCAGCGTAGAGGTGGAACACTGCTGCCCCGCCGGCTGGACGGAGCAGTGGCTGTATTTCTGCATTTGCATTTCAATGGCGGGGTGTAAAATTTCACGCTTGCCACAGATACTGCTGCTTCTGCGGCTTTGCGTCAGCCAGTTTGCACAGTTATAATACTGGTTTTCCTCTGGTAAGACATTGGCTTTTTGAGACCTCAATTTACAACTTTACTTCCCTATTCCCCAAGTTCTTTGTTACTATTCTGCTGTCATCTGAGTGAGGTTTCAGGTGATTTTTTTCCGGAAGTGTAAATGAGTGATATGCTGTTCTGTTTTTGTTTATCCAAAAATGTCTTTCTCGTTTCCTCACGCAGTAAAGCAACTCGGCTGTGAGTAAAATGAACAGGTCGTAAGAGCTTTGCTGCCAAGCTCTAATATCCCTCCATTGTTCTGTATTCGTTGACAATGCTGGCAGGATTTGGGGAGGGGGCTATTGATAATTTTGTTTAAAACTTGTGGAGCCCTGTATACAAATGGCTTTAAAACATTTACACAATTTTTTATACAATTTTAAAGGTTACACTCCATTTACAGTTATTACAAAATATTGACTATATTTTCCGTGTTGTACAATACATCCTTGTAGCCTGTCCTACACCCAGTAGTTTATACCTCCCACTCTCCACCCCTGTATTGCCTCTCTCCCCTCTCCCCGCTGGTAACCACTGGTTTGTTCTCTTTATCTGTGAGTATGCTTCTTTTCTTTCGTATATTCACTAGTTTGTTTTATTTTTTTAGATTCCACATATATATGATAGTAAACAGTATTTGTCTTTCTCTGTCTGACTTATTTCACTTAGCTTAATGCTCTCCAAGTCCATCCATGTTGCTGCAAATGGCAAAATGTTCTATTTTATGGTTGAGTAGCATGCCATTGTGCGTGTGTGTATACATATATAATATATATATCACATCTTCTTTATCCGTTCATCTGTTGATGAACACTTGGTAGTTCTACCATATGACCCAGCAATTCCACTCCTGGATGTATATCTGAAAAAAATAGAACTACAAATTACTTTTATTAGTTAGGAAATGTTTCTTTCTTCAGGCTTTTAAAAGTATTGCTTCTGTTCTTGATGATTCCTCAGTAATCCATTAATTCTGAGAATGATATTTTGCTCTCCCTCCTTTGTTTTTGTAGGCTCTTCTATTTTATTGTCTACAAATTGATTTTTATTTTCTTATAACTTCTAGGAATGCTTCTGTAGGTCATCCTTACATCACTGATTCAATTTGCCCCCAAAGTTAATGCTTCTCTTTGCTGCCTTCAGTAAGGATAGCAATTCTATGTCCTAAAATTCAACCTTCTTGCCACCATCCGGTTATAATGCCTTTATTCTCCACCTTTCCTGCTTTATGGTTTTCTGTTCTTCTTCCACAAAGATTATATTTATTAGCATGCTATCACAGAAATGAGCTTTGCCCCTCAGTTTTCATGATTTTCTCTTACTTTGCAGTAGTTTGCATGGAGACGATGATATTTGTATTTCCCATTTCTGTTTTGTGTGTTTGGGGGTGGTCTTAGCCCAATTTACGTTTTTCCAATACTGAGTCCGTTTATAAGCATTCAGTGCCCACACGTACCACAGCAGATTTTCACCTATTAGTATTTTTCAGGACTGAAATTGGACTTCCTCCTATCCCTATCACCCAAATCTCTTGCATTCAAGTTTCACTTCAATGATAAAAAATGGAAACTATTGCCACTATATTATTACCCAGTAGGTATCTTCTAAGGAGGGATGAAGACTAGAGAAAGATTGGATGTATCTGTACCTAGTTGTCTACTATTGGGGTACAAAGACGGGAGACAGAAAGGGGGAAAATAAATTGATCTCTTTCTGTTACATCGAGAAAATTGCTTGTACACATCTACACAAGAAAGACAGTGATGAAGCTCAGATTACTCTTGCATTTGAGGGGATGGTTTTATCGTTACTGAGTCTTGACATGATGGTTATAAAAAATTATCAAGAAGACGAAGGAAAAGTACAACAAATAGTAAACAGAGGGAGACCAGTAGAAAGTAAAAATAAGGCAAGTAATACATCAGATAGATTACTGTCATTAACTTAAAACTGAATACCCGCCGAAGACAGCTGGAGTGTCAGATCATCAACCCCAAACCTCTCTGAAACACATTTTACTATGATTTCTGTGGATAACGGAAAATTTGCTTTGGCAGTTTTCTCTTTGCTTATCTACAAAGACACTATTTTTAAACTTCCCCTACAACCTTGATCCAGCGCTCTATCCCCCTGTTGTTTTGCCACCTACTGTCTACACAGGAGAGCTTCCAAGGGCAGGAAATAACTCTTGGGTTTGATTTCTTTTTCTCCTCCTGTGATGTTTACCTATGGTTTAGAGAGGAACTAGGCTAACAGATTTGGTGGTGTAAGCTCTTAAAGTTGTAAGTTACTGGATCACATTTGCTTTTTTCCTCAGGCTTGCTTAGGAAAGTTTTATTGATCATCGTCTTTTTTTCTGCCCAATAATGTTGCAGTCCTTAGAAAACCAGTTACCAACTGCAGTAAACATATGTATGTGGTTTGACTTCATGGCATTATGCGTGAAGACAGGAGGTGGAAATAGGTCTCTTATATGGTAGTGCACAGAGGAAAAATTAAATCTTGTTTAAAAAAACATGTTTTATTTAAATAGATATCTCATAGTTGTCGCATAGGCCATGAAAACTCATTGGTACAGTTCAATTTCTTTGTCAAAATGCTGATCTTAAAGTGTAAAATGGAAACATTTTCTATGTAATAGCTCAAATGTAGGGATTGGGGTTTGAGAGAATAGGATCTCAAGACAGTTTTTCAGCGGGCAATGAAAGCATGTCATTGCATCATATTCATCACCATTAGCAATGCTTCTAAATCATTTGCATGATATGAAATAACCAAAAATGGTAGTTCTCTGGGAGGCGAATTCTCATTCTGATTTATCAGTATCCAGCTGGGCGGACATATACAAGTTACTTCATTATCTTTCACTGCAACTCAGAGTCGTGTTTATAAAATGAGAGAATTGAACCAGATGATTTCAAATGGCCTTTTCAGCATGAAAATGTGATGATCCCATGACTTGAAATAAATCCAAGCTTCACATACATATTGCTTACTTTGTGGGAACTTCTGTTGGAGACCTCAGGAAACATGGGACTTCAACGTAGACCAAGGTTTGCTCTGGAGGCATAGTTTCAATGGGTGAAGTGGGGGACAAGAGCTTTTGCTGGGAAACAGTAGGAGATATGGTGAGTGGATAAGTTAATGTCAGATGGTGGAGAGCTTTGAGTATATATATATATTTTTTTTCTGCAAGCCATGGGGGACCCATGCAAGTTTTAAGATGTGTATTTCATGATGCGAGCATGAACCTAGGGATGGTATGGATGGGGAGGAATAAAACCTGAGCAGAGGCCTGGAGGTTCCTGCAATAGTCTGGGTACGAAGTGATAAACACTTGGGCTAAGAGGCGACAGGTATTGTGCAGATTCAAGAGAGATTTTATTGGAAGAGTAACTAGGATTCTGTAATAATTAGGCCATAATTAGAGAAAGACGCTTGGGACTTAGGACTCATAAGAATAAAGAGAGAAATGTGTGTGGAAGAGGAATATTTCCTTCTTGAAACTGGAAACACTGAATGTGTCATCTGGAAAGTCCGAAGCAAATTGGAGGGGATAAGCATTGTGCTGTTTATTTGGCCCCATAAGCGTTTTTGATGAGAGTTTGTAAACATGAACTTCAAAGAGTGAAATATATTTGATGGTAAAAAACTCAGGCCTGTCAGTGTCTTTACCGCTCACTGGCTTTGGTAAAATAGCGCTGTTACTGAGAAGGTAATTTCACTGGTTCTTCTATTTTGGAGTGCCTAATTGGTTTTCAGTTGAAAATTAAGAACTTGATGCAAATTAGCTGTCAGAAAAAGTAATAACTTTTAAAGATGTTCTCAAATCATATGCTACAGTAACAATGATAAAGAATTTTGGGCAAATGGTAAGGTACTTATTATACATCGAACTAAGCTTGATTTTTTAAAAATAGAAATTACTATTATGAATTAGTTTCCCATTTAAAATTCTGGGCATTCTACCATGATAATTAGTATGGATTCGTAATACATTAATGATACCCTGCTTAAAATCAGGGTGTATTTTAAGCCAAATGTTATTATTAATGTATTACTTAAGTGTACTCTTGTGCACTGGCATTCTTAACTAGTTACATCTGAAATATGCTTAAATAGAGCCAAGAGCTACATTCCTCTACTCAAAATCTATATCACGAAAATGACTTTTAATATGTTGAAAACAGAATTGCCTGAATACTCTTTTATTAGGTTAGATAACCATAGATAATGATTGAAAAATGATCAATAGTCATTAAGTTACTTGATGATTTGGTAAATCCCTGGTCAGATAACAGTGGCCTTTTTATTGTATGTATTTAATTTTTTCCAAGCATGTGTTATTTATTGCTCTTTCATGTATTTTAAAATAAGCAAAGTTATCTTTCTGATACTTGCTGGAATACATTTTCAAAATTGTAGAGATGCTAATTTGGGAGAAGTGTTTTGAAGGGGTGTTTTAAACTATATTGTTACGTATCTGGAAACTCCCGAGCTTTGCTGTTGATTGAAGTTAAGTTTTGAGCGGAGGAGCCAAGGGTACTGGGCTCCATTTGACCTTGATTCCTAGCAACAGAGCGTAGATCTCTTATCAGATCGTATATGAATGATTTACCTTGAGCCACAAGTTAGACATTATAAACTTTTGCAGTGATTATATATATCCCTAAAGAAAGGGGTATTTCTGCGCTGGAAACTTCTACAAGTCCAGTCTCCTTTCTCCTTCATATGACGTCCATCCATCCAGACCTAATAGATCTGGAATCCGAGCTGAAACTGATTAATTATTTCAATAATAATGATATATAGTTAAACAGGGTATAAACATTTGGAATGGTTTCTCATGAAAACATTTTAGTTTTGAAAAGAGAGTGACATTATAATAAAACTTATCTGATACATATGATAGAAATTAGCATTCAGTTTTCTTTTTATGTTCTATAGCTTGTTAAAAGAAATAATTATACATATTTGAATTGTGGGCTATATAAATGCCTTGATTTTTAAGGCTACCTTTTATTTTCATTTTGTTTTTTCCCATAAATGTAATATATATTTAGATTAAGTTTTACATATACTGTTTTGGTTTTTGAAATTCACATAATAGAGGCAGTAGATTTTTCTTCTTTTGAGCTGTTTAAAACTGATTTGAAGAGGGTCCTCAATTTGTATTAAACGTGATACAAGAAAATGCAACATAAATGAACATTTTCTGACATCAGAATTCAAGTGTTCATTTGTCATGTTCTTGGACTTAACCAAAGCAATACATCTCCTTTGAAAGTTTAAGAAACACATAAACCACTTCTAAGTCCATGCATGAAACATATTGTCTTCAGATCTCTGAAAGGAAGGGTGGAAGCCAGTATCTCTCTAGGCCACTATCAGCAGAGGCTTACTTTGCACTTTGTGTCTCAAAAGCACAAACAATAATTTTTTCACCTATGTGGGTGATCAGCTCAGTATACTTTTAAGTAGGAACTCATCTGAAGCCAATCATCTCTGTCTTTAGATATCTCAAATTAAAGATGCTTTATTTGCATGACTTCAGTTTTCATTCTGACTTCTGATAAGATGTAGTGATTTTTCATGAGCAAATCATGTCCTAGTTTTACACTTGGTGGTACCTTAGTAATTTTTTGAGGCCCATCTCAAATGTCATTTCTCCCCTAAAACCATCATTCACTCAAATACAATGATTCTTCAACATCCTTCTGCTAATCTGGGCAGCTGGGTAAATTAAATGTCTTTGATGAAATAGTTAACTCTAGAAAAGAGGAATGACTTGTTGAAGAAGAATGATTTCCATTTTGAACATACATTATTTGTTTAAGCTTCGTCCACATCAACTAAGTGAAGATGTTTCATAAGTAGTTAAATATATTTGGGTGTGTCGTCAGTACACAGATGACATTTGAAGCTATGGATTTGAAAAAGGCCATCTAGCCCATATACTGAGATAGTAGGACACCAAGGAAGGACCCGTAGGCTATACTACATTTAAAGCGTTGTTGGAGATAATAAAAGGCCAAATTAAAATATTTGTACTAATAAAAATAAGATAAAAATCTGACTATACTGATAGTATATGCTCCTTTTAGAAAATATGAGAAGTACAGAAAAGCATAAAGAATAAAATTAAAATCACCAGTAGCTTCGTGAACTAGAGATGATCACCATTAATTTTATTTGCTTTGATTTTTAAAATTTTACTTGAAAAAGAAACTTGTAATTACAGCAACTATAGTTTTCTAACCTTTTTCTTTTTCTTTTTACTTAAATGCTAAAGTCTAAAAATTATTGAAAAACATTATTTCTAGTGGCTTTGTCTTCCTTTTGGAATCAAGACTTTTTGCTGATGTTTCTTGCTCATTTCTTTTTTCTTATTAATTTAAAGTGATAAAAACGTTTTGTAAGGAATAGATAATCTCTATCAAAATATTGTGAGGCATTAATTTTGTAACACTGCTTAGAATGTTTGTCAGGATTTATTTCTCTGTATTTAACTGATTTCATGCTCCCTACTAGTCCTTGATAACTTGATTTCTTCATTCTTCTTTTACCATCTTGCTTCATTTTCTGTTATTCTGGCATAGATCATCAGTTGGATTATTTAGGAGGCCTTTGTAGGTGGTGCATTTTCTAAGTCCTTGCATTTCCTTGAATGAAGTTTTTCTATACTCCTGTACACCAGCTTGGCTTTTGTGTAGCCTTTGAACCCCAGTATTTTTCCTTCAGAGATTCCTGCCTTATTCTGCTTGGTGTGTGCACTCATGGCACAAGTCCTCTGTCCTTCAGAGTGACTGGTGTACTCTAAAGGCTACTGGTCTACAGAGTCAAAGGAGATGCCAAACTGGGTGCCTCTGCTGTGCTGAGGACTGGCCGCATGTCTAACTCCCATTATGGGACCATGGTACCTTCCATTTACCTCTTAGACATCCTGGACTTTCAGAGGGAATTGCCTTCCTTCAATCCCATTCAATCCGCCCTAGGTCTAGAAGACATTCCTTATTGGTTCTGCCATGTAAAATAGCATGCATCATTAAGTTTCTAGAACATATAGAGCCCTCATCCCCATTTTAGGGAATCCTGTTGGTTATTTCATCAGGAGTTTGATGGGATGGAGTTATATACTTGTGGTCACATAGTCATCTATCTTCATAAAGCTCTGTCTACTTCTGAGTTAAGAGATAAGAAATTTCTGGTCTCCTTGGCAACTCAATATCATAAGAAATGTGACTCTTCTAGATTAAAAAGCCCTTAAAAGGCATGGCAACTAGAAACAATGTGTGATCCTGCATTGGATTCCAATTCAAACAAATCAGCAGTAATAGAAATTTGGGATCTAATTGAACATTTGCATAGGAGTGGGTATTAGATGATATGAGAATTTATTGAGAAGGAGATATAGATATCCTTAATTGAAAAAAATTACAAAACCTGTGTATTATATTGTCTTATTTTGAAAAAATGCATATACATGTGTGTATTTCTTGGGAATGATACCCTAAGACAGGGGTCCCCAACCCCTGGTCCGCGGCCTGTTAGGAACTGGGCCGCACAGCAGGAGGTGAGCGGCGGGTGAGTGAAGCTTCATTGCTCCCCATCGCTCGCATTACCACCTGAAGCATCCTACCCCCGCCAACCCTCCATCGTGGAAAAATTGTCTTCCTTGGAAACCCATCCCTGGTGCCAAAAAGGTTGGGGACCGCTGCCCTAAGACGTAGTGGCAGAACCCTCTAAATGGAGAGAAGATGATTGTTTTATTTTGTACCTTTTCTATGTGTCTACTTTCTATAATGCACATGTACTACTTTTTAAATAATAAGATACCAATTTTATTTTAAAAAAGAAAGAATTATGCACTTTCTTAACTTCATGGGCCCATGTAAAATCACTGATGAAAATCTCTTGATGAAAAGTGAAGTAGCTCATTTTCTTCTAAGAAGGAAGAAGGACCTGCAGACAAACTTTGGGTCTGTTGTCTGATAAAAAAGTGAGTTACTGAGAAAATCAATGCAGACGTCACCTAAGTGAGAGGACTGTGTCTAGATGTTACTATCATGATACTCAGTTTCCATATATGTGTCAAGGAAGTTCCTAGATAGCCAGGAAATTGTTAATAAAATAGTCTCTCTTTTTCTGCCCTTGACTCAAGTCTCTGCTTGTGTTCGTAGCGGTGAGACTCATCTAAGCAGGATTTGTGTTGCCGTGGCTGTGGCTGTCGGGGAGCTGCAGGCTCTCTGCAGCAATGTTTGATCATACAGGCTCACGTCCTTTATAACACGTGATAACAAAAATAATAAAAGCTTCACAGATTTCCTGTCCATCTGCTTTGAACACGTTCTTGGCAAATGACATGCTCTGAGCTGGTGGCTGAGACACAACAATAATAAAGTTACATGGTTGTCAGTGGAGGAGTTTCACGGGCTTAACACAAATTAACGCAAAAACATTCTCTTGGTGGTAGAAGACAGTGATTCCAAGATACAGCATGTGGAGAAACTAAGGTGCAGAAAGAATTAACCCAAGATCTAAAATACTCCATTAACTTAATCGGGAGTATACTCCTTACAATTGATGAATTTGTTCAATCATTTATCTGTTTATTTACTCCCTCATTCCTTCAAGAAGTAATTTTGAGTCAGCACTGAATTATGCATTAAGAACTTGTTATCAAGCAAGAGAAGTTCATGGCCATGGATAATTAGAACACATTATTCATGCTGTAAATAGATATTTACTCAATGAACATTTATTGCCTGCCTCCTATATTTCAAATACTCTATTGGTTACTGTAAATACGGTATTAAAACATAAGATCCCTGTTCTCATACCAATTCTAGTCTATCTGGACGAGTCAGATGTTAAGTTAACATATTAATAAAGAGATATCAGGTTGCCAAGGGCATTGTGAGGAAAACAAGACAACTGATGTGACAAAGAATCTGTGAAATTCCCTTAGGTTGTTGGTCCAGAAGGCCAAGCTGCAACCTGGGGTCCGAATATCAAATGAGTCTGGCCTCAGGAATCTCCGTACCTCCTATAGAGAGAACGGGGGTGGGGGGGGTGGGGGGGGGGTGGGGGGGTGGGGGTGGGGTGCACGTGCTCCCAGGGGAAGCAACTAGGAGTGAGGCAGGAACCTAGGAAGCAGGGGCCAGACACTGAGACCCATAAGCAGGCCCACCCCCTCCAGCTGTGGGACCCAGGCAGGAGGGAAAATGGAGACCCATATGCCATAGGTCTAAAGAGCTAACCTTATAGATCAAAATCACTGGACTGTGTTGACTGGACTGGACTACATTCTCTCTCTTCTGCCTTGACAAATATGCCTTCACAAAGGCAAGATTTTAAAATACCCACCAAACGATAAGATTTGGATGACTAAATGTTAGCAAATGATTCAAGATGACTGATTTTCTTTATTACTGCTTATTTTTGGATGTTCTGTAAATGGGTCAGTGATCGTGTATTCATAAGATAAGAAAAACACTCATAATTTATAGAAACAATTACATCATTGCTCCTTAGATTTTATTTTTCTTGCTTTCGTTTTAGCAAAATCACTAATTAAGCTTAAATAAATAGCAGTCCATAACATATTTTATTGGCTGCAATGATCTAAAGGATTAAAAAATAAAATGTAACTGTGTTCGAAGTGTACAAAATTTAAATGCGTCACCAAAAATACAAGTCAAGGCAAATCAGCAAAGTTGAAAAATGTTTAAATATATTTTCAAAAATAGTTGTTTTTCTAAAATATTCAAAAAAAATTAAAAACATAAAAAAATAAAATATTCAAAATTACGTATTATACTAAAAGGGGAATACTAATTATAAACATGTATGTCAAAATTATTTATTTAAAAAATTTAATTATATTTTATATAAATATAAAATTATGTTCATTTTAGTTTTTATATGTCCATATTATATTTTATAAATGTCATTCATTGCTGGTATTCAGTGTTGAATAGTTGTGAGGGTAGAGTTAGGATCACGCTTCAGGCACTTTATATCTAGACCAACTTATATTTAAATTTAAGACAAAAATGAATGTTTTAATATTATAGAATGTTTCTTGACTGCCATGCACCACTGTTGAATATAATGTGATAAATTGTGAGTACCTTTGGAACCACAAATAAGAACATGAAGAAAAGTAAGAAAATGGACACTTAGCATTTTGGGGAAATAATATTTTATTACATAGGTGTCTACCACATCCATATTGTCTTAGAGGAAGGATTTGACAGGATAATTACTATACCTAATTATATCTAAAGCACTCAAATCCTCTCTGGCTCCCAAAGAAATGTCAATTTTTGATGCTGGTGACACAACCTATGGACCTTTGTATCACTTGGACAAAAAGTAGCCTTTGTTTTGAGAACAAAGGTCAAGAGACGTTGAGAAGTGTTTCTTTGGCACTGAGTGTGGGTGGTCACAAGAGTAGATGCTCAGGGTTACAGGCTGTGCGAGGGGCTGGCAAATTTTTCTGTAAAGTGCCAAGTATTTTTGGCTTTCCGAGCCATACAATTTGTAACAGGTAGCCAGCAAAAGGAGCTTTAGACAACAGGTAAATGAACGGACGTGGCTGTGTTCCAATAAAGCTTTATTGACAAAATCAGGAAGGCTGGATCTGGCCATTGAACTGTGGTCTGCTGCCCACCCCCTGTCCCCCACAAAGTGCCGTCACTGAACTCCAGATCCAAGTGACAGAGGCACTCGTGTGTTTGTTAATAAGTGAATCATGGGTGTGTTTTTGATGTGCTGAATGGTGGGGCCCAGGGCAGAGGCCCACTTCCTAGTTCTAAGGGAAGCTCTTCAGTAGGACAGGGTAAGGAGTTTAGAGTTTATTCTCGGTAGAATAAAGAGCAAATTGCACATGTTCCACAGGAATACGTTATAATCTTAGTTATGTTTCAAAAAGATCCCCTTGACTGCTGTTTGGAGAATGAATGAAGTACTAGGAAAACACAGAAAGAAAAAAGAGATTAGTCCTTCCAGGGGAAATCAATAAATTCTTTACAGAGCAGATGACATTTGATCTGGGTCACAAAGGGCGTCTTGGATTTTGCCAGACATTGAGGCAGGGAGAGGCAAGTCAGGCAGAGGGAAAAATGTGTGCGAAAGCAGAGACTCAAAAAGGACTCAGCGTATATTGGAGATGATGCAAAAAATCCAAGTGACTGGAAAAACACATGTGTGAGACAGGGGATAGGCTGAAAAACTAGGTTGGATCCTTGTGTGCTGCAAATGGGGCATTGAACTGTGAGAAACAAACATGGAACTGGCCAAGTCTTAAGTGGGTAAGGTCAGATTTTATTTTTAGGTAGAAAATTGGGACTGTAGTGTGGATATTGGACTGGAGTGGAGGGAAACAGTCACCTGCTTGTGCAGTAGAAGGTGAAGAGAACCAAAAATGAAGGCTGGACCGTGGGGACAGACAGGGAAGCTAGTTTCAGAAAATACTTTGGAAGTAACACTGATGGGATTCGGTGATTGGTCTTATGGTGGGGATAAGTTAAAAGGAGGGATGACTCTGATAATGACCTAGGGAATGTAGAAGGAGGGACACCTCGATTTGTGGTGAGAGGAGGAGTGGAAAAGGAGGGGAGAAACAGAGTGACTTATGGTTTGGACACAGAAGTTGAACCGGGTTGGGACATTCAGGTGCAGAGTCTAGCAGGATGCTGAAGACGAGGGATGTAGAAGTATTTGGGAATCAGCAGAGAGCAGGAGATGAATGAAACGGACACTTTCTAATCCTGAAATTAATTCTGCAGCTCAGTATGCTTTGCCCATTATTTTACAGGGGAGATGGCCAAGCAGAGGTGTATGAACCTCTCCCTCACATTACAAAATGGCTTGTGTTTAGTTACGTATAAATGTAGAGTCTCTAATTGATGTCCACTATAAAAGGGGTGCTAAAACACCAGGAAAGAAAATCTCTAAATACACTGATATTTTAATTTATTTTTGTAAGGAAATTATTAGTATGGTATCTCCTACCAGAAAAGTATGGTCAAAAGTTTCAGCCTTTTAATATCATGGTTAACTTTTATTTCTCAAAATGTAATCTTACTCCTTAAGCTTCATTTTAAAAAAAGAACTCAGTAGTGTCTTGCATAAGTGACAACAGATTGGTTTTTCCTTCTTTACATTTAGTCTATTCTGTCTTGCCTTGTTCCTAAGGATGGTGTGAAAACCATGAGGAAATGTCCGTAACTGTGGAGACATACATATCAGCCATTAGATAAATGCTGCCCA
Organism: Balaenoptera acutorostrata; assembly: GCF_949987535.1. NCBI lineage: Eukaryota > Metazoa > Chordata > Mammalia > Artiodactyla > Balaenopteridae > Balaenoptera > Balaenoptera acutorostrata. The sequence goes on from NC_080081.1 coordinate 9,062,551, forward strand.
CATGCCTGCTGTCTAAAGGAATTTGAGCACTGACAGCTTCATTCATTCACGTAAAACTTGTTGAGTGAGTTCTATCTGCCAGTACTGTGTTAAGTGTTGAGCCTCTATTCTCATGCAACTGGCAATCTAGTAAAAACAAAGGAGATGACATATAAAGAAAGTAGAACTGAAATTCTATTTACTTTTGTATGTAATGGTATAATCACTGAATAAAGTCATGGTAGGGGAGAATCTGTAAAGTGGCATAACTAAGATCAAGATTCCCAAGTATAATTTTTTAAAGTGGATCCTTTCAGTCTCTTTCCCTGTAATATACTCTGTCGCCTATAAGGAAAACTGATAGAAAGAGTATAAACTTTTGAGTCAGATATATGAATCCGCTTCCAAATCCCAACTCTGCAAATTAGGAGTTCTAGGCCATTTGTATGTGTCGCTTAACTTCTCTGAAGTTTTTTCTCTGAGAGATGAATATCTGCCCCTGGGCTTGTATGAGGATTAAATGATGTAACACTTATAAAGCACTGATCAAGTATCTGACACTTAGAAGTGCTAGAATAAGTATTGGTTCATGGTGGGGAAACTTTACTAAGCACTGCAGGGTCTTTATGGGTCTCCATTAAACTTAGTTCAACCTAATACATTTATTGCGTTTTGAATTGATGACCTTATTTTCTACATTTATTTGTCTGGGGTGGCAGGCAGTTTCTTCCTATGTGCCAAGTGAGATTGCCTGGTTTAGGAGTGTTTTCAGGCAATCTCTTTCTCAGAGGGAAAGAATGATGCCTGCTTGGGCAAGGAAGAGAAAAATGGAGGATTTTATATCTCTGATTTGGCAGTTAATCTTGGACAATCTGTGACATTTGTTATAGAATAATTTTTCTTTTAGTAGATGTATGTTTTCATTACCTCAATGAAGTTATAAACTGTTAATGAAGACTCTGTCCTATTTGCATAATCTAGTATACAATCGGTATCTAACAAGAATTTGTTGATTAATTTCTTTTACTGGTGTGAGGTAGAATGTGTTAAAACAACGTAAAATTCATAATCCCTTACCTCAAATCCTTGGGGAAGGAAGGTATATTTCAAAATTAAGATTTAAAAAAATTTTAGATGTCTATCATATTGTATCTATATAATATCAGGTACTATTGTATATATAGTGTGTCATGTACTGTCTGTAACCACTGGGATCTGGACAGCACCTCAGCACTTTAATATATCTGCAGGAGACTATGACTGTTTATACCAAGTGGGATAAATAAGAGCTGCAAAGACCAACATATCTGTTCAGGTCAGGTTTTGCCACCAAACGTGTTAAAATAAACTTTTGGTTTTCAAATATTTTAGGGTTTTGATGGTAGATATGGGATTGTGAAACTTCTGGAAAGATATAGGATGATCCTGACAAGTATTATTCTGGTGTTTACATATGTATATACCACATCAACTTTCTGAAAATAAATGTCTTGAAAGCTATTTTTTGTTTGCTTTTGTTGTATAAAATCAAGCAGAGGTTAAGATTTCTAATATGAGACCGGAGTTTTACCATCCAAATAGTTTAACAGAAAGTAAAAAAGGAAGCATCAAAATGCTAGACTTTCTTGAAAGTATTGTCAATCAGAATAAGAGTTACTTGAAAATACTTAATTTCACAGGTTGTTGGATGAAACTGTCATCATCTAAAATATCGCTGTGGAGACAGTATGTGTCTTTATTTGCTACTAACTAAATTTGGTTTTAAATAACCATCCACTTTTAAGAGGACCAGGTATCTATTGATAAAAGATTTGAACCAGGTTTTGATTTGAAAATTTTCAAATTACTCTGAAATGAACCTTTAAGAGAAGCATTTAGTATAATACATTTTGGAAAAGATATCATAATGATATGTTGGTTACAAATTAATTCATTTTCATTTAATTTCCCAATCAGTGTATAATGCTTTAACTCTTAAAATGAAGAATAGATATAGATGTATTTATCAACTAATTTAGTTTCCCAATCCCCATGACCAGTCAGAACATCAATTTATCTCTAAGATGGGTATGGGTATATTGATGGCTTTCAGTTACTGGATGTCTATACTGAGCTAGGTGTAGCTACAATTTCTGCAAGTTCTACAGTGATCTGTAAAAGTCAGTGGTTATGGTGATGGAGGATGTGAGGACCATGACATGTGGTTTCAAAACTACATGGCTTTGTTTCTTTGCTTATGAGAATTTCCCTCAACTCCCAAGGTAGTTTGATGTATAAGATCTAGAAAGCCTTTAATTTTATGAGTTTATTGATCTATTGACTTATACTGGCTCCTGAAGCAGAAGGAAGTATAGGTATTTGACAGGCATTTCTTGTTTATTTTCCTCTTAAAATGTTTGAATCATCCACACTTGGCCTTGAAAGGAAATAAACTCCGTTAGACTTTGCCTTTGTATTTCCATTTGTTTTTAAAGCTTTTAAAACTGGAAAACAGAACACCAAGTTCCAGGAGCATGTTGCTGAGACAACCTCAGATGTATTAGCTTGCTAGGAGAGCTGAGGTAACAAAGTACCACAAACTGGGGGCCTTCAACAACAGAAATCTATTGTCTCCCAGTTCCGGAGGCTGGAAGTTCAAGATCAGTGTGTCAGCTGGGCTGATTCCTTCTGAGTCCGCGAGGGAGAATCTGTCCAATGCCTCTCCCCCAGCTTCTGGTGGTTTGTGTCAATCTTCAGTTTTCCTTGACTATATTATAGATGCCTCTCCTCATCTCTCCCTTCGTGTTCACAAGGTGTTCTTCCTACATGTGTATCTGTATTCAAATTTCTACTTTCTGTAAGGACATTGGTGTCTGAGGAGGGGCCCACCCTCCTCCAATATGACTTCATCTTAAGTAATTACATCTACAGCAACCCAATTTCCAACTAAGGTCACGTTCTGCAGTATTGTGGGTTAGGACCACAACATATGAATCTTGGGGGTACACAATTCAAACCATAACACTCAGGCAGGCAAACAATGGATATTTATGATGATTTGGAATTTAAAAAAATTATTCACATCTTCTGTTTGGAACCTAGGTAATTATTAGAAGGCTCAAAATTATTAAACCCATCCAAAAGAGAAAGAAGGGTTCACGGTGACAGTGAGGTTTTGTGAAAATCTGTTCCATCTGGGTGCTCTGTCCTGGAACAATGATTTTAGAGTCAATAAGAAATTGGATTCTCTGATTCATTTAGATGGAGGAAGAGCACATTTATTGATTCAGCCGCTCAAGTATGTGGAGGTAAAGGAAAGGGCATCAGATTGTGCAAGCCAAAGTTTGTGCCTTTTATTATAAATTATATATGGCCTGGGAGGATTTTCTGGCATGTTCGAGATTAATATCATCTCAAATTTGTATGGATTGCATTTTTCTTCTACAATTTTCCTTTCATGTAGTTGACTGGGGTTCCTTTGACTATTGATAAGTTGTTTTCTCAGGAGACACAGGTTTTAGTTTTTTATTTTGTATCATGATTTTTTTTTTTCCTTTTCTTTGAATCCAACATCTTTCTCCTCCATTATCAGCTAAGAGACAGCAATGTCAAAGACTGCTGTTTTAGGGCAGGAAGTTATTCAGATTTAAATAATTAATGTGACAGTATCTGAGGAATTAGACTTGGAGTTCAGAGTAATGAATAAGAAAAACCTGCTTTTCCTCCAGAGCCGGTAAAGCAAAGACCAATTAGTATTACAAATGTGCCTTAGTGCAGACAACCTCAGTTCTGCAGTTGGACTTGAGCTCTGGCTACCACGGGTTTCCAATGGCCAAGGCCACTCATCCCTGGCGGCCTCTTCTTATTGGATTAGTTGCCAAATAACGTGGGCAGCAGCCCCTTCTCACCCAGATGCTCACCACAGTGTCCCCTGGCTGCCCCCTACCTGCTTGAAGGTACGGTCCAGGCAGGGCAAGTCAGGGAAAGCATGTTCTGGATTTGGAATCAGAAGACTTGCAGAGGAGTTCAGTGTGACAATAGGAAAGTCACTGAACCTCTAAGCTTTAAATGATTCAACTCTAACACGGAGATTATAATCTATCTCGGAGTGATGGTGTGAGCGTAAAACCTGGGAAACCACATGGAAGATACAACAAAACAATGGTAGTTACCACACACTAATCTACAGAGTATCCAGTACTCTGCTAATTGTTTTGCACACATCCATTATCCCATTAGAATTTCACAGCAGCTACACAGTGTATGTATTTATTATTGCCTTCTTTTGTCCGAAGAGAAAAATAAGATGGAATATCTTTCCTAAGAAAATAACACCTTTTAAGTGGCAGAGCCAGAGTGTGACATAAGAGCTTCACTTTCTCCCACTCTTCTGCACCATTAAACAGCTTGTGCTGGACCATTCTGCAGAAAAAAAGAAAAAAAATCTGATTATATCAGCCTAGAGTACATCATTTCATGGACTAGAAACTCTCTTAATCTCTTCTGTGTAAACTTTGGTTAAAAAGAAAAACTTCGTTATCAGTTGCTGCTTCTTTTAATAGCCAAGATGATAAATCAGGCTTAAGAAAGTCTCACTACAAAGGAATGTGCGCCGGACCAACTAAAGAGATCCGTTCTCTTTTTAAATGAAAAAATGTTTTTGCTGACAAAAATACACGTAAAGATGCAGATTTTTAAAATATTTCAACCCTTAGCCTATGCTTAATAGGCTAATGATTTTTTAAAAAAACAAGTATCTCTAAATATCTCTCAAGAGATGAAATGATTACCTTAAGAATCTTTCAGGCTTGCATTATTATCTGAAGTATTCCTAAAGCAAACCAAAAATTTGAAATGACAAGATACATGCCTCTGTGTGTGTGCATGTGTGTATGTGAAAGGGGGTTATGAACTGGTTAATTTTAATTAACCAGTTTTATAAAGCAAAAATAATCTTTGGATGATATTTTATGATATGTACATGTATTTTATTACTAAAATTTCTCACTTAAATGTCATTCTCATTTAGGCTACACACAAGAAGAATATATAATATTTACTTGCTTTGATATGTGGGGTTTGCATTCTAAATATAGCTCTTTAATTCATATCCAGAGTTGCATGTGTCTGGTTCTTTGAATGCTAAAAAGTAACACACTCTTAATAGTTTTATGCTAAAGTGTAACACTAACCGAACACCTCACGCAAAGCTACATCTGATGGTTTTGTGGCCCAATTAATACATTTTTTTCAAATTAAGTATGACAGTGGTGGCCATGGAGAGACCTGAACTAGTGGGGTAGTAGCAACGTTTATTCTGAACTAATTTATGGATGCGGAAATCATACTTTCAGTCTAGCAAATCCATGACTTACATTTTGTTTTTTAATCCTCACCTTCTGATGGTAAAAAAGAAATTAAGGCTTTCGGTCTATTGACACAATGTTGTGCTTTTCAACGATTATCTGAAGATGAGATAAAATAATTTTAATAAACCTTTTCAAGATATTCCAGATAAAATAATTTTAATAAACCTTTTCAAGGTATTCCACCTTCTATTGGATATCAAAAAAGCACTTGTAATTTGTTAATTGCACCATTTGAGGGAGGACTAAGGAAAGCAATATGGTAGTTTAACACAACAGTGAGCTGAACTGTCTAATAAAACTTGGTGACTAAGACTCCAAATGTAAGTAAGCCAGAGCATCTGTGCTCACTTGTCACCTTTGCTGCATTATTATACTCCTGCTGTTTGTGCTTCTTCATATTTAATTCATGTTGCTATAAAATAATAATAACTTGTAAGAGCTGTTATACTAGTGTTCTTTATATTAATAAAACTCAAAAATATTTCCTGGAAATATGCATTGGTTTTTCCCAGTCATTATGGATGGGCAGATTTCTTTGTTTGCGGGTACATCTAAACATCATCCATTTGTGTTTATAATTCTTTTATATCAGAGTATCTTTTTGCACATTAATAATCTTATTCTGAATATCTTTCCGGAAATCCGCTAGAGACTAGAGAGAAGCTTTGGAAGAAGGAGTTAGGAGTTGGGTAACTGGGCAGCCAGGGTGACTTGATTGGGGCAAGGATAAAAGGCACCTCTTTGCTTCTTCTCAGTGGAGTGGGGGTTAGAAAGGTGACATCAACAGATCAACAGAGACCCTTGATGGGAAGGGACAAGACTGTGGTGACTTGGTGATGACTTGGTGATTACTCTTGTGAGGACACATTGGAGAGGAACCTGGATCTTCATCATCTTGCCCTTCTTGGCCTGAATATGATTTTCAGACTCTGGACACTTCTGCACGAATGACTCTCTTCATGCTGTTGTAGCCTCCACGTAGCTACCGGGCAGGCCAGCCTAGAGCTCAAGGAGCAGAGCTTTACAGGCCAAATTCAAATGCTTGAGTCACACAGTTTATTTGCTCAATTTAAGACATGCAACCAGAATCAAGGGGAAAGAGAGGTACACATTGCACTTCTCTAAATGGCATCAGGGATCAGGATGAGAACTTTCCAGACACACACACTTTGCAGTTGTTCCTTTCAGGAGGTCCCTACGAACAGTATAACGTGTTCTACATCGCATCACCCTGCCCCTGCATGCTCCTTTCCATTCTTTTCTAGATTGTTAAGAAATTTTCATGGTAGACGTCACAGCTCTGCATAGAAATCCACATCAGAAAACTGAGTTGTGCTGATGGCTTCTGTATATCTCAACCAAGTCCTCCTATCTCAGCCTTTTGTGCCCTTCTGCATACTTTCATCACTCTTTATGGAATTCTAAAAACTTAATGTTTATGGAAGAGATCAAGCATTCCTGTTTCCGGCATCCTGTGAGAACTGAAACGTCTGTGTGTATTTACGTATAGTTAGGTCTGTGTGACAGCCTCTCTTTCATCTGTACAGCAGTTTTCCCTTAATCATTCCTAAAGGATGTCTATGTAGCTGTTGTTGTGACATCCTCAGTCTACCTGCGTGCTCACTCAGGGTCGTGATTGGAAGCATCTGAGATGCTTCTTGGAACTTCATCTTCCAGCGTCCATTGTAACTACTTGAACTGAGCATCAGAATTATCAGATGAGCAAAAGCCAACAGATAACCTCAGACTCTGAGGTCAACTTAACTGACACGGATGTGGGAAGTTTACAGTGAGGTTACAGCCACGTATTCTTGGCACTGTTGCTGTTCTCTTCTTGTGCAAGCGTGGTGACAAAAAGACATCCCTGTGTGGAGGCCATGGTGGGGAGTCAGAGCCCATCAGTGACATTTCTCCAGTAGATGTAGGCTACTTTGCTTCATCAATATTTTCATTAAACCTTAAGTGGTCTGCATTTTTCTGGTCAGATAACGTGTTTGGGATTTAGTCTGGGGTTTGAGAGCGGTGTAGGGTCTAACAGTGTATTTCTTCCCTCTTCTTGGATGGTGGCGAGTCATCTGAGGTTCCGGTCTCCCCCTGAAAGTGCCCGTGCAACCGTGACGTAGCCTTGAGAGCTCGTGGGTTTGGCAAGGATTAATGTCCATTGTAGGGCAACTCTCTCTAAACTGGGTTTAACTCAATGCTTCAGAGCGTCCCCGTGTCACCGGAAAGTGACACAAAATTTGGCGCATATGCTTTTTTTTTTTTAAGGAAGAGGAGTCTTTGCTTTCATTCCTTTCTCAACAGAATCTATAATCTGGAAAACAGTTACCACTGGATGATGAAGGTGTAGCCCAGGTTTTCGTGGACTATTATAAATTTATTGACACATTTCCTTCTTCCTCAAAATGGAGCATTCATCTAATTTACTCAAAGGCAGCTTTCATAGTTTTTATCTCTTTTTGCAGGTGGGGGGAGGAGCACAAAGAGGGGAATCTTCTCTTGGATGATTAGCAGTTAGAGCAGAGTCGGTCAGGAAGAGGAGGCGAAACTGTAAACCTGGAGATCCTTCTGATTGCCACTTGTACAGGTACAATGCAGCAGCAGCGACCATAGCCTAGCAGCTGGGTTGCATCCGGGAACCGCAGTGATATCACCAAAACATGTCAGTTAAGCTGTCCTTAGGGTCTGAGATAATCTGAAATGAGACCCGAAAAGGTGAAATGAGATGCTTAAGGGTTAACCACTCAAAACAGGAGAATAGGAAGAGAAGCCAGGTTTCTGAGTTCCTCATCCAGTGTCACATTTCTCATGTGGGCCATTCTTGGTCAGTCTTCACTTGTATCCTGCTGTGTTCTTTTCTGGCCTTAATTGGAAAAGCATCTCAAACTGCCTGTGTCAAACTGCATTCCCTCTCTTTCTCATTTCTCCCCCAAACCTGCTTTTAGAGTTCTAAGACCTTCATCTTCACTCCACAGTCTTATTACTTTAGGAAAAAAAATGCCCCACTTTCAACACACTACGAAGTATTTGCCTTTTTAAAAAGAAACCTGTTGTTCAGAGTTTTAGCCTTGGCATTTAGCAAAGTGCCTAATACAATGGAATAAAGGGGAATACACAACGTCTACTTTATGTCAGACACTTTGCTACATGAAAAAGTAAAACGTGTCGCTTGAACGTTATTAAACACTTGTGATTTGATGCGGCCAGGCACAGAGGGAAGAATAAGTAATCTCAGTGGTTACACTGACTCAAACACAATAATCCTTGCAGGAAAGGCTGAAAAGAACAAACAGCACTAAAGTCTCAGGTTGACCTTCAGCACATCACTTTCCTTATCTGGATTGCATTTTTATTTTATTAAAGAAGTAAATGTCAACCGTATTTTCCCACAAGGCCGTTGTTAGGATCACATATATATGAATGAACTTCATAAGAACAATATAAGTAGAAGGCATTTATTATTTCTTCTTATCAACACAAATTCTATTTGCTAGAATGCAAAGGTAGATACAACTCAGTCTGTCTGATACAGGAGATCATGTTTTTCTCCTCTTCCTTTCCTCTGTCCGGTAAACTCATATTCTTTAGACCAGTGATTCTCTTCTGGGGGAACATTTAGCAAAAATGTCTGAAGACATTTTGGGTTGTCACACTGGGGGTTTGCTACTGACATCTACTGGGTAGAGGTGAGGGATGACAATAAACATTCTACAGTATACAAGACAGCCCCCTGCGACCAACAGTTATCCAGCCCAAAATGTCAATCATGCTGAGGGTGAGATACCTGCTTTTGTTTGAATGAAATTTTATCAAGTGTCTCTTAAGCCACAGGAAATATTAGTTCTCTGCTTTTGATATTCTCCTGAGAATATACAAAACATGTATCAGCAAGCATATCACTAATATTATGAGTTAATCTCCCCAGTTGACTGAGTTCTGTGAGGGCAGAGAGGTATATATATATATATATATATATATATATACTTTTTTTTTTTTTTAATTTTATTTATTTATTTATTTATGGCTGTGTTGAGTCTTCGTTTCTGTGCGAGGGCTTTCTCTAGTTGCGGCAAGTGGGGGCCACTCTTCATCGCGGTGCGCGGGCCTCTCACCATCGTGGCCTCTCCCGTTGCGGAGCACAGGCTCCAGACGCGCAGGCTCAGCAATTGTGGCTCACGGGCCCAGTTGCTCCGCGGCATGTGGGATCTTCCCAGACCAGGGCTCGAACCCGTGTCCCCTGCATTGGCAGGCAGACTCTCAACCACTGCGCCACCAGGGAAGCCCTATATATACTTTTTCATATTCTTTTCCATTATGGTTTACTACAGGATATTGAATATAGCTCCTTGTGCTCTGCAGAAGGACCTTGTTGTTTATCTATTTTATATATAATAGTTTGTATCCTCTAATCCCAAACTCCTCATTTATCCCTCCACCCACTTTCCTCTTTGGTAACCATAAGTCTGTTCTCTGTGTCTGTGAATCTGTTTCTGTTTTGTAAATAAGTTCTTTTGTATCATATTTTATATTCCACATGTAAGTGACATCGTGGTATTTGTCTTTCTCTGTTTGACTTCTTTTTTATGGCTGAGTAATAGTCCATTGTATATATATACCACATCTTCTTTATCCATTCATCTGTCAGTAGACACTTAGGTTGCTTCCATGTCTTGGCTGTTGTGAATAGTGCTGCTATGAACACTGGGGTGCAGGTATCTTTTAGAAATAGAGTTTTCTCCGGATATATGCCCAGGAGTGGGATTGCAGGATCATATGGTAACTCTATTTTTAGTTTTTAAAGGAACCTTCATACTGTTTTCATAGTGGCTACACCAGTTTACATTCACATCAACAGTGTAGGAGGGCTCCTTTTTCTCCACGAGAGGTTTTTTAAAAAACGTTTTTGTTTATCCTGATACTTCATACATTCCAGACACAGTATTTGTTCATGTATTTATTCATTCATTTCAGACCTTTTTTTAAGCATCACTATATGTCAGGTCCTCTTCTAGATTCTGGGGATATATATCTGGATAGACATGACAAAAATCCTTGTCCTGTTGGAATCTATTCTAGTAGGTGTAGACTACTTATTAAGAAATGTGCCAGAGTTAGTAATAAGTGTGAGAATAGACAAGGTCACAAAGAAACAATGATGTTGACTTTCTAAATTCGCTGAGTTAGACTGCAGTTAGCTAAGGAGTGAGAGAGACACGAGCAAGTTGCGCTAATTCGTTGGCAGTGAGATGAGTTAGCACACATTTCCTAGTTCAGTGGTTTACTAAATAATACTGTATTTTCCCTTGCATTCCATGCTTGCTGTCCTGCAGACGTGAGCTACCTCATCATCATCCTTTACTCCACACATGGGCCCCTACCGTTCACTGGTAGTGTGTGAACCAGAACTCCTGTGTGAAAATTAATTCTGTGTTTTAGAAAAATATTTTATGCAACAGGGAATGACTAATGAAGAGAAGTTTTCGTTTCTTGGGTACGTTCATTTTTATCCTAAATTTTGTTGTATTGGATATCGAGGTAAGTTTCCCTAGTTGAGCTTTTTCTGGTCTCTCAGGGCGCAAAGATGTGTACCCTCCAGTGATAAGGCTTCAGAAGAAATGGGAAGGAAATGAGAGGCTTTCATTGTGTACGCTGATGAAAGGTTAGAAAATCATGCAGGGAGCCAGAGTCTGAAGGAACTTTCTCTTAGTTTACTAAGAGGAGGAGCTACTTACCTCTAAATACAAGATACAGGAGGTTATAATAACTAGGATAGTCACTGGCCTTCAATCTTAAGGCGGAGCCAGCTAACTCACAGCCCTTATGAAATTAATCAGAGTGTAAATAAAATGAAGAGCCATTGAATCTTACAGAAACAGTAGACAGGAGCTATGATTTTCTCAGGTACATCTGGATTGATCACCCAGAAAGAAGATGAAGTAACCAAAATGCATTTTGTAGCTTTTCATTGATATGCCTCCATCAAAACGTATGAATTTTCAGGGAATTTGGGTCACAACTTAAGGAAGCTTTTCAGTGGCCCAGGCATGGCTCTTCCAGGAAGGTTAAACGGAATCGTTTCCATTTATGGAAGAGGTAGAAAGGCTTGGTAACCTCAAATTCCCTATGGTTTCTGCCTTTATGCTTAAAAACTCAGTGCTGGCATACACAGCCAAGCAGTGGCACTATGTCTAAATTGCAGGAGCAACTTCCAAAGCAACTTCTAATGTCACAGGCATAAGACAGTAGAGAATCCATGATGGTTCTGGGTTCCTCCTGGGAGGAGAATAGGAGGAAGGATCTAGAAGAGGGAAGCCTCTCACTACTGTACACACTGAGCCCACAGACACAGAGCTCCCTGCCTAATCAGGAACTCCGGGGGGTGGGGACCCACAGTCTGTTTTAACAAAACCTCCAGGTGACCTCTGATGTTCTCTCAAGTTCACGGATCACTGATATACACTAACGCTGGCCAAAGAAGATGTTAGTCCTGAAAATGTGAATAAATTAATGAAGTAATAGGTGTCACCCTTGGTGATCGCTGACTCAGTAGGGCTGCCTTAAGGGCTGGAAATTAGCATCCTCACATCTCCCAGGAGATGCTGCTTCTGCTGGCCTGGCGATCACTCTTTGAGAAGGATAACTATTTCGTCTATCCTTGTTTTTTTTTTTTAACGTTGTAAATACCAGGGTGAAAAAGTTTAAATGAACATGAAATAGTTCAGATGAAGATTCCATGTAAAATACATTATATTGATGGAAAGACATATGACTTGTAAATTTAAAGCAATGTTTATAAAGACATTATAATCAGTCTTCTGCTAATGTAATATTTTGAAAAAATCACTTTATTTCTTAAGAATAAGTATTAATAAATTATAATAAATATACATTTCACTTAATCATTTGGAGATATAGTATTAAAAATTTCACGCTGGATTAAAATATGTTGCCTTTGCTTTATAAATGACATAAGAAGGCCTATCTTTCAGTCACTTCCATTCAAGGGTACAAAACTAGTGCACATACCGAATAGAGTCAACTAAATATTAATAGGATAAAGAATAAATCAAATTAAGAAGAAATCACTTGTATGCTGGGAACACACCAAGTCCCTACTCAGTAAATTTGTTGAACACAAGTTATCCGTGATGAATGAAATGAAAATTTATGGTTCACATTGTAATAATCAGGAACTTAAAACATCCAGGAAATTAGAGTTAGGAAAAATGGCTAATATAACTGTTCTCAACTGCCCACTGGCAAATGCCCTTCACAGGGATTTTTCCAGTTTTGCATGACCTAGGAGCAGAGCTTCAGTCAACGTGCTCTACTTTTGTGTGTGTAATTATAGTGTAGAGCAACTTAATGGTTCCTTGAAATGGCTGTGCTTACTAAAACATATAATCTTAAACAAACTGTTACCCTAAGTAATATTATTTATTTTCCATTTTGGAATAAAAGAAGTTAGGAAACTTTCAATGGTGGTTGACCTAAACCCATTGATATTTGGCTTTAGAATGAATTTATGGACATACAGTTCAACACGGGTATTTCTGAACTTGAATATTACAGTATTTTTTGCAAAATAATGAAGGTGTACTGTGGATCCCCAGCCTAAAAGTTTTTAATTGGCTTCTCAGTCATCTTTCTAGCTCTAGAGTCTTTCTAGCTTCCATACCCCACTCTTCTTAGACCAGTGCAGAAAATCAGTTTTACTCATATTTCTGCATCATTCGTATTATCTTTTTTTACTGCTTGGTTGCTTGTTCATACTGCAGGTATAACATGGAGGAACAGCAAATGTTTGGTGTAAAAGAAGAGGTCTTTATACTGGTTAGGGAGTTACTTGTGTTTCAGTAGATGAACAGGAGTGTGAGTCAAACACTGAGGACACGAATGCATCACTAAACTCAACTCGTTGAATATTGGTTTGTAATGTGGTTGATGTGCAACTGATTTGCTTTAATTTTTATTTCTTTAGTTAGTTTTATGTAGCCATTTTGGAACAAGTCTTTATTCTAAATCAATTTACCAAACTACTGACTTTGACAAGCAGAGAATCTGGCATGCACTAGGCACTTCTCCCGTGTTAGAAGTGGTAGTTGTCTTTGTCTGACTTACTTCACTTAGTATGATGATCTCTAGGTCCATCCATGTTGCTGCAAATGGCATTATTTCATTCTTTTTATGGATGAGTAATATGATATCACTTATATATGGAATCTAAAAAAATGATACAAATGAAATTATTTACAAAACAGAAATAGACTCTCTGGAATGGAAAACAAACTTATGGTCACCAAAGGGGAAAGGGGGAGGGGGAAAAATGAATTAGGAGTTTGGGATTAAGAGATACACATGACTATATATAAAATAGATAAACAACAAGGACCTACTCTACAGCACAGGGAACTATGTCCAATATCTTCTAATTACCTATAATGGAAAAAAATCTGAAAAAGAATATATATATTATATATATACAAAATATATGTATATAAAACTGAATCACCTTGCCATACACCTGAAACATTGTGAATCAACTATACTTCAATTAAAAAAAAGAAAAAGATACACACTTTCAAAAAAAATTTGTAGTCATTACTATGATCTTTCCTCCATTCCCTTACTTTTTCCTATTTCTTGATGAATGCTCTCTTCACCTTCACCCTTTTTAAATTTCAGGATAGATTTCTTTAGGAAGTTACAGTTTTGAACATTTGGGGCTGAGGTTTTAAAGCATTTTACTCCTATTACAAATAATGCTTAACTAAATATCTCATCTATTATGACTAAAAGCACTTCTGTGTGGTCACTGAATAATGTGCCTCCTTCACCTGCAAAGATATCCATGTCCTAATCCCTGGAACCTGCGGACCTGTGAATGTGTTACCTCCCATGGCAAAAGGGACTTTGCAGAGGTAATTAAGTGAAGGACTTGGATATAGAGAGATTATCCTGGATTATCCAGGCGGCTCAGTCTAATCACATGGGTCTTTTACAAGTGGATAACCTTCCCTGCCTGTGGTCAGAGGGGGAAGTGTGACTTTGGAAGAAAGGCACGGAGACATGTGATGTTTCTGATTTTGAAGATGGAGGAAGAAGGCAGGAGACAAAGCATGCGGGTGGCCACGAGAGGCGGGAAGGGCAATGAACAGCCTCTTCTCGAGCCTTCGGACAGCAACACAGCACTGCCTACATCAAGATTTTAGCCCAGTGAGACCTGCGGCGGACTTCAGACTTACAGAACTGTGAGATAATAAATTCGTGTTGCTTTAAGCCACTAAGTTTGTGGCAATTTGTTACAGCAAAAACAGGAACTTAGTGCAATAGAGTAAGACTGTGGGATATACTTTAATAATGAAAACTAGTAAAGAGTTACAGAGTCTTTGTTTTGATCCACAATAATAGTTAATCACCAATAAACTCTTAAGAGCCCAACACGTGGTTTTTCCCAAACACTGCCTGGCCAGCATGGTCACCCACCCGGGTGCAGAGTGTGTAGAATTCAGATGGTAGACTCTTCTGGAAACATGCTCTTCTGTGTACTTCGCTTTGGTCTCTTTCAGATTTTATGATTGGTAAGAGGGCAGGATGTCTCCTTTTCTTGCTCAGTCTCATCTTTCCAAGATTATGAAAATATAAAAGCAAACATTAGCATTTTTTTTCTTTTTCCAAATTAATATTCTTCATTGCTCTCAACTGTCTTTGTGACCTAGAATTCTGCATTTCTCATAAACTGAATATAGAAGTCCATAACTTTTGAGGTGGACCATTTCTAAAGTCTTTATGGAATTTGTTACAATATTGCTTCTGTTTTCTGTTTTGGTTTTTTGGCTGTGAGGCATGTGGGATCTTAGCCCCCTGACCAGGGATTGAACCCACACCCCCTGCATTGGAAGGCGAAGTCTTCACTACGGGACCGCCAGGGAAGTCCCAGAAGTCCATAACTTTGATCCAAGGTGCAATGTGTTTTTATACTTGTTTTTGCTCAGTATGGAATCACAAGGACCTAGTTTTCTTCTCCTTTTCTTCCCTCTCTTTGATCCAGTCTTTTAATTTCTTATTCTCTCCTTATCTCTCTAGGAATTTGTGATAAATTGCATACGTTATAATACAGCATCAGACAGTTCCACTGGTAGCATTGTAAGCTGTTGTTTTCAAAGCTTCTGCTTCTCACCCCCGATCAGCCTAGCCTGAACCTGAGTGGCTTCCCTTCCTCTGTCTTCAGGGGGGCTCTCAAGTAGTTAGAGTAAACTGTGTCCCTCCTTTTGGTTACAGGGTCACAGTTCTGGGACATACCAGTAGCTTGGCATCTGATCATCATAAGGGCAGGAGGCGTATCATGCTTACCACATCCCTAGGGACATCTGTGAAATGGGTATGCAGACTGGCTGTCACATCCCTGTTTCCCAAGAACTCATACCACATTCTTACCTTTTCTTAGAGCTCTCTGGCTTCCCCCCCAGTCATTTTGGTGTTGAGACAGGTCATTTAATGGGAATGTCTTTGAAAAGCATTGGCACTGTGCTTTCCCCAGTGGTTCTCAAACTAGTGAGTATCAGAATCACCTGAAGAGCTTGCTGAAACGCATTTCTTGTGCCTGTAATATCTAGAATAGTCTCTCTCCCTCTATTTGCCTACCTCTCACACCCCGGCCCCGGTTACAGCCTGGCAACTGTTCCTCTTCTGCCCCTGTTAAAAATTAATCTTTCCGCTCTCAATTTATAACATACAAGGTGTTTCCTCTGACCTTGATCTTCTCTCCCCCAGGCCATTCTTTCTGATTCATCTCCCCTTTATGCGCTCCAATTTTTGCTTCCTCTGTCTTTGTCTTGAGTGTCTCTTCCTAGAAATACACAGAACTAGAGAGCTAGCAGGACCACTGGTGACTCTCAGGTCAGATGGTGCAAATGTCCACGTGTAGGGCAACTGCCTCTACACCCAAGGCACAGGTGGGGAGTGGGCTCTTCACCCTCTGACTCAACAGAAAGATCCTGGAGGGAAAGAACCTCAATAATTAAAAAGTGCTAAACAGTGTTAAGATGTTAAGAAAGAATGTTAGCTTCTTTCTCTGTGAGATCGAGGGGGACTAAGAATAGCTCTGGCAGTGAGAAATTAAAGTCAGCAAGGCAAAGCATGTGAAAATGTTAGGTGAAGATTTAGGGGCCGCGATTTGATTTACTGACCGTCCTGGGTCAGCCAGGTGGCCTGGTACAGTGACCCTAAGACCACTGGCTGTAAAATCATTAGCCTGTGGGGTAGCAGAGCCCAAGACCAGTCTAGGAGAGAACTAGACGGGTAATTGCTGATGGTTGTTAGAAAGTGTTTCAGGACAGGACAGTTGGGGCAGGGGTGAGAGACTCTTCCTGGAAGTTTCACATTTAAGTAAAGCGACCTGGTTTCTTTGAACCAATCTTCATCCAGATGCATTGTAGCAAAAGAGAAATATATATGTAAAAAATCACAAAAAGGAAGACATACATTCGCCTCCACCTTCTCTTCCTGTGTCCAGATCAGAGTTCACTCTCAAATCTCCTTAGAACCTTAATTCTGACATGGATTTTTCTGACAGTCTCATTTATTGGGACATAGGGCTCTTTGAGGAGTACCCAGTTGTCTAACTATCAGCTCGGGCAACAGAGAGCCCCGCCTGGCTTCTCTGTGTTACTTCAGGTCTTTAGAATGCATCAAATAAGTTTCAGTAAAAGCTTTATTTTTAGTGGATAATGCACCGTGGGTGTAGCAAGAGCACAGGAGATGGAGTTAGACACCCGGGCTTCAAATCCTGGCCCAGGTACTATGAGAACCTATTTCCATGATCTGTACGATGGAAAAGTAATGATAAACTCAGAAAGTAACAAGGATTAAATGGGATACTATTTCTAAAGAGCCTAGTAGGTTCATGCATGGATCTTGGTAGGTGCTCAGGGGTATTAGGTGCTTAGTAGGTGCTGTTCTTTCTTTGTAGTGCTGTCTGTCATATCCATCATGTAATGATCTCAACATCTCTCTGAAGAGCAGGACCAGGGCCATGGTGAGGCACATGGTGGTTCAAAAGCAGGGTCATATCCTATTTTAATTAAAAATGTGATGTTTTGTTCAGCATGGATATTTCTGCATTAATATTTATTTTAAAATATTGTATTGAAATATTATCTTGATTCTGAGTTTTCTGGCACTCCCTTAAATTCTGTGCCTAAGGCTAGTGCCTCACTTGCTGCATTCATTCTGGTCAGGGGTGTAAACAGGAGAATGATGCTCTCCTTATTTTGTAGATAGAAAGTCTAGATGCAGTGACTTCCACTGCCACTAGCATCCGCTGTTTGTGGGAACAGCCGGCATTATTAGGGGGTTATCTCTACAAATCACCGGCCTCACAGCTACGCTCCTAACTCTTTAAGAGCCTTCTCATCCCTTGGTCTCTCCCCAGCAACCAGAAAACGCTGTGATTCCATCAGAGGCTCCAGCTGACTCGTAATGTGGTGACTTGTCACACTTCACTGAGCCAGCTCCATCTCATTCTGCCGGATCCTGGAGTTCTGGGCTCCTGGTGGGTACAGTCTCCAGGGACGCTGAGTTGTAGCCTCTGCATTAACATCCTCTGCTTTTCTATCTGCTGCTCCGTTACACAATCACCTCCTCTCCTGCTGTTAGAGAAAAGAGTGCATTGATCCCAGAGAGAAGGGAGGCGCAGCTGTTGAAATCAAGGGGAAAACAAAGCTTGCATCTTCCTCTGACGTGAGAGCCTCACTGTTCTAGGTTTGCTCTCCAGAGATGCAGCATTTTGCTTTTCAGGCAGATGGCTAGCACCGACACCCTGCAACATACAGACCCCACCTCCCCATCGAGTACACGTCCACCAGGTGTGGGGAAGCGGAGCTGATAAGAAGTGTCGGTTCAAGTGCATCGATTTACAGCTGCGAAATTGTTTCAGTGTCTGTGTTTTGCTTAAACCAAATGATTCTTTGCATATAAGCTTTAAAATTGATACAAATTCCTTAGACCAGTAGGAGTTGTTGCTGAATAGGCATTGCATCCTAATACAGCCTGGTACCAGGCCCTCCTCCCTTTCTTGAGTGTCTGTTTAAGCCCAAGTAGCTCAGATCTTGTCCTGAAAGGGCTTTAAAAATCAAGATAATGTGACACTGAGGTGGCAAGCCTAAGTATATAAGCCCTTTGTGTGTGTGTGTGTGTGTGTGTGTGTGTGTGTGTGTATAGGTTGAAATATTGATTTGAATGGGTCTGTTAAACTGAGTATTCTGTTAAAATATAGAACGTTCTTCTTTTCTCCCAGGATTTGGTCCAGCCTGAACATTTTCTTGCTCAGTGCCCCACTAACCAGTCATTTCTTCATGCTGATCCTATTGTAGAACGATTTTATTTCATCTGTGCTCTGTTCTATGACCTTGCTACTGTTTGGCACACTTTTGTGGTTTCACACAGCTCATTACAATCCGATGTGTTTCAAAATGTTCTGTAAATCAGAGTATGCTTGAAGTGCAATGAAAAAGTAACAAAGATCATGAAGATGCTATGAAACCTAGCATGAGTTTTTATGGAAAGAAGTTCCAACTTCTAAAGTCTGTATGTAGAGTATTAAAGAACTTTTTTTTTAAATTGCCAGGTATTTTTCTAGCACATGAGGAAATTCCAGAAAGCAAATACATAGTTTGGGTCAAGTGAGGTCTTGAATGTTCAATAAAGCTCATTAGGTTTCTTCTTCTGAAGAACCTTGGACCAAAGTTGGCCTCCAAGCAATTAGTCACCGTTCCTTCTCAGGTTCCTAAAGGACACCCCCAGGGAATAAAATCTTGGCCTGTAAGAGATGAACGTCCAGAAGGGGATGAGTAGGACACCTCTGGGTTCCTGATGTCTTCCCTTGAGACGCTTCCTCGGGGGTCTCTGCTCCGGTACGATGCTGTCGTGGTGGGGCTGTGACAGTGCCACTCTGAGGACAGCGCTGTTCCTGGGGAAAAGCAGGACGTCAGTACAGTGTTTGTCCCCGTGCCTGGCTCTCCTGCCCCAGCTTGTGCGACACTCGTACCCCAGCAGCCCCGTGGCGCTGCCCTACAGGGTACGAGCGTAAAGGAACACAGCGGAACAAATCGTATTCCAAAATAACTCAAGATCTATTCTGGAATCCCTCAGTACCCTGAAGGGAATAAATACATAGTTTCTCAAAATATCTTAAGTTCTTACTAATTTTCTCTCCCCTCTGTTGCCTTCATGCCCTGTGGCTGCTCTCTCTCCTTTCTCCCTAGTCTTTTTTTTTTTTTTCTGTAAAATTCCATCAGTCCTCTTCCTTTTGCCTGTCTTATCATCCTCTTTTTCTTCCTCTTTCTTTCTGATTCTTAACCACAGAGCACGGCAACAGGCAGACAAAGCAGGACCGTCCTTGGAAGGGAGGAGAAAGAAGAGGCTGAATAAAGTCAAACAAATCATATCTAGTGCTCAGGGGGGAGAGGAAAAGCTGAACACAGTTGCATTTCAGTGACTTTTATCCGTCAAAAATAGAAGCTTCCAGCGGGCAGGGTTCTTGTGCTGCCAGCGGCTGTGTAAAGGGAATACAGAGCTGTGGACCAGCAGGAGTTTTGGAGTCAGGCATTCATCTTCTTTATTTAGAATATCAAGGGTAGCAGATTTATAACCTTTATATTGATGTTATGAGTTCAAGTCCCACTCCCCCACCCCCATCATTTTCATGATTCTGTTTCCAGGAAGCTACTTAACAGATTTGTAATTTTAGAAATGTGCAGGTCTCTATGTTAATTTCATTGTTACACTCAAAAAAACCTTGATGAATAAGTGAATAGAAATCTCATCATAATGATTCTTTAATGTTTCATTCTTTTATAAAATGTTCTATTAAATATTCACATAAATAGATTCAGCTATAGCTATTTTCATGGGCTGTATGTATATGCTCTTATAGTCTCAAGGAAATAAATTTCTAAAGGTCATTTGAGACTCTCTTATAGACTCAAAGCTATTCAGAGGTCCAAGATAAAGAATGATGATATTGTTAAACCTGTTTTTTTGTGGTTTTGTTTTGTTTTTTTTGCTGTCCTATGCTTTCATTGTACCTTATTGGGGTTGTAGTCAGAATTCAATCAAATAAGAAAATATAGATTTTTCAGTCTCCCATCTGGAGGGATATTTACATTTCTAATTTCATAACAAGTGTTTAATGTGCAAAAATTAAGCAAACTATTAATAAATTAGGAATTAGAAGAACTTTTACTGAAGAGAATGTGGGCTTCCTAGAAACTCAGATCTGGGTTCTAATCCCAGAACTGGCTACACAAATGTGGGCCAATTACTTAGCATTTCTGAGCCTCAAGTATGATCAGTGCATAAGGATACTTATCTCATTGTGAGGAATAAATGAGGTGCAATGCATTGCCAAGTGCAAGCCATATCTATCTCATACTAATATAGCATAATTTAGATTTCATTTTTCACTACAGAAAACTTTATGCTTGGATCTTTTTCACAATCAATCAAGCTCCCAGTTATAAAAGATGTAAATGACTATATAGAAGGAAAGAAAATTAACCAGTTTATATATTCTTTGTGGGTAGTTATATAATACAACAATGCACAAATGCTTGGTACATAAATGTAAAAGCCATAAATGAAAAGCATGAACATTTTTGCTACTTGTGATTTTTATGTAACTATATGGGTGGCATGGAAACCAATTTTATTTTGACTTATGTTATAAAGCTGTTGCCAAACACCCTGTGCTTAAGTCATGCTTCACATGGAGATAGTATTGCCTAGTGCGTTTCTATGTAATGTGGATCTTAATTTTCCCCTGTGATACCAGAATTGCAAGGTGAACCCACTGAAATTTACACTGAGCATTCACTTATATTTTCAATTGAGACTAACCTCAGGAGCCTGGGTTGTTATGGCTACAAAGGCAAGAGAGTTACTGTGAGGGAAGAGAAATGGATAGGAGAGAGAGCTGGAGAGCATTTTATATCTGCTTCCACACCTTTCCTCCAGGCTGCCCCAAAGTTCCTGTCCAGGACTCAGACTGAACCTGTGGCATTGGTGAGATAGGAATCAACCAGAGACGTCAGTGAAGTTGGATTCCTGAGGTCTCCTTGAAATGGCCTCTTCCTGTTCACTATTTTGCCAAGAAAAGAATCAGATAGAGCGGAAGGATAAGAAACTATCTTGAGGACCCCTTCTGGTCTGCAACCACAAAGTTTAGGTTAATCTTTCCCCTGAATACATCCCTTTCAGCCCTCTCTCGTTGCCCACTGACCTTCCCTAGCTAACTGCTCTCCCTGTGCCTTGACACCTCTTGCTGTTGAAGATTTGTTGATTGGTTGCAGCTATCTCACGGTGATTATGTTCAGGGCCGTGTCGACACAAACTAACTCCTTGGTCTCCTTGCTTCATCTTTGAAGCCATGTGGTGGCATGTCCTCCCCAGAACACTGATCTTTGCAACCTGGGCCAGAGTGGTTCGATTAGCCCATTGATTTTTACCATCCAGTAGACTTTACAAAGTCAAGATGTCTGTTGTTTTTCTTGGCTTCCAATAAGTTTGCCTGAAAACAAATTATCCGTAGACAAAGATATATTCCTTTTATTAAAGTATATTATTTTTCTTAGGGATTTGGAGGCTCAATCAATAATGGTGGTTTGAATGGAAATCTCTCATATAGTTGACCTAGTATTGCCGAAAATTATAAAGTGTACTGGACGCATAATACCTTTTTCTCACCTTCTAACAAGGAGAGTTCATAATGTGTATGCTTGTTAACTCACTTACTGTCTCCCTCCCATACCAGATCATAAGCTCTCTGAAGACAAGAAAAGTCATTCCTCTTCTGTTTACTCCTATATTCCTAGTATTTATCATTAAGCCTAAGATATAACAGAGGCTTAATATATGGTAAATAATCTAATGAACTGAATAATCCAGAGCCTTTCCCCATCATTATTATTAAATAGTTGTCTTGAGTCCCAAAGAACGTATTAGTTCTATTTCTATTTTGGTCATTATCCTGTACGGATAAATGATGGGAGTAGAGAGAAAAAACAATTTTGTTTCATAAATCATACCATTCCAAAGATTTCCAATTTTTTCTCTTGTAAAAATCTCCAAGTCAGATATCCCTATAGCTTTCTACTCTGGGTTAGGTTCTTTAAAATCATAAAATGAAGAGCGACAATAGGCATTAGTGATGTAGTTTAATTTGCTTAAGCTTTGAGAGTTTTTAATGACATAATTCATGTCAATCTACATACACAGTGTTACAGTGGTTCAAGTTATTTCATTTCTCAAATGCATTTACTTCAAGACATTTTGTTCATTTGATTAAATCTAGTGTAAGAAAGTATCATGTACCTATTTGATCAGTACATAAAATCTTCTGCTTTCTGTGTTGCTTCCTCCCTTTTTCAGAATAAATAGTAAAATAGAGAATTTTTTTTTTGTTCCCAGAAGTTCATAATGATCTTAAGATTGGATGAGGAATGAATGTTTTAAATTAACTGCCTTCTTCCTACTCCCCAGAGCTTTTTACAACATAGTAACAGAGCTCTTTATCTGCTGGATCCAGACGTTTCTGGAATCAGCTAAGCTCTACCAGACCTCAGAATGAATGCTTGTGTCACTTCACCAATGTATTCCTCAAAGGACTGAATATGGTCAGAGGGAACCTGTAAGAGGGGTAGTTTGTAGATATGGGATTTTTAGTTAATGAGGATGAGATGGAGAAAGTCTTTGCATTCTAAGTTATACTATTATAAAAGGAAAGATATCTGATATTATGCATAATGACAGTGAATTCACCAAATCAGCCTTTTTTTAGACCTAAGAACATCTGTTCCAAAGAGATCTGGCCACTTGACTTTGAAGAAAGACACACATGGCAGGCAACACAAGAGTCCTATTCTGCCCTCCTCTTTGAAGTGCTTGTTAGTTGATTTTTGGATAATTTCCCAAGCCAGTGAAGTCACCACGTGTGCTGTGACAATCATGTCACCACTGTTTGTATATAAATGAGGCGTGTTTGATTTCCGCACTGATGAGCTGTGGGTTTCTACCACGCACGGGGCGTGTGTCCTGTGAGCCTTGTCTCCAGCTGAGCGCTCCTTCCCCTGTGGGCAGAGGTGGCGTCTTCCTGTTTCATAAAATCCAGAGCCAGCCAAGCAGGAGACTTGCAAAGCCGGGAACGCCTGGGCACTGTGCTCAGGATTAACATTGAGGGAGGGGTTTAGGTAACATGGTTTGTTGGATGAAATTTGTTTACACCTTCGAATTTCTCCTCCTTCAATCTTCATTTATTCTGAAAGCAGAAGGACATTTGTTATTTAAAGCTTTAAAAAGGAAAAAAGAAATCCCCTGCAGTGAAGACTCAAGGGCCAGGGCAATGGCTCATTTTCTCAGTGTCCTCAGTGCCTGGAGCGTTTGCTTTTACATCGTAAGCATTCGATAAATGCTTGAGGAAGGAAGGGAGGGAGGAAGAGAGAAAAGGCAGTGGCACAGCTGCCTTTTGAAAGGCACACTTTACTTTTCTTCCTTAATTTATCTTCCTTTCTGTTTTGAGGGTGATCTAATGTGACAGTTGGCAGAGCTGTGTTGTACCTTAGAGAACAAGTAGGAGAGAAGTTTGGGTGTGCCTGGGATCAAGTGATACCAAATCAAAACCTGGAGTGTTATTTTCCAAATAAAGGGTGATGAATAATCAGAGAACATAACTGCTTCTATTAGCTTCTCTGTTGAAAGAAAAAGGGTGCCTAAGATTTTTACCTTCTTTAGTGGCGCAAAAATCAAAACCATTTTGAGATGTTGCTTTAGAAATATCAATAGCCTGGCATAGGATAAATGCATGTAAGTTTTGAGGGTGATGAGCCAATAAACTAAGTCAAATACACATATGCGTGCGTGCGCACACACACACACACACACACACACACACACACACACCTGCATTCCATCTATATCTAAACCCGTCTTTGATCTTAAAGGCTATAACTGGCAAATTGGATTATACTAAGCAAGCAAAAGGTGGGTAGTTTAATAAATGAGATAGCCATATGCTAAAATGTTTCTAAACTTCTAGTATAGATTTGGCA
Source organism: Balaenoptera acutorostrata (assembly GCF_949987535.1). Classification (NCBI taxonomy): domain Eukaryota; kingdom Metazoa; phylum Chordata; class Mammalia; order Artiodactyla; family Balaenopteridae; genus Balaenoptera; species Balaenoptera acutorostrata. The sequence goes on from NC_080081.1 coordinate 9,086,981, forward strand.
CTTTTCACAGATTTAGGAAAGTACACCTGCCATTTTTGGCTTTTCTTTTTGTGTGCCTAGAATGGGAAAATTTGAGGGATTCAAAATAGTTTCAAGCCGGCATTATTTCTACTGCTGCTGCTGCTGCTACTGCTGCTGCCGCCACCGCCGCCACTACTACTGCTGACAGAGCTGCTGCAAGTGAACATCGCCACCCGGGATACCCACCTTTGTGGCATCTCCTGCGCGCCCTGGCCCCACATGGACCTGCCAGCCCCAGGGAACAAAAGCGGAGGCCCCTCTCCCTCTCCTGCTGCAGCCGGAGGATGAGTCCAGAGGGCTGAGTGGAGAGGGTGGTCCTCAGTGGTGGGGGGAGGGGAAAGGTCTTGGTGCTCTGGCTGGGTGTCAGGCCTGAGCCTCTGAGGTGGGAGAGCTGAGTTCAGGACATTGGTCCACCAGAGACCTCCCGGCCCCACATAATATCATTCAGCGAGAGCTCTCCCAGAGATCTCTCTCTCAACGCTAAGACCTAGCTCCACTCAACGACCAGCAAGCTCCAGTGCTGGATGCCCCATGCCAAACAAGACAGGAACACAACCCCACCCATTAGCAGAGAGGCTGCCTAAAATCATAATAGGCCACAGACACCCCAAAACACACCGCCGGCTGTGGCCTTGCCCACCAGAAAGATAAGATCCAGCCCCACCCACCAGAACAAAGGCACCAGTCCCCTCCACCAGGAAGCCTACACAAGACACTGAACCAACCTCACCCACTGGGAGCAGACACCAAAAACAATGGGAACTATGAACTTGCAGCCTGCGAAAAGGAGACTGCAAACACAGTAAGTTAAGCAAAATGAGAAGACAGAGAAATATGCAGCAGTTGAAGGAGCAAGGTAAAAACCCACCAGACTGAACAAATGAAGAGGAAATAGGCAGTCTACCTGGAAAGAATTCAGAGTAATGATAGTAAAGATGATCCAAAATCTTGGGAATAGAATGGAGAAAATACAAGTAATGTTTAACAAGGACCTAGAAGAACTAAAGAGCAAACAAACAATGATGAACAACATAATAAATGAAATTAAAAATTCTCTAGAAGGAATCAATAGCACAATAACTGAGGATAAGTGACCTGGAAGATAAAATAGTGGAAATAACTACCGCAGAGCAGAATAAAGAAAGAAGAATGAAAAGAATTGAGGACAGTCTCAGAGACCTCTGGGACAACATTAAATCCACCAACATTTGAATTATAGGGGTCCCAGAAGAAGAAGAGAAAAAGAAAGGGTCTGAGAAAATATTTGAAGAGATTATAGTTGAAAACTTCCCTAACATGGGAAAGGAAATAGTCAATCAAGTCCAGGAAGCACAGAGAGTCCCATACGCAAGGGAAAGGCAACAAATAACATACAAGGGAATCCCCATAAGGTTAACAGATGATCTTTCAGCAGAAACTCTGCAAGCCAGAAGGGACTGACAGGACATATTTAAACTGATGAAAGGGAAGAACCTACAACCAAGATTACTCTACCCAGCAAGGATCTCATTCACATTTGACAGAGAAATTAAAACCTTTACAGACAAGCAAAAGTTAAGAGAATTCAGCACCACCAAACCAGCTTTACAGCAGATGCTAAAGGAACTTCTCTAGGCAGGAAACACAACAGAAGGAAAAGACCTACAAAACAATTTAAAAAATGGTAATAGGAACATACATATTGATAATTACCTTAAATGTAAATGGATTAAATGCTCCAACCAAAAGACATAGACTGGCTGAATGGATACAAGACAAGGCCTGTATATATGCTGTTTACAAGAGACCCACTTAGGATCTAGGGACACATACAGACTGAAAGTGAGGGGATGGAAAAATATATTCCATGCAAATGGAAATCAGAAGAAACCTGGAGTAGCAATCCTCATATCAGACAAAATTGACTTTAAAATAAAGACTATTGCAAGAGACAAAGAAGGGCACTATATAATGATCAAGAGATCAATCCAAGAAGAAGATATAACAATTGTAAATATTTATGCACCCAACATAGGAGCACCTCAATACATAAGGCAAATGCTAACAGCCATAAAAGGGGAAATTGACAGTAACACAATCATAGTAGGGGACTTTAACACCCCACTTTCACCAATGGACAGATTATCCAAAATAAAAATAAATAAGGAAACACAAGCTTTAAATGATACGTTAAGCAAGACGGACTTAATTGATATTTATAGGACATTTCATCCAAAAACAGAATACACTTTCTTCTCAAGTGCTCATGGAACATTCTCCAGGATAGATCATATCTTGGGTTACAAATCAAGCCTTGGTAAATTTAAGAAAATAGAAATCATATAAAGTATCTTTTCCAACCACAACGCTATGAGACTAGATATCAATTACAGGAAAAAAACTGTAAAAAATACAAACATATGGAAGCTAAGCAATATGCTATTAAATAACCAAGAGATCACTGAAGAAATCAAAGAGGAAATCAAAAAATACTTAGAAACAAATGACAATGAAAACATGATGACCCAAAACCTATGGGATGCAGGAAAAGCAGTTCTAAGAGGGAAGTTTATAGCAATACAATCCTACCTCAAGAAACAAGAAACATCTCAAATAAACAACCTAACCTTACACCTAAAGCAATTAGAGAAAGAAGAACAAAAAAACCCCAAAGTTAGCAGAAGGAAAGAAATCATAAAGATCAGATCAGAAATAAATGAAAAAGAAATGAAGGAAACAATAGAAAAGATCAATAAAACTAAAAGCTGGTTCTTTGAGAAGATAAACAAAAGTGATAAACCATTAGCCAGACTCATCAAGAAAAAAAGGGAGAAGACTCAAATCAACATAATTAGAAATGAAAAAGGAGAAGTAACAACTGACACTGCAGAAATACAAAGGATCATGAGAGATTACTGCAAGCAACTATATGCCAATAAAATGGACCACCTGGAAGAAATGGACAAATTCTTAGAAAAGCACAACCTTCTGAGACTGAACCAGGAAGAAATAGAAAACATAAACAGACCAATCACAAGCACTGAAATTGAGACTGTGATTAAAAATCTTCCAACAAACAAAAGCCCAGGACCAGATGGCTTCACAGGTGAATTCTATCAAACATTTAGAGAAGAGCTAACACCTATCCTTCTCAAACTCTTCCAAAATATAGCAGAGGGAGGAACACTCCCAAACTCACTCTATGAAGCCACCATCACCCTGATACCAAAAGCAGACAAAGATGTCACAAAAAAAGAAAACTACAGGCCAATATCACTGATGAACATAGGTGCAAAAATCCTCAACAAAATACTAGCAAACAGAATCCAACAGCACATTAAAAGTATCATACACCATGATCAAGTGGCGTTTATCCCAGGAATGCAAGGATTCTTCACTATACACAAATCAGTCAATGTGATACACCATAATAACAAATTGAAGGATAAAAACCATATGATAATCTCAGTAGAGGCAGAAAAAGCTTTAAACAAAATTCAACACCCATTTATGATAAAAAAAACTCTCCAGAAAGTAAGCTAGAGGGAACTTACCTCAATATAATAAAGACCATATATGACAACCCACAGCCAATATCGTTCTCAATGGTGAAAAACTGAAACCATTTCCTCTGAGATCAGGAACAAGACAAGGTTGCCCACTCTCACCACTGTTATTCAACATAGTTTTGGAAGTTTTAGCCACAGCAATCAGAGAAGAAAAAGAAATAAAAGGAATCCAAATCAGAAAAGAAGTAAAACGGTCACTGTTTGCAGATGACATGATAGTATACGTAGAGAATCCTAAAGATGCTACCAGAAAACTACTAGAGCTAATCAATGAATTTGGTAAAGTGGCAGGATACAAAATTAATGCACAGAAATCTCTTGCATTCCTATACACTAATGATGAAAAATCTGAAAGAGAAATTAAGGAAACACTCCCATTTACCATTGCAACAAAAAGAATAAAATACCTAGGAATAAACCTACTTAAGGAGACAAAAGACCTGTATGCAGAAAACTATAAGAAACTGATGAAAGAAATTAAAGATGATACAAACTGATGGAGAGATATACCAAGTTCTTGGATTGGAAGAATCAACATTGTGAAAATGACTATACTCCCCAAAGCAATCTACAGATTCAGTTCAATCCCTATCAAACTACCAATGGCATTTTTCACAGAACTAGAACAAAAAATTTCACAATTTGTATGGAAACACAAAAGACCCTGAATAACCAAAGCAATCTTGAGAAAGAAAAACAGAGCTGGAGGAATCAGGCTCCCTGACTTCACACTATACTACAAAGCTACAGTCATCAAGACAGTATGGTACTGGCACAAAAACAGATATATAGATCAATGGAACAGGATAGAAAGCCCAGAGATAAACCCATGCACCTGTGCTCAACTAATCTATGACACAGGAGGCAAGAATATACAATGGAGAAAAGACAGCCTCTTCAGTAAGTGGTGCTGGGAAAACTGGAAAGCTACATGTAAAAGAATGAAAGTAGAACACTTCCTAACACCATACACAAAAATAAACTCAAAATCGATTAAAGACCTAAATGTAAGGCCAGACACTGTAAAACTCTTAGAGGAAAACATAGGAAGAACGCTCTTTGATATAAATCACAGCAAGATCCTTTTGACCCACCTCCTAGAGTAATAGAAATAAAAACAAAAAGAAACAAATGGGACCTAATGAAACTTAAAAGCTTTTGCACAGCAAAGGAAACCATAAACAAGATGAAAAGACAACCCTCAGAATGGGAGAAAATATTTGCAAATGAAGCAACTGACAGAGGATTAATCTCCAAAATATACAGGCAGATCATGCAGCTCAATGTCAAATAAACAAACAATCCAATCCAAAAATGGGCAGAAGACCTAAATAGACATTTCTCCAAAGAAGATATACAGATTGCCAACAAACACGTGAAAGGATGCTCAACATCACTAATCATTAGAGAAATGCAAATCAAAACTACAATGAGGTATCACCTCACAGCGGTCAGAACGGCCATCATAAAAATATCTACAAACAATAAATGCTGGAGAGGGTGTGCAGAAAAGGGAACCCTCTTGCACTGCTGGTGGGAATGTAAATTGGTACAGCCACTATGGAGAACAGCATGGAGGTTCCTTAAAAAACTAAAAATAGAACTACCATATGACCCAGCAATCCCACTACTGGGCATATATCCCGAGAAAACCATAATTCAAAAAGCGTCATGTACCACAATGTTCATTGCAGCACTATTTACAGTAGCCAGGACATGGAAGCAACCTAAGTGTCCATCGACAGATGAATGGATCAAGAAGATGTGGCACATATATACAATGGAATATTACTCAGCCATAAAAAGAAACGAAATTGATTTATTTGTAGTGAGGTGGATGGACCTAGAGACTGTCAAACAGAGTGAAGTAAGTCAGAAAGAGAAAAACAAATACTGTATGCTAACACATATATATGGAATCTAAAAAAAAAAAAAAAAGTTTCTGGTGAACCTAGGGGCAGAACAGGAATAAAGACGCAGATGTAGAGAATGGACTTGAGGACATGGGGAGGGGGAAGGGTAAGTGAGAGAGCAGCATTGACATATATACACTACCAGATGTAAAATAGCTAGTGGGAAGCAGCTGCATATCACAGGGAGATCAGCTTGGTGCTTTGTGACCACCTAGAAGTGTGGGTTAGGGAGGGTGGGAGGGAGTTGCAAGAAGGAGGGGATATGCGGATATATGTATATGTATAGCTGATTCACTTTGTTATACAGCAGAAGCTAACACAAAATTGTAAAGCAATTATACTCCAATAAAGATGTTAAATTAAAAAAAAATAGTTTCAACCCTTGGAATATGGTGAGTATTTAAAGTATCATTAGAATTATCTTTCCTGTTAGCTATTGAGGATATTAACAAAGACAAATGTTAGAGGAAATTTGCTTAAATATCCCTTTTTCTCCTCCTTTAATCTTTATTTTTTTCTGAAAAATGAGGAATATATGTCATTTAAAGCTTAAAAGGGAAAACCTATTCCCCTGCTGAACTATAATAAGTATAATAAATGTGTGTCACACTTATGCTGTTTTATAAGTATGTGTGTGTGTGTATACCATATATATGTCTATATGTGTGTATGTGTGTGTATTCATTTTATTTTTCAAGTTCAGTGAATTCTTATTATTTAGCAAGTTGGTTTACTGATTGCTCTTATTTGAAAGGCTGACTGTAAGTCCTGTCTTGACCTGGGAATTAATGAGGGGAGTTGGGCAGAGTTAATCCCTGTGCTGAACATTAAACACATGGATGGTTTATGGATGGTTTTGTCCTTCCCATTATTGAAAGTTAGGTTGTTGGCACAGTGCCGTGAAAGAAGGGTTAAAGTTTACTTTAAGTTCAAATGTTTGTTTGCTTCTTACCAGGTATATAACCTGGAGATATAATCTACTTACAAATCAAGTGAGTTTTGGAAGTCTGATATTAAGATTAGATTAGAATGTATATTATCTATCTATCTATCTATCATTCCTCACATAGCGACTACTCAATAAAAAAGGTAAATGGTTAATTGGTATAATTATTTAAAATCTTTCTCTGAAAACTTTCCAATTTGATCTATCCCATCTCTGAAATATCACTCTTGCTTTCTTTACTAGTTATCTGGCCATCAGTTAAGCATTACCTGGCAATATCAATCTGTTACTTATTTTGTGTAGGTGTATGTGCCTGTGTGTGTTTGAAAACATTTTAGTACACGTGCATAGTTTCCCTACTAGGCTGTAAGTTACTTTAGATCAGATGCCCTGCCTTGTGCTCTTTCATATTCACTAGGGAGCCCAGCACAGGGTTTCTCCCAAAATGGTTGTTCTAATTTGCTAAGAGACGAAAAATTTGCTTAAAATGCTATGATGATGGAAACAGGTAATTTTGAGTGTACATTGTGCAAAGTGGTATGTAAAGCCTTATTATAGAACCCAAAATTAACATAAAAACCTTTATCCAAAGATTTCCTCCTTTTTCTAATTTAAAATGGAACTTAACATATATTTTATATGAATATTATTTTACTATGAGCTACTTCTTAGCGTTTTGTGGCATTTAAAATACGTTAAATAAAAGACTTCCTGCCTTTCATTTGGATATTAAACTGAGCAAAGGCAATATTATTGGCTGTCTGAGGCTGTGTCATCTATTTATCTTCTCCAAGTTTCTTCCCATTTATTTTTAATTCTCCGGCAGTCTTCATGCCAATCCAGGAAGAAGATTTGGTTCCTCTGAGCATATGGAGCTAGGGGGGGGAAAAAAGAGTAACAAAAAGGAGAGGTTGATATTACCGTCTGTTTGGGAGAGGTTAGTGCCTCATCTCAGTTCAGTGGGACTCCTGCTATGATCTGAAGCCACCACTTATCTTTTTGGGCTTTTAACACAGGCTTATTAGGAAAACCGCCATTGTTCTTAATCCCCTCCTCTTCCTCTGCTTTTTATTTTAAAAAGATGGTTTCTGGCACTAGAAAGATGTAATTCCCGTTTGTCACTTTTTAGAGTTCCAGGAGAGGCAACCCACGGTGTCCCCTAAATAATAGAGAGGTTTCCCTTGCCAATAATACAAATCAGGCTCTGTTTGACTGTGTAGCAAGACCACTAAGTGAGGAAACCCCTACCCAATGGGACTCTCAGTGTTTGTGGGAGGGGACCCATGAGGTAGCGTGGAATTCAGCCAGGGTAGTTGCCAAGATGGCAGTCAAGCAGACATGACTGGTCTGTTTCGGGATTCCTAGTGAATCATGAATGGTGTCATTGATCCTGGGAACCAGAAAGGTCACTAGTTATTCTCTAGTCCATCATCAGTCATTCTGTAGGTGAGGAGTCTGGGGTTCAGGAAATGTGAGAGGTTGCTCAAGGTCTGACAATAAAAGAACCAAGGAGAGAAGTCATAGCTCCTGGTTTGTGGAAACTAAAGAAAACACACTGCCTTCTTTCTGTATCAGATGAATGCATTAGACTCTGAGGATGGTGGGCTCAGGGAAACGGTTCACATTTCTAGCAGTTGGTATCAATTGTCTCATCTGTGGATTCTTAGTCAAGGTTAATTTCTTGGTAAATATCTGTTGAATTTAATCGATCAACAGTTTTCCCTGAATGGTCCAAAGCAAACCAGTTTTGCATCTCCTCTGTCGATTGTCCTTCCCTTAGTTTCAACCATGCCAGGATATCTGGCATCTCTGTTTTGTGACTCAAGACTGCTGCTGAGTGAGAAACAGAATAGAGCTACTCATGATAGGACGGAAACGCGCAAGGATGGGATTTAGAAAAGCTGAGTTGCCCTGCAAGTCTCTCAAGGGGCTCTTTCTCTCCCCATCACATTTCCTCAGAATCACAAGGTGAGATGAAATCAACCTTGAACTCCCCTGTCATCAGACCATTACTACTTACCCTCTTTTAAAATCCTCTGCTCCTTCAAGGATGTTGCTATTTAAGTGTATCATCGTTTTCCTTTCCTATTCGCAGACCTTCAGACTATCTATCTTCTGCCCGTCAATTATCCAAGACTTTGGCACCAGACTAGCAGTCTTCTCAACTCTAAATCCTGCTTCATCTTTAATGATGTACAAGCCATCCTCCCCTGGGCCTTCAGTTGTTCGATTCCCTCATCTCCAATGTCTTTCTCCACTCAACTTAAGCCCACACACCCGATGGTCATACCCTTAGCGTTGTGACCATTGAGAACTGTTCACTTCCAAAACCACTAATTTAAATATCATGTGTTCTGACCCTAATATCTCCCTCCAGCTTTTGTTTATCTTCTCCCACTGGGACCATTCTTCAGTCTCATTTAAACCCCTGTGTTCATTGACACCTCATTTTCCCATTCTCCTCCCGTGCACCATTTCACTGATCCTTATGCCAATGTCCTAAACTCACTTGACTCTGAGAACCTGTTGTTCTTGTCAGGAAAGACTCCAACTGTGGAGCTCCCCAAATGTCCTTTTTAAGCGTTCCTGCACTCAGGTTGCTAATTCTACTAGAGAAAGCCACAAACACTGGGAAAATAAAATTCACTATGACCCACCTCAATTGTGCCCTCAGTACTATCCCAAATCCTGCTCTGTGTCTCTAGTTGTCTTACTTTTGTACTCTTCAAATACCTGACCTTTCTGCTATGCTCTGTCAAGCTCTCCTGCTTCCCAGAGAAAATTTTTTTAAAAAAATAAATTCCCTCAACTTTTCACTGCAGAGTCTACAAGTCTAGCCATATCTGCACCTGTTCCTACATCCCTCCCTCCAATAAGGCCATTCGCTCCATACTTCCTCCTGATTCCATCCCTTTCTCAAAACACTGCTACGCTGCTATGCTTACACTCTTCATCACCACCAACATCACGATCATCAGATGACGCTTCCTATAAATTAATGAGAAGTTTAAGTGTGTATGTTTTTCCTAAATATTTTTTATGTAATGCAGTCTCTCATGCTTTTGTTTTGCTGTAGGCAAGTACCTGACAGAAATAAAATTATTCTTTTTTTATTGAACTAAATGCCATCTCTAATTGAAGGTATCTGCAATGTTCACACCTGTGCTGAAATGGGATGACCCCTTTCTGGGCAAGAATACAAGTCCAGCTCTTATCCTCTTATAACAGAAGGACAGTTGTGCCTCTCCCAGCTCTGGCATTTAAAGTGTTTCAGTTCTTACGTAAACAAACAAAAGAGCATATCTGCTGTCAAAGTACAACACAGAGAAAATTTAATTATGAATGTCCTGGGATTCAGCAGCTGCCACAGGCTTGCTTAAAACATCTCATTCTTGAGAGAAACGTTTAATCAGTAGGCTATGAAGTAGAAAGAGTATGACCTTTAGAACCGCAGACCTGAATTTGAATACCTGCTCCATCACTTGCTACTTATGAGAATTTAAGCAACTTATAACTTCTCCAAGGGAGATGCAGGACCATCAGGGGAAAGTGGGATGTTTATCTCTCATAGGAATCAGGGAAGACGTGCGCAAGGATGGCATGAAAGACTCCAGGGAATGGAACCCGGTTCCAGAAAGTCTTGACCAGTAGAGGAAGGATGGTGATTAGGCACGTGGGAGGTTGTGCTCATGCCTAGAAGGAGGGTCTGCAGAGCCAGATTCTTCAGGTTTATAGAGCAGCAGAAATGGTTCATAAACCCTACTGGGTGGTAGGGCAGCAGTTACCGATGTCCTCTTCTGGGGAAGGTTGGGTGGCCTCTAATTCACCTGGCCTCAAGATGAAGACCTGAGAAGGGTTAGGATATGAGGAGAGGGTTTGACCTACTAATCGTATTCTTAAAATTATCTTGACTGTGTTAGGTGAACTCATCGCAAAGCTAAGCATATTGTTATAATGCCTTGCAAAATGTCTTTGCTGAGTCAAAACTTAGCGTTATTTTCTTAGCATCTTGCATTTTTAGTGGATTGGTACGTAAGGAAGCATTTTAGATGTGGTAAATTACAATGATATATTTCCTTCACTTTGAGCATAAAACTCACTGTGGGTATTTGTGAAATGTACATGTTCAAGCCCCATACTTGGAGATTTCAATTGAGCAAATCTGGAATGTCACCTGGGAGTCTATAATTCTGTAAATTCCACAATTGATTCAGATGTACCACATTTTAAAAGAGCTACCGTATTTGAAAATATTATTCACTATGTTATCTGGCTTCAAAACCTGTGCATTACAGGTCATGCTATATTTAGGCCTATGGATCTGTATAGATTTTGGTCCAACAATGAAAACTCCTAGCAAAATAATCTGTAAGCAATGAACTAATCTCAGTTTTCTCACATTGCTCCCTGTTTCTTGTAGGTGGACCTTTCAATTTGTTAATTTTAAAATGTATATTTTTCATTATGTTTAAAATGTCAAAACCTTTTCATATTATTCCAATAGCAGGTTAGTTCGAATTTCTACATTTTAGAAATAGTCATAAACATTATGATGTGGAGAGAACAGAAAGTTTTCTTTACCTTCCTAAACTTCAGTTTTCTCAACTGTGAAATGAAAACTATATAGATTAAAATTGAATTACCTCACAGGGTAATTTTCATGATTAAATTAACTAATTCACTTAAAATACTTAAAATGATGCTTTGACTTATATTGGTCACTCAAGTGCTAGTTGTTATTCATGGCAATAATGGATTTCAATTTCTTTTATTAGAAAACATATTATTTATGCCAAAATCCATGTAACTCTCTTCCAAAGGGAGCTTTGGAATGAGGGACTAATAGTTCTACATTCCAACAGCTCAGTTTTGAGGACTAATGAGGTAGCAAATTTGAGAGACTATTTCCATTTGTTTTGGTGAGTTTTTTTTGAAAAGATAGCACGTTGCTTGCTGAGATTGCTATTGAAGTTGGAAAAATAAACTTGAACTAAGACTATTTTCAGAGTCTATTGGGGAGGAAATAAAAATTGTGCTTCTTAGTCAAATTTGTTTACATTCAGGTAACAGTATGCATTGGGCTTTTAATTTTATTAAGAATGCTGATTCGGTTTCTTTGGAAAACAGCACAGAAGTAGGTGGTGGTGTTCTCATCACACTGTCCTCCAGGTCCTGACCCCACAGGAAGTTTACATCTGGACATATATTGTATCCATGATTGATGTATACATAGAAATCTGTGATAATCAGTCTGCATATCATATCCAGGGACAAAACACTTAGAAACAGCCTATCACAAATTCCTTTCAAAGTAATTTATTTTAAAGGGCTTCTGTGCATAAGAACAGTGACAGAGAAGACCAATCAATGTATAATTGGTAGTACATATTTTTATTGCTAGTCTTAAAGGTAATTGTTCTTTAAACTTATTCCTCCATGATGAATCTTCTGGAATCTAAGTGTTTGAAATTATTGGGCATGTAAATGATATGACCTAAGTTAATGTATTTAAAAAATATTCTTTTTTTTAATTTATTTTTTAAAGAAGTTTATTTATTTATTTATATTTGGCTGTGTTGGGTCTTTGTTTCTGTGCGAGGGCTTTCTCTAGTTGCGGCGAGCGGGGGCCACTCTTCATCGCGGTGCGCGGGCCTCTCACTATCGCGGCCTCTCTTGTTGCGGAGCACAAGCTCCAGACGCGCAGGCTCAGTAGTTGTGGCTCACGGGCCTAGTTGCTCTGCGGCATGTGGGATCCTCCCAGACCAGGGCTCGAACCCGTGTCCCCTGCATTGGGAGGCAGATTCTCAACCACCGCGCCACCAGGGAAGCCCCTAAAAAAATATTCTTGGTGATACCAAGGAAGGGATCTTTACTGTTTAACACAAAGTAGGGAATGAATAAATATTTGGTGAATAAAAGTAGTAGGAAATGTAAACAAAGTCCATACTTTGCTTGTATTCCTCATTATGAGTTTTAGCAGAAAAAAACTTCTTTTTGAATGGATCTGGACTTCCACCATATTTTACACACAATGACTTTTCTTAATTCTGTTTCCTTTTTTCCATTCTTTTGCTACAAAGAATCATGGCAATTACAATTTTTTTTTTGAAAAACGAAGATTGCGATATTTTATTCATTGTGCTTTTTAACTGTTTGATATGTTAAAATTGTTAACCTATAAAATAAATAATCATACAAGAGAAAATGGAAGACATATTTTGGTATCATCAACAACCATTTTATGTATTTTTAAAATTCAAATTATCAACTCATGGACTGAGAAAAGAGGTGAAGAATGTAGCTCTTGGTTTACTTAATTGTAAATTACTTTTTGATGATCAATCCCTCTGCACTTCTCATTTTTGTTTGCTTTAGTTGACCTGGGATCCAAATCAATGCATTTGCCATGATGTGTACAATACGGACAACATCTTCATGACTTCTTGGCTAGTTTTCATACTTACCTACTTAGCTATAACTCTCCAGTAGAACGTTCATTGTTAACGAAGGGACATGGTTCTCTGAGGGACCATGATGTTATGTTTGGGAAATCCTGTACACCATATCTGCATCTCTTGTCTTGACTCCCTCCCTCCCTTTCTCTCCTCTTATTCCTCCTCCTCGCCCTCCTTCTCCTCCTCCTTATTCTCTCTCTCTCTCTCTGATTCACAATGCATATTAGCATATTAAAGAATCTGAAAGCTCCTGAAATTTTTTACAGTTGACTGTTTTTGTTTAAAGCATCACCACATTTTCAGTGATTAGGAGTTATTTATTTTTTGTATAAATTATAGACTTTGTGTTGATACATTTTCTCCCTAATTCATGATTTACTGAGAGTTTAATACCTAGAATAAGCAATGTAACCATATTTACAACTTCTGATCAGAATTTCTAGTCTCAAAGAACAACGTTGTTGGAAGGATACACTACATTTCTAGCTCCTCTGTTAGGTCTGGTTGTTATTACCTGTGTTGGTCAGAATGCTGACGACGTTGTATGAAGCCAACTGAATACTTATAGCAGCGTTTTATATTTTTATGGCATATTATGGTTTTCAAAGTGCATTTGAATATAAGATCTCATTTTGTTCTCTGAACAGCCCTATGACACTGTGATTCCCACTTTATGGACATAACGCTCATGTGCAGAGAAGGAGGCGTTAGGAAGGGCACACAGCTCTGACCACTTGTACTGGAACACAGCACTTTCCAGCCGAGCGATCCCCACAAAATTGTTTACAAAGAGCTTGTCTTTCCATTGAATGTGACAGCCCCACTCTTTCCTGACCCCACTGCATTGCTGCAGGGGACTCTTCCCTAGGACTTTCAGATTTTTTACATGCGCTATTGAGATTATGCTTGGTTCTGCTCAATCTATACATAATTATGATTACACTAAATGTTATAGAGTTGTTAAACTGGTAGAAAGAAATGCTTCATTTAAAAAATTAACTAAAAGTTGCTTTTGGCATTTTATCTGTCAGTCGAAAAAAAGTCAGAGAAGGGACTTCCCTGGTGGCGCAGTAGTTAAGAATCCTCCTGCCAATGCAGGGGACACGGGTTCGAGCCCTGATCCAGGAAGATCCCACATGCCACAGAGCAGCTAAGCCCGTGTGCCACAACTCCTGAGCCTGTGCTCTAGAGCCCGTGAGCCGCAGCTACTGAGCCTGCGTGCCACAAGTATGGAAGCCCGCGCGCCTAGAGCCTGTACTCCGCAACAAGAGAAGCTGCTGCAGTGAGAAGCCTGTGCACCGCAATGAAGAATAACCCCCGCTCACTGCAACTAGAGAAAGCCCGCACACAGCAACAAAGACCCAGTGCAGCCGTAAATAAGTAAATAAATAAATAAAATTTATTTTTAAAAAGTCAGAGGAGAGGAGATAAGGACAGAGTGTAGAGATCAACACAGTGTATTTAAATGTTCACTATTGATTGTGTTTTCCTCTTCCCACACCTATGTTCAGGCAGGATATGTAGTGATTCAAGGGGTTCAAGTCCTGGCTCCACCGTCTAGCTTTTTGACCTTAGATAAGTTTCTTAACTACCACGTTTTCTTCACATTTACAATGGAACTTTTATAGATGCTTAATTAAATTGTTGTGAAGATTAAATTCATTAATACATTAAAAGTACCTGAAATATAGAAAGCACTCAATAAATATTGACTATTGACCTTCCTTTATGCCCTTTTTTGTTGGGAGACCTCTTCTCTAAACCTGATTAGGTTGTTAGGCTCTAAGCAAGTCTTCTCACATCTTGACCTGACACAATTGTCCTAGGGACAGAAAAAAATGGAATAAGTGACAGGGCCTGGTATGTGGTAGGCGGCTATGAAACAAAGAGATAAATCCTTCCAAGCAAACTTGTGTTTCTGCAGTGGGATTAGGAGGGAAGATGGCTAAATCTAAGAAATTGTTTATTGTATTTAAGTTGTCAAATTGCGCCGCTGATGGATTCTGTAATTCAACAATTGTGCGGCTCCTTTGGGTTTAAGAACCTGTTTATTTACAAATTCATGTTTCAGTGGAAACTTTCAAAGGACCCTTCACAAGACAGCAGGTAGTTTGTGAGCATCTCAGAATTTGTGACAGAAACTTAAGACCATTTGAGAGTGTTTCCTTCCAAGAAGATGATCCTTAGAAGAACTGTTATACATGCAATCAGTAATATTTCTTGAAATCTCTTTATTTTTGACATTTGTCTCAATGACTTTCTCAGAAAGGCTTATGGTTAGTCAATTTTTAAAAATTAAAGTTTGGCACGCCTAAGTAGGCAATTCTAACTAAGAAGGGCTAATAGTGCTTTTAATTCTTTTCATCTTTTCTTTCTCTTTCTTTTCCCTCTCCTCCTCTTCCTTCTCTCCCTGTTTACCGTTTTTTAAAGTTTTTATTAAGAATTTATATTTTTAGAGCAGTTTCTGTTTTACAGCAAGATTGAGCTGTAGGTGCAGAGATTTCCCATACACCCCCTGCTTCCACACATGCATGGCCTCCCCCCTGACTATTAACATTCCCCACCACAGTGGGACATTTGTCACAGTTGAACCCACATGGATACGTCATAATCACCCAAAGTCCATAGTGTACATTAGGGTTCACGCCTGGTGTTGTGCCTTCTGTGGGTTTGGACAAACGTATAATGACACGTATCCATCATTACGGTCAGCACAGAGTACTTTCACTGCCCTAAAAATCTTCTGTGCTCTGTTTATTCATCCCTTCTCCCCAGCCTCTGGCAACCACTGATCTTTTTACTGTCTCCTTAGTTTTGTCTTTTCCGGAATGTCATATAGTTGGAATCAAATAGCATGTAGCCTTTTCAGATTGACTTCTCTCACTTAATGATGTGCATTTAAGGTCCCTCCATGTCTTTTCATGCCTTGATAGCTCATTTATTTTTAGCACTGAATAATATTCCATTATTACTATGTCATCTGGATGTACCACAGTTTATCCACTTGCCTCCTGAAGGACATCTTAGTTGCGCTCAGGTTTTGGCCGTTAGGAATGGAGTTGCTATATATCCACATGCAGGTTTTTGTGTGGATATGTTTTCAAGTGATTCTGTTTTATATCCACATTCTTCCTCTGAAAGGAATGATAAGATACTTTGAAGCAGTGCTTCATCACACCATTATAATTCATTCTTTCCTATATTTATATATAAAACCAAGAGTTGATTATTTGGCGTCACTTTGAAAGAACAAGCAGAGAGGGCTTAATAAGGAGGATGGGGCACCCAGAAGAGGCAGAGCCAGAGCCCTGGATGGAGAGGCTGGAAATAGGGAGGGAGGTGTTACCACAGGGGAGCTTCTCTTTACCCTCACAAACTCCAGCTTGGGAGTGGTTCCTCTTCTTTCTCTTACCATCTTAACTTTGTCAAGTTCTGAAAACCCATCTATTATGTTACTGCATGACTTTATTTTTAATCTATTTAACTTCTTTTATTTCATTTGCTCTTAAGACAATTGTATTTCACCGCAAACACCAATCTACTATGAAACAACCTGAGGTTATGTCTTGCCTGTCTTTTATCAACGGCTTCATGTTTGTCTTGCCATATCCCACCAGTGACTACAACTACTTCTCCAGGTCACTAACTTTGGCAGGAAGGTGTGTATGAACCCTCCACATGCAGACAAAATAATCTAGAGAAAAGTCCCCCAGAGGGGGGAGCCCTGTGAAGACATCTAAATTGTTATGAGAGTAACTACTTGTTACATTAGCATCAAAGAACTCAGTTTTTCTTTCCAGACCCAAGTATGAAGAGTGAGATATATGATTATAGCCATGTTTTAATTTTTATAATATTCATGGTACTGTGTAGCTGAGGCCATGGGCTTTTCTATGACCCAGGATCCTTGTCTTCTCTATGGTTCCACAGGGCATTGTCAGGTCACTAGACAGGCAAACTGATAAGTTACCTTACATTAAAGAATTAGAGATTATTCAAGACTTAATGTGATAACTCTCCTAGTGGCAGCGTAAGAGATCATGATTATTTTACCCCTGCTCCTGGTTTGATCTCCAAGCTAAACCTAGAAAAAATCTCAATAAGCAATGTTTATTCTTGGTAGCAAGAAAAAAATAAATACATTGCCACAAATTCATTCACGAACAAAGTTGTGAGTGACAGCTGAAGATAGATGATTTGCTTCATCCATTTTTTAGTGAGACAGTTCTCCGTTTAACTCAGGCACAGGGAAAATATTCCCTGGGCAGAGGACTCATCTGGAGATGGGTATTTATAGAATCAGTGTGCCCAATCATATCACGGCAGAGAATGCTCGTGATCTGGGGAACCAAAGACTTTGCACTTCTACGGTCTTTCCAGAAACACTGTCATATGGATTACCCCATCTGGATGGCAGAACATTTTCAAAACACCATCCTGAAGTAATCTTGCTCATGTTTGTTTGAGCTGTTCCTTAAACTCTGTGGCTCAGCTCAATACTCGTGCAGCATGAGGACAATACACCTAAGTCTTGTCTTTCTCCTGAGTATTGAGAAACTAAGAAGAGGGAAGGAGTGTGACTTACAGGTGAAGGTTTCTTAATGTGTTTGGCGAATTTTATTGGAAACTCTTTGAGAGAAAGATCAAGGTATGTCACCATAGTAATCCTCTCCATATAGTATTTAGGAGAACATAATGAACGATTAAGCAATTAATAAAATGTTTTTATAATAGTGCCATTCTAAATGATTCCCAGATGAATACACTATGAGAAAGACAATGTCTTCAAATTTTTAAACCGTGTTCCCATGGAAATGGGACTCTCAGCTTCTTGTAAAGGGCACAACACTAAAATAATGCACTAAGATGAACAATGGCATTATTAAAAATAGAAAACCTAGTCTATGTATATTCACTTCTTAAATTTAGCATATTCTGATTTACTTATGCAGTGTTAAGAGAACAAAAGCCCACTTTGATTTTCTGAAGTGTCCTTTTCTCCACATTCTCTTATCCTTCATCTGTGCCCGCTGATGACTGAAATTGAGCAAGTGGTTGTCACTCTGATACAGCATCTCATTACGTCTTACCATTCACCAGTCTACCCGGTGTTGTCGGATGAATTATCTATAATACAGTAATCCTACAGGAGAGCATTATTATTATCATCTTTATTTTGCGGAAGAGAAAGCTGAAATGAGAGAAGTTAACATATGCAAGTATTACGGGTGGTAAGTGGGAAAACCAAGTTTGGACTTAGGTCTCCTTGACTTTAAAAACCTAGCTTTTTCTAGACACTGAGCTGTGATTGTCTTCTCATGATCTCAATCTGCCCTGGAGACATAAAAATGTTTAATAAGTGCTTATCGTGTAAATAAATACATGAATGAAACTCTGTCTTTATAAAAGATAAACACATTTTCCTTTTCTTCTTTGTGTTTACACCTAAGAACAGGAAGTAGATTCTGGGCAGAGTACTTGCTGATTAGACCTAGTTGTTATCTCTGTGGAATATGCACATCTCTTTACTCTGAAATGTGGACCAAAATAAGCTGAAGTTGTCCTCAGGACTTTTTCCTTTCTTTGTAGGAGTGGCCCCTGTCTTCATGGCTGGTGCCTCTGCTGCCATTTTAACTGTTTGTTTTAACGGCTTCACATCAATTTTATTTTCTCTCTCAAACCTGTTATGTAATATAAACCCACTGTGAGAGAATGTTCTGTTTCTAAACTGAAGTGAGGAGTTATGCTATTTCAACCATGTACTTAGTAAAACGAGATGGTTCATTTAAAGTGTGAAAGTAACTAAATAGGGCCCCAAGGAAGCAGCCGTACCACCTTCTTTTCCTCTACTGCTTAATTTTAGAATGACTTGACTCTTTCCTCCATTTTAGTCTGGGTATATTTTTTTCATTATTCAAAATTCAAGGACTTTTGGAATTTGAAATTTTGTGGTCAACTTTGTCAGAGTTTCTATAAAGAACTGGAAAGGATCGGTGCTCTTTGCATGACCTCTGGCTTTGGGACACTTGACTAATAAACTTTATCTTACTATAGCATATGTACTGGGGAAGAAGACAAAAAAAACAGAGGAGGTACTCTGACTTCTTTAAATTATTTCTCTCAGGAATCTGGTAATCAGTCTATAGTACACCTCATTATAAACAAGGTGAATCTTTTATTAAAATTACTAATGTATTTGAATGTTAAAGCAAGATATAACTAGTTTTTTCTAGCTCATTTCCTGATGGTAGATGTGTAAATTGGTGGAGACTCTTTGAGGGACAATACTGAAACCTCTATTAAAAATATTTAAAAGAGGGCTTCCCTGGTGGCGCAGTGGTTGAGAATCTGCCTGCCAATGGAGGGGACACGGGTTCGAGCCCTGGTCTGGGAAGATCCCACATGCCACAGAGCAACTGGGCCCGTGAGCCACAATTACTGAGCCTGCGCGTCTGGAGCCTGTGCTCCGCAACAAGAGAGGCCGCGATGGTGAGAGGCCCGTGCACCGCGATGAGGAGTGGTCCCCACTTGCCGCAACTAGAGAAAGCCCTCGCACAGAAACGAAGACTCAACACAGTAATAAATAAATAAATAAATAAATAAATAAATAAAAAATATTTAAAAGAACATCTATTTAGACACAAATTTTCTATTTCTAAAATCATATCCTAAAGAAGTAATTTGGAACATGCATACAGATGTAAACTACAAATATGTTTATTGCAAGGCCCAGTAAAACCGCAAACTCATGCACATCAAACCCATAAAGAATACATTTCAACTAATTGACAACAGGAAATTGGTTAGAAAAGTTACCAATAGAATATAATACTATTTAGCCAACAAAAATGATGTTGTAACTATCTATCATCTATCTATTAAATCTATTTACATAGAAAGATGCTTAAAATATATTTTTATTGAAGTGTAGTTGATTTACAATGTTGTGTTAGTTCCAGGTGTACAGCAAAGTGATATATATATATATATATATATATATATACACACACACATTCTTTTTCAGATTCTTTTCCATTATAGGTTACTACAAGATACTGAATATAGTTCCCTGTGCTATACAGTATGTCCTTGTTGTTTAACTATTTTATATACAATATATCATTATTTTAAAAAGGAGGTTACAAAATATGTTCAATATGATCTTATCCAAACACACAAGTGTATATGGTAAAGGTATGAAAGAATATACAAGATGTTAAAAGTGTAATATACACGGAACTATGTTTTTTCTCATTAATCTGTTCTTTCTACTTTTAATGTTTCAAAGAGCAGGTATGACTTTTGCATTGAGAGAACTTTTTTTTTGTAATTCCTTCCTCACAACTGATAAATATTCAAACTGACCTAAATTTTCAATTAGTTTTCTGCAAATCAGGGTGGAGATATTTGATTCTAATTGATGATATATTGAATAATATAGATATAGAATTTGGGAAATTAGACCCTAGAGCAGAGATAACTGACAAATGACTCTTAATCTTTTCCACCCAACAACTGAATTAGGTTGTGATCACATATCAGTTTCACTGGTCTTAAGTCTCCCTATTGAAAATTGAAAATTGTTTGATTTATTTTAGACAGGTTAGCTCCCATAACAAGTTCAAACACTAACATTTCCATCCACTTTTATAGTTTCTTTGTTCAACAGAGCAATCAAATCATCACATGGAAAGGACTGAGAAATATATCTGTCATTTTGCTATTTATTGTCCTATCATGCAGTGTATTGTCCTAGGGTGTGACCTAAAGGCAGCGGGACACTCACTTGGTTAAGCTCAGCATTGTTGTGTTTCCCAGTGTAAGATGTAGGGTCGTTCTAGCGCCTACCCTACGGTACACATAGTTTAAAATGGCAAGACTTGGGTAATCCCCAAATACAAAAATGCCTCAGGAAGTGCAGAACAGCGCCATTCACTACTGAGGTCTGTTCATCAAATGGGCATTCAGGAGAAATGACTTCAATAACTATGGAGTGATTTGGAAAGGCTTTCCCTCACTTTGGGAAATAATAAGAAACTCAATTACTGTGGGCAATGAAGAATGGATCCATATGTTTTCAAGACAGACAGATCAGAAGACTATCCCGTAGCTTTCACGTGTGAAAGATTTGTGCCAGAGTCCCCAGCAGCACATACAAACCAATTAGATGGCAAGGGGTAATTTGATTTTCTTTTAATTTTCTCTTGGTGATCATAAAAGTGTTGTCCAATAAGATGGAATTGGAGGATGTCTAAGCTTCTAGAAAATTGACTTTATTTCTGTGGTAATTTCTACATAAATTACGAGTATAGATGCTGTGAGATGGGATGAGTCACCTGTGACCTGCAGTCTAGTTGCTTCCCTACCTTGATCCTCAGTGGGATCTAAGGCTCATTATTTTCTACCCCAATTCTCTGATCTTCTTCTTCCTCTGCTCCGGTTTATTCTAACGGGTAATGAAACATCTTGGAAGTAAAGTAGGACCTCATTATAGTTTTTTTCATTATTGTATTAACTCAAATGCATCACCGGGAGGATCATGTCTTTGGAATGTAACAATATAGAGGAAAGATCAGTAACCGCCATTCATTATTATGAAAAGAGTCACAAAATCACAGGCATTTTCACAGGTCGCCCCTTTTCAGCATGTGCTCTCATAGAGCTTTTAGGCATTTCACCGCAGCAAGATTTGATTGGTAGGAAGAGATTGATTAACACAGTTTGGAAAATAAAAGATTGGAGTCATTGAGTCACTGAATGTCACTACCTACTGGATGGTTTCAGAGCAGTGATGCAGCTCACATCTCCCCATCCACCCTTGATAAGTGTTGTTCACTAACTATTAGTTCAGAAACATGCTCATATGCCTATTTTTACTTTTATCCTATTTCTCACATCTATACTGTATTATAAAAGCACTCATGGCACTTTGATTACTGGGCACGTTTGCCTCAAGATGAAACCCGTTAATATGCCTCAGACCTGTGTGAACACCCTACCACCCACTGTGCGTGGCATCCAGTTTAGACCATCTTGTGATTCAGAGGGAGTGACACCTGAAATCATCATTATCCACGAGAACCCTGCTTCCTTTCTTTTCCTTTCGTTTCCTGTGAAACATATTCAGAGGGTTGTGTAGCTGAGATAACCGCACTGGGAATTGTAGTTGAAAACTTTTGGTTTAAGTGTCACATCTGTTGTTTTCTAGGAAATTGATTTCTTTTTGACCTTTTGGCATTTGTCCACCTCTCGGAAGTAAGATTTTATGACATATTCCAGACTGTGGCATTTTCCAAGGCTTTTGGTTGTTCATTGGGGCTTATTTCAGAAAAGGTCTGTGTATTGAAAACTTCAGTTTGGCTACTTTTGGCTAGTTTGTTTCTGTGTTCAGGTAGAATAAAGCAGAGCCACCTTTTTAGAAGGTGGGACTTTCTGTAGAATTTCTGTGCTAACTCGTGGTATTTGTAAAATCAGTCTTCTTTCAGAGTTTCACTTACAAAGTTATAATGGATTGAAAATAGGTGGCCTCATGTGGTGAAGTTTTGAAACTTTTCTGTAAATGTGAAATTACTCCAAAATAAAAAAATTATTATTCTAAAATAAAAATCTACCATGTGGCTGGACTGCCTTGAGCTTCTCCAGGACATACTATTAATGTAATTGATTTAACAATTAAGTATAACCACCTTCTGTTAACTTTCCTCAGCTGTCTTTATGTCCTGTCTTTTTATAATTGCATACGAACATATATTATTTCCCCAATACAATTTTTAAAACATTTTTATTGAAGTGTAGTTGATTTACAGTGTTGTGTACAGCAAAGTGATTTTGTTACACATACATTTATTTTTTTCAAATTCTTTTCCCTTATAGGTTATTACAAAATATTGAGTATAGTTCCCTATGCTATACAGTAGGTCCTTGTTGTTTATCTATTGTATATATAGTAGTGTGTATATATTAATCCCAAACTCCCAATTTATCCCTCCCCTCCTTTCCCCTTTGGTAACCATAAGTTTGTTTACTATGTCTGTGGGTCTCTTTCTGTTTTTTATATAAGTTCATTTGTACCATTGTTTTTTAGATTCCACATATAAACAATATGATATAATATTTGTCTTTCTCTGTCTGACTTACTTCACTTAGTATGATAATCTCTATGTCCATCCATGTTGCTGCAAATGGCATTATTTCATTCTTTTTTATGGCTGAGTAATATTCCATTGTATAAATATACCACATCTTCTTTATCCACTCATCTGTCAATGGACATTTAGGTTGCTTCCATGTCCTGGCTATTGTAAATAGTGCTGCAGTGAACACTGGGGTGCATGTATCTTTTCGAATTATGGTTTTCTCCAGATACATGTTCAGGAGTGGGATTGTAGGATCATATGGTAGCTCTGGTTTTAGTTTTTTTAAGAAACCTCCATACCGTTCTCCATAGTGGCTGCACCAATTTGCATTCCCACCAGCAGTGCAAGAGGGCTCTTTTTCCCCAGTATGATTTTTTAATAACCTTTTTATTTTGATAAAAGTTCAGGCTCACAGAAAAGTTGCAAAGATAGTACAGAGAGGTTCTCTATAAGCTTTCCTCAGCTTCCCCCATTTTCCCCCATAAGAGTTTAAACTTCTTATTGACAAAGAACATGTCCTAGTTGTCTCTAAAGCCATTCACAGCACTAAGAACTCATCCTGTACCTAGGACTTAATCATTGTGTTTTTAATACATTGAGGGGAGATAGACAACTGAAGAAGCACATTTTAGCTGATTTATATTTTATAGGTAAATAGGAGCGGTTGTTGTATTTACTAAATATATGATACAAATACCAATGTAACTGCAGGTTCAGGAACAAGCTGTCATTTATTTAAAATTTTCTATGTCTTTTCTAGGGGATAATAATGGCAGCTTCAGTTCTACAAAGGTTTTGCCTGAAACTTTGAGAGAGATAAGAGTGGGTCCATTTCTCCAAATTGGTTACAAGTTATCACAGGAATAATCTTTTAGGAAAGATTGACATTTATTTCATATATTATATATGAATAATGTATTTTACAAGCTAGTTTTATAAGATTAATTCACATCACCAGACTGTTTCAAGTTTCATTAGTGATGAGAAGCCATTGAAAAAGGGGTATCACCCAAAGTCCTTTTTCAGCTGGCTTTGGAATTCTTAGTTAGGGGTTATCTTTGTAAATATTGTCATTACCCAAGTTAGCTAGATGGACCATGTCTTGAAGTGTATTGCCCTTCAAAAACCAATCAAAAAAACACACATAGCCTATTGGAAAGATCTGCGGACTGACATTGATCCTCTGTGTAAAGAAAAAGATGAAAAGCAATAAACTGTTGAAGCCAAGACCACATTAAGATATTTTGTCTGGTGCTGGAGTCGAGCAGAGAAAGCTCTGTGCAAGTTTAAAAGCTACTATTTGCATAGAGAATGCTGTAATTCAAGAGCAAAATCAACATTTCTTGGGCTTATTTGCATTTGATTATGTATCTATGTGGGGATTTTTGTAACAGCATCACTAAATGGATATAAGAACCAAAAGGCAGCCCTCTCTGTGGAAAATAGATAGTAAAGCAAAACTTGCACAATTTGTATTAAATTTTGGATTGCTTCCCTAGAGAATAAGTCCCAGGAATAAATTAAATCAAATGTCCAAAAGGCCAAAGCGTCATTCATTGCCTGACATTCCTAAGGTATTCTCTTCTTTGGAAAGAAATTGATACCACCATGTAAATGTTTGTTTCTCAAAGGCAAATCAGCCAAGATCATTACTGAGGGATGTGATAACCTCAGGTCCAGGAGTTAATCAGGCTAAGCCATGCGGGGAGGAGCCATGACTCTAGATAGATACCTTGTCCTTCAGAGAGGACATCACTCAAGTTGACAGGTGTTCAGATGGACATTAAGGAATACTTGAGCTGAAGGGTCCAAAAGGGGGCTCCAGGTCATACTTCTGCTTATGCCAGGACTTAGTTCCCATCTGATCTGATGAAACATCTATTTTCTACTCCTGTGTTGAATGAATCACGTAAACAAAGCTTCTAAAGTGACTCATCTCTTTTCTCTCCCCAAGCATAACCAGGCTGATAGAAAATGTCTGGAATAATCTAGTCCCTTTTCAACTATAAGCCTATTAGAAATTCCCTTCCTCTCTGCTGAAGGCACTGGGTGCTTTATCTTCCAACTTGACGAGCAAATACTGTTTGAATAATGCCAGTCAATGCAGAAGCCAGGGCTGCGACTTCCCTGATGAATTCTGAGACTCAACAGCACTTGACTCAACTTGGCAGCTTTTCTGTCAGTGGGGATGACGCACGGCTGACTCTCTGGGGAGAGGAATGAGAAAGCAGAGGGGATGCTTGGGATAACAACAAAAGCACCAGACAGGGAGTTGAAAGGCTGAGCTCTGTTTTCCACTTGGTCACTGACAGGATGATGACTTCAGTTTCTTTGTCAAGCTTAACGTCTATTTTGGCTCTACACATGGGCATTAGAAACGTTGAACAAATCCATTAGTCCCTGCGGGAGGCTGCCATTTTTGAAACGAGACGAGAGCTGGCAAAGGAAAAGGCATGCATTTCCCCTTTGGATGTGTCCTCTGTGAATTGCTCCCCTGACGACATTAACAAACGCAAGCCAACCCTCTGCAACAAAAACCAGCCACTTGGTTTGACATCCTTGATATAACTGATTAAGCTTCCACTGTGGCCCACGGTCTCAAAATGTGAATGTTCCCAGCTTAGCATCGTATTTCCAAGGAAACAGGCACGTGATTCCTCAGTCAGCTCATCCTCTCCACTCCCCTGCCCACTACAATGCACACCAGCTCACACATCGAACTGAGTTGAGTCACTCAAAGTCAATCTGATTGTTCCCCCATTCTCTTGCTTTCCTGGAGCATTCTTCCCTTTCTTCTTTATTCACCTGGCCAACCCGTTCATTGGTTTTTAACTTACATGTTATTTCCCTGGGAATCATTCCTCGACCTACCCTAGACTGAATTAGGCTTCCCTTGTGATTTGCCTAGCATGGGACTTTGGTCCCCGTGATGTAATAGTATATCATTTATTTCTATTCTCGCCTCCAAAGTTCCTCTTATGGGCGTGGATACACCCATGCATTTAGAAGGGATCAGATGTGTGGGCCATTTGATCCCTTAGCCCCAGG
The DNA here is from genome assembly GCF_949987535.1 of Balaenoptera acutorostrata. Lineage (NCBI taxonomy): Eukaryota > Metazoa > Chordata > Mammalia > Artiodactyla > Balaenopteridae > Balaenoptera > Balaenoptera acutorostrata. The sequence goes on from NC_080081.1 coordinate 9,113,048, forward strand.
ACACTCGGCAGAGCCGGGTAGCAGAATGGGTCAACTGCTGGTTCATGGTCTCATCTCTTTACTCCAGTACAAATGTTATCATTTTTTTTCTCTGAGGCCAGGTTTGAAAATACTTGGGGATCACCATGATAATATAGCTCTTTGAGGGTAGAACCCATGTCAGGTTATTTTATCACTGTCCCCCAGAACCAGGTCCAGTGCCTGACAGACATATAACAGGAACCTGATAAATATGTACTGAATGAAAAAAAAAAAAAGGTCATTCTAGAGAGATTGAATCTTTTCTGGTACACAGCATCACAAGTCTATTTCACAGGCTGTGAGTAGGAAAACAGAAAGTTGAAGAAACAATAGCTAAATGATCATGACAATTTAACAACCAGTTGATATTATGGGAATGCTTTTCCGGACTTTAATTCATGAGTAAAAATGAATTCATAGTTTCAATCTACTTGGGTGTGAAAAATGGACACAAACTGCTGTTGAGAGACAGCTTATAGGGTGATGGTTTGAAGCTTGACTATGTGAAAAACTCCTGGCTCTTCTGTCACCGACTCTGGGACCCTGCATGTGCTGTTGAAACTTTCTCCCCTCGGTTTTTATAGATGAAGACAATGGTAGCACCCACCTTGTAAGGTTGTGTGAGAAATAAATGAGTCAATGTACACAAAGTGTTTCAAACAACACCTGACACTCATCAAATGTCAGCATGGTCATTGTCATGGTTGTAATAGAAAGGCTGCCTTTTAATGCACCTGTGCTCCAGGCATTTTCTGTGGGAACTTAGATTTATAATAATACCGGCCAAAGAGTCACCTTTGCATGCATGTCTTCAAGACACATCCCTCCTCCATGCCACAAGTTATAGTATGATTACATGAGAAAAAAATCTATTTGCAATAATAAATCCCTGAATTGTTTTAAATTCTAGTTTCTTAAAAAATCATCTCAACCTTAATAGGAAAAAAATGCTTTGACTGTCTTCCATCGTTAACCACTCTTTCATTGTCAGGGTAGGATACAAAAGGTGAAAAAAGACCGGGGAGGGAAGGGGAAGGCGCAAATAGAAAAAGGAAAATGACTTGTTGTGTCCTCTGCTGGTCCAAAGACTGGGAGGAGGTCATGTTCTCTATAAGCAGTGACGGCTCAGTACCGTTTTGCTAGTAAGTTTCAAAAATTTGGAGCCCTTCCCTGGGGGCTAAGAGACAGGAGCGGGGCCAGTTGTCTCTTACCCCTGAGATTGTTCTTTGCAAAGAAGTGTCTTGTATTAGCATCTCTGTGGTCCAGCATATGGTTTCCAGATGTCTCTCTGAGCCTAACGTGTGCTGGTTTTTCTGTCATAAGGCTTCCTTGATGAACATCCATCACCAACAAATTTCTTTCCTGGATTTTATCTTTCCTCTGAGACCAGGTATTATGCTAAGGATGATTTTCCTCATTTCTAATTATAAAAGAACATATGGAAAATTTTCAGTGCGTTCTTTCCCCAGAATTACTCTTCCATGTTCTTAAATGATCAAAATAATGTCTTGGCCATCATTCATTTTAACTGTTTTCAACTTACTCTTTAATTGTCCTGATTCTGCTCTTACACGTAAATAAGCAGCATTCAATACTGTTGATTTTTCTTCTTGGTTTCCATGATGTTGCTCTTTGCTGGTTTTCCTCTTTGTTCCCTGATGCTGTTCTTCATCCTGACCCCAAACGGTGGCTCTCTCCCTAAACTCCAGCCTTGAAGGTCTCTCCTAGTCTCTTGGCCCTCTAAGAATTCCTTGGCTTCTGCCCTCTTGGCTTTTGCTGTTCTCTGTAAGTATTGTAGATGATAGATGATTCCTCAACCTTCATCTCCAGCCCTCTTTCTCACTTGTAGTTTCAGTTGGTTCCAGAATATTTTCATTGGAATGTTCTAGTACAGTGGAATCATAAGTGAGCATAATGGAGACCAGAGGTGCAGTCTGCGGGTGAGCTGAAGACCAATATGAGCATTTCTATTTGGAAACACTGAGGGCAGTTATCAGGGGCCTCAGATGAAAATCTGGGGAAAAGTGGAGTCACGGAAAAAGGGAGAAAGCCAAGAACAGAAGATCAGAAAAGGCTCAGAATATTTACTTATAGAAATATTTACTTGCTATCCAGCTATTTTTGTCTCGCTTTTACATCATAGTTACAAAAATAACATGTTCTTTTGAAGAACATACGGAAATCATAGCACATTTCACGTTCACCAGCAATATCAACACCTAGAGTTAGTGGTTGTTAATATTTTGGCGTATAACCTTCTATACCCTTCCTTTTACATGTATAAATACTCACAAGTCATAATATAATCACCTTTATAACCTGCTTTTTAAACAGTATGTCATAAACATCTTCACATGCTGTGGAATATCCTAGAGTATGAACTTTATGGATAAACTGCGGTTCAGCATATAGGTTTTATATAATCTGTTTAGTAAATCCCCTATTGTTGGATGTCTAAGTCATTTAAGAGCAACTTTTAAAAACTCCAAGGACCCATTTGAAGGACTCATGGAGAAATCCCCTTTGAGTCTACCTTTAAGGGCTGAGGTAGAGGAGAGGAAGAGTGATCCACTGAAAGGAGCATAGTTCCAGGAGACAGGAATGGGTTTCCAGGCCATTACCATCTACCATCTATATGACTTACCATCTGTATGGCCCTGTGTAAGTTACTGCACATCTCTGGGCTGCTTTTCTTCATTTACATAATTAGGGTCTTGGGTTAGTTTACCTCTCAGGTCCTTTCAGCTCGGACATTTAAAAACTCTGCATGACTGAGGATAGTGCACAAAGAATAGTTGGCTGTGTAGCAAGGGATTCTGATGGAAGCCCAGAGATATGGAACTTGGGGCTAAGCTCCTGGAACGAGAATAAAGCTTGTCCTATTTACACAGCACCACCCGTTGGTGAACTCTCCTGTCCCCCAACGACCCCTCACCCCTATCTTTAGCAAGCAGGTGCTTCCACCAAGAAGCACCACTTTGAAAATTAGTTTGATGCTCTTGGAGAATCTGTGTGTTTAAGAGGAGAATGAAATAAAGAAGCTATAAAAAGCAGAAGCTATAAGAAGCACCTAGCTTCTGTTAGGTGACCCTGGGTGACCCACTTACCACCCTGTGACTCCCTGGCCTCTAAGTGACTCTGTCCACGTTGCTAGATTTTCTTCATTTCCTTTGAAACCTATACAGAAATTCAACTAATTATGTATTGATTTCTGTTAGTGTTTCTCATTGCTTGTAAACTCATGTCACCTTTGATGAAGATCTTAAAAGTTACATTCTCCTTTCATAAAATGTCAAATTGTAAAACAACAACAACAACAAAAAAACAACAAAAACTGCAGCTGTTTAGATTACAAAGTTGAGGTTTTCTCATCAGTTGCTTTCTAAATTACCCGCCGCCCATCCACCCATCTCTACCTCCACATCCTGTTCTCAAATATTCTGAGAAGCATGGTTGAAATCACTTAACTGGAGTTAATAAATTATATGAATCTCTTAGAATAGTAAGGTTAAATTTCTGCCTTATGTACATTTTGGGAAAAGGAAATGAAGGTTTATGAAGCATGGACTGTACCTCAGGCCCTCTCTGGGTGGTTCATGCTATGTAGATAATTCTATGGCGTTAAGTGTTACTGTTCATCACTTATGTCTGAGGAAACAAAGGTGCAGAGAGGTTCAAGACCACATAGCAGAGCTGGGGTGCAAACTGCATTTTGCCCATCTCCCAAATTCATCTGTTGCATCATGATCATATGCACACACCGATGGGAATCTCCAACATATGTGCTAATCTGAAGATTTGCGGTGCATGAGGGTGGAGGGGAAGACTTTCTGAAGACCTTGTAAAGGCAACTGCAAATGAATTTCAGAAATCCCTTTGGAATGAGGAAACAAAAACCAGCCAATGAACAACAAACCAACCTTCATTTTTTTTCATTTAATAAAATAATAATAATGAAATTATCCAATTTTCATTTAATATTCAATACAATTTCCTCACATAGATGATTGTACCCCCCGCCCCCCGTGACATTCCTGTTTGACAGCTATTAACCCACTGAAGTTGATAGCATCCCATTCTCTTTCAAAAGTGGCCTGGTTTGTGTAATAAATAATGTGATCCTTCTATTTACATTTCTCTTAAACAATTAAAATCTGTATGGTCTTGGGTCAAGAATCAATAAGAGCCCAAGAGATCACATGAAAGAGGAATTTCCCCAGGGTCTTAAAGTGCATTTTTACATCCAGACATCCTCTGACAGTCTGTAATGTTGTCTTCATGTTGTCCTGATGGGAACTAGAAGTCACATGGTGCATTCTCCTTGTAACGGTAACTTTCATTGTTTCCTATTACATCTTCAACGCTCTTTTAATGTGAATTTAGTTCTTTTGAGCAGTGTAATGCAACTGAATGAAATGGAGTGTAAAATTTTAATCCAATTAAGAAAGCAAAGAGATTTTCTAGGTATTTTAAAAGTAGGTTAGAAAGCTGAAAGCCTTGTGAACAGAGGAGCAGTGATCTGTTCCCCTTGGGACCCACTCTTCTATCACCAAAACAGGGAAACATCTCAGTTCCCTGACTCTGCAGCATATTTCTGCTGTAATTATGTTATAGCTGGTAATGCAGGGGTTCCCAAAGTGTGGTCCCTGGCAAGCAATATCAGCGTAACTTGGGAGCTTATTGGACCCACCCCAAACCAGCTGAATCAGAATCTCTAGGACTGGGGCCAGGAATCCACTTCAGCAAGTGATTCAGAGGCATGCTTGGGTCTGAGAACCACTGCTGTAATGCCAAGCCACTGTCAAGTCAACTGTGAATAAAATAGTAGTATTATGCACGTAAAAGAATTTCATTTAAATTTAGTAAATAAGAAAGGGCATAGTTGCCTTATGATACGGGCAGTTGACTGAGAATTCCACATGTAGTAACTAATCATCTTGAAAACTCTTGAAGCTAGGATGTCTGATAGTCCTAAGGCCAAAATAAAAGCAACATTCATTTAGTCGATTTTTATTTAGGACCTGCTGCATAATGGGCACTATTCCAGAAGCTAAGGATACAGTTGTGGGCAAAGTCCCTGCTCTCATGGAACAGGTTTTTTGGTTTTTTTTTTCCTACTGGAAAAAGACAGACAGTAAACAAAGATTAAGTACACCCATGTTGAGTAGTATACAGTATCAAGACTAGTGGTGAGAAGTGCTCTGAGGTTGATTAAAAGGATGAAGAGTGCCTGGCGTTGGGAGCACTGCTAATTCAGCTGCTGCAGAAACCCTCTGATCATTTAAATAGAGAGACTGGGAGAGCCATGCAGATACCTGGTAGAGTCCTAGGCAGAGGGAGCTGCAGGTGCAAATGTCTTGAGGCAGGAATGTGCTAGACATCAGACAACACACTTACTACGTTGTTTATAATTAGGGTCTGGTGGATGCTGTTGGTCTCTGTTCAGGAGATAGAAGAAATTGTTCCATGTAGTAGTAATTTGGTAAACCAGTGTCCTTTTTGTCACTCGCAAGTCTGGAGGGAAGAACAAAGGAAAACTAAGAGAGGATTGCCTGGCGCATTAGGTGTACCTTTGCTTTATTGATCACTGATCTCTAACCTACTTGCAAACTAGATTTGGGGGCAGGGGCCCCCAAACATAGATTCATAAAGTTCAGCTCTTCATTCTAAGCTCTGCTCCTATGTTCCATTTTAGGGGCAAGATTTCAACCAAGTCAGAAACTTGGGTTATCTTTGATCTCACCTTTCTTCTTTATCCCCTTGCCAGCAGTCGAATCTGAATTTGTCAGGTGTGTCTCCTGGATGTGTCTTTGACTACCTCCATCAGTTTTCACCTGGATTATCCTCACAGCCCCTAACTACTGCCCCTGGCTCCAGTCTCTCCACTTCAGTTCATCGTCTGTTTTTCCACTAGAGTTGTATTCCAAAAACGTGGGCATTATTCACAACCCTCCTCAGAAAGCTTCTCCACTGACACGAGCTCAGGTCCAGTCTATTCAGCCCCAAATCAAGATCCTCCATAATCCGCCCCAAATTGCTTTTTCCCACTCTCATTTCCCACATACCCTACAATTTATACTAGTTCAAAACCCAAAGAAGCTGACACTCTCTAATCCAGTTTTCAAAATCCCTTTCACACTTCAAGGCATAGCTCAAATGCCAGCTCCTCCATGCAGGATTCCCTGATTTTCCAACTAAAGAGAAAATTTGCCCTTCTCTGTTCTGCAGCTGGTTTTATTTCTATTTAGTGCTTTGTCTTGTATTACAGTTATGTGTTGACCTTTTTCTCTCATTAGATTGTGACCTATTTTAGAGTGAGGTTTTAGTCATTTTTATATCACTCCAATTCTTAGGACAATGTTATACATGTAATTACTTGCTAAATTGAATAGAATTAAGTATTGGAAGTTGGCATGGTATATGTTATAAAATAAAAACATGACTTAGCTCTTCCTTAAGCAGAATATTTGACTTAACTGCCACACTCCAGTTCCACCGAAGCTGGAAAACAATTCTTTTCTTTTTCCTAAACCATGTTATAACCATGTTTCTGAATTTCTACTTACTGAGAACTTTTTTCTTTCCCTTAAAATGCAATCTTTTTTGGTTTAGGGCCATGCCGTTTAGAGAAATTCCTCATATATCCATGTTGTATCGAGTAGCATGCACACAGAACACAAACATGCAAATGTATGCCTTTCAAAAGATGATGAAAATGCTAAATGAAGCTTTCAATGAATTTTTAGAAAATTACTGCCCTTCAGACATTTTTATGACCATTTACACATGACAGTTGATCACAGACATTATGGTCCTCACTCTAACGAGCAGATGTTCTCTTCAAATTGCTATAATTATTTCCTATCTTGTGGTTAAGATATAGTACAAAGAATTTAAAGAAGAAAGATAGGTGTTTATAATGGCCTTGCAGTTTGATTAGCCGTATGTTAATGTGTCATGCCTGATTGCATAACACAAGCCCTGATAGTGCTATAACAGGTCTTTCAATCGTGGTGAGATCATAGTATAGAACGCATGGCATATTTCAAATAACTAGGAAATTGACTAAGGGGGAAATACATTTTTCAATAAAGAGTAGCATGAGATATCATTGTAAATCTTGCAAAATGTGTTTATTAGCTCATTTTTAATTTCACATGCTACTAATTTTATTTCCTGCAGTTCTTATAAACTTCAGATTACTTTTCATTACACAATTTTATTATATTACTTGGGAAGTGAAATAAAAATTTCACAATTTGTGATTTATGGGTTTAAGTAACCAGTAGTTAATGACTCGGTAACCTCTTGTGGGCAAAACCAATTTCTCTGGAAATTAGAGTAAAAATAAGCAGTATCATACACAAAAGACTTTGTTACTTGTAAATTTAAAGAAAGAAATCATCAAGTTCACTGACAATAAGTCCTCTGTCTTGAGATTCTTCAAAGACACCTTAAAAGTTAAATGAGGATTTTAATCAAGATTTTGTTTTTTAAGGTGAGGATGACTTTATTTTCCTTGTCCTCATTTTCTTTTTTTTTTAATATGTTATTTTCCACTATGGTTTATCATAGGATATTGAATACAGTTCTCTGTGCTCTACAGTAGGACCTTGTTGTTTATCCATTCTATATATAAAAGCTTACGTCTGCTCATCCCAACCTCCCTCTCCATCCCTCCCCCAACATCCTCCCCCTTGGCAACCACAAGTCTGTTCTCTATGTCTGTGAGTCTGTTTCTGTTTCATAGATAAGTTTATTTGTGTCATATTTTAGATTCCACATATCAGTGATATCATATGGTATTTGTCTTTCTCTTTCTGACGTCCTTCACTTAGTATGATAATCTCTAGTTGCATCCATGTTGCTGCAGATGGCATTATTTTGTTCTTTTATATGGCTGAGTAGTATTCCATTGTATATATGTACCACATCTTCTTTATCCATTCATCTGTCAATGGACATTTAGGTTGTTTCCATGTCTTGCCTATTGTGAATAGTGCTGCTATGAACATAGGGATGCATGTATCTTTTTGAATCATAGTTTTGTCCAGATATATGCTCAGGAGTGGGGTTGCTGATCATATGGTAATTCTATTTTTGGTTTTCTGAGGAACCTCCATACTGTTTTCCATAGCGGCTGCACCAACTTACATTCCCACCAACAGTGTAGGAGGGTTCCCTTTTCCGCACACACTCTCTAGCATTTGCTATTTGCAGGCTTTTTAATGATGGCCATTCTGACTGGTGTGAGGTGGTACCTCATTGCAGTTTTGGTTTGCATGTCTCTTATAATTAGTGATGTTGAGCATCTTTTCATGTACCTATTGGTCATCTGTATGTCTTTTTTGGAGAAACGTCTGTTTAGGTCTTCTGCCCATTTTTGGATAGTGTTGTTTGTTTTTATGTTGTTGAGTTGTATGAGCTGTTTGTATATTTTGGAAATTAAGCCCTTGTCAGTTGCATCATTTGCAAATATTTTCTCCCATTCTGTAGGTTGTCTTTTCATTTTGTTTATGGTTTCCTTTGCTGTGCAAAAGCTTGTAAGTTTGATTAGGTCCCATTTGTTTATTTTTGTTTTTATTTTTATTGCCTTGGGAGACTGACCTAAGAAAACATTTCTACGATTTATGTCGGAGAATGTTTTGCCTATGTTCTCTTCTAGGAGTTTTATGGTGTCATGTCTTATGTTTAAGTCTTTAAGCCATTTTGAGTTTATTTCTGTGTATGGTGAGAGGGTGTGTTCTAACTTCATTGATTTACATGTGGCTGTCCAACTTTCCCAACACAACTTGCTAAAGAAACTGTCTTTTTCCCATTGTATATTCTTGCCTCCTTTGTTGAAGATTAATTGACCGTAGGCGTGTGGGTTTATTTCTGGGCTCTCTATTCTGTTCCATTGATCTAAATATCTTTTTTTTGTGCCAATACCGTGCTGTTTTGATTACTGTAGCTTTGTAATATTGTCTGAAGTCTGGGAGGGTTATGCCTACTGCTTTGTTCTTTTTCTTCAGGATTGCTTTGGCAATCTGGGTCTTTTCTGGTTCTACATGAATTTTAGGATTATTTGTTGTAGCTCTTTGATTTTTCTGTAGTTTGACTATGATATGCCCAGGTGTAGTTTGTTGGGTATTTATTTATATTGCTTGGTATTCCCTGAGATTCCTGAATCTGTGGTTTGGTGTCCATCATTAATTTTGGAAAATTCTCAGCCAGTATTACTTCACATATTTCTTCTTTTCTTTTCTCTTTTTCTTCTCTTTTTGACATTTCAAAAATATGTATAATCCATCTTTTGTAATTGTCCCACAGTTCTTTGATATTCCATTCCATTTTTTTTTAACCTTTGCTTTACAGGTTGGGACATTTCTATTGACTTATTTTCAAGCTCACTGATTCTTTCCTAGGCCATGTCCAGTTTGATGATGAGTCCATCAAAGGCATTCTTCATTTTTGTTTCAATTTCTTTTTTTAAAATTTCTGACAATTTCCTTTTGATTCTTTCTTAGAGTTTCCATCTCTCTACTTACATTTCCTATCTGGGCTTGCATGTCGTCCACTTTTTCCATTAAAGCTCTTAATCAGTTATTTTAAATTCCTGGTCTGATAATGCCTAGTTCTCTGTCAAATCTGAGTCTTATTCTGATGCTTGCTTTGTCTTTTAGACTGCCCTTTAGCATGCCTGTAATTTTTGTTGAAAGTAGACATGATGTATCAGGTAAAAGGAACTAAGTAAGTAGCTCTTTAATGTGAGGTTTTATGTTCATCTACCTAAGATTCAGGTTGTAACTATGGTGTCAGGGGCTAAATTTTTCCTACTATTTTTTTTTTTTTTTTGTCTCCCCTCATGTCATTGGACTTCCCTAGAAACTTCTTAAATACATTGTACTTCTTTCAGCTGTAAACCCCTCTTTATGTATAGAAGCCCTGTTATTACCGTGGTAAGGTGTAGAGGGAGAGGAAGCATTATAAAATCTTATGGTTAGTTCTTAGTGTTTAGTGAGCCTATGCCCCTGCCCTGTGACCTTTACTGTGCAACTCCCCTCCCCTGTAAGTGGCATGCGAAGAGCATAGGGGGCTAGAGTTGGATATTTCCCTTCCTCCACGTTGGTTGTTATTTGGTAAAACCCAAATTAGTTAGGCTGTGGTAAAATAGTTTGCTTAGAGGGCAGGCTTTGGTAAGGAGAACAGAGGGTCCTGGATCTATTTCAAAATGGTTACTTTTGGAGTAACCTCTCCCTGCTTGGAGCCCAAGGGTACTTTTCTCTGAAAACCTAGTGGAACTCCTCCACATAAAACTGAAGAAAGTGTGACATATGCCCCCCACCCCTTCCAGAGTGTTTAACTCTTAAGCAAGTCCACAATGAGCCTCCAGAAATTCATCAATTACATTTTAAGTGTTTCTACAGAACTGGTTCCATCTGTGGGCTTCTGATTCTGGGTTTCTGCTCCTGATAAGATACGATTCTCTGTACCCACCTGTCTTTACAGTTCTCAGGGAAGCAGTTTGACTTGTGACCTCAATTCTCTGACAGAACTCAGAAAAGTTGTTGATTTTCAATTTGTTTAGCTTTTCCTTATTGTGAGGATGGGAGTGACAACTTTTAAGCTCTTTATATGTCAGATTAGAAACAGGAAGCCAATGGCTTTTCTGTGTTTAATCCAGCAACCAATCAAGTGTCACACATTTCAATTGGTTTCTGTGCCCCTGTAGCCACCTTAATCTAGAAGCCATTCAACTGAACTCAAACTTCTTTAACATCGTCATTGCCAGTTGAATTATAAAAGTTTTACGTTATGATTTTGTCAGACTATTTCCTCATGGAGGGGGCATCCTTCGGGTTGTTGCAAAAGAAATTTAAGAATATATTGTGTTTTCGGTGGTGATGGTTACACAATTCTGTGAATTACTAATAACCATTGATTTGTATACTTTAAGTGGGTAAATTTTATGGTATGGGCTTGCATCTTAAATTTATCTTTAAAAATATATATTGGGTATATGGTTAATCCTGAGAAAGTAACCTCTCTGAAAGATGCAATACAAAGTTTTGTAATTGCAGGGTTAAGGAAGGGCATTAGTGTTAATATGAGTCCATTAGTATTGTTTCTTTTCCCTGAAATTCAGATTCAGTTGCGCTAGGTGCCCTGCTGACTTTACTTGTTACTTTTCTTGATTATTGTAACAACTTCGTGAAGTATGTTTTATCTTAATGCTGTATGTGAAAAACTGAGATTCTGAAAATAGTATAAGATCATGTAGCTCATAAAGAGCTAGGCTTGACTGTAACCATTTTCTCTGGTTATAATGTTATTTGTAGTTCATTTACGGTGCTGCCCCTCTCCCGCTCCTACCATCCTAGCTGCTAAGTCAGCATCCCCAGAGACCTATACACAGCCAATCCGGTACAGGCACCCAGAGCCCCACACTAATGCAGTGCAAAGGGCAGTCACCCTTTTGTTCTCACGGTCACATCACCCTTGAAGTACAATCACTCTTAGAAGCCAAATGAGTTTGAAGTGGGCAGTAGAGTTGTAGATACAGAATTAGATATAGGTATGAATGGGCATTTAATTAAAACAGAAGCTGGAGTAAACAAAAGAGCTTTGACAACCTCCATCCTAAATTATTGTTCAAAATCATGCCCTTTTGTAACCACATAGGCCAGTGCCACAAAGCTCTGAATCAAGGTGCTAGCTCAGGGAGAGCAGGTAGGAATCAAGTGAGTGTTTCTTGTTTATGTTCTGAGCTTTGACATAATATTTTATGAGCACCACAGCTCTTGTGATTTTGGAAATTTATTCTCAAATTAAAAGTCGACAAAAAAAAAAAAAAAAAAAAAGTCGACAAAAAATATTTGGAAGAAACTGTGAGATAGAGCTTTCTTAGGGAATAACTTATTAATCTTATAATAAATCTGGCTTGTGTTCGGGATGAGTAATAGAGAGAACTTGGCAAGAATTTATAGTTAGAAGTTCTCAGTGAAATAACTTCAGGATGATATCCAAAAGGATAAAAAACAATAGGTTCAATGAGATATCTAATTAACACTTACAGGAGCCTCCATACGAGAAAACCCAGTTAAAGCTGATAAATGCTATCATGGGGAAAATTCTAAGGCTTGCTTACCTGTTTGCCAAGCAGTTTAAGACTAATACATGTTTATTAATTAAACATATTTATTAATTTATATATAATATATTACCATATATATTATCCCAGCTAGTCACTCAATATTTAATAAGTGTGCCAGGATCAGTTTTATATGTGTGTGTGTGTGTGTGTGTGTATATATATATATATATATATATATATATATATATATATATATACACACACACACACACACACACACACAAAAGAATATATATGCATGCATATATGACACGGTCTATGAAAGCTTTATTTATTAATGGAATAACCATAGAATTTCATCAGTTAATTACCCCTGCATATGGATTTAGGAAATGGCCACTGTGAAATTGACTAAGAATAATCCAGTATTTATTAAGTGGAAGGAAACATGTTTTGATATAGGGAATCAAATGTACATCACCCTTCCTTATAATATACACAGAATTCCCTATAATCTTTCAGACAAATGAGAACTAGTGGATAATTGTTTTGTGAGCAGAAGATAAGTTGGAAGCCATAAGAATTCACATGACATTTTTGTAAATTGGAGCTTTTAATAATTATACATAAAAATTTTCAACCTTTTATACATTTAATACACTGAAATTTACAAAGAACAATATATTCCAGAGAGGGCAGTAAATTACTTGATTATTTTAGAGCTTATTAACCCTCTTAAGCAGCTACAGCTCTTTGGAAAAGTTTGTTTGAAGTAAAGTGATTATCAAAAGATTCTTTTTTAAATCAATATAGTATCAGAGGGATCAAAGGGCTAAAGAAGACTGATAAGGATTTCTCCAGCAATCAGTAAAATTCCAAAATTCCCTAGGCTTCCCTGGTGGCGCAGTGGTTGAGAATCTGCCTGCCAATGCAGGGGACACGGGTTCGAGCCCTGGTCTGGGAAGATCCCACATGCCGTGGAGCAACTAGGCCCGTGAGCCACAACTACTGAGCCTGCGCGTCTGGAGCTTGCGCTCCGCAACAAGAGAGGCCATGACAGTGAGAGACCCGCGCACCGCGATGAAGAGTGGCCCCTGCTTGCCGCAACTAGAGAAAGCCCTCGCACAGAAACGAAGACCCAGCACAGCCATAAATTAATTAATTAATTAATTAAAAAAAAAAAAGCTAAGAGACATTAAAAAAAAAATTCTCTGACATTGGGAAGTCAGATTCAACCTGATACGTTCAGCTTTTAACAGCAATAAAGTTCTGTCTCAGGGGATGAAGCCTTCAGGTAGAAGTTGTCTCTCTGTGGATAAAAAGCATTAATTTGGGCTGGATTGAACCCACTGGAAAATGTCGGCTTGTTGAGCGTTCTCCATGGCAGTAGTTAGTCATCCTGTCTTCATTTCTTCTTTCTGAGCTATTTTGACTGACCCTCCGCTAGCTTGTGCCCCAGCTTACTGACCGCTCCACGTGTCTCCCTGGCTATAGTCGCCATCTCTGCAGTTACATTGTCCTCTCAGTTATTTTGCTCCTCATACTAGGGCAAACTTCTCATTTGATCACCATTTGTTTCCACCTCTGCTACAACCACCTAAGACCCTTACTCATCATCTGTCTTTGCTAATGACTCAGGATCCTTCTCACCTTCCCAAATCTGCATTTCTTTATTTCCCCATCTAAATGTAAGTGTCTCTAGGAAATTTGCTTATGGCTTCTTATTCAAGAAATGTTGTTTTGTATGCATTTCGTTTATGGTTCTAGAGTGGGAATGAAATTAAATCACAGCGATACGCTCAGCATTTAACAGATGCGCCAGGATCAGTTGCAGGCACTGGCAACATGTCAACAAACAGGATAAAATTCATTCCTATCCTTATGGACCCTATGGTCTAATGGAAAGAGATGATCATTTGACCAGTGACTCAGGTAATGTCTACGGCGAATTTGCCTTAAAAATACTAATGAAAGTAGATTTAAAAGCTTCTTAGATTTTTTTTTTTACAGAAATAGACTACATGTATTTGCATGGGTCAATGCAGCAAATATTTGTCGAATATCCACATGCAAAGCATTGTTCTAGGTGCTGAGGATAAATGTGGGGGGAAAGAAAGCAGATGAAATCATACTCTCATGGGGCTAAGATTCTAGTAGAGGGAAACTGAAAATAATTAATAAAAAGATAAATCAATAAAATTAAGTGCTAAAAGTTGCTATGAAAAAGAATTAAAGCAGGGAAGAGAGAAGAGAGAGATGAGACAAAGACTTTACATATATGGTTGTCAGGAATAGTGTCTCCAATAAGGTGGTGTTTGCGTAGAGACCTAAGGGAAGTGAGGACGCAAGAGATGCAGGTATCTTGGGGAAAAGAGTTGCAGGAAGAGGCAGGCTGCCTGAAGCAGGGGCCTCCTTGGTGTGTTTGAGCAGAGGAGCAAGGAGACCAGAGTGCTGGGAGCAGAATCGGGGTTAGAAGACTGTTAGGAGAAGAGACCGCAGTGGTGGTCAGGGCAAGAATGTGGCATTTTTACCTTGAGTGGGATGGGAAATTATTGCAGGAGTTTTAAGAGAGGAGTGATATCATCTGAATTATGTTTTCAAAGAAAGAAGATAGTATGTGGAGGTCAGACTGTAGCCTGTAGGTGACAAGAGTGGAATTAGGGTCATAGTTAGGGATGTTTTACAGCAACCTAAGCTGGAGGTGATAATGGCTTGGACTAAGGCTGTAGCAGTTGAAGTCCTAGTTATGTTATGAAGGTAGAGCTGACAATTTCCTAACAGTTTGGAGGTGGGGACTGGGGGAGGGGCTCAAAATTAATTTCTTAACCTTGAAATGGGATTTTTCTCTGCTTTTTCTGTCTTCTGTGTGTATATGGATCAGTCACTAAGAACCATGGATGTGACCCTGGGCTTGGGTAGAAGTTGAGTGTCTTCTGAATCCTTGGAGATTTGGCAGGAATGGTGAAAATGGCAGAGCTGAATAAGCAGCCATTTTGACAAAACTTTGGAGAAAAAGGGAAGCTGGCATACCATTTTATTCTACTTTTAAATAGAACTGAATAGTAATAACTGTTCAAAAAACCATGCATAGCATTTTGCAAGATGTCATTTGGAGCTGCAAAAAAGGGCCAGAGATGAAGATGAAAAACACGTATTTTCCGGTTTCTTCATCTGAATCATGGATTTTTTTTTTCAACAAAGGAAAAGCTATTTCCCTGGTAGATGTTCTCACACCATGAAGGACAGCACTAATGCATTAGCAATGTGTCATCTATGATTAATGCTGATGATTCAGTGAAACTCAACAAGATACTGAAATAATGGGATTTTTCTGCATTTTAGAAATGCAATCATCTTAACACATGGTGCATGGGATATTTTTTATGAGTGTTAATCTTTTTAATTTCTAGAAGTTATTTAACACGAGAATGAGTTCTATGAAAATAATACAACACACACATAAATATAACTCTTCTTTTTCTAAATAGAAATCACATGTACACTTGGGAATTTGATCAATTTACTTAATTAAGCTAACTTAAAAATTGGTAGCATTTTGGGACCTCCCTCCATAGCTTAAGTATCCATTCAAGGTTGGTCCTTTTGGAAGATAATAGAAGTAACCTGATGATCTGCTTACATGGAAACTAGAAAAACTTTTTTAAAGCAAATTTCTGAGATAATTTTGTTGTTGTTGTGCTGAAAATCTTGAATTTGTGATCAATTCTTATATCTTCATGACTAATAAAATGGCTTATTGGTACAGTTATTTTTTTACATTTTAAGTATTGTCTTTCCTAATCTATAAAATCACAGATTTTAATCCATAGCCCAACTGAGTTTTATAAAAATTTATATTTTTAAGAATATTTTTGTACTTTTCTTGTTATAGATTATCCAGGTTTTATGATGCTGTCCTCATAGATGTAATTGTAATATTTTTACAACTCAGGCATGTTTTCCCCCCAAATACTTCCTTTTTTAAAATTTTATGGACATATGTTCAATACAATTTAGTTGTCGTGATTTGTTTTTCAATTCGTGTGTATATCTTTGTGGAATACAGATCCTAATTGCCTGTATAGCCCCCCTCCCATAAGAGTTCTACATTTTATAGGAATTGGTGATTCTGATGGACTTAAAATATAATGTTGGTTAGTGTTAAATAATAATGAAATATTGTAGAATTGAATTAACCCCTTTTTCAAGTATTCTTAAAAATTGCAGTTGGAAATGAGTTTTAGTAATATCCATTTTATTTATTTTTAACTGAATGACTTTCAAAGAATAGTAATTCCACAGGATTTCCCCATCTTATTGAAGAGAGTGGAAATCATGACTAGATAGATGAAAAAAAACGTTTTTTATCTATCTTTTTCAGTGTTCAAGGTGGCAATAGATGATAGATTGAATTCAGCTTGGTTCTTAGAAGATTTATGACTACAAAATGGCTTATAGATGCAATTATTTTTTGTGCATTTTAGGTGTGAAATACTTATGGCCAAGACACAAAACTGAAAAGCATCACAATGTCAATCTTGGGATTCTTTCCCAGGCCTTTTATGAAATCAATATAAAAGGCAGTCATATTTGGGGAGGCCTGCTACTTTACATGCATTATTTCCCTTAATTCCCACGGCAATGCCATGAGGATGATATTATCTCTATTCTATGGATGAATAAACAGGCTAAAAGAGAAGCTACATAATTTATCTGAGTTCACAGGAATAAGAAGTGGCAATAATAAGTGAACTCAGATGTCTCTGACTTCAAAGTGTAGGCGACCCTCTGTGACCAAGCAGTGAACCCAGACCATCAGGAAATGCCATCACCTGCGTGGCCACCTGCCATCAAGTTCTCTCACAGCTGGTGGGCCTTTCTGTGTCCATGTGGGACAGGTGCACAGTGGCAGGGCTCAATCTTTATCCAAGCACAAGGCTTTGTCTTATTTTTTGGGTAATTGATGTCTGCCCAGAAATGGCTTAGCACAGCTCTGGGTTTGAATCTTTTGAAATATCTCTCCTGTTAATGCTGCCTCAGGGACACCTGCGGACAATATGAGGGTCAGCTCCTTGGGTCCTAGAGATAATGTATTCCAACCAATGAAGAATCTAAGGGCAGGAAAACTGTAAACTGACCACAGAAAAATGCAGTAACCAGGCCTGCTATTTCTACATTATTGGATGGATCCAGGGCTAACAATCAAAAACATGAAGATGTTTTCTTACCTTTTTTTGGGGAGGGGGGGTTGGATTCCTTACTGATTGTATAATCGCATTCCTAATAAGAACCATATTTACTTTTAAGTATTTAAATTTAGTTTTCAATTAGTGTTTGAGAACTGGCCAAAAGTGTGAATTACAATAACACATTATTGGAAATACTTTAATTGTAAAATGATGTTGCAAAGATATTTCAATATTTAGTGGAATCTTTTATAATTCTGGTGTAAAGATATCGAACTAAACCTTGTGCATGGGTTAATTCCTTTGACAGGAATACTGAATGATGGCTCTGGTTTGGAGGGATATGGGAATACAAATGATTCTGGGTAGTAAGTAGCTGCACAAGTTTATCTACATTCTAACAAGTTAGTTCTCAAAGGCTCTTGATCAGGTCATTTATTTATAATTCCAAAGAGCTACCATACAACATCCACTCATATCAGCTGTTGTTAGTACTCAAATGATATGCTTTCATGTGGGCATCTAAGTTGATTGTATCCATAATTTTTAGGTAGAAGGTTCATGCAGAGAGGAGCTTCTACATAGCATTACTGCATCTGAGCAAGTCAGGTATATCACATCTCTTAGGTAATATGGGTTTGTACATGAAAACATTCTTTCCAGTTTTTTCCATCTACTTGCTAGAAGATTGACTTGGGTGAAATAACTTAAGAGCCTTCTGCAGATTTACCCAAAATAGGATGTTTAAATCAGACAGTAAGTAAGGTTTTATTTTTCCAGTTTTTCTTTCTCTTCTCTGGGACAGAGTAGGCCAGCTATATTCATAGTGTATCTCTAGTAACATGAGTAATAAGGATTTTTGTTTCTATAACACATTCCTTAGGTTTCTCTGAGATCTAGCATGTCTAGCTCCCAAACATGTTTAAAATGCAAATTTGCACTTTTAGATAATGTATGAATTGTTGTGATCTATTTTTTAGAGAATATTCTACAAGTTAGACATCCATATAAAAGCTGTTGCCTTTTAATTCATCACTTTGCAGGATGGCAAGGTGAGTACACTCTTATTTTAGCATATTGCAGTATTCAAAGCCTTGATGGAAATTCTCTTTTGTAATGCTAGCTTACACTGTGGCACATTTTTGAAGATTTTGTAGTGCCAAACCTTAATATTTTGAGGATGAATTTAATTTTGGAAACAAATACTTTTAGATCAAAACCTGCTGTGTAAAATGGAAAGACACAATTTGCAAACTGTGTATTAATTAGAAATATATATTTGATGTGTTCTGTAACTGTGATAGAGCAAAAGTGTATCAAATTAGCATTGGAATTAGAAGAGTTAGACTAGTTTGTTTCTGTCTCTTGTTCTACCGTAATTATTACCAGCAACACTTCTCTAAAGGGTTCTCTCTGAATGCCAAACTTTATAGTCACGCTATTAATTGGTAAAATTAGAGAAATGTGGTGGTTGCTACCCATCTTTTATCCGGTGACTATACTGGACACTAAGGAGGCTTGTTTATACCTGAGGCCACTCTGTCTCCTTCCCAACCATCTTTTCTTTCCTGAGATTCCCCAAATAGTGTGTAGAGCTGACCATGGTAGCTAAGTCTGTGGGACTCAAGGTGGGTTCCTTCAAAGGTTGGCATTGCTAATTGGCCTGATGCCTTTCATCAGCCTCCCTCTTGCTACTGTTCCTAATGGTGGAGCCAGTTTGTCTGTCCTTCTTGCCCATTTGGCCAAGAGTCAGAGGACTTTGTTATTCTTTTAAGGAGCCTTCCTAATTTTCAATGGAGCCCTAAAACCCTATCTTGAAGTAAGCTTAAGAATCAATGGTTTGTATTCCCTCTCCCCACCCCAGTATGACTTTGAGTTTATCTTTTCCATTATCACAATGTTCTCTCCTATGGTTTTCATCCTCTGATCTTTCTCAAACCTACAGCCCCTGCAGTGCTTGCTTTACTAGAGTGTGAGTTAGGCTCTGCCTGAATTCTCCATCTCTGTCACATGTCCTGAATAGGTTTGTTCCAAAAACATTTTTGTCTTTACCCCATACCTTCTGAGTCCTGCCCTGTGCTGTGAAACTTAGCTGTCACATTAAGGTTTATGTATTGATGTGTTTACCCCCCTGATGGCAGGCTGGGACTCATAGGGGAGGGGAGTTTTCTATACACAACGACTAGATCCATTGCAACAAACGTAGTTGAATATTTTGGAGTCCACAGAGATGTTTTTGAGAAAATAGTCATTTCTTCTAAGGCTCTGAAACTTCTTGACAAATCAAGTGTGAATCCACATCTGGAAATTATTCCCTTATCAATTGCTTTCCAATAGCAAGTTTATTAAAATCATTATTATGCCCTAGTTTAAATTTTATCATTTTTCCATTTTTAATAGACTCCATTTACATTCTCATATAAGCAGAGATTTTAAAAGCACTCCTGTAATAGAAAACCTTAGAATGTCTTTGAGCTCTGGTTTTTGTCATTTTTGTTCTAATGAGTAATATTATAAAACTAACCCTTAAATCCATGGAAGTCAAAATAAATATACTAACCTTTATTCTATCTATGTTTTTGTTTAGGTAACCTAAATTGTTGGAAGTAGTTACCTTGCCTTTGCAATTTTATTTAATAAAATCAGACTTTATTGCACATTTATCTGTTTATGGAACAACAGGTTGTTTTTTCCCCTGGAGAATGCCAAAAGTAATGAGCTGGCATTACTTGCAGATAATTAATCCTTTCATTCTTTATAAATAGTAACAATAACACCATAAGTCTTGGCACTTCTAGTTAGTAAAAAGTCCATTGCTTGACATACTACTGATGGAGGGCAGCTGCTTTCCCTGCAGCCAACAATTAAACGTTGACTGACAGTTGAGAAGGGAATCTGGAAGTCTCTGCACGTCTGAGGCTTTTTCTTGTTCCACTTTGCCCTTCGCACGCAGTAAATGGCCCTACATCGTCGTCAGAGCGAGTTTCTGTACTCTTCTTGCCTCATTTTCTTTTTTGGCATCTCCTGATCATCATTAACCAGTTCTATGTAGAACTGTTTTCTTTGTCATTCCATGGGGTGTGCTAACTTTGTGAGAATAGAAATGAGAGACCATCCTCTTTTGCCTTCAGCCTATTTATTATTTGTCTTTATCTGCTTCCTTTTGTTTATCCTCTTTCTATTTCAATTTCAGGCCTTCCCCATTTTACTCCAACCTTTTGGATATAAGGTTGTACAATGGAAAAAACAAACAAACAAACAAACAACACTTCAGATTTTGGGGCCACAGAGACCTGGATGCAGATCATAGAGCCCTGGGGAGAGTTACTTACACTCCCTGTGCCTCATTTTTCTCTTCTGTAAATTAGGGTTAATAATGCCTATTTTGACATTTTTTCAAGGGAATTTAATGAGACAGACAAAGTAAAATATCTGTTTTACTAAATAAATTCAACACGGTTTCATCCCCTTCCCCTTTGTGGGAACAGGAAAAGAGTACTACTGCAGTAAACAGCCACAGTAAATGTTAGTCCTACTTTCCAATCTATTTCTTTACCAAACGTGTGTGATGCTTAATAAGTGTTACAAGCACTTTACAAATATTAGTTGAATTCTCATAGCTGCCCCAAGAAATAGGTCTTGTTTTTTTCCCCGTTTTTATACTGAAGGAAACGGAACCACAGAATAGTCCAGTAACTCCTTGAAGGTCATACAGCCAGCGATTGTTCCAGCAGGATTTGGACTAGGAGGGCTGTCTGGGGAGTTCATGGTCCTAACCCTACCACGATTCCTAATTGCTGGTCGTGCCTTCTCTTTATTCTTTGCTCACAAAACAGGGTTTAAGGTGACACATTTCCTTACATGGGGGTTTGTTCATGACTGCTACCTTGGCTACCGGTCCTGTCCTTCAGCTCTCTGCTCTGATTCTTCTGTTTAGAATTCCAGCACACAGTGGCCATTCCTCCAAGAAAGCCTCCACGTCACTTTGCAGCAGGTGTGGTGCGATGCATGGCAAGAGCTGGCCTGTGGGGGGTGGGGGGGAGGGGAGTGAATCCTACTCCTCCAGGGAGGGCTCATCCATTAGGGGTGCTGTCTTCCTTCTGGGACCACAGTGGCCTTTAGTGGCCCGCGAGAGGCAATTCATCCAACAGGGATCCTCTGAAAGCAGAGCTGACGTTTTACTAGACTCATCATTGTTTTCTGCAAATGCCTAATGACTTCAGATGATGTTATCAGCTCAATAATTTAAGAGGTACATCCTAGTCTCGTTTTGCACTTATCCTATTTTAAGGCTTAGAAAGCCCATTTGGTATTTAATTGAAAAGCCATCCCTTTATTTTTGCCACATATGCAAATGCCCTCATTTTTTTTTTTTTTAAAGAAAAATATAGTTTGCTTTGGCCTTTCAAAGCATTGGGAAAATGCCTCTGATAACAGTGTTTTCTGAATGCTGTTTAGTAACACTTCTGGCTCCATGGAATTATGATTAAAATCAGAAACTAGGCTGGGACGTCCGTTCTACTATGCAGATGAGGCAGAGACAATTAAAGAGTGTGATTATAGTAGGATAGAAATGTCAAGAAAATGCCACATCAAATATCCCTGTTCTACACAGATTACAGGTCAGCGGAAACTTCATTAGCAAGATAAGGACAGCAAGGGGTTTTTTGCTTTGAAAAGGCAACTCTATTAAAAGAGGAGATTTGTCTATTGCGGATGGACGATTTCACTGAACAGAATCATTTAAACCCATCAGAAAGCACCCCCATTTTGGTTAACATGCTTAAGTCTCCTTCTTTTGCAAGAGGCATGAGTGGAGGGTTAGTGATTGAGCCCTAGAAGTATAATGTAATTATAGCAAAAACTGGCTTAACTGATTTTGCTTTCAAATGGAAATTTTAGTTCACTAGCATTTTCTTTCCTGTTGGGAAAATTCTATTCTAGTTTTTCCACCCTGGGAACTGGGGTGTTTTCTATGACTGAAGTTTCCAGCTCGTTGATATTTAGCTGACCTTATGATTCGGTAAGTATTTAGGTTGAAGTAAACGCAAATTCACTTATACAAAATCAGAATTGATGGGTTTACATAAAGTGCAGTCATGACTCAGTGGCTCTAAGATGATACCGGGAGCATGTGTTGTTTTTGTATTTTCGTTTGTTTTCTCCCATCTGCCTGTGTGACGCTGGCGCTTCTCCAAGGCTAGTTCAGTGCAGGTTTGCTCTCAGCAGTCCTAGAGTCTCCGCCTTCCTTGTCCAGCTGAAGCAGAGAAAGTGTCATGTGTAAAAGAGGAAAAAAGGAAAGGGAAGGAGAGAAAAAAAAGACAGGAAGGAAGGAAGGAGAGAAAGAGGAAAGAAAATTCGGGGACTTCTCTCTGATCGGTCATCTTAGGTCACTTGCCCCCCCTCCTTTGGCCAGGGAATGGGATGGGGTGATTGGCTTGGGTTCAGGTAACAAGTCCATTCCTGAGCCTTTAGACCAACTTGGGATCAATCTTCAGAGCGACTTCACAGTGTGGGAGAGTTGGGAAAGATGATGGCGAAGGAACCATAAATACACTTCACTGAAACTCCCAAATGGCTGTGTTTCAAAAAAGCACTATGTATTCATAAACAGGCAGATCTCACCTATGGTGTTACGGCTGAGGATAGCGATTACCTTGACGGACGGGGGCTGTGACGGGAAATGGAGCCTGAGGGACTCTCATGGTGGAGGTTACATGGGTCTGTTCACTTTCTAGCTGTATATTCATGATTTATATACCTTTCTGTATTAACTGTGTTTCTATAAATAGATTAAATATAAACCTTAACTGGGAGCAGAAAAGATTATAAAGTTATTTATGTAAAATACCTTACATGAAGTATAACGATTATACTCAAGGTTCCCAAACTATGCACCGAGGCATCCCAGGTTGCCACTGCAGGCTCATGGTGATGCTGTGTGCAATTAAAAAATTTTCAACAAAGCATAACAATATGCCACATCTATTGAACACTATGAACTACAAGCTTGGGGTCATTGATAGCTTCTGTATTAGATCATGCTGTCTTCCTTTCAGTAATGGCCTATCTTTTTTTTTTTTTTTTTACATCTTTATTGGAATATAATTGCTTTACAATGTTGTGTTAGTTTCTGCTTTATAACAAAGTGAATCAGCTATACATATACATATATCCGCATATCCCCTCCTTCTTGCAATTCCCTCCCACCTTCCCTATCCCACCCCTCTAGGTGGTCACAAAGCACCGAGCTGATCTCCCTGTGCAATGCGGCTGCTTCCCACTAGCTATCTATTTTACATTTGGTAGTGTATATATGTCCATGCCACTCTCTCACTTCATTCCAGCTTAACCTTCCCCCTCCCCATGTCCTCAAGTCCATTCTCTACATCTGCTGTGTCTTTATTCCTGTCCTGCCCCTAGGTTCTTCAGAACCTTTTTTTTTTTTTTTAGATTCCATATATATGTGTTAACATATGGTATTTGTTTTTCTCTTTCTGACTTACTTCACTCTGTATGACAGACTCTAGGTCCATCCACCTCACTACAAATAAATCAATTTTGTTTCTTTTTATGGCTGAGTAATATTCCATTGTATATATGTGCCACATCTTCTTTATCCATTCATCTGTCGATGGACACTTAGGTTGCTTCCAAGTCCTGGCTATTGTAAATAGAGCTGCAGTGAACATTGGGGTGCATGTATCGTTTTGAATTACGGTTTTCTCAGGGTATATGCCCATTAGTGGGATTGCTGGGTTGTATGGTATTTCTATTTTTAGTTTTGTAAGGAACCTCCATACTGTTCTCCATAGTGGCTGTATCAATTTACATTCCCACCAACAGTGCAAGAGGGTTCCCTTTTCTGCACACCCTCTCCAGCATTTATTGTTTGTAGATTTTTTGGTGATAGCCGTTCTGACTGGTGTGAGGTGATACCTCATTGTAGCTTTGATTTGCATTTCTCTAATGATTAATGATGTTTAGCATCCTTTCATGTGTTTCTTGACAATGTGTATATCTTCTTTGGAGAAATGTCTATTTTGGTCTTCTGCCCATTTTTGGGTTGGATTGTTTGTTTTTTTGATATTGAGCTGCATGATCTGCCTGTATATTTTGAAGATTAATCCTCTGTCAGTTGCTTCATTTGCAAATATTTTCTCCCATTCTGAGGGTTGTCTTTTCATCTTGTTTATGGTTTCCTTGGCTGTGCAGAAGCTTTTAAGTTTCATTAGGTCCCATTTGTTTATTTTTTCTTTTTATTACCATTTCTCTGGGAGGTGGGTCAAAAAGGATCTTGCTGTGATTTATGTCATAGAGTGTTCTGCCTATGTTTTCCTCTAAGAGTTTTATAATATCTGGCCTTACATTTAGGTCTTTAATCCATTTTGAGTTTATTTTTGTGTATGGTATTCTTTTACATGTAGCTGTCCAGCTTTCCCAGCACCACTTATTGAAGAGGCTGTCTTTTCTCCATTGTATATTCTTGCCTCCTTTATAAAAAATAAGGTGACCATATGTGCATGGGTTTACCTCTGGGCTTTCTATCCTGTTCCATTGATCTATATTTCTGTTTTTCTGCCAGTACCATACTGTCTTGATTACTGTAGCTTTGTAGTATAGTCTGAAGTCCAGGAGCCTGATTCTCACACCTCCATTTTTCTTTCTCAGCATTGCTTTGGCTATTCGGGGTCATTTGTGTTTCCATACAAATTGTGAAATTTTTTGTTCTAGTTCTGTGAAAAATGCCATTTGTAGTTGATAGGGATTGCATTGAATCTGTAGATTGCTTTGAGTCTGTAGATTGCTTTGAGTAGTATAGTCATTTTCACAATGTTGATTCTTCCAATCCAAGAACATGGTATATCTCTCCATCTGTTTCTATCATCTTTAATTTCTTTTATCAGTGTCTTATAGTTTTCTGCATACAGGTCTTTTGTCTCCATAGGTAGGTTTATTCCTAGGTATTTTATTCTTTTTGTTGCAGTGGTAAATGGGAGTGTTTCCTTAATTTCTCTTTCAGATTTTTCATCTTTAGTATATAGGAATGCAAGAGATTTCTGTGCATTAATTTTGTATCCTGTTATTTTACCAAATTCATTGATTAGCTCTAGTAGTTTTCTAGTAGCAGCTTTAGGATTCTCTATGTATAGTATCATGTCATCTGCAAACAGTGACAGTTTTACTTCTTCTTTTCCGATTTCGGTTCATTTTATTTCTTTTTCTTCTCTGATTGCTGTGGCTAAAACTTCCAAAACTATGTTGAATAATAGTGGTTAGAGTGGACAACCTTAAGTTCCTGATCTTAGAGGAAATGGTTTCAGCTTTTCACCATTGAGAACAATGTTGGCTGTGGGTTTGTCATATATGGCCTTTATTATGTTGAGGTAGTTTCCCTCTATGCCCACTTTCTGGAGATTTTTTAACATAAATGGGTGTTGAATTTTGTCAAAAGCTTTTTCTGCATCTATTGAGATGATCATATGGTTTTTCTCCTTCAATTTGTTAATATGGTGTATCACATTGATTGATTTGCGTATATTGAAGAATCCTTGCATTCCTGGGATAAACGCCACTTGATCATGGTGTATGATCCTTGTAATGTGCTGTTGGATTCTGTTTGCTAGTATTTTGTTGAGGATTTTTGCATCTGTGTTCATCAGTGATATTGGCCTGTAGTTTTCTTTCTTTGTGACATCTTTGTCTGGTTTTGGTATCAAGGTGATGGTTGCCTCATAGAATGAGTTTGGGAGTGTTCCTCCCTCTGCTATATTTTAGGAGAGTTTGAGAAGGATAGGTGTTAGCTCTTCTGTAAATGTTTGATAGAATTTGCCTGTGAAGCCATCTGGTCCAGGGCTTTGTTTGTTGGAAGATTTTTAATCATAGTCTCAACTTCAATGCTTGTGATTGGTCTGTTTATATTTTCTATTTCTTCCTGGTTCAGTTTCAGAAGGTTGTGCTTTTCTAAGAATTTGTCCATTTCTTCCAGGGTATCCATTTTATTGACATAGAGTTGCTTGTAGTAATTTCTCATGATCCTTTGTATTTCTGCAGTGTCAGTTGTTACTTCTCCTTTTTCATTTCTAATTATGTTGATTTGAGTCTTCTCCCTTTTTTTTTTGATGAGTCTGGCTAGCGGTTGATCAATTTTGTTTATCTTCTCAAAGAACTAGCTTTTAGTTTTATTGATCTTTGCTACTGTTTCCTTCATTTCTTTTTCATTTATTTCTCATCTGATCATTATGATTTCTTTCCTTCTGCTAACTTTGGGTTTTTTTGTTATTTCTCTGATTGCTTTAGGTGTAAGGTTAGGTTGTTTATCTGAGATGTTTCTTGTTTCTTGAGGTAGGATTGTATTGCTATAAACTTCCCTCTTAGAACTGATTTTGCTGCATCCCATAGGTTTTGGGTCATCATGCTTTCATTGTCATTTGTTTCTAGATAATTTTTGATTTCCTCTTTGATTTCTTCAGTGATCTCTTGGTTATTTAGTAGTGGATTGTTTAGCCTCCATGTGTTTGTATTTTTACATATTTTTTCCTGTAATTGGTATCTAGTCTCATAGTGTTGTGGTTAGAAAAGATACTTGATACGATTTCAATTTTCTTAAATCTACCAAGGCTTGATTTGTGACGCAAGATATGATCTATCCTGGAGAATGTTCCATGAGCACTTGAGAAGAAAGCGTATTCTATTGTTTTTGAATGGAATGTCCTATAAATATCTGCATATTTGATTGATTGCCAAGTCCTTAAATGTCACTCAGAGGATCCTCTAGGTAGAGAAAATCACAAGACAATCTCAAAAATGTTTTTGCACGAACGGCCATAGGCAAAGGGTAAAATACAGGGTGTACAGGGGGAATTACTTTCAATAATATACTGGGAACATGTAGCATTGAAGAAATGTTCTCTGGATGTGCTGAAGATAGAAAGAAAGCATTTGAGTTCAAGGTCTGTGTCTCCCATGTATCATGCCTTAAGAGTTGACAAATATGTAGCTTCTGTGAGCCTCGGTTCCCTCATCTTCAAAATATGAGACCCAAATGTGGTCCCCTAGAATTGACAGCCAATGGAGCCAATTAGAAAAAGCTGTTATATGATATTCATTTTGTCTTTTGAACAAAAGACAGTCAAGGGAGATTAAGAGATTGTTATGAGGCAAATAACAATAAAACCAGAAGAAAGAGTACCCATGACAATGACTGTAACATGATGAACAATGAAAAAACAGAATGCTCCATTTTGGCCCTTTGAGGTCACTCTTTCCCAGGATGTGGGGTGTTTTGTGCTCTAGGACAAAGGAACAACCTTCTGCCCAAACTCTACTTCATTCCCCAGTTATCACAACGCAGTGTCTTTTTCTCCTTTGTACCTAATTGAATGCTGCTTTTCTACTCTAGGCAGAAAATCTTCCATGTAAAAACTAACATAAGCCAATATTTAAAATAGGTGGAAATATGCCAGTTTTGAGTTTAATTTAGGGTGAAAAATAGTAATAAAAAGTCATGTGGACTTAGTGTGTCTAGTGGCATAAGGAATGAAGAGGAGGTACCATGAGCTGATTGCTTAGGATTCCACAAAGGACTGATCTAAACTCCTCTTCCTTTGCTGTGTTGGAAAAGCATATTTACAAAGCACCAGAGAACTTCCAAAGCAGTGGATTTACTGATGACTGTCCACATGAGGGCAGCCAGAAACACTAAGCTATACCATTTCTTATCCTTCAGCCAGAGTCACAGGACCAGATAAATTTGTTATTATTAACTTACCAATACTTTATAAGTGCCAGCTATGAGCCAAGTATTGGGTAAATGTAGTTAAAAAGACCGACCAGTCCATCTGTTTACAAAGGAGGATCCACGAATGTCTCCAAACATGGAGCCCTTTGGCCAAATATCCTCCGCCCTCTCTTCCATCAGCAGTTCTTCTACCTGTCAGGTGGTGAGTTCTATGGTAACTTAATTCTAGGTATGTCCTTCTCTTTTGTCCAGACCAAGGGGACCCTCAGTGGAAAGTGTGGATGTAAAGCAACTTGGCTTTAGAAATCCATTTCCTGAAAGTACACTTCCCATTACCACTTCCAAATTCCCAGCTCTGTTCAGCTCAAACAATGCTCAGATCCTAAAAAGTCTGCTAATGGAATGAATGAATGAATGATTAAAGAATGAATGAGAAGAGAGATAAAGGAGCGGGGTGGCAGGGAACTTCATTTAGCAGCTGTATGCTCTGACTCTTTTGCCTTTGGGGTATTCTTAAATATAAATTACTAGAAAGCTTAAGCTGTGAGGCCTTCATCAAGATTTTGTTTTCAGATCTTAAGTAAGTTCATCTATACCATTTTTCTAGATTCCACATATATGTGTTAATATACGATATTTGTTTTTCTCTTTCTGACTTACTTTACTCTGTATGACAGACTCTAGGTCCATCCACGTCTCTGAAAATGGCACAATTTCATTCCTTCTTATGGCTGAGTAATAGTCCATTGTATATATGTACCACATCTTCTTTATCCATTCCTCTGCTGATGGAAATTTAGGTTGCTTCCACGTCCTGGCTATTGTAAATAACGCTGCAATGAACATTGGGTGCATGTATCTTTTTCAGTTATGGTTTTCTCCAGGTATATGCCCAGGAGTGGGATTGTTGGGTCATATGGTAGTTCTATTTTTAGATTTTTAAGGAACCTCCATACTGTTCTCCATAGTGGCTGTATCAATTTACATTCCCACCAAGAGTGTAAGAGGGTTCCCTTTTCTGCACATCCTCTCCAGCATTTATTGTTTGTAGATTTTTTGATGATGGCCATTCTGACCGGTATGAGGGGATACCTCATTGTAGTTTGATTTGCATTTCTCTAATAATTAGTGATGTTGAGCATCTTTTCATGTGTTTGTTGGCCATCTGTATGTCTTCTTTGGTAAAATGTCTATTTAGGTCTTCTGCCCACTTTTTCATTGGGTTGTTTGTTTCTTTGTTACTGAGCTGCATGAGCTGTTTTTATATTTTGGAGATTAATCCCTAGTCAGTTGCCTTGTTTGCATATATTTTCTCCCATTAATCCCTAGTCAGTTGCTTTGTTTGCACATATTTTCTCCCATTGTCTTTTTGTTTTGTTTATGGTTTCCTTTGCTGTGAAAAGCTTTTACGTTTCATTAGGTTCCATTTGTTAATTTTTGTTTTTATTTTTATTACTGTAGGAGGTGGGTCAAAAAAGATCTTACTGTGGTTTATGTCAAAGAGCATTTTGCCTATGTTTTCCTCTAAGAGCTTTATAGTGTCCAGCCTTACATTTAGGTCTTTAATCCATTTTGAGTTTATTTTTGTGTATGGTGATACCAGGGGGGGAAGGAGGGTGGTGGCATGGATTGGGAGGTTGGGATTGACATATATACACTACTGTGTATAAAATAGATAACTAATGAGAACAGACTGTATAGCACAGGGAACTCTACTGAATGCTCTGTGGTGACCTAAATGGGAAGGAAATCCAAGGAAGAGGGGATATATGTATACGTGTGGCTGATTCACTTTGCTGTACAGCAGAAACTAACACAACATTTTAAAGCAGCTATACTCCAATTAAAAAAAAGATCTTAAAAAAATATGTGCAATGGCTGTTATAAGAAAACAGTGTTTAGTACATCCGACAGTTAAAATGTTATTCTACAGTTTGGTAGGTTGGAAAAAATATTTGAAGGAACATTGTTCAGACTTCTTGTCAGATTTATGACAACACTCCTAATAAATTAGGCATAGCCATTACATCACAATTTCACCTTTATTCACTTATATTCATTCATCTTCATTTCTGAGACAATATTTATCTACTTATTGCTGCACTTTCACTTGTTTGAATAACAGAAGTTGGTTGTAATATGCAATCAATGAGAGTTTCCCCTCCAAGTCATCAATCTTAGCTAATAAAATGCAGACAGTCATTTAAAAAAAATCTTAAAATGCTGGCAGAGTCACAAACTCACAGTCTGATCATGGACCCAGTGACCCATCTTCACTACAATCGTAGGTGAGCTTCAAATTCAGAAAAAGTTGTTCTCTTCTGTCACCTGTGTGCTCAAGGCATCACCCCATCTTATCCCAAGAGCATTAATTTATCAGATTCCTCTCCTTCTAATTAGGCAGCAGGTATTTATTGGGCCCTTAATGTATCTAAGATTACATAAGATACATAGATACATGATAAATTTTGTAGAGGATTCAAAAGCAATACAAAGACTTCATGACCAAGACGTGGTCTCGCCCCCAAAGACAGTATCAAGAGAAGGTAAAGCACAGGTACATGAACAATTCCATGTTCAGGGTCTTAAAGAAACAACCTTAATTTAGAAGAAGCTATGAAAGGAGAGCATTTAAAGAACAGATTTGCTTACTTAATGACTTCTAGTGTTTCCATTGTTTTTCTTGCAGTTTGAGTTATTCACAAGAAGGAATAAGTTCCTCCCACACAACATAAAAGTTCACACCGCATGACCTTGAAATGATCATGCTTTGCCTCTACTGCAGAAACTGATATTGACACACATTTTAACTTTAGCATAGTCGGAGGGGAAACATCATGAAAACAGCCAAAGAAAATATAGAACAGCAGCTCTCAAACTTAATATGTACAAGTCTTATCTGAGAGTAATTAAAAATCCCTCTGGGTGTTCCCATTCAATAGAAGAGGCTATTCCATCCTCAGATATTCTATGTGATTCAGTAGGTCTGGGATGATCATTGTAAATATAAGTCTTAAGGTTCATGCTATGTGACTTTGATGCAGGAAACACACGGCCACACACTGAGATGCTCTACTAGAGAAAAACCAAGTGAATGTTACACAAGTGCTAGGTTGGTGCTCTTTTTCAAAGAACTAAACATTACAGCATTGTGTTGATGCTTGGTGTTCTTAATCAAAGATGGGGTTAGTTAGCTATTAATTTGAGTTTAAGCTGACTAACCAAACTCTTACATTCCTGGAATAAATAATTTTCTCAGGCATTCCTTTAGGCTTACTTTCTTTTTTAAAATTTTGAAATTTTATTTATTTTATATTATTTAAAATTTTATTTAATAAAATTAAATTTTATTTTTTCCAGCTTTATTATAGGCATATAGCATATGTAAGTTTAAGGTGTACAGCATAATGATTTGCACACATATTGCAAGATGATTACTACAATAAGGTTAGTTAACACTGCCGTCACTTTACATAACTGCCGTTGTGTGTGTGTTGGGAGGGTGGTAACTTTTAAGATCTACTCTCTTGATCCAGCAATCCCACTTCTGGGTATATATCTGAAGGAAATGAAACCCTTATCTCAAAGAGATATCTGTACTCCCATGTTCATTGCAGCATTATTCATAATACCAAGGTACAGAAACATTATCTAAGGGCTGTGGATCGAGACTTGGATAAAGAAAATGTGGTATATATACACAATGGAATATTATTCAGCCTTAAGAAGAAAGAACTTCTGCCACTTGTGACAACATAGACGGACCTGGAGGGGATTATGCTGAGTGAAATAAGCCAGACACAGAAAGACAGATACTGCATGGTATCACTTATATTTGGAATCTACAAAAAACATGAAAACAAAAAACAAAGTCAAACTCATAGAGTAGAAGAATGGTTGCCAGGGTCTGGTGAGTTGGGGGGTGGTTAAATAGAGGTTGGTAAAGGGGTACAAAATTTCAATGATAAGAAAAATAAGGCCTGAGGATCTAATGTATAATATGGAGACTATAGTTGACAGTACTGTACTGTATAATTGAAATTTGCTAAGAGAATAAAACTTAAGTGTTCTCACCAAAAAAAGGGCAAATATGTGAGGTGATGATTGTGTTAATTAACTCAGGGGAGGGAAATCCTTTCACAGTGTATACATATGTCAAATCATCGTGTTGTAGACTTTAAATACCGTACAATTTTAATTATCAATCATACCTCAATAAAGCTGGGGGAAAGAAAAGATCTACTCTCTTAACAACTTTCTGGTGTAAAATAATTGTTCATTATAGTCACCATGCTGTACATTAGATCCCAGAATATAAAGCTTAACGCTGGAAGTCTGTACCCTTTGGCCAGCATCTCCCTATTTCCCCCAACCCCCTGACAACTATCCTTTTACTGTTTATTTCTTTGAGTCCTTCAGCCCCTTATCTGAGCAGGATTCCTGATGCAATTTGCAAACAATGACCAACTGTCTCATAATCCTTCTGTATTTATTCCCTAGGATGGTCCTAACAAAGTACCACAAACTGGATGGCTTAAACACTAAAAATTCATTATCTCACAGTCCTGGAGTCTAGAAATCCAAATTCAAGGCACTGGCAGGGCTATTCTCTTTCCTTTCCTGCGTGGAGACTTCTTCCTTGTCTCTTCTGGAGGCAGCTGCTGGAGGTACCTGTTGATCAATGGTATCCCTTGTCTTGAAAGCCACCCCTCAATCTACCTTCATTTTCACATGATGCTCTGCTTGAGTGCATCATGTCTGTCTCTGTCCAAATGTCCCTTTTTTATAAGGGTGCCCGCTGAGATTCTTAAAAGAACTTACATATACCTCTCAGAATTTTCACCTTTAACGCAAATATTTGGAGCTTCAATTACCAATCCTATTCAATGAATATTTATTCAAATTGTATTATACACCAGGCAGAGAGCTTGGAAGTCATGATGGAAGAGAGAGATGGATGAGGCATGATTAGAATTCTCCAGGAGCTTCCAAATCTAGTGAAGAAGGAAAGAAGTACACACATAACTATAGTGCAAGATAGAGTAAATGTCAAAATGAAATGTAAACAAAACACTAAGAAGAAAGTGATGGGTTTTGCCTGGAGAAATCAGAGAAACTTGCTTGTAGAATTTAGCCTGAGCTTTGAAAGATAAACAAGGTTTCAATAGTTGGAAGTTAGAAGAAGGAAACTCTGAGTTGAAATAACATCTTAGCACATACAGAGATGTGAAAATATAGTGTGTATTGAGGGAAATACAAGTTGTCTAATGAGATGGATATGAGACTAGAAAAGTACTATAGAACCGACTCAGGAAGAGCATTCAGCATCATACAGACACTGTCAATGCCCTTCAGCAAAGACCCCCAGGAAAACACCTGTAAATGAATAAGTTGTGTTATTATACTTTGCCTTCAGAGAGGACACACACCGTGGGGAACTGTGGACGTCTTGGTAGGAGGATGCTGGAAGGGACCTATTACAGGGTTTAGAGTTTGGCTGGGTGCTTCAGGAGAGGGTCTAAGCAATGGGGGGTGTGCTATGGATTGGATGCTGTCAGAAAGTGGGAGCAAGTCTGTGGTCGCGTACCTCAATAAGCCTGATCTACAGAAAGGGGAGGCTTGAGTGAGGGTAGAGCTGCAATTGTAAAGCAGTAGCAGAGGCTCATTTGGTCCAAGAGAGGCTGTTTGGTATTTTTGGGGTGGCGCAGTGACCTTGTTTTTGTGAGTGCTTAGGCAAAATTGTGAGGTACCCTTGCTTTGTTTCACTGTGTTATGGTTTCAGAGTACCTTTATCTGAGGTGGGTGTTCTGTGAGATTATGCACAAGAGATACCACGGCTAAGCTCTGAGTGCCAGGCTGGCTTCTAAGTATCAGCGATGCTCTTCTTTTCTTTGTCAATGCTTATCCTAGCATTCTGCAGGAAACACCTCATTTTGTAGATTGCCAGCCTCACAGATGCAGAACATGCTTTAGGGAAGTTCTCCATTTTTCTGAGAGCTGGGTAGAAAGAAGACATCATTCCCAGCTCGTAGGTTTTCAAGTGAGAGTTGTTTTGAGATGTTAACAGGTTTGCCCTGTGCATGGTTTTGTCTATTATATTTTAATTCATGATTTTGGAGCCAGTTGGCACTTCTAGCCTATGTCCTTTGCCAATATTTTTTCTTGTTATAGTTGGATGGTTGGAGGGAAATGGTGCCCTGTGAACATACATATAGTTGTATATGATATGGATTAAGGGGTTGAAATGATTTCCCTAAGCTGTGCCTCACATCCCATCCTACTTTAGAACTGAGTCTCGTATGAATTTGCATCTAAACACAGTAGACCTGTGTAAATACATAAAGATCACCGATGGGGAATGGTTATCTGGTTATGAAACAATGAGATCGAGGAAACGGGGGAGCTCAAAATCATAACAGGCAAAAACCTGCATGTGAGTCACCTGGAGATCGTGTTAAAATTCAGATTCTGATTTGATAGGTTGGATAAGGTCAAGCTTCTGTGTTTGTAACAAGTCATCAAGTGATGCCATTGCTACTGGTCTGGGGACCACAGTTTGAGTAGCAGGACTCAGTTTGTCTGCACTTACTTAGTTTTTTGACCATTTAATAGTCTATGAGCTCTCATTCAGTTCCTCCTATGGTTCTGTATTTTCTTTCTTCTCTCATTTCCACTACCTGTGTCTAACATGTACAGTCTCTCTTTGTTCTTTTCTTCCAGCCTCACCTCTACTTTCTTTGCCTCAAAAGGACAACCTTAGTAAATCCATTTACTTTTGTACTTCATTTAAAAAGCAAAACTAGGTTTTGAAATTAGACAAGCTAGATACAGCATTCAGGGGATATTGATTCATACCTCTTTTGTTTATATTTTGTTTTGCCTTATAAATCTCATCTCTAAATGCAAATTTGAGTCTCTGGAAGGAAACACTGGGAAATGCAGGGCCTCCTTAGGGTTCAGTATCTTCTTTATAGCTTGGAAACCATCTGCACTCATGAAGCAGATTCTTGATTATATTCCCGCATGTTACCTTGATTATCCTGAATGTATTGATTACATTTAGCTATGGTCTCATTAGTCTCACAATTAAATGTGTCGCTGTAGCAAGACTTTAATTTTCTATATCTAAAATGAAATAATAAAATGTATAAGGGAGAGAGAGAGAGAGATTGAGAGAGAGAAAGGAGAAGGTAAGGAAGGGAAGGGAAGGGAAGGGAAAGGAAGAGGAAACAACAAGAACAAGAACATAGGAAGAATATTTTATCTCTTTTTCTCCTTGACTGGGAGCATCTCAGCAGCTGTGCCACTTACTATTATAAGATTATGGACAAGTTATCTTCTCATTCTTAATTTCCTTATCTATGAAGTGGAATAATAGTATATGGTTTGCATGTTTATTTTAAAGATAAATTTTTTAAATGCACAAAATACCATCCCATGTTTAACATAGTAGGCACCTCATAAATGTTGACTGGATTTAATTAAATAAATTGTGTCAAATTTATGAAGCACAAGTTATCAAAGTGGAGCAGTTGCATTAACGTAATAAAACTGTATGATGTAAGTAGTAGATTTGTTATGTTGGCCATTGTCAAATATTTGATAGGCAATTCGAAGAAATTTAATATGACATATCATTCTCTTTCAGGTATTAAGTAATTTTAAAAAGAACCAAAAAAGGATTAGAATAGTCTGGATGACTAACGGTATTATTGACAACAATAATGATATATGACTAGTGGCAATGATACACCATACTGCTGTAAGGGCAGGTCACATACTTATCAGTTGAATTCCAAATTGTAATTTTTATTAAAATCCTTTTTATTATTTGAGGATGATGTCAAATTGTGTATTGGTGAAATCTGGAGGCTTGAAATTGACAAATGTGAAAACCAACAGACTTGAGCATTCATAAAAAGATGATTAAATGTTGACATTCATCTCTTTTGAAGAAATAGGGCATATTCATCTTCTTGGGAAATATAAGTTTAGTCGAATTCTTCTCCTCCATTCCTTAATGCTTCCAATTTCCTAGACCCCTTTGAATATATACAGACAATAATTTGCTTATCAACATAATGTGTGAAATTGTTCAGTTTACAGATTATAATTGGGTACTGGGAAAACTGAGAAAATGGAATTGAATTCTTTCTCTTCCTGTTTCCGCTGCCATGGTCTATGCTTGGACTTTCCTCACTCTCTTCTTAGGCTAGTCAAGCCTCTTAACTTGTACTATAATAATACCTCTTTACTAGTCTAACTATGTTCTAATAATACCTCTTTACTAGTAATACCTCTTTACTAGTCTATGTTCTACAACATGCATCTGATTATATTAACATGATTATTTGGCCACAAACCTTGGGCAATTTTGCATTTTTTTCTTAATGAAAAACAATGGTCTGAGCCTGAACTATAAGATCTTCTGTGATATGATGTTGAATCTGTTTATCCTACTGTATTCCTCTAGTAGCTTTTTTTTCTTTTTTTTGTCAAAAATCTATGCTGTTGCTCTAGCTATTCTCTTCAGTTAAAATACTCATTCTTCACTCCCACTTTAACTGGATAGATATTTGTTTGGTCTTGTTTTGTTTTGTTTTGTTTTAATTTATTTCATTGACGTATAGTTGATTTACAATGTTGTATTAATTTCTATTGTACAGCAAAGTGACTCAGTTATACATATATATATACATCCTTTTTCATATTCTTTTCCATTATGGTTTATCACAGGATACTGAATATAGTTCCCTGTGCTCTACAGTAGGACCTTGTTGTTTATTCATTCTATACATAATAGTTTGCATCTGCTAATCCCAAATTCCCAATCCATCCCTCCCGCATCCTCTCCCCCTTCGCAATCACAAATCTGTTCTCTGTGTCTGTGAGTCCGTTTCTGTTTCATAGATAGGTTCATTTGTGTCATATTTTAGATTCCACATATAAGTGATATCATATGGTATTTGTCTTTCTTTCTGACTTACTTCTCTTAGTATGATAATCTGTAGGCCCATCCATGTTGGTGCAAATGCCATTATTTCTTTCTTTTTATGGCTGCATAGTATTCCATTGTATATATGTACAACATCTTCTTTATCCATATATCTGTACATTGACATTTAGGTTGCTACCATGTCTTGGCTATTGTGAATAATGCTGCTGTGAACATAAGGGTGCATATATCTTTTTGAATTATAGTTTTGTCCAGATATATGCCCAGCAATGGGATTGCTGGATCATATGGTAGCTCTATTTTTAGTTTTTTGAGGAACCTTCATACTATTTTCCATAGTGGCTGCACCAATTTACATTCCCACCAACAGTGTAAGAGGGTTCCCTTTTCTCCACACCCTCTCAAGCATTTGTTGTTTGTAGATTTTCTGATGATGCCCATTCTAACTGGTGTGAGGTGATACCTCATTGTAGTTTTGATTTGCATTTCTCTAATAATTAGTGATGTTGAGCAGCTTTTCATGTGCCTCTTGGCCATCTGTATGACTTCTTTGGAGAAATGTCTATTTAGGTCTTCTGCCCATTTTTTGATTGGGTTGTTTGTTTTTTTAGTATTGAGCTGCATGAGCTGTTTATATATTTTGGAGATTAATCCTTTGTCCAATAATTCATTTGCAAATATTTTCTCCCATTCTGAGTGTTGTCTTTTCATATTGTTTATGGTTTCCTTTGCTGTGCAAAAGCTTTTAAGTTTCATTAGGTGCCATTTTTTATTTTTGTTTTTATTTCCATTACTCTAGGAGGTGTATCAAAAAAGATCTTGCTGTGATTTATGTCAAAGAGTGTTCTTCCTATGTTTTCCTCTAAGAGTTTTATAGTGTCCGGTCTTACATTTAGGTCTTGAATCCATTTTGAGTTTATTTTTGTGTATGGTGTTAGGGAGTGTTCTAATTTCATTCTTTTACATGTAGCTGTCCAGTTTTCCCAGCACCACTTATTGAAGAGACTGTCTTTTCTCTATTGTATATCCTTGCCTCCTTTTTCATAGATTAATTGACCATAGGTGTGTGAGTTTATCTCTGGGCTTTCTATCCTGTTCCATTGATCTGTATTTCTATTTTTGTGCCAGTACCATATTGTCTTGATTACTCTGGCTTTGTAGTATAGACTGAAGTCAGGGAGTCTGATTCCTCCAGCTCCGTTGTTTTCCCTCAACTGCTTTGGCTATTCGGGGTCTTTTGTGTTTCCATACAAATTTTAAGATTTTTTGTTCTAGTTCTGTAAAAAAGGCCAGGTAATTTGATAGGGATTGCATTGAATCTGTACATTGCTTTGGGTAGTATAGTCATTTTCAAAATATTGATTCTTCCAATCCAAGAACATGGTATATCTATCCATCTGTTGGTATCATCTTTGATTTCTTTCATCAGTGTCTTACAGTTTTCTGCATACAGGTCTTTTGTCTCCCTAGGTAGGTTTATTCCTAGGTATTTTATTCGTTTTGTTGCAATCGTAAATGGGAGTGTTTCCTTAATTTCTGTTTCAGATTTTTCATCATTAGTGTATAGGAATGCAAGAGATTTCTGTGCATTAATTTTGTATCCTGCAACTTTACCAGACTCATTGATTAGCTCTAGTAGTTTTCTGGTGGCATCTTTAGGATTCTCTATGTATAGTATCATGTCATCTGCAAACAGTGACAGTTTTACTTCTTCTTTTCCAATTTGTATTCCTTTTATTTCTTTTTCTTCTCTGATTGCTGTGGCTAGGACTTCCAAAACTATGTTGAATAATAGTGGTGAGAGTGGACATCCTTGTCTTGTTCCTGATCTTAGAGGAAATGCTTTCAGTTTTTCACCCTTGAGAATGATGTTTGCTGTGGGTTTGTCATATATGGCCTTTATTATGTTGAAGTAGGTTCCCTCTATGCCCACCTTCTGGAGAATTTTTATCATAAATGGGTGTTGAATTTTGTCAAAAGCTTTTTCTGCATCTATTGAGATGATCATATGGTTTTTATTCTTCAATTTGTTAATACGGTGTATCACATTGGTTGATTTTCATATATTGAAGAATCCTTGTATCTCTGGGATAAATCCCACTTGATCATGGTGTATGATCCTTTTAATGTGTTGTTGGATTCTGTTTGCTAGTATTTGTTGAGAATTTTTGCATCTATATTCATCAGTAATATTGGTCTGTAATTTTCTTTTTTTGTAGTATCTCTGTCTGGTTTTGGTATCAGGGTGATGGTGGCCTCATAGAATGCGTTTGGGAGTTTTCCCCCCCCTCTGCAATTTTTTGGAAGAGTTTGAGAAGGATGGGTGTTAGCTCTTCTCTAAATGTTTGATAGAGTTCACCTGTGAAGCCATCTGATCCTGGACTTTTGTTTGTTGGAAGATTTTAAATCACAGTTTCAATTTCATTACTTGTAATTGGTCTGTTTATATTTTCTATTTCTTCCTGGTTCAGTCTTGGAAGGTTATAACTTTCTAAGAATTTGTCCATTTCTTCCAGGTTGTCCATTTTATTGGCATAGAGTTGCTTGTAGTAGTCTCTTAGGATGCTTTGTATTTCTGTGGTGTCTGTTGTAACTTCTCCTTTTTCATTTCTAATTTTATTCATTTGAGTCCTCTCCCTCGTTTTCTTCATGAGTCTGGCTAATGGTTTATCAATTTTGTTTATCTTCTGAAA
Organism: Balaenoptera acutorostrata; assembly: GCF_949987535.1. Taxonomy (NCBI): domain Eukaryota; kingdom Metazoa; phylum Chordata; class Mammalia; order Artiodactyla; family Balaenopteridae; genus Balaenoptera; species Balaenoptera acutorostrata. Next base: position 9,152,721 of record NC_080081.1, read on the forward strand.
GAACTAGCTTTTAGTTTTATTGATCTTTGCTATTGTTTTCTTTGTTTCTATTTCATTTATTTGTACTCTGATCTTTATGATTTATTTCCTTCTACTAACTTTGGGTTTTGTTTGTTCTTCTTTCTCTAGTTCCTTTAGGTGTAACGTTAGATTGTTTATTTGAGATTTTTCTTGTTTCTTGAGGTAGGCTTGTATAGCTATAAGCTTCCCTCTTAGAACTGCTTTTGCTGCATCCCATAGGTTTTGAATCATCATGTTTTCATTGTCATTTGTCTCTCGGTATTTTTTGATTTCCATTTTGATTTCTTCAGTGATCTCTTGGTTATTTAGTAACATATTGTTTAGCCTCCATGTGTTTGTGTTTTTACGTTTTTTTCCCTGTAATCGATTTCTAATCTCATAGCATTGTGGTCAGAAAAGATGCTTGATATGATTTAAGTTTTCTTAAATTTACTGAGGCTTGATTTGTGACCCAAGATGTGATCTATCCTGGAGAATGTTCCTTGCACACTTGAGAAGAAAGTGTAATCTGCTGTTTTTGGATGAAATGTCCTATAAATATCAATTAAATCTATCTGGTCTATTGTGTCATTTAAACCTTGTGTTTCCTTATTAATTTTCATTTTGGATGATCTGTCCATTGATGTAAGTGAGGTGTTAAAGTCCCCCACTGTTAGTGTGTTACTGTCGATTTCCTCTTTTAGAGCTGTTAGCAGTTGCCTTATGTATTGAGGTGCTCCTATGTTGGGTGCATGTATATTTATAATTGTTATATCTTCTTCTTGGATTGATCACTTGATCATAATGTAGTGTCCTTCCTTGTCTCTTGTAACATTCTTTATTTTAAAGTCTATTTTATCTGATATGAGTATTGCTACTGCAGCTTTCTTTTGATTTCCATTTGCATGGAACATCTTTTTCCATCCCCTCACTTTCAGTCTGTATGTGTCCCTAGGTCTGAAGTGGGACTCTTGTAGACAACATATATATGGGTCTTGTTTTTGTATCCATTCAGCAAGCCTGTGTCTTTTGGTTGGAGCATTTAATCCATTCATATTTAAGGTAATTATCGATGTGTATGTTCCTATTACCATTTTTGTAATTGCTTTGGGTTTGTTTTTGTAGGTCCTTTTCTTCTCTTGTGTTTCCCACTTAGAGAAATTCCTTTAGCATTTGTTGTAGAGCTGGTTTGGTGGTGCTGAATTCTCTTAGCTTTTGCTTGTCTGTAAAACTTTTGATTCCTCCATCAAATCTGAATGAGATCCTTGCTGGGTAGAGTAATCTTGGTTGTAGGTTCTTCCCTTTCATCCCTTTAAGTATATTATGCCACTTCCTTCTGGCTTGTAGAGTTTCTGCTGAGAAATCAGCTGTTAACCTTATGGGAGTTCCCTTTTATGTTATTTGTCGTTTTTCCCTTGCTGCTTTCAATAATTTTTCTTTGTCTTTAATTTTTGCCAATTTGATTACTATGTGTCTCAGCGTGTTTCTCCTTGGGTTTCTCCTGTATGGGACTCTCTGTACTTCCCGGACTTGGGTGGCTATTTCCTTTCCCATGTTAGGGAAGTTTTCTACTATAATCTCTTCAAATATTTTCTCTGGTCCTTTCTCTCTCTCTTCTCCTTCTGGGACCCCTATAATGCGAATGTTGTTGGGTTTAATGTTGTCCCAGAGGTCTCTTAGGTTGTCTTCATTTCTTTTCATTCTTTTTTCTTTATTCTGTTCTGCAGCATTGAATTGCACCATTCTGTCTTCTGGGTCACTTATCTGTTCTTCTGCCTCAGTTATTCTGCTATTGATTCCTTCTAGTGTGTTTTTCAATTCAGTTATTGTATTGTTCATCTCTGTTTGTTTGTTCTTTAATTCTTCTAGATCTTTGTTAAACGTTTCTTGCATCTTCTCAATCTTTGCCTCCATTCTTTTTCCGAGGTCCTGGATCATCTTCACTATCATTATTCTGAATTCTTTTTCTGGAAAGTTACCTATCTCCACTTCATTTAGTTGTTTTTCTGGGGTTTTATCTTGTTCCTTCATCTGGTACATAGCCCTCTGCCTTTTCATCTTGTCTATCTTTCTGTGAATGTGGTTTTTGTTCCACAGGCTGCAGGATTGTAGTTCTTCTTGCTTCTGCTGTCTGCCCTCTGGTAAATGAGGCTATCTAAGAGGCTTGTGGAAGTTTCCTGATGGGAGGGACTGGAGGTGGGTGGCGCTTGCTGTTGCTTTGGTGGGCAGAGCTCAGTAAACCTTTAATCCACTTGTCTGCTGATGGATGGGGCTGGGTTCCCTCCCTGTTGGTTCTTTGGCCTGAGGCGACCCAACACTGGAGCCTACCGGGGCTCTTTGGTGGGGCTAATGGCGGACTCTGGGAAGGCTCACGCCAAGGAGTACTTCCCAGAACTTCTGCTGCCAGTGTCCTTGTCCCTTGATGAGCCACAGCTGCCCCCCACCTCTGCAGGAGACCCTCCAACACTAGCAGGTAGGCCTGGTTCAGTCTCCTATGAGGTCACTGCTCCTTCCCCTGGGTCCTGATGGTGTGTGCCCTCCAAGAGTGGAGTCTCTGTTTCCCCCAGTCCTGCCGAAGTCCTGCAGTCAATTCCCGCTAGGCTTCAAAGTCTGATTCTCTAGGAATTCCTCCTCCCGTTGCCAGACCCCCAGGTTGGGAAGCCAGATGTGTGTCTCAGAACCTTCACTCCAGTGGGTGGACTTCTGTGGTATAAGTGTTCTCCAGTTTGTGAGTCACCCACCCAGCAGTTATGGGATTTGATTTTATTGTGATAGCACCCCTCCTACCGTCTCATTGCAGCTTCTCCTTTGTCTTTGCATATGGGGTATCTTTTTTGGTGAGTTCCAGTGTCTTCCTGTCAATGATTGTTCAGCAGTTAGTTGTGATTCTGGTGTTCTTGGAAGAGGGAGTGAGAGCATGTCCTTCTACTCCGCCATCTTGAACCAATCTCCTTAGATTTTTTTAATGATAGCCATTCTGACCAATGTGAGGTGATACCTCATTGTAGTTTTGATTTGCATTTCTCTAATAATTAGCAATGTTGAACATCTTTTCATGTGCCTGTTGGCCATCTGTATGTCTTGGATAGATATGTTTTACATATTGAAAACCTCCTTAACTTTCAAAGCAGAGCTCAACTTTTTCCTCCTATTTAGAGTATATGAACATTCCCGTCAGGAATAACCCCTTTCTCTTCCTGCTATCATGCCATTTTAAGCCACTATTTTCTTTTTACTATGCAGATCTATTCTCCCGTTAGCTTGAAAACTCCTTAGAGCAAGAACTATGTCTGTTTAATCTCACAATCGAACATGTTTTTAAAGTTGAATTGGGCATGCAAAAACAAAACCTGCTGAGAGCAAAGACATTGCTTAACTAGCATTTCCTTTTGAACTACAAGCTATTTTGAGATTTTGACTGAATAAAAAGATATCACTAAGAGGTTGAGTCCTGTGATCCTAAGTTGTTTGACATTACTGGGTTGACAGTTACTCAAATTTTAATTTAGTATTTCTCAAGCACCTCACTCTAGGTGTAGTGTTTACAGATAAGATTTTTAAAAAGTCAGTAAAAGGCATGCTTTTGATCACTAAGAACTTCACTAACTAATGGAGAAGATGAAAATGGCACAGATCAACACTAGTGATAACAATATTCCTATCCCTGGGGTTCCTGAGTTAAGCTCCTCTAAGGATAGCTAGATAACGTTATAACAATTATTATATAATGTTATGTTATAATGTTATATATAAAGATAATATAATCTTATTTACACCTAGAGGATACCTAAGTGTGTCAGTTAGGATATATTCAGCTACAAGTAACTTAATCTATAAGTATGTGATTTTTTTTTTAATTGGACTCTCTGGAGGGAGATCATTTTAGGCTTGTTCAGTTGCTTCATGGATGACTTAGAAAATCAGCTTTTCCTGTCCTTATTGGGCACCTCATAGCTACAAGATGACTTCCAGAGCTCCAGGCATCTCTTTCTTATACCAATGTCCCAAACAGAAAGGAAGGGGCCAGGCAAAATGGGTTGTCATTTTATCAAGGAGGAAAAACACAAAAATCTTTCCAGCACCCCTCCCATCACACCCCTTTCCTCCCCACCAGAAGACTTCCCTTTGCACCTCATGGGCCCGGAACTGGATCCCACAGCTGCGTGCTTCTCCAAGGAAAGCTGGGGAAATAAGTTTCTATAAAAGGGAAGCAGGCTAGCCATAGTGGGCTCAGGGCAACTGTGTTTCATTCCTTGGGGTTGAGCATATTGCCACCGTGAACAGTCAGGATTCCTTTGACAAAAATGGATGGGATGCATTTTGGTGAAAACTTAGTGTCTCCTACACCAAGCAATTAAAAATCTTTTGCTAACTCTTCTCTAGGTCCTTTAAGATACTTAAACATCCTTCTGGGGGAAAATTTAGGCATTTGGAGAATTGCATGAGCTTTTTAAAATCCCCATAATACAATAACTAAAGGGCATACATTTTTAAGCACCAGTGTCCCTTTACTGAATTTCTTTTCTTTTTACTTTTTGGCGCTTACCAAGTTAATAGTATTTGAAAATGGCATTCATTTGCTAAATAGTACCCAAGTGGCCCCAAAGAGCTACTGATGCACGCAGTCTCTCAGGTTTCTGCTGACCTACAACTGAGCAGCTGTGACAGGCATAGGGGAAGAGTATTAAAGAAACTTTGCATATAGACAGGACTGCTAACTAGTACTCATCAAAGTGTGTCATCATCGAAGTCCACACTGGTCAGTGATTACATCAGGGAATAGAGCAGCGTCCTGGATTCTTACTAGGAAAGTTTCCTGGAAGAGGAAAATGTTGGGCCACCCTCTCAATTTATGGCCAGAATTCAATCTCAATATGAGATCCATGGGCCATTTCACAGAGGGGAAAACTGAGGCTCAGAAATATTTTTTTTTAGGTTATAAGATTTAATATTAAATTACAATAAAAAGTAATCCAACTGAAAAAATATTACAAATAATAGTGGAATTAAGTTAAGCTCTTGGTTATAAAATTAATATGTAAAATCATCACCCTTCATATATTAAAAAAAGTCTTAATAGTAAAAAAAAGACTTCATTTTTAATAACCATATGACTAGAAAATACTTAGAAATAAATTTATTAGATGTGATAGATCTGTATGAAGAATCTCTGCAGCTCTACTCATGGACAGAAGAAAGGACTTGTGTAAATGTAAACATATACTGCATTTACTATACTCTTTACATAAATGTAAGATAGTGGAACCACTGATGAGGTAGGAACAGTCCTTCATGTAACTCCTCTAACAGCGCCCCTTCCCCACCCCAATATACACACAAAAGGAAAAGGAAATCAGTCTTCTCTCTTTCATGTGTCTTCAGGTTCTTGCAATTGAGAGCGTCCTATCACTTGAATTGGACTTAGTGTATAGAATACTGAGTCCAAAAAAAAAAAAAAAAACCTGTTGCAAAGTTGGAGGAAGGTTACGTTTGTACTTCAGCCTTTCAGGGCACATTAGAGCTGGTATGTGTCCTATTCTAGAAATGTCTGGTGATTGTATTAATTATAAGGACTTTTTGCAGATGTGAAAATTCTGTGTCAAACTTGTCTTTTATTTCTTTTTTTTTAATAAAAGAGAAAAACCCTCTAACTTTTCCTGCTTTGTCATTAAGAAGGCTTGTGCATGGGAACTCATTTAATATCATTACTAGTGAGCTCATTTTATGTCTGTATTTGTGATTAAGCTGACTTCATTAGAGAAGTCTAGAAGTCTGCCCCTTTGATGGTGAAAATGACTTCAGTTTCTCTCTCTCTCTCTCTCTCTCAGACACACCCACAGACACACACACACTTCTCTTTCTCAGTCATTCCTATAGAATTGTTTAACAACACTAAATTTCAATGTGTATTTGGCATGCTATATATTGGGCAATTAACCTGACATACTTTTAAATTCATTTTGATGTCTTCTAGATTAAGACTAATAATAAAAATAAACTCCAGTAGTAATATATAATATGCCCCTCCGAAGATATAAGTCTTTGCTTCCTCCTGACTTTTACTATACATCACTGGTAAAGTTTAGCATATTTAAAAGACCTCTTGAATACGACTCTCAAAGTTGACAAAAGATAAAACTGTATTGGAAATGCATGCTAAAGGCCTACTTGGACATCATTGCCTCTCAACAAAGTTTCCCTCTCTTTAAAAGTGAAGCTTTGGGGCTTCCCTGGTGGCGCAGTGGTTGAGAATCTGCCTGCTAATGCAGGAAACACGGGTTCGAGCCCTGGTCTGGGAAGATCCCACATGCCGTGGAGCAACTAGGCCCGTGAGCCACAACTACTGAGCCTGCGCGTCTGGAGCCTGTGCTCCGCAACAAGAGAGGCCACAATAGTGAGAGGCCCGCGCACCGCGATGAAGAGTGGCCCCCACTTGCCACAACTGGAGAAAGCCCTAGCACAGAAACGAAGACCCAACATAGCAATCAATCAATCAATCAATCAATAAAGAAATCTTAAAAAAAAAAAAAAAAAAGTGAAGCTTTAAGGTTATATTTGAATTAATATCCATTAATTGCCCTGGAAAAAAGGTTTAAAAATCTTTTTCCTACCATTAAATTGCCAAATTATTGCCTTTTACATAATACTTTTATTTTGGGGGACAACTAAAGAAAGATTTATTTCTAGGATTACTTTATTAGAAAATCTCAGCATTAAGTGATTAAAAACTCTGGGAGTTGAAGAGTTCTTCCTCTAGGTATAATACACAATAATTTCACTAGGTTCAATATAGAACAATGTCTGTAAAAGCAAGCTCCCTAGATAATATAATAGTGATTTATCAATCATAAATGACACCATGCTGTTTAAGGAAAGTGATATATAGAATATTTTATCAGATCTGTGTTTCATATGCCTGCAGCTATGTTGACATGATAGGCTATTAATTCTTATTTCTAATGTTGTACAGCAGTTTGCTTTTTAGGGCAATGAAAGGAACTCAGAATAAACATTCTGTATGTTACTTATTACTTGTATTGAAAACATAGAATTTTAAAACACGAAAGTTAAAATGTAAGCTAATTATCAAAAACGGTAGTCCAACCATCTCTAAAATATTCGTTCTAAGTGACCGTTCTGAATTTAGGAGCCCTGAGGATGATGAAATTCATCAGCAGTTCCGAGTCATTTTCATGCATTTCCTGTCTGGCACCTTCAGCAGGGTTAGACATTATCCAAACACCTAAGTGACAAAGAGGTAAAAACAAAAAAACAAACCTCCCCAAGAGGTAGCTGCGATGTGGTAAAAAGTTCATTCATTCATTTATTCAGTAAACGTTGACTGCACAGCTAGTTTGTGTTTGCAAGTTTCTTGAGGGTTAAGGAAGGCTTTCTCAGAGGGAGCCATGCCCTTGAGGTTGAGTAAAGGACCAATGGTGCTTGAAGGGGCAGGGGGAGGGGAGGGAAGGGATCCCGGATGTTCTGGATGGGCTCCAGGGAGCTGGGGCGCCATCTTTGCACGTGGTTGGAAACTGTTGAAGTTCTTAAAGCAGATTGATGGAATAAAATTTGCATTTTAGAAAATTCACTCTTTTAGTCTTACAGATGATGAGCTGGGGGCAGGAAGGATAGATGGTCCGTAAGGGAGGTAGGAGATCAGTTAAAGTCTTGTTCATTAAACACTGTTTAGACCAGGAGTCAGCAAAGTTTTTGTGTAAAAGGCCAGAGTAAATATATTAGGCTTTGTGGTCCCTGTGGTCTTGTTGTGACTGCTCCACTCTGTGCTGTAATGTGAAGGCAACCTTAGGCAATATATAAACAAATGGGCATGACTGTGTTCCAATAAAACTTTATTTATAAAAACAGACATCAGGGACTTCCCTGCTGGCGCAGTGGTTAAGAATCCGCCTGCCAATGCAGGGGACATGGGTTCGAGCCCTGGTCCAGGAAGATCCCACATGCCACGGAGCAACTAAGCCCGTGCGCCACAGCTACTGAGCCTGCGCTCTAGAACCCACGAGCCAGAACTACTGAGCCCACGTGCCACAACTACTGAAGCCCGTGCGCCTAGGGCCCATGCTCCTCAACAAGATAAGCCACTGCAGTGAGAAGCCCGCGTACCACAACGATGAGAAGCCCCCGCTCGCCGCAACTAGAGAAAGCCCGCACGCGGCAACGAAGACCCAACACAGCCAAAAAAAAATTAAAATAAATAAATTAAATTAATTGAAAAAAAAACAAAACAGACATCAGGCTAGATTTGGCCTAAGGGTCATAGTTTGTCAGTCCCTGACTTAGGCTGTCAAATATGCATTCGAGATTAAAAATGGATTGCCATATTAAAACTTGCTATTTACAACCAGGCAGCGTTTTTCACACTAGCCAAAAAGTAGAAGCAACTCAAGTGTCTATCTGTGGATGAATGGATAAACAAAATGTGGTGTATATGTACAATGGAATATTATTCAGTCTTAAAAATGGAAGAAGTTCTGACACATGCTACAACATGGATGGAACGGATGGCCCCTGAGGACATGATGCTGAGCAAAATAAGCCAGTCACAAAAGAACAAATACCATATGATTCCACTTATATGAGGCACCCAGAGTAGTGAAATTCATAGCGAGTAGAAGGGTGGTTGCCAGGGTCTGGGAGGAGAGGGAGATGGAAGTTACTCTTTAATGGGTACAGATTTTCAGTTTTATAAGGTGAAAAAGTTCTAGAAATGGATGGTGGTGATGTTTGGATAACAATGTCAATGTACTTAATGCCATTGAACTGTATACTTAGATATGGTTTAAGTGGTAAATTTTATGTTATGTGTATTTTACCACAATTTAAAAACAGTAAATGATTGAACAAAAGAGCAAAGAGTCATTCACTATTGCTGTCTTCCCATTCCACTTTATAATGGCTGTTAGACTCATTGCCCACATACAATTATTGCAGGAGATTGAGTGAAACCTACACCATGGTGATGGTGTCAGGAGACTGTGACTCAGAGGTAGGGTCCCAGGCTCTACTTGTAACAGTTTGGATGTTTTTTGACTGCAGGTAACAGAAACTCTGAATCAAACTGGCTTAAGCAATAAGGAAATTTATTCTTAAATATTGCAGTAAGTCCAAAGGGAATGCATTTCACATGGATAACTCATTTCAACTATGACCTCAAATTACATCATTCAGAACTGCCCATTTCCTAGTTCTGCCATCTGTGGAGTTGGTTTCCTCCTCCAGCTGGAAGCAAAGTGACTAGAGAAGTTCCTGGCACCATAGGCAAAAATACTTCCAGAGGAAAAATGAGATTGTCTCTTCCAGGGACTACTTTTAAGGAATGAAAACCAAAGTCCCAAAGTCCCCTGAGTTTACTGGCCAGAACTAGGTCACGTGGCTGATGCTAAATTTGTCACTTGCACAGTGCATTGGATTGACCTTGGATCGATTGAATGGAGTCTTATTTCTGAATTTGGGGGAGAGGGTCATTTCCGAGGCACTTGACTGCCCAAGTTAAAGTGGACATCTGAACAAAACTGGATTTGGTTTAGGGAGGAAGGAATGTCATTTGTGGAGAGGGAGGTTTGCATACCAGGGAGACAAGAAATAATAGACACATACTTTGGAGAGTGGTAAGAATCACTTTTCGGGATGCGTTGTGTGTCAGACAGTTTTAGAGGATCTCTGCATTACCTCATTTAACCTTGAGGAAAACTGTGTGGGGTAGAAATCCCTCCTCTTTTTTTTTTTATTAGATGATGAAAACTGGGACTTGAAAGGTTTAAAAACTCATATCCTTTGACTCCAAAACCTCTGCTTTTTCTACTAAGTGGTGCTGTCTTTGAAAATGTATAAGTATACTTCACAGTTGAAAAGCATTCAATATTTCCCACAACCATAATTGTCAGGTAGATATAATTTTTTACCATTTGCAAGCGAGGATTCTGAGAGATTCAGGGAGCTTAAGCCAGGGGCTCAAGTTCATACAACTGGTAAGCGGCAGAGCCTGCATTCAGACCCAGTCTTTTACTCTAGAGCAGTGTTTCCTAACCTTGGTACCACTGACATTTTGAGCTGGGTCATTGCTCACTGTGGAGGGCTATCCTGAGCCTATAGAATGTGTGACAGCATCCCTGGCTCCCACCCGCTAGCTGCCAGTAGCACCTCTCCCTCCGCTGTGACAATAAGGTCTCCAGATATTCCCAAATGTCCCTGGAGTTGAGAACCACTGGTCTACACCCATATCTTTCCACCATGCTGCTTTTATTTCCTATTCCAAAGCAATTCACAATCTAGTAAATGGCAGCGGACCTGTAGAGAGCATCATATTGAGAGTCAGTATGGAACCCAGAAGAGTAGAACTTAGTGGTTTTAAAAGCGTAGACTTTCCAGTTAGACTGCCAAGATTCAAGATTCAGATCCAACATTTAGTAGCTGTTATCCATAGACTGTCTGTTAATTTTCTATGCCTCAGTTTCCTCACCTGTAAAATGGGAATAATAATAACACCTACTTTGCCCAGAGTAAACACCCTGATTATGGCAAGTTGCACTCCTCTGCTGTGCAGGGAAGAAAGTAGAGAGTAAGAGGCTTTCTATTTTGAGCCCACTGCCTGATTTCCATTATGCTTGCCCTGAGGGCAGGAGCTTATGTTTCTGGCCTCATTACAGAAGGAATGGCTGTTTTATAAGGCTAGTTTTCAGATGGAGATTTAACAAACACCTTACCTGATTATGAAGGCTTTTTGCTCTAGTCTGCCCTGAGAGAGTCCTAGAAACACCGACATCCAGGGAGGCATTTTTGGCAATTTGCAAGTTGAGGTGCTTTCTCTATAGACAGATGACCAAGATCAGAGAGGACTGATGATCCGTCTAGGGTTGCAGAGCTGGTTCGTGGGAACCCAGGACTGGGACTTGGGCCACTGCTGGTCAGTTTAGCGTGTTTCTCATACCGACTGTCAGCATCTTCTCGGAGACAGATCTTTCGTAGACGCGTAAGATATACTTGAGAGTGACGATGATTAGCTATTCTGCAGCAAATAGATATGTTCCGTAAATTAAAAAGACAAAATCAAATGAGAACCATATTTTTCAATGTAAATATTTATTTCTTAATAATCTTTGGGTTTCCAAGAGTAACACTGAGGTATTTTTCCTAAAATTTATTTTATTATTTTTCTAGAATAGTCACCAATGTTACTATTTAAGGGACTAAAGAGCAGGCATTTCCTGAGATATTGAGCAGCCTTTTTCCTAGTCCCTGTGTGATGATAGCTAGAGAAACAGTGTCCACTGCTGGTAAAGTAGATAATTGCACCATATTTTTACATAGAGCTGCTCTATGTGAGGGATAACATGTTGACTTCACCAGCGTGCGTTTTCAGGTAAGGGTTTTAAGGCATATATCCTGAATGGATATCACTGGGGTTTTAAAAAAAAATGTTAGTTTTCTACTAGGCCAGTCATTAATTAATGATTTGCCTCTATAAATGTGAGAATACAACCTAGTAACAGTTCGTATTTTAAGATAGTTGAGGTTTAATATATTAAAAGAGTAGAAAATATAATTTTCACAAAGAAGTTTGTGTTTAGTGGTATCAAATAAGTAAAGTCAATTATCATTTTACAGTGATGCAGCTGAATTTTTTTTTTTTTGATCATTTCAAGCAATAATTCACCAGAAATTTACCTGGGTTTTTTTCTTTTCTGGACATTTATCAGAGGTCTAGAAGAAGAAGAGTAGAAGATTATTGGAATGGGATTTTTTTCTTAATTTTTTTCAGAATATTTAAGGACAGCTCAGTTTGTTAAACCTTTGAAACGCAATAGGTAATCTAAGAATTTAGTGTATTTAACTGGACAGTTGGATAAAAGCCTAACTAGAAATGGCCTCTTTTCCGAGATTTCTATGTGCTTTAGAAAGGCTTCCTAGATTTCAGTGCCAAAAACAGGCAGCAGAGGGCCCAGTAGATTGTAACTCTGAGAATATATGTTGAAACCGAGGACAGATTTTTGCTCCTTTTATAATTCTCCTTAAAATTTGTATTTGTCTCTGGTAAAAGCTAGAGTTTTATTTATTTATTTATTTTTGCTACAGGAAAAAAAAAGCATTAAGATGCTTGGATAAAATGGTCTTATCATGTTGGTAGAATTTATGGAAATCAACAAATAGTGATCTATTCTAGTGGGAGAAATCTAGCTTGCATAGTTAAGAGCTAGTGTAGAATTTCAGCATTTATTAGCTTTGAGATTGAATAGCTACAGCTATCCCAGAGAGCACACACCCTTTGAGACAACTATACCTATTAATGAAGATTGTTAAGTTATGTGGAAATACTGCAGCCCTGTCCCCCGCTTTGTGATGAAACCCGGGCTTTTGAGATTTGAAGCTGTAGGCCTCTGGGCACCAGGACTGGGTAGGCTGATAACATCAATCTCTCCACAATGTTGCTGCTTCCAATTCACGATGTTCTTCTCTCGTGACTCTCAAGGTCTCACTTGACCTGCAGGATCAGGCTATGTCCCCTTTCTGCGTCTTCCAGGTGACTTCTCCTGGGAGTTTTATCTCCCCAAGGACTTCATCTGTTCTTACCATTTTCTGTTTTTCAGATTCTCCCACATGTAAATTTTATTTGCAGTATTTCGTATGTATTTCTTCACTGATTCACTGAACAAATCTTTTTTGAATTTGGCGCTAGCGTCAGGTGCTGGGAACAGAGCAGTGAACAAGACCTGCGAAGGCTCTGCTCTGGTGGAGGGAGAAACATCTCAAGTGTGTAAAGACAAAAATCAAGACAAGCCGTGACACTCAGAACAGATCTCCGCAGACGAAATTAGATGCGATCGAAAGAGCTCAGGTAGTTACTTGAGACTGGCAGTTACTTTAGATCGGACGGTCAGGAAGAGCTCTCTGAGCAGGTGATAATTGGGGTGGAAACCTGGATGACAAGAAGGGTTAGGCCCTACCAAGTATTTCAGGTAGAAAAAGGCAATTTATTCCATAGCCTCAAGCTTTGTGCGCTGGAAGAATAGAAAGTAGGCCACTCTATCTCCCTTTACTGCTTTCCAGTTCACCTTGGAGAGGACAGGTGAGCACAGGGGGTACTGTTTTCATTCATCCCCCACTGGAGAATCATGGCTCCCTTGAATGCCTGTGTCTCCCTACACACTCCCAGAGGAAGAGGAGACCTCGTTTCACCCTCCCAATCACCCTTTTACATTGTTCTTCTGCACTTTTTTTTTTTTTTTTTGCCACACCGTGTGGCATGCAGGATCTTAGTTCCCCGACCAGGGATTGAACCCGTGTCCCCTGCAGTGGAAGCGCAGAGTCTTAACCGCCAGAGAAGTCCCCCCTTCTGCACTTTAAATCCTGTGTGTGAAAGCCTGCTTATCTAGGCGTGCTGATTGTTGAGTTTCTTGCTAGCCCACCCAAGGCACACATAGTGCCTGGAAGGACTTGAATCAAGATCATTCAAAGTCAAGTCCTCTATTCTGCAGGTCCAGAGAGCTTAAGTGACTTGGACAAGGCCATTTTGCCAATTTAAGGAGGAAAAGAGCCCAGGAATTCTACATCACATTCCAGAGCTCTTTGAGTTACCTTGTTTTGTCTGCTATAATGTGTCCCTCTGTGATGCTCCCTTCTCCCCTCTCCCCACCTTTTACCCCTTCCTCTTGGATCTCATGGTTCTTTCACTTTCTGACCCTTCCCTTCATACTATTTCCTTCCAAAGCATGACAGTTCTTTGCCCCATTTCCATTTAACGGGAGCATTTGGTGGCCTTTGGACCCAATAGCTTTTTTCCCCCATAAAACAGATTGAATACAAACAGTGTGGCTATACCCCCGTTGAATTCTCCTCACACTGAGACTATTTCAGGTGGATAGTGCAGTTGTATAAAAACCACTGGCATTTGCAGTCTGTGAATCCGGAATAAAGATGGAAGACTGTTCCATCAGTGCGTGGAGAGGAGATTTTTACAAAGCTTTGTTACTCAATATGCAAATGCAGCCAGGACCAGCGGTGTATTTAAGTGTCCTGAGTTACTTCCAGGGGCCTTCCTGGCCGAATTCTAACTTCTTCACTCAGCCTTTCTAAAGGTCAGAGTTGGGCTTACAGTAGGAGATAATGTGCAGAAAAGATGTACTTTCACTCTTGGGATCATGGAAAGTCAGACAAAAATAAAGGAGGGGGTGGACTGAGAGGGCTTAGGAAACTGGCTACAGCTTTGAGCCATTTCTAATCATCGTTCAATGAGCCTGTGTACTGGTGCCGTTAATAACTCTAAAGCTTTTTCCAGGAGGTCTGGAGAAGCCCTGCCACCAACACTCAGAGAAAAAGATGTCAAGGTCAGAGGTCTATGAAATGCACAGAATTATATTGAGCAGTTATATCTCTGGATCTAGAAAGTGTAACTCGGGAAAAGTTAGAGACTGATGGAGAATCTGAAACTCATCGGACTTTGTTAATTCATCAAATGTTCAGTGTTCAACCGTGACTTTACCAAGCTGTCCTAATTATCGCAGGTGTGCCAGCTCCAGGGCAGGCTTGCTCAACCTCGGCGCTATTCCCATGTTTGGTGGTTAACTCCTCGTTACGGGAAGTAATATAAGATGTTTAACAGCACTCCTGGCCTCTACCCACCAGATGCTCAGAGCCCCCGTCACTCCTAGTTGCGACAACTAAAAACATCTCCAGACTTTGCCATATAAGCCCTGGGGGGCAAAATCTTCCCAGTGGAGAACCACTGGCTCCAGGATAAAGGTGTTCCTTTTTCTCAGAAAGACAATTCTTATTTATTATTTATGTCCTATCTAATTCTAGAAAAGAATTTCAAGAAGCTTATGGGAAAAAACCCAGTTTGGCATATTTGTTAGTTTAATGACTGAAGATTAAATAATGTATAGTGATGAGGGAGAAAGTCATACCAGAAATCTAGGCTGAAGACAGCAGTTACATTTAAAGAATATATTAAGCTTTGAGATTCCAAGGAGACAAATTTAAAAGGAAAATAAGTTATATAAATCTTACTGACAAATGAAAGGAAAAAATAAATACTAGTTTTATTTGAATGAGGTTTTCTTTCTGGCCTGGACTTTATTAGGAGAAGTATACCATGATGTTATTTTAGTAGCAGTTTGTATTAGGAACTAAATGAATATCCTTCCCATGTTCATATTCAATATCAACCCAAGAAATAAGAGCAGAGAGAATAATTGTAAACATTAATTTCACAAAGACATTCTTCACCAGATGTTCATCATAATTAATTTTAACAGTGCTTGACTAAGAAAAATAATTCCTGGTAAATACACAGGATGGCCTCTCTCTGCGCCACTGAACTTCATTGCTGTGCATTCAGCAAATCGCTAAAAGGGGTCTCTGGTCGTGTGGGGATGGTGCTCTATGTGCACAAATCGGCTTAGTTTCCAAGACCAGACTGTGAAGTCACAAATGAAAACTTGATGATTTGCCTGTTCTTACCTCCATGGAGGTCAACACATCAACACCTTGCTGGCAGAACCGGTGAATGACCTGACCTCTGTGGCACTTGTCGAAATCCTGTATAAAGCGATTCCCTGGTCTAAGCAGCGCCGCAGGTGTGAAGGCTGGCCTTCTTGACTTCAGAGTTTTTCCATTTAACAGAAGAGTGAGTTTATTTTCAAACAGTGTATTCATTTTCTAGGGCTACCGTAACAAAGTACCACAGGCTGGGTGGCTTAAACCACAGAAATTTGTCTTCTCGTAATAAATAATTCCCTTCTGGAGGCCGGGAATTCAATGTCAAGATGTCACATTTGGTTTCTCCTGAGGCCTCTTTCCTTGGCTTGAAAATGACCACCCTCTAGCTAGGTCTTCTCATGGTCTTCCCTCTGTACACACATCCCTGGTGTCTCTCTTTTTGTCCAAATTTTCTCTTTTTATAAGCCACCAGTCACATTGGATCAGGACCCACCCCAAGGGCCTCATTTTAATTTAACCCGTCTGCAAAGGCTCTGTTTCCAAATACAGTCACGTTCTGAGACGCTGGGTGTTAGGGTTTCAACGTACGAATCTGGGGGGAGCACAATTCAGCCCATGCAAAAAGCTTCCACATAAGTGTCGTGTAAGTGAGGAATTACTCTGATGTATTCATTATCTTCAATTGGTTCCATTAATTCACACGAGGAGATAGATGCAAAGAGAGAACTTTATCCGAAGTGACAGTGGGTGTCAAATCTTCTCAAGCATCCTTCAAGGTTGAGGAAGGCTTGCAGATGCTGTGACAGACTTAAGTGCCATCCTTTCAAGCAAGGGGAGTTTATGTGTATTTCAAGTTGTATAAAATGTTCTTCATTCTGCTGGTGTTCCAGGGACCCCCATCCTCACCCTTTTAATCTGGCCTTTCTGAGCTGATTTATTCTCATGTACTCAGTGATATTCCTGCCTAGAAGAAGAACATGCATTTGCAAACATCCCTGGGAAGTAGATTAAGGCTCTGTGGGAAGGATTTCAATTATGTATTCTGGAAGTATTCCCTCATTCGTTCAATCATTCATTTATTTTTTTATCAGCATGATTTTTATTCCTTCATAGATATTTTTACTGCCGACTTTTGGTCTGGATGGATGGATGTGTGTGTGTGTGTGTGTGTGTGTGTGTGTGTGTGTGTGTGTGTAAAGCATGTTTTTTAATTTAAAAAGTTTTCAGGATATTTTTAGGTATGAGTCTCTCTTAGTTACTTTTCCCTGGAACCCAGTGAACCCATTTCATTCTCTTAGCTTTCCCTCTTCTCCTCCCTTTTTGGAACGTTTTCTTTCACTGTATCTTCAATGATTGCTTCTTCTTTGATTGTTCTGGATTCTTCTTTAGAAACATAATTCTTGGGCTGAATCTCTGTTCCTGGTCTTCCATAGCTATCATCTTCTTTTTTAATTACTGTATTTTATTGATTGTAAGAAGCACTATATTTTATGTCCAACTAAGGAAGACAGAATGCTGTCGATTAAACTATGACATAATGCCATAATTACAGTCCTATGAAACTGGTAAGTTGATCACACCAGCTTCTTTCTTGTTTTGACATTCATTTATTCTTCCAACAAATATTATCAACAATTTCCTGCATGTACTAAGTATTAGTGGTAAACAAACAACATGACTCACTTTGCTCTGGAAAATGGGAAATGTAAGACAGAAGAACTACAGGAAGAGAGCAGCTAAGCTCCCTGAGGATAGACTTCTCCTGCTGATTTGGCATGGTGGCCCAAGGGTCTGGATCTTTTGGGTCAGACACTAATTAAAATATTTTATCCCGTGATTTCCACAGCCAGCTGAATTGCCAACATTTTGTTATCCCCAGTGGTCTGCCTCTCGTATGGAGAAGGATGATACTGGGGGCTGGTGTTGCTGACTTTGGCTCTGGACATTGTGGTGACCCTGTTACTCAGCACTGTGTCAGGGAATGGGGCAAGGCCTGAAGCATGACCTTCAGGGCCCCAGGGGGAAGGTGGCAGGATTCATGCATCCCTCAAAACTGAACTCTTCCCAGTAAAATGCTACTAGTAGTGAGCTTCCAAGCACCTTGAAGTTGTCTTCATTCCATCACCACATAAATTCTCATAACCTTCATGGTGTGGGCACTAAGAAGCAGCTCTGAGCTGGTCTCAGGAGACTCAGACACTGTCATCCTGCAGCGTCCTCGCTTCCCCAACTGGGGAGTGGAAGGGACGGTCTCTGCTTTGTAAGGCCGTCTCAGGATTAAGAGATAATGCATGTTATGGGTCTGCTACTGAGCCTGGCACTCAGTAAATGTTCGTTTATGCAGGATGTTTGCGATTTGGGCAAGACCTTTCCATCACCGCCATCCAGCCTTCAGAATCTCCCCTTCATTTACCTGATGATGCAGGACTGCCAATATCTTATTCTTTTGAGATTATACAATATGGTTAAAAATATTTTATTAAGAATTAAAACCCCTTACCTGAGCAGGAAAAGGGAATACACTTAATGCTTTTTCAGATTAACTGGTCACAGTAGCTAGATGACAACCTAGAAGCCCCACGAGGAAGAGATACTTTGCTGGACATCTGTATATCTTTTGGGTTTTATGTATCTGCATCTGTTGCGGTTGTGGTTGGGGGCAGCTTGAGTATCAGGACCAAGAAGCCCTGGGCAGGTCTGTTGGTAGGTTGCCTGGTTAGTGAGCACTCATCAGTGGGTACCAGGGGACCAAGTGGCTGCTCGAGACGGCTCTGAAGGGGTTGAAAGGAAGATCCTGGCCTCATATCAACTCAGTCTCACAATTTGCCTGAATCTAATTGTAAAAAGTGATAAGCTTCCCATTACCATTTCAACTTTAGTAGGAAATGTTTTATTAAAATACGTTCTCGGGAATAAGTGCCTTTTCTTTTCTTTTACTTCATTGTACTGTATCTATAGCTCCATAATGTCCTTTTGTATCTCCCTCAGTCGAAAACAAAAGCTAGAACTGAGTTTCCTTGGTCACAGTTTGGACTGTGGGGCTACCAACCACCCCCAGGAGGACATTATATTCCCCCAATCTCCACCCAGTGTCAGAGGATCTTTCATGGAGATAGCGGTGTAGAGGGTGGGGCAGTGTGGTCTTCCAGACAATCTCCATCAGCCACGGTTGCTCACAGGACTGCCGCTAGGGTCCTTTGAGTAGGTGCTTTTGCTGTTGTTATTTGTTTTCTTCTAATAGAACTTTACTGAAGTGTAACGTACACAAAGTAAAATGCAGATGTTTTAGTGGTACAGCTCAGTGTATTTGGGCAAATGTGCACATCCCTCTCATCATTATCAAGGCAAAGAACATTGCAAGCACCCCAGAAAGTTCCATCTTGTCCTTTCCAATCAACCCTCTGCCTCAGAGACAGACTCTTCTGATGTCTATAGGTAACATTTTCCACTTTTTAAATGGAGTCATGATTGTACTTGTTTGTGTCTGGCTTCTTTAAGTGTTCAACATCATGTTTTTGAGGTTTATTTGTTATTGTGTATACCAGAGATTTGGAATTCTTTTTAACTGGGGAGGAGTCCTTCAGGGCGTGTGTGAATATACCACATTTTGTTTTCCATCCTCCTATCCCTGGACATTTGGGTTGTTTCCTTATGTTGTGTTTTGGAGAACCAGCTGCCATTACGTACCACTGCAGCTTGGAGACTGCTTTCTGCTGTTGCATGGGCCGCATTTATTTATCAAATCAAGGCTTCTGTCTTGTGAGTCACTAACTTATTCAAAGTCTACCTCCTTGCCTTAGTGATGAAGCAAATTAAAAGTTTGAAACTTGCAAGTACTCAAAATGTTTTTTATCTTCCCTTTGCTACTAGAAAAGTCATCACTTGAGAATATTAACCAAGTTGGTTATGGACGTTTACAGTTTCATGCTTTGCCAACAATTGTAATCCAAAGTAAATTACTTGTGAAATTAAAATGTGTTCTCTACTCTGAGTCATAGTTGTAGAAACCAAAAACATGTTTGTATGTAGTATGCATATTTATGTACCTAAAAGCAATAATAATACATAGACTAATATTCAGTTACTTAAACTGTAGAGAAGATTAGAATAGTATGTGAAATTAGAATCATAAACTAATTAGATAATACACCAATATATAATTAATAACATTAATTCAATCTGATTCAACAGACATATTCACAAAGGACAATCTGAAAATCTTCTATTAGTCTATTTCTGATTTATTGCTATTAAAGCATTTTCTCTATACACAGTGAGAAGTTAGAGCTGAGCAGAGTGGGTTCTGACTACAAACACATACAAATTGTGTTTTACGGGAAAAGGGCATCAGTAATTTTCATTAGTTTTAATGTATCTGTTTGAACATGTTTTGAGGGATAAAAATAACTTGGCCTTTAAAATAATAAGAAGAAAATATATAAAATATCACCAATGTTATTAATGATAATTTAGTCATTTCCATGTTATGATCAATTAAAGGAGATGGAGATGGATACAGTGAAAAATTAAGGCTAAAAAGGATTTAAAAGGAAAAAGAAACGAAAGAGAGAAAACAGGGCTTCAGGGTGTTACGAAAACTGGTTAGCTGTTCCATCTTTCTCTCTGCTTCTTTTGTCCACCTCACCAAAACTGATCTCAAAATCATGTGATTACGGTTTTCTCTTCCCTCTAAATTTGTCCCCTATGTTAAACACTGAGGAAAAATGTTTTGACTAGAATTTTAGAACCTGATTCTTGCCCTCAGAATTCTTCTTAGGTACTTTATTTTTTTAAATTTAATTTGCTATAATTAAAAAAAAAGAGAAGCTTAGCAAAAGTAAGTGCAACTGATTGACAAATAACTTCAATTATAAAAACAAAACAAAACAAAAAAGCTCCTTCATTTTAGAAAACTTGCCTGTAACATATTTCAATTCAGCCGGCAGTTACAAGAGATCCAAGAACCAAAGTTTGCCCAGAACCATCCCATGAAATTCTGTGATGATATTGCTTATTTATGTATTTATGGTTTCCTTTTTTAAAAATCAGAAAAAGAACCTGCCTCTTTTCCAATGGGCCAGACTGTCTTCCATTAAAGGACTTTTTTTTTCCATATGAGGAAAATTGCAGAGCAATGCTACAGATCAGCACATGAAAGAAAGAATAAGCTTCCAGAAAATCTTGGAAAGATATACGCTTAATTTTAATGGAATGTTCTGATCATTTACATAATATCGTAGTATTTGAAATGGATCTTGGAGAGCTTTTAGAGAAGGTTCTCTATATACTTAGGACCCACCTACCACCCCCAAAGATCCTTTTTTTTTAGGTTTCTTATGTGATTCCCGTGAGCAGCAGCTATAGAGTTCCACTGGGTTAAAATAATAAACTAATTTATGTAGGAAACGATGTGAAGAAGACATGAGGTGCTAAAGGCAAGTCCAAGCTGGGTCAACTTTGTTCTTCAGACCCTTGGCACAGTGAAGGGTACTGAGACCTCGACCCTACTTGTCTCTGCAGTGTGCAGCTCTGATCTGAAGGTTTAACATGGCCATCAGCACCCTGCCCAGCTTACCCAGAGGAAATCCACCTTCTAAAGCCATGCACCTACTGTCACTGAATCACTTCTGAGGCCAGACACGATGCCAGGCTCTGGGAGCATCAGGCATGAGGCGTGAGCAAAGCAGACAAGGTCCCTGACTCAGTGAAGCTGAAAATCTCTCTGGGAGACGTTTTAAGAGAATTGAGATAAATGCAGCCTCATTTTGAAGTCTTAGTGCTTGCAACTAAAGAGAACATCAAAATGTATCCTTGGAAGAAATGGCAAGGACAGTGAATGTAAACTACTAATTGAAGTGTCAGTGAAAGGTCTAGAGAAAGCATGAGTGTTAAGACTTGGCACTGAGACAACGCGAGGGTGGACGTAAGGACTTAGGAAGCCACGGGCAAGGAAGCAGAGAGGCGAGAGTGGAAGGGTTCACTTGAGTTCGAGAGACAAGCAGAAAAAGTCAATAGACAAGCAGAAAAAACCTTTAGGTTTTGTATGACCTTGGTGACAGCTCTCATGGGTGGGTCAATGTCATTTAAAAGTATGAAAGTTAGAGGGACAGAAATCAATAGTGTTCTGTAATAAAACACTTAAAGATGGTCATGTGGAAGAGGGAAACATGTTTTGTTCCAGTGAGCTGTACAAAATCAGGCTTCAGGCCCAGTACTGGGGAGGACCTTCTAAATTTCAAGCCATCTGGAAAGGAGAGGGTGACATTGGATCTGTTGTGTCCTCAGTCCGTGGAGGGTGCCAGTGGAAATCAGGCATCCCCTGAATGGTGTCGCTAGAATAAAACAGGACTAGATGATTTGAAGCCTCTTTGATGGAAATGCTGAGCAGAAGAGTAAATGTGAATTTAACAAACTAGTTTCTGGAACTCTGTGTGGAAGAAATTTTTATTTCCTTGACAGACCCAGAGGGTTTAGCAATGTTTATTTAACTCTGTGTGTGTGTGTGTGTGTGTGTGTGTGTGTGTGTGTGTGTGTGTGTGCGCGTGTGTGTGTTTTAATCTAGACTGAATTGTCAAGGACTGTTACAGTGTAAAATAATTTACCTCTGTGAGGAAGATGAGGTTGAACTGTTGATAACATCTAGCCAGGCAAGTTGATGGAGAAAACTTTGCAAGTAACTAAGACCCTCTAAGGTAAAAAGAACATGACTGAATGATTGTAGAACCATACAGAGAGAGCATGATGAGGGTCTTCCAATGACAGAGTTGCATTTCTGTGTTTATCAGTACAGCATTAATACTGGGATATGGGGCATAAGTGTGTTATAATTAAAATTGGGTCTGTTTATCTAGGAGCCAAGGAATGGCCATAAAAAGAGCAATACTTTACTGCAGGAAATTACTTTTGCTCTTTATGACACCAGACCTTGTAAACACTATCAACCCTGAATTATATTCCTCATATCCTAAAAATCTATATTGAAGGTTGTCTTAAAGATTGCAACTTGATTTTTCAAGGAAAACGATGTTACTCTTTTTGTTGTTCTGTTTGTGTTTTTAGAGTGATCTTATTGGAACAGTGAAATTTTATATCTCTGAAAGCAGAAGGGGAAAGGGAAAGATTTTGATGTTTAAGAATTCTAAACACAAGCCTCTGATACCATATAAATAGAATATGTTCTTACCTTAAAAGGAGTAATAAAATAAATTGCAATTTAGAAGAAAGAACAATCTAATCAGCTAATGATATCCACAGCTAAACGTAAAGACTTTCTCCTTTGCATATGTGTTGTCCTATTTCTTCTAAATCAATATCTCTGTTTTTAAAAAGGCAACCTTTTACGGTTATGAAGTTAGCACATGCTCCTTGGGAAAAATTGGGGGAAAAGAACAAAGAATAAAAAATATAAACAGCTATAACCCACCACCCACGGATAAACGCTGTTAATACTGCCCTTCAGTCTATTTTATGTGTATATACATATGTTTAATGACATATGTCACAGAGATACTGTTTTGTGTACAATTTAGCTCCAATGACCCTGGCTCTCAGGTTGATAGAAAAGTGTGGATAAAGGGCAGCATGAGAATTGTGGCATGACATGAAAATACTCAGGTACGTAAGCGGATCATATTGCAAACATACATGGAAATACATTACTCTGTGTATCCTTATATAGTATTTATATGCTCAGCTGGTTCTAGTGCAAATTTCCCCCAGTAACTCCTAATATGGTCACCAGCTAAGGCTCTTTGTACCCTTCCCTCCAACACAGATTGGGCACTGTTGGTGTATGAAACAGTTTTCACTTAACTTCACATGTGAAGCTGTGTCTTAACTTGGGGCTTCTCTCACTTGACACTTTCCCTCTGGAATCCCCAAGCCCCTCTCGTGTACCTGGTAGAACACCTGCTATCTTTTATTTGTTTATTTATTTATTTATTTATTCATTCATTCATTCATTCATTCATTCATTTAAATCTCAGCTTGCTGCATTACTATTTCCAGGAGACCCTTCCTGACCCACACCAGGTAGGCTGGCTCCTCTTCCCACTCCCCCTGTGCAGGCTTTACGCTCTGAATCTCTAGCACTCAGTCATACAGACTGAAGTAAGTCAGATGTATGAAGCCATCTTCCCCTATAGTCTGAGCTGCTTGAGGGTAGAATCGCTTTTTATTTCTGTCTGAACACTGGGTCAAGCGTAGTGATGGAGAGTTAGTGCCCCATAGATTTGTTAATTGACTGAATGAATGGATGGATGAATGAATGGAGGCTGATTATGTCACTTAAGACATATGCCTTTATGAAAACTCTCTTTTTATGAAAGTATTGACCGAAGGGGGCCCATTCTGCAAATCAGATGAAGTAATTCGTAGACAACTCGGGCTCTTTAAGAATAGTGGGTGTATCTGCAAAAAAAAAAAAAAAAAAAAAAAAATGGGCTGCACTTAACAAGAAAGGAGAGAGGAGATTTGTGTTCCAGAGTTGTCTGGGGACCGTATAATGGGCAGTCTTCTCCAGTGTAGCCAAGCTTTTCTGAGAAGTAAGAGGTGCAATGGATAGGTCATTGCACCTGACATCAGGAGACTCGGAATCCAGGCCTGGAGCTGCTTCCAGTTAGCTTATTACAGTAATTCCCCGACATACAAACCTTCAAGTTGAGAACTTTCAAAGATGCGAACGTGCATCTGGTTCCAGCAAGGAACCAGCACCTGTGCCATCAGCGTCAGGCGTGAGTGAAACTGCAGCTTGCCCTCCGTCTCCTACTGCTGACGATCCTTCAGCTCTACCATCTCCCGCCTCCTCTCCCTCCTCCAGTCAGTAACTCTTCTTGCCTGTTCACTCGATGCCAGTCCTTGTACCCCAATTGTTGTACCGTACTACTGTACTTTTCAAGGTGCTGTACTGTAAGATTAAAAATGATTTATTTTTTGTTTGTTTTTTATGTATTATTTGTGTGAAAAGTATTATAAACCTATTACAGTACAGCACTGTATAGCCGATTGTGTTAGTTGGGTACCTAGGCTAACTTTGTTGGACTTACAAACAAATTGGACTTACGAACACGCTCTCGGAATGGAACTCGTTTTGTATGCTGGGGACTTACTGTAATTAACTTAAGTAAATTAATTAACCTCCTTGGGGTTGAGTTTATTGCTCAGTAAAATGCGGTTATTAGACAAGATCATCTCTAAGATTACTTCTCGTTCTAACTTTTAAAGGTAGGAAATGATATAATAACAAATTAAGATTTCAGTTCAAATCTAGAAATGATTGGAATTGAGGAATAAGATATGATTCTGATGCACCTATTAGTGATTTTCTCTGTTTATTGGGATTAGCAGAAAATCCGGGGGTTCCGAAGACCTCCACAAACCTCTGCCCCTTTGACCTCTTTTAGTGCTTCAAGCATGAGAATAGCTTCTTTCAGAGAAGGTGCTGGTTTTTTGGGGTTTTTTTTTTCAAGTCTTTTGAAAAGTTACAGTGTTACCAGGGATGAGAAAGGAAATGGGGGCTGGAAATGGGACCCGAGGGCAGGTGTGTTTTACTGTTGGGTGGAGAATTAAAGAGACCAGAAGTCCAGAACCCAAGGGTCTTCCTTTCTTACTCTCTTCCTTCCTTCCCCAGTCACTGAGTGAGTAGCTGGGAAGTGTCCGCATGTACCAGGCCCTGGGGAGGCGAGCCCTCGGGTCCGGAGCCGTGCACTGGGGCGGCTGGGAGTGTTTGGGAGGCAAAGAGATCATCCCCGGAAGCTTGAGAAGCTGGGAGTTGGTGGGAATGCATTTACTGAGGCGGAGGGTACAGTGCGCCTTCAGAGGGCACGTAAAGAAGTTACAATAAAGGTCCGGGAATTAGGACAGCTGGTTTATCTGCCTAAGTAACCTGAAAAGTAGAACGCACGCTTGAGTATCTGCTCCGGCTCTTGTAGCAGGGCACCAAGAGCTAAAATCAAATCTTCGTCCTATAAAGACATGTTGAATTGCTGTCTCCTGTTTGTAGTCAGAATTCCCTGACATAAACTAATCTGAGACTTGTCCTGCTACAACTAAATCCCTGGAGAAGATCACTAAGCCCATTTTATGCGGAGGTGCGCACAGGTCTACGAGCGTGACCGGGGCTCTCTCCTCCTCAGCCCAGGTGGCTGCACCAGTTAGGTATCTGGGGGAAGAATAATTCTGCTTGGACCCTTTATCCCTGTTCATTGGGAAGAGACCCATTTACTGATATGTCTCGGTGTTTCAAATTATATATATTTGCCTGCAAAGTAGAATAGCTGCTATTCCAGACTCACAGCCAAAGACTTCTTGCAACCATTGGATACTCTCATCTCTAGAAACCAGTTTCAAACCTCTGTAGGGACTCAGAGGAAGGTATAGAGAGTGACAACATAAAAAGGGAAAAAGGGCCAAAGGAGTGAGCAAAGAGACATTTAGAGACCAGGGCCACAGAATTTGTTTATTTAAAACTCTCCATGACGTTCTGCCTGAAATGATTCTTTGTTTCTGAGGTTCCTCCTTTTTATCCCTCTGTCCATATCAAACTCACTGAAAAATATTTCTGATTCCTTTAAAAAAATCTTTAACTTCAGTGATACCTTTCATTTGTAGTCAGTGTCAAATCTAGAGTGAAGGCAAATTCTTACCTAAGGAGCTAGTCTAAATTTCTGAAAGGAAACAGCAATTACCTACTACCCCTAAAGCTAAATAAAAACGAAAATGGAATGGGGAAAACAAGACTTTCTGAATCTATTTCCTTCATTTGGTGATAGCCTCAGGCCCTAAATCTCATCTTGTAGAGCATCACATGTCTAGCTTTAGTTTTATTCAGCTCAATTCTATGGCCCTAAATCTCATGAAAGGCATGTTATAAACTCAAGGAATTAAATTCTTCATGGATTTATGTGTGACTCAGAAAATGCATCCTCACAACCCACAGGGGAACAAAATGGCTCTGTTTCCACAATGTCTGCAAATTGCTGTACTGTTTTGTTTTTTTTTTTTCTGAGAGATGCAATAATTAAAGTCATAAGAAATTCAGGTAAGCAGGTGGTATCAGAGAGTCCCAGCCAATAACAAGACATCATTGAGAGCAGGGAGTAAAGCAACGGGGGGTGCAGAAGCAGGCACTAGTCAGGTTCAGTCAAGTAAACAGCTGTTGTTAAAAAGAATTATATTTTGTAGGAAACAGTACTCTCATTTAAAAACTGGCATTCTAGAGCAGTTACCTTGTCCATGCTCTTGGGGTTGGGGGTGGTGATTATCAAATGCTAGGCGGGGCTTTATTTTCGTGTGCTTTAGATAGAGGGTAGGCTTGGTAGACTGAATAACAGCTGTCCCCACTGCCCCCCGCCAAAAGATGTCCAAGTCCTAATCCCTAGTCCTGCAACTGTACGTTTAGATGGTAAAAGGGACTTGGCAGATGTGATTAAGTTAAAGATCTTGAGCTGGGAGATGATCCTGGGTTATCTGGGTGAGCCCAATGTCATCACTAGGGCCCTTAGAAGAGGGGGGCAGCATGGGGGCAAAATCAGTAGTAGTAGATGTGACAAGAGAAGCAAGAGGTTGGAATGACACAAGGAAAGGACCCTGAGCCATAGAATGAAGTTGACCTCTAGGAGATTAAAAAAACAAGCAGATTCTTTCCTCAGCATTTCCAGAAGGAACCAGCTCTGTAGATATCTTGACCAAAACCCAGTGAAACTGACTTGGGACTTCTTACGTCCAGAACTGCGAGAGAATAAATGTATTGTTTTTAAGCAACTAAATTTGTGGCAAATTGTCACAGAAGCAATAAGAAACATATTGTAGGTTACTGAGGACTCAGGGCATCAATTTAAGGATATAATTGTTTAGTTCTTAAGTACAAAGTAGGAGCTAGGTTCTGCTGAACCCGCAAAATGGCATCAACTTATAATGATAACATTTCTTAAGTGCATTGCACTTTGGAAATTACTTTCACATGCAGTTTTTAGAAGTAGATTCCCAGATTAGAAGGAGATAAATAGCAATTTTTTTCGGAACCTTAAGGCTTAAGTTATTTAGCTAGACTTCCTAAAACTCTGAAAACTAAAGCAAGCATTGGTCCCAGAGGTTAGAACACTTAGAGCATGACTTAGAAGGAAGTGATCTTTGAGTTGTAAAGAGCTTTTAGAGAATATAGAATGTAGAATATAGTAGTTTCTGATGGACTTCATGTAGCTAAAGTGTATGAATGATACACTGGCTTTTACCTCCGTTGTGTTTCTTAGTCACTAAAGTGTGCCAAAAATATGAGAGCAAATTTTCATGTAATGATTTTTTTTAACCAGAAGAAATACACCAAAATGTTTAATGTCAAGATTAGAGGTGATTTTATTTATCATTTATTTTTATATTCCAACTTTTTCTTAATGAGTATGTATTAACTTTTATAATCAGAAATGTAGTACTGGGTGTTGTGTGTTCCTTCTTTCCCTCCCTCTACAGTTGTGATTCCTATTCTTGCTTTGGAAACAGGTCACTTTGAGAATTGGAGGAAAACTGTGAACCCAGGTTGCATAAAAATGCACATTCACCCGATTTTTTTCCTTTAGTACAAATGTCAGGGAGAATCACAGATAATCCTAAATCCATCCATGAAACTGTTGAGAGTCCTCGAATCCCATGTGAGAGTCTCCATCCTAGAGTTGGTGCTGTGACAGGTTAGTCAAATTTTAAATAGCTGGATGGAGATAGCTTGGTAGAAAAAGGATGTACTTAAGATCTGTTTCTTCCACTTTCTAGCATTGTAAACATAAGAATCATTTAACAGCTCTGGGACCTAACATTTATCTTAAATGGAAATCATGACACCCACTTAAATACATGTAAAAGTTCTTCACAGACTATTATACAAATATTATTTAGGTGCTTTATAAATTGAGAGAGACATAGTCTCAGTTTGTGTTCAAAGAATTATGACTAAAACCTATACTCTAATTTATTCTTAATTTCCATTGAACTATTATTGAGAAAAATTTCAAAAGTGAATTTAGGTAGATATTGTCTACATTCTTAGGGTGGTAATGAAAATAGTTTTCTAAGATTCTTGAATTGGGAGTTTGCAAGTCACTTTTCTTTGGAAATCACTAATGCTTTACAATTATCTTTACCAGAGTTATGAATTTAGTTATGTGTTTTGGCACATGCATATGTGTATGTGTGTGCATATGTGCATGGGTGCACATGTTCATATATGTGTTTAGCCCATTTATACTACATACAAAGAACATAATTAACCTAGAACCTTTAATTGCTATGAAAGTGACCATTCTAGTAATCATTGAATATAAATTGGTTACAATGTTAAATACAGATAAGACTATAAGTGCACACAGAATCTTTGTATTGAGAATATAAATGAAAGCTCATTTCTCATTTTTTTGAAAATTGAATAATTTTTTTCTGTTGAAGTATTCAATATTTTTTTTTAACATCTTCATTGGAGTATAATTGCTTTACAGTGGTGTGTTAGTTTCTGCTTTATAACAAAGTGAATCAGCTATACCTATACATATATCCCCATATCTCCTCCCTCTTGCATCTCCCTCCCACCCTCCCTATCCCACCCCTCTAGATGGTCACAAAGCACCGAGCTGATCTCCCTGTGCTATGCAGCTGCTTCCCACTAGCTATCTATTTTACATTTGGTAGTGTATATATAAGTCCATGCCACGATCTCACTTTGTCCCAGCTTACCCTTCCCCCTCGCCATGTCCTCATGTCCATTCTCTACATCTGAGTCTTTATTCCTGTCCTGCCCCTAAGTTCTTCAGAACCTTTTTTTTTTTTTTTTTTTTTAGATTCTATATATGTGTGTTAGCATACGGTATTTATTTTTCTCTTTCTGACTTACTTCAGTCTGTATGACAGTCTCTAGGTCCATCCACCTCACTACAGATAGCTCAATTTCGTTTCTTTTTATGGCTGAGTCATATTCCATTGTATATATGTTCATTGCAGCTCTATTTACAATAGCCAGGACATGGAAGCAACCTAAGTGTCCATCGACACATATATTCAGTATTCTTTTTAAAAACCCGATTCACTGATATATCGTTAAATCGATGTTATTATCATCTCCCACAACTCATGTAGAGTGAGGAAAGATAAGTCAATGCTCACAACTCTGAAATGAATGCTATGCACATTTTGGGTTCACTTTAATAAAGCAGGCTGGAAACCACTGAGAGTATTTTTCCAACATATTAGTCAGATTTTAAAAATACACTAGATTTGTAAAGCGAAGCCATCTGCTTATACCAATCTGGTATTGCTTCCATAGGTAAGAATGTTCACAAGTTTTTGGTACCAATAGTTTCCACTTTTTCTTTATTGAATCAAAATATTAAGTGACAATAAAATTCCTTCCAGGTTTTTTTTTAATAGATGGAAATCTGTTCCCTATGAGAAATAAATATATCCAGCAAAATTAATCAACAAGACTGTTATAACATTAATGCAATCAATTACTTCTTGAAAAATCTAACTTAAAACACTTTAACATTCATTTCGATTATCCTTTGAATCTAAAATAAAGGTCAATAATACTATCACAGAAAAAATAAAATAAGCTTTTGAACTTGAATTATAAGGAAGGGATACACATTCATTCTTAATTAACTACCTGAAAATTTGTCCCAAGTGCATCTTAACATTACTTTTTGGTGTTCTTCCAAATGACTAAAAAATGAAAAGGGTCATCAATATTGACTAAGTTCTCAGAATTACCTCATACATTTTCAAATAAAACCCATTTAATCCAGAACAAAGGATGAAAACATAAATGCCAATATATCCTTTTTAACCCTACTCAAGCTCATCCCAAATTAATTTATGATAACTTATTTGTGAAAAAATGTTGGGCCTTCATATTTCATCCTTAATTTTAAGTGTTCAAAAGCGATTGACTCACAAAGGGAACCATGTGACAAAATGGAGTGAGTCGCTTATTGTGTGGAGATGATCAAATAAGTAAGCAGGAAATATTTGAGGAATATTTGTTTCCACCCTATCCTTCCAATTCAGACTCACAGGGAGATAAAAGAATTAAAACAACAGCAACAATAATAATGAAACTAAAGATATTTCAGAACACAGTTTCTCTGAAGCACTTAAAATCTATTTTAACCAAAAGATGTATGATGTCTAAGCAAAATACAGAACATGACAGGGTTAATAAGGGTACAGTCCCACTTATAGACTTACATAGTCCCATGATACCCCATTTCGTTGATTCTAAGATGCAAAGGTTTTTTTTTTAATAAATATCTCTGAAATTGATATACATCTTGTAATCTATGATGTGGCATAGTTGAACAAAATGGTTTTTTTCCTTTGTAGCTAACTGATGCATCTTAAAGTCAATGGTTTCTTAGATCCGATGAATTTGGTTACATTGAAATAATGGCTGTGGCAATGACATATATGAAGAAAAATAGGTAGACTGTTACTTTGTGAAAATAAGTGTTAACATTTAATAATGACATCAGTGTCACAAAATATGTTCTTTAGAGTTTTTTGTTTATTTGAAGTTGAAATAATGTACTTGTTTTTAGTAAACCAAACAAAAACTTACATATTTGGAATTTAAGCAACCTACTCAATAAAATAAACTAGAATATAACAAAAATGCAGAAGGCAAGGGGAAAAGGCTCTTTAAATAATGAAATCAGTATCAATAAGGCTGTTTCTTGTTTACATATTCTCCCTCCTTAGACTTCATTTACTTTTGTATTTATAGATGATCAGATATGTTCATCTAGTTTCCAATGATTGATTCAATGTAACAAATTTGAAAAGGGGGCATGTTGTCAATTGGCAGCCTGAAAGCAAGGGAGAAAACAGGATGTGTATTGGGGGGCGGGATGAGTCGCAAAGATCAGTAGCATTGTCCTCTCCAATCCAAGTGAAGTCAGTCTTGCAACCTTCAGTAAGCCCCAAGAATCACTGCTGGAACTCAGAACTCAAACTACATGTCGTCTTAGGGATATAGAATGGTGATTCGGGAAGGTTGTGATAATGAACAACTTGTATTAGGAAGCCAAAATATAAATGTCATTGTTCTTGTTGGAACATTAACTTACTTGAAGGTTTAGGTCTTAAATAATTGAAATGGTATTTTAAATCGTATATAAATATATGATTATATTGGTTTGGCCAAAAAGTTTGTTCGGGTTTCGAGTACCATCATACCAAAACCCGAACGAACTTTTTGGCCAACCCAATATCTAATATAGAATTGTCATGGACTTTTCATATTAAATATTTTGCTAATGTTTTGGTTAAAAAAAAAAAAAACTACATGTCATGTTAAGTTGAGCCTAAATGATCAAGCAAAGTCTAGAGGACTCTGTATATCCTATTTATGGGGTTGAGATTGTGCATATTCCAAATCGAATTTTAGATTTCTTTCTTCTCTTAAAGAGGTCAAGCACCATGGGGTAATTTATCCTTGACAGACTGGGCTAAGCAAGATTTTCTGTTCCTCATATTTGGTGTTAACTGTTTGGCTGTCTTTGTATCCAACTTCTTAATTCTTTAAGCCCCTACTCTGCCTTGCCCCATTTTAAGAACTGGATATGTGGCAGTCAACAAATGAGACACAAAAATATGTCTTAGGTTTGTGTTTTAAAAGAGCAAGATAGTCCAAATAAATAAGATACATATTAAAATACATATATAAAAATACATAGAATTTTTCAAAGTTGTGACTGCTATGCAGAACCTTAAATCAGGGAAAGAAGAAGGGATTGACTGTGTTTGGAGGTTGCTATTTTAGCTAGATTTGTAAGAGAAGATCTCAACTGGGATGATAATAAGTGAGCAAAGATTTTGCAGGAGGTGAGAGAGTCAGCTGGAAGAGCAAGCACAGAAGTCCTGCCATAGCAACGTGCCAGGTAGGTTGAGGAAGGCATCTGGTGAATGAAGAGAGAGAAGCAGAGATGGTGTCAGATAACAAATGAATGTAGATGAGAGATACAAATCACATGGAGCATGGTTTGTAGACACTGTGAGGACTTCGGTTTTTACTGAGGTGGAGGATTTTGAACAGAGGCATAATATAATCTGATTTATACCTTTGACACTTTGGTCACAGTGTTGAAGGCATATCAAAGAAGACCAAGGGTGAATCCCAAGGGACCAATCAGGTCGCTATTGTAATAGTCCAAAAGATCATGGTGGTAGGTAGCAGTGCATACAGTGGGAAGTGATCATATGGTAGATCTATTTTGAAGATAGAGTGAATACATTTTGTTGAGGAATTACATAAGAGGTACTAAAGAAAGAAATGAGATTAGTATGATGCCCAGGTTTTGGGGCCGGAGGAACAAGAAGAATGGAGATGTCATTCCAGAGATGGGGCAGATTGGAAAGCAGGTTTGAGAAAGAAGACTGAGAGTTTAATCTTGGCCATGTTAAGCCTGAGATGCCTACTAGACATCTTCATAGAAGTGTCAATGTAGGACTTGGTCATTGAAGAAATGAAGACCTGAGTGATGAGTTAAATGATTACCAGTAGCTATCATTTATTGAACTTGCACTATTTGGCAGGCACTGCTGTGTTTTATATACATGTTCTCATTTAATCCTCATAATAACCTTATTGCATTATTTTGACCATTTTACAGAAGAGGAAATAGAAACTTAGAGAGGTTTAGATGAATTGCTCAAGGATGCACAGTCAAGCCTATGATTGCTTTACTCCAATTGTGATTTTAGCTACTGTTTTATATTACCGAGGGGAGTGTGGGCAAGAGGCAGTAAAAGTGTTCCAGATAGATGGAACAACATATGCAAAGTAGAGGGGCCAAAGGGAGCATGGCATCTTCTGGAGACGTTGCGAGCACAGGGAAGTAGTTGAATAATCAGCTTCCAATGAACTAATGCTTGTGTGGTACTTTACAGTTTTAGAACTGTTTTCTCATAGGCACACATATTAATCTCTGTGAGGGAGGGAAATGTTTTTATTATCTCTATTCAGTGAGTGGGGAAAGAGCCTTACAGAGCTAAGTTCACAAATTTAGTCAATTATGAACCAAAGTTTCACCTTGGACTTCTTTTGCCAAAATGAAATAATTTTTACATTTCTAATTACTTAAAATCTTTTTCAAGTACCCAGTTCAGAGGTGAGGAAATATACATGGGAATACATACATTTTTGATCTTGAAAAAGACATGGAAATTGGAAAAGAATTTCCGAGATAGAAATGAGTGATCTGGGACATCATGACAATAATAGCTGCCATTTTTAAGCACTGAGGATGTACCAGACACTGGACAAGGATCTTTACATTCATTTACTAAATTTAACTGCACAAGAATTAAAAAGGAGATTTTATTATCATCTCAGTTTTAGAGGTAGGGAAATTGAGGCTGAGAGAAACTGAAGCAACTCACTAGAAGTCATTATATAGCCAGGATGGAGCAAAATCCAGAAATGAACGAGACTGTCTGAAATCAGAGTTCAGACTCCTGACAGGTTGCTCAGGAGCCACTCTACCTGGTCAGTACTATATTGTTTGGTTTTATACATTCAAAGGTGAAGTGAACGACACCAAGGAGGTTCTCATGAGTGTAACATTTTCTGAATTACAGCAAGGTATGGATTTCGGTTCACCCGCCCTGAACGGTTTTCACCCTGGTTTTTTGCTACACTTTTATCACAGCTTAAGACAGCAGATGGCTCTCTTGCGTTTTCTTTCGCTTACCTCTATCTGTAAACAACTAAACAGCGTTTTGGGGAGGTAAAAGGAAAACTAGAGATTAAGCTAAAAGACTTTGATTAGCCCAAGTGCTGCCCCCCACCCCATGCTCCCTTAAAACCAGAAACCACCTAAGATAGAAGCGTTTAAGGCTTGTGAAATTCACACTCTGAGTAGACGCCCTGAGACTGAGTCGTCCGCTGTTTCAGGCGCTGCGCCAGGGGTTGGAATAAATCAGGAAAGAAAGAGTATTTCTTGGTTCTCAAAAAGCTGAAAAGCTTCATGCTCCAAGGTGGGTTATTAATGCCAGTGGAAGCCGTGAGGATTAATTTCCTTTCCGCCTTGGGTGGCTTGGGGTGGGCAGCGGAAAGCTGCTTTTAAGGGCAGAGAGTATCGGAGCCCCTCGCAGCCAGCAGCGCGCCCACGCTCAGGGGAACCTGCTTGCTCTCCGCGCGCCCTGGCTGTGGCCGGATCCTTGTCCGCGGTGCTGAACCGCAGCTGGGCGTTGAAGGGAGGGGTCTGAAGGAGACAAAAAACCGACCTCCCCTTGGATTATACAATCCAAGGAATTGGGGAGAACCCTGAATTGTAAGAAAATGCCTGGAAAGAAAAGAATTAACACAGCTATAATAAGAAGCAGCTTAATCTCACTCTGTTCAAATTATTATACTACACACATATATCACGAGGATTAAAAAAAAAAAGAAGAAGAGGCTAACTAGGTTATGTAATTTGGGGCAGTTGTACTAGATTGAAAAGGTCACTATACTTAACATTTTGCTTCTTTGAAAAACTCATTACTAGCTTTAGGTAAACATGTTTGCTTTAATTGTAAAGTCGTTCAGAAATTCCAATCTGTACTGTCTGAAATGTCCAGATAGCCACTGTTCAATAATGGAAGGTAGGAGTAGCTACTACTTCTGTTCAATACGACTTATTTCGGTGAATTTCTTAAAATAAACACTTGAATAGCCTTTTATTAGATGTATCCATCTCTGCAAATGTCCTTCCCTTTTAAAGCAAGATCATGGCAATACTAAATACACTTAGTAAACATGTAAGAACAAAGACATGTAAAACAGAAAACAAAAAAAAAAGGTAGACATGGAGCAAAATAGTTAACACACCCTTTTTTCTTCACTTTTTCTATCTCATAGGAGATTAAGGATTGCAAATTTCTGGGAAAATTACTCATGCATATTCCTTTTAGTAATCGTAGTTATTACATATATATAGATTTCATGTAGATAAAACATGGTAAGGTGGGGAAAATAAGCTTACAGAATATGTTCTTTAATGTTAAATAGCATATACATTATCGTAAAGCCAATGATATCTGCATTGGACCCAAATCTAAACACTCCTCTTAGATTAAATTCTCTTCCCCAAGAGAGGCTTATTAGTAAATACAGTGAAAAACAGCTGAGCACTAATTGCTTCCTTGGAGAGACTGTGGATAAGTTCCCTAGAGCAGAAGGTGTCTAGCCTCCCTGTAATCAGCCCTTGTCTGAACTTCTCCCACTTGCCTGGCTGCAAGTCTCTGTAGTACTTTACTGCCTATTCCTGAGGCAAAGAGAACGTGGGTGTTGGTTCAGAACTGCTCTCAGGGCTGCCTTCCGAGTGTGTCTCTCCTCTTTCCAGCTCTAAAGCGGTCACCAGAAAAGTGATTGTTACAAGTACCAATTATCAGATGAGTTTTCTTTCCTCCGTTCTTCACACTGGATTGCGAGAAGTCTAGCTTGTGGGTTTCTTTTCTTTACCTTCGTGGAATGATAAGCAAGCAGTCTAAAGGGAAGAGGAAAAGGTAAGAAGCCATAGGAGCACAAGCTACTCATAGTTCTGTGGCTCGGAGTGTGTCCTAGGAACCAAGGATCTGTATTCATCCAAGCACGAATTGTTCCTCTCCCAACCTCCTTTTCTAGGGTGCCCTCCACTTGCTCCCCTCCTCCTGGACCTTCATATTTTGGGTTATCCATGACAGAATGCTGCCAGGACACAGACAGGAAATCAAGGAGAAGAGGCAGCAGCTGTTGTATCTGAATTTCAAACACAGTTCACATGCTTTGCTCCCTGGCTTTCTACCCAGGGACGCCAAAGACGGCAGCTCAAACTGGAGTGTCCCTCAGTCCGGCTGCTTTCTGTTGTCGCTGGAATACTGTGACACCCCGCCCGCCCTTAATATTCTGTGGTGGCTTCTTCAATACTCCGTTCCCGCTGCCGTTCTGCAGCAGCTACAGTTGCGGCCATCTCTTCCTCCAAGTGCTAGAGAGCAAATTTGGGAAGGGGGTCTTTCCACACCACCTCTCCACGTCTTGTCCCCTTCCCTCGTCCCTCCTTCCCTCCTTCTTGCTCTGTCTGCTACGGTTTCAAAATGACAAGCCTACTTTTCCTGGGGGCGGAAGGGAGAGTCCAGCAAGTTTGGGTGGATTAGGCAGGGAGTGGAGGCGCCTCCCTCCTCAGGACACACTCTCCTCCCTCCCAACCTCCCTCCTTCCCCCTCCTCCTTCCCGGGGTGTAGAGGCTGGGGAGCTGAAGGGATTAGCGGGGAGGGCGGGATCCACCTCGCGTTCCAACCACGGCTGAGAGTGTCTGCGGACCAGGAGGCACGTTAAGATCCAGAAGCCCTCGCTAAGCCTCGGAAGCCTCGGAGACGTGCGAGTTTCATCCAAGAAAAAGCGCACTGATGATTCCTTCAATTCCACCCGCTCTGGCTCAGCCTCTCAGCACCCCACCCCCTGCCATCCGTTTTAGCTTTCTTTTACAGTATTATTAATATTTTTAAAAGGCATTATTATATATACCTTTTTCTTTCCTTCTGAAGACTGGCATAGGAGGGGGACGGGAGGGGAGTGTAGCGGGGTGGGAACGAAGCGCTCTGATTAGAGATCTCCGGGGAGAAGATTGCGCTCTCCAGATGCTGATCTCCAGAGCACTTGACGATCACCGGCGGACTCCGAGAGCGGGCGGCGGCAGCACCGGCCGGGGGGCCGCTCGAGTCCGGCGCTGAGTCCTGCCCAGCGCGCTCTGGGCGGACCGACGCGCGGGACCCGGCCGGCACCTGCCCTCCATCCCTTGCCCGGGAAGAAGGCGGCCGGCTCTACCTCCCGCCCGGGAGGCGGGCCGGGCAGGAAGGCGGCGCGAGCGGCGGCGCCCGCGGCCCCGGCCCCAGTCCA
Organism: Balaenoptera acutorostrata; assembly: GCF_949987535.1. NCBI lineage: Eukaryota > Metazoa > Chordata > Mammalia > Artiodactyla > Balaenopteridae > Balaenoptera > Balaenoptera acutorostrata. Next base: position 9,190,069 of record NC_080081.1, read on the forward strand.
GGATCCGACGCGACCGCGGCGGCGGGCACGACCTCGGGCTCCCGGCGTTCGCCCCGCCGCGCCCCGGGCGCATTTGCGGGCCCGGCCCCGCGCTCCGCGGACAGGACGATGGGTCCCAGGCGGGACTGAGCGCTCCCAGCCCCCGGCCCCTCCGGCCTGCCCTCTTCGCCGGCCCTTCCCGCTCCTGTGTCCCCAGCTCCCTTCTCTCGGCCCCTCCCTCCTCCGGACCCGGTCCCGGGGCCACCATGGCCGCGGCCATCGCCAGCGGCTTGATCCGCCAGAAGCGGCAGGCACGGGAGCAGCACTGGGACCGGCCGTCGGCCAGCAGGAGGCGGAGCAGCCCCAGCAAGAACCGCGGGCTCTGCAACGGCAACCTGGTGGACATCTTCTCCAAAGTGCGCATCTTCGGCCTCAAGAAGCGCAGGTTGCGGCGCCAAGGTCTGTGTGGGTCCCGGTTGGGAGGCGCGCCCTCGGCTCTCTCCCCTCTCCCCGCCCGCGTGGGGCCTTTTCGGGCTCCCCTGCCTCCCACCGTCTCTCACACCCTCCCCCCGCCCCCCCCCAAGTCTCCCTCCCGAGCGCCCCGAGCGCCTGCCGCCCTCGGGAGCGGGGCATCTGCTCCCAGGCAACCTGTAGCCACTGGAAACTCACCCCGCCGGCAGGCTGGCCCGCTCCCGCCGCTGCCCCTCGCTCTCCGGGTCCGATGTGGGCCGACTCCCAGGGAAAACCTCTTTCTGCTCCGACGGTCTTGGCTCCCCTCGGGGTCGCGCCGGCTGCTTCCAGCCCGGTTGGAGATGCCCGGAATCTCCGGGTCTGGCCTCCCGGGTCTCCCGGAGCCCCCTCGGCTCCCGGACCTTGGCGGAGGGGCTGGTCCCCGCCTTGCGCTCAGCAGGGGCTGGGGTGAGAGCAGTGAGCCGAGGGTGTGTTGGAGCCGAGAGCCAGTCCAGTGGAGATTTCCCGGAAGGCTGCTTCGCGAGCAGCACTGGTCACTCTGAAGCCCTTGGGTCGCATCTTGGGGTGAGGAGAGGGGCGCAGAGGGCGGAGAACGAGTCCCACTTGGGGGTTTGGCAAACATCCCTCATACGTGGTAGTTTCGATTCAAGGACTCGCGAATTACGTGAGGCAAAAGAAGCAGTTACTACACACGGATGACTGTAATAGTTGCCTTACTATACATATTTTTTGAGAGACAGCTAGTGCCCAACATGACCTTCTGTTGCTGCCTTTAAAATGCCAGGGTCCGAGAAGGCGACTCACTCCTGAGCTGGAGCCCAGCGCCTTTTGTTCCTTTCCGCTCCTCTCCACATCCAGTTGCTAGGGGCGGTTGTTTGGAGAGCATGTGGGGTGTTTTGTGGGAGAAATGGGGATTGCTTGCTTTTCATTACTAAGTAGGCCCCGCAGGAAACACTGAAGAATATATTTACGTTAATAGGAGTATATGTTTGCCCAGCACATTATATTCCTGGTGCCCAGCTGTATTTATTTTAAGTTCCCTGTTGTTCCAAAGATGTGTGAGAGAAGCATATGCTGTACGTGTGTATCTATGTGAATGTGTGTATGTGTGTGTGTGTGTGTGTGTCCCACACATTTGCAGATTTACGACCGAAAGTTTCAGTGCTTCTTTAAACAAAGACTAGAACTAAATTTTTTTTTTTAATCGCTCATTGTCACAGTTAGAAATTGGAGTTACTTGCTCTTAGAATCGAGCTTAGAAGGCAAACAGCTGAGGAAAAGCAGAATGGAATTTTTAAGATAGATAAATTATATAGCTATAAAAGAAGGAACTTCACGATGAAGACTTCGGAGACAATATTTTCAGACCAGTGTAGAAGCTATTAGGAAAAAGGGACTTTAATTTTACACTTTAGCCTAGAAACGGATCCAGCAAACCTTGGTATTATAAGACCAACTCAACTGTTTTAAACATTGTTGACCCATGGAGGGTCACATTATCATGACTTAACGTATTTGCTTCTCCCCTAATTTCATCTGATCATCTTTTAGAACACAATTTTCACCAGGTAGAGCTCCAGTGTTGCCATCTATTTGAAGTAAATAAACATATTTTCTTCTAGATAGGACTGTTTAATATAAATGATGATTAAAACTTAGTGCATATTCTTTAAATATAAACCAGTAGATTATTTTATAAATATGAACAATAAATGTTCTGTGTCATATCGGGTGATGAAGGAGGGTTTGCTTTACACTTGTGAATTTTAAGATGGGGATGAATTTTAACTTTTTACCAGATAAAGAAAGGCATCTGAGCTCTCTGATAGTCTATTTCAACATTTGCAACCCTGACTGTTCTCTTGACATTCATGAGTTTGCACTGATATATTCGAAGTCACTTTTGCTACCTTATTTTTGGTGGGAGAATGGAAAAGAAGATAAGCTAGAAGGAAATTTCATCAAAACCTTTCCTTTTATCCTTCTTATATATCTTATATATCAAGAAATATATTCTTTAGTGAAGAAAAATATAGATATATCCCTTGAGTATCAGAAAGGAATTACTAATTTAAGCCAAAGAAATACTAAAACTATGTTATGTAAATCATATATTGATGTATAATTACATGATTTTACAATATATTATTAAATATAACTATACATAATTATTTTATTATTTAATTAAATATTCTTTTAGGAAACATTTTTTAAGCATATTTTCCTTTTCCTCCTATACTCACTCTTTGCATAAGAACTGACCCCAGGAAATTTTAAAAGTCTGATTTGTTAATTTAGAGATATAACTTTTAGGTATGGCAATTCTATATATCTCTGTATTTGAAAATTATTAATTTGGCAAAGCATTGTTGCATCTTTGTAATATGTCAGGTCCTGTTCCAGGTATTATATGTGGAGTGTTGAAAAGAACAGACGAATCTCCTTCCATCATGGAGCTTACAGACACGGGGTAGAAAGTCACTGCAGATGGCAAGGAACAAGTTAATACGAATTGCAAACGTCAAAGTCCTAAAAAGCACAAAGAGGGCTGAGGTAGAGAACCACGGGGAGGGGTGAGGGTGGATAGGAAGAGGGACCTAATTAGATCAAGTAGGCAGGGTGGGCCACACCAAGAGCTACAAGTTGAATGCTGACATCTGAGAAGGATGCAGAGGTTTGAAGAACAATGTGTGTGAAGCCCCTGAGGTGGGAATAACCTTAGCCTGTTGGGAGAAGCAAGGGAGGTGTAGAAACTTTAAGTACACTGTCATTTTATATTATGTCTATGTTGTCTGCAGTTTGCATTTTGACAAGGAAATACAAATATGTTTGCCAACAAAATAAGGAACAGCTCGATATTTTGTCTTTTGGGAAAGAGTAGTATACATTTCTTAAATGTAGGGATTTTTTCTTTTTAATCCTCCTATAAGTAGTAATTTAATATAAAGAGTATGACATATTTATTTATCCCTTTTGGTCAAACCTTACCCCCCAACTCTGACCACCTCCTACCCCCATAAAAGGATGGCTTTCGTATCTGTAAAGGACAGAAATTTGCAAGATGGCTTAGTGGTCGTGGTGAGCATCACACTTTATCTTACCTTTCCAGATTCATCTTCCTCTACTCTTCCTCTAACTCCTTAGACTCCAAACATCATTCAAAGTTCAACCAGGGACTTCCCTGGCAGTCCAGTAGTTAAGACTTCGCCTTCCAATGCAGGGGGTGCGGGTTCGATCCTTGGTCGGGGAGCTAAGATCCCACATGCCTCGCAGCCAAAAAACCAAAACATAAAACAGAAGCAATATTGTAACAAATTCAATAAAGACTTTAAAAATGGTCCACATCAAAAAAAAGTCTTTAAAAAATAAAATAAAATACTTGGTCTTTAAAAAACAAAAGCAAAAAACCCCACAAAGTTCAACCACGTGGTTTCAAATCCCTGTGCCTTTGTTTGTGCTTCACTCCATGCATAGATTCTTCTTTCTTCTCTCTTCACCTGTTGAAATTATCCCCACTTCTTAAAGCTTGAAAAAAAGTGCCAACTCCTCTGAGAAGTCTTCCCTCATTGCAGAGAAGTAAAAATAAATCTCCATTTTATACCTCATGATTGTTGTTTATGCCCAATCATAATTAATTCACACACATATTCAGTAAATTGTAGTTGGGAGCAACGTCTCTGTTTTCTGCACTCATAGGCTCTCAAATCTTTACAGAGTGTCTGCCGTGCCCTGGGTACTTGTCACTGCCCTCAGATTGAAGTGAAATGAGGAATGTCAGCGTCTCCAAAGCTGAAAAAGTGTCTTTGAACCATAGTGCTCTTAACTAGACCATTTTAGAAGTAAATATACTTTTCAAAATTTTATATCTTTTTTACTTTCCCTAAATATACACATATAATCTATCCCTTTTTTCAGGGATTGGAATGTGACTACATATTTGTGAGTTACTCTCAAGAATGCAAGAATATAACCAACCTCACTCTAAGGCTTAATGTATGAAAAGAGATACTTAGAATATCTGTTAATTTAGCTAAAGAAATAAGAAGGTACAAGGAAACCAAAAATTTGCAAACAGTTTTATTATTTGGAATCTCAACAAGAAAAAAAGAAAACTGAAATAGAACCTACGTGCAATGACGTATATGAACATTTTATCCTAAAAGTGTTGCATTTTTGTTATTAGCTTTTAAACCAAACAAGATCTTTCATTTTTATAGGATAATAACCTTTCAAAATCTTTGGTATAGCTAATGCAATTATGTTTTGAAATCTATTTTTTTTTTTTTTTGGCTACTGTCATAGGAACCATGGTATCATGTGTCATGTATGTTTACTCAATAGTTTTGTGGGTTTCTTACTGACACATTTTACTTAAATTACAGGATGTCATAAGAAACAAGGACTGTAAAATGAGCTACATAAAAATTGTTTTCAACTTATTCTTTTGTATAAAAGGCAGAAATGTATATATATGCCTATATATATTTATTTGTTCCTCTGTGACAATGAAACTCATCAGCTATCCTAATAAAAGAGAAGTGGTCTTCCTTCTTACAAGGTACTATTTAAGGAAAGCCATGCTCACCCTCAGAAAATAATCAACGGCCAAGAGTTATCGAAAGTCCACCATTCTTGTGCTACTGCTTCTGAGCCATCACCATTGAAAATGCAAAGACCGCCTGCTTATTTGGGCTCTTTAGGTCAAAATAAAACAAGAGAGTATTTTTCTCCCAAAAGATCATCCTTCTTTTCTTTTCAGAAGTGTATTTTTTTTTACTTTTTTAGGGTGATGTCTGTGGGAGTCTTCCTACATATCTTTTGATAATACCTGTTGCTAACTTTTTGATAATCAGAGTTTTATTATTTGTTAGTTTTATTAAGGCAAGACAAAATTATAGTTTTTCTAATCTGAACTGTCTCATTTTTTTAACAAGGGCTATTTTGTCAAATGTAGGGTTTCTAAGTAAGAGATATTATGGGCATATTACTGACTTGGTACGTAAAACAATTTTAAAGATTGTTTTAAAAACATTGACCTTGCTTCCTTATATATTTTTTCTGTGGCTTAATTGTTATGATTTCAAACATTCTGCATTCGCTATAGGCTTCTGAAAAAGGATAATACCACTATGGTGCAATAAATTAAGTGGTGGATATGGAAAGTGTAAGATAGCATAGTAGGTCAGGTAAGATGCAAGTAAGGTTAAGTAAGATGGTTTGCTTTGGGTTAAGTTAGATTCATTGATTGAGTTGAGTTTACATATATTGAGAAAATGGTCAGTACTATTAACTGGTGAAGAAATCCTTTGACATTTCTTTATGTAAGATTTCGGAAGCAACAATTCCTCTTAAACCTCGCAGTAGGTTACCGTTATCAGTTACAGATTTCACTTTATATTTCAAATTAGTATAATTATTAGTACAGCTCTTCTACATTTACCTCCCAAATTCTGTTTGTCTGTTAATAATTTTAGTCTATATAATGTTACTATAAGAAAATTATTTTAAAATAGACAGAAACCTCCCCTCTCTTCAATGTTAAATGATATCTTCTAAATTTTATTTACTTAATTTTAAAATAATGGCAGAAATTGAAAGGGAAAGGTAGACGAAGTATTTTTCAATCTGATTTATCACTTAGTTCCAAAATCTAGGTTTCTTTCTAGGTAAACTGTATATTAATTTCTCTCCAAATGGTGAGAAATTTTAGCCACAAAGGGCTATGATATTTAGATAATACAAATTGTGTGTGATGTTTTAAATATTGTCATTTTGGCACTCAAGGGCTAAAAACAAACAAAAAAACAAACAAAAACCAAAAACGTAATGGTAAACTCAAACATATAAGAGACCATTTTAGGGGGTTTGATGCAATTTAAAGTCAACTGCACTGTGTTGACATGAACAGAAAACTAATTTAGTAATTTTATCTATAATGATTCCAGCATTCATTTTAAGAAATTACTATAATTTAGTGATTTTATCTAATAATGAATATATCACCATTCACTGTTTCCTGGGGGTGAAGGCTAGCAGTAGGGCATGGTAGTAGGAATCTAGCCACCTTTTATAAAAACCATTTTATGATAGTTACCACTTTGTCATTCAGGAAAGAAAAGGTTATTTTCATAAAGCTATATTGTGTGAAATATTTTTTGTGGAATATGCGTTTCACCCTGTGCTTTTATAGTTCTTTGGTATCAGGTTTAATAGGGACCCATATGGTATGATGATGGGGGACAGCCACTTAAAAGTCAGTGTCTCACCAGTGCCTGGCGTATAGCTAACACTCCACAGCATTTACTGAATGAATGAAAAATCCTGTATTTCTCAGGATTTACAAGTAACAGCGGTATAGAGTGGCAGTTGAGATCAGTGTGCACATGGCAATGGCTATAATTGACTCAGGCACTGTGCCCTTGAGTACTGTTTCATCCTCACAACAAGCCTATGTAGTAGGTATGCTACATTATGCATCAATTGATGATACACTAAAATACTACCCATCTATCCATTTTATAAATAAGGTATCTAAAAACCAAAGAAAAGAATGAGTAACTTGTCCAAGTTTACATAACATTAAAGAGTGGAGCTGGTTTTAAAAGCCAGGTTCCAGGCTGACTCCAGGGTCCCTACTCTTAACCAGTGCCAATTCTCAATTGCCACATATTTTATTTCATTACTTCAGTTAGTTGAGATTCATCACCATTTCATAGCAAAGGAAACTAATGCTCAAAAAATTCGAGTTTTGCCAAAAGACTTAACGTAGCAAGTGATAAAACCGGAATTCAAGAGCAAATTGGTCCTTCAGTCCTCTATTCTTCTCACTACTTTACACTCTCAGTTCTTCATGACATCAACATTAATGGAAGACACATTATTTCAAGGCACATAGCAGATACTCACCATATATATCTGTTGATTGGATGCATGTAATAATGTGTTATTTACTCTTTAAAATTGATGGTGTAGGAAAGTTTGCCTGGAATTAGAGACTTATTTGTGGGATTTGGGGAAAGGGACAGTAAATAAATAAATGCTGTATTTTACCAAGCCATTTTTGACATAGGAATGTAGCTTTGGTTTTCCAACAAGTGTTTGGAAGTGACACATGTTTGATGTTATCTTCCTAATGAATTGCAGCATTGACCTGAAATTCTGAAAAGGATTAATTTGGAGGGCTTTCATGAGCATGTAGTGACTTTCATGATAGGTCTTTCGTTAATTTTTCATTAATTTTCTTAGATTATATATTTTCAACATTTCTTATTTCTGTTAGGAAGCCTTGTTGGTTACATGCCTTATTGGCTTTATTGTACATGATAAACTGAAGCAAACCAACAAGGTTATAGAGTCACAAATCAATCATAAAAACTGTAGATTGTTAGAAATCTAGATAATGTATGTTTTATGCTGCTTTTGAGTTAACACATTGGTTCATAGTCTTTTTCTAATGAGTTCTTAGATCTTATTCTTAATACCAATACCAGAAAAATGTAATGTAGTCAAGGCTAAGTTGTTCTTAAATTGTATTATGTACTTTATAGAGATTGCACATGGATGAATGTTTATTTCTGGGGCAGCCTTACAAATCTAGTTATGTGTTATTTAGATATTTTATTGGCTTATCTGACTCTTCTTTTCTTCTTACTTTGCTTACGTGGTAAAACTAACTGGTTAATCCAACTGCCCACCTACTTTGTGCCTGCACCTACACAGCTGATTTTGCCTGAAGAAAAACACACTTATGCATGGATTGGTTCTACTTTAAGTTCAGTCAGTAATAAATATCAAGTGGGCCCTTGGTACAGTTTTTTTAATAAATTTATTTATTTATTTATTTATTTATTTTTGGCTGTGTTGGGTCGTCGTTTCTGTGCGAGGGCTTTCTCTAGTTGCGGCAAGTGGGGGCCACTCTTCATCGCGGTGCGCGGGCCTCCCATTATCGCGGCCTCTCTTGTTGCGGGAGCACAGGCTCCAGACGCGCAGGCTCAGTAGTTGTGGCTCACGGGCCCAGCTGCTCCGCGGCATGTGGGATCTTCCCAGACCAGGGCTCGAACCCGTGTCCCCTGCATTGGCAGGCAGATTCTCAACCACTGTGCCACCAGGGAAGCCCCATTTTTTAAAACTCTATTTCCACTTAAATAGATTATATTTCTTATCTTCTTTCTCTTCAGACATCTATGCCTCCTCCCCCATCCCCACTGTCAACTATGTTCTTACTTCTATTTTTCTGAGAAAACAGAAATTATCAAAAATAAATTTCCATATACTCCACAACTGCTTTTCAAACCTATCTGCAGATCTATCCACTTTCCCCTTTTCCCTGCTGAACTTGGGAATGAACTCTTAGTGCTCCTATTTAAGGTCAAGACCTCTACAAATTGAGGAACAGATCATTTCCCTTACTCAGGGACATCAATCCAATATTTCCCTTTCTCTTCTGCATCATATAATGTCTATATCCTGCTGTATTATTCTCATCAGCATATAAATCTGCCGTAATATAGCTCATCTTAAAAGTTAATCTCCTCTTGACTATGCATTCCTCTCCTGTTATTAAACCAATTATCTTTTATTGGCAAAACTTCTTGAAAAAGAAATCTCCAGTTTCCCTCCTCCCACTCTGTCTTGAACCCTTTCTCATCAGGTTTCTGTCCCCACCAATAAGCTGCTCTTGTCAAGGTCACCAAGGACCTGCAAGTGGTCAAATCCAAGGGTTTCTTCTCAGTCCTTATCCTACTGGTACAGCATTTGGAATTCAACTGACACAATAAATTTGTATTTTTCACTCTAATGTGGGTAAAGTTAGCATCAAAATACTTTTAACATGCCATTTACACCGCTAAAGCCATTCATGTGATCATCTTTTCATAGTTATGACATATTTGGATTTCTAAATATGTTAATCGGTTAACTATTGCCATCATGCCCCGTGATGGCCTGCCAGACACTGTTGGTACTCAGTTGGTCCTCAGGTACCACTAGAAGGCAATGGTGTTTTCTTACTTGGGAGAAGATCCTTTTCATCACATGCATTTGTATTGGGCCTGAGTGACTTGCCTCTACAAAATACGGAGAAGAATTTGAATGGTCTTTCTAAGAGTTAGTTGGTTTTTAAAATTTTTGTCTTTATTGTCAAATATAGGTTTCTGACAAGGTAATCACTCTTTTTTCAAACTCTTTCATTGCTAGTGTAGTCAATAATAATTGGCAAACTAAAATCACTCAACATCACTCAAATTCAAGCACTGTATAGAAGGAAACAGTCCTAAATGTAAGACGGCTACTTAACAAAATTTATTTTCTGTATGTGGAATGTTTTCACTGATAATATTTGATTTCAAGTAATGCTAATATGTTCTCTTATGTATCTCTCTATTAAAAATAGATACATAATTATTAGCTCTGGTGACAAAGTTAAGGTAACTTTTTTTACATTTGCATTTTTGATTTTTTAAAATATCCTGTTAGAATGACAGAGGACATCTAAGGTATGGGAAATGGTGAAGTTTTGGCAATTAGAGTTTAGGAATAATTTTATAGACAGAGTTCTATCATCTCTTCTTGTTAGTTTCTCCAGGGGGATATGTAACTACTGGGTTCAGTGGCTACTACATGAATATGTTATCTTTTTGCAGGGAAATCTTGAATGTTTGATGGACAATTGTTTTCTCCAGAATCCAGCAATTCTCTCCATTTTGAAAGGGTCTTGAAAATAGAATCTCATTGCCTGATGTCTTTTTATCTACCACATGCCTCATTGTAGCTCTTTAAATTTCTGTAAATAATTCCTGCCTAGCCTGAGTTACATTATGCCCTTTAAATATTTGTTCACGGCTTTTTATCCTCCTTACCATTTGGCCAGCTTACAATTGTTTAACTCTATTAATGTTTCTGCATAAGTAAATGCCACCAGCACCTTAATCATTTCTGTGGCTTCGATTGTTCAATAATTACCTCATCCTTATTCCAGCAAATGAGATCACTGCTGTTTTCATGCTGAGGCCAACCTTGCCGTAGAGAAGACTGAACACATCTGCCGTAGAGAAACCTTCTCTCTGGGGGGTGGGGTCGGACTTGAATGGAGGGATGCAGAGGTTGGACAAACCTATGCAATACAGAAGGATCTGTCTTGGCTTCATGCCTGACACATTAAAGGAGAATGTAGGGAAAGTAATCAAACATCTTCACTGAACCTGCTAGGATGAGAGGCGTTGTATATCTTATCTCTTACTTCTTCCAATCGCAGGAAATAGGGAGCATTATTTTTATTTTCACGGATGAGAGAAAGTGAGGTAATTTTGCCACAGACTCGTACTTGGCAGAAGTAGTATTTGAATGCCGATCTGACTGATACAGGGTGAACATTTTTAGAATGAACACAATGGATCTTAAATAATAATAGAATTCAGCATTATATTCCAGTGTCTTTCTGGATCCATCCCTGGGATGCGCTAGACTGTCAGCCACAGTGTTTGCCCCTAATCATTCTTACCGGTTTTATGTGTTCTCTCCTGGGTGCTCCAGCAGCCGCTGTGACTAGCGACATTACACGCAGGATAACGTCCTCGCTCAGAAGTGTGTCCCAGCTCTGTCTCCACTTTTCCATTTCTCTCTAATGCTTGGGTCGATGGGCACCAAGCTGAAGAGAAAGGCAGAGCTGTAATGGGTTCATTCCATAATCTCTTAGACTTTCCTTTTGGAGTAAGCTATCCCAGATGGTGTGGCGATGATGAAGTTTTCCTGTAAGGTTTGGAGTATTTTATGTATGTCAGACTTTTATATTTTTCATCCCAAGGCCTTTGCATTTTGGAAAGTTGTAAAAGTAATAAAAGTTGCTGAAGTGTCAAGAATATGCAGTTAATAAGCAGAGGTTTCCTCTTCCCCTGCGACTGCTGCTGAGCTGATGCAATTTTTATCATTAGAAATGTCCCTGGTATCCAGATATTCCCATGACTGTTATCATTTTACTCTCTGGATGATTCACTGTTGTAGGGTCAAGTGAAACTGAGACTTAGAGTACAATAATAAGCACTTTTTGGCAACATCTGCACCAACATCTCAGCCTAGAGGTACACTTTTCACATCTGCATGGGTTTTTCTTTTGCCCTGAGATAGTAGCAGCCAGGGATTATTTCAACAATCTCCCTCAGTTCATGAATTATACCATAAATATTCCTATTTGTTCACTTTTTCAAAAGGAAACACAGCACCCTGCAATATGTCATCATAGTTGGCTGGCATCATACTGCTGTGACATTTTTTCTTTTACCCCCTACACAATGCCCTTTGTTGTCTTCTGAGGTAGGCCCATAGATGTTTTTCTTAAAAAGTGAACACAAGGAAATCCCCCAAATCTCCCCTGCACAGCCTCTCTCATTCACTCGCATCACTATTTTTACCACCACCAGTTACAGCCCCAAGCTCCTCACATCACACCCCTCTCCGTGGTGTGGTCGGTAATGGGGAGAGTGTGGACTCAGACCCTGGGGCCTCGGGGCCTTGCTCTGCCTCTTTCTGGCTGAGCAAACTCTTATTGATACGCAGAGACCTCTATGCAAGGAGCAGGCCAGGCAAGGTGATTTGGAAGAATACCTTTTTTGAAAAATTTTTATTGGAGTAGAGTTGGTTTACAATGTTGGGTTAGTTTCAGGTGTATAGCAAAGTGAATCAGTTATGCATATACATATATCCACTCTTTTTTTTTTTTAGATTCTTTTCCCATATAGGTCATTACAGAATATTGAGTAGAGTTCCCTGTGCTATACAGCAGGTTCTTATTAGTTATCTATTTTATATGGAGTAGTGTGTATATGTCAATCCCAATCCCCCAATTTATCCCTCCCCCACTTTCCCCCTGGTAACCATAAGTCTGTTTTCTATATCTGTGACTCTACTTCTGTTTTGTAAATAAGGTCATTTGTACCCTTTATTTTTTAGATTCCACATATAAGCTATATCATATATTTGTCTTTCTGTGTCTGACTTACTTCACTCCGTACGACCATCTCTAGGTCCATCCATGTTGCTGCAAATGGCATTAATTATTTCACTCTTTTTTATGGCTGAGTAATATTCCATTGTATATATGTATCACATCTTCTTTATCCATTCCTCTGTCGATGGACATTCCTCTGTTGATGGACAAGGTTGCTTCCATGTCCTGGCTATTGTAAATAGTGCTGCACTGAGCATTGGGGTGCATGAATACCTTTTTTTAAAATTAAAAAAAAAAATTTTACATATACATGTGTCTATTCTTCTCCAAATTCTTTTCCCATTTAGGTTATTACAGAATATTGAGCAGAGTTCCCTGTGCTATACAGTAAGTCCTTGTTGGTTATCTATTTTAAATATAGCAGTGTGTACATGTCAATCCCAAACTCCCAATAGTAGGCCTTAGAAAATCAAGACAGAGCTATGCCTGCGCGTCTGGAGCCTGTGCTCCGCAACAAGAGAGGCCGTGATAGTGAGAGGCCCGCGCACCGTGATGAAGAGTGGACCCCGCTTGCCGCAACTAGAGAAAGCCCTTGCACAGAAACGAAGACCGAACACAGCCAAAAATAAATTAATTAATTAATTAGTTTAAAAAAAAAAAAAAAGACAGAGCTATGTTCCTTTGCCACAGGGATTATATTTACATTAAAAGGCCATCTACAGAGCAGAATTGTCCTCTCAGTGGTCTGTTCTCAGTGTCTGTCTCCCTGCCCCTTGCACTTCCCCACCCCACGTGCTTTCCCAATTGCTTTGGCCCCATGCTTCCTGTTGGCTGTTCACTAAATATAGCCTGAAGATAATTGGTTAATTATCCGAGTATCTTATATTTATTTTGCCTCCTCCAATCCAGACATTTACAATTTTATCTGTTGTTCCAGTTTGAGACAGTTGCAGCTACGCCTCCTCCCTTCCTCCTTTTCTCTTTCTCTTTTTGTTTGATTGTGAGAGAAAGAGAGAGAAAATATGTTGTGTGTATGTGTGTGTCTGTGTAAATAAAAGATTAACGCGAAGCATGCTATGTGATGCAGATATCACGTGAGGCATAAAAACAAAGTAAGTACTAAGTATGTTCAATTCTAAATTTATATATATATATATACATATATATATGTGTATATATATATGTATATATATACACACACACACACACATACACTTAAAATTGATGTGCTCACACTTGTAACTATTAAGACAGAAAATTTAAAAGAAGCCTACTCAGGTCCCTACTAAAAGTCAGCTTAATGCCTCCCAGTACTTCTAGAACTCAATTTTTTCAGACATCTTTTTTTGTTTTTCCTTAACAAACCTCATTATATTTTTCTGGGGTTGACATTTGCCCAGAAATTTTTTTTTTTAATTTAGAGCTTTGATAGATAAAACCCAGTCACACTAGGTACTAAGCCAAAACCCATCTGAGAAGAATGAAGTTTCAATGAGGAAATATGGAAACAATGACAAGCTTGGAAGAAAAAAGGTGTAACTAAAATAAATTCTCACACACACACACACACACACACACACACACACACACACACCACAACCACGATCTGCAACTTAAATGGATGTTATGGCGCCCGTAGGAATTTCAATCTTCCATTTTAAGTCCTTTACGTAATATTGAACACATTCATCAAGAGCAGCATACCATGTCCCTAAATAGCAACTAGAACGCTTTACAGAGAATGAGAAAGAAAAGACAAACAGAAAACTGGAAAAAGTAATCTACATGGTAGCATTGGACAGACTAGAAAAAATAAGACCATTGGATGGTAACCGCTTGGAATTGATGGCAGCAGCAAGCCTTGTTTGGAGGAGAGGGAGAAACACTAAATCAGTGAAGATCTCAATTTTAAGAAGTTGAATTAGTCAAACATAGGACTAAAGCTATTGGATTTGTATCAAAAGTGCTGGTTTTGAAAGTAGGTTAGACTAATGCGTTTCTGATTAACAATCAGCCGGTGAAACTTCAAGATTCTCAAAAACCATGGCAGAGTTGAAGAGCAAAAAAAAACATTCTTTGGTAAAAATCTCAGTAAATAGTAATTTTCCTAGTGAAGAAAATAATTATAAGTCAAGAAGATTCCTTTGTTCTTCAGGGAGCTGGTTATTCTGTGGTTATGAGCACTTGTATCCAAGGTGATTCCATTTAAAGAGTGCATTCTACATGAGTGGTTTGATTAAACATACTGGTTTAATAGCTGCTGTATCAATATTGGCTGCAAGCATCTTGTTTCATGTATATCCTACTATTGGATTTCAAGTTGCAGCTAAGAAACTACATAATAAAAAACAGAATTTGTAATACTTGTCTGTTGGGTTTATTCTTAAGAAATATATGAACCCTATTAATTCAAATACATCTGTATACCGTAAAGAAAGCCTTAAGTTTAAACAATTACCATCAGCAAGCTAAAAATGAGGACAGAACAGAAAGACAGAAGAGATAATATAAAGAGAGTGAGAGAGAGAGAAAGCCCTCTAAATGTAGAAGGTTCAGTCAGCAAGCAGAATCCTTAAGGTTGAGACTTTGTACTCTCTTACAGGTATTCTGCTGGCAAAGTGGCTGTAAGTGTCTGGTCCTCTTTAAGCATTTGTTGCCTTGGGTAATTTAAGGGTGTTGCTAAACTGATAAACCTGAGATACTCCTATTGTTGCAAGTATAATAAATATAAGGCAACCAATATCTTAGCTCATCAAACTTTACCATTATCTACATTGAAACTCATAAACACTCTTCAAAGTAGACAACATCATGCCTAATTTTAAGTGAAACAATGGAAACTTATGGATATTAGTAATTTTTCCTGGGTGATATAGTCTATACTATACTATATACTATACTATACTCCTATACTATAGGAGTAGTAGGATTAAAACCCTGTATTTTTGGATTTCTACTGTGGGGGCTGCTCCTTTATCATACAGCTGCCTTCTCCCCTGAAGTTTCTTCATAATGAATAAGAAAAATGTACGGAGAATCTTCGTAGCAACTAGGGAACAATTGCAAGTTTTGAGAACATTCTTCCTAACCAGGGTTGCAGGTTACCCACTGGGAAGTCAGAGGGGGATGTTAAGAATTGTGGCTTTAGTTCATCTTCTCCCATCTCTTCTTTCTCTTACCTGCTTCTATTTAATTATGGGCAATTCCACTCCACTTTTTTTTCAGAAAGATTTTCTTCACTTTTATTGCTTCATGAATTTTGCGAGACTGTAAAATCCAGGAGACAATCCAACAGAATAAATGTTCTTCCTCAACTTTTGGGAAACACTGTGATTCTTCTTTTTGTCCATCTTAAGCTTTTGTTTTTCAAAAACACGTTTGTTTTTCTATTGATTAGAAAATCCTCTCAGTATTTCTCATATAATACTACAGAAGAAGACATTAAAAATCCCTAGAGTGAAACACTTCCAAAGGCTTATTTAATGACCTTTAGATTGAAGATGATATGTATGTCATCTAATTCTATTTCATAAATTTTATAGCAGTTTTTACATTCAAAATGGTATCTCAATTTTAAAATAAGTATTTTATTGAAGTATAACATTCACATTGAAAAGTGCACAAATCACGTGCCACTTTATGAATTTTCACAAGGTGAATACTCTTGTATAAAGATCACTTGGATCAAGAATAAAGCAATGCTCCAGAAATCCCATCCATATGCCTTTCCAATCAGTAAACCCTAAACATAGGCAGTATCTTGACTTCTAACACAGTATATTAGTTTTCACTGTTTCAAAACTTTATAAAAATATACAGCATGTGCTTTTTGTGTCTGCCTTCTTTTACTTCACATTAAGTTTGAAAATTTATTAATATTATCTCTGGGAGTCGTTTATAACATCGGTAGCAATGTCTCCCTTTATCCTGATATTGATAATTTGTGTCTTTTTTCTCAAATACATTGGACTTGCACATACAAAATACCCATTTTGTTGACATGTATTATATTTTATTAGTCTTTTTAAAAGAAGACACTTTGGAATTAGTTGATTTTTTTCTATTGTATCTTTTTTGTTTCATTAACTTCTGTTCTTAACCTTATTTCCTTCTATTTTCTATAGATTAAATTTGCTGTTTTAACTTCTTGAGAGTATAAATTATAAGTTCATTAAGACTTTAAGGTATTTAAATATACATTTACATTTATAAATTTATCTGTAAACATGGACCTGTAAGCATTTACCTTTAGCTGTATTGCACAAGTTGTGCTGTGTTATATTTTAATTTTCCTTTTAGTAAAATATTTTCTAATTCCCATTGTGATTTCTTCTTTTACTCATGATTATTTAGAAGTGCTTGTTTAATTTTCAAACGTTTAGGGATTGTCTAGTTTTTTATAAAAATGAATCACTAAATTTCTAGGTTAAAGCCACTGTAATCAGAGTACAAATGAAATACACAGATTAAAAACAAAATGTTTATATTTTTTCAGGTGGCAAGTAGAACGTTTTCTCTGTATCAATTACGTCATTTGGTTAATTATGTAGTTCAAATTTTTTCTTTTAACAACTGATTTTTTTCTCCACTTTTGTCAGTTACAGAGGCAACTATATTAAAAATCTCCCATATGATTGTAGATTTTCCTGTATTTCCTCTAGACCTGTCAATTTTTGCCTTTATTCTTTATAGGTTAATATAAAATTATTATATCTTACTCATAGATATACCGTTTTATTATAACATCTCGTTTTTTTGCTTTAATGTTTATTTTATTTGCTATTAGCATAACTACGCCAGCTTTCTTTGGTTTAATATTTGCATGGTGATTATTTTTCATACTTTTAATTTTTCTGTATCCTTATACTAATCTTGGCATCTTATAAACATAAATTTATTTTGTTTTACTTTAGTTTTTGTTTTAAATACACTCAATCTCTGACTTTTATTGGGACTATTCAGTATATTTACATTTAATGAAATTGCTGATATAGTTGAGTTTAATTACACTATCTTAACATTTGCTTTTTTAAAAATATTTATTTATTTATTTATTTATTTTGGTTGTGCCAGGTCTTAGTGGTGGCAGGCGGGCTCCTTAGCTGCGGCTCCAGGATTCCTTAGCTTTGGCTCCCCAGCTCCTTAGTTGTGGAACACGGGCTCTTTAGTTGTAGCATGTGAACTCTTAGTTGCGGCATGCATGTGGGATCTAGTTCCCTGACCAGGGATCGAACCCGGGCCCCCTGCATTGGGAGTGCAGAGTCTTATCCACTGTGCCACCAGGGAAGTCCCATCATTTGTTTTCTCTTTGTCCAACCTATTCTATATTCTTTTTGTTGTTGTTGATTTCTTGTATTCTTTTAATGTGTCAGGAATATTTTCTATTCCATTTTCCACCATTATTAGCCTGAGGTTTATATATCCATTATAAATATTTTAGTGATTGCCCTGGATATTATCACATTTAATACTGACTTAATACAGTCTAACATAAATTTGAATCATTCCACTTTTAATAAAATGTTAGAATCTTATTATACTTTACCACTTAATCTCTCTAGCTTTTTCTTTCCTATTGCCATGCTTTTATTTCTATGTATATATAAAACTCATAAGAAATTATTTTTATTGTTTAATGCACTCAATATTTATTTAGATAATTGTGTTTTTCATTGCTCTTTATTCCTTCCTACATTCTTGTGTTTCCATCTGTGATTTTTTTCCTTTTGCCTAAACATCTTTTTTAGTAGTAGTAGTAGTAGTAGTAGTAGTAGTAGTAGTAGTAGTAGTAGTAGTATCTTAGCGTCGTCTCTTGGCTATGAATTCTGTCAGTTTTGTTTGTGTGCAAATTTATTTATTTTGTCTTTATTTTTTTTTTTTTAATTAATTAATTTATTTATTTTTGGCTGTGTTGGGTCTTCGTTTCTGTGCGAGGGCTTTCCCCAGTTGTGGCAAGCGGGGGCCACTCCTCACCGCGGTGCGCGGGCCTCTCACCATCGCGGCCTCTCTCGCTGCGGAGCACAGGCTCCAGACGCGCAGGCTCAGCAATTGTGGCTCACGGGCCCAGCCGCTCCGCGGCACGTGGGATCCTCCCAGACCAGGGCTCGAACCCGCGTCCCCCGCATTGGCAGGCAGACTCTCAACCACTGCGCCACCAGGGAAGCCCTTGTCTTTATTTTTGAATAATTTTTACTGGTCATAGAATTCTAGATTGGAAGTTATTTTCTGTCATCACTTTAATGATACCATTCTGTTGTCTTCTGGCTTCCATTATTTCCTCTTGAAAATTCAGCTGTCATCTAATTGTCAATCATTAAAAGGGGATACGCATTTGTTTTTCTCTGGCTTTTTTAAAAAAGATTTTTCTCTTACCTTTTATTTCAGCAAGTTTATCGTGATGTGCTTACGTATAGTTTTATCTGTATTTCTCTTGCATGAGGTTTGCAGCACATTCTGAGCCTGAGGTATAAAGTTTTATGTCAGCTTCAGAATTTTTTAAAATTATATTCAAATATTACCATTGTCTCACTTCCATCTTGCTAGTACTTCAATTACATTTATGTTAGTCATTTTCATTATGTCTCACATGTTCTTACTCCCTTTTCCAGATTTTGTACATTTTTATGCTGTGTGCTTTAGCTTGCAAATTTTCAATTGAGTTATTTTCCAGCTATTTAATCCTGTCTTCTTTTGCTGTTAGACAAAAATCTATTGATTTCCTTTCCATTATTATATATATTTTTCAATTTTAGAAATTTCATTTGATTATTTCAGTTCTCTGGTTAGATTGTCATCATTTCTTCTCTTTTCTTAAACATATCAATCACAGCTACTTTAAAGTCTGTGTCTGTTAACTCTAATATCTGGAACACCTAAGAATCTGTTTTTATTTTCTGTTTCTCTCTTGGATCTTGTTGTATTTTCTTTGGTAATTTGGCAATTTTTACTGAGTTTTGAACATTTTGGGTAGAAAACCATAGAGGCTGTCTATGATTTTATCTTCTTTGGAGAGGATTTTTTTTTCTTTTTGCAGGTAACTAGAGTAGGGGCAGAAAACCCCATTTTATTCTAGTACAAAATATATTTGAAGTTGATTTTCAAGTGTGTGGGGGGGGGTTTTCTGTGTGTGTGTGTGTGTGTGAGCTTGTCTATTTCTAGATTATATTTTGGCAAAGAAGAGCTTTATAGGGGTTCCAATTGAAAGCCTGGATGTTTACCAAGGCTACTACTCATTGGCAAGCCCTGAGCTCCAAGTTTTGTCTCCTTAGCATTGTGGACTGCCAAAAGCTCTGCTCTGATTTTCAGCCTTTTTCCTTCCTCTGCTTCTGAAGCAGCAAATTCCGAGAGAACAATTGAAGCACGATACCATGCTTGGCTCCATGTTTCCTTTTGGGTTGTTGGCCCCTCAAGTCCTGGTTGCCTGCGAAGCTCTCCAGGGCCTTCAACCAAATTTCTTTCTTTTCTTTTCTTTACTTTTTAGAAGTATCTAGCTTTCACATATGATGAGAGAGTCGGTTTTGTACTGGTTAGTTGGTCATAACTAGCAGTGAAATTGGTTTCCTAATTTTAAATCCTAACTCTCAGAGAAACTGGCAATTCAGAAATATTATTTCACTTTTTGGTCCCCAGTTCCTGAATATAGAAAGAATATCACTATCTTGACAAAAGTTAACAGAGTTGTTGAGGTACATAGGTAAGATCAACAATTCAGTTACAAATTTTCTTCTAAGTCATTTTGTTGTGTTGGAAGAAAATTCTTGACCAGCTTTTTATTGTATTTCGTCTTTTAGAACATTATCTACTGACTAAATTCATTTTCAGTTCTAATTTCTAATCTAATCTGGAGCAATGATGGTTTGCTTTTGTCAATAATTGTTTCTGGATATAAATCTTTTGTATATTATTTGTGTCACGCTATTATAATGCTTGTATTGCCAGCTTTAAGTATTTTAAGGCTTTCGTGTTCTACTGTAAAAATGGGGTTGTTTTTTTCATTTTCCAAATTCATTTCCTGGCAGTTGCTAACAGCAACAAAGTTGTAGATCATCAAACCAGCTTCCAGAATGTTAAAAATTTGTGGGCTTGCAAAGAATAATATAAAGATTTGTATGTGTTCTAATTTTGGCTTTGTCCTTAAAGTTTACAAGAGAGATGAAATGGCAGATCCCATGCTCCAGGCTACTATAACTCTGGGAAAGAGTTTTATTCATATTCACAAACACCTTTAAAAGACTGGAGTACACTTGACAAGAATATTCTTGCTTGAATCCTATGGTATGCTTTGATGCTGGTACTAGCTTATGCCCCACCCTGAACTGCCTTGGTATTGCAGAGGTCTTTCAGATTAGAGAAGTGTAGTTTTGAATAAATGACTCAGTTGCTCCATGCTTCAGTATCTTTATTTGTGAAGTAAGTTAATATAATTATATCTATTTTGCTTGTCTCAAAAGTAAGACTCAAATGAGATCATGCACGTGAAAGTGCTTTGTAAATTGCCAAACTCTATATACATACAATGAGGGGCAAACCCTGGGCCTGCGTAAAATCATTCAGTACATCTGTTGATCAGGGCACTCCTCTTCTGCATGCATGACAACAGATCTCCTAGCACATTATGTTTCTAATTCCATTCCCAGGAATATTAACATAAATCAGTTTGGAAATCTAGGCTGGGAGGAAAAGGTAAAGGTTATTGGTTACTTACCTTCACATTTCTTATCTTTATTTGTGCTATAGTGTATTTTCCTATGTCTTTCCTAGAAGGAATTTTTTAAAAAATCATCCAGTTCATTAATCTTATTGTATAGATAAGGTAACCCACAAATATAAAGCCCAAATATGTAAACTTTCCTATGATGGTCTCATGTTTAGTCATTGTCAGATCCAGATTAGAAATGATTCTCTTAATTTGTTTTGTTGATGTACTATGAGTATAACATAGCATTACACCATTTCAGATAAAACATACACACAGATACACACATGTCTGCCTGTGTGTGCACACATATACATACAGAAAAAAAAAAAACTTTTCTCAGGCTGTGCTGAAAGATCTAACTTCATTTCATATCTCTTCCTTCATTCCAGAGTAGATTTCCTTTCCATTCAGATACCCCTCTGTTCAGGCATTAGTTCTTCCTGTTGGAATCTTTTGCTGACGCTCAGCTGGCATATTTTTCTCTACCGTGGAGTCACTATGAGGAGATCTGATTATTAGAGCCCAAAGTCTATGAACAGGATCTATA
Organism: Balaenoptera acutorostrata; assembly: GCF_949987535.1. NCBI lineage: Eukaryota > Metazoa > Chordata > Mammalia > Artiodactyla > Balaenopteridae > Balaenoptera > Balaenoptera acutorostrata. The sequence continues at coordinate 9,211,705 of NC_080081.1, forward strand.
AACTTATTGAAGAACAGTGTGATGGCCAGAGAGTGATGCTAGATGTGCAGAAGTGAAAGGTACAGGAGGGTGAAAATGGAGAAGAAAGCCCTGGAAGGTAGTCAAGTACAGAAAGAAAAGGCACAGCACCTTAGTGTGTGTGTCAGAGCTTTACATTTTGTACTCCGGGATGTGGGGAGGATTGATTTGAAAATAAAAGGCAAAATATTTAGATGAGACTGACTTGGTAACATGAACACAAAATGATAATGCTCAGGGACCATGATTGTTCTGCCTCAGTGGTAGACAAAATGTTTTCTGCTAGCCAGCCTACTTTGCAAAGGGATACGGATACTCTTGGGGAACAGAGCAATATATGGGGGTGTGAGAGCCCATAGCTATATGTTTGTGCAGCATCAATTTTAGTTATAATTTAAAATATTTTATATCAAGCAAAAACAGATTATTGAGTAGAATACAAATTTCAAAATTTTGAGTAGAATACATGATTCCAAAGAAACTCCTGCTTACTGGGTGCTATTTGAGGCTACTTCCCACAGACTCACCAGTAAATAGGACAACTTATTTTGCTCTGCTCTTAAAAGTACTTAAGTAAAAATGTTTGAGAATCACTGGAACATTTGTGTTGTTGAATATCTAGGCACCCTATATAGTTCTCACAAATCCTTCCTTTCACTCTCTGACCTTCTGAATACCAAATATCAGGTGTTGCCCTTTCTAATTCCTAGTGTGAAGTATAGATAGTTGATTCTTTGCAAATTAATGCATTCTTTTCTTCTACATTTTAATTTGCTAAAGTTACTCCTCTTGGAAAGCTGTATTTGTACGTCATGGCCCTTCTAATGAGAGTAATTATTTTTCATCTGGCTTTAAAATGTTTCACAAATTTGCCTAACATGAAAGAATATCTTATATTCACATCCAGGATAAGAAAGAAGCATTTTTCTGTGTAAAACCAACTTTGAATGAATGAACAGGGGGAGGAAATAAAGGAGGAAATGGAGAAGAAATGTATAAAGTGCTTCATCTGGTAGAATTATATACTGAAATTGATGACCTTTGTATTTGTAAAGGACTCAAAGCATTTGAAGGGATATTAAATTTTCAGATTTCAAAATTTCTTGAAAATCCAATGGCTTCTTTAAAAATATGACTTAATGTACTTTGGAAAAAATAAAATGATCCTTCCCAAGCAGTCATTAGGAGATTAAAGGTGTGTAAGATCTCTGAATCATACAAAAGGAAGTATACTTAGACTTTGATTTAAGGAAATTCAGAGATAGATATTAATATTAACTGAGTCTCAAAAGTTGACTTATCAAAGATAAATTAAAGAAAGAATGTATTTTGAGTCCCAGATTTAATGATGTCCAAAAAAAATTCCATACTGGATAAATTAATATTCTTTATGTGGCCCTTAATTGGGAAAAAAAAATTTTATCATCTACTTGACTTTGTTGTCTTTGGTTACAGTAGAGTTAATAGTTTTTTCTTTTTCCATACTAGGTTGTCATGCAAATGCAAATTGTGTTGGAAATGCAAAGTTAAAAGATGACTAGTGTTAGAATAAAGAAGTGCAAATGTATTTGACAGTCTTAATTACTGACATCACTGTTACTGAGTAGAATTCCTCCTCATCTTCCTTCCTTCTTTTTTAAATCTTAAAGAGAAACTTATAAATATCCAAAACCGTTATAGGAGATTTGAGAAGCTCAGTTTCCCAATTGATACCGACTTTAACTCAATTAATAACAGAGTCTGTCAACAGGTATATGGTAAGCGATACAATGTGTTATGAAGAGCATCTTGGCACAGATATTAAGTGTGAGTGGATATTCCTATTCACAGCTTCAGAGCAGCAGCCCTGGGAGTGGAGAAGTACTTAATTTCTCATCCAGCTTCCTTGTACTCCAGACAAGGGTGGGTCTCAGTTCCTCTGAAAATTGTGGGGTTCACTGCACTAACAGATAATCCCTAAGATACTGTCTACCACCACAATGGCCTTATGTAGGTGGTGTTTCTTCAATTAGTAGTACAGCAAACAAAACAAAGTGTTACTACTCTCATGCAACCATTTTCATTTTTCTATATTCTCTTCCATGTTTGTACATTATTTTAATCATAATGTGGATACAATCCAATCTTAGCTGGAATTAGTAGATCTCAATTGAGTTAAGATGTATGAAAGCGCCTTTAAAATTATGTAGGGCCATCGCAAAGGCAAAGAAAGCCTGTTGTTGTTCAGCTTCTTTCTTAAATATCTTTCCATATCTCCACAAGGGGGAAAAGTGCTTTAGAAAGGACAGGAAATGTTGGGAGAGGCTGTGGGATTCAGTGAAAGTGCTTTCACAGACACAGAGGGCCAACTGTGTGATGCCGCAGGGGGTGAAAGATACAGTCTCTCCCTTTGAAATGCTAACACTCTAGTGCAGGTATATTAATTTCTTACTGCTGCTATAACAAATGACCACAAATTTGGTGGCTTAAGACAATACAAATGTATTATCTTATAGTTCTGAGGGTTAGAATTCTGACGTGGGTCTCACTGGGCTACAATCAAGGTGTCAATAAGGCTACATTCTTTTCTGGAAGCTCTAGAGGAGAATCCATGTATTTGCCTTTTCCAAATTCTAGAGGCCATCTGGATTCCTTGGCACATGGCTGTTCCTCCATCCTCAAAGTCAGCAACGTTGCATCTGTCTGATAATTATTCCAAAGTCATATCTCCACTTTCCTTTTAAGAACTCTTGTGATTACACTGGACCCCCCCACCCCAAATAATCCAATATAATCTCACTATGGCCCTTAGCTTAACCCTATATGCAAAGGCCCTTTTGCCATATAAGGTAACATTTTCATAGATTTCAGGGGATAGGATGTGGACATCTTTGGGGAACCATATTCTGTTGACCACAATAAGGCAATGCCATGAACAGATAATCACAACCAACACAGTCAAAGAAACATCAGCACTTGGCCATAAGGTGTTATGAGAGCATAATGAAAGCTGACTTCATGCAGCTCTGGGTGCGGGGGGACAGGAAAGTCCTGGGAAAGGTGGTACTGGATGGGGAGGTGATGATGGGGTGAATAGGAAATAGCCATTTGAAAAGATGCAGAGGCTGGCTTTAGATAGCAGGTAACCAGTGCAGAGAGCAAGCCTCTGTTAAAACAGCCTATCATTTCTACTGCCTGTATAGGCCTATATAGCTCTCACTTTTATGCATTTGTCACCATCCCTCTGTTCCCACCTCAGAGAAAGGCCCTGTCATCGGCAGCATGGTCATGGTGATGGTATTTTAACTGCATGCATCGTATGTGTCCAACAGTCCAGCAACCAGAGCAATCCTTTAAATACCTGCACAGGATTTTGTCACTGCCTGCTTTAATTTCATGACCTACCATATTCTCAGGGTAAAATTCATTTTTGACACAATTAACCAGACCTTCTGAGATTTGGACACCTACCTACCATTTCTTGATATTGCTTCTCACTCCTTTAAAATAATGTCTGAGATTCATATAGCATCCTGTGACATTGGTTGGCCAAGTATTTTTATGTCCACTATGTAGAGAGATTTGGGAGGCTATGATTTACTTCAAACCACACAGCCAATAAGTGCCTGACCCCCCAGTGTTCTTCCCATTGCCGTGTACTAAGGCCAGTCTACTGTCAAACTGTAGAGTTTGTTCCTGGCAGTTTCAGGGATTTAGGGACAAACCACCTCATTGTTTTCTGCAAATTCATTTTCCCTTAAACCAGACAACACTGGGATTGGGGTACTTTGGGGGCATGGTAGTGAGTCATAACAAGTTTAATTCCTTTCACTTTACATGTTCAATGGCCCACATAATTGCAAAGCATAGATACTTCCTCTCTGCTGTTAAGAGAATTAACAAGTTAAGAATGTCTTGATTTTAATTAGCTTTTCTGAAGCCCAAATAATATATGTGGCTAAATGGTAAACAATTAGGATGAGGACCATTTTCTTTTGTTTCTGAAACACTTTTTAAAGTGTTTAAAGAATATGCAAAAAGAACTTATATGGAAATCGTCATATTAAAATTCTTTATGTAATATGTGGTGCTTTTCCTTAGGGGAAAATTATGAGTTTGAATAAGGGCCACATTTTTTAAAACAGCAAATAAATGTGAAAAAGAAAGTGTTTCTTTTGCATCTTTGTATTGACTGTGAGTTACCCATTTCCTTATTATTTTCTTTTCCCTGCTGTGCAAACTCTAGATATCTTAAAACTTAGCCATTGATACTATTAACCATTATACTATACATTCCATCAAATAATTGGATAACTTGCCTTTGTCAATGTCTCAGTCTCTTTACCTCTGACACCACTCACTGGCTCCCTGCACTTGTACATGAAGCTTTCGTCCTGCATCTATCTTCTCCCCCTGTTTCTGATGTGCTCCATCTCAAGTATAGATCAGAGGAACCCTCTGTGACTGGTGGGATAATGAAAACTCCATAATTATTTCCTACTACATCCAGCAGCTTTGAAAACAGGGACCAAAGCCTAGATTTACAGCTTACTATGTGAACATTGTCAAATTCCTTATTTGGGTAAGTCTCAAATTATGCATATGTATTTAAATTTTTTAAAATAGAGCTAATAATAATTGATATGTATGATAGTCCAAGGATTATGTCATGTAAATGTTTATAAAATTCTTAGTATGACACTTCACACTACTGAGTAATGACTAAATAATGGCTGTCATTATTATTATTAGCATTACATATTGAAAGATACAGGGCAGAACATGAGGACTGGTGTCTCCCTGTGGGAAATAGAGAGAGGTGAGGAGAAAGAAGGGTGCATTCTGATATTTCTAGGCATGAGGGTGCTTTTGGGAAGTAGGCTGCTATGAATTATTCCTCTGGGATGCTCCCGTCTGAACGCTGGGAGTCAAGGGGACCCATCTCGAGGGGGAGCATCTGGAATCGGGTTATTTTCCACACAGTTGGGGAGAGGGGTGCGTGAGGGCTTTGTGAGGGTCCCAGCGTCTGGAGTGTCTGACCAGAGAGGCTCTTATAGAGGAAGAGGCACAGAAAAAAGGGTAGAGTGTTTCCCCACACAAACTACCCATCTTGCTGTATTATTGTTTCCAATTTCATTCTCCTAAGTGCCAGATACAGTTCTTAAACCAATATACACCTGATCTCATTAGTGGTCTTACCTTGATGGTTTGACATTATTCCATGTGTGTTCTTATGAATGAGAAAACAGTCTCTGGAAGGTTAGGCACTTATTCGGGACAGGTCCCCATTAACGGGGTCTGCGTTCATGAATGTGCAAGAGAGTAGACTCTTCTCTGACTAGGAAACATTTTGTTCCAGCACGTGGGCTGTGCAAGAGTAGAGCATTGTTGTTACAACTCATACTGTTATAACTTAGTGCATGCTGTCCTCTCTGAGATTTGAGGGTTCTTTTTTAGTTCTAACTGTATTTCAAGCTTTGCCTTTCTGGGATGACCTTATGAACTACAGATCTCATTTGAATGGAGGGACTTAAATGAACAGCAGTCACCAAATGGCTCTCCCTGACACATGGCAGAGCAAAACAGATGTAAAGGTTTCATACAAGAATCCTAGAAGTCGGCATTAGTCCATTTTATAAAATCAGTATCTTCTCAGGTAAGTCAGGAAATACTTTTTGCAAGTGGAACTTACTGGTATTCCACAGATGTAGGCTGATGAGGATAGAAATGAGCCATCATACAAGAATGCCTCAAACCCCCTCCCCGGAAAGGCTCTGAAATCTGCACATCAGCACGTGGTGAGGGCCTTGGCATAAGTCAAGATTTATGAACTTAATTCTAACATTTTTCACTAGAGAGGAGCTATGTTTTTGTTTTGTTTTGCTTTGTGTTATCTAAATAAATTGAGCTTTAAAACTCAACAAACTATATTTAAAATAGATAACCAACAAGGACCTACTGTATAGCACAGGGAACTCTGCTCAATATTCTGTAATAACCTAAATGAGAAAAGAATTTGAAAAAGAATAGATACATGTATATGTAGAACTGAATCACTTAGCTGTACACCTGAAACTAGCACAACAGTGTTAATCAACTATGCTCCAATATAAAATAAAAATTAAAAAAAAAAAAACTCAACCAAGATGATTTAGTAAAATATCCAAATCAAGGAAACAAAGACTGTTTCCCCATAGGGAGGGTAAGAGACCATTTCAAAAGCAGTGGGATATCTAGGCAAGGCTTTGATGTAGGGCACTATTTTGATAGGCATAGAAGAAGAGGAAATAGTTTGGTTAAAGATGTGTATAATAAATATGTGTATGTGTAACCAAAGCAGTACCACAAGGCAAAGACATTTTCAGATCCCAAAACATTTTAGGATTCAGAATCAACTCCATCTCTCACCAAGAGGGCAAGAGTGGGCAAATGCTGTATATTCTCAGATTCAAGTTTTCTCTGTGTATTATACAGGTTAGGCTAAAGATTAAAATAAATCATGTGTGTTAAAGTTTCTAGGTCTAGTACACATATAGGAAGGCTGTATTCCCCTTTTCTTTCATCTGATGAAACATCACCTTAACATTTTCTTTTTGATCAGTTGTTTGTTTCCTAACATAGAAACGGGTGGACTTCCTCAATTGTGGTTTTGTAAACATGTTCAGTTGTGTCTTTTCTCTTTACTTCTGTATCTTGTGGTTAAATTTGGGGGCATAAGATAATTCTGTTAACTCCTTTAAACTTTAAACTCTGGAAAACGCATTACAGTACTGATATTGAGACACATAATTTACATCAAATTCATTTCTTCAAATATGTTAGTACATGAGAAAAGACAACAGCTATTCAGGGAGGTGGAAATTGCAGCTCGGATTTTTTTCATCTGTTTCTGCACTAAATCAATAATCATGATAGTTAAACTTTATTTGTCATTTGATACTCACTGTGAGGCTTTCCCGTTATTGTATATAAGTAAGTAGAAATATATCTCTCAAGATGTATTTTTTTTGCTGTTTCTCATCCAAAAGAAGACATGGCCTTTTAAAGTTGTCTCCCTTTGAGTTGATCAGGGAGATACTAATATATTTAGCTTATATGAACACATTTCAGGAAAATTTTTTTTTTTTTTAAAGATTGATTGATTGATTGATTGATTGCTATGTTGTGTCTTCGTTTCTGTGCTAGGGCTTTCTCTAGTTGCGGCAAGCGGGGGCCACTCTTCATCGCGGTGCGCGGGCCTCTCACTATCGCGGCCTCTCTTGTTGCAGAGCACGGGCTCCAGACGGGCAGGCTCAGTAGTTGTGGCTCACGGGCCCAGTTGCTCCGCGGCATGTGGGATCTTCCCAGACCAGGGCTCGAACCCGTGTCCCCTGCATTAGCAGGCAGATTCTCAACCACTGCGCCACCAGGGAAGCCCAATTTCAGGAAAATATTGATAAGGATTGAAAGCTTTTTTTTTCTATTAATGATCTTGTTACATTCCCTCCCTTCATTAAGCAACAGAATAAGCTTGCTTAAAATATTATTTAAATTAATCCCCGGTGGAAATGTCAGTAGGCATGATCTTGAATGACCTAAAGTCACAGCATTTAAAGTCTTCCATTACTAGACCACAACCAGCCTTAAACACACACACACACACACACACACACACACACACACACACACACACACATACACACACACCACTAACTTGCTAACATTTGCTACAGCAAAGCTTAGAATTTTGGATTTGGAAATTTAGAAACACAACCAATACGTTTCTCAGGTTAAATTTTTAACATTTATTTTCCCCAGCTTTCATTGTATGTAAAGTAATAGTTTGCAGCTGATAGCGTTCTCTAAAATGTCATGACATCAGATCACTTTTCAATTAAGGAGAAAAAAAAAAACCCAGACAAAACGGGCTGACTGTCTCTCCACTGCTGAATGTGCCAACTGCTCACCTTGAGTTTCCTGGATGCCCGGAGCTGCCTGCAGACTGCAACCAGCCTTACCTAGCAGCACCCTCACCCCCTCCAAACCCAGCCTGTCCGTCAAGAGGTCTTCAGAAACCTCTTGCACCATGATCACCTTCCCCTGACCTGGGAAGCCCACGCCTCCTTCCATACCCCACATCCTGGCCATCTGTGATTGGCCCACACCTCACTTTGTCTGTGAAGTCTTCCCTTAACCGTGTGGATTAGAAGGACAGCTCTTAGTGTGTATGTCTCCACCACACGGTTTTCAGCTAGTTATCAAGGATGGCCATCTTCTTTGGCCAGTGGCATTTATAAATGAATATTAAGTCTTTTATTATTTTTTGAAATAAATTTATTTATTTTATGTATTTACTTTTGGCTGCATTGGGTCTTCGTTGCTGTGCGCAGGCTTTCTCTAGTTGCGGCGAGCGGGGGCTACTCTTCGTTACGGTGCGGGGGCTTCTCATTGCGGCGGCTTCTCTTGCTGCGGAGCACGGGCTCTAGGCGCACGGGTGTCAGTAGTTGCGGTGCATGGGCTTAGTAGTTGTGGCTCGCCGGCTTAGTTGCTCCGCGGCATGTGGGATCTTCCCAGACCATGGCTCGAACCCGTGTCCCCTGCATTGGCAAGCAGATTCTTAACCACTGCGCCACCAGGGAAGTCCCCAAGTCTTTAATTATTGTTGATCTGTTTCTGTCTAAGCTACCTTGACGTCCACATAAAACTAAATTCTTTAAGGAAGAAGACACCTTAAACTTTCTAGTAGATTTGGGTCTTAACACTGTCTTTTGTACAGAGTTGGAATGAAATGAAGACTTTTTCATTTGTTTCCATACCTGTGTGCTGAAAGACTGAACCAGGATTTAAAAATTGGTAACCATGTTGGAATTTCTATTCTGTACAAAATTATAAAAGTAAAAAGAAAAGAACAGGCGTGGGCAGGCACATGCTTAAGTGTTGTTTCTGAGTGCAGTGATTTCAAGCTTGGCTTTTCGTTTTGTTTGCGGTATTCTTTGTTACCTGAAACCAGGCTCCCTGAGGTATGACTGCAAACCTTCCAGATCGGATCGTGTCCTCCTTTGTGGCTCCCGGCTACTCTACTTCTCTGGTTCTCCTCCAGCACACTGTGATTTCTTTCAGGGGCCGTAGCAAGTCAGTTACAGGTCAGACAGGCTTTGGGTGAAGAGGAACTTTATGCCCCAAAGAGAGCAGGCGAGTAGATGTGAGGGTACAGAACCCGTGGGGATGAGCAATAAGTCATTCTCTGTGCCATTTCTAAAGGAGCTGTGCTAAAATACGCTCTCTGAGTAGCGCCTTTCCCAGCGGTTTTATTTCTTTATTTTAGAAATTAAAAGTATGGATCTGATGCCAAAGCCGCAAACCCCAAATCCAATTTAAGCAAAGGAAATCAAGACTTAAGACTCAAGTGTGCACTTGGAGGAGATGCGGGAGGTGGAAGGAGGCTCTGACTCTCAACCAGCTCCCCGACTTCTCTCCCTCCTGCCCACCTGGCACCCCGAAAACATGTCCAAACTGCGAGATCGCTTATTAAATTAGCACACTCTGACTCTGAAACTGTATTTGTGAAAGAGTTAAAGTAGAACTTAAAGAAAATTCAAATACAGAAAAATGAAAATTGAGTACATAAGCTAGTGCAAATTTTCTCCCAGACTTGAGTAGGTCAAACTCCCTTTAAAACATGCCTGGCTTGGTAAACAACAGGGACCTACTGTATAACACAGCACACATTCAGTATCTTGTAATAACCTATAATGGAAAAGTATCTGAAAAAGAATATACATATATATATATATAAACTGCATCACTTTGCTGTACACCTGAAACTATCACAGCATTGTAAATCAACTATACTTCAATTAAAAAAAAATATGCCTGGCTTGTCTACAGCTCCACACCCCACAGTTTGCTTTATGAGGTATGCAAACATTCTTAATCTTTCCACCGCTATAGATGTCCGCTTTCTACCTTTTGCTCTAACGAGCAAGGCTTGTCTGATATTTTTCAACAACTTAGTAAGAAGTAGTTTCCTTGTCTCCTTCCTGCCCCCTCACAAGTGCCTACTGTTCCTCACTTCCTGATTGCTTTTAGCCCAACCTGTAGGGAGAGGAAAGGGCAGTGCTTGCCTTATTCATTGTATGGGGGGAGGGCAGTGGTTCCAAACCTGTCCTTTCAAACGGTACTGGACTTCCTCTTTTTTAAAAATAAATTTGAGTTATTCTCATATTTGTTTTGTATCTTCAGTTAAATGATTTTTTTTAAAAGCAAGCTTGAAATTAGAGCATGCACAACAGCATTCTTTTCCCAATTCCCTTAATAGATGAACATCCAACCTCTTCTTGACACTGTCAGGGCCAGGGAACCCATCACTTTGTAGGAGAGTTGGTTCTCTCTTTCACTGCACAGCTACGAGTGTTGGGAACTTCTCCATCTTTATTGATTAATTTATTCATATATTAATCATGTATTTATTGAGCGCCCACTATATGACAGGCACTGTTCTAGGCACCTGGGATATAGCAGTGACCAAGATATGACAATCAGAGTCCTTATTTAAGGGCATTCAATCTGGGCTTCCCTCTACTTATTTGTCCTACTTCTGTCTTCCAAATAAATTTCACTGTTTTCATGACAGATTGACAAATATTGGAAAATGACTGATTTTTGCCTTTTTCAGATTAAACGTTCTCTGTTCACTGTGTCAATCACTGTCCTCTAAGCCATCAGTGTCCCCTCATTGTGTGCCTTCAGCAAGCCATTGTGACCTCTGTGTGGTCTGAGTACACTTGGGTCCTCAACCAGAGCAGGGCTCAGTGTACAGGGACAGGCTAGGAGGCCAGCCTCCAGTGGTCTCAGTACCAGCTCCATCATTTCCTTGTTGTGTTCTCTTGGGCAAGTCACATACCACTCTGTGCCTCAGTTTCCTCTTGCACGTAGAGTAGCTCCTGGCCCAAAGTATATGCTCAGGAAATGATAGTTGTTATTCTTACTATTGTTATAATTGGTGTTGGAATAACCTTTCTGTTCCTGCAGCCTCATTATTTCAGGACTCACATCATATGTTGGTTTACCGATGCTGGGGATAATTGACAGTAATCTGCTTTGGCTATAGATTCCTCTCAGCTCAGCAAAGAGTCTGGGGCAGAGTCCATGTTCAAGAAATGCTGGCTAAATATCTTGGCTTTTGAAAATACTCTTAAACAGAACATAGGAAGGATTTCTCCTCTTATTTTCCCATGTGAAATGATATATTCCTGTAGCTATATTCTCAAATTTTAATGGCTGATGTGCTGTTAAGGATTCTTTGAAAAAGTTGTTATAAACTGCCATTCATCTTAAGCCTTAATTAAAAATGGTGGAGAGGCACCACTTCTTGTGATAAAATATACAGAAGGTTTGGGGTTTTCAGTGTATATAGATCTGGTCACAATTGAACTCTAAGTTCCAGACCAAATTCTACATCATCCTTCATGGAACTTCCACATTGACTTCCAGGAGGTTGTGTGTGTGTGTGTTTTAATTTATTTTCATAACCACTGGCTTAAATGTTTTCCCTCTGTAGTTGAAGAAGACAATGTCGACTTATTATGAATAAGTACCTCTGAATGCCTTCCCTTCCTGCCTCTTACCCTGCTTCTCTGGAGTTTCTGGAGGACTGACATTGTTAACAAAAGGGTTTTTACAAGGCTCATCTCCTCGTAGAAGCAGCTGGGAGACAAAGTCTGAGACAGAAACTTTAAAAGGATGCAGACCTCCGATATTTGCATCTTCCTTAAATAGAAGTAAACAAAGTATTTAACAGTACCATTTTCATCTGTTCTTACAGTTCTACCCATTGGGTGAAGGTCTCCCCATAGTTCTGGATGTGAACGGGCAAAGTGGGTTTTATATACCTGCTCTGAAACACTGTTCAAAAGTATGAGCCTCAGCCCTGGAGAATGTATTGACCTGTCCTTGTTACCTGCAGTTATTTTAAAAATTTGCCCACTGTCCTGATTACCGCCTTGGCATAACACATTTAGGGAAGTGTTTCCTGGCTCTAAAGCAAATGTGTGCTAAAACGTGGAAAACACCGCATTTCAGGCAAGGTTCCCAGTTTACTGCTCTACACTTTCTCATAAGAAAGCTAATAAAACTACACATCTGCTCTGATTCTTGTTTTCATGGTTCGTGCAATAGGATGCATCCCAACTCCAATGTTAACTTTCACTGAAGGGCTTTGGATGCTGAATTTTATTAAACAATAGTGCACTTTAATTTCAACAGATGCCCTTGATTCTTTAATATCATAGCTTTTGTTCTGCTAAGTCTCAACTTCTGATAATGTAAGGATGACTGGAAAGCAACTCAATATGACCTGCTATAGGTTTGACTGGCTGTAAAAAGTCTTTGAGTCAAATAGTAGTTGTTTTTCAGATTCCTTAAATTTAGGGAATCCCATTTCTAGTTTCTGGAAGGAGAAGTTAATCATACTTTCTAGTGCTTTAACTGAGTGTGTTAAAGTTAACATATAATACTCTAAGCCTTAGACTTTTTTCCTACTTTTTCTCTTTTTCAGAAAATAGATTTTCTATTTGTTATATATGTATTTTGAGAAGAGAGTTGAAATTTCTGACTATAATTTTAGATTTTTCTATTTCTTCCTCAAGTCCCACTGGTTTTTGCTTCATGTATTTGAAGCTCTGTCAGTAGATGCAGAAACATCCAGGATCATTATGGATTCTTAGTAAATTGACTTATTTATCATTAGGAAATTATCCCTCCTTATACATTGTAAGACTGTTTGCCCTGAAATTTATTTTGTCCTTTATTAATATCATTTGATTTTTGCTAGCATGGTATATTGTTTTCTATCCTTTTACTTTAATTTTTAATAGCTCTGCTAAGGTATAAAAGATAATAAAATAATCTGTGTGTATTTAAAGTGTACAGTTTTACAAGTTTTAACATATGCAGCCATCATCATACTCAACATTATCAATATGTCTGTCACCCCAAAAGTTTCCTTATGCCCCTTTGTACTCCCAACCTTCTGCTTCTCCCGGTCCAGTCCCTTTACCACTCTCCAAGCAGTCACAGATCTGGGGGGAAAAAAGAGATTATCTCTTTATCACTGGTTTTAAGTACTTTCAATATGATGTGTCCTGGTGTAGTTTTCTTTATGTTTCCAGTCTTTGGAGTTAAGCTGTTTGGATCTTTGGTTTTATTGTTTTCACCAATTTGGAAATTTTCCAGCCATTATTTCTTCAAATATTTTTTCTTTCTTGCCCTCTTGACACTCTCCCCTGGAGTCTCCAATTAGACATATATCCAGTCATTTAAAGTTATCCCACAGCCCACTGAGGCTCTGTTAATTTTTTTTTTAAGAATTGTTTTCTCTGTGGGTTTCATTTGGAATCATTTCTATTGCTGTGTCTTCAAGTTCACCACTCTTTTTCTGCAGTTAATCTAACTTGTCATTAATCTCATTCCATGTATTTTTTTCATTTCATAAACTGTAGTTTTCACCTATAGAAGTTTGTTTTGGGCTGGCTTTATATTGTCTGTGTCTGCACTTAACTTTTTTTTTTTTTTTATAGCTACTTTATTTATTTATTTATTTATTTTTGGCTGTGTTGGGTCTTCGTTTCGTGCGAGGGCTTTCTCTAGTTGCGGCAAGCAGGGGCCACTCTTCATCGCGGTGCACCGGCCTTTCACTATTGCGGCCCCTCCTGTTGCGGGGCACAGGCTCCAGATGCGCAGGCTCAGTAGTTGTGGCTCACAGGCCCAGTTGCTCCACGGCATGTGGGATCTTCCCAGACCAGGGCTCAAACCCGTGTCCCCTGCATTAGCAGGCAGACTCTCAACCACTGCACCATCAGGGAAGCCCTGCACTTAACTTTTGAATGTATGGAATGTATACAGTTTTAAGGGCTGTTTGCCTGTCCCTGTCTGGTATTCCAACATCTGGGCCAGCAGCTCTAGGTCAGTTTTGACTTATTGATTCTTCCCATTGTTATGGATCATATCTCCCTGCTGTTTTGCATGCCTGGTAATTTTCTTATTGAATTCCAAATATTTTTCACTTTACATTTTTGGATGTTAGATATTTTTTGTATTCCTATAAATGTTCTTGAGCTTATTCTGGGATGCAGTTAAGTTACTTGAAAACAGTATGCTCCTGCTTTCAGAATTTGTTAGGTGAGACTGAAGCATTGCTCAAACTAAGCTAATCCCTTCCCCCCCATACTAAGGCAAGATGCTTATTTATACTCTGCTCAATGCCCCATGAATTATGTATTTTTCCAGTCTGACTAGCGGGAATAGGCACCGTGCCCATAGTTGTGTGTGTGTGTTTGAGGCACTGTTACCTCTGTTCCTCTCAGATGATTTTCCCCAGTCTTGAGTGGTTTCCTCATATGCAATTTTTCATTAGTACTCAGCTGAATACTAGAGGGGACCCTCTGTAGATCTTAGAACTTTTCTCTCTCTGTAGCTCTCTCCTCTCCCTGGACTCAGCTCCATCTCAATTTAGAGAATCCACTGGGCTCCCCTTCCTTCACTGTGTCCTGGAATATCTCTCAGGCTTTAAAGTCAGGCAATAGTAGAGCTCACCTTATTTCTTTCCTGTCTTCCAGAGACCTCTGCCTTTCGTTTCTTGGTGTCCAGTGTCTTGCAAAGATTAATTTGTCAATTTTTTGTTGTTTCATGTGAGAGAGTATGAATGGTCCTCATTACTCTATCTTGGTCAGAAGTAGAAGTCATTTCAGTGTTTAAAGAAAGTCTGCATAATTATTAAGCTCTCTCAGATTGTGGTATATGGTTCATATAGCATTCACATTATTTTTCAGTCATATTTCCTGCATTGAAATTTGCTCATTATGGTGTTTGACTACAAAATGTTAGCAAATGTTCATAATACTCTTGGGCCTTTGTTCCTTAAGCCATTCAGTTACATTTGATTAGTCTCAAACTTTATGAAGAACATAGTGAGAAGCATGATTAATATTTATAATATGCAATTATATTTTGTATTATAATAAGTATAAAGTGGCTTCTGTGTTGAGCAGCAGCAAGTGAAAGGATTGCCTGTTAAAATTAAGTGGTGTGATTTTGGCCACATTATATGGTGAAATGAAAACTTTTTCTTCACTCTGTGCTATCTGGGGTGTGTGTGTGTGTCTTTACTGTAACAAGGTATCATAAGTTAAACATAGAATTTGTGAGTGTTTCAGATCCACCAGAGGGCAGACAGCAGAAGCAAGAAGAACTACAGTGCTGCAGCCTGTGGAACAAAAGCCACATTCAAAGAAAGATAGACAAAAAACCAAAAAAGGCAGAGGGCTATGTACCAGATGAAGGAACAAGATAAAACCCCAGATAAACAACTAAATGAAGTGGAGATAGGCAACCTTCCAGAAAAAGAATTCAGAATAATGATAGTGAGGATGATCCAGGACCTCGGAAAAAGAATGGAGGCAAAGATCAAGAAGATGCAAGAAATGTTTAACAAAGACCTAGAAGAATTAAAGAACAAACAAACAGAGATGAACACTACAATAGCTGAAATGAAAAATACACTAGAAGGAATCAATAGCAGAATAACTGAGGTAGAAGAACAGATAAGTGACCTGGAAGACAGAATGGTGGAATTCACTGCTGCAGAACAGAATAAAGAAAAAAGAATGAAAAGAAGACAGCCTAAGAGACCTCTGGGACAACATTAAATGCACCAACATTCACATTATAGGGGTCCCAGAAGGAGAAGAGAGAGAGAAAGGACCTGAGAAAATATTTGAAGAGATTATAGTAGAAAACCTCCCTAACATGGGAAAGGAAACAACCACCCAAGTCCAGGAAGTGCAGAGAATCCCAGGCAGGATGAACCCAAGGAGAAACACGCCGAGACACATAGTAATCAAACTGACAAAAATTAAAGACATAGAAAAATTATTGAAAGGAACAATGGAAAAACAACAAATAATATACAGAGGAACTCCCATAAGTTTAACAGCTGATTTCTCAGCAGAAACTCTACAAGCCAGAAGGGAGTGGCATGACATATTTAAAGTGATGAAAGGGAAGAACCTACAACCAAGATTACAACCAAGATTCGATGGAGAAATCACAAGCTTTACAGACAAGCAAAAGCTAAGAGAATTCAGCACCACCAAGCCAGCTCTACAACAAATGCTAAAGGAACTTCTCTAAGTGGGAAACACAAGAGAAGAAAAGGACCTACAAAAACAATCCCAAAACAATTAAGAAAATGGTAATAGGAACATACTTATCGATAATCACCTTAAGGGTGAATGGATTAAATGCTCCAACCAAAAGACACAGGCTTGCTGAATGGATACAAAAACAAGACCCATCTATATGCTGTCCACAAGAGTCCCACTTCAGACCTAGGGACACATACAGACTGAAAGTGAGGGGATGGAAAAAGATATTCCATGCAAATGGAAATCAAAAGAAAGCTGGAGCAGCAATACTCAAATCAGATAAAATAGACTTTAAAATAAAGAATGTTACAAGAGACAAGGAAGGACACTACATAATGATCAAGGGATCAATCCAAGAAGAAGATATAACAATTATAAATATATATGCACCCAACATAGGGACACCTCAATACATAAGGCAAATGCTAATGGCTATAAAAGAGGAAGTCAACAGTAATACAATAATAGTGAGGGACTTTAACACCTCAGATACACCAATGGACAGATCATCCAGACAGAAAATTAATAAGGAAAGACAAGCTTTAAATGACACAATAGACCAGATAGATTTAATTGATATTTATAGGACATACCATCCGAAAACAACAGATTACACTTTCTTCTCAAGTGCACATGGAACATTCTCCAGGATAGATCACATCTGGGATCACAGATCAAGCCTCAGTAAATTTAAGAAAATTGAAATCATATCAAGCATCTTTTCCGACCACAGTGCTATGAAATTAGAAATAAATTACAGGGAAAAAACCATAAAAAACACAAACACATGCAGGCTAAACAATACGTTACTAAATAACCAAGAGATCACTGAAGAAATCAAAGAGGAAATCAAAAACTACCTAGAGACAAATGACAATGAAAACATGTTGATCCAAAACCTATGGGATGAAGCAAAAGGAGTTCTGAGAGGGAAGTTTATAGCAATACAATACAACCTCAAGAAACAAGAAAAATATCAAATAAACAATCTAACCTTACACCTAAAAGAACTAGAGAAGGAAGAACAAACAAAACCCAAAGTTAGTAGAAGGAAATAAATCATAAAGATCAGAGCAGAAATAAATGAAATAGAAACAAAGAAAACATTAGCAAAGATCAATAAATCTAAAAGCTCGTTCTTTGAGAAGATAAACAAAGCTGATTAACCTTTAGCCAGACTCATCAAGAAAAAGAGGGAGAGGACTCAAATCAATAAAATTAGAAATGAAAAACGAGAAGTTACAATGGACACCACAAAAATACAAAGCATCCTAAGAGACTACTACAAGCAACTCTATGCCAATAAAATGGACAGCCTGGAAGAAATGGACAAATTCTTAGAAAGGTATAACCTTCCAAGACTGAACCAGGAAGAAACAGAATATGAACAGACAAATCACAAGTAATGAAATTGAAACTGTGATTAAAAATCTTCCAGCAAACAAAAATCCAGGACCAGATGGCTTCACAGGTGAATTCTATCAAATATTTAGAGAATAGCTAACACTCATCCTTCTCAAACTCTTCCAAAAAATTGCAGAGAAGAAACACTCCCAAACTCATTCTATGAGGCCACCATCACCCTGATACCAAAACCAGACAGAGATACTACAAAAAAAGAAAATTACAGACCAATATCACTGATGAATATAGATGCAAAAATCCTCAGCAAAATACTAGCAAACAGAATCCAACAACACATTACAAGGATTATACACCATGATCAAGTGAGACTTATCCCAGGGATGCAAGGATTCTTCAATATACACAAATCTATCAATGTGATACAGCATATTAACAAATTGAAGAATAAAAACCATATGATCATCTCAATAGATGCAGAAAAAGCTTTTGACAAAATTCAACACCCATTTATGATAAAAACTCTCCAGAAAGTGGGCATAGAGGGAACCTACCTCAACATAATAATGGCCATATATGACAAACCCTCAGCAAACATCGCTCTCAATGGTGAATAACTGAAAGCATTTCCTCTAAGATCAGGAACAAAACAAGGATGTCCACTCTCGCCACTATTATTCAACATAGTTTTGGAAGTCCTAGCCACGGCAATCAGAGAAGAAAAAAAAAAAGAATACAAATTGGAAAAGAAGTAAAAGTGTCACTGCTTGCAGACAACATGATACTATACATAGAGAATCCTAAAGATGACACCAGAAAATTACTAGAGCTAATCAAGGAATTTGGTAAAGTTGCAGGATACAAAATTAATGCACAGAAATCTCTTGCATCTATACATTAATGATGAAAAAATCTGAAAGTAAAATTAAGAAAACACTCCCATTTACCATTGCAACAAAAAGAATAAAATACCTAGGAATAAACCTACCTAAGGAGACAAAAGACCTCTATGCAGAAAATTATAAGACACTGATGAAAGAAATTAAAGATGATACAAATAGATGGAGAGGTATACCATGTTCTTGGACTGGAAGAATCAACATTGTGAAAATGACTGTACTACCCAAAGCAATCTACAGATTCAATGCAATCCCTATCAAACTACCAATGGCATTTTTCACAGAACTAGAACAAAAAATTTCACAATTTTTATGGAAACACAAAAGACCCCGAATAGCCAAAGCAATCTTGAGAAAGAAAAACAGAGCTGGAGGAATCAGGCTCCCTGACTTCAGACTATACTACAAAGCTACAGTAATCAAGACAATATGGTAGTGGCACAAAAAGAGAAATATAGATCAATGGAACAGGATAGAAAGCCTAGAGATAAACCCATGCACATATGATCAACTAATCTATGACAAAGGAGGCAAGGGTATACAATGGAGAAAAGACAGCCTCTTCAATAAGTGGTGCTGGGAAAACTGGACAGCTACATGTAAAAGAATGAAATTAAAACACTCCCTAACACCATATACAAAAATAAACTCCAAATGGATTAAAGACTTAAATGTAAGACCAGACACTATAAAACTCTTAGAGGAAAACACAGGAAGAGCACTCTTTGACATAAATCACAGCAAGACCCTTTCTGACCCACTTCCTAGAATAATGGAAATAAAAACAAAAGTAAAGAAATGTACCTATTGAAACTTAAAAGTTTTTGCACAGCAAAAGAAACCATAAACAAGACGAAGGCAACCCTCAGAATAGGAGAAAATATTTCCAAATGAATCAACGGACAAAGGATTAATCTCCAAAATATATAAACAGCTCATGCAGCTCAATATTAAAAAAACAAACAACCCAATCAAAAAATGGGCAGAAGACCTAAATAGACATTTCTCCAAAGAAGTCATACAGATGGCCAAGAGGCACATGAAAAGCTGCTCAGCATCACTAATTATAGAGAAATGCAATTCAGAACTACAATTAGGTATCACCTCACACCAGTTAGAATGGGCATCATCAGAAAATCTACAAAAAAGAAATGCTGGCGAGGGTGTGGAGAAAAGGGAACCCTCTTGCACCGTTGGTGGGAATGTAAATTGATACAGCCACTATGGAGAACAGTATGGAGGTTCCTTAAAGAACTAAAAATAGAATTACCATATGACCCAGCAATCCCACTACTGGGCATATACCCAGAGAAAACCATAATTCAAAAAGATACATGCACCGCAATGTTCATTGCAGCACTATTTACAATAGCCAGGTCATGGAAGCAACCTAAATGCCTATCGACAGACGAATGGATAAAGAAGATGTCGTACATATATACAATGGAATATTAGTCATAAAAAGGGACGAAACTGGGTCATTTGTAGAGACGTGGGTGGACCTATAGACTGTCATACAGAGTAAAGTTAAGTCAGAAAGAGAAAAACAAATATCGTATATTAACGCATATATGTGGAACCTAGAAAAATGGTACAGATGAACCGGTTTGCAGGGCAGAAATTGAGACACAGAAGTAGAGAACAAACGTACAGACACCAAGGGGGGGAAAGCGGCGGGGGTGTTGGTGGTGGTGGGATGAATTGGGAGATTGGGATTGACATGTATACACTAATATGCATAAAATAGATAACTAATAAGAACCTGCTGTGTAAATAAATAAATTAATTTAATTTAATTTTTAAAAAAAGAACCTGTGAGTGTTTCGAGATGCTACAGTTTGCTTTCAGAATCTGTCATTCCAAAGCAGGTCTGCAGCAGTTTTTGCCATGGTGGTTTTCTTAATTAAAAATAATCCTGTAATAAGAAATAGAAAGAAGGTTGTTATTAAATATTTAGACACTGGCTGAGTGAGCATGGAATATTCTGGTAATTTAACATATTTAGTAATATGTGCTTACTGCAACTATATTGCTAAGATTTTGAATAGCATTGGAATGGGGTGCTTTTCTAAGTGAGCTTCAAAGATTGGCTTCTTTCTGGAGTTTATAGACCCTGAATATTTGAAGAGTTCAATGCTGCACTAGGAATCCCAAGATACCTAGGTCTGCTCAAGGTCTGTCTGCTCCTTGAAGCTTAGGGTCAAATATTAAACAAGATCTTCACTGCTTGCCTTCCTGTTAGTGATCTTCTCAGACATTTCCCCAGGAAGAGGGTTTACCCACTGTTGTTTTCTTAATATATTTTACCTAGAGGGAATTTTTTGGCCAAAATAATTTTTGGAAAATAAGTTTTAAATTTTTTGATGTTTCCCTTTCTAAACCCACATTTATCTTTATCTCAAGTATACTCTGCTCCTCTAATTCTTAAATAAGATACAAAAATGCATTTTGATTTTAATTCCATTTAAAGCTTATGTATAGATTTAAAAAACAAACAGAAGGTGAATTCAGTTCAATAAATATTTGTTGAGCAGCTGTTCTCTGTAAAGCATAGTGACAGTCTATTTTGAATAATAATGATGCAAATTATCAAAAGATTTATAATTTATTTTCAGGCAGATAGACATGTAAACCCAATAATTTAACTCATGATTAATTGACATAAAATCATATTACAAGTTCTCTCCTTCTCCCTTCAATAGACAGCAAGCTCTTTGAGAGCAAGAACTGTATTTTTAGGCAAGATTGTATCCCTAATACCTACAGGCAAAGGATCCAGTAGGCGAAGGTGGAGAGGCTATTGTAGGCTGTAGAATCCGCAGTTAAAATTCAATAGACGTGGTAATGCATTGGATTGGGATGATGGATTCAGGAACTATTCTGAAATGGCTGAAACAAGGTTCCCAGAGGGATGGGGCTCTGGAGGTAGCATGCGGTCAGTGCCGGAAGGAAATTGAATGACATTCTCAGAAATTAACAGAAAGATATAGCATATTTTCACACCTTTAGTTTTATCATTTTCCTTAGTGCCCTTGTCTCACCCTCTTTTTCAGCTCTTTAGAAGAGTTCCTTGGCGTGGTTTATTTTTATGATTGGACTATATGATAATTTATGACTGGATAAATTATTCACAATACTATTTTCTGCTACTAGGAGTGCCAAAATCTAATTAGAGCTACCTCAAAAAATATATATTCCAAAAATTGCTTTTTACCCTGTTAAAAAAATATATGATTTCCCATAGCTAATAGAGGAGTGACATTTAAGAACCTACGCTGATAGAGAATGGACTTGAAGACACGGGGAGGGGGAAGGGTAAGCTGGGACGAAGTGAGAGAGTGGCACTGACATATATACATTACCAAATGTAAAATAGATAGCTAGTGGGAAGCAGCTGCATAGCACAGGGAGATCAGCTCCGTGCTGTGCGACCACCTAGAGGGGTGGGATAGGGAGGGTGGGAGGGAGATGCAAGAGGGAGGAGATATGGGGATATATGTATATGTATAGGTGATTCACTTGTTATACTGCAGAAACTAACACAACATTGTAAAGCAATTATATTCCAATAAAGATGTTAAGAAAAAAGAACCTATGGTGATAATTAGTACTGAGATTAGTATGTGTGTATATACATTTATGTATTTGCCATATAAAAATCCATGCCATATTGTACGTTTTTC
The DNA here is from genome assembly GCF_949987535.1 of Balaenoptera acutorostrata. Taxonomy (NCBI): domain Eukaryota; kingdom Metazoa; phylum Chordata; class Mammalia; order Artiodactyla; family Balaenopteridae; genus Balaenoptera; species Balaenoptera acutorostrata. Next base: position 9,233,827 of record NC_080081.1, read on the forward strand.
AATTTAAATAATGATTTACATTATGTATACATTATTCTAAGAGTTATCCTGATTTCTCTTTTGTCAGTCTGCACATTTTATGAAAATAATTTGTGACAGTGATTGATTTAAATGAACACACTTCTGAGAAAGTGATTGTTTTAATTTAAAATGTTGGGTATTTTTTTCCCTGTACCTGAAGGCAGCTGGACTGATTTGCATTCCTTTCAGTTCTCAGTGTTGAGGCTAATATATTATGAAACATCTTTTTTTTTTTCCTTGATATACATGCACATTAGCTTTCATTATTTCTATTTTAATTAATATCAGAGAGCATAGTTAGAGTTTCACTCAAGGAGTATCCTCAGAACATTTTTAGTAAAATGTGCAGGCACAGTAAATACAAAAGACAAAACAAAAGGAAAAGGATAATTAAGACAGGCTAAGTTTTCATATTTTCTTAAGCAGAGTAGATATTCTGAACGCATAAGTATTTTAAAAGAGAATAAAGAACTCTAACAATTTCATAAGCTGGAAAATATTTTGCATTTTTTATTTGGCTAACTAAAATATAGGTGTGGGACTTCAGATATTTGTATTCATCCTTCAATTATTAATTGAGAGTCCAAGTTGTAGGAGTTTGGGCTATATCGGTATTGCAAATAAGATCATTGATTTTGTAGCACTTTGTCCCCAAACCTTCTTATCCCATTAGTTTAAAGGAAAATGTGAACATGCACCTCAATATAAGTTTGTTTCACACAAGCAATATTTCCATTCTTTTATATCCTAAGGCATAATATTCATTTAGGGTGAGATTCCATTCTTATCACAGTAGATGTATTTCAGATCGTCTTCTAAGCATTTTTAGAATCATTTGGCTGACGTCATGTGAGATTTGAATAGATTATCATTATTTCGATACTTACTTCCACGCTTATTTTTAACCACATAATCCATGTAGAAGATATGTCATCTTTGTTATTTTCTTCATGTTAAGCTTTTGCTTGCTTTTTTGTTTTTTTGTACCACCTTTGATCCATACTATCTCTGGGATTTTTTTTCCCCTACACTACCCTAACTTTAGTTAAACTAAATAATATAACTTATCAGCCCGCTTAACCAGGAGCACATAAATTTCAACATACTGTAAAGCATTCATTAGGAGCAGTGACTGAGAGCCAGGGTCGCTGGGCCAGCCCCTCAGCATTATGGGATGCCCCACCTGCCTCAGGTACTTCAAGGACCTAATGTGACACGTGACTCTGAAGACACTGATGTCAATTCGTGTTAAGTATTAGTGAAGCTTAAGTTCTTTCTCATTTTTGGAGATAATAAAATAGTAAGTTCTAATACTGGGTCTTCATACCCTGCAGTGCACTCTCCTACAGTCGCCTTGGCCAGGAGAGACCCTCCACTTTGGACACTGTTGCTTTAAATTGCTGCACAGTCTGGGTCCTATCCATTCCGGCAGTTATGTGAGATTTTCTTGGTCCTTTTTTGTCAACTTTTCTCTCACGGAGTCATAAAATAATATATGTAAGTTATCTGTCCAGCACATATTAGACGGAAGTTGAGACTTGTATTGAAGTAGAGTGAGAAAATGAAGGGTTAGAGCCTTCTATTCACAGTAGATCTAGAAGATTAGTCATACCTTTGTGTGACTGCACATAACTGATGTGGTTGTGTTGTCAGTAAAATTGTCTTGTTTTGTTTTTGCTGTGATTATTTGGTTGCATACTTTAGGCTTAGGGAGAAAGCGGTTATTTGTTTGTTTTAATTATTTGAAAGACTCACTTTAAGCTATAAATGGCCACATTGCACAATGGCCAACTATATAAATAAGGATCACAGTAAAGGTTTTATGGACATGTGATTATGTGCAAAGAGAAAATATTAAGTGGAATTCTTGAAAAGTTGGGGCAGCCAGTTAATCTACAACAGTAATAGGTGTTTAGTTTACTTGCATATATGTATGCAATATTATTTGCAAGTAGGTACAAAATGCTATTTTAACTCATTCTTTCTCAAAGGCATTAATATATTTATTAAAATTTCTGCATTTGCATTATAAAATTAGCATGCCATCATGATAGGATATTTTGCAAATAATAAAATATTGAAAGATAAATATTCCAATAACCATCAAAATAGAGTTAGATTTAACATTTTGGCATATTCTCCCCCATTTTCTCTATGGATAGTATTTTTTACATAGTCATGCTCGTGTCATATATACATATGTTGTTACACAAAACTTTATACCACACTGAGGATTTATTTTTGGGCTAGAAGTGCAGAAAGTACAATTACCTGATCAAAAGTTGTGGACATTTTTAAGGCTTTTCTGTGATTTCTGTCTTAGTTTTCATGTTGTTGTTCCAGTTACCACTTTTACCTGCAATATGAAATTACTGGAAAATTACACCTTTGTCAGTATGCATTCAAGAAATATATACTGCATACCTCTCATTTATCTAGACCCAGGAAATGCCACGGTGAGCAATAGCGTACATTTCAGTTTTCCTTATGAAACTTACAGTCTAGGTTGGAGACAGACATCAGTCATACAAGTGCACAAATAAATGTGGAATTAAAGTTCTGAGTTATAGAGCAGAATGTTAATGTCCGTTTAATCTCAGTGGTGGGTGCATGGATGTAGGTTGTGTTGCTTTCTCTATCTTTTAATGTATGAATAATATTTCCAAATGAAATCATTTTGATGTTTACAAAATGTTACACCTGTAAAGAATGCTGCCATAAAAGCATTCCAAGGAGGAGTCTGACCTCTTCGGAGGTGTCAGGCAAGTGCCCCAAAGGAAGTACTGGTGGAGTCAAACTTGGGAAGAAGAAAAAGCAGTAACTAGGCAAAGACATGTGCACGTGGGGCTGTGTGCACAGGTGCGCAGGGGAGCCTCTCGAGGGAAGCGGATGCATTTGAGACACGTAAGGTTAAGGGAACAGGTTAAAGGTGGGAGATTATGGGATCTTTGTAGGCAGCCCACAGTGACCCAGGTTGGGCTATGCGCTGAGGATGGCGTGGGAACAGTAGAAACCAAGGTCGGGCAGATAGGATGGGAACCCCCTGCTGCAGGGTGTGAGTAATTCAGCGGATATTGGAGAGTGGCTGCGTATTTCCTCATCTGATGGATCGGAACAGGCATACTGCAGGTTGTAAGACCACGTAGGAGAGGCCACTGGGGGCTGAACTGCTGCTGGCCGTGAAAATAGAAAAAGGGAAAAGAGTGAAGGAGATTTTCAAGACAGCATCTGTAGGAATTGGGCAACCCATTAGGTGGAATAAAAAAGGCAAGCATGGTGTTGGTCTTAGGGGGTTGACACTGTTAACCTCAGTGTCAAGTCAGGAGTTGGCTTTTGGCTGAAGTTGGTGGAGATGGGGGAATTAAAGTGAAAATGATACTGTAGGAATTTAAACGTATACAGTATTAAATTTATCATTTTGGTGAGGGTTTTATGGGTAGAGATTTATTGGAAATGTGGCCAATGGCAAAGTAGGGCAGATCTTAGAAGAGATTTTCAAGAAATTTGGTCATTTCTAACTTTATGTTATTGCTTTATATTATAGATTCAGCTCCAAGTATGCAGGGTTAAGGGTTAGACACAGCTAGAGATAATCTTCGAGAACCTAGTTTGAGAAAACAGATGAGTTTGTATTTTATTTTAAGTTTTTAAGATGGTTTAATTCGATTGTTCGATTTTTACAGGCCACATAATTTAGTAGTTAAGTGGGCAGGATCATGTCAACCCCAGCTTTGCACTTATTAGTCATATGCTCTTTGTCAAATTAATTCATTGTTCTGTGTCTTCACTTTCTCATCATCAAAATGGGCTTCCTATTAAGTAAGTTGTGGTGAAAATTCAATGAGTCAATCCTGGCCCCTGAGAAGAACGCGGTCGATGTTATTACGGTTTCTAAAACAAACAAACAAACAAATAATGTGAAACTATGTAAATATATATCAATTTGGTTTTTCTTGTCTTTAAATAAGAACTCAAAAACACAATTTCATGTTTTACTTGTCCTTTCTTATCAGACATGAGGTGTGATGACAAATTAGGCCCTTAACCTAATGTCCTTCAGGTTCACTTCTGTTGTCACAAATGGCAGGGTTTCCTTTTCTTTTATGGCTGAATAATATTCCATTGTGTATCTACACCACATATTTTTTTATCCATTCATCTATTGATGGACACTTAGGTTGTTTCCATGTTTTGGCCACTGTGAATAATGCCTCAGTGAACATGGGGGTGCAGATATCTCTTTGAGATCCTGATTTCATTTCCTTTGCATGTATACCCAGAAGTGAGATTCCTGGAGCAAATGGATCATATTTCTATTTTTCATTTTTTGAGGAACCTCCATCCTCTTTTCCACTGGGACTGCACCTATTTTACATTCCCACCAACAATGCACAAAGGCCCCCTTTTCTCTACATCCTCTCCAATGTTTGTTCTCTCTTATCTTTTTGTTAATACAAAAAACAAAAGAGAAGGGCTCTCGCTGTTTACGTGTGAAGGGACTTGCGGGGGTTATGGGTCTTCTCACTGCCTTGACTGATGTACTTAATTCAAGTGCAGAAGATATAGTTGCTATGATATAGGATTACTAAAAATAAGTGATCCAGAACATAAAGGTTTTGCAGAAAAACTGTCAATCTCTAAAATGCTCTATATGTTTTCATGGCAACTAAGAATCCCTACCCTTGTCTGCGCCTTTGTTCCCTTCCTTTTCTGTGCTACCTGTTTTCAGTGACAAGCAAAAATATGATGCAGCAAAACTAGGAAAAGTCCTCAGTACTTAAAGGGTCAGTAGCCCAGCCAAGTCTTATTGGATGATGGGCAGATTAAGGCACAAGAGTAATTTTTTTCACTAATGCACATCTTAGAATTATGTGATTTTTAAAATTATATACTACAGAGTAAGGAACATACGTGACACAATCCTAATAATCACTTAGATGTTTCTTTTCAAAATCCTACTCTTCCAAAAACACCTGTATTCTAACATGCTTGATCACATGAATGCTGTGATTTTCATGTATTATTTTCCAGGTTTTCTTCAATATCATAGTATCTTTGAAGAAAATCTGTGTACCATGGGGTCATTTTTCAAATTCAGATATACATAGAAACAGATGCTCTCACTTTCTAATTTCTCGAGAACTAAACATAAGGCTGAGGCTATTCTGTTTTGAATAGCTTTTTATGTTTGTTTTTGCATGTGGTTTTATTTGTGTGTGTTCAGCTGTTTGCAAGTGCATCATTTTATGATTGATTACAAGATGCTTTGTTTCATCATTCTGTAATATCCTCCTGTTTTGACAGCATGATCGCATTTGCATGTCCTCTCCAGGGGTGGTGGAGAGATGCCAGTTGCCATTGCGGGGATTCTGATGTCCCCCATCAAATCTAGTCATGAGATGAGGATGGCCTTTGAAAAGACACATGCAAATGTTTAAGAAGCCTTTAATAAGGTTTCTTAAAGCCAGAAGTTTGCAAAACTCTTGTCCTGCCATCCTGAATGGTATTAGTTTAAACTATTAAGCTAGTTAGTTTAGGACTTAACTAATAACTAAACTAACAGATTAAGCAGTTTAATCGTTTAACTAACCAACCATTTAAATACACACATATCAGTTTCATAAAATGACCTATTAGCTTCCGCTGACGACTGCAGTTTCTTCACCTTCTGTGATTAGCATCTTCCAGGTTTGAGAAATACAGAGGCATCTGGGAAACATAAAATAAAAGGTGCTATGTCCATAAAATACCCTCTTACTTCTGAAAAAGAAAGAAAAGAAACAGAAAAGAAAAAAGAAATTCAATTGTGACACATTGTGAGGCTTATGACCACTATGTTTGCCTTTCAGATCCCCAGCTCAAGGGTATAGTGACCAGGTTATATTGCAGGCAAGGCTACTACTTGCAAATGCACCCCGATGGAGCTCTCGATGGAACCAAGGATGACAGCACTAATTCTAGTAAGTGACAACCTCAGGCCACCAGTGAACACAATTGATAGAAGATATGCTGCTACTTAAATGACTTTTAAAAATACACTTGCAAATATTGGGTTATGTTCATTCATTTTTACAAATGTTACACAATAGACTGCCATTGACAATTTTACTTGGACCACATGGATGGAAATATTCATAGAGCCACAAAAGAAACCTGTCATTTTAAGAGACGTATTAGTTAATCTTTTCAGGTTTTTTTCCCAAACAATTGTCATATCCAGCATTATTGTTACTTTAATCTCATTATCATCAAAGTCAAGTAACTACACTGACACGTTCAGGTGAAAGTTGATTACATGTTTACTTTGGAAGTTTTATCCTTATTAGGCCTGTAGCTTCTTAATGATAACTGGAAATTCAAGAGCTACAAGGATTAGTTGTTTCAAATAATAGAAATGTTATGTTTCAAATAATAGAGATATTATTTTTCAAATTCTTTGTGTTCAACAAGAAAAGATAATATCTTTCTTTATAGAGAGAACATGAAGGCTGTGTGCTTTTAAATGCATTGTACAAATTGTTTATTTGATAAAATTGGGTCTGTGCTTTTATTTATTTATTTTTAATTAAAGAGCCACCCACTTTCCCTTGTTTTAATGTCTGTCTTCATTTTATTATTTCTTTATATATAACTTTTCTTTGTATTTTTATTCTGGTGCCTGCCCCTCTTGTTCAATTGTGTTTTCCTTTCCCATTTTCTGTTCATACTGGCCTCTGATTCCCTTTAGTTTAGCACATCAGTTCTAAAATAGACACACTTTTTATTGCTCGGGAGAATTAGTGAAAAGCAAAAATTGATTTTATTAGAAATATTTAATCACATATTACTAGTAGATATGAATCTTTTCATTGATTTATCATTTATCCTTCATATACAGAACATCATTCTATGGAAAGAAGGAGGCTTTGAATACATATAACCAAATTATAGATTCTTCCTGTTTTAAAGTCTAGTAATCAACTGTTGAGAAGCACTGATTCTGAGAGCAGCTAATGATATAGACTATTTTTGCATTCGGTGTTGCTAAGTGAAATATCAATATTTTCCCAGCCATTGTGTTTATATTTTAGACTTTGGACATCGCTTCATTTTTTATTTTTCTTTCAATTTTAAATATTTTCTTTGTTTATCTACATTCTCCTCCTATTCAATGTTTAATCTTTCCCTCTCTTTGTTTATATTATGTCATCCTTTTGTACTTTAAATTTTTCCCTATCATATTTGTTCATTGATTTTTGTTCGCTTTATTTCCTCTTTTGATTTAGAAAAAGAGAAGGTAAAGCAATTCAGACACAGGGAAGAAAGAGAAGACATTTTTATTCATAAGACTGATGTCAAACATTGTTTACTTTTTGGGATTTTGATATTAGGTTGAACTTCTAAAATCATCAGCACTTGACCATCTTTGACCTACAAAAGATGTCAGTTTCTTCTGATTCATGTTAATACATATATATCTGCTCATTTTCCCTTCCCCACTTTTAACTCCTTACCCATTCTTTGACAAAACGCATTCTCTTTTTCTTACATCTTACAGTCATGGGGGTCATGGACTTTAGAGATTCCTAAGTTCTGACGTCTTCAGTGTTCTCTGATTTTCTTCGGCCAGAGTCTAGTAGAGCATGAGAACAAGTTTTCCATAACTATGGTTATGATAAGAGCTATGACACTCTGATTTATCAGACTAGAGGTTGATGCCATCCATTTTGACAAAAGTTTTCAAGAAAGGAAATATACTATAGCCGTATGAAAATGCTGCTTAGTTGGACTTCCCGGAAAAATAATTTCCTTCAAATAAATGGTTTATGAGTTTTTTCCCTACCTTCTCCTTTTGTTTTTGTAATGCCAAACAAATTGGTTATTTTTCATGATGGACTCAATATGGAGTTAAGAAGTGTCAAGTAGACACTGTCTTTTAAAAGCATATTGCTTCACAACTGAGTAAGCAGCACAGTATTTCCTAAATTGTGAAAGTACAGATGTAGACATTATACACACACGTGATTATATCTGGTTATCTGCATAATATTAAACAATAAACTGGAAAGCTGAGATAGTGAAAGATACTAGACCTTCTGTTGCTGAATGTATGCGGCTTCTTTCCGCCTATTGTGTAACTGCACCCGAGGAAAAAGAATCTCTGGGTGGCTCGTGAAATCCTTTCTAATCCCCTTAGATACTGGTGAGGAACAGTTCTGGGAACCAAGCAGGAACAGGAGCCCCAGTGGACAAGCAAATCAGAACCAAATCAGAGTGACCTCACTAGAGGGACTTTGATTGCTATGCAAAGATCTGGCCCACGGTTTCTTTTCTTACAAGTTACCATTGCATTTTATGTGCCCTTTAAGCCAGTTCGGTTAGTTTCTTTACCATTTCAACATTTGCAAAGACAAAGCAGAACAGAATAAGACAGTCTGAGATAAGTGTTTCCTTCTCAAAAGGTTATAAAAATTGTATGACTGTAAAATTTAATAAAACTTGGCAGATTGTAGCAGCTTTATAAAAGCAATGGGAATTACTAATTAACTCTACTTTTGTGTACTATCACCATCTTAATTGAAAAACACAGGTTTTTAGGATGAATTTTAAGATATTTTCTTTTCTCTGGTTTATCACAGTAGTCTTCTACTCCTAGGGAAATTGTTAGCCCTGAAAAGTGTTCTTTAGAAATGGGGGTGAGCATCAGAGATGCTGACAGACAGACAGGTCCTCATTAGAGCCCTGCCCTTTTTGCTTGAGGAAGGCTATGATGTAATAATTCACAAACACATTCCATTTTTTTATATTTCTCTGAATACAAAACAAGGATTAGTCATCTATAGATAGGAAAAATAAAGAGAAATAACCTACACGTCACCCTGATGCCATCCCAAAAGTCATCAAATGACAAAACTGAGGCTTGAATCTTCAAATTTTCGTGATTTGAGCTCAATAAATAGCCCGCTACTGAATATGAGATTACTTAAAACTAGGTAAAGTCAGAACCACCCTGCTCAGCTTCCTTTGTCAAAAAATTTAAATGTGTTGGAAAGGAGAAAAGCCTGCAGGCGAACCTGATACTAATGTCCTCCCAGGCTTAACAGCCTGAGGTCTAGAACTATCTGGGCAAGAAAATGGTTGATGATGGATAATTGGTCCTAATAGAGAGGTACTGGAGCAACTCACCTGCTTACCTAGGCTTGCACGTGCCCTGGAAAGATCTTTCACAAAAGGTAGTGGTTGCCTGGGTTAATTCATCACCACACTCATTTTCCGGGGTGTGTTTCTTTAAAATTCTTAGAGTTTCCCTTCTGTCTACTAAAGGTCAGCATTACCATGACTATGGTGTTTGATTAGGGAGTGGTTTTCTTCCCCAATTTGCTTCTGGGGATGCCCCGGGGGTTTTCCTGTGCTCTTAAACTTCTTTGTCCCCATTACCAGATACTGCAAGCAGAAGAGGACTATAGAAAAATCCATATGCAATAACTATTGCAAGATCAAAGCCTCACACACACCAATCCCTCTCACCTTAGAAGTTCCGAACCTGATAACTTGCTGTTTAAAAATGGCGGGTCACTCACAGTGCCAACTCCCCGACAGGCCTTAGGAAGGTGGTTCTCACCTTGGCTGTAGGTCAGGGTCATTTGAGGAAAGTTTTTTAAAAAAAAATCGTGATGCCCTAAACCCACTCCCAGAGACTGATTTAATTCCATTGGTCTGGAGTTGGGCATGGCCATCCTATTTTATGAATACAGCTAGTTTTAAAGTGCAGCCAGGGTTGAATGAAATTCACTATTATATGGAGACTGCAGTGTTCCACAGAATGAACAAAGTAGCATGGACATCTTCATTATTCTTGCTCCCCTAGGTCTTGTGATATTGCTTTATAATTATGTTATATACAAGAAGAGTGAAAAAACGTAATGTTTCATTTAATGTGGATATCTGTGGTTTTGATCAGCGCCATGGTTCAGTCATGGTCAGCTCTGAATAGGTTTCCACATTACGGTGGTTCTATGGATTCACTTTCTGTTTTCATCCTGTAAATTGTAATAACTATTATTATAATTATTATTCAGGTCCCAACCAAAATCCTGGGGAGGGAGACAGTTTTTTTTTAGTACAGTCATTTTAGACTATCTTCTATAATTTTACTCTTTCCCGTACTGTATTATTTTAGTGAGTTCATGATGCACTTACCTTCTAGGATTATTCCATCTGCCCTATATCAATTACATGGCACCTACAAATACCATTAGATATGTGTGAAGGTTAGAATAATTAAGTTTGAATAGGTTAGGATAGAATAGTTTGCATGGACAGATGTACAATTATGGTTTTCAAAAAAAACTTTTGCACATAAATCAGGAATTACCCTGTGATGCCCATCCTTTCAAAATATAAGGGAGATGGGACGGTTCAGGTATTACAGAAGACAGTGAAAATGGCCAATGGCTTTCTCCTATGAAGAAGGAATACTAAGAGTTACCATGACACAAATACTCAATAAATCCACACTCACGTTTAATATTAAATAATAGAAATAAGCAAACATAAGCCTTATTCCTCCATAAGGATATCATAAGCTCCTAGAATCCAACAGAAGACAATCCAGTGTTAGTTTGCATCATGAAAGCTAATATCCACCTAACCATATACGCCCCTGAGTGTTCTTGCAGGATAATTTTCTAGGGCCATGGCCTGCCATTTTCCTTTCATCATCTGAGTAGCACAGACATCTTGAGATCTCAAGATCAGTAATATGTAATAATTGGAAGAGAGGGTATAATTTTCCCCTACCCTATTCAGAGAAAACATGTGCCTTGGAATTAAATAGAACACAATTTAGAAAGTCCATTTAAAATTATGCACTGAGTAAACCTATCGATTTAAGTCAAAATTGCCCACATTTTTCAAGCTATGTATCTTTTGTGGAATAAAGGTGAGAGCCTTAACCTAAGATATTTTACTTGTACATTTACTTCGACATTTTAGTGTTTTCATTGCCTCTTCTGGCCTGGTTCTATTACTTAGAATTAGACTTGAATTAAGAACTTGAATGGGAGCAGATAACCTCCCATAATTAACAGTTATCTTATAAATGTGTCTCTGATAAAATCTCCAAGATCATCCAGCAGTTGTCACCAAGAATGGTACTAGAATACCCACTACACAGACACATGTAACCATGGCATGGAAATGCATTATTAAGGATGTTAAGACTTTTTAAAAAAAAAATCAGTGATAACATTGCTGTCTGCACAATGTGAAATATATGTAAAAATACATTTTTGTCAATAAGAGAAGAAACAGAACATGGAAACATGAGTTTTTATCTCTTAAGTGGGTAAAATTGAATACTTTTCCCTCTTTGTTTTAGTTTTCACTCATAGTTTTATGAAATATTAATAAAGAAAATTATCTATGAAATTTGCATGCCATTCAGTTTGATTAGTTCTTTCTAAATTTAGCACATTGGCAGGTGCACATCATTTCTGGGCTCTGCTGGCATATCATGTTGGTTCTGCAAGAGTAATTTAGTTTTGGAATTACCTTTTAAACTTCTTGCCTGTCTTACATTGCAGTGATGAAGCAAACCTTCTACTTAAAAGACCAGAATAAACACTCAACTTGGGCTCTTAAAATTCTGCTCTTTCAGAATCTTTGTAGCTTATTTCTTTTGCTATCAAACGGTGTCAGAGACAGTGATACTATAATCACGATTACAGGCTTGATTCTAGAATCACACTTACAGGCTTGATTCTGTTTATTATGCCATCAGTCCTTCAGAATGCTATAGGGAGACTGATAAGACCTATAAATTGGAGCTCAAGTGCAAATTTTACTTGTAACAGAAACTTCTTAAATAGAGAAATTAAAAGTTAATGAATTGGAACTTCTCAGAAGGTTGTAACAAGCATAATGTTTCTCAAATAGAACAAATGAAACAGAGAAAAGGGATGGGGATGCTTTGCTTCTTCCTGCCCTTTGGTGACAGACTGTCTTTCTCTTAACAGCACTGTTCAACCTCATACCAGTGGGGCTGCGCGTCGTGGCCATCCAGGGAGTGAAAACAGGGTTGTATATAGCCATGAATGGAGAAGGTTACCTCTACCCATCAGTAAGTAGCATGCCCAAGATATTGGCCATTCATTCAATGTCTGCAAAATAGCGAAACCATCAACCACAAAAGTGAGAAAGTTCTGTCTCATGACTCTCATTTTTGCTTTAGTATTTGACCTTTACTGCAATGCTGTAGGAGCTATTAATTCATTAGTCATCAATGTTTGATAATATCAGTGTATCAAGTGGAAGAGTTATATCACCTCTTAAAATTGTGCATTTGCATATTTTTATATGTCCCAGTTCATAGAAAATTGAGCAATTTTGAAAGCATTGATATTAATATAATCTTTTTCTGCTGTTTAGAATTGTGCTTGTCTTAGGGAGTTTCTTGTAAAAGATTATTTTATAAAAAGAAATGGAATAAATGTGAATTCTAAAAAAGTAAATTTAGGAGAGAGCAGTTCTTTTAAAAATGAGAATTCAGATTGAGTAAATGCTTTATTGGGAAAATAATTCTAATATCAAAATGGATATTGCATTTAAATTTAAGCAAGTGTCGGTTTTGTGTTAATGTGTACTAGTAGCTGGGCACCTTCTAGCCTCTTCTGGAATATTTACTGTTTACAAATAATTTATATCCGGATATACTATATCCATATATTATAATGCAGTTAGAATTCATATCTGTCACAAGTCCAAGCAATACTTCTTTCCACTATCCCTTGAGCAAAAGTGGATAAAATCATGGAGCTTCAAAGAAAATTCTCTTATTTGAGTTTGCATGTCATCTTAGTATAAATTCTTTAAAACTCTGTTGTTGTTAAATATCATCATCAAAAAAACCACATGTAAACATACATACATTTTACATACACACACACACCTAAAACTTAAGCAGAGAAGAAGCATTCTCTGGGGCCTCCCGTGCAATGTGATATATTTTCTTCAGCAAATCTGGGAAATCCTGTCAAAGAAGATGAAATATGAGCTGCAGATTCCCTTCGTGGTGAGCTGGGAAATGCTCTTGTCCTTTGGAACCTTCCTCCGCCTTCCCTGAAGGGTGTTCCTGCACACAGACCTGGGCCCTACATTATGCAAATTGCATTCTGTTTCACAAGATGAATATTCAACATATTGGGAGCAAGGGGAAGCTAGAATTCCCTATCTCTCCTTTAGGAAAAATGCGATTCAGATAAAGATCATTTTCTAGAGATACCTTATTTCAGATAAAAGTCAGTTTCATTGATTTGACATTTGTTCTGTTATTTTTGTTTCTTTTACCCGCAAGTAATCTCTGAGATGCCTAAAAATTATTAGATGCAGTTTCTGCCATAGCTTCTAGTTCTGTTTCTGCTGATGATTTTATCATGTTGTCCTGCTCAGGTGTATGCATTGATGTCAGGGGAAATGTAAATGTTTGTTTGATCTTTTTGCTTCTGAGATGCTTTCTGTTTTCTTGTGATGAAGTTGCACATGTATGCCGTTTTTTTAAAAGGTAGAGAATATCATCGTATGTGTCTTAGCTTAAAATCCAAGTGCTGGTTGTGTCCAGTGCAGTCTAAGTGGTGCAGCAAGAATAGAGTGAGGACAGAGCTAACTGCCCAGTCCAGTCCTCGGCACCTTAAATACGGCCTTTCCACCCAAAACTCAGATCTGTGGGCAGCACCTGCCCTAGGATTAGTCCCAGGAACGCCATTAAGCTTTTTATCTGACCCACTGTTTTCTACTCTCACCTTCCAGATTCTCCAGGTACTTGGCTTCTGTGCCTCCCTTTTGGTGTCTTGATTCTCTGATTTGCAGGTCTTGGTTTTCTCCTCTTCTCATTTTTGACTCTTTGGTCCTGAACCCAGGACCTGGTAAGGAGTGCTCTATTCACCCAGCCTTACCCTAAAATGTCCCCTGCCCAGGCCAGGCCCTTACCGTGCTCAGCATCTTGTAGGAAAAGGATTTAGATAAAAATTGAATGCGATTTCCAGTTTTTACTAATATTCTACGGTTAAAGTGCTCTGTTTATTTCAAGGTAATGAAGTTTGAACTTCAAATTTCAGGAAAAAAGAATGTTTTCCCACATTCAGTCCTTTATTCCATAATTAGTTTCTGAGAGCCTACTAAAATAATAATCTAGAACAACACAATATAACAATTACTATAATATGTAATAATAATAATAATGGTTAATATGTATCTAGTGTACTCTGCCTAGCACTGTTCTAAGTGCATTACAGTCTTAGCCCATTTAATTCTCCCAACCAATTAAGCAAATATTGTTAAAATGATAATACTGATGAACAGAGAGCTTAAGAATCTGTGCGGTCACCCAGGTAGTAGACAGAGAAGACAGGATGTGAGCCTTATTAGTCTGACTCATTAGCTTACATTTTTAACTGTTTCACTGTACTGCTTTCATGTGCCAAACAGTTTTCATGATATGGCCTGGCACCCATTCTAAGAAGAAGTTATAAACACAAGATGATGTAATAAAAATCTTTAGAGAATTGTTACCTAGGGAAGAAACTTAATTTCAATTATTAAGAAGGATCATTTGAAACATAATCTGTTTCCTTTGGAGATTCTCAAATTAAAAAATCGTAGAAAATGATATTTATCGGAGGAAAGATTGATATTATATACTGGGTGCTTAATATTCTTAAAATGTATCACATGTAACGTTTGAGCTTAAATTTTTAAAGCCGACATGGTTAACCCAACTAAGAAGTTTTGAACTAAGTTGAATAACTTTTTGAAAAGGAAAACTCCACTCAAGCTAAGATTTACAGAAAAAAGTTAATGAAGATTGAAGTCCGAGAAACGAAGGAATCTGTTTTAAGCTTATGCCCACTTTAAAAAGATCAAATTAGACTAGTGTCTGATATGAGACCGCATTTATTGAGGATCTATAAATTTAGAACGTAGGCAATAAAATACTCAGATCATTCAAAGTGAGTTCCATTAAATGAAAGTCACACTAGGGGTCTGACTTGGAGTGTATATTCCTCTATTTGTATTTCAGGAAGTAACTCTCATAATCCCTTGCCATCCAAATAAAGATATTTAATTTGTCAGATAATTCCACCTCAGGGGGATGAAAGAAGGTATTTTGACTGAGATGTAAATAATCACATTTCCGATGCTGAAGGCACTTGTTCCCTGTGGAATCTCTTCTTCAACATGACAAGAGTCATTTCTTTTGTGGTCATAACGATTGTAATATGTTTCTTGAAGATGCCTCTCGAGATTTGATGTTAGATACAAACAGTTTGCTTGAAGATAGAATGCAGGCTGCATGGTCACAGAACAGAAACTGACAAGGAAATACTTTTTTAAAGAATTAGTTTAAAATGATATTTAGGAAAAATGCATGTTGACCAACTATAAACTATTTGTAGGGCACTAGTATTTCTGTGCCCATGGAGTGATGTGTGAGTTCTTTGCTCATCCCTGATATCCATCTTGTCTCTGAATAGCATCTCTGGACATCCATCCTCAGGACACTGCTCACTATTTATCCCAGTGCTGGTGGGGTACCCTAGCCACGCCTCCCAGTGTTCTGTTTTTCTTTAGGTACCAGGCAGTACATGAGGTTAATCATGTAATCTGAGCTACAGTGACTGTCACTGGCCGTCACTATCCATTGCAGGTGAGCCAAGGGCCTCAGTAGCCTCTGATGACTGCTCATCCTGGGGACCAGCCTTTTGTTCTTTGATGTGACCCCTGGGAGCCGGGAGGCAAAACTCTAACTGAGCAGGTTTCCATTCATCTGGTTACACAGAGGTGCCCCTTCCATTTTTCATCTTTCATTCTTCATCTCTCTGAATGGGTCAATTTCTTTATCTTAAAAAGTGTATTAAATTTGAGATGATTGTTAATGTCTTTGTTATTCTAAGAATCTATGACTCTATATGCATGTTTTTCTGCACAAACAATATCTAACACCTTTTGAGAATGTATATATGTGTGTGTATGTGTATATATATATATATCATTTGTGTGTATCTGATTTGTGTGTGTTTCAGTGGAATTACACATTGTGCCTAAATTACACACACATTTATTTACATGATTACAGTTCTGGTCAGAGTGTTTCTATTTCTTTGTATGAAATGTTAAATAATAGTTTTAAAATTTACACCTATCCTAAAGGTTTACTTACCATGCTGAATATATATTTCTTTTTTTATCAAGTTTTCCTATGGTCTCTTCCACATTATGACTCAGTTGGATATATCATCCAGGCTCAAAATGGCTATTATCCTTTCTTGGTATTTTGGCTCAGATAATTTCTAGTAATAAGAAAGCAAGTATAGTGCTTCAGTTAATTTCTCTCCAGCGTTCATGTAGTTCCTATGACCCTGAATACTGAGGCACAGAATATGATTGATTATGACAAAGGCAAGAATGCCGTCATTCTACTTAAGGTCACTTACCAGAAGGAAAAAACAATTTAGAAACAAAAGCAAATGGTAGACTACATATAACTAATTTTAAGTCGTCTTTGGACAAAAGGAAAATATGAAACATCCTATTCTTCTATTGTTAGGTTGATAGTCGGCAATAAAAATAAATAAATAGACGTTCCGGCTATCCAAGTTCCAGTGCCATTTTATGGAATTTGGAGGAAGGAATTGAGGTTGAGATGGAGAAGATACTAATAGGAAGAAGAGAGAAAAAAAAGAGAAGTGAAAAGAAAAGGAGATAATAAATCAGCAGTAGGAAGATGCATTAGGCATCATTGGGGTAAAGGGGGAGAAAAGAAAGAGAATGAAGGGAGGATGGGAAAAGGAAACGGCCAAGGGAAGAAAATGGGGAAGATACATCACAAGGAGGGGAGAGAGGGCAGGTCATACCTTCACTCCCTCCATCACATTCCTGGAATCCACCTGACTCCTGGCTCCAGCCTCCCACTATGGGGTGGAGAAAACAAAATCCTCCTTCTAGAAGCACAGTCTGGAGTTTCTAATCACACCTAAAATATTTTTTCTTTTCTATCCCCATAACCACTTTCACCTATTTCCCCTTCCAGAATGGTAGCTATGCCTGGTTAGTATTATAGCCATATTTAACTTCCAAAGGATTATACCTGTAAGAATGAGTGGAAAGAGGTGAGTGGCAGTGTGAAAACCATTGCAGTAGTCCAGGTGAGGGATGCTGAGTGTATTCAATGGAGTGTTATCACCCTAAAGAAAGAAAGAAACCTGCCATTTTCAACAACATGGATGAACCTGGAGGGCATTATACTAAGTAAAATAAGCCAGACACATAAAGAAAAACGCTGCATGATCTTACTCATGGAATCTAAACCAGTCAAATACATAGAAGCAGAGACTTGAACTGTAGTTGCCAGGGGCAAGAAGGTAGGGGAATGGGGGAATAAAAGAAAAAGAAAGAAAAAAGAGTGAATTAAATAGAAATTGCAAACTGCAAACATGTGTTTTGTTTGGACAGACTGTGTGTGTGTGTGTGTGTGTGTGTGTGTGCATGCGCACACACACACACACACACACTGTGATCTGAATGCCTTTAGGTTGGGCAAGTACTCTACAGTCTACAGTTTGGCCACAATGACAACTACTCCTTTTGTTTTTTTTAATTTTTATTGGAGTATATTTGATTTACAGTGTTGTATTAGTTTCAGGTGTACAGCAAAGTGAATCAGTTATACATATACATATATCCACTCTTTTTTTTAGATTCTTTTCCCATATAGGCCATTATAGAGTACTGAGTAGAGTACCCTGTGCTATACAGTACGTCCTTATTAGTTATCTGTTTTATATATAATAGTGTGTATATGTCAATCCCAATCTCCCAGTTTATCCCTCCCCCCACTTTATCCCCGGTAACCATAAGTTTGTTTTCTACATATGTGACTCTACTTCTGTTTTGTAAATAAGTTCATTTCTAAGGGAAGACAACTATATACACAGTAACTTTGTTTCTACGCACATGTTAACTTTGTTTCTGGGCCTAGAGACACTGGTGTTGGCAACCCGGGAATGAAGGGACTGGAAAGGATGAGAGATATTTGAAAGTGTTTCTTGGGGAGTTATGGGAAGAACTCTGCAGCTGTCCGGGTAGGGGAGGTGACAGAATCACGGCTCACTCTGGTGTGATTAACTCAGAACCTGGTGAGCTGTGATGCTTTCCTTGAAGAAAACAAAACCCAGAAGGAGGAGGGAGCCTGGGTAGAGGAAGGTGCTGCGTTCAGTTTTGGAACCAGGATACCCAGGTGGGTTATAACCCCGCTGCTGGATGGTGACTCATGCATCCTGGAAGAACCACATCTAAGGGCTGTCTTAAGAATGGTTTGCAGATGGAGCAAGAATTGTTCTGTGATGGATAGTGATTGTTTTCCCTTTCCTGCTGAACGTCAGACAAAGGTGAAGAAATGGGGTCAACAGCATCTGCGTGGATGAAGTTAGATATTAGAAAGAACATTATTAAGTATCATGACTTCTTGAAAAAGCTTTCTAATATATTTTGCTTGATTTCTAAATATACAGAATCGATAGAGGCAATTTTGGACACCAGGTAGTAGAGCAGAGGACTAGCTGAGTAAATTCATAACTTGTGCCCTTATAGAAATGATGCTAATAATATGGGAACAAAGTATCAGGCCTTTGGATATTCTTACAGTAATCCGCAATCCTCATTATACATAAGACTTACTCAGATAGCATTGTAAATATCCAGATCCCAGGACATTAACCTAAAAGGTTCACATTCAGTGAGTTCGATATGCCTCAAAATCAGAATTTTGAATATGTGTCCCAGGCATTTCTAACACATGTCCCTGAAGGAGTACCCCTGATAAACAAGGGTCTGCATCACTGTCTCAGGAGCTGTGACTCTGAGATGACATGATTTTATATTTACCATTGCTTTATGATTATTGTTATTGTTGTTATTTACAAATTCATGGTCCAGTTCAAGCCCTTTTGAAGTAAAAGCAGAATGACGTGACCATAAGTAGTGCTCACCTTTCCCACTGATCAAATGAGCTGGGCTTTGAGGAGCTGCACAGAGAAAAGTCCCAGCCATGATCACTCTGCTCAATCTGGAAAGAATAGGACAAGAAATGTGTCCTTGAGCATCAAGATAAGATAGGGAAAGACAGGAATTTTGCTGAGACTTGAGAAAATGAAGTAAGAGAAATAGAAACAAAGACATTGAATTTGCAACTAGTAACAGCTGGTTGCAAACTTGAAAGAAAACTAGTCTTCACCATGTAAAAAGCTCAGGGGTTCTCCCTGAGATGATCAGTCTGGGGCCAGCACGCTCTGCTGACCTGAAGGGCTGGTTCAGAACAAGGACATCCTGTCAGAGCAGGTTTTCAATGACAATGAAGCTGGGTTGCTTCAAAAGTGAACTCTTTTTAGGATTTTTTTTTAAAAATTACTTATAAAATAAATATATCTATATTTAATAAATTGTGTATTTTCCCTAAGCCTCTGTTTCCTTGGAGACAAGTTTGTTTTCCTCTAAGCAGGACCTTACCACACAAGTCCCATTTCTGGAACAAAGGAGGCCTCCTTCTGCCCTAGACGATCAGCAGGTTCCTGATGCTTGGAGTTTCTTTTCCAGGTCCTGTGAAGAGGGTGGGTTGATCCCATGTGGGCCCACCATTATATAAATTTCTTAACTATACCAAAGCCCCTACACCTCACAAAAATTAAACACATATGTCTGATAACAAGAGTGTGCAAGAAATATATAGAAGATCATCTCTGCTCAGTATAATTGTTCAACACTTAAATATAGGCTGAGGAATCAAGCACTCTGTAGAGATGTGTATAATCATAAATTCATTTATTTGCTCATTCAAATCAACCGGTATTATTGTATGCCTCCCACTGACAGCTATTGTGCTGTATGTGCTGGAGCTTCAAAGATATGTGAAAAATTCCCGATTTAAAAACAAACAAACCAACAACCAAAACCCTCTAAAGTCCAATAGATATGAGGAAATCATTCAGAGGGCATCTTGACTAGATGAATTCTAAGAGTCTTTTCTCCTCTCTTCTCAGAACCTGTGATTCCATGATTAGGTTTGTACATTTCCTATCACTCCTTTGATAGTGATGGATACGTAAGAAGTCTTCAATCTGTAGTTCTTGATTGCTTATTGTTAAGGTGGAATCAGTTTC
Organism: Balaenoptera acutorostrata; assembly: GCF_949987535.1. Classification (NCBI taxonomy): domain Eukaryota; kingdom Metazoa; phylum Chordata; class Mammalia; order Artiodactyla; family Balaenopteridae; genus Balaenoptera; species Balaenoptera acutorostrata. The sequence continues at coordinate 9,254,037 of NC_080081.1, forward strand.
ACCAGCAAATTTTATGAATCTATTCCTTGAATGCCTTCCTTATTCATGCTATTTATTATGCATGCCACTTATCTTTTTTCCCCACAAAAAAACATTAAGCATCAGCAAAGAAGATAGGAGTCTGTTAATTTCTCGAGTTAGAATTGCAGAAAAGCACTTATTTACACATTTCCTTTCCTGAAGGGCATGATAAACTCACAGAGGCAGAACTTGGATATGCCATATCTGCCTCTATATCATGGTCATATTTACATTAATGGGTGAGTGGTAATGCTGTCTTCACCTTAAAAAAGAACCTCAAGGCAAAAAAGTAAACCCTGATTTCTAGTAAATTGTCGCTACCACTTGAACAATTTAAAACAAGAGCATGAATAATGATAATTAGAGAAAGGACTTCATTGTTTCTATATGTTCATAAATGATATACTTGTAGTGTCAAAGAAAAAATATCATTGCATTTTGCAATTTTATCCTACTTTACGCTAGGGTGAAAACTATAAAATACTGTAGGTAGTAACAAAATTTAGGTTGGATCTAAATGTTTCAATTTTTTAAAAACCTGTATTTGTAGAGGATGGATGGTAGATGGTGAAAGGAGTTTTTATATGTAAGGAATTTCAAAGACTACCTGAAAAATTGAGTCCTAAATCAATAGATAATATTTGAGAACGAACTATCTCTTTGTTTTCATTCTCCACATCATGAAAAAACTTTTGCAAAAAAAACTAAATACATAAATGCTAAGAAGGCCGATATACCATATAGTGAATGACAAATCAGCTCTAACATTAAAGCAGTAATTAATACTACTAAAACTGGGGGAAAATTGTGATTCTTTAAAAAATTGTTTGTGTATGTGGAACGCCTCCGTATTGAAATTGTATACACCATCCACCCAAGTAAAGTTGAAGGGGTTTGTTTCTGATTACGTATTTTACTTTTAGAGAATTCTTTCTATTTCTGGGAATGGGGTTGTATGTAAGCTACTTGCCAGGGACTCTTAGAACCCATGAACCATGAGTTCATGGTGGGCTCTGAACAGAAATTGGGTGTTTCTCTCAGTTTCCTCAACGCAGCCCATTTCTTAGTAATTTACATTCCATTTCTTAGTTACTGGGAATTAATAAGAAATATTATTTAGAAAATAATTCATAAAAATATGACTCATTTTTTTCCAGAGAAACTACTATAGTTACCATTACTGAAAAACCAAATTGGCTGTTTTTCTTCACATTATTTACTAAAATTGGAAAAATTGTTCCTATAGTGAAAACTCTATTGTTCACATATATAGTTTTTATATATGTGAACTCCATACATTTTAACTTTAAATTATTTCTCTATATTATGGAAGGGTGTTTTGTGCTCTGAGCTACTTAGGGTTTCACTGAATGTTGGCTGTTTGTCTTAAGGTAATGTATTCAATTTGGATTACAAGTTCGTGGAAAGGTACACAGTGTACTTCTGAATAAGGACATAGTAGATCTCTTGAGAGTTTTATTTAGAGTTAGATATTGGTTTTAAGATCTGACAACTACATGAAATGAAGAGATGAGTCACTTGTTAATAGGTACATCCCAACCCATGCAACAGCGTCATAATTGGTTGTTACTTGCTGTCCCAGTAGAGAAAGAGACTGAATGGGAACGAGATATTTTTGTGAGGCTTTGGAATTGCTACATCTCTGACAAGATGGAGATAATTTTATTTGGTTATTAATCCTGGATCCAGGGCACTATTTAGCAGAAATAGTTATTTGGACAAACAGGAAACATTATTCTACTTTACTCTTATGCTGGTACAAATAGTACCGAAAGGTACTAGCCTGACAAATGGTGAATATTGGTTTACGTCATGAGAGGAGGAGCTTGTATCCACGTCACGTGAGAAATTAGCTGTGAATGCCCTTCACAAGGGCATAATGACAATGGGTTGACCTTCACTGACTCCCCATTTGTGTTAACTTCTCCGGTTAACTCATCTGTCTCTCATCTCTGAACCCTTTATAACACTGTTTCCACTCTTTAAACCTGAGGCTGAGTGTATAAGAGATCCAAATCCTGGTCATGGCAAATTATTTTCCCTTAAGAGCTGCATATTTATTGTGGTATGGAAACAACTGTATTTATTAGGAGGCATGTAAAATGCTCACAGTGCAAAGATGCACATTCATTTGCTAGCACCTCTTCTGCAATCAGTACTTATTACTCATATTATTTTTGCTATTGTGTTAAATGGTAAAAAAAAAAATTATGTAACTTCAGAAGAAATAATGGCACCTACTGCATTATTCATTATTTAAATATTTCCATTTAACATTTTGCTTTCTATCCTGTAACCATCAATTAATGTTGTCAATAGAAGCAATGGAAAAAAATTTTTATATTAAGATCTTGCAATTTACCATATACCCAACTCCTACGTTGGTTTTATTCCAATTTCAATTAGAATTCTATGTTTCTTGCAATATTAATAACAGAAAAAATCAACTTTCAAACTGTTCAAAAGTTCTCTAGACAACTTTTACCTAGGGACGAGGTAAGAGGCATTCTCTTAATGTCCATGGAGAAATAAACTCTAATGTGAAATATCATATTAATATAAAGGAGGAAATTATTAAGAAATTGTTCCACAGGTACCATAAATGGGTTAACTATTTTTCTAATGCAGTTTGAGTCCTTTACAAGACTGTTTTTATAGACTTAACAAAGCCAAATGTATACCCAAGAGAATAGCAGTGAGCCTTTAATTTAAAATTACATTATGTGAGAATGCTTGTACATTGAAATGGGTAGACAGAAGAATTGCCTTGGGCAGTAGTTCCCTTGTGTTTACCTAAAAAAATCAAATAACACCTTGTAGGAATTTGAATGCAAAGTTCTTATTAATTTTTATGCATCATTTATGCAATAACAATAACCAAAAAAAGGGAAAAGAAACCATGTCAGGAATACGTGATTGTGTCAGACTTTGGTTCTCTGAGCCCTGAAAACCAGTCCTGATTTTATTTTATTCCTGATGGTCAGTCTTTGGGACCAGTTAGAAATTCCTCAGACTTGTTAAACCATTAACTACCGGGACTAAAATACCATGTTATTTAAATTTTTAATGAATAATAACTTCATTAGATATTATGTTCCTAATGTGACTAGGGAAAACTATGGAATGTGGTACATTGTAGCACTTCATTTTAATTATTTAATATTCCAGTCATTTGCTTAACAGGAGACTTTGCCCAAGGGTTTGCTGAAACACTGAATATCTGGCAAATTCCTGTGTACTAATTGATCCAATAATGGCATGTTAAAATTACCTTAACCATTCTGCTCAATACTTAATTGTATTTTCTATTGATGTCAGTGTTCTACCTAGAAGCATTTTGTCCTTTAAAATAATTTTTCACTCTGGAAAAAAAGTGGTAGAAATGCATTATCGGTTACTTGAGAGGTTTTTACATTTGAGGCCGTAACAGTGAGAACAGCAAGATAAAGATGTAGAAACATAATGCCCAAGTCCTGGAAATGTTGAGACTGCAAAGCCCCAGAGTTTTATGTATTAATGAACTAATCTTGTTAATCCCACTTCAAAGTGAGTTTTGCAAGGATAACTCAATAATCTTTAGGGATTACTGCATCATACCTAAGTATGTTACCACAGGGGAAAAATAGAATTATTGTACTGGGGGTGCTGTGTAGTGTGTGTGTGTGTGTTTGTGTCTAGCTGTTCTATAACCACAAACTACTAACACATACTCTTTTCCTACACGATGAAAAGGGTACACACGTAGAAATTACTATTCTGATATGTAAATGTGGGTGTTTTCTCTTAGTTCTCATGTAGGCATTTTTCTGAATACTCATTGTGAAGTCCTATGAACATAAAATCAATCTTTACAGATAGTGTATAGAATTTATAATTCACAAATCCAGTTATTTTTAATTCTTCTAAGAGTTCTTCTTTTGATTCTTCTTCTACAACTCATTTCTTAGGTGGACAACAGAGTGGGATTGGTAGGTGGACGTGTATAATGGGAGGAGAAAATACCCAGTTCAGAAGACTAACTGAGGGCTGTCAATGCCACCAGCACTAATTGAAGCATTTGGGCCCTCTTGGTGACTCTGAGAATTCTGAATGACTTTTTGTAACATGATGATGCCATTTGAAACGCTTTCCAAGAAATAGGTGGAACTCTCAATCCTGTTTTCTTTGATCTTCAGATACTGTGATTATGTTCTGGCAGAATGATGGCAACTAATTACGTAAGGTCAGCAGACATCGCCATGCCTATCACAGACACATCACGAACAAGTCAGAAATTCCCCAGCTGTGTGGTTGGCCTGGTGGGCACAGTGCCAGCCGCAGCATTCGCTCTCTGACACTTGTTCTGCCGCAGAGAGATCCCAGTGTGGAAGCCCTGGGTTAGCAGGGAAAGAAGGGGGCATTCTTCCTCTTCTCTGCTTATCTGTCCCAGGATCTCTCTTCAAAATTTTAAAAAGACTAAAGTTATGATACCTGCAAAGGGCACTTATATTGATCCATCAGTGTATGTACATACTGGTCCTCACCTCAAATAAAGATTGCACTTAAGTACGTGGTTCTTCAGATTTGTGCTCACACAGTGTCAATTCTTGTAAGACATCTGCAAATATACTGGTTTTCTAAGTTTCAAAAAGTTTAATGAGTTTTAAAGAGAAATGAAATAACCTTTCTGAGGTCATTTTCCAATTATTAAAGCAACAAGCTTGTAGGAAAGAAACTCTGGAGCTTTGGGGTAAAAATATTTCCTTTTCTCTTCTTTTATTTTTTTAAGGATTTACAGCTCAGTTCACTTCATTGGTAGCCCTCAGGGTTTCTTTATCTCATGCCTACAACTGTTATTACTATCTTTCTCTTAATGTCACATTGCTTTCACGCTGTCACTGAAATGACCTAGAAACAATCCCATGAAAGTAGATCCCATAAAATAACATTTCCATGGCATCTTTTTATGTCCTAAAACTAGATTAAATGTCAATACAGTATAATAAGTATATAATAAAAATAAACAGTTTATGCATGATTCTAAGGGGAACTTGTTACTGATTTTTAAATTTATTTCTTTGAAAACTAAATTCATTCATTCTGTGGGTTTTACAGTTTTTAAACACAGAATATAACTTCATTTTGGCCATGATTTTAGTAAAACTTTTATTTCAACCTGCAGTAATATGTATCCTGTGTCATATTCTTAAGAGGGCCATTTTATCACCTTATTTGGAAAAGACAAACTTAATTTCTTGGAAAGATACACATGATTACAATGTGTGTCATCACATTGATGATTTTGAAAATATGTTTTATTTAATTGTGATACATTTCTGCGTCTCCTAACAGTGATCTTCTGTTGAAAAGTTAACCGTATTCCTATTCATATTCGTATGAAAGAAATAACACCATTGCAAGGAAAATACTAGCATTCAAGGTGCTGATATGTATATATTAGGAGAAAAACATTTCATCCATATTTAGCTGTGAGGTTGGTTTCAGTATATTTTCCATTTAGCATTTGTAATTCTGTCATAATGAAGAAGTATATAATTGTTTTATCCTATTTAATCTATGTGTAACAACCAAGGATATTTCTGGATATCCAGATTGCCAAGATGAATGAAACGTTAATGTTTTCTTTGTAAAAGATACTGAAAAAAAATTAAGGGGAAGAACATGTCCTTGGTTCAGCTCTACTGCCTTCAAGTTTGAAGGGGGTTGCCAGATAATAATATTTCAGTCCATTTCCATTTTCATTCTTGCTAAGATCCTTGATAAGATTGCTTGTCAGATACTTAGTTTTTGTACAGATTTCTACTTGTATATCCTTCATTATTGATTCTCCAGATGCTGATAAATTTTTTAAATAATCATAATATTTACAGGAGAAATAAGGTACTACTTTGCCTTATGTATGTTTATATCATTCTTCTTGGACCATATAGTTTATTTTTAGTATCCTTTTTTTAATCTTTTACTTTTGTCTTAGGTATCATGACAGCACTAGTAATGAACTGTGCACACCTGGAAATAAATTAGACACAACTCCTATTAGATCAAGCTGCTGTCCAGAGAATTGTAAGGGAGCAGCACAGAGCACAATAGGGAAACGCTGAAAAGACACACATGGCTGCACGCTGACCAGATTGTTGGCACGTTGACCGGATATGTCCACTGTCCGTGCTGTTTTATAATTATACACTGACCTCTGCCACATGAGGGACAGTCAGGACACTTTGCACTGGAGTTCAAAGCTTTCTGCCATCCTGAACTCTGAAGCCTCCCTGATGCATTGCCCCTACACCCATCACACCCCCAAACAAGGAGAAATCTTTTCTCTTCTTAAAACACCTGTAACATGCTACTTGCGCCTCACTAATGGCTCTGATGCCATTTTTCTTTGCTTAGAGACAGAGATTCTCTCAAGCTACCTCTTTGAAAAGTCACTTTCTTTCTTTGTCACCCTTGATTTCTTTTCTGTCTCTCTCAGCATGCCTGCACTGTCGTTTCTCTGATCCCCTGTCTCTGTATTGTGACCTTCGCCACTACCCCCAAATCATAATTAGTTTCTGCCACTGGATATTTTCAAGTTAATCATTCACCTTCACATGTATCTTTGTAAATGGCCCCTTTAGAGTACGTTCTTTTCTGTGCCACCAGTAATTCTCCCTGTCCAGCTGTTATAATTAGAGGAATTGCTCCCCAAGTTTTCTTATCAGATTAGAGCTGTTATTTGTTGTTTTATAAGTTATGTACACATAGAGACTTATTAAAGCAACACACTTAGGGTCTTGGATTAGAGATGCTTTCAACATGCAACAGTTTGTGAAAGCTGTTGTGATGATTATTGAACAATCCAACACATAGCTAAATTTCCACTGATATTACATTTTTAAAGAAATTTTGTTTTCACTAATGAAGGTTGTGTTACTTACAAGTTCCATAGCAATTCTTCTTATCACAGACATTTTCAAAAAATCGCTATACCTTAAAATATCATATTTATAACTGCATAAGGAATTTCTTTATAAATTTTTTTTCTGTCTTCTGCATGTCTGCCATTACATGACATTTACAAAGTACCAGCAGCAATATGGTGGTAAGGAGCTCAGAAAACAAGAACTTCCAGGCTGGGACTTCCCATTTTAGGTAGATCATAGAGACTTTCCGTTATTCTACCAAATCTAGAGAGAGTCAGCCAAAACAAAGATCTTCTTGATCCGAATCCATTCCTGTAAATTTCTACAATGTCAGAGGAGGTGGGAATGTTGATCTCTGGCACCTGCAGTACAGTCTTTCAGATTTTCAACATCACAACTCTGCTCTGAGTTAATTATTCTGAATTTGCCAAGGTATATTCAAGAATGCACATGTACCTCTATGGAAGTATCACCCAAGCAAATAGCTGCACATGATTTAGGGAAAGTATATTCCTCCTAAAACAAAAGTCAGTAAGGATGTGCATTGAGAATTATGTACTGATTAGATTTCATCACTTAATGTTTGGGCATTATAAAAGGGGAGAAGCATAACTGCACTACCCATGCTAAGCCCAGAGTACCATGTGTTATAAAACGGGCAGTTCTGTTCTGCCGTAGAGCAAAGAATTAAAAACAAAGGTAACTCAGCCATACGGTAAGAGATGAGAACTGTGACATATGTTGAATAAAAAGCCTGTAAATATGTGGTTATAATGATAAATGAGCTGTAAATATATGTCCTTTATTCACCAGGGCTCCAAAGCAAAATGGTTTCTCTGGAAGTTGATGTTTTCATGCGTGGCCTTCAAGCCAGTTTCAAGCAATGTCTTTTAATGAGGATAGGAGTGCAGTGAACACAACATTTGGGGTCAGTGAGATGATGTATGGGTGACATAATGTCAAAAATCACCAATTACACTAGTCTTGCTATGGATCTGGCTTTCCTAGTTTTAGTAAATGTCCATAATTGGCAGCAATGCAGGGATCTTCTTTCTATGACTTATTTGTCATGGTTTCAAGAATGTTCTAGTGGCTTCAATTTGTGTCCTGATGTTTGTAGTAATAGACTTAGAAAACATATAAAAGTATTTTCATGGTTGAAAGAGCTTATACCTTTGAAACACACTCTGTCTCTTTACGCTCATGTAATTTCAATTATGCTCCTATCTTGTTCATGGCAGACCTTTACAATAGGACACAATAGGTTAATGTTGCAAGTATCATATTATAGTCCTTTCTTTCTTACAGTAATTTTAAAAGTCTAGGTATAGATAACTGACATTTATTTTTATGTCCCACGTTCTTATTGTAAGTCCCATGGAGTTTGAGAGAGCTCTTCTTTACATGAAATTTACTTTTTCCATCGCCTCCTCTTCCCACCCCCCAGCCCCAGCCGCCAGTTATTCACTCTATCATGAAAATTTCCATTCATTGGTCATAGAATGGGACAAAGGTCACCTTCGCTGATCCTCCTGAAGCCCATTCAGTCATTATATCTTCCCTACTCCCTTATTTCTGGGTAAATAATCCTTTTGCTCCTTATTATGTTTCATCATAAGGATTTGTTGACAGTGCCATCTCCTCCTACAACTAGAGGTGAACCACTTCAGCACATATTATTCAGCTGTGTGAGTAGCATCACATTATGCATAACTTAAGCAAAGTTCCCATTATATGTGGTGACATACACGCGAGCATGTGCCCAGAGTGAGCGTAGGTCAGAGACATTCGTCTGCTTTCCTTCTATCGGATTCAGCTCTGGCTTGAGATGCTCATTGCTCTTCAAGTCACACTGGTCAAAACCTGCCTACTTGACCTCTGTCTCTCTCCCTCTTCTCAACTCCCTCCTTCTCCTTACATGGTATAGAGATGAGCACCATTACTTTTCACATGAAACAATACTCTTTCACAGCTCTTTTCTTTTCCAAAGAGCATTTTAATCATCTCCTACACAGTCATCAAGTAGCATTTACCCTTTAGCTTCCTGAAGATGTGCTGACATCTGCTCACCTGTCCTTTCTTCTGAGTCTGGATTTGACTTATTGAAGTTATCAGTATCCTTGCCCTGTGGGGTTCTGTGTCCAGGAGCATCTTTATTGCTCCATTTACCATTTGTAAAACTAATGTTTCGCAGGTAGTAACACTGACAAGTAAAGCTTAACCTTATGAAAAGAATTGCTAATGTGCTGGTAAGAAGGGAGGAAAGTACCAGATGTGTTATTAAGATGAAAAGAGTAGAGAAAGAGAGAAGAAACACAAGGGTGAAAGGAGGATGCCAGAAAAGGCACCCCTGCCTGTTGTCTGAGGGCAGAGGAGAATATTGGAAGAGGGGCAGGAGGAATTTGGCACCTGACGGAGCTTAATTGCTTTTTTCCAATCACTGGGCATCCAAGGTTCCTCAGAAAAGGTGAGATGTAATCCTAAAACTACACCAAAAGAGCAATAAAATCTGTAGCTGAGTTACCATAAGCAGATCATAATATTTACAAGGAAAACTTGAAATATAAAAAATGGATGTATATTTAGTCGTATGCATATTTAGTAACCCAGTTGTTCACACAAATAACTATAGTGAGTGTGCTTTTCACATGCAAAAAAGTACATTTCTGGAGTCTGCTGTAGAAAAAGGTGGGCAGTTCAGAGGAGACCTGGAAGAAGCAGAAATTCTTTTGTTTGTGACTCAGGGGCACTCAGGTTATCAAAATATCCACTGGTCCAAGAGTCTGAGTGTGATTCAGAGAGTTGACAGTAATGACCGTTGGTGTGCTCTACGGGAAGAGGAGTCATGGGTACACGGCTACCCTGCAGCTGCTATCGGGTCACCACTGGTTTCCTAGCTGCTAATTCTAGGGACACTCTACCATTCCAATGCTCGGTAAATTCTGGCCACTGCATTCCCTCCCTGGACACTTGTCTTGCTCCTAGTCTTGGGTTTCATAATTTCATGGAAAGCGGCTCAATTGGTTTGAGTTTAACGTGATGGGATTTTGCATTGTGTATGCTTAATAATAAATTATGTTAGAGAACAAATCTATTAGCTAAAATCTAACTGAAATGGACTAACTCATAATTCCTTTGACTTGGAAGGCAGTTTAGATTATGGAACCAAAAACAATCGATACATATTTTTGATTTCTTGAATGATTTTGATTTTGATTTCTAGGATGAGAGTCTATGGGATTATCTTCCTCAGTTCAATCAGTGGCCCTTGGGGTATTTCCTGGTAAACCACTCTCCCCATAGGCCATGCCTAGAGTGTATTCTTTTTTTTTTTAATACTTTATTTTATTATATTTTATTTCATTGGCCACGCTGCAAGGCATGTGGGATCTTAGTTCCCCAACCAGGGATCGAACCTGTGCCCCCTCCAGTGGAAGTGCAGCGTGTTAACCACTGGACCTCCAGGGAAGTCCCTTACAGTGTATTCTTAGTGGATAACATCGTGCAAAGAGACAAAAATAGTATAATAAACAATGTTAATGTCTTTTTAATTGTTATCAGTCCTTATTGTGTACGCCACAGAGGATTGTTTTTGAAATCAAAGGATAACTATTTCTAATGACAGAGATACCAAATACCAATAGGGTGCAGTGTCTCTACATATTATTTGGACTTCCTGATTTAATAGTGTCCATAGTGGGACATATAATTATCCCATGATATTTACCCAGTAGGACTTTTCCACTTGAGGCCCACACTTGAAACTGTAAACTCCTTATTACACGGAAATCCAGATGGTAATTGCCCTGTTAATAATAGATTTGTATCAATCCATCTTTTATCTAGAGAAAAAAAATTTTTAACTACGGAACTATGGTTAGAATACTTATTAAAGCATAAAGGCACATATCCTTGATTGTCTTCAGATATAGATAGGTTTGAATAGTTAAGGTTATGACAATAGAAATGTATAAGGCATTTTAGAGAAAAATGTGTAATAACCTGTGTGTTTTTAAGCCAATATTTATTTGGTTGTTATACATGGTACAGAACACTGCATTTGCTACTTTGCATGAAAGACTTCAATACAGGTGACAAATTCTTTGACTTAAATCCATGATTTCTTTTAGTATTATTTCAATAATATCCTTCTGTGCATCTTTTAACTATCAGTTCGTAAATGTGCATCTTTATTTACATAATGGGGTCAGACAACTTACTAGAAAGTGTATCGTTATATTAGTGGATTAAGAGAGTTATTACACCTCACTGAAAAGACATTCATAGATATTTTTAAATTGCGAGGGAAATTAAATAATTGACACTAAGATGCCTATTTTAAGTAATAGAGAAGTAAGGAAAAGTTGCCTTCAAGCAATAGGATAAGATATAAGAAATTAGGAATTTCTTCTCCTTAATGTGTTTTTTGTTTTTTTGTTTTTTGTCTTTTTTAAATTTTTCACTGCCTTGGGCCTTCCTTGCTACGTGCAGGCTTTCTTTCTTTTAGTTGTGGCGAGTGGGGCCACTCTTCATTGTGGTGCGCGGGCTTCTCATTGCGGTGGCTTCTCCTGTTGCGGAGCACAGGCTCTAGGTGCGCGGGCTTCAGTAGTTGTAGCATGCGGGTTTCAGTAGTTGTGGCTCTTGTGGCTTGCAGGCTATAGAGCGCAGGCTCAGTAGTTGTGGTGCACAGGCTTAGTTGCTCCACGGCATGTGGGATCTTCCCGGACCAGGGCTCAAACCTGTGTCCCCTGCATTGGCAGACGGATTCTTAACCACTGTGCCGCCAGGGAAGACCCTCCATAAAGAGTTTTAAATATATATATATATAATGACTGCATTAATTTCTGTGAATTGAAAAGAATAGACTAGAGGAACTGCAGATCATTCCACAATTTAAAACAAATTTAGAATCCTTTTTAAATAGATATAGTCAATATTTCTTCTGTAAAATCAGATTCAAAATATCAACAGAATCCACTTTACCTTGGAGTTAATTGAACTGGTATTTACATTTTAGGACAATTATTTCTCATTTGCCAAGAAGAGATTGAGGCTTGGTTTTCCTTCAATAATGTCTTCATTGGGCATTGAACTTGACAAGTATTTATAAAACTACCAGTGTTAAGGGGACACAAAAACATGTCAGCCGTTACTCCTGAGTAGAACTAATTTTATTTGCTCCCAGCTCTGTCCAGGAGGTTAGGTTCTTGTTTAGATAAAACATCTCTAGAGTGAAGAAGAACTATCTGTTAGGTTTTACAAGCTTAGAACAAACATTAAATATTTTTCATTTTGCATCTGTACATATGAAGTGATATTCTAAATCATGTGTTATTTACCTGGGGCTTTCTTTAATATTTCATGAACTGTAATTCAGTTTAAACAATAAAAGAGAGCAATTGGGAGAACACAGTGGCCAAAACTTAGATGAAGCCTTATGTTCAAATTCTGTTTTTTGAGACTATCCTGAGCTCATCTGTCAGTTTGTTGTGGCCTTTATTAAGCTGGAAATTCTAAGAGTTGAGTTTTACATTAATTTTACCTTTATTGTGAGTCATAATTTCATCTTTCTCTTTATTTCTAAATATCCTCTTCACATATTGAATTTTTAATTTCTTTAAAGTCAAAAGCCAAGGCTCTTCTCAGTATTGCATTTGTGCTATATGGGCTACAAATTAAATTTCACGTTGTATTTCATGGTGCATTATCATTAGAAGCAACCAAAGAGAACCTACCTTTGCATTCAACTTAAAGTTCATAAAAGCCTTTGCAATACTAAATTAAAATTATAGATTTCATCAGACATTGCAAAGTGCAGAGCAATAGAGAAGTGTTAATTTTTAGGTTCTATTTGTTAATAGATATACACCATTATTAGTATTATTGTATCTTTCATGTTACTATAAAGCAGTGGATTTCAGCCTTGGCTACACGTTGGGCAACTTTTAAAATATATTAATGCCTGGCTGCACCACCTGAGAATATAACTGTTCTGGGAAAAGGTATGGGCGTTTCAGTTGATCATTTTGAAAGCTCTCTAACTAATTTTTAATAGATATCTCAGGTTTTATCTGCTTATGGCTCTAACAGTAGACAAGCCAAAAAGCAAACAAACAAACAAACAAAATTATTTGAGAACAATTGCAAAATATAAATTCTTACCCCACTTATCATCCATGTTCCTTGGAAATTTTGCTTAGATATTCTTTACTTATCAACTTTCTCATTATTTGACAGTGGTAATTAGGTAAAAATCGTTTGTACCATCTGCAGCTTCTTTTTCTGAATAACTGTGTTTTTACTGAGTTGCTTGCTTAGTTTAAGCTCGTTATGCCAAAATGTATTTATGTGAGGACTTTACTTTCTGTCTACTTTGCACAGCACCAGACTTCTTGTCTATTTACTTTATATCCTTATAAGAGCAGAATGCTTGAAAGTACTTTTAGCTTCGAAGAGTTCTTTTGAAAGTTATGTGATTACCAAGCAACCAAAATTCTTTGCATAAGCACTCATTAGTCCTACCAGCATTTCTCTTTCAAATATAAATGTTAATCTTCGAATAGTGACTTCCATGCACATTTTGGCTTCAGGCTTCAGGATAAATCCCTGTGCCTGTAGCAAAATCTTTGTCGGGGATGGAGCAGAGCATCCAAGGAGCAACCAGGAATCACCAGGGAGCCCTCTGATTCCAGGTGTCCTCTTAGGAGAAGTAGGACAGTATCGAACAAAACTCCCCAGAGATGCAAAAAGTTGCAGGGTCACAGATATGGCCTTTTTAATTTGAAATACGAACACGGTTAAGATGAAATTCCTATTGAGGAAGATTAGAATATATTTCAGAATATATTGCTTTAATTATATATATATATATAATTTTCTCATCTTTATTCAAAACAAATACATTTAAATACTAATTTTGAGTGAATCCATGAGAAAAATACCTAAAAAAAAAATACTGCGTGGTTCCTACCCCTTGACATTTTGATTTAATTGCTCTGCATGCAGCCTGGGCATTGGTACTTTTAAAAGCAACCCACGTTATTCTCACATACAGCAAAATTTGGGAACCATTGCTTTAAATCTTACCCAGCTTATTGAATTAGAATCTCCAGATGGGGGTGGGATCTTATAGTTTTCATTTTAAGAAGCACTTCAGATGATACTTATACACACTAAAGTTTGATAACCACTGGCTTTACTATCTGATATTTTCTTCCAAGAAATTTTGTCTCTACTATTTGACGATTTTGTCCTTGCCTATGTGGTTCGTGTTTTAGGTAAAAATATGGCACTATTTTTTTTTCTAATTTAACCACCATATGTGTTTATTTGCTTTGTGTAGGTTCAGGCATATACTAGGCATTCCTGTTTCCACTGACTTCTCCAATAAGACTGAGATAGTATGGTAGAGCAGAAGTGGTTTGTAATTTTACATATGCTACTAAATCGCTTGGCAGTGTTTAATCAATAACTGAGGTGTAGGGGTAAGCTTCTTAAACTCTATCTCAGAACATTTAACATTCTGACAATTACTCTCTGTCTAGCCTTGGGAAGGTTACTTAATTGAGCTTTCTTCATATGTGAAATGGTGGTTTTTAATATTGGTCTCTTAGGTTTGTGATTTGGATAAGGCAGTAATACATGGTAGTACTGTGTAATTTGCAAAGTGCTATGCAGATTTTAGGTATGGCTGTCTATAGGTTTGCAAAATTAGGAAGTTTCATTTGTAAGGTCATTTCCATTTCGAAAATCTGTGATTTTTCACTTCACTATGTCCAACACATTATTTGTATCCCCCCCGAACAATTTATACAAGGAAGGTGGTCCAAGTGTGTTCTTCATTGATTATGTGGTTTAGAGTGATTAAATAATTCAAGAAAATAAAGAAATTTGGAAATCAAAAGAATGACTTAGTATGAATCTTTGATCCAACACTAAGAATTTTATATTTCTTTCCACATTTCCTTGTGTTTTTTTTTGGTTGTTGTTGTTTTTGTTTTTGTTTGTTTCCTTTGTTTTGGTGAGGGGAGTGAGGGAAATTTTTGTATTCTTCCTTTGTCCACCTTTCTGCAAATTACGTTACAGTTGGGAGAATGTTAGAAGCACCCAGTGCTTAAAAACAATTACTATTAAAATACATATTACTGAAAAAAATGGATGGTTGATTTAATGGGATAGTTTGGATTGTTTATTTTAATAGTATTATTGTTTGTATTTTGTTTTGAAGCACGTAATGATGAAATATTCTGGTTTTCTTCTTAAATGCGATAAAGAGCAATCCTACTTATTTTCACAAAGAACACTGGCAGGCTATACCCAAACATTTTGCTACAAACTTTTCTGAAATGTGAAGCTGATCCATGTTTGGAACCTAAAAGATTTTATTGGTCCCAGCTGGCAATAAATTGAGAACTATTCCTTAGATCTCTAATTACTTTGGTGGTTCATAGTATACTCATAGAGGTCTGTATTGACTTTCACTGCATGTTTTTTAATATGCAGTGTAATTTTTTTATTGATAAAAAATGTGAGCTCAGATGTTTTATCTTAGCATAAAGTAATTAATGAACCAAGAATATAAGATTTATTGAAGTTTTGTGGGTTCTTCCCATATAAATATAAGATTACTTTGTTATAAAACATATTAAAGTTCACACAGTCCCCATAAATGCAATCTGTCAGTATTTTACATAAGATCTATTTGATATACCTGATTTATTCAATCAGAATAGATAGGGGGGGGGGAGACAGAACAGCTATAGATAGAATAAATAGAGAGGGAACCTCGTTAGCTGGCACAGAAACTTTAACTTAATTGATAATTAAGACTGAAATAAGATCAAGAATAACCTGTACTTGGGCAACCAGATGTTTTATTTTTGCAATGTATATACTTAGAATGCCGTAGCATGGCCCCGGCTATAAGAAATGAGAATGTAAAACAGGAGGTCGGTCAGAGGACAGGACTGGATGAGTATTTTGAGATTGCCAACATTAAGATGAGAGACAGAGACAGAGACCAAGACAGTGACAGAGAGATGGTGAGAAGGAAAGACATTAAAAAAACATTTAGCTCAATGGCAGCATGATTAGAATGAATCCACTGTCTTCCTAAATGACTACTTAGACAGGCAACATTCATTTGAACATAGTCTTAAAAAACACTCTCATTAACTGTATACCAAAATAAAGAAAGAAAAAATATAAAACCTTTCAGATATCTTCTATGTTACAGGGAGTTAAGCAAGTCAAAATAAGTTCTTGTCTTTTTTATTGAGTCAACACCAATGAAACATGTATTTCTGAAGACCAACATGTGCAATTTTCATGTTCAGATTTTTGACTTTATACAGAGAAATGTGTTCCCTCACTCACTCACCAAATATTTCTTTATATTTTATATATTTATGAAATTACTACGTGTCAGACACTCTTCATAGTGTTGAGGATACAGTAGTGACCAAAATAGGCATACGTCACTGTCCTTATGACCCTTGGGTCCTAGCGAAGAGTTGTATGTGTGCACACAGGGTGTGGGGAGACACCAACTCCAGGGGAAGATCAGAACTGAAGTTGTAAGGTTTATCGCCAGTGCAACTGATTTACGACATGCTAGAAGAGTGTTGTACATTTCTTTTACTATTTTCATAGTTGTTGTCTAATTCTACCTTTCTTTTTAATAAACTTGGAAAGCTTTAATATATCTCTGTGAAGTCATATTTGGTTTTGCAATGCTTTATGTTTCTCTTGGAGTCAAAAAGTTTGTTATCTAAGTTGATCTTGGCTGGGTTAATTTAGATGAAGTTTGTTTAAATATTGAATATATTGAAAAAGAAAAAAATAAATTTCACACACACACACACACACACACACACACACACACACCCCACCTCCCTAGGAAGGCTGAGTAGAAGCAACACTATTTATCTTCAGAAAAGTTTATTGCCAATCTAAAGAGCAAATTTGAAACTTTCTTATTTTGAAATGATAAGAGAAGCTGAATATAGATTTATTGTAAATGATTTAAAGTACAGTTCTTTGTCACAATTAACATAATTCTTTCTCTTGCTTCCAAATGTCTATATGCCATTGTAGTTAAACTTTGATTCTTCCTGTGGAACCAGCAACAAATATTTTCTGCCTAGTCCGTGTGTGGCTTGTGAATATGACTATTATTTATAGGAATGTTACATGTTTACTTTGGCTCGATCAAAATTAGCAAGAAAGTTATGGTACCAGGATATCTTAACCAGTGTATTTAGGTCTCTAACTCATTTCTCATATATGACTCTTGTGCTGGTAAAATTATGAACCTTGATTCTTATATATTTATTTGTGCCTTATCACCTTGACATCTAGGAGGTTTTGAGGGACTAACTGCCTTCTACAATACATTTCCAGTCCTGTTTTGTCTTGAATTGTCTGTAATGGAAAGAAAGAATTACATCCCATGTGGTTGTTCCATTGAGAACAGAGATTTTAAAGTACTCAGTTCTTTGACCAGATCTTTCTTTGAAGTCCTACTTTATGACAAATGATACTCAGTCTTATTTTAGTGTTGAAAATAATAATATATACTACCTACTACTTAGCACGTATAAGTGGGTCTTTGGAAAAACCTTTTGACTTCATTTAAGGAATCAATAGTGAATTAATGAAAAGGCTTTATCTGTAGTAGTGCATATCTGTAACCGTGGACCACCTGTATTTGTCATCCTTTTGCTTATTGTTTGATTAGGAATGTCTCATTTTGTTTGTTAAAGAAGACAACTTCAAGTTACCCACATTCCCAAATGCTTAGATTATAACAATGCTTTGATACAAATTTGGAAAGTATCTGGAGATCAACACGGTGATGTGATAATGGGCCATTGCAAAATTGAATGAATGAATTTTGCAAAATCAGAGAGATTGTATATTTAATAAAGATGCACTATCAAAATTTGCTAGGAACACTTTAGCATTTCAGTTCAAGTTCCAATATTTTACATCTTTCTACCTGAGTCATACTCTCACTTGGAGGTAATTGCTTGATCAGTAGGGAAATATATTATTGGTTTGAGAAATAAAATAGCTAAGTGTTAACTTTTGAATAGCACTACATGTGAATTAGGACTATGATCTTGTTTGGATGGAACATTCCATTAAATTTCTTGAATTTATGTCAGGATATAAGAAAGTGCATTCATCAGCTTAGGTGGTTTGTTTACTTCTGCATTCAGCATAATTTTGGTTTCCCCAAGTCTACAATTAAGCATCAAGACACAATAACAGCCTTTGAATTTTAATGGCAATTGGCAGGGTGCTGAATTGTAATTAAACCAGTGGATTTGATGAATTACTTACAGATTTAAACTGTGTGCAGACTAGCCAACATAAAGCAAATAGTCTATGGTTTCCTCTATTGATGTACATATATCAGTAGTCCTATATATACTATATAGTCCTATATGTACTGTATATACTATATCATCCTTTAAAAAAATGCAAGTATCTCACGTATTTGAACAGCTTTTAAGAGACTGCCTTCCAGTTGTCCAGTTATAAATTAGCTAAACTTACATACTGTATTTTTTTCTGGAGAACAGGAATCCTACTTCCTCATCTCTATATCCGCAAGCATTGAGTAGTTTATGCCCGTAGTAACTATCCAGTCAATACAGCTGAAAATGTTTCTTAAATGGGAATCCTGCTTCTTTTCTCTCACAATTAAAAAGAAAAGTATATATAAAATAACAACAGACCTGCTAAATATTTGTCTTTATGGGCACTTAACACACAAAAGTTCTCCATTCTGAAAAGTACTTCTGTATAAAGATAGTTTGAGAATCAAGGCTGCATTTATATTTTAAAAACAAATAAGCTTTTGGGCTTCCCTGGTGGCGCAGTGGTTGAGAGTCTGCCTGCCAATGCAGGGGACACGGGTTCGAGCCCTGGGCTGGGAAGATCCCACATGCCGCGGAGCAACTAGGCCCGTGAGCCACAATCACTGAGCCTGCGCGTCTGGAGCCTGTGCTCCGCAACAAGAGAGGCCGCGATAGTGAGAGGCCCGCGCACCGCGATGAAGAGTGGCCCCCACTTGCCGCAACTGGAGAAAGCCCTCGCACAGAAACGAAGACCCAACACAGCCAAAAATAAATAAATAAACAAAATGTGGGGTTTAAAAAAAAAAGACAAAACAGTGAAGCAGATATTATAGAATATATTTTAAAAACAAACAAACAAAAAAACAAATAAGCTTTTAATGCCATGCCTATTCAGGACAGTGTGAGAAACGGGTCTGTGTACCGTGTGAAAGGGTTCTATCTTCTCCCCAGACTGGCCTGACTCAGCCATCCTGAGTGGGAGCAAGGATGGGAAACCACCTCTGCTACAGCCAGGCCCGAACCCTGATCCCGGGACGGCAAGCCACTGCTTTCTGGCAGCAGTGCCAATGAGCCTGGGCAAAATAATTATTCATTTATTAATACTTGCATGCAATTGACCAGAATTAGTGAAAAAAAGCACAGGAGAACAGCAATATTGAGAAGTTCTTTATAAGAATGTAGATTCCAAACCATTTTATGAATAACTCCAATCTTTCTTCTTTATCTTAATTTTTGTGATAGAACTCATCTCACAGGACTCCTGCAAGCTTCCCTCAGGGACTCTTGTGGCTCCTTTTCATGCTGTTTACTTAGAAGTGATATCACTCACATGTGGACTCTAAAGAAATGATACAAACTAACTTATTTACAAAACAGAAGTAGACTCACAGACATAGAAAACAAACTTATGGTTACTAAAGGGGAAAGGGGAGGAGGGATAAATTAGGAGTTTGGGAGTGGATACACACTACTATATATTGTATAAAATAGATAAGCAAGGACCTATTTTATAGTACAGGGAAATATATTCAATATCTTGTAATACCTATAATGGAAAAGAATCTGAAAAAGAATAGATATATGTGTATAACTGAATCACTTTGCTATATACCTGAAACTAGCACAACATTGTAAATCAACTATACTTCAATTAAAAAAAAAAAAAGAACCTGAAAGAGAAAAAAAAATGAACACACTTTTTCTCCTCATAACGTCATGATCATGAAGCAGCGGTCTCATTTCCAGGGTACACAGTAGTCGGAGAAGGTAGTATGATTTTGGTCTCGGCTGCTACCTTAAGTCTACTTGCTTTTACTTCCACTCTATTCTTCTATTCTTCCCATGGCTTTTGTGGTTAAGAGATGCCCACCATTCTGTACCTCATCCTGCCCTCTCTTCTTGTTTTGCCTCTTCTGCAAATACCAGCTGATCTCTACAATTTCTTCAGAAATCACTCACTCAACCTTCTTCTTCCTAGATTTAATGACTTCCCTTCCCTGCAAACATCTAAATTCCCCATCTGAACAATACTGCCTGTATTAGTTTCCCAAGGCTGCTGTAACAAATTACCACAAACTTGGTGGCTTAAAACCACAGACATTTATTCTGTCACAGTTCTGGACTCCGGAAGTCTGATATCAGTTTCACTGAGCCAAAGTCAAGGGATTCATAGGGCCACGTTCCCCCGGAGGCTCTAGAGAAGAATCGATTTCTTGCCTCCTCTGGTTTCTGGTCGTTGCCAACATCTTTTGACCTGAAGTCACATCACTTCAATCTCTGCTCCATGGTCACATTGCCCCTCCTCTCTGTGTGCATCAAGTCTCCCTCTGTCTCTCTCCTACGAGGAGGCATATGACGGAGCTCAGTTCTTACCCAGATGATACAGTATAATCTCCCCATGACGAGAGCCTTAACTTAATCACGTAGGCAAAGTCTGTTTTTCCTTATAAAGTGGCATTTACCAATTCCAGGGATTAGGACCTGATATCTCTGATGACCTTTACTGGACTTACTGTATTGCCCAAGCAAACACTGCCATGCCCAGTGTGGGAGACTTAATTTCTACCAAGCCTTCACTGACAGCGCTGGAGTGCTACCCATTTCTCCATAATCCTGCAGATTTTACTCTAGTGCAGACCAGCCTTTCTATTAGAGTTTGGCAACGGAATGCACTGATAATTGACCTTATTTTAATCCAGGAATTGATCATCCAACTTTCTACCTACTTAACAGGTGAATTGAGGCAAAGATCTCATTACAGTAAATAAAGAAATGCTTATTAAATGAGTAAATGAATGAGTTAATTGCCAAATCCAGAAAATTCTTGGGACACCAGAGACACTTTCTGTCTCCTAGGGAAATCCACTTTTTAGTGACTTAGGATCCCAGGTTGATCTTGGACTTGCAGAATCTCCCTGTACGTGCATGGCAATGCCCCTGAATCCAAGTTCTTCCTTTAAAGAGCCTGGGTTTTCTACAACAGGAAATCTTTAGGAAGCATCCTATGGAAGATGCAATTACAGGAACATCTGGTAACTCTCTCTGTTGAGAATTCAATAGTAACCAACGTATATAGCACTTACTCCATGTCTAGCTCTCTTCTAAGTGCCTGACATATTAGCTCACTTAATTCTCACCAAACCATGTGAGGTGGTGGAGGAGGTAGAATAATGCTCCCCTTCAAGATGTCCACATTCTAATTCCCCAAACCTGTGACCGTGTTACCTTACATGGCAAAAGAGACATATCATATGTGATTAAGGACCCCAAGATGAGAAATCCCAGATTATCCAGGTGGACTAAGTATAATCACAAGAATCTTCAAAAGTGGAAAAGAGAGAAGCAGAAGAGGAGAGCAGCGTGATGTGATGATAAGGACTTGACTGCCCTTACTGGCTTTGGAGATGGAGGAAGAGGCCACAAGCCGAGGAGTGCAGGCAGCCTAGGAGCTGGAAAAAGCAAGAAGACAGATTATCCCCCCTAGAGTCTCCAAAAGAAAAAACAGCCCTGTTTGCACCTTGTCTCATCTCTGCTCCTCTTCCCCTTCTGTCCTTCATCATAGCAGTTTCTCCTTACTGCTAGCTCCTCCCCAGTCCTTACAAGAGATACAGTTCTACAAGATGCCTACAAGAGCCTCTTCCAAAATAATGATGATGATGATGATATTGACGTGGAGGAAAAATTAAATGGTGATGCTATACTTCTATGTAGCTATTGTTTGCTTTCTCAGGTTTCTACTATGGCCACTATTTTATTTCAGGTACCACAACTCTGCAGTAAGCAGGCATATACATTTTACATGGAAGAGAACTAATGCTTAAGGAGATTCAGTAGCCTGCCTAAGACCCCCCCCCCCACCACAGGGAGTAAGAGGTGGCAATAAGGACCACTTGTTCTTCGCATCCAGCCCCTTGTGCTGCAATGAAAAAGGCAAGCGTTTTGAAGTCTGTAAACCCGGTTTGATTCTAAGTCAATATTTAAAGATCATGGAAACATCAGTTAACTACTTTAAGCCTCATTTAAAATACTTTCAAAATGAAGATAAAGATCCCACCTTGTGTATTTGTTATGAGCATTAAATAGGGTAATGCACTGAAACGTTTGCCTCGTAGTAGACGTTAACTGAATGTTAATAGTTTTGGAAATCTTATCCTCTAGAGGATCTAGAATCTCCTGTGGGTTAGTGATGGCGCCGTTCAGACGAGGCAGTTATTTCTGAAGTTCTTCCAACCTCGAAAGGTCCTGGTGTTTACTTTAGCCCCGGGTCATCAGTTTCCCTGACAGACCACAGATGTTTTTATGATGCCGGAAATGGGTTTTAGTTAGGGTAGA
The DNA here is from genome assembly GCF_949987535.1 of Balaenoptera acutorostrata. NCBI lineage: Eukaryota > Metazoa > Chordata > Mammalia > Artiodactyla > Balaenopteridae > Balaenoptera > Balaenoptera acutorostrata. The sequence continues at coordinate 9,276,682 of NC_080081.1, forward strand.
CTCTTATTTGTTTCCAATACCTCCAGAACAATTGAATAGTAAACACTCTGAAGAGTGTTTGGCAGTGCTGACTGGTTAATGCACTCTTAACTGGTATAAGAAATGTAACTCACTACTTTTTAAACCACTATTAAAATAGTTGTTTTCAGGCTCTCATTGTTTGTAAATATATAATTTCTATTCTCTCTCTTATTGTGGTTGGCATTTCTTTATAAATTAAACAGAGGAGAACCCAATGATAGCACCTTGTCATATTACATGGAACTGATTTTGCAGAGCTTCAGTCAAAGTTGTTATCTCCCTGCTCTTTGACACCTGCATTTTTAAAGGTGGTTCCCTCACAGGGATGTATAAGAATCAGGCTGGCTGTGAGCTAGCTGGTTCTTTTTCCAACTTAATTCATTTGTGCTTTCTGTAAAGAGTTTTGGATGGAAATAATATTATTCCTTAATTCTTCTTTTTTTTTCTTTTTGATGTCAGTGCCCACCTGCAATTAGATCTGTGTCTCAGCCCAGGGATAAATAGCAAAGCTTTGAATTTGGAAGCGCCAGGAACACAGCAATTCAGACCCTGAAGGGCAGAGACCACAAATGAGCTTCCTTAACCTTGACTTAGTTGCCGTCAGGAGTTTCTATTGCCCACTGTGACTCTGGTAATGCGTTTCCACTGAGAAGACAGGAAAGGTATGACAGGAAAGGTATTGCTTCCACTCTCTGACTTCCCTTCCTGAGTGTGTATGTAAAAATAAATGCAACAAAAGCAAATCAGTGGAGATTTCTTTAAAATGTGTTACTTCTTTTTTTTTAAGCCAGAGGTATTTTTATCTCAACCCAGCAAGCATAATTGGAGTAAAATTAGAGCATGTAAGGAATTGAATTAATCCATGGATTAAACCTGTCCATTCAGGATAGCATGGCTATTACGGATCTAATCTAAAATGCAGCGCTAGCCGTGTGCCTGTGTAAAGCTCAGTGCACTGTGCTGAATACTAAGGATACCGGACCTCCTTGCAATCCTCAGTTTGGAAACTTCATGATAACATTGATTACCCAGTAAACTCAGAAACAGTTATTACGAGTCATGCTTGTCCTCGTCTCCTTGCCAAAAAAAAAAAGTCTGTTTTATTTTTAAAGTCTTTGAAGTAGCTCTAGGAATTGTTCAACAGTTAATGAGTGTCATACAGTGACAACAACAGATGAATGTGTTCATTTTAAATGGTTTGGAGGATCTAGTGGGGATATTCAGTTCTCAGTGAACAGCTTCCAAGTCAGTCTTATTTAAATGATTTACTGTACTGTGTTTGAATCAGCCATGGAGGAGCAAAACTGTTGGCATTTTGGACACATTGAGGTTCGCTAATTGACATGCATAGGTAGTGCAACTACTGCATTAAAACAATTGCAGATCATCTCATTGTGGCTTTAATCTTTTAAAAATAGTCATAATATTATACATATATGAGATACACTGTGTAATATATGTAATGTGTTTCATTTATAATATACAAATGATTTATTTAAACGAGTTATACTTGGGATAGGAGAATAGAGGGGTAGATTTCATAATAATTCAGACATGAACTGAAATCTGTATTTTTGACATTCCTAGGGTGAGCCTACCACACTGCCACATTTTTTTTAGTAAATAGTCAAATTTGCAGGTGATTTGTTTAAGTTCATCTGTAATGATTTGGGTTAATGTCTCTGAGCACTTGAGGGTGACATAATAGTAAAGATCTATATTGGCTTGATTTAATCAATGCAACTAAAGTGAAACATTGTACCTTGGTGTTACTACAACTAAGTATGCAGTGATTATTTTCATATTCCATAATTAAGGTTACCATGAATGGTCTTAAACTCATAGGCAATCTGAGTTGTACAAAAGTCTAGGTTAAAGCATACTGTTTTCATTGTTCAATTTTTCTTTATAAATAAGCTACACAGAAATAATTGGAATAATGAATGTAAGTTCATATTTTCACAGATATTTTCATACATATCTTATGAAGAGATTTACTCTTTCTGGAGATTGAAGGAAGTGTAGAAAACACCCGTAGGAGAATTTATGGGAAAAAAGCCTTAGATGGCTATTAATAAGAATTATACATTTTTAAATATAAATACAAAAACACATTTCATTTGAAATGCCAAACTACTGGAACAGTGGGAGATTGATACAACATTTTATGATCCTTAATTAATTAAGAGTTGAATACTTATTAATGTTTGTATTACCTCTGGTAACTGTTTTGTCATCAATACCAAGCCGTCTGCATTTTAAATGTAAAGGACATCTTCTAGTGCTATATAAAATTTGTTTTTTAAAGATGACATCATTTACTTAAAAATGAGCAAATGAAATGAATAGCATTTCACAAAAGAGAATATCCAAATAAGCAATAAGCTTATGAAAAGCCTCTCAGAATCATTACTTATCAGAACAATGTAAATTAAAATGATAAAGTGATGCCTCTTGTCTGACTTGAACGGCTAACATTAAAACGATTGAGAATACCAAGTGTTGACAATGACATAGAACAACAGCAAAAAGCCCACTTTCATATATTGCTATTGGGATGCCAACTGGTACAACCATTTAGGAAAGCTTTTTGACAAGGTCTACTAATGTTAAACATACTTATTTCTTAAAGAATAGCAATTCCATTCCTGAGTATATAGCCAAGAGAAAGGAATGTTTATTTATAATAAAAAGATGTGTATGAAAATGTTAATAGCAATGTTACTAACAATAGCCCCAAACTGGAACAACCTAAATACCCATCAGAAGTAGAATGGATAAATAAATTATAATATATTCATATTATAGAATACCACACAGCAATGAAACTATAAACTCACTGGAATACGGATAGATCTCACAGACATAATAAGAAGCAAAAGAAGCCAGACACTAAAGGGTACATCCTGAGTGATTCAATATATATATGAAACTGAAAATCAGGCAAATCTAGTCTTTGATGATAGAGGTCACAATGGTAATTACCTTCAGGGAGAGATTATTGATTAGAAGGGGGCACAAGTGAGCCTACTCAGGTGCAGAAAATGCTTTATATCTTGGTCTGGTAGCTGTGTGTGTATGTATGTTTTTATATATGTTTGTATTTAGTGTATGTGTTGTGTCTGTGTATATGCTTGTGGTACATGCATGTGTCTATGTGCATGTCTGTGCGAGTCTGTGTTGTGTGTATGTGTATATATGTGTGTGTGTATAATGAATCTGTAGACAAAACTTATTATTTGGATGCTTTAATATATGTAACTTATATTTCAATAGAAAGAAAAAAGAGGGAGTAAACATGACCTAAAAAGCACTTTCAATGTTCCTTTTCACAATCACCCTTGCATTGCCATAGCTTCTTTCTTCACTTATATGAAAAAAAAAATGACCTGACTACATTTTGATAAGTTTTGGTATGGGAAACAGAGTATTTTTTTCAAAATTCAAATTCAGATTTCCTTCTAAAATGTTAACTATGATTTTGCTATGATAGCTCAACTCAGAATCACAAACTGAACACCAAGTCCTCACCTACCCCTTGGATATATTAATTTTGGTCCTATTTCATAATTTTAACTTTATTATTAGTCAATGCTTACTTTATTCTAATTTATTTTCCCTAATTTTTAATAGCAAAAATATTAAAACCTTATAGGACTCATCTATTGGCCACCGGTGCTATACATAAAGAAACCATGTTGTTTTAAATAGTCTATCTGCTGAAAAGTGCTATTTTTTCTTATACAGTCTCATTACAGAACATACGTCTTCTATTGACATAATGTGTTTTGTCAAGCATCAGAAACATCCATCCACTGATAAATTGCAGCTGCTGTCTCTCTGACATTTTATATCCTTTGGGGCCAGTGAGCATCTCCCACTGGCATGTCCCTTGGTAGTTTTATATTGGAGTAATTAATTCTCATCTTAAATCTTTTCACCTGCTGTCAGCCAAGAACTAGCTATGAAAAGCTGATTTGCCAAAATTTGTAGACTTTCGATGACAAAAGTGATGAGTGTACTGTTGAGTCTCAAGTTCTCTCCTTTTTTCTAATTATACACCTGTGTCCTGGCACAGCCGTCAGTCACACACATCAAGGGGGGCGTCCCCACATCTGAGGGACAAATGAATGTCTACAAAGCAAGGATTTCAGGTCCCCAGATGGAAGATGTAAAGGCATGTTTTCTCTCTGACTGTAGTTGATCTATCATGTCTCTTCATGAAAAGCTTAAAAATCCATTATTATGATAGATTTGGGCACGAATGGAGGACACTACTAGAAAAGATGTAGATACCTGCACCGTTTCCAATGTGCCAGTCTAAATTAAGCAGATCATTGGGTTTGCAGTTTACTTGAAATATTCAATTTCACATTCTTATTTTAAGTACCAGAATTATAGACCATATTATTCCTTGCCTATTTGTCTGCAATATAGATTAACTTTTAAGTTATTGATATCTAACTTTAATGATAGGAAGATAGTTATTTCTTTACTAAAACACAGATTTCTTTCTTCTTCACCCCAAGTCCTTGGACTTACTTTTGATGTAAGCCTTCCCACTGCTACCCACAGCTCTCACAATGGGCCTCTGGGCTAATGCATGTCCCCTTCTGGGTCTTTCAGTTGAGTCTATTTGATTTTTCTTAAGAAAAATAACTGCCTGTAAAGGAGGGATCTTGGCTGTTTTTCTATCACCCTTCTTCCTTCTCGTTGCCCTTCTCAATAATTTAATTTGTCAGGAATTAATTTAACACTTCAGTTAATGTAAGAGCTCCGAAGTACTAGATGAGTTTCTTAAACTCTGAGCTTTGCTTTCCTTTCCTTTCAGTTTGGGATAAGTACTCCCTACCTTATAGGCTTATTATGAGGAATAAATGGGTACAAAGCACTTGGCATAAGGTAAGTACACAACAAATGGCTGCTATCATGTTTCCAATTTGTTTTTAATTGATAACTACTCAAGATGACCCAGAGAGTAAGCCTCACAGGAAGTGAACTGAAGAAAGGATAAAGAGGTTATCCATCCTTTTGACTTAGAGTAACAGATGGGCAGTGCCTAGTCAAGGCAAAGTCGGGAAAGATAGGTAGACTGGAAATCCTATTAGTAAAAACAAATCAGGTAGGCTTAGCTCTACACAGGGATACTTATATTTTACAGGTTCATGTTGCACTTCCTTTGGTAAAATAGACCTTTGTTCATCTTACATTGATTAAGTTGTGTAATTCTCTGAAAGCTTATAAACAGTTCTAGAATGGCTAGAAATATAATTTATTGGGAAACGTTTTCGGTAGATTGCAATTCTGCCTAAGATACCTCTTCGTAAATATTGACGGAACTCTCCAAACGATCCAAACACTTAAGAGTATAGTTGTGATCCTCAAAAGAAGCCAAGAGGGTTTCAAATTGATGTTGTGGTGTGACAGGGACCCCACACACACACACACACTGTGACGGTCTTGTTTGAGTTGGACCACAGCACATACATGTATGTCTTTGTCAATGGCTTTTCACCAATATAAGAAAGCTAGAGGATTAACAGAAACTAGGATGGAGTGTATTATCCAAAATACCCTGTACAGCAGAGGGAAGACCTGCTTTGGCAGGCATCCAAGCTCAAGTCCTTTGGAAGCACCAAAGCTGACAGAGAAATGAATAGTTTGGTTGGGAATGATTTCTTTATCACAATTGCTAAGTTTGGGTTTGGTCCAGAAATATTTCCATCTAAAGAAATTTTAAGAAAATAACAAAAGAGGCAAAAACTAATCTTTCACTGCTGACACTCTGACACAGAATATTCTTAGTGGATTCAGGCTTTATTGAGCTTTCGAAGGTTTCATGTGGCCCTGGATATTTTTCCCAAGACAAAGGTTTTGGTTAGAAGCTGAAAAACAAGAGCATCTTCAAGTCAGGGTTCATGTCTTAGTCACCTTGACTTTTCAAGAGCCTTGCATACGGTTCCTAATGTATAATAAGCACTCAATAAATGCATCTTGGCTGAGGGATTGAATGAGCAAGTGAGTGAAGAATGATGAGGATGACCTACAATTTATTTAGATCGTCTATGTTCTATACATTTGTGCACGGTAACTAATTTTTTTACAGTCTCTGGTTCTCTCTCTTGTGTTGTTTTTATCACCAAGACCATAGCTGACAATCCTCTATGAGACCAAAGAGTTAAAGATGTTTCTCAGACTATTATGTTTGCTAGGCAAGTTTTACTATTTTCTCTATTTTACATAAACTCATGCTCATGCAAGAGCTAGATCCGGATGGCATCCAGGGTACTGATCAAGTTTACAGGAAGAAAGGCAGGCAGTGTAACTTAATAGAGCATCCTTATTCAGAACCTCAGAGGGTAAATTTAACCTCTTATTTCTCCAATTCCTTGCTAGTAAGAGGGGAAAAATGAATTCAAATGGAAAATAAAAGATTAAGTGTCTCTTCAAAGAAGATACTGCGAAACCAAGTAATAGCATTGGTAATGATGAAATTGTGTGTCTGAGGCTATAATGGACAGAAGGAAAGAGCGTAGCTTGTCTGTGCCTTGCTCTTCTGAATAATGTGTCATTTTTTAAGTATAGAAAAGTCCCAAATAATTAATCAGTGTTTACATTTTAGAGAAAATTTTGTATTTAAGATTTATTTTCTGTTTTTTAAAATTTATGTTTCAGGCACTTCAAAGCTTCTTTTGCTAGTTCATGAATTGAAAGAAAAACTTCACATCCATTGATTAAAGGATGGAACCAGAAAAACAAGGTGGGGGAAGGGAGTATAAACTTGATTATTAAATGAAGTGAGTGTGGCCTGAACATGGCCAGAATTCCAGATGCCCATTGAGAAACCAGGATCCTGAGAGAAGGTTATAACCATGGGTTAACTCATGGACCTGTTTGGAAGTAGCCACTTAAGTTCTTAGAATAATTGAACAAGAATGCTCTGTTCTTCCTCGTATGAAATTCTTTAAAGATGAGAGGAAGAAGCAGGTGAGATGTGACCTTAAACATCTTTCTTTGAAAGAAGATAAAATGATTTTACATAGTTTTTAAAAACTGCCCATTTAGTCAGAATTGATAAAGAATTTGAGTTTAGCAAAATAACAATTATACCTACTATTACAATCAAAAAAAGTTTCCTGTTATTAACAGTGATTATCTATGCATTGTAGGAATAGGGATAATTTAAAAATATACTTTCTATATGTGAATGTATGTCTTTTATTTTCTGATAAAAATAAATATTATAAATAGTACATTGGATTTCTCCGTTTTAACCTAGAGTTTTGAAATGAGACATCTATACAGTAGAATAGGACATATGAATGAGGGTATAAGAAGGTTAATGAAGTACAAAAATAGCATATTTTTCTTTATTAAAATATGCAAAAATCATGCTGAGACAGACTAAATTTTTTAATCCAGTCAAACTAAAGTACTGTTTATGCTCTGTAATTTTTTTCAAATCTCTGTAGCTTTAGGGCTTTTACATAATTTTGTCTTCATAAATGACATATCAAAATGGCGACCTGGGTAATTCTATCTTAGGGAATAAATTGATATTATGTCATTTGTTAGACAATTGTATCATTTCACTTATAGGTGTATTTTTAATTCCTTTCTTTTGCCATGCTATATAGGGGAGGGAGAGCAAGAAGTTCCAAAAGTCAAAGATGTATATGTCAAACAAAACTTTTAAACCTTAAATCTCCCTTTAGAGTTTCCCTTCTGTAGCTAAGAGACCTTATCGCATCTCTTGCTAATAACCCCCCACCCACCTGTCCGCACTACTCTCCTTAGTTTCCTTCTCAAGCCAGCCTTGACTTTTGCATACTCAGGTACGTGGAACCTTTTCCTCCCAGCTCACACCTAGTTTTTTTTTTTTTTTTGGAAAAGTGCTTAGGAAAAATCTACATAGGGAGTGTTACCCCAATGGCTATGTCATCCTCTTCCTCCAGCTGTAACTGGTTAGTATCTTGGGTGAGCTGCCTAGCAGACAAACACATCCTTTTTAAGTCAATGAGGGGAGGGAATTAACAATGTGATGTCCCTCATATGGCTTCATTCATCTGCTTTTGCCAAAGTGTCTCCAACATGCTCTTCCCTTGTCTCCAGCGCTTCTTAAAATATAAGGTTAAGGGCAGCCTCAAGTACCTTGAGTCACAGCCCTGGTAGCTGCAACAACACAAAAGAATTGCAGGTGGTTCTCTATGAGCTGATGGAGATTCTCTCTGATTAGCCCTCTGGGGTGCCGTATTGTTCAGTCCATGAGCATTCTTTCAAGACCTAAGACTTGCACACACTTCATAAACCTACCTTTCATCTTAAAATTACCTTCTGAGTACGTTTCCTCTATTGCCTTTCACGAACATCTGCCATTTGTTTCCCAGACTTAAGATTCACTCCACCCTTTCACCTCCTTACCACAACAATCCTATTACTGGACTTTCCCAAAAACATTGTTGCTTAATATAGACTCCCACCTTCACCTTCTTTCCACCAGCCCAAATATCAGGATCCAGATCTAGTAGGGAAATCAGTCTTCCTCTAACCCTCTTGTAGAGTTACACAACAACTCCATTCTTTCATCTGCTTGACATCCTGGGCTCTCTCTCCGCATTAGGAGATGCCCGCTTTGTTGGTATAAATGGTTATTGTAAGAATAACTGTCTAGGAGACTAATAAGTCTGTTTAGGTTTGTTTTTTTTTTTGTTTTTTTTTTTTGCTTGCTCATTATTTATAAATCAGATTGCTGATTGATAGTTATCAAAACCATTTTGGAGACACAAAGACTTATATGCAAAAGTTCATTGCATTATTATTCACAGTAAGTCCAAAACTGGAAGCAATCCAAATATCCATCAACTGGTGAATGGATAAACAAAATGCAATATATCCATACAGGGGAATATTATTCAACAATAAACATAAACACATTAAACATATTACTGATTCCCTTAGGTTAACCTCAAAAACATCATGCTAGGTGAAAAAGTCAGACCAAAAAAAACCCTAAATATTATATGACTCCATTTATATGAGATTTCAACAAAACACAAAATTATAGCCACCAAAAGCAGATCAGTAGTTATCGAGGAGCAGGTGTGGAAGAGAGGCTAGATTGTAAAGAGACCTGAGGAACTTATAGGGATGATGGAAGTGTTCTAAAACTAAATTGTGGTTATGACTGTATGATTGTTCAAATTTACCAAACTCATTGAATTACACCCTTAATGGGTAACTTTTGTGTTATATAAATTCTGCTTTTTGTTTTTTTTACAATTTACCTTTTCTTTTTTTTTCATTTATTTATTTATTTTTAACATCTTTATTGGAGTATAATTGCTTTACAATGGTGTGTTAGTTTCTGCTTTATAACAAAGTGAATCAGCTATACATATACATATATCCCCATATCGCCTCCCTCTTGCATCTCCCTCCCACCCTCCCTATCCCACCCATTCTGCTTTACTAAAAATGTTAAAAATGGTGTAGATACATTTTTTTAAGTCCTCAAAACTATACTTTTGCGTAGGTCTATTTTACTTTTTTTTTCAGATCCCCCTTCTTTGGACAGTGTTTCTTAAACTTGAATGCACACACAACTCACCTGGGAATCTTGCTAAAAAGCAATTCTAGGTCAATGGTTCTGGGGTGGGAACTGAGATTCTGCATTTACCAGCCCCCAGGTGATGCCTGTGTTTCTGGTGGGGGACCATGCTTTTGTAGGAAGTGTTTGGTTGTCTCTCCATTTGCTTGGCCTTTAAGCGTTACTTGACTTCCATTACAAATGAGCAGAAACATTCATCATTTCATCCGACAACTTATGGTATGGAAAGAACCTGTCTGATGATTAAATTCTGTAGCTATGTCGGTATGTAGGTCCTTCGACCTTTAAAATGTAAGTTGCTGCCTTGTACTGCTCTCAGTGGCCATTTAAATTAAGCCCAAAGATCATCTTATTTCCTCTGATTCCTCATCAAAGTCCTGTCGTTAAGATTGTTTTAGGAACAAGTGTCTCTGAGAATAGAGTTCTGAAGGAGTGACTTACCTACATACACTTTTCCATTAGAGGTAATATAACTCAAATACATGAAACTTTTATTTTAATTTTATTTATTTTTTTGAAGTATATTTGATTCACAATGTTGTGTTAATGTCTACTGTACAGAAAAGTGATTCAGTTATACATATATATATGTTCTTTTTATATTCTTTTCTATTTTAATTTTAAATATATCAGTTTCTAGAAGACTTTATACAGAGTCAATTTGAAATTCTTTTTTTCCTGACCAAATAGTGTTTAAGGTTCAGAGACCAAGGACATTGTAATGGTGACTTAGAGGGAAGGCATGGCATGGGACAAAGAACACTGGTCTGACGTTCAGGAGATCTGGGTGTGGCTGGAGGTTTTGCTACTGCCTGTATGTACTGCTGTGAGGATGGTATCACATCTTTCTTCACCTGTAAACTAAAAATGTTTTTGCCATGAACCTCTCCCCTTTGACAGTCTGTTAAAGCCTTTGGGCCTCTTCTAAGAAAAGCATTTTGAAATGCACAAAATAAAAGTCCATAGATTGCTAAGGAAAACAATTACATTTTTCAAAATATAAAAAATGATAGTGATGAGTTTTTTTCAAATTAACATATTAAATAAGATCTAGTGGCCAATCTAAATAGTGATGAGCGTAAGTATTTTGAGATCTCTGCAACTAATTACAAAATGAAAATACCTATACTTTCTATTAATAACAAAATGTTAGGTATGGATAATACCACCGTGGTTTGCTGCTTATGTGCATCGTGGAAGAAGATGTTAAAGTTCAGTAAAAGACTAATGACACGAAAGATGCATTCTTTCCCATTTTAGTTTGCAAAGCCTCTGTATCCTGTTCACTCACTGCTTGGGAGTCTGTGGTCCCCAGATGAAGTACATCTTCCCTAGAAACTCTCTAAGATCTCAACTTTACCAATTAACTGATGATGATTTGGGTAATAATATAAAGAGTTTCCAATCACGTAACATCATTAAATAATTCAGAATGCTATCACATATTTTCCAGAGAACAACCCTACTGGGGAAGATGAGTGTCTTTTAATCACTTTTGTTGTAGATGAGGGAACTTAGATAAAGTTGAAGTGGTTTAGCAGCCATATAACTAGTTAATGATAAATCGTTTGGTATCAGATCTAATAACAACCTCTGGGACCCTTTTTCATATCATCCCTCAATTTAGGAAATTAAATAACGAATTTACTTGTTCATCTTTCACTGTGTAATTCAGATAGTAACAAAATTACTTGTTAGAGACCTTCAAACTTGAGACCTAAAAGATAAGCTTCAATATTTAGGCCAATCCTTTCATTTTATGGATGAAAAAGGGAGGCTCATAGAAACTGTGTCATGCCCAAGGTCACACTGTTAGGAGATGGCCCAGGCTCTTCCAGTTTTGCCCTTCAGCACCTCGTCACGAAAAGGACAGGATTCAGAGATTTCTCTGAAAACAAACAAACAAAAAAGTCAGAAATATTTGAGAACAGGATACTTTGGAAACTGTAAAATAAGCATCCGTGTCTGTAGGAATGAACTGTGAACCAGCCTAAAGAAAGAGCCCCCTTGAGGGTTGGTTGGCGATACCCCAGTGTTGGAGCAGGCTTGGGGTGTGAGGAGGAGGCTGTGAGCAGAGATGAACAGAGCCGGGGTGAGAGAGGGCTGAAGTCCTGCGGACGCCCGCTAAGGAGCCAGGGATCTGGCCTAGATGAGTGGGAGATCCAGGGCACGGCAATGACGCGGTCACTGGTGGTGTTAGATTGCCCAGTAAGTATGCTGTATCTAATGCTACGAACAGCATGTAAAGTGAATTACGGTGTTGTTCACTTGAAATGAATTTTGGGAAGGAAAGAGCTGTGATTATTATAATACGTACATTTGGAAGATAATGATGAAGTGGGATTTTTGAAATCATGTCCTAGAACAATTGTGTACAATAACCAAAGGCCTATTAACTTATAAATACCATAGGTGTACAAAAATGATTAAGATGTGGATTCTGTTTTCCAGAAGTTTACAATCTAAATTAGTTAAGAGGTCAAACTCTTGATTCAAATACAGGCTCTGCCAACTCACTCCTAACTGACTAGTTGTCTGGCCTTCAGGAGTTTCTTCCTCTACAGAACATGGATCACAATGGAAACACCTTATAGGACGGTTGTGAGGAATAAATGTGTTTATTGGGTAGCCAGACCTGTTTGTAGGATCAACAACTAAACACCATGACCCATTTAGCCAAGAGTTAATTTCATTTAGTTCAAGAGTCCTAGAACTCTGGTTGAACTTTTCATGCTCTGTTATATTAAAATCCTTTAGTCTATCATGCATCTTGAATGAATCTTTTACCCTAGATCCAGAGAGCAAAATTGTTTTGCGCTGTTGCTGCTTGCTTTGCTGTAGGTCCCTTTACCTGTTTGGCTTTGCTAGTTTGGGTCATCTCAATTGGCAACAGCCCTCTGCACTCATTTGTAGGATAATTAATAAATTGTGAATTAGAGAAGACAAAGTCCTTTTTTCGTTATCCTGAGTTTTGCTATTTTTAGATTTTATGATAAGCTCTTCAGGGCCTGCACCTGGGACAGCCAGGCGTGCATGTGATGACATCCACAGATGTGACGTGAGGCTAACGACTGCTGTGGTGTTTATTGGCTATTGTAAAAAGGCACATGGTTAAATATTTTTAATCAGGTTTTATGAAAACAAAAATAAAATCCTGGAATCTAAACTGAGCTCTTTTTTCTATATGAAGTATTTTTCTAACTATGTGCACTTTCATCAATTCATCTTGACATATTGTTTCACTGTAAAACATATAAAACAGGTGAAAAGATTTGCCTGAATTGTGAAAATATAGGCATCGCTGTCACACTTTTAATATAGGACATATACTCAAGTGAAATAGCACTGGATCAATTCTCCAATCTCTCAGAAGTCAAGACCTCCAGAGGGCGTTAAAGCTTGCACTCAAATTTTGCCTGCATTCTGGTAACTAATTAGAATGGAAGAATGTAAGATGAGTTAATAGCAGAATATCCAAGAATTGTAGCAAGGACCAAAATATAGTTTTCACGTGATTTAGGAAAAGAAGAAATTGTGAATTACATCATGTACTAAGTTACTATATTTTATGAGTGTGTTTTCCCTGTAATCATAGCAAAGTATTAAAAAGTAACATAAGCTTTGGATTTTTCTCTTTGTTATCCAGACATTGCCAGCTCCATCCAGTATATGCTCAAAACGTTTACGTAGAAAAAAATTCTAAAGGAATAAGTTATCTCTTATCTATTTGGACACCAACCTCCCAGTAGGTGTTGCCAGATAACAGTAGGTGTATTGTAGAATTATACCTTCCAATAAGACAGAGATGCCAAATCATGGCTTCAAGCCATATTTTTATCACTAATAGCTCACTCTGGTTCTGTTAGCAAAAGCTGATTACTCATACTCTAGATTTGCGGTGGAGACATTATTTTCTATAATTTATTAAGGAATCTTAACTGAATTTCTTATGGTAATTTTTTAAGATACAGAAAACATTAAATTAACAGCTTTGTAAAACTAAACATGAGATTACAAATTTTTATTGGATTGAAAATGCATCACTTTGTTCAAATAATGAGTAATTAATAGAGAAATGTTATAAGAAGCACAGAAATAGAGAAATGTTTTAAGAAGCACAGAAAGAGAGAAATGTGGAAGAAAAGGAAAAAGAGAAGGAATAGGGATGAGAGATAGAGAAACACAAAAAGATATTCAGTAGATTCACAGATACGTATAAGTTACAGTAAATGATGTTCTTTTATTAATTATACTGAAAATCATTTGAGTTATGAGTTACTAATTGCTATTTTTTTGGAAACCTTTGTTCATTAGTTTATTTAACTCATTCCTTAAACATATATTGTACCTACTAGATACAAAGCACAGTACTAAACTCTGTGAAGGAGAACAATAAAAAGCATATTTCTTACTCATTAGCCATTATTTACAGCTTTTTAACTGCACCAATCCAAAAACCTTACATTCTCCATTCAGAATGGATTACCAGACATAAATAATTCCTGGGATTTACCAGCACTGTGCAAAATAATATCACTATTGATCAGATAAAACCCAGCCGAGGGCCTAGGAATTTAGCATTTTTCTTACTTCCATGGTATATATTATGAAAGTTATTAGAAACAAAATTGTGAGCTCAAAATAATTGAAATATCTCCCTGACTTGGCAACAAGTACCATTCTCTCCCAACCACCTTCTATTCAAAACTGCAATTCCTGCCACTCCCTTTCCACTCGCTCCTTTGTTTGCAAGTGTTGTAAAATAAGTATACCTTTCCAGTTTAAAAAATTATGTATATTCAGCAATTATTTTCCCTAGCCTGTGTCTTGTGTACCTACCCTCAGCATGTTCTTCTTCTTTTATTTTTTTTCCAAGTTATAAAATACTAGAGGAGAAAAATGATGCTTTAGTTCAGAGCCCAACCCAGAAAAATGAACATATGTTACCAAAAAGGAAAAAGGAAGCCTGCTTAATAGGAGGCAGTAAGTACATGAGTATATGGGTCTGATTGCTTTGTTACCTCTTAGGTTTCAGAGAGAACATTTAAGGTGAGTAATCTACATCCAATTCCAGGAAAAATCATAATGTTACAAAGCCATTGAGTCTATTTACTTTCTATACTCAAGTAGAAACTGATTCTGCTCTGCAGCATTAGCAACTGAGGGGTATTTATCAGGTTATAGGTTTACTCAAGAAATAAGTTCAATATTTTGATGCAATTCTAGTTTTCTTCAAGAATTGCAATGGGAATGAGTCTTGGTTATGTCCCAGGAACTGATAAAAAATATAATTTTATGTTTAGCCTTGGCAGTTAGTCCACTAAAAGTGATGTGCTGTCTGGAGTGAATAAGGTCGTGACGCATCCTTTTCTTCCTCTCTCCTTTTTCTTGCACCATTTCTTCTTTTTTGCTTTTCTTTATAATCTTCTCTGCCTCTTCCTCCTTCTGAATTTAGTGGGCTATGTTAGGCTGGATAGAAGCTCATGCAGAACATTATAAATGGTGTTTTATTCCAGAAAAAGAAAAATAAATCACCTTAAGGAGGTGAGTATGTCTGTGTATGTCTGTGTATGTGTAATGGAGTCGTGATTTAAGTGCCGATATTTAGAAATAGTGTTTTCATCTACGTGAATGTCCTATGGAATGTCCAGTTGTGTAGGACGCAGAATAATTCCTTCTTGTCCTGTGAGACTAACTCACCCACTGTGGGGCACAGCATCTGTGACTCCTATATACTAAATGCCAGCAGCACTTAACTTCTACACACCAACAAATTTCCAAAATACCTCTAGGATGCATCCACCCATCGTAATTACCACTATTGTAGATATTTCTTCCTCCACTTCATCTCATCTCTGTCCATCTACTCCACCGCCCACTTCAGTCTGGCTTTGACAATCTACTCACCTACCCAGCTCAAACTCAGAAACAGTATTGAAACCATTCTCACTAAAGTCCCTACATACTGCTAAGTGCTCATCATATTTGACTTTTCAGTGGCCTTAGACATAGATCATTCATTTCCCACCTGAACCACTTCAGTGACATCCACAGTAGCACACCTTTCTGTGCTCTTCCCTCCTTTCTGTGTTTTTGCTGGTTTCTCTTCCAGTGAAATTGTAGATATTTTGGTTCCTTAAGGCTTGATCTTAGGCTCTTTCTAATATCACTCATCTAAATATATTCATAGTCGAAATTTCCATCTAAATGCCAATGACTTCTGTATTTATATTTCTAGTTTAGATTTCTCTTCTGAGCTCCGAACTTGTATATTAATTCAACTGCCTTCTCAAAAGTTCCACACCAATACCTCATATGCATCCAAAATGCACTATGTGATAGGCTGAATTCATGTTCTTCTGCCCCAAACCTGGCTTCCTCCAATGCCTCCTGGCTCAGTAAATACAGCAACATCTGCACAATTCCTCATGCCAGAAACCTGGGTGCCATCCAGGGCACATCTATCAGATCATATAGTCAATCGGTTACCAAATTCTATATTTTCTACCACCTACATAGCTCTTAAATCCATCAGCTGTTCTCCATTTCTGCCATCAGTAAGGTAGCCTGTCCAAGTCAGCCCCTATTCTTGTTGGGGTCTCTGTTGCAAATGAGTCCTTGACTGTTTTCTCAGGTGCTCTCACCTCTTCTAATCACCCTTCTCAACAGGTCAGTCAGAGCAAGCTTTCAAGAACATCCAAATCTCATCATGTTGCTCCACTGTTTCTTTGATTCATTAGATGGGGTCTGCAAGATAGGATCCTTGGGCCAAATCCAGAAGGTCTCCTGGTTTTGTAAATAAAGTTCTATTGGAAAATAGCCACACTCATTTACTTATATTATCAATGGCTGCTTTCATGTTACAGCAGCAGTATTGAGTAGTTATGAGATTGAATTCATGTCTTGAAAAGCCTAAAATTTAATATCTGACACTTTAGAGGAAAAGTTTGTTGACCCCTGCATTCAGCACATATTAAATATGCAATATATGTTTAATGAATTATTGTATTTCTGTGCTCTGAATACAGCATAGGCCTCCTTGTTGTATGGACTCTCTGTTGTTCTTTATAATTTTCTTGTAGACAAAGACCTCATGTTCAGTTCGGACTTTGTGTTCTGTTCAGACCTCAACCATGTGAGGAAAAGAATTATGCATTTAGCATCAATTATAACAGTTGCCCCAAAAGTTATTTGAAGTAGCTTTCAGATGTGTGCTCTTTTAGAGACAACTTCTGTCTGTCTGCTATAGACTAAATGTTTGTGTCCTCCCAAAATTCATACCTTAAATCCTAACACCCAATGGGATGATATTTAGAGGTAGGGCCTTTGGGAGGAGATTAGGTCATGAGGGTGAGGCCCTCATAATCATGATTAGTGCCCTTACAGAAGATACCCCAGAGAGCTCCCTTGCCCCTTGTGCCATGTGAGGATACAGCAAGAAGGCAGTGGTCTATGAACCAGGAAGCAGGCCCTCAATAAATGCTGAATCTGCTGGTGCCTTGATCTTGGACTTCTTAGCCTCCAGAACTGTGGTAAATAAACGTCTATTGTTTATAAGCCACCCAGTCTGTGGGATTCTGTTATAGCAGCCCTAAAGGACTAAGACACTGTCCCTCACTCAGACACTCACTACACCCTGTTTTGACATCCTTTTAAGGGAGTTATGCCAGGCTATTATGTCAGATTTTCTAAAACAGTTTAACAGTCCATTATCCAGGCAGTTTCATCATTAAGTAAGTATTTGTGAAGTTTCAGGATATTCTGTCTTTTGATTATGGTTTCAAGAGATACCCTCATAAGGCACTAATTCTATTTCCAAAGCTCTCTAGAAGGAGGTAGAAGCTTATACACAATACAGCTGAGCTGTACTTTGTCAAATTATCTTGCCATCTACTTCACCAAAATGTGTCAGTTGGAAGTGCACAAACTCGAAGAATATAGAGATTCTATAGAATAAATAAATAGAAATAAATCAGATTTAGAAATAAATCTGATTTCATTTTGGTGAAGTAGATATCTATTTTAAAAGTGGAGGCATTTTTTTTGAATTACGGTCAAGATAAGTATTATGATCATTTGCTATCCTAATTGAGGGATAATTGGGGACCAGATTTTCATACTAATGCAAACAACAGCTGGATAAGTCTCTTTAGGTTTGGATATACTTTATGATTATAATCATATGCATTATTATTATTATTACTGTATACCTACATTATCACATTATTATATACATAAATTGTGATTATTGTTATATTTAGCAATTAAGTTTGAAGAGTAGGTATCATTCTCATTAGTTTTTATATTTTATATTCCTGAATCACTTTTGAGGATTTGAAGTCATCTTTGAATTATAAATTTTCTTGAAACTCATTTAACAGAAAGGAGAGGGTAGTCCCATAGGAAACTAAAAGAAATTTTCAGCTGACATGCAGCCCAGGGTGATTTTTGATATACTCAGTTTTAATTCAAGACACCCTTTCTGTTTGCAAACTCTGAAATATTAATTCATGAAAATAAAAGCCTATTACATCATGGTGCTATTTCAGTGTTTCTGTGGAGAGCTAGTCAGAGAACATCCTGAAAAAATAGCCATTTATTCTATTTAAATTTTAGCAAAAAGGCAATGCACTTGCCTGCACTCGCTACTAAGGCTGATATTACCCATGTGCATGCTTCTAGATCTGTTATCATGTAATTCCAACCATAACTTCCATGAAATTATTACTGTTGACAATTCTGAAGACCTCTTCCCTTTGAATTATTCTAAGTATTTTTCTAAAGGCTTTCTTTTCTAATGTTTTACTATATCACTGTCCTCTTGCTTTTCTCCTTGCCTTGGGTTGTCTTCCTATTATCCTAAGAATGTTTCACTCTGGGAGGGGAATGGGAAGTGGTCTTCCAGGTAGAGCAGAAACAAAATTCTGAATTTGGGATGGTGAGAAAAAGTAATGACTATTACAGAATAATACACACACCACATATTTATTCATTTTCCCCCAAACATTTGACTGCTCAGTGGTTCTGTCAGTGCCACACATTATTCAAACTCATGTAAAGCCATGTTTCTCGGCTCTAAATCTTTTTTTTCCAGCACCAAACTATGAAAAGAGATCTTTTGCTGGAGCAAATCGCCCCAGCAGTGCATTTGCCCTCACTGCTCATAGGCACCCCTCTGCTTATCAAGAGAACAACAGCTGAGTTGGGAAAGAGTGCAGGGAGGCTTACGAGACATCACATCAATGTCACACCAAGGCATTGATGTGACTTTTCTATCCTTTGGGCTTATATAGCCTAAGAAACTTCAGATTTGAAAGACAAAAGAGATATCAGAGTGAACAGCTTTGAATGTGAAATGAGAAAGATCAGACAGGGAAAACAAATGTCTCCAACCTTCCTTCCGCAAATGGACTTGAGTTAAAGAAAAAGCCAAATAACACTTAGACTTGAGTAGATGTGTTGTATGAATTCTGTTCACTCACAATGCATTCAAAATTCACTGGAAACCTTTCCTATGCAGCAAATATTTTGTGTTTACCATGTCTGTACAAGGTAGTCTTTGCCTCAGATCAACTCATTGCCAAGTGATTAATGCTCTAATCAACCATACCTCTGCCTAGTAGTAGAATACTGTAACTAGTTTTAGGAAGTAATACTTCAAAATTGAAGTTAGCTCAAAATGTTACAAATGTCATCCCAAGGTCATTTGTTATGCTTTTTATTTACTCTAGCCCACACCGTCATAAGTCCAACACACACACACACACACACCCCTCTACCTAATCCCATAGATCAGTTGTTTACATAGGCAGTTATTTATCTGAACAGCCCTCCCATAGACCCAGGAAAACACAGCCTACGTTCTCACACAAAACTTAAAATGACAACTTGTGAGATGCATAGGACTTAAAATTCGTGTTAGTCTATTCATTGCAAGATTGTGTTCATTGACCTATAGGCATATTTAATTTTTTTTTAAGAATGAGTTTTCTTATACAAATGAATCATAAAATAAAATTAGACTAACCTACCCTTTAGGCATTTATGTTGAAAAGAAACTTTTATTTTAAAGTCACCCTTTCCCAAAGATCTCTAGCCCATTGCTCAAACATATGCAGTAGGTGAAGTTTTAGTCTCCACTACTTAGACAACTACCATCATCAGTGAATGGATGGAAATAAGAGTCCAGTCCTCAATGTGATGTGATATGTAGAGAATGTGATATAAGGCTGTGTTTTCAGTTTAAAGTCTATAAATGTCTCTGGGATTCACATATAATGCCATTTGAGTGTGGTTTCCTATGGCTAAGAGATAAGTAGTTTAATATTTCCTGATACTTTTTTCCATTTTGGTCCACCTGTATTTGATAATATAACATTGAAAACACAACATTTGCTATTATTTGTTGTAGACCAAGTGTATGATAACTCTTTAAGTTTTTAGAGATCAAAGTATTAAACTATATAATGTGATGTGCATGTCTAGTATGTTAGCTTAATTTACCAAAATATAATCTTTAGGAATGGTTTGAAATCTTGAAGTCAATGACAATTTAAAAAAAAAGTTTAAAGAGAAAACAAGGTGTATAAGAACGCTGTGACTTCTTATAAGAAACATCAGTAAGAAATGGTTTGTCACATTTTTGCTATTTTATTTCAAGATTCTTTCAGTATTAGAGTGTGAAAAATAATTTATATTTCTGATTTGTTTTAAAGCATAGTTGTGAGGACCTAGATGAGAGAAAAACAGTTATGTCTTTGAAAATAATTAAGACATCATAATTTCTCATCAATTGATCAAGGCATATTCAGGTTGGACCACCCTTTCCTCCCCAAAATACCAGTTAGACATCTGAGATGTGGAATAGTATTATTCAAACTTCAGTTTAGATTGTTTTTCTTACCTATTATTTTCTGGACAAATTGACTTATAAGTTACAATGTCAATAAAATCAGCTGTTTGTGAATCAACATAATAATTATTCTGAGGTCAAATTATTTTATCACAGGATATTTTTCAGATCAGAGGCTGAGATAAAACCAAAAAGTTTCCCAGAGCTTTTCTAGAGCACACATCCTTAATTTAAAAACTAATCCTTACCTCCTTATTTGTTGGATTTGCATCATAGCAAAATATCTCTGTGGAATTAAATGTCTACTACATGCCCTTAATATGTTTTATTTTTATTATTACTCTAGGGGAAAATGTGAAAGATATATGGAGATTGGGATTTGTTTGTTTTATTCCACTAGAAAAAAAAAAGCCATTCAAGTCAGGTTTTGTTTTGTTTTGGGGGTTTTTTTGCATGACAATGAAGAGGTCCTTAACCAAATCTGAAAATAGATACATAGATAGATAGATGAGAGATAGATAGATAAAATAAAGTCCTTCCAAAGCACTGAAAGGAGATAACAGGGAAGAAATTTCAGACCTACAGCTTATCCAAGGACAGGAAATGCCTTTAATAGATACTTTCATAATTAAAAAAATATCTTACCAGCTACTAATAACCATATGCATTTTCTTAATCCAGCCTTTCCTTATAGTTTTTTGTCTCTGAATAAAAAACTAATTTTTGAAATAACTTCAAGACAATGAAAAGATTATTTTGTTTTTTAGAGTCTTGTAGTTTCCTAGATATTCTTTCTGTACTGACTTTAAACATCCATGTTTCTATTGAGTTTGAACACACACACACACACACACACACACACACACACACACACAGAGTAATTCATAACAATTGAATCCCTAAGGTTTATCCCTAAGGTTGATAATTTTCATTTTCTTTGGTCTGGTCATAAATTTTAAAAATGAAGAAATGGAGTACAATTTGTTTTAAAAGCAGTACATAACAGTAAAAAGCAAAGGCTGAAACCAAAGCTCAGTCTGCCTGCTAATGTGATGTGTTCTCTCTTGATTAATCATCTACCAGTAAGTATTTGTTTGGTCAACTCTTGTTGTGGCTACCACCCTCCCATCTCCCAACCTCACCATTTATTTTGTAGAGGGTTTACTAGAAACTTGACCATTTGTTTATGTTTGTTATTCCACTCACCAAGAAATACTTCCACACTATTTGCTGGGAGTGAAATAACAAGCAATAACCAAGAGGTGGAAACAACCAAAATATCCATTAATAGATGAAGGAATAAGGAAGAAGGAGTATTATGTAGCCATGAGAAGGAAAGAAATCCTGCCATTTGTGACAACATGGGTGGACCTTGAGGACATTATACTAAGTGAAATAAGCCAGACAGAGAAAGGCAGATATTGTGTGGTATCACTTATATGTGGAATCTTTAAAAAAAGAAAAAGTCAAAACCATAGAAACAGAGCATAGGTCATGGTTGCCAGGGGCTGGGGGTGAGGGGGTGGAAAGGGAGAGGTTGGTAAAAGGGCACAAATTTTCAGCTATAAGATGAATAAGGTCTGAGGATCAAATGTATAACATGGTGACTATAGCTGGTAACACTGTATTGTATCATTAAAATTTGGGGAGATAGTAGGACTTAAATGCTCTCTCATACGCACACAAAGATAAATATGTGAGGTGATGGGTGTGTTAATTACCAAGATGGGGGGAATCCTTTCACAATGTATACATGTATCACATCATTACATTACATTTTAAATATCGTACAATTCTTTTTGAATTTTATTTTATTTATTTATTTTTATACAGCAGGTTCTTATTAGTTATCTATTTTATACATATTAGTGTATATACATCAATCTCAATCTCCCAATTCATCCCACCACCACTCCCCTGCCCCGCTTTCCCCCCTTGGTGTCCATACGTTTGTTCTCTACATCTGTGTCTCCATTTCTGCCTTGCAGACCGGTTCATCTGTACCATTTTTCTAGATTCCACATATATGCATTAATATATGATATTTGTTTTTCTCTTTCTGACTTACTTCACTCTGTATGACAGTCTATTATACCTCAATAGAGCTGAAATTTACAAAAAACACATTAGAATATGCAGTTGAATATAACATGGGCTGTTGTTGTTGTTTGCGTCCCCTGCTGCTAGGCAGCTCTAAGCCCCAGGGGTTCAAGGATGTGCACCAGAATAGAAACTTCAGGCTTTGAACTGCTGATTAAATGTAGAAACACTGTCCATGTATTCACTGGACATGGGTCAAAATGCTTGCTATTTGGCACTAGGAAAAAAAGGCCACTGGCAGTTCCCTGTACGTAAATCGCCATGTTTTGCACCTTGTGGCCATTTATCTTAGTCGCCTCTGACTGGGAGCAGGAAGGAGCTGGGCTGCTGGCAGCCGTGTCCAGCCTCCTCCACAGCCTCTGTGAGAAGTCTGCCAAGAGGACCATTCTCTCTGAGACGGACCAATGGCTGACCAAGCAGACACTTCCCCTGGAGAGCTAAGAACTAGAGAGAAAAGGGCAGACTGCAAGTGGTAGGAATGCCTAGAGACTTACCGAGAGGGAGAGCATGCCTCTGCTTCCTGAGAGCCTGGGTAGTGGCTAGCTGGAGAGGGGGAGTCAAGGGGAGGAAAGAGGGAGAGAGAGAGAGCAAATAAAGCAGAAACAGGGGAAGCAAGGAAAAAAGTTGAGTCATAAGAATGACAGAGTGGATGTGGTTAGAAGCAGACTACACCCTTTTCCAAGGAGATAACTGCTTGAGTTGCCGATGTGGCATTGGAGGGGTGTGTGTGTGCATGTGTGTGTGTGTGTAATATGGGGAGCATCCAATTCTCTCTCAGTGTATTTACCTATCGCCATGTGTCTCCTTGCATCTTTCCAAGAAGCCTTATTGTTGACCTAAGGTCAACAGAGCTGCTAACATTAAAGTCCCACTAATATGTTCAGTGAATTGATCATTTTCATAATAAGATGTAGAGTCAACGAATCACAGAACAGCGCTATGGTTTAGCAATGTCCATAACCTCAGGCAGGTAAATGAGCCAGTCAGTCTGGCTATAGGAAGCAAAAGGCAGTAGTGGCAACAGGGGCAACTTCTCAGCTCCACCTAATTGTGTGTCAAAGGTGTAAAGGGCCTGTGCCACGAAATCTTCTGATTTTTCAAGAGAAGCTAGAAATCTCAATTTTATGTGAGTTCTCCTGATTTTTAAATGTGGGTTCAATTGGTTAGAAAAAAAACAATGAAAGGGGAAAAGAAAATATTTGTGCACAAGCTTTGTTTTATGATGTTGGATTTACAACTAATAACAAGGCTGATTTTTTATTGCCCTCTTGCAATGGCAGTCTGGGGCATAAATCAGTAACTATTTTCTTTTTTTTTTTTTTTTCCTTCACAAAAACGGCCTTGATCTTAGCTCAGCTCATGAAATAAGATTTCACTGTGTTGTTCTGAGTTTTCCTTTTCTGCTGGAAACTTCCAAGGCCCCTATCGGCAAGATAGGCAGTGATGAGTTGTGACATGTGTCCTGTATATCATTTGTCAACCCAAGTGACACTAAAATGAGAAGCTGTCATTTTGTACCAGAAACCTCTTTGCTTTATTTCCTGTTGTTTCAGCGATCCAAAGAGATGGTGGTATCTGGATGTGAATCAGGGCTCTTTACCTCCAATCTAAGGATTTCATCTGACAATAAGAAAATAGCTTACAGTTCACTGTAATTGGTCATCTTTTTATCATCTTCACCAATTCTGTGTTTCTTTCTTTTTACTTATTCTACCCGAAGTCTTCTTAGACTCTGTATTATTAGTAAGGTGGCTTCCGGTTTTAATATTATTCCGTGTGACAGTTCCAGATCTTTTATCTGTAACCATTTTAATTTACACTTTCTTTTCTCATTCGTCACAAATAAAGGCTAAACGGGGCTTCAATAACATTTTCTACTTACCTTCAGTAGGTGCTGTAATTCATTGCACTCATTCTCTAGGAAGCGTTAATGCTGTGTTCATTTTGCGTTTAAATGCCAATGTGTGGACACATCCGGCTTGTCATTTGACATCCAGAGAAATTTACTTTCCAAATGGATGAGTTGGACTCAGTTGCCTCATTCCCTTAATGCTCACAAATCCTAATTTTTGGATACCTTTTTATACTGTGGGTTTCACTGAACGTTTATAAACTTTACTTGAAATTGTCCGTGAAAGTGTTAATTTTAACACTAATGGGGGAATGAGAGGGTAGGTCAACTCTTGACTGGAGCGTGGCTTCTAGAAATCTGCTATTCTACTGTCTTTGAGCTACTGCAGAAGGTTTTGATAGACACACTAATAAAAATCCCCCTTCTGGTAGGAGAAAGGGGTTGAAAATAATACTAGCAAGAAGAGGATATTTCCCGAAGAGTAGATGTGCTCGTAAAATCACTCACTTGAAACATTTATTGAAAAACTGTTCTCTACAGACTGCTAAATGTCACACAGTTCCCAAGGAGTAAGATGAGATTTCTGAACTTACAAAAATTATAATTTAAAGGTAGTGCAGGGTGGGGGGTTGTAGGAATGACAGGAGAGTAAAGTTGTCAGCTCCCTAGGGCCAGAGGACCTCATCTACTACATTAAATCTCACAATGCTTCACATTCTAAAATATTCATGTCTAACGTGTGTTTCCTGCTCATACAACTTTGTATCACATTCTCATTTAATGCTCACAGCAACCCTTTGAAGTGAAGGGGTGTTGTTCCCATATTACACTCAGGGGAAGCAAGATTTGAGAGATGTTGTGTTCTTCAAAGCCCACCCAGATAGAAAAAGAAAGGGCCGGAAATGGAGCTCAGGACTTCCTTGCACACCTAACACCCCTTCATAGCCACCTTCAGGAATCGCTAACCTGTGTGCTGGGCACAGCAAATATTTTCCATCAACACTGTCAATCCTTCCCTTCATTTGGCTTATTGACTGAGCAAGGGAAAAATATAGCAAATGCTTTCAAATGCAAAGAGTTCTTTGACACAAATGTCTGTACCAAATCCACATTGTAGTTGGTATAATGAAAACAAATATGACAAAGTGCTGATACTCTAAAGATGCACAACTAATTGCTCTCCTCTAATCCTTTATCAGCATTTATCGTAACACATCCCAAGGTCAAGTTACATCAAAATAACTGTTGGATCCTTATTTAAAATACTTATCCCCGACCATAAGCCCCCAAACTATTTAACCATTCTGTCCCTGGTGGGACCCAGCACTAAGCCTTTCAACACTTTCCCAAAAGCGAGGCACACTGAAGTCTGAGAAATACAGCTAGCTTATGGAGTTTAGGTATTTCATGTATCATGGGTGAACTTACATTTAATTTTGCAGTGAATATAGATGTTTAAAAGAAAACGAATAAAGTCAGCCAATAACACTACCCACGTTCTAGTTCCTATCCCTCCAATGTAGTTGTAGCTGCTCTCCAGAAATCAGAAGCAGATTGGTTCTCACACATTTATAGTGGTAACGCCTACTGGATATTATTAGAAAAAGGAGGGAACTCCCGGATTAAAAATTGAAAAGAAGAGAGGTAGAGTGGGTAGCAGAGAGTAAAGGGAGGTTATTGCAAATAAATAAACAAATCTTTGTAAAAAGGAGATTTGGGGGAAATTAAAGAAAAACAAAAGGAAAATGTTAGAATTAGACCTTCATCCAGAGAACAAGCTAAGACAGTTATAAGAGCAGATGAAGGAGATGGGGCTCAGGAGGCAGAATATAAGGTTCATAAAATCAGAATGACATTTAACATTTGGTTGAAGGCCAAAAAGCAGGGAAGGGGAGCCTTGAAAGGTGTATTATTTGTAATAAAACTAAAGTAGTAATGTGGAGGTGTTTCACTGAAGCATTGAGGTGGGGAGATTCTGAAAATTATCTGATGATCAAGGATGATAAATCTTTTAAAATTTAGAGTTCTTTTATCATTAATTTGATAGGTATAAAACATAATTTACATTTTCTTCATTTAATATGCTCTTTGATGTTCCCTCTTAGGAAACTAGTAACATCTATAAGGACTTTCATATGTTCATTCCAAAAATTAGTCTTTCACCATAGTTTTATATAATATGTTAAGTTCCTATGAATCTTAGAATTTTACAGGAATCTTCTAAAACTGGAGAACACATTAATCTCAAGGGAATGGTAGTTGGTGCTTTAAATTTTGAAGTGATCCTGATGACGAGAGAAGAGTTTAGAATATGAATCAACTTCAGGATGGTTGGGGAATCTGAAAGATTTGAAGAAGAGAGGATTGCACTTGGTGCACAGTAAAGAGTATGGTTTTCTAGGCAGTTCCCCAGTTGTGATTTGAGATGAGAAAAGAAGACAAAGTCTTAGAAGACATTGAGATCAGACAAGGGGGCATGAGGGTACATGTGAAACTCTGAAAAACTGATAATATTGGAAATTGAAAGAAAATAATATTTGGTACTTGGTGTCTGTCAGGAACAATGCAGGGAGAAAGAACTCCCAGTGGATTCCAGAATTACAAGCCTGAGGACACAGCAGGACAATGAGAATGATGGGAAGCATAAAAATTAGGAGAAATGTTTTCTTAGGGAAGAGAGCTCCATTCCAGATACACTTCATTCTAGCTACTGAGACATTAGAATGGAAAACGTCCTGGGCATGTTCAACTACACCACAGCGACAGAGAAGAAGGGAGGTGTGCAATCAGAGACATTTCTGAGTCATGGTGATTGAAAATGTGGTGGTGAATAAACCCCTAAAAGGAGGGTGTGTATAGAGAAGAAGGCAAGGCAAATCATGGGTCCTTCGGTAAGAGGGAAGAAGATCTCACAGTGAATATAGTCAGAAAACATATAGTCCAAAAGGTGCAAAGAACAATGAAGGAACAGGATTTCTCTTAAATCAGGGAGCATGTTGGAGGGAAAAAAAAAATAAAGAAATATTCAAAACCCTAGACAGGTGAGGCTGTTGACACTTCTAGAACTTAAAGCAAATCCTTCTGATTGATATGACAAACATAAAATATGGAATTCTGTGGAAAATGCCCTCGGAAGAATCCAATCAATGTCTGCGTCTCTTCCCCCTTGTATTTGGTTTTGAATTTGATCACATTCAAAGTAAGAAAGGAAGGCAAGCATGTAATGTCCCAGTCACATTAAAGGAATTGATTAGGTCTCTGATAACTACATGCTTTGGGTTCATAATAAGTTAATTTAACCAAGCGTTCCATCTCAAGACTGCTGCTTTTTATTACACTAGCAGATATTTCAAATTTTTCCTCAGTGCTCACACACATGTATAGGTTTCCTAGAGGGAGGAGGATGATTACAGTCACCCAAATTAATTTTCCCATTCAGACTCCTAATTACCAGTTAATTGCTCTACTCTGACAGCAGTGACCTGAACAGGAAATCAGAAGGCAGACATTTCAGCAAACTTGGATTAGCTGGGTGGTTTTCCCAAATCATTGAGGCACCCAACACTAGTGTGCCTGCACTCCCCATGTTCTACATGCCAGCAGAACCACCCTGGTGATTTCAGAGCCAAAAAAGGTAATTGGAAACAGCCAGGTATTTCTATGTGATTTCACCTTCTCAGTGGGCAGAAGCGAGCAATGGGTGAAAACAAACACCAAACCCAATTACAATCCCACACACGGTGGGGTGACTGTTTAAGAGCACTGGAAGTGGGCCTAGACAACCACCACTGATGGACAGAGGCTGTGAGCTGTCTGGGGAGCAGGAAAGAAAGAGGACAGGATGCATGCTCCCCAGAATGAAAATCAGGCTGATGTGTTCCAAGGAGATGCAGTCAGTAAGCAGAGGGCACGGAGAGTCTCTACTGAAAACCATGCAAAGTTATGCCTTGAAGAAGCAAAGCTGCTTGCAAACATGAGCCTTTCCATCAGGGGTTTATAATCCAGTGGGAAAACAGATGAATAAATGTACAATTAAAATATAGTCTAGACATTCACAGAGAGATAGACAAGGTGAAAAGGCAGAGGGCTATGTACCAGATGAAGGAACAAGATAAAACCCCAGAAAAACAACTAAATGAAGTGGAGATAGGCAACCTTCCAGAAAAAGAATTCAGAATAATGATAGTGAAGAAGATCCAGGACCTCGGAAAAGAATGGAGGCAAAAATCGAGAAGATGCAAGAAATGTTTAACAAAGATCTAGAAGAATTAAAGAACAAACAAACAGAGATGAACAATACAATAACTGAAATGAAAACTACACTAGAAGGAATCAATAGCAGAATAACTGAGGCAGAAGAACAGATAAGTGACCTGGAAGACAGAATGGTGGAATTCACTGTGGCAGAACAGAATAAAGAAAACAGAATGAAAGAAATGAAGACAGCCTAAGAGACCCCTGGGACAACATTAAACGCAACAACATTTGCATTATAGGGGTCCCAGAAGGAAAAGAGAGAGAGAAAGGACCTGAGAAAATATTTGAAGAGATTATAGTTGAAAATTTCCCTAACATGGGAAAGGAAATAGCCACCCAAGTCCAGGAAGCGCAGAGAGTCCCACACAGGATAAACCTAAGGAGAAACAATGCCGAGACACATAGTAATCAAGTTGGCAAAAATTAAAGACAAAGAAAAATTATTGAAAGCAGCAAAGGAAAAATAAAAAATAACATAAAAGGGAACTCCCGTAAGGTTAACAGCTGATTTCTCAGCAGAAACTCTACAAGCCAGAAGGGAGTGGCATGATATACTTAGAGTTATGAAAGGGAAGAACCTACAACCAAGATTACTCTACCCAGCAAGGATCTCATTCAGATTCGATGGAGAAATCAAAAGCTTTACAGACAAGCAAAGGCTAAGAGAATTCAGCACCACCAAACCAGCTATACAACAAATGCTAAAGGAACTTCTCTAAGTGGGAAACACAAGAGAAGAAAAGGACTTACAAAAACAAGCCCAAAACAATTAAAATGGTAATAGGAACATACATATCGATAATTACCTTAAACGTGACTGGATTAAACACTCCAACCAAAAGACACAGCCTTGCTGAATGGATACAAAAACAAGACCCATATATATGGTATCTACAAGAGACCCATCTCAGACCTAGGGACACATACAGACTGAAAGTGAGGGGATGGAAAAAGATATTCCATGCAAATGGAAATCAAAATAAAGCTGGAGTAGCAATACTCATATCAGGTAAAATAGACTTTAAAATAAAGAATGTTACAAGAGTCAAGGAAGGACACCACATAATGATCAAGAGATCAATCCAAAAAGAAGATATAACAATTATAAATATATATGCACCCAACATAGGAGCACCTCAATACATAAGGCAACTGCTAACAGCTCTAAAAGAGGAAATCGACAGTAACACAATAATAGTGGGGGACTTTAACACCTCATTTACACCAATGAACAGACCATCCAAACAGAAAATTAATAAGGAAACAGAAGCTTTAAATGACACAATAGACCAGATAGATTTAATTGATATTTATAGGACACTCCATCCAGAACAGCAGATTACACTTTCTTCTCAAGTGCGTATGGAACATTCTCCAGGATAGATCACATCTTGCGTCACAAATCAAGCCTCAGTAAATTTAAGAAAAGTGAAATCATATCAAACATCTTTTCTGACCACAACGCTATGACATTAGAAATCGATTACAGGGAAAAAAACGTAAAAAACACAAATACATGGAGAAATCACCAAGAAGAAATCAAAGAGGAAATCAAAAACTACCTAGAGACAAATGACAATGAAAACACCATGATCCAAAACCTATGGGATGCAGCAAAAGCAGTTCTAAGAGGGAAGTTTATAGCTATACAAGCCTACCTCAAGAAACAAGAAAAATCTCAAATAAACAATCTAACCTTACACCTAAAGGAGCTAGAGAAAGAAGAACAAACAAAACCCAAAGTTAACAGAAGGAAAGAAATCATAAAGATCAGAGCAGAAATAAATAAAGTAGAAACAAGGAAAACAATAGCAAAGATCAATAAAACTAAAAGTTGGTTCTTTGAGAAGATAAACAAAATTGATAAACCATTAGCCAGACTCATCAAGAAAAAAAGGGAGAGGACTCAAATCAATAAAATTAGAAATGAAAAAGGAGAAGTTACAACAGACACCACAGAAATACAAAGCATCCTAAGAGACTACTACAAGCAACTCTATGCCAATAAAATGGACAACCTGGAAGAAATGGACAAATTCTTAGAAAGGTATAACCTTCCAAGACTGAACCAGGAAGAAATAGAAAATATGAACAGACAAATCACAAGTAATGAAATTGAAACTGTGATTAAAAATCTTCCAGCAAACAAAAATCCAGGACCAGATGGCTTCACAGGTGAATTCTATCAAATATTTAGAGAATAGCTAACACTCATCCTTCTCAAACTCTTCCAAAAAATTGCAGAGAAGAAACACTCCCAAACTCATTCTATGAGGCCACCATCACCCAGATACCAAAACCAGACAGAGATACTACAAAAAAAGAAAATTACCGACCAATATCACTGATGAATATAGATGCAAAAACCCTCAACAAAATACTAGCAAACAGAATCCAACAACACATTAAAAGGGTCATACACCATGATCAAGTGGGATTTATCCCAGGGATGTAAGGATTCTTCAATATATGTAAATCAATCAATGTGATACAGCATATTAACAAATTGAAGAATAAAAACCATATGATCATCTCAATAGATGCAGAAAAAGCTTTTGACAAAATTCAACACCCATTTATGATAAAAACTCTCCAGAAAGTGGGCATAGAGGGAACCTACCTCAACATAATAAAGGCCATATATGACAAACCCACAGTAAACATCATCCTCAGTGGTGAAAAACTGAAAGCATTTCCTCTAAGATCAGGAGCAAGCCAAGGATGTCCACTCTCACCACTATTATTCAGCATAGTTTTGAAAGTCCTAGCCACAGCAATCAGAGAAGAAAAAGAAATAAAAGGAATCCAAATTGGAAAAGAAGAAGTAAAACTGTCACTGTTTGCAGATGACATGATACTATACATAGAGAATCCTAAAGATGCCACCAGAAAACTACTAGAGCTAATCAAGGAATTTGGTAAAGTTGCAGGATACAAAATTAATGCACAGAAATCTCTTGCATTCCTATACACTAATGATGAAAAATCTGAAAGAGAACTTAAGGAAACACTCCCATTTACCACTGCAACAAAAAGAATAAAATACCTAGGAATAAACCTACCTAGGGAGACAAAAGACCTGTATGCAGAAAACTATAAGACACTGATGAAAGAAATGAAAGATGATACCAACAGGTGGAGAGATATGCCATGTTCTTGGATTGGAAGAATCAATATTTTGAAAATGACTATACTACCCAAAGCAATGTACAGATTCAATGCAATCCCTATCAAATTACCTGGCATTTTTTACAGAACTAGAAAAAAAATCTTAGAATTTGTGTGGAGACACAAAAGACCCCAAATAACCAAAGCAGTCTTGAGGGAAAATAACAGAGCTGGAGGAATCAGACTCCCTGACTTCAGACTATACTACAAAGCTACAGTAATCAAGAAAATATGGTACTGGCACAAAACCAGACATATAGATCAATGGAACAAGGTAGAAAGCCCACGCACCTATGGTCAACTTATCTATGACAAAGGAGGCAAGGATATACAATGGAGAAAAGACAGTCTCTTCAATAAGTGGTGCTGGGAAAACTGGACAGCTACATGTAAAAGAATGAAATTAGAACACTCCCTAACACCATACAGAAAAATAAACTCAAAATGGATTCGAGACCTAAATGTAAGACTGGACACTCTAAAACTCTTAGAGGAAAACGTAGGAAAAACACTCTTTGACATAAATCACAGCAAGATCTTTTTTGATCCACCTCCTAGAGTAATGGTAATAAAAACAAAAATAAAAAATGGGACCTAATGAAACTTCAAAGCTTTTGCACAGCAAAGGAAACCATAAACAAGATGAAAAGACAACCCTCAGAATGGGAGAAAATATTTGCAAACGAATCAACAGACAAAGGATTAATCTCCAAAATATATAAACAGCTCATGCAGCTCAATATTTAAAAAACGAACAACCCAATCCAAAAATGGGCAGAAGACCTAAATAGACATTTCTCCAAAGAAGACATACAGATGGCCAAGAAGTACATGAAAAGCTGCTCAACATCACTAATTATTAGAGAAATGCAAATCAAAACTACAATGAGGTATCACCTCACACCAGTTAGAATGGGCATCATCAGAAAATCTACAAACAACAAATGCTGGAGAGGGTGTGGAGAAAAGGGAACCCTCTTGCACTGTTGGTGGGAATGTAAATTGATACAGCCACTATGGAGAACAGTATGGAGGTTCCTTAAAAAACTAAAAATAGAATTACCATTTGACCCAGCAATCCCACTACTGGGCATATACCCAGAGAAAACCATAGTTCAAAAAGACACATGCACCCCAATGTTCATTGCAGCACTATTTACAAAAGCCAGGTCATGGAAGCAGCCTAAATGCCCATCGACAGATAAATGGATAAAGAAAATGTGGTAGAGATATACAATGGAATATTATTCAGCCATAAAAAGGAACGAAATTGGGTCATTTGTAGAGACGTGGATGGATCTAGAGACTGTCATACAGAGTTAAGTAAGTCAGAAAGAGAAAAAGAAATATCGTATATTAACACATATATGTGGAACCTAGAGAAATGGTACAGATGAACCGGTTTGCAGGGCAGAAATTGAGACGCAGATGTAGAGAACAAATGTATGGACACCAAGGGGGAAAAGCGGCAGGGGCTGGAGGTGGTGGTGTGATGAATTGGGAGATTGTGATTGACATGTATGCACTGATATGGATAAAATGGATGACTAATAAGAACCTGCTCTTTAAAAAAATAAATTAAATTTTAAAAAAAAAACAGTCTAATGAATACCATAATAAGGGTAAGTGGAGAGCATTATGGGAATACATGGGAGGCACAACTAATGGAGCTTGAGGTATAAAAACAGTGGGTCATCCATTCACTCGTACAATGATGATCACAGAAACAGATAATAATGGCTATCCAGTTGGTTAGATAGTGCCTTATGGCTTTCAGAGGACATTCATATAGATTCTCACTGTCTTTGTTAGAACAGTATTAGAAAGTTAGGGAAAGTGTTATTGGCTTAGTTTTACAATATACACTTGAACAATGTATTGAAGAATACACAATTAATTAGTAAAATGGGTGATGTCATATTTTCTAAGTTGTATTCCAATGGTTTTTCCACGGTATTTATTGTATGTTTTGAATATTCACTTGGAGACTTAAAAGCAGAATTATCCTTGGAGTCTGGCTTTTAGATAGTACATAACATAGTATAATAAGGAAGTCAAAACAGATTGCATATTTGCAGATGGAACAGGATTAATTAGCAACGTAACTGGAGCTATTAGCGTTGACCTTCCTGGTGTGTGTATCCATCATGGAGACAGTTGATTTTTATTTACGTTTCTTAAAAGGCACACCATCAACCTTCTAGCAGTCAGTATAAATGGTATTTGGTTGAAAAGTCAGCTACCATGGGAGGAGACCCAAGAATCAGACAAATTGGGAAAAGGAAAGTGTATGGGCTGAACTGTGTCCCATCACAATGTATATGTTGAAATCCTAACCCTCACTACCTCGGAATGTGACTGTATCTGGAGAAAGGACCTTTGAAGAAGTAAAGTTAAAATGAGACCATTAGGGTGAGTCCTAATGCAATATGACTGGGGTTCTTATAAAAAGAGGAGGTTATGACACAGTAACGCAGGAGGGAAGACCAGGTGAAGACACAGGGAGGAGGCAGCCATCCATAAGCCAAGGAGAGAGGCTTCAGAGGAAACCAACCCTGCAGCACCTTGATTTCAGACTTCAGGTCTCCAGAACTGTGAGGAAATAAATTTCTATTGTGTAAGCCCCGCCAGTCTGTGGTGCTGTGTAATGGCAGCCCCAGAAAACGAATACAAAAAGCATTTTCTCTTCATTGTGAGAATCAATGGAACTCTCTACATGCAAATAGTTAAGTCTTTGCCTATGTAAAATCCCTGTTGTTGTAGAGAAATGAGTGAAATAAACGGGAATAAACGGTTCATGATACTTAGTAAGTACTGGTACTTTTAGAATTCTGTGAAATGGGGTAAAACACCTAGTCTGAGCCATGAGCCAATGCCTTGGTCTGGGATATCAGGCCAATGATGGCACGTTGATGGGAGTTATTAGCAGCCAGTTTGGTCCAGTTGGTGTAGGGTAAGGGTGACATCCAGTGGCTGGTTTTATCAGCCAGGCTCCTGGACACAGACTCAGGGAGTGAGCCAGATATTGGAGAAGGGGCTTTCAGATCACTGATCAATTTTATGTCCAGTACAGTTCTACAATAGGTAATAATGAAACTTCAGAAAAAAGCTGTGATTAGTCTACATTCTCAAGCCTGGGCAGTAGTGCTCTCATAGCGTTACTATTAGAACATCAGGAACATGCTGATAGCCAAAAAAAGCCCAAGTAAAACAAACAAAACTACAATAAATTAACTTAATCTTTTACACTCAATTCTTTCTACTACCTATGAAAGACCCAGAAACAATTTATGAAAGGAGGAAAAGGTCCTTTAACACAATATTACTATCAAGTCCGGTACCTTGATAACAGAATAGGGTGATGGAATAAGGTAGCAATACATAATGCATTTTAATTTAAAGATAGATATGTTTAATTGCAGTGCCCAGTTACTAAACTACTGTCAAGAAGGGCTTAAAATGATGTTTAAATTTGCAAAAACCTATACGTCAAATTGCCCAGCCCTGAAAAATAATATCATTTTACTTTATATTTTTGGTTGATTTTCCTGTCTTCCTTTTAGCTTGTGAGGGAAGCTGATCTTTGCAACTGTGAATATGTGAGTGGAAGCAGTCGTCATCAGCTGTGATTGCTGACCCCTATTTGAATGTGTCATCCAAGCAAAGAGAAGCTATGCTCTCTGCCTTTGAGTAGTTTCCATATCTATATGTAATTCAAAAAAGATGAAGACTCCGGATATGTCAATGTCACATCCATGTGCACATTGCATGTGTATATTGGGGAGAGCTGTGTTTTTATGTAGAGGAGTAATGATTTCACTTCTCCTCCTGCCCAAATAGGGCATCCTGGGGGCAATGGGGGAAAATGGACATATTTCAGCAGACGTGGAATCTGCCTTTCTCTTTTCATGGGGAAGAGTATGAGTAAAGCTAGAGGGGATCCTGAGGGCTACTTATGACATAGATGGCGGAGACCCAGCCTAAACCTTCCGTGACCCACCAGCCCACTGGTCAGCTCCATGAGCATCAGGTAGTACACCCCGTCAGCACTTGGCCTAGGTTGCATGTACTAATGTGCAACGATGTGAGGGATGCACCCATCAGTCTGATTTTCTCACCACTGCATAACCATTGCCTGAAACAATCCAAGATCAGCAGCGGGTGTTTAATAAACACGCACTGAGCCCCAAAGGCCAAGAGGGAAATTGACCCAAGAGGGAAATTGACAAGCAGGACAAGGGAAAGATGAGATAGGAGTGAGCAAATAGATGGGGAACAGGAAGATTATATTCAGGATGTGGTGCAATTCAAGCGTTAGAATGATGAAAGAATCTTCAGAATGGCATCAATTAAGCATTACCTAAGATTAAGGAAGGAAGAAAGGCTAATGTCCAAGAGTGAAAAAGAAATATGCACCCCAGAGCACAAGCCTGTCAATGGCATCTTCTGGAGTTGAGCCACGTGGCAACTCAATCAGGAAAGGCT
This sequence comes from Balaenoptera acutorostrata, assembly GCF_949987535.1. Lineage (NCBI taxonomy): Eukaryota > Metazoa > Chordata > Mammalia > Artiodactyla > Balaenopteridae > Balaenoptera > Balaenoptera acutorostrata. Next base: position 9,313,024 of record NC_080081.1, read on the forward strand.
TCCTGAGGGTAGGTCATTAGCTGAGCCTTGAGGGATCTGCATAAATGGAGAGAAGAAGGGGCTGCATCCCAAGAAATGGGAGGGTGTGGAAAGAGTCCTGGCAACAAAAATTGAGTAGGGCACATATTTGGAAGCATTCCCTGAACTAGAGGATATTAATGAATAGTAGGAGTTAGTATGAAAAGAAATAATGGGACCACATTGTAGATGGCTACTTCCCAGCTACAGTGTGCAAACTTTGAACTGTAGGCAGTAACTTTTTGAAAAATCTGTAAGGAATACTAATGTGTAGTGATGTACAGGATGAATTCTAATAGGGAGACACAAGAAATAGATCAATTAAGAAGCTATTTCATAACCCAGATGATTCCACACAGGTTTGAAATATGGTATTGGCAATGAAAATGGTAAAAATGAGATGAAAACAAGACATAGATGTAATTTAAATAAGAAATGATAGAATATAACTCCTTTCTGGTTAAGTAGTTAAATATGGCAAATCCTTAGTGTCTGGGCTATGATGTCATTGGTAGAGAAAATTCAGGACAAGGAGCCAGTTGGGGACATGGGGGACTATTGACTTTGCTCAGGGAGGTGATGGCTAGATTACAATGTGAGAGTGTTCACTAGATATTAGGAGACAGGACTGGAGTTCAAGTGCAAGGTCAGTCATAGAAATGCAGAATTAAGTTGTGAAGCCATAAAAAAGGAAAAGGATGAATTTTCTAAAGGGCAAACAATAGATTGAAAAGAACACATACTGAATTTTAAAGACATACCTATAATCAAGGGAAATTGGAGAGACGGAGAGCCAGAGAAGAATGAGAAATATTTAGGTTTTATTAATTCACATGGTGGTTTGATTCTTTGCTTATATAAACATTTATTTAATTATTTGTCTCACATCCCAGCTTCTGAATCAGAGTTCCCTTATAATATTAAACACTTACCTAAGAATTAACAAAGTCTTTTAAGTTCTTAAAAGTTCTTTAAGACTTATTTTACATCTGTGTCATGACAAAATTAACAAATTTGGAATCTAAAAACCAGGTCTCAAATTCTGGCAGTCACTTGCTGAGTATATGCCCCTGGGCAAATTCTAAACTCTGAGGCTTCAGCGAAAAAATGGGGATGAAAGATACTCCACAATATTGTTAGATAGATAGATAGATAGATAGATAGATAGATAGACAGACAGACAGACAGACAGACAGACAGACAGATAAAGTAAATGTGCTAATGCAGATAAAGAGGCTATGCCAGGGAACTAAGTATTAGTTCCCGACTCTTCCCTACTTCCTTAGAACATGCAACCTGAAAAGGCCACTATTCAGTAGTCATGCATAACACCCATTCATTCATTTAGACTTAAAGTTTCTACCATGATTACGTGTGTTCCAGATGCTGAGGATACATCAGAGAGCGTGACAAATTCTCATCTTCTTAGGGTTCATAGACTAGTGGCGGAAAGAGACCTAAACAAGTAAACTGAAAATATATATAACTTCAGGCAGTGAAAAACTCTTTGAAGTAAAATAAAGCAGCAGAAGAGAATGACAAGATTTATGTGGGAGTAGCTCTATTTTAGATGCGATACTCGAGGGACACAAGACTTAAATGAAATGGGGGGCAGGGGGCATCAGCGTGGGGAGATGGCTGGGGAGAGAGTGCGTGGGGCATGGGCAGCAAGTTCAAGGTCCATGCGGTGGCCCTGAGTGGACAGTACGAGGAACAGCAAGAAGACAGCTGTTGTGGCTGGCGTGGCATGGGCAAGGGCCAGAGGTCAGGGCTGCGGGCAATGGTAAGATCCTGTGGGTCCTCTGAGCTAGAGTGAGGAGTTTGCGGGTTTTTTTTCTCTGAGGGATGAGATGCCATTGGCGATTTTAGAGCAAGGTGGTAGCATCATCTGCTTTGAAGGAAAATTTGAGTTCCTAAATTCAAATAGAGAAATGCTTATTAAGTCTCTACATTGTGCTTCTCTAAGCCTCTTATTTCCTCCCCCAGCCCATGGCCTGTGTATCAGTGCTGTGCTTTGAGTTCTGTTCACGGTGAATTGCAGCAAAGATCCTTCCAAGTCTGAAGCGAAGGGAAAACAATCGCACAATTTTAAAGGGTTTAGGAAGATTTGAATTAAAAAAAAAAAAAGAAATGATGAAACAAATTTCCAGGGCACATACTTTTCCTTTACCCTACATCAAACGAACAAAAGAAAGTCTCAGTATATGTCATTATACACAGCTTCATTATTTAGACAAACACCAGTCTTTACAAGTTAGTGATGGAGACTTTGACTTCATGTTTAAGTACAAAAGTAGCAGAGACTTTTAAGTTGTAGATTGGCCTGCACATAATGAATCCTTTTTTGTGAAATGTTGCAAGAATTTCTTAGGAAAAAAAATTACAACATATGCTGCTTCACAAGTGCCTGCTGAAAAACCACAAAATCGGCAACAATATTTCTGGCCGCTGAGATACTGTGACAGCTGCTTCCGAAAGATAGAGGGTAACAAAGAAACCAAGGGTGCCTTTATCCACACGGTTAGTGGTATTTTATAGCTTGGTTCTTAGCTAGTAATGGTGATTCTCTCAATCAAATGACTGGGACAACTTATTAGCAATGAGTTATTTTAGCTTCACCTTAACTTTGAATAGTAAGTTTTGAACCACTGCCACTCAGTCCATTCCAGATACCAAAACCAATGCTCCAGGATAGTAAGGGAATCGCCCAGTGCCACCCCATTAATAAGTAGTTGTGCCACGGCTAAACTCAAGTCCATTGGCTTCCAAAGTCTGTGTCCTTAATATCTTACACAGAACAGCAGGGTGGGAGGTCATTCAGGGCATTACATTTATTGAAAATAAAGAAATACTACCTTATGTGCTAAAAAATGTTTTCTTAGGGAAACACATAGCTCATATAATTTATCTCATTGCTCCTCCATAACATTATCATTTGACAGAAAAGAAAGTGTCAGTTTTTCTTTTTGTAAATATAGTACTCAAATCAAATTACCATTGGAGCACCTTAAATAAGCCAGATTACCATTGGACATTAAATGAGCATATTAAGACAATAATAATGATAGGAGTGTTTTCCATGGAATATTCAGGCCAACAGTTCAAACCCCAAATATTTATAGCTTCTTATTAGATACATGTAAATTCATTGATTTATATGCTTTTTATGTTCAGCATTTTTTACATTTATGAGAAACACTTGAGAAATATTTCAAATGGAATTAATATTAATTTAAGCATATTTTTATCTGAAGATATTGTTGAGGCACATTTTTCCCTCAATTGTTTTTTCTTTGAAAGTTTTATTAGTCCCCGAAATAGATTAAAATAGTTGAAGCTCTCTAAGGCTTTGAGTATTGGGTCTGCTATTGTTTTTTTGATTGTAGTGAAGCCATGTTCTGAATTAGGAAGAAACTTTTATTAGTAGTAGTATGTACAAATGACATTGTTGTCTGCCTGACTTTTGGTCCCAGCAGTCTCTGGGCCTTTCAAAGGATTCTTTAATAACATATAAAGATAAAGGGATGAGATAACTAAGGGAGGTACCAGGATCAAGAGGCCAGGGGAAGAAGGGAAGATGATGCTTTGACATCTTCTATGATTTTTTCAGTCATTCATTTTTTGTTCATTGACAGTAGGGTTAACAAGTATAGCTAATCCTTGGTTGCCAGGGATACCTTATGAGAACAGAGGAAATTTACAAAATGGTCTTAGATATTTTGGAAGAAACAGAAAGAGTAGAAGCCACTTTCTTTAAGAAATTACTGTCTATGTATCCATAAATACGCATGTGTTCACACAGGTATACAAATACACGCAACCATATTCAAAATCCATAGTACAGTCTATATACACTCTATAGAGAAGGGGAGATTTGTATGAACCAAAAGAGCCAGGGTTCATAAATGGAAAAGAACTTGAACTGTGCCTTGAGAATGATGAACATTTGATAATGGGGAGCAGGGAAGAAGAAGTGAGCAGAGCAGAGCATAGGTAATGCAAAGACAGGAGTCAATGAGCATATCGTAGGTCAATGTCAGTGAGTCAGCAAGGAGGCCGGCCTGCCTGTTGGAAGAGGCTGCCTGTAGGAACGGTGGGAAAAAGCATTGGCTGCAAGTTTAGGCCAGTTGCTGATGGTTTAAGCTTTCTCTGATGCATGAATTGTTTACACAAGGAGAACCATGCTGAACGGGTGCTGTAATATTCACGTGATGTGGGTAGTATTGGCAAGAAGCGGACAGTAGGTTGGCTTAGCTAATGGCAATGGAGAATATTAGGTCGGAAAAACACAAGTGAGATTTTAAAGGACCAACAAAATTTAACTATATTTGATCATTAAGCTAGTGTGGGCAGACAATTGCTCTCAGGTAGAATAACATATTACAAACACTTCTTAAGTAAATAATTTGGCTGCCTGGACTTGCTTGATTTACGGAGGCAAGAGTCATAGCCATTTGATTTATCGGCTACTCTCACCAAGCAGCTCAAGGATATGGTTCCCTTCACATGTCTAATCACACTTTCATTACAGGATGCATATAGATATTTCCCCTCTGGGGTTTTAAAGGGCATTTGGGGTTTACAGGAAGTTTGAAATCTCTCTCTCTAACCTTGAGACTAAATTAATGTTATTTTAGACTCAAAACTTTCTCCTGCACATAGTAGATCATTAATGTAATTGAAAGAGATTTGAATCCCAGATGTTTATGCATTTGAAACCCCAAAAGTTTCCCTCAGGGATTCATTCTCCTTTGCAGTTAGAGACACAACAGAAAGGCAGCCTCAAAGCAAGCAAACAGTGTCAGTTAAATTCAGATGTCAGCCTGACTCTGGTGACAGCCCTGGAGTGTAACATGGTCACGCTAGGTCTCACATCAATTTCTGAATTTTGCCAATTAGGATATTACAAAGACTGTCTAACGAAGACTGGCATTTTAACAAATGACCCCTCTTAATGACTGTCCCTCCTACATTCACTAGTGCAGAACAAATCCTTTTTGTAACAAAGCAGGTTTCCACGGACTCTGATCTAGAGAAGTCTCAGTGGAAGAGGGGCTGCAAACAGTAGCGCTCTGCTCCGGGAAGCTAAAAGTTAGATGAAGAGATACAATAAAGAGATGCTCCCCACACTCCCTACGCCTCAGATGGCCCTGCTGCGTTATTCTTCATCCCATAAATACCCCAGCCCCTTGTCTGCTGGGAGCCAGATTTGAGATTTGTTCTCCTGTCTTCTCCTTGGCTGCCTTGTGAATAAGCCCTGTCTTCACTGCAAACCTTGGATGTCTCAGCAATTTGGTTTGCTGTGTTCCTGACAAAGGGAACCTGGCTTGGATAAATCGCCCAGCAAAGAAAAATCCAAGACACCAGTCAGATTTTTACCACAGTTGTCTATGCCATGTGGCTGACAGGGTCTCCGTGCTCTGGCCGGGTGTTAGGCCTGAGCCTCTGGGGTGGGAGATCTGAGTTCAGGACACTGGACCACCAGAGACCTCCCAGCCCTACGTAATATCAATTGGCGAGAGCTCTCCCACACATCTCCATCTCAATGCTAAAACCCAGCTCCACTCAACGACCAGCAAGCTCCAGTGCTGGACACCCCATGCCAAACAACTAGCAAGACAGGAACACAACCCCACCCATTAGCAGAGAGGCTGCCTAAAATCATAGTAAGTTCACAGACATCCCAAAACACACCACTGGATGCAGTCCTGCCCACCAGAAAGACAAGATCCAGCCTCACCAGAACACAGGCACCAGTCCCCTCCACCAGGAAGCCTACACAACCCACTGAACCAACCTTACCCACTGGGGGCAGACACCAAAAACAACAGAAACTACGAACCTGCAGCCAGGGAAAAGGAGACCCCCCAAACACAGTAAGTTAAGCAAAATGAGAAGACAGAGAAATATGCAGCAGATGAAGGAGCAAGGTAAAAACCTACCAGACCAAACAAATGAAGAGGAAATAGACAGTCTACCTGGAAAGAATTCAGAGTAATGATAGTAAAGATGATCCAAAATCTTGGAAATAGAATGGAGAAAATACAAGAAAATGTTTAACAAGGACCTAGAAGAACTAAAGAGCAAATAAACAATGATGAAAAACACAATAAATGAAATGAAAAATTCTCTAGAAGGAATCAATAGCAGAATAACTGAGGCAGAGGAACGGATAAGTGACCTGTAAGATAAAATAGTGGAAAAAACTACCGCAGAGCACAATAAAGAAAAAAGAATGAAAAGAATTGAGACAGTCTCAGAGACCTCTGGGACAACATTAAATGCACCAACATTCAAATGATAGGGGTCCCAGAAGAAGAAGAGAAAAAGAAAGGGACTGAGAAAATATTTGAAGAGATTATAGTTGAAAACGTCCCTAATATGGGAAAGGAAATAGTCAATCAAGTCCAGGAAGCACAGAGAGTCCCATACAGGATAAATCCAAGGAGAAACACGCCAAGACACATATTAATCAAACTATAAAAATTAAATACAAAGAAAAAATGTTAAAAGCAGCAAGAGAAAAGCAGCAAATAACATACAAGGGAATCCCCATAAGGTTAACAGCTGATCTTTCAACAGAAACTCTGCAAGCCAGAAGGGAGTGGCAGGAAATATTTAAAGTGATGAAAGGGAAGAACCTACAACCAAGATTACTCTACCCAGCAAGGATGTCATTCAGATTTGATGGAGAAATTAAAACCTTTACAGACAAGCAAAAGTTAAGAATTCAGCACCACCAAACCAGCTTTACAACAAATGCTAAAGGAACTTCTCTAGGCAGGAAACACAAGAGAAGGAAAAGACCTACAATAACAAACCCAAAACAATTAAGAAACTGGTAATAGGAACATACATATCAATAATTACCTTAAATGTAAATGGATTAAATGCTCCAACCAAAAGACATAGACTGGCTGAATGGTACAAAAACAAGACCCATATGTATGCTGTCTACAAGAGACCCACTTCAGACCAAGGGACACATACAGACTGAAAGTGAGGGGATGGAAAAAGATATTCCATGTGAATGGAAATCAAAAGAAAGCTGGAGTAGCAATTCTCATATCAGACAAAATAGACTTTAAAATAAAGACTATTACAAGAGACAAAGAAGGACACTACATAATGATCAAAGGATCAATCCAAGAAGAAGATATAACAATTGTAAATATTTATGCACTCAACATAGGGGCACCTCACTACATAAGGCAAATGCTAGGAGCCAGAAAAGGGGAAATTGACAGTAACACAATCATAGTAGGGGATTTTAACACCCCACTTTCACCAATGGACAGATCATCCAAAATGAAAATAAATAAGGAAACACAAGCTTTAAATGATACATTAAACAAGATGGACTTAATTGATATTTATAGGAAATTTCATCCAAAAACAGCAGAATACACTTTCTTCTCAAGTGCTCATGGAACATTCTCCAGGATAGATCATAACCTTGGGTCACAAATCAAGCCTTGGTAAATTTAAGAAAATTGAAATTGTATCAAGTATCTTTCCAACCACAACACTATGAGACTAGATATCAATTACAGGGAAAAAAAACTGTAAAAAATACAAACATATGGAAGCTAAACAATATGCTACTAAATAACCAAGAGATCACTGAGGAAATCAAAAAATACTTAGAAACAAATGACAATGAAAACACGACGACCCAAAACCTATGGGATGCAGCAAAAGCAGTTCTAAGAGGGAAGTTTATAGCAATACAATCCTACCTTAAGAAACAAGAAGCATCTCAAATAAACAACCTAACCTTACACCTAAAGCAATTAGAGAAAGAAGAACAAAAAACCCCGAAAGTTAGCAGAAGGAAAGAAATCATAAAGATCAGATCAGAAATAAATGAAAAAGAGATGAAGGAAACAATAGCTAAGATCAATAAAACTAAAAGCTGGTTCTTTGAGAAGATAAACAAAATGGATAAACCACTAGCCAGACTCATCAAGAAAAAAAGGGAGAAGACTCAAATCAATAGAATTAGAAATGAAAAAGGAGAAGTAACAACTGACACTGCAGAAATACAAAGGATCATGAGAGATTACTACAAGCAACTATATGCCAATAAAATGGACAACCTGGAAGAAATGGACAAATTCTTAGAAAAGCACAACCTTCTGAGACTGAACCAGGAAGAAATAGGAAATATAAACAGACCAATCACAATCACTGAAATTGAAACTGTGATTAAAAGTCTTCCAACAAACAAAAGCCCAGGACTAGACGGATTCACAGGTGAATTCTATCAAACATTTAGAGAAGAGCTAACACCTATCCTTCTCAAACACTTACAAAATATAGCAGAGGGAGGAACACTCCCAAACTCATTCTACAAGGCCACCATCACCCTGATACCAAAACCAGGAAAATATGTCACAAAAAAAGAAAACTACAGGCCAATATCCCTGATGAACATAAATGGAAAAATCCTCAAGAAAATACTAGCAAACAGAATCCAGCAGCACATTAAAAGGATCATAAACCCATGATCATTCCTGAGTTTATCCCAGGAATGCAAGGATTCTTCAATATATGCAAATCAATCAATGTGATACACCATATTAACAAACTGAAGGGTAAAAACATATGACCATCTCAATAGATGCAGAAAAAGCTTTTGACAAAATTCAACACCCATTTATAATAAAAACTCTCCAGAAAGTAGGCATAGAGGGAACTTACCTCAACATAGTAAAGGCCATATACGACAAACAAACAGCAAACATCGTTCTCAATGGTGAAAAACTGAAACCATTTTGACTAAGATCAGGAACAAGACAAGGTTGCCAACTCTCACAACTTTTATTGAACATAGTTTTGGAAGTTTTAGCCACAGCAGTCAGAGACAAAAAAGAAATAAAAGGAATCCAAATCGGAAAAGAAGTAAAACTGTCACTGTTTGCGGATGACATAATACTATACATAGAGAATCCTAAAGACTCTACCAGAAAACTACTAGAGCTAATCAAAGAATTTGGTAAAGTAGCAGGATACAAAAGTAATGCACAGAAATCTCTTGCATTCCTATACACTAATGATGAAAAATCTGAAAGAGAACTTAAGGAAACACTCCCATTTACCACTGCAACAAAAAGAATAAAATACCTAGGAATAAACCTACCTAGGGAGACAAAAGACCTGTATGCAGAAAACTATAAGACACTGATGAAAGAAATGAAAGATGATACCAACAGGTGGAGAGATATGCCATGTTCTTGGATTGGAAGAATCAATATTTTGAAAATGACTATACTACCCAAAGCAATCTACAGATTCAGTGTAACCCCTCTCAAACTACCAATGACATTTTTCACAGAACTAGAACAAAAAATTTCACAATTTGTATGGAAACACAAAAGAACCTGAATAGCCAAAGCAATCTTGAGAAAGAAAAAACAGAGCTGGAGCAATCAGGCTCCCTGACTTCAGACTATACTACAAAGCTATGTAATCAATATAGTATGGTACTGGCAGAAAAACAGAAATATAGATCAATGGAACAGGATAGAAAGCCCAGAGATAAACACATGCACATATGGTCACCTTATCTTTGATAAAAGAGTCACGAATACAATGGAGAAAAGACAGCCTCTTCAATAAGTGGTGCTGGGAAAACCAGAGAGCTACATGTAAAAGAATGAAATTAGAACACTCCCTAACACCATACACAAAAATAAACTCTAAATGGATTAAAGACCTAAATGTTAGGCCAGACACTATAAAACTCTTTAGAGGAAAACATAGGCAGAACACTCTATGATGTAAATCACAGCAAGATCCTTTTTGACCCACCTCCTAGAGTAATGGAAATAAAAACAAAAATAAAAAATGGGACCTAATGAAACTTAAAAGCTTTTGCACAGTAAAGGAGACCATAAACACGACGAAAAGACAACACTCAAAATGGGAGACAACACTCAAAATGGGAGAAAATACTTGCAAACGAAGCAACTGACAAAGGATTAATCTCCAAAATATACAAGCAGCTCATGCAGCTCAATATCAACAAACAACCCAATCCAAAAGTGGTCAGAAGACCTAAATAGACATTTCTCCAAAGAAGATATACAGATTGCCAACAAACACATGAAAGGATGCTCGACATCACTAATCATTAGAGAAATGCAAATCAAAACTATACAGTGGGATATCACCTCACACAGGACAGAATGGCCATCATCAAAAAATCTACAAACAGTAAATGCTGGAGAGGGTGTAGAGAAAAGGAACCCTCTTGCACTGTTGGTGGGAATGTAAATTGATACAGCCACTATGGAGAACAGTATGGAGGTTCCTTACAAAACTAAAAATAGAACTACCATATGACCCAGCAATCCCACTACTGGGCATATACCCTGAGAAAACCATAATTCAAAAAGAGTCATGTACCACAGTGTTCATTGCAGCTCTATTTGCAATAGCCAGAACATGGAAGCAACCTAAGTGTCCATTGACAGATGAATAGATAAAGAAGATGTGGCACATATGTACAATAGAATATTACTCAGCCATAAAAAAGAAACGATATTGAGTTATTTGTAGTGAGGTGGATGGACCTAGAGTCTGTCATACAGAGTGAAGTAAGTCAGACAGAGAAAAACAAATACCCTATGCTAACAAATATATATGGAATCTAAAAAAAAAAAAAAAAGGTTCTGAAGAACCTAGGGACAGCAGAGGAATAAAGACGCAGATGTAGAGAATGGACTTGAGGACACGGGGAGGAGGAAGGGTAAGCTGGGACAAAGTGAGAGAGCGGCATGGACATATATACACTACCAAATGTGAAATAGATAGGTAGTGGGAAGCAGCCGCATAGCACAGGGAGATCAGCTCGGTGCTTTGTGACCACCCAGAGGGGTGGGATAGGGAGGGTGGGAGGGAGGGAGATGCAAGAGGGAGGAGATATGGGGACATATGTATACGTATAGCTGATTCACTTTGTTATACAGCAGCAACTAACACAACAATATAAAACAGTTATACTCCAATAAAGATGTTAAAGAGAGAGAGAGAGAGAGAGAGAGAGAGAGAGAGATACGATAAAGAACACGAAAGAAAAAAAAAAAAGAGTTTGCCGAGCCAGGTTGTTCTAAGTGTGAGACGGATGGAGTTTGCTGCCGGTGCCCTCCATTCAGAAAGAAAGCTGTTTGCCTTATTCTCCTGTAGATCACCAGTCGTCTCTCCAGCTTGTTGGTTTATAGTAATTGTGGAGTCTGGTGACTCATGAACCAGTGCATACTTTTTTTCATTCATTTTGTCACTTTTTTCCTCCAAGCATGGTTAACTCTCCACAACAGTGTGTAGATAGGAAGGGTCGTGCCCGTTCTCATATTTCTTCTGGGCAGCACTTGGACTCATGAGAATGTTCTGAGAGATTTGCAATGACCTGGCCATTGAGCTGATTGGGGAAGAACTTGGAGCCTGCTGTTTTGTCACTGGTCTTGTTCTTTGGCCTCTAATTCCAGGTACTTCCATGGGAGGAGTGTGGCAGGTTGTGAGACTGGTAGCACACAGGAGCTATGGGGGTGGGCGGGTGGCGGGGAGGCAGAAGCACAGCTTTAGGACAGGTTGCATGTGACCAGACCTCAACACAGGGATGTGCTTTGAAGAAGTGTGGGGTTTGTTCACGAGCTGAGTTTTCCTTCCGCTCTTCTCAGCTTTCAGTGACCGTATTTGGAGCTATGGCCTTCTGCATCTTGAAGAGGTCAGCTTGAAAGCTGCCTTTGGCCAGCTGAGATCTGACACTGATCTATAGAAATTGGGAGGGTATTTACTGTAATATCCCTGAACTGAAAACAGAGTCCCTGAATGGCAAGCTTCAGGAGAAAATAAACTCTGATAATGACCTGTGTGCTCCCCGGACACTGCCCTTGAGAAAGGCATCCTAATAATTATGGCTTCAACTTAAGACGGCAGTAATAACACCAAACAATTTTCATTTTGGTGTTTCACAAAACAACTACCTTTCTGGAGTTCTGGAGCCCTGTTCTAAATTTTAATATCTTCAGGTTCTGACTGATTAACCGATAAATGCAGTTAAATAACTAGCTTTCACTCAGAGAGAGAAACGATTCAGAAAGAAAACTGCCTTCTGATTTCCCCACTGATAATAACGGAAAGCATTGAAGGTCTGAGACATCTTCTCTGGATACTGTGCATAATTTCCAGCCATATTAATGGAACTACCAAATGTGTCATGTGAATAAGAAGATAGAAGTTCAGTAATCCCTGTTGACTGGGCTGGTTTTTCATTTCAGGGAATTATATAATGCTTTCATGAACTTTCCATCATCCGGGAAAAATATTGCCATGCGATGTATGTTATAATTACTCTTAGAAATATAGTGTTTCTAATTGAGAAGTCTGTGTATGTGGCCTGAGTATTCTAGCTCACGTACATAATTGGTAGCTAGGAATAACTGCAAAAGGTAAAGGTGCTTTTTCCCCTTGGCTCGGTGACTATTAATATCAAATGAAAGCACACATTGGCATCAAGGGGAACACAGACTCTTTGCCTTTCCAATTTCATTTTATATTCCCTGTCGACTTACACGAAATCCTTTAGGCATAATTGCGCTTTTTCCCTAGTATCCTCTTCCTCCCTTAAGACTTCACTCTTTGCTATACTAACCTACACAGAGGCAAGGAAATAGGTCTCAGTGCATCTCTTTTTTTCCCCCCCTAAGATATGTTGCTTACATGTAAGAGAAAACAACTTGGCAACTCGAACTCCTCCTTCCCTCTCCCCAGCCTCTCAGAATTTCTCAGCTCTTCACAAGTGTGTTTTCTCCTTATGGAGAAGTTGATTTGGTTCCATTTATAAAAATAGCAGCTATTTAAATGGGAAAAGCTTTTCCTTATATCATCTTTGGGCCAAATGTTTTTCTAAAAACATACTCTTTTTTTTTTCTAGCAGAGAAGACAGATTCTAAGTGGATTCAAGGTTCATCAAATTGCTAAGAGTTTTCTTTTGGTTAATGCATTTGAAAACTAAATTTACATAAGTGCCAAAATGAGATATGTAAATTAGATAACAGTTCTATATAACTGTATTATATGTGTGTGTGGTTTGCATGTATATGCATTATAGATACAAACTGTCATATTTATATATTAATACAAAATTATATTTGTTTCCTATATAGAATTTTATATAGTGATTTTTTTTTGGAAGGTGGAATGTGTAGGCAATATAAATCATTGCTTAAATTCTGTTTTCTCTATCACAGGGAAGCAAAAAGAGGATTTTGTATCCCTTTTTTCTAGTCCTTTTTAAGCTCATTTATTCATCACCAAATTCAAAATTTTTAGTTTCTCCAACGTATATCCAGAAACTTGCAATTGGATGTGACCCTGAAGTTCAAAAGTCCACTGTCTTGCCCAATGCGTGATTCACTCTATCATCTATATTAGCCTTTGTTTAAACATTTCCCCCAATGGTGGTGTCAAAGTGTGGCCAGAGATAGGAGTGAGGGTCGGGTGGACAGGACTTCAGAACCAACATAATCTTCTTCAACCACTTTGGGCACAATAAATACATGTAAAAGCAAAGCAAAACACTGAGCTTATTATGTGATGAATTGGGCTTGCTTCATGACGGGTCGCTTGAAGTCCCCTTCCCCAGTCTACCACCAGGTTGCTCTACCCTTTAAGCCCCTACATTGAGGAATTCTGACATCTCAACTGATTTCCAGTGATAGAGGGAAGATATTAGAATACGTTCTAGTTGTTACAGATTGTCCTTACACTGAGACACATCTGCCTGGCCAATTGGCTCCTCTGTAGCAACATAGAAAGAGGGTCCAATTTCTTTTTAATATAATTCTTATTCAATTATTTGGAGGCAGCTATACCATTCCACTAACCCTGGCTTTTCCAAGCTAAATTGTTTGTTTCTTTAAGCATCATTGGTAGCATTTATCAATAATAGTAGTGACCGCTTATTTATTTATAGCACTTTGGAGTTTCCAAAGCCCTTCTACATACTTTCTTATGGTACATGCACAGCAACAACTGTAGCTTCTTAATTTTACAAATGAGGAAACCAAGGCTCAGAAAGGATAAGTCACATACCTTAATAATTGATTCAACAAGTACTTATTGAGGGCCTACTATATGCCAGGCACAGTGCAAAATCCTGGGATATAGGAGGGAATAAAACAAATATGGTGCCCCTCCTGTACCTCTTGTAATCTAGTGGAAATGGCATACATTTAAAAAATCACTACAGATGATACTCAGATAATAGTCACAATTGGGACAGAGGTAGAAGTTTAGTACAAGTCTTCTGCCTCTGAACAAATTCAGTAGGACTATTGCCTTCATTGAAATGGACATTCATTTGCATATATTAATGAGGTTCAGTTAAACTAGTCTGTCTGACAACCAGTCTTTTTGGCATGAGCTCTTTTTTAGATTGATCTTCTCCTTTCTGTGACTGTAGAATTGGGTGGGGTCTACACAGGTATAGTCAACTTAGAGGAGAATTTTACATCAATTTTCTATCAAATCTTCTTTTGCCATTTTTTTCTTATCACTCTAACTAGCCAACATACTTTTGAACTTTTATTTAATCATCTCTAACATATTAGTTCTCCCTCTCTGTTTCTGTTCATCTGCAAGTTTTATGAAATTGTATTCACCTATATCACTGGCAAAAAAAACGTCCACAAGTGCTTGTGTGAAAGAAAGAGCCTACATTTGTCATTAGTTGCAAATTAGATTTCCTATCGGCGAAGTGACCTTGGGCAAACAACATCTTCTCTCAGAGCATCTGATTACTCATCTGTGAAATGAAGAAACTAGGCTAGAGGATGCTGAAAGGATTTCCCTATATTAAAAGTTTTATGATCCAATATGTTTTAAAGCATTATGCTGAGTTTTAAATACTTTTCTTCTGGTGTGGAAAAAAAGAAATGCAAAATATGAGCTGATGGGTAGCACCTTCCCCTTCACTAATGAAAGGAAGCAAATCAGCAAATACTGGCCTGAAAGCCGTACAAAACAACCAAAGTGTAATAGTTGTCAAACCTTGTCTTAATCTAAGACAATGGCTTCATGAAGCCCCTAACAGTCTCTTCTGCTGTCTATTTTTTTAAAAAATATTTAGAAACCAACAATGAACAGACATTATAAAAACGAATATGTATTTGAGAATAGTCTGTAATTTGGGGTCTTCAGTGAGTCCCCTTTTTCTCCTCTATGTAGGAAAATTATCTTTGATTCTACAAGTGCTACCCCTCACAGGCTTCTTTCCAAAATCTGCCTAACAAAAGGAAATTCTTATCTTCTAACTTTAATGCTACAATTTATTTGTGTCTTTGAACTTGAGTAATTTCCGGATTCTTTTTTCTTAATATTACTTCATTAAGTCACATAATGTATATGTTTTACATCAGCTCTACTTGGGTTGCAACATGTGGTACAATTCCTGTCATTATCTTAAACTTGCTAATTAGAGAGAATTCAATTTAATTAATAGAAAGTTCCACCACTTTCAACCAGGGATAAATGGGAAGTTATTACAGAAACCAAAGCCTCTCTATCCTGAGAGGAGAGGAAATAAAGAGGGTACCCACCCCAAAATGTAATGAGTAGTATAGAAAGTTCTGTCCTGGTACCCTGGTTTAAAGACAGACTATTTGGAATGCTTGTCTATGTCGAGCAATATTGGAAACATTTTATTTCTCCATTTAAAGATGACTTTGTGTTAATTATATGAAACCATGGAGGACTAATTAACAAATAACAATGAATTAGCTGCTAGATTGTGCAACTAAAAAATTCTTCTGGCACTCTTCTGTTACTTAGTTCTTCAAAGGCTTCTCATAATGTATCCAGGCTGTTTCTGGTCGAGGGAATTTCCCCAGTGTCCTTGTCAATACAATATTCCTTGCTCTATTCCAATAATGTCTTTCCTTCCTTGAAGCTGTGAATGCTACTGTATTCAAATATATTATTTTTTATTTACTGCATTTTATTGAAATGTATCAAAGGCCGGCATCAAATCATATCTGTTCAGTAGCATTATTTTTTAATAAATGTACATGCAAAGTCAAGGTGATACAAGTACTTGGCAATTTAAGAGTTTTTTTTTAATTGGTTCCCCTTAAATTATGTATATTTAGTTTGAAAATTATTAAAATGTGTTTTGAAAACAGGAGTTATAACCAAATATATAGAATCCCTAGAGTTTCATAAAACTCAAGTTGAAAATCTTTAGAGAGTTTTACATGAAAATGTTCTGTCAACCCATGCCTTAAATTCACAGATCAGAGAATTGGGCTATCTGTTATACATTGGGGACCAAATAAATATTCAATACTACAACAACCTTATTAAGTAAAAAGCAAGATATTTATTTGTCTAAAGTCCACAATTCTGAGTCAGTATAATTTCAATGAAGTTCTCTATGTCATGTACAAAGTTTTCATTTTGGTAGCATGAATAGACTTACATAAATGATAATTGTCTACTAATGCTTTTATGTTGATTGTTAGCCAACCCCTAATGAGAAGAAATCTTTTCTTTCAGGTCAATACTTGAAAAAAAGGGACATTTATCACATTAAATAATTAAAGCCTTGCAACATGCTAAATTAACCTTTCATCATGTGTCTTATTAGCCTCAGTGTATTTGCCAAGGCTTTTTTAAACCCTCTTTGTTCATTGTGCCTATAGAGATAGAATGCTAATGCACTATATATGTGAGTGAAATATATTACCTGCTAAAGTTAAGCCTGTAGAGACTTGAGTCTTTCAACATGAAGATTCATGCTGATTTGTACCAAAACATCCTTATTCACTATAGATGTGTTGAGATATTTATGCACTTTTAATCATCTCCTGAAATTCCATAGACCCAACAAGTATCATATTGGCAGTTTGAAAATACATTTGATGCACTGTTTTAATTTTCAAGTAGTTTTAAATCTGTGTCTATTTCTTACTGTATTTCTTACATATTTCCCCAGTAAGTTCCTTGATAGTTGTTTCTGTATCATTATTTGATACCAAATAATGTTCCTGGCACACTGGACTATATCTTTTGATACTATTGACTGGGTTGTTTAGAAATGTAGTATGTTCTATCCGTGTTCTTCAAATCAACAAAAAAGTTTTAAAAACATCAGATTTAATATCTAGCCACTAAATTAAGTCATTTCAGTTATTTTAAGCTTCTTACTTAGTATTTTTGACTGTGAAATTTCATAGTAATTACTTATCAATATGTGACTTACATTTTTTTCTTATAGTTACAGACATATCCTACAAGAAAATAATTAGAGGGTTATGTTTTGTATTATTAATAATTTAGCTACTCACAGCTCTGAGGTTAGGGAATAGGACTAACAGTATTTCAGGCTAATATTTTTAATATAATATTTACTTTATTAGTAATCAGATAATATTTAAACTGTCATGTATTATTCAAATAGTTGTCTTAATAAATCCCACTTATAAACACTAGTTAATATTCCAGTTAAAATATTGGAGTACTTTCATAGTGTTTGAATAACATGTACTGTGACAAGATAGAGATACAAATACATAGCAAAGATGGGGAAATTACTGACATCACTTATTCTGAATGTGTCAACACCGATTAGTCCCTAGCAAATGGTTTGGACAAAAGTTATGGTCAGATTCAACCATTCATAAGTTATTCTGTCATCATGAATGTAGGAAAATTCAGAGAAATAAAAACCTCTATATAAATATACTTTTCTAAAACATTTTCTTCCTAATATTTCACGTGGATATTCAGCACATTTTTAATGCTTGATTCACTCTTTTTGAAGTAAAATGATTTTTTAGGATGTATGATTCTAAAAATAACAGATATTTTATCATATGTGCAGTTAGGGACTTCGCTGCTCACACCAAGATGTCTACATGTTGTTGACTTTTATGGTTTCCTTTGACGTCCAATTTAGAAACAACAGTGCTTTCCTCTAAATTGTATAAACACTAAGATATAAATGTGGGCATCAAAGAGGAAAATGAGAAAGATATTATAGGTTGTCATTTTTGTATTCAATTTTGTATTCTCAATTTTGTATTCAAAAGTATCTCATTTGTGTAACAAGATACTTAAATTTAAATCCACACTTAAAAATGTAAAAAAAAGTCAATATAAGTCATTTCTAGAAGAACACATTTGGTAACAAAAGTGACCGTTTTTCTCTTCTCTTTAGTTGCTTTTTCTGGGGAGGTTTGTCCCAAAAGGGTAGCATGGCCATAATGGTTTTATTACTGTTTTTAAATTTCCACCCCCTTATTTCTGCTACTCTGGGAGGACCACTCCGTTTACCCCCAACTGTCCCCACATCAATGATATTGCTACCTCTCTGATTCAGGTCACATTCCTTTTTTTTTTTTTTTAATTTCCCCAGTTTCTATTGAAATCATATTGGGGTAAAATATTGTATGAGTTTATAACAGAGATTTGGTAAGGCATACACACAAATTTAGAGCTTATTCTTGGATTTTATTTGTATTTTCAGTTTAGTACCTTCAGGAGGTCATTTAACATCCTTTGCTGCAGCATATCAGCTTCTAGGAAAGCCTTGCTCTCTATCGGTGGTTTTCAAGCCAGGCTGCATTTTTGAAACTCTGAGGAGACTTTAAAAAAAAGTGTGACCTAGTATCACACCAGACTAATTAAATCAGAATCTCCAGGGACCAGCCTTCCAGCATCGGTATTTAAAACAGCTCCCCAGGTGATTCTCAAATGTAGTGATGGTGTCAAACCATGGCTCCGTACGATACAACAGGCTGCTTCCTTATACATATTAATCATAGTCTATATTAATTCATCATCACATAGGTGCTAGGAAAATTTTTGGAACAAAGGGAGAAGTGAAGGCCGGCAATAGTTTAGGCTACTTGAGGAGAGCTCTTATTTTACCTTCTGTCGATATAAATTGAGGACAAACAGACAATAATTCCAGGAGAGTGATACATTGTGTTTCTAGTTTAGTAAAGTAAGGACTGTCATGTATAATATGGGAAAATTCTGCTTTTAATTCAGAATATTTCTCTATAGGATCACTAGAGAGAAAGTTCATCTTAGTCCTTGTATTAGTTTCCTTAAGGTGCTGTAAAATATGATCACAAACTGGGTGGCTTAAAACAACAGGAATTTAGTCCCTCACGGTTCTGGAAGCAGAAATCTGAAATCCATGTGTCCACATGGTTGGTTCTTTCTGGAGGCTCTGAGGACAGATCTGTTCCCTTACTCTCTCCTAGCTTCTGCTGGTGGCCTGCAATCCTTCGTATTCCTTGGCTTGTGGATTCCGCAGCCAAATCTCTGCCTCTATCTTCACATGGCCTTCTCCCCTCCGTGGGTGCATATGTCTTCATGTGCCCTTTCTTATAAGGATGTCAGTCATTGTATTTAGGGCTCACCCTAATCCAGGATGACCTAAATTTAACTTGACTAATTACATCTGCAAAGACTCTGCTTCCAAGTCAAGGCACAACGTGAAGTTCCAAGTGGATGTGAATTTGGGGAAACTGTGAGCCCAGTACAGTGCTCGTTATTACTTGACTTCTCTGCAGCTTTGGATGTCGTTCAGCACTCTTCCTAAACCGCCCCCGGCCAGATCTTCTATGTATTGCATCTTGTGCTTACTTCTGTCATAATATCCCTAACAACATGTTGCAAACATCTGTTATATAACTGTTTCTCCCACAGTCTGTGAAATCCTAAAGGGCAGGGGGAGTGACTTATTCAGGCTGTATGTGAGCACCTAATATGGTTTCAGGCTCATGGAAACACTGGAAGAAAGGAAGAGAGAAAGAAAAGAATGCATGTCTGTACCTCAATGTTAACACTGTTTGCAATAGCCAAGACATGGAAGCAACCTAAGTGTCCATCAACAGATGAATAGATAAAGAAGATGTGGTACATATACACAGTGGAATGTTACTCAGCCATAAAAAAAGAATGAAATAATGCTATTTGCATCAACAAGGATGGACCCAGAGGTTATCATACTAAGTAAAATAAGTCAGACAAAGACAAATACCACATGACATCCCTTATATGTGGAATCTTAAAAAATGATATGAATGAACTTATTTACAAAACAGAAACAGACTCACAGACATAGAAAACAAACTTGTGGTTACCAAAGGGGAAAGGGGAGGGGAGAGTTAGATTAGAAGCTTGGGAATAGTAGATACAAACTACTATATATAAAATAAACAACAAGGACCTACTGTATAGCACAGGGAACTATATTCAGTATCTTGCAATAAACCGTAATGGAAAAGAATCTGAAAAAGAATATATATGTATATATGTATGACTGAATCACTTTGCTATACACCTGAAACTAACACAACATTTTAAACCAACTATACTTCAATTAAAAAAAAAAGGATGCATGTCACTCACCTGCCCACAGCAGCAAGGCACCGGTCTGCTCCCATGAACACCATCAAGAAACATACATGTACCACCTTGGCTTGGTGGACTTCTTGCACTTTTCTTTTAATATTGGTATTTCTTACCCATATTGAATATCTTACACTTGAAATGTACTATGCCAGCTAGTACAGCTTCTGGTTATTAAAAAAAAAGATCAGGATCAGTGACTATTGAAACCTGTTTTTTTTCAATTACTGAGCCTCATGATTTTGGGGAAATATAATCTCCATAGATTTATTCAAGAAATAAAAGCCTTCTATATATATATATACACAACAAGATTTTGTTTTAAATGCTGATCCACCGATGTGATCTTCATTTCTACAGCTTGGGAATCTGTAGGGTGGAATATTTACTCAGCAAACAGAGATTCTTCAGGGGAAGAGTGGAAATGTTTAACTCAGAGCAAGTCTGAAACTTTCACCTAATCAGGCAGTTGACCTGCAGGTGTTAATGAAGCCGACCTTGCCTTCTAGCACAATTGGAGGGTCGACAGCAAAGCATCATTTTATTACCGTTATTCTGACCTGTGGCAGAGGTCCCCTGACCGACATTGTCAGTTGTTGGACCCTGCCATTTAGAGGCTTCATGGATTTATAGCTTTGACCAAGGAAGATTCTGCACTTAATTGGCATATACCGGAGATTTTAAAGTAATTTCTCTCTTTTTTTCTTTTTGTAAGAGTATCTTAGAAGTCAATTCAAATTTCATTAACTCAGATATCCTACAACTGAAATATGAAGCAAGGAGGGAAAAGAATAGACTTAAGAGAAGGGATACAATTGCCAGAAGCAGAGTAATATCATGTAGTCAACTGTTTAGTTATACCGACCGAAGCCATCCTTTGCTACTACTCTCATATACAGGTTGTAGAATGGATGAACCAGCCCGAAATAGAACCATGAGAGCTTTGGGCTCACAAAATGCCAATTATATACTGTGCGCATGAAACATCACTTTATGGCAGATACATGGAGAACCCAGATGAGGGAAGTTACTGTCTGTGAGGGATTATATTGAACCCAGTGTTACCACTATCACTTTGTGGTTTATTAAAATGTTATTTACAAAACAGAGATTGAGTCACAGATGTAGAAAACAAACTTATGGCTACCAAAGGGGAAAGTGGGGGGAGGGATAAATTGGGAGATTGGGATTGACTTATACACACTACTGTATATAAAATAGATGACTAATAAAAACCTACTGTATAGCACAGGGAACTCTACTCAATACTCTGTAATGACTTATATGGGAATAGAATCTAAAAAAGAATGGATATATGTATATGTATAACTGACTCACTTTGCTGTATAGCAGAAACTACCACGACATTGTAAATCAACTATACTCCAATAAAAAAATTTTTTTAATGTTAATTCTCATTCACAGTCAAATTGAACTCCATATAAGCAGTTTAAAAATGTAGAATCAGGGCTTCCCTGGTGGCACAGTGGTTAAGAACCCGCCTGTCAATGCAGGGGACACGGGTTTGAGCCCTGGTCCGGAAAGATCCCACTTGCCGCCGAGCAACTAAGCCCGTACACCACAACTACTGAGCCCACTTACCACAACTACGAGTGTAGAGCTCGTGCTCTGCAACAAGAGAAGCCACAGCAATGAGAAACCCACTCACAGCAACGAAGACCCAGTGCAGCCAAAATTAAAATAAATTAAAAAAAATATATATATATATACAACAGAATACTACTCAGCCATAAAAAAGAATGAAATTTTTTTAAAAAGGTAGAATCAGTTATCTTAGAAAAATAAATTTGAAATTATGTGAAAATAATTAAATGCTTTGAAAATTTGCTGGCTTCCTTTACTTCATGACCTCCACCTTTTGCCCATCTTGTTCCCAAATAGTGACATTACTTTAGAGCAGTTTGTTACCTGGCGTGATTTTGCCCCCCAGGCACTGTTTGGAGATGCTTCTGTTTGTCACAGTTTGAGGAGAGGGTGCTGGTGGCATCTCACGGGAAGCCAGGGATGCTGGTGAACACCCTGCGTTACAGAGGACAGCACCCCGTCCCCCGGCAAATGATTATCTGGTCGAAATGTCAGTCGTGCCCACGTTGAGAGACTCCGCTTTGGAATAAACAGGGAGAGGGAGAAGGAAGAAGCTGGCTTTCAAGCTAGTCAATCTCATTTCATTGTTACTCACTTGTGGGGTGGAAGACCATTCTACACCTGGAGCAAAGATGGGGTTAGGAGCTCACCACTGAGTTTCTGTTTCCCATCATATTCTCTCTGCTCCACACCTTGAGATAATCAAGAGCTTAACTGCTGCAATTTGCTTGACAGTTCCACACTCTCTCCCCCATTATCGCATGTTCACAGTTCTGTGCGGTGGTGGGAGCAGGTCCTCAATTTGTCGCATGCAGATTAGAGAACTGAAGCGGAGAGACAGCTTAGAGACCCACTAGGGGAGGGGGGTGCAGCCCATGGGAGAGGTCCCTGGGTTCCAGCAGCGGGACAGTGCACTGTCTGTAGAGAATTAAGAAGTAATAATAATGAAACCAACTGAAATTGACTGCTTTGAATTATCCTTCTAAGCACGGTCAATGATGAAGCACTATTTCCCATGAGACAGACCTCTCCTAGCCCTGCCATCTTAGTCTTCCACTGCTTTGGGACATTGAGTACCTTTACCCCAAATTAAAACTAGAGAGGAAACGGGAGTGCATAGATATAGTATCAAATTCCACATCTATCGTCTTTATACACAAAGCTCCTTTACCATCCCAGTCTAAATATTATAACTGAAGTTTTATAACTGCCTAGGGAAAGAAGAACTAAGCCCTTAAAATACTGTTAAATCCAAATAGTTTGGGCAGATTCCATATTAATACTGGTACATTCAGTACAGCTGAGTCAACTAACCTTTTTCTACAAATCAGTGATCTAGAAGGCTCTTCCTGCCTTTCTGCTGGCCTTACCAATTCTGGGGACAACTGACTGGGGGAATTTTATGAGTCTTTTATTTTGTCACAGGTAAAATAATGTGTTATAACTGTAATTACAGGCCCCTGTGCTGTGCCTTCCATTTCCCCGCTGCTCTCTCAAATTCCAACCCCACCAAACTCATTAGACCAAATTCTCTCAGTTCTGTGCCTCTTACAAACTTCCAACATACTCAGTGCCCTACATTTGACTTTCTTTTTGATGAGAGGGGAACTGGCAGTTGGTAGTCCAAAAGATAGCCCCTGACCTGTTCACGATGGGAAGGAAAGCTAGAGGCTGCAGTTGAGGTGTGTGTTTGGTGCAGCACTAAAAGATATTCCCCCCGGCTGTGTCAGCAGCCTGCCAAAATACAGCTCCTTGACTAGCATGAAAATATTCCTTGGGGCAAGAAGAAAAATATGACAAGGCAGGAGGCAGGGTTTGACATGATACAGATTTGGGAAAATGAAATGTGACAATTGCTAATACCTTGGAGTTCAAAGAAAACTGGCACATTTCGGGTTCCTAACAGGTATTTAAGTGTATAGAAAGTGTATAGGTATTGAAGTGTAAAGAAAAGTGTTAAAATTACGTTGACTGCACTGTGGTTCTCTCCATTTTACTAGGGGAGCATTTACAACAGTGCATGATGGGCCAGCTCTTTTGGTTTTGTCATTTTTTAATTTCTTCACCCATATTGTATAATCACACAGGTGAACAACAGCTGGCTGAATTGGTATTATATTCATATATTTTTTAATTTTAATTTTATATTGGAGTATAGTTATTAACAATGTTTTGTTAGTTTCAGGTGTATAGCAAAGTGATTCAGTTATATTCTGAATGTATCTATTCTTTTTCAAATTCTTTTCCCATTTAGGTTATTACAGAATATTGAGCAGAGTTCCCTGTGCTATACAGTAGGCGTGAATTCGTGTTATATTTACATGTGTTACTTAAGGTTATATTTCTTGTTAGTCTTTCAATGGATAGCTTAAAGCATATGGAGTGAAAAAAGGGCAATGATACCTGAATTTACTTCAGTGTAGTGCTCCCAACAAAAGCTATTTTGGTATAATAAATTGGTGAGTTTATTGGATAGAATCACAAATTCAATCTGAAAGTCTGGGTTTTCCACAATGGAGTTAGAAGAGTACACTGAAAAGTTTACCTAGCTGAAGGCAAATATCACTGATCTCATATTAGGACATGCTATTTCAAAATATTGCTTTACTGTATGAGATTTAATGCGGCCATCTGTAACTTAACCCTCTTTCAAGTGAGCACACATCTCTATAGGCCCTTTCAAACATGTTTAAGAGTGCAATTAGGAATCAGACAAAATGGCCCTACCGTTTGAATTTGGCTTCATCAGCTTTATTCAAGTCTTCTTGCTACGGAACGACCTATAGTACAATACAGTACCTGGTATTTTGTCCTACACAGATCATCAGTACATCCTATTTGTGTTCAGAATGTCAACTGAGATAAGCAGAAATAAAAGGACTGGTTAGCTGGTTTCTCCCCAGTTCTAACTCCCCGCCAGTTTCTCTCTCTGTGACTCCCCTGTTGGCTTATTTCCCCAGAGATGGGAGCTTTTCATTGTGATGTTAAGCCTTTGGGTTGTGAACTGAATATTTGCTTATCCCTTTGCTGTCAGCAAGGAATAGAGGGGTTTTCATTGCTGTGAACTTGTCTAAGAAGCCTACATGAGCATGTGTCTGCCAATGGCCTTCCTGCAGGGCTCAGAAAGCTAAAAGGGCTCTTCTTGATAGAGGGACCCCATGGTCAGGTGGGTTCCAAGCTTTGATCTCTCCCCTGGCTGGCCAAGTGACAGACATTAGTCACTGTGGACTTTCAAATACCCCAAAGTACAACCTAGATTATGGTATGACATTTTCTTTGGAGTTTTTCAACTAGCTAGAAAAGCTTTCCATATGTCATTATCTTGCTTTTCTTCATTTTTAAATGTTATGTAAATTACAGTGGGGAGTTTTGTTTATGGTGTCCTCTACATGATCTGTGATTTATCTGAAGATGCACAAAATATATTATTTGAGTCAAAAATTATTTTTAATATATATCAGACACAGAATCACACAGCAATATTTTGTTGTTTTCATAAAACAAATGTCCCTAATTTAAGGCCTTTGGCTTTATAACCTTTGTTAATAAATAGTATTGGAAAAGGAATGTACCTAATTTATATTTTGTTCTAAAAAGCAGGATTACTATATGAGAATTTTATCTAAAGCCTAAATTCTTAATAAGGGGCTTCTGTGAATTAATACTATTCTTTTATCTTTCAAGACAATAATTATACAAAGTATCAAGCATGCTGACTTCAAAATTTCTTTTAAAAATACTTTTTAATTTATTCTAAAACTCCTCCTTGAATGCTTATTTTATGCTAAGGACTGTTCTAGGTGGGGAGGATACCAGTGAATAAATCAAAGTCACTGCTCTCTTGAAGCTTCAGTTCTAGTGGAAGGAGACAGTTAATAAACAAATAAACAAAAAATATGGGTATTGGCAAGAGAAAATAAAGCGATGTGAGCAAGATAGGGCATGTTAGGTGAGAGGAGAGGGGTCTATTTTATAAAAGGTGATTCTGAGAGTGTCTCTAATAAGGGGATATTTGAGCAGAGACAAGTGACGGACAGATGGGTCTTGTGGATATGAAGGGAAGAGCATTCCTAGCAGAAAAAAGAGCAAATGCAAAGACCCTGTGGTGGAAAGTCCTTGCAACGGATGAACAAGTACAAGGAAGCCTTTGCACTCAGTACTTGTTGGATTTCAATTTTTTTCCCAGGTAACCTTCAAAATTTAATAGTTGGAAACTAGGAATTCATATCATTAAAATACTAAATTAAATGGAACATAATATTGTCACTTGCTGTTTATTGTTATTAGACTTTTCAAAGGCAGTTCTAAAGTTTGTTCAAGCAATTGTCTTGAACAAAAAGAGGAGTGGTCTGGTCTTGGTTTTCTGTGACCCTGATTTTTAGTGTTTCTTTTTAACGAGTATAATACGTCATATTTACTTTCATAGATAGCAGTCATAACTTTTCTTAAATTAATTTTAGGAATTGGATTTATAATTCCAATACCAGCATTATTTTAGTAGAAGATGAAAAATCAGAGATAAGGCCACAAGGGAATTAGGATACAGAGAAATTACAAAAGTGGTTATAGGGATAGTTTATATAATTCTGCCTTAGTTAACCTCAATGGAAATGATTTTTCAAGATACCTAGTAACTAAGTCAATTTTGCAAGTAACAGTTTGCAAGCACCAGACATTTTCTTTGTAATTCAGATTTATAGATAAAACATATATAGTAGTAAACATGACACAACTCAGAACATGGGCAGTATTATTGTAATACAGTTATAAGAACATCATCAGGGAAACACACAGAGAATTGTTTCTCACAGTTGGGACATTGTAAAGGGCTCCATGGAGTAGGTAGCAGGATCTGAGGCTTGAAGAATTGTAATGCTGGGCTTCCCTGGTGGTGCAGTGGTTAAGAATCCGCCTGCCAATGCAGGGGACACAGGTTCGAGCCCTGGTCCGGGAAGATCCCACATGTCGCGGAGCAACTAAGCCCACAACTGCACCACAACTACTAAGCCTGCTCTCTAGAGCCCGCAAGCCACAACTACTGAGCCCACGTGCCGCAACTACTGAAGCCCGTGAGCCAACAGCCCATGCTCCACAGCAAGAGAAGCCACTGCAATGAGACGCCCATGCACAACAACGAAGATAGCCCCTGCTCACCGCAACTAGAGAAAGCACGCGCACAGCAATGAAGACCCAATGAGCCAAAAATAAATAAATTAATTAATTAATTAAAAGAAGAAGAAGAATTGTAATGTTGAAGATAAAAAGAATGAGAGGATGTTTCAGGTGGAGGGAAACACAGCAATGAGAAAATGTCATGTGCTGGAGTATGAAGTAGGATAGAAGGAATTAAAGAAAAATAATATTACTGGTAAATTAGCACACAAGAGATGCTCATTAGCTACCCATTATTAGAATGAATACATGATGGATAAGATGATTGGTTATGGCAATTTCATCATATCACATGTTAAAAGAAATTTAAATTTTACACTTTAAGTTGTGGGGCGCCACTGATGGCCTTTGTTCATATATTTCTTTATTGAAGTATAGTTGATGTACAGCATTATATTAGTTTCAGATGTACAACATAGTAATTCAATATTTTTATAGATTATACTTCATAAAAAGTTATTACAAAATAATGGCTATATTCCCCTGTGCTGTCCTTGTTGCTTATTTATTTTACATCTAGTAATTTGTGTCTTTTAACCCCATACCCCCATCTCACCCCTCTCCCTACTGGTAACCGCTAGTCTGTTCTCTTATATCTGTGAGTCTGTTCTATTTTGTTATAAACACCTGTTTATTTTCTGGATTCCACATATAAGTGATGAGATAGAGGATTTGTCTTTCTCTGGCTGACATTTCATAATACTCTCTAGCTCCATCCATGTTGCTGCAAATGGCAGAATTTCATTCTTTTTATGGTTGAGTAATATTCCATTGTGTATATATTCCACATCTTCTCTATCCATTGGTCTGTTGATGGGCACTTAGGTTGCTTCCATATCTTGATGGCTTTTGATCAAGGGAACCGAGTGAGTGCTTTGAGCACCTGAATCATTGGAAAGCCATTATATTTTATTTTTTTATTTTTCATTTATTCAACAAATATTCATTGAACACTTATTACGTTGAGACCTGGGACGGGTGCCATGTGAGATTTATTTTTCCTCACATAGTTTCTACAGTCCAGAAGCTAATAGATCCTTCTTACCTTACTAGTGCCATCAACCAGCGTGTCTACTTCCTTCCTTCCCTCCTTCCATCTTTCCTTCTACCCACCCGTCCTTCCTAGGCTTCATTCCAAAAAGGAACTCGGGAGGCTGCAAGGACTGTAGGAAAGCCATTTTGGCTGTTGGTAAGCCAAAAGTGCACTTTTGCTTACTTTTTATAGATTTTATTAGCAGTTTAATTCTCCCTGTGACAGTCTTTGTGGCTCTGAAAATTATGTGAAGAGGCAACGTTTGACAATAGGTGTTGATAGGATGAATATTAAGTCACCTGACAACCTGAGGTCTTAAAGAAAGGGCTTTTTAATACAGGATACAGGCTAGACAAGAAGCAGTGAACATAGAGTAAGCCCCAAGTAGATACGTTTTATTTCCCGGGAACTAAATGGTTCCAAACAATTTAGTTGGAAGAGTTTTGCCTTTCATTCTGAGTACTGGTTCATATTTCACTCAGATTTATCTCTGTCAAAAATAGTTTCATTTAAGGACACTTTGTTAACCTACCTTGACTAAAAAAAGTAGATTTCCCCGTAGTTGCTAGTGCTGTAGTCTGTGCAAAAAGAACCATTGGAATCACCCTTATTTTTGGTAGGCTCAGGGGTTGGTATCAGATGAAAAGATGTGAGGTTTCCCTGTCAGCTGGGAAATCCTTTTTCCTCTTAGGAATTTATTAGGTTATTTAGCTGCCACTAAGTTTAGCTTATAAGTAGAAATGGGAGCAGTGTCTGAAGCTTCCAGACTGATGCTCTCATTTATCTAAATTCCATTACTACTTCTGCAGAAAAGAGCCAGATAATAAACCTGGTCCTCTTTCCTCCACGGTAGTAGCTCCCACCCGAGGGCATCTATTCTAAGTCTGGATAGGATGAAATCATGAGGACTGGGAGGTGCCTTAAAGATCATTGGGTCCTTCCTCTTAACTTCACAGCTGAGCACACTGAGACCAAAAAGTTAAATTATTTCCCCAACAGTAACACGGGTAGAAAGGTCCTATGTAAAATTGAAATAGGTGATGTAAACCTGCCTCTCCAACCTAGAGATCAGAGGTTAAGCATTATAGAAACGTATCAGCGGTGTGGTGGGCGCTCAGAGGATCTAGAAGAATGTAGGATAACCCGGCTTTGATGGGAGCCAAGAGAAGCGCAGCGCAGCCAGAGGCGGTCCGCATGTGATGTGGAACTGGCGCCATTTCTGCTGCCCATTTACTGCCCTCCGCTGTCCTCATGGTCCTTAGCGGCCTCGATCATCACCTGCTCTTATTCACTGCTGCAGTCTCTGCTTGACCAGGCGCCCTGATGCACTGAGTATGTGCTTCGTTCCCTGTAGATTCAGACCCGCACGTGAGAGTGTCGGACTGGCCATCTTCCATCCTAGGCGGTGCCCACGTGGCTGCGGCTGGGACAGGGAGGTGTTGGGGGGGGGGGGAGGCAGGTGGATCCCTGCCTCTTGCCTCTGTTGAGATTCTCCCCAGGTCTGGAGTAGTCAAATGCCCAATGCCCAGCACAGATCTGCACACTTTTGCACGTCGCTCTGTTTCTCGCTTGACTCCTAAAGCAGTCACTGGCCAGGCAGCTTGAACCAAGATGTGGCTCACAGTTGCAGCCCTTAGAGAAAAGGCACTTTTGTGGTTATTGCCATTGTTACTGTTTTTCTCATGTCAGAAGCAACCAGATGTCTGTTAAACCTGTTAAGTCCTGGGAATTCCCTGGCGGTCCAGTGGTTAGGACTCCGTGCTTCCATTGCAGGGGGCACAGATTCGATCCCTGGTCGGGAAACTAAGACCCCGCATGCTCCATGTGGCACGGCCAAAAAACAAACAAACAAACAAAAAACCTGTAAGTCAGAGTTTCTCGAAGCATGTTGGAATACCGCCTGCATCAGAATCATCTGGGTGCTTAAAGCAGATACCCCATCCAAATCCGCGGGGCCCAGGTAAGGATGCACACTGAATTCTGAGGACCGTTGAGCTACACTCAGGGTCCAATATCTATGTTCCTGGAGGGCATTACATACTTTCACTAACCGCCCCCCCCCCCGGCTTCTTGCCAGTCACATAAGGACCTAGAAAGTTCTGCAAGCAGATCCAGAAGTGGGAGAAAGTGTTTAAAGCCCCTGAAATTATTTAGTTACTGTCTTTACGGTTACTATGTATCTATTGTTACTATGTCTTTATGCTCTGCAAGGGCAGAAAACTAAAATATATTAAGCTCCTACGGTGCGCTCATCCTACCTACGCTGAAGGAATTTCCACTGCAAAAGCCACATACGCATTTTAACTCGGTGCAGTGATTTTCAGTGTGGTCCCCAGGCAAGAAGCATCAGTGTCACCCGGGAACTTGTTTAGAAATGCACATTCTCTCCCGCGCCATCCCCAGACTAGCTTTCTGGATGATTCTGATGCATGCCGAAGTTTGAGGACTGCTGCTCTAAGCTTCCTTGCCTGTAATATTAAAACAACAATAATTCATACCTCATAGTTATCCTTCATATTATTTTCTATTGTTTTCTGAAACTAAGCTAGTGTACGAAAAGGACTTGGCCTGAGGAAAGTGTGGAACACATAGTAAGAATATCATTGAGTCTATATTTAATTTCTTCAAGCTGCTCCTATTTTTCTCATTGCATACTTCCCAGTGAATCCATTGGTTGCCTATAATATAAGCAGTCATATTATGTTACATATGATGGTTATAGAAGGCATCCAGATGTTGTAAAATTGTGGTACTTAAGGGAAATGAGAGTTTTTTCATTCCCCATTTTTAAAATAGTGACAAGACTATCCATTTTCCTATTGTCACTTAAAGCCATTTTAAGACTTATTCACGAGTAACTTCAACATGACATTAATAGGCTTAGTGGGACTTTCAATTTCTTAATCTCAGATGGGGGCCAGTTTCTTAGGGCGAAGTACAATAATCTTTTCCTCGTCATCCTTGACACCCAGATAAAACTCGCTGAATCTGGACTTGCATTAGATTTTCAAAGTGAATCGTTTCGCAACTCAAATGCATGGTGAGTGACACTTTTCCAAGAGTGGGGATTGAGATTGAAATACGTGTCAACCCCACTAGAGGGTGACCTTTATCTTGAGTCAGGGTACAGATAAGCTAAAGGCGTCCTCTGTGGCCATCTCGTTGCGTTGCTGTTTATTCAAGGTGAGGGAGAAGGCAAAGGCACCGTTTCAGGCGGACTCAGACCTGTTTCTAAATGATCCAGTAGTCTGCCGAGGACATTTAAAACTGAGCTGTTGCATATTCTCAGTTTGTATTTAGGGTGAATTTCCTTCTTAATAAATGCAAGTCTGAATTTTTTAAATTCTTTAGCTGTTTCAATTCTGCTCCTCAAATGCCCACTGCCCCCCCCCCAATAAAACACTACTGAAAGTATGAGAAAGAGAGCTCTGTTTTGTAAAAACAAAATAAAACAAAAGGCTGGAGGATTTTAAGCTCCATTTGGTGATTTAAAAATATGACAAACAGATTCTCTAGATACCAAAGAACAGCCCAGAAGATGTTCAGACTGTGTTCAGAGAGTCGGTTTAGATAAAACCCTAAGAAATTAATATTGAACACCAGATTTGGTTTCGCTTTCATAGTTTAGATTTAAGAAATAAAATATTTGTAAATGTTAGAATAATAACTCTGCTAAAAACCTTTCAATTAAACATCAGAGTTCAGTGTTATTTTAAAAACCATCTTAAGGCTTCCCTGGTGGCGCAGTGGTTAAGAATCCACCTGCCAATGCAGGAGACATGGGTTCGAGCCCTGGTCCGGGAAGATCCCACATGCCGTGGAGCAGCTAAGCCCGTGCGCCACAACTACTGAGCCCGCATGCCACAACTACTGAAGCCCGTGTGCCTAGAGCTCGTGCTCCACAACAAGAGAAGCCACTGCAATGAGAAGCCTGCGCACTGCAACGAAGAGTAGCCCCGGCTCGCTGCAACTAGAGAAAGCCCGTGCACAGCAACAAAGACCCAATGCAGCCAAAAATAAATAAATAAAATAAATTTATAAAAATAAAACTATCTTAGTAAATGTCTTTTTATAACATTTAAAATTAACTCAGCTTTTTACAACACTATGAATTCAAGTAATATTTAATGTGTTCTACATCCTTTATATATTAACTTGATTTTTTCTACTTTGATGTTTAATCATTTTTAACAGAAAATCTTAGCATAGGATAGTGCCAATTTTTTTATTAAAATATGTAGATTATACTATTTGCTTCTTTTCTCAAACTGTTGTAAAGGATGTTTCTAGAGCGCAGGATAGCTGTCGCACTGACAAAATCAATTAACCTCATGCAGAAAAAGACTACAGTAATTAAGCTTGGGTTCCTACATACAAATGATTTTAATTTTTATCCACCTCTATAAACCAGAAAAACATTGTCTTATAAAATGATTTTAATTTTTATCCACCTCTATAAGCAAGAAAAACATTGTCTTATAAAATGTATATCTATTAAAACATGAGGAAAGGTTTTTCTGTGGCATGAATTAGTCTGAATCCATTTTTATCTTGCATCTAAGTTCATGAGAAGAGATTGCCTTTGGAAGAAGTAAGTCTTTCTTTGAAGGATGGGTGTTTTTATTGTTTTTATACTCTTGGAAGAAGAGATAACAGCCTGAATCGAAACCTCCCTTCCCAGAAAAATAAGCCTGCTGTGATTTCACAATAAAACAGTGTCTCTGTGCAATTGCATATGTTTTTATATACAATTGGTAAGAACTGCTCTGATAACTTTTACAATTCTCACGCAGTAAAAGTTCGTGCATTACTTATCTGTAAAGGTTTACCCCTGTGTTTAAAATTAGGCAGCCTATGTTTAAAATTAGGTATTTCTCCATTAATTAAACAACTCCCACTTTAAAACTATAGAAGGCATTCTTGAAAATGACATGGGGTTATGTATAAGCATACACTCTTATAACCACCCCAGTCTAAGAATGATGTGGACCTAAACTCTCATTTGCAAATCAGAATTG
This sequence comes from Balaenoptera acutorostrata, assembly GCF_949987535.1. Classification (NCBI taxonomy): domain Eukaryota; kingdom Metazoa; phylum Chordata; class Mammalia; order Artiodactyla; family Balaenopteridae; genus Balaenoptera; species Balaenoptera acutorostrata. Next base: position 9,346,297 of record NC_080081.1, read on the forward strand.
GAAGAGGGACATGCGATTTAATTCCCTCCTGATGGTACCACTCAGACTTACCTTCCAGTTGCAAACTATGACTAAACTATGTGACTAATTTGCCTCATTGTCATCACCTGTTAAGATTTGACAGCTTGTGTGCATATGGAGAGCACTCATCAGGCAGAATCTTCAGTTCTCTCCCCAGTTTAAGATTAGATTGGCCCAACTTTTCTGAATTCCTTGAAAGTTGAAGGCTTCATTTATTCATTTTTAACCAACTGTTTTGATCCCTCCTTTTGAAGGTAAAGTTTAAGAGGCAATTGACAGACATAAAGAAAGCTAGCTAGAAGGGAATATATGAGGGTTAAGAGGGTGGGGAGTGTGGAGTGAGAATTATTGTCTCATTTTATTCTTATCTTGTCCATCTATATGAGAAAATATAGATAACTTTAGCTATTCCTAATATTACTATAATGTCTCTTCTGCATTCTTTGTGCACAAAATTCAGAAATAATTTCAACCATTTATGTTGCAATTTTTATGTTTTCCAGACATTTTTATGTTTTCTATGTTATAAATAGTAATGATTCTACAGTATTTGTCTAGGTTTACATGTGTAGACTTTGATATCTATTTCTTTGTTTTATTCCAACCAGGTTGATCTGGCATATATAATATCTTCTGCCTAACTACTTAAACAGAAAGATATTTTATTTAACTTCCATTTATCTTGGGAAGTGTATTCCACTTAGCATTTTAACTCTGGTTTACAGTTAAATGAGGAGAATTGGTGCTTGATTTTTCTCCAGGTTCAAGCACTATCGTCATTCTCTTCACCATTATTAGTGGCATTTTGGATTTTCAGTTTCTCCATTTACAGAATGGAAATTATAGGCAATGTCAGATTATTTTTGTAAAAAAGACAACCTATTTTTTATCATTAGAATAAAGCTGTACTCTAATTATATGGTGTAAAAGCATTAAAAACACTGAAAAAGAGAGGACAGCAGGGAAAGATACCCTTCGGGCAGAAATTTCAGCAACAAAGAAGACGGTTCTTCTCTACTCATTTTACCTGATACATAATTACCTTGAGGCAGGAGGAGGCACATGTGTTCAGATTGCCCTGTGTCACCAGCCATCTGCCCTGGAATGCTGAGCCTCCGGGAGGCAGCATCCTGGACCAGCCCCTGCCAGCCCGGGAGCCTGAGCGAGGACCTGGGTCCATAGGCGCTTCAGCGCAGGGAATATATATAGATGCGTGTGCATACGTGTGTGTGTATATATATATATATATATATATATATATATATATATATATATTCTTTTTCATATTCTTTTCCATTATGGTTTATTACGGGATATTGAGTATAGCTCCCTATGCTATACAGTATATACAGTAGGACCTTTTTGTTTATCTCTTTTATATATAGTAGTTTGTATCTGCTAACCCCAAATTCCTAATTTGTCCCTCCCCCCTTCCCTTTTGGTAACCATAAGTTTGTTTTCTATGCCTGGGTCTATTTCTGTTTTGTAAATAAGTTCATCTGTGTCGTATTTTAGGTTCCACATATAAGTGATATCATCGGGTATTTGTCTTTCTCTGTCTGACTTAATTCACTTAGTATGATAATCTCTAGGTCCATCCATGTTGCTGCAAATGGCATTATTTTGTTCTTTTTTATGGCTGAATAGTCTTCCATTGTGTATATATACCACATCTTCTTTATCCATTCATCTGTCAATGGGCAAACTGAGGCAATTTTAAGAGTTAAAGTTACCTAGCTGGTATAAAAGGCAAAGAAACAGGATTGTTTCAGACACTGGAGTGTAGAGTCACCATACTGTTAGGTTCTCCAAATATAGGTCTCCTGGCTGTGCTGCCTGCCTGATGGTTGGAGGATGTTTATTGAGCTCTTACTATGTGCCAGGAACTCATCTACATACTTGGGAATAAAACAAAGGTCCTATCCCTCAAGGAGGTTACATTCTGGTAGAAAATAAGCAAAAAGTCTAAAGAGAGGAAAAAGAACAAAGAGCATGGAAAGAGCTTGGGGTGTGCTGCAGAAGCGCTAAGTGGGTTGCAGTGTTAAATGGAGTTGGTCCGGGCAGGCCGATTTGAGGTGAAATTTGAGCAAAGACTTGAAGAATGTAGAGAGCGAGCCATCCAGGTATCTGGGGAAGATCATTCCAGGCAGAAAATAACCAGAGCTGAGACCCTAATGTATGAGAGTCTCTGACATGAATGAAGAAAATCAGGGAAGCCAGTGTGGCTGGCAGGGGTGCAGGAGGTGAGAGTAGCAGGAGGTGAGGTACGGGGAGGAGACTGGATGTAGTGGAAGCTGTCATAACTTGCCCTGTGTCTGCATAAGCCAATTAGAGTGAAATAATTGTCCACTAATTATGACACCCAAGTTGAACAGCGCAGGGGAAACCTCACTGAATTTGTGTTTTTGTTTCTTGTTTTTAGTAACAGATATTTGATTTGACCTGAAGTCCACCCTTTACTTGAAATATTTCCAATTTTTAATTTTTTGATTATTCTGCCACAGAGTGATGTGAAACATCTATATTTGCATATCCCCCTATTGGCTGCCTTTAGCATTTCCTAAATTATTTACTGGGACAGGGCTCACATTCTCTCTGCAGCACTCACTTGAGGTCAACTCCTGGTTAATGGCAGGAGCTTGGAGAGATGTAGAAAAGAAAAGCAAGTATCAGAAAATAATCCAAATGTAGTTCATAGCTTTGGCTTTGCAATGTCTAGTCATCACCTGCAAAAACTGGGGAGAGGTGTAGGTACTGGTCTTGTTTGCTCAGACTGATATTGACACAAGTTTGTTTTTCCTGAGCATCTGCAGATTCTAGTGGGGCGGCAGGAGTGGAGAGGAGGGAAGGGCAAGCTTCTCCCTGTCCTAGAAAATTACAGGTAGGCATGGACTCCCACATGCCGTCCAAACCCAAATTACTGACAAATTAGGTGCTCCTGATTGAAATACCTGAATGAGGAGCTGGCAAACTATGGCCTCCCTCTCTGTTTTTGTACAGCCTAAGAGCCAAGAATAGTTTCTAAATTTTTAAATGGTTGTAAAAATCAAAAGAATAATATTTTGTGATACATGAAATTATATAAAATTCAAATTTCAGTGTCCATAAATAAAATTTTCTTGGAACACAAGCCACACCTATTCATTTAAGTGTTGTCTATGACAACTTTTACGCTGGAAGGGAGTTGAATACTTCTGCAGAGACCGTATGGACCACAGAGCCAAAAATATTTACTATTCTGCCCTTTACAGAAAATAGTTGGTCAACTCCTAAGTTGGATAATCTAAGTTAGGTCTCTAACTTGTTAGTTTATTAGTATCTGCTACCCTGATGACTTCTGTGTATTATATAATGGCATTATCTTCTGAAAATTACTGGGAAAAAGAAAATCCTTTTAATACCAATGTACTAATTAAAGTTATTTTGAAAGAATGTACCCAGGAACTGTTTGTAAGGGTGAGTGAGTAAATGAGTATTTCTATTGTTAAACAAATGCCACATAACCAACTTCTACTGATTTAGATATTATTTGAAATAACATATGCCACCAGGATTCACCTGTGTAGAGAGATTTCTCAAATAGTGTAGTGTCTGAATTCTGGCTATTATAGCGAAGTACCATAGACTGGGTGGCTTATAAACAACAGAAATTTATTTCTCAGAGTTCTGGAGGCTGGAAGTCCAAGGTCAGGGTGCCAGCAGGATAGGGTTCTGGTGAGAGCCCTACTCTGGGTTGCAGACTGTTGCCTTCTCCTCAAATGGCAGAAAGAGAGTGAGCTAGGTCTCTGTCCTCTCCCTGTAAGGGCATTAATCCCATTCATGAAGGCTCCACCCTCATGATTTAATTACTTTCTAAAGGCCCCACCTCCAAATATGGTCGCATTGGGGATCAGATTTCAACATAGGAATTTGGGGGAGGGGAGCAAAATATTCAATCAATAGCAAATAGTAAGTTCATGGCCGTAACTTTCAACCATGAAAATATGTTTCATTTCTTTCAGTGAGAGAGACTTGTTAAAAGTTTTGTGGCAGTGTATGAGTTGTTCTGATTTTTAACTTTATACTAGAATTCTTCCTTTTTGTATCTTTTATGTGAGTAGAACTAAGTATAGCATCCAGAAAGAGTGATTCATGTTGTCAAATTGCACCGAATGTCTTAGGAATTAGCATCCTTTAAACCACTAGTAAGAATTTTTTTAATTAACTTTTCAACAATAATAAAAATTTGCAAACCACAAAATTGAAGGGAACAAAAGCAATATTTTAAGCTGAGAAGGGAGAAATAAAATGGAATTAAGGTCCCCTTTTATCACAGTTTAAATTATAGACATATGTATAATACCATATATTATATATGTGCAAATATGTAATGTATGGTGTGTGTGTGTGTATTTGCACATACACAATATAAGGTATTACTGAGTTGCATTTGCACATCATGTTTAAAATTGGGTTAGACATAGTGAAATCATGCCATTAAATATGTATTCTTCATATATTTAAAATATTGCAAGAGAAAGAAAAAGTTTAGTTTAATGTTAATCAATTCCAAAATAATTTCTTCTTCCTTGCTAACAAAATCCCCCTTTTATTTGAGTGGGCTATATACTCTAATCAGGGAAGTTAATAATGCTTGATTTAAGGCTTAAATTTTAGACCCATCATAGCAGCCCCATTTTACTTAACCAGCAATTATTCTAGGTGTGGGTATATGCCCTTATTCTGACCAATGAAATAAATAATAAGCTCTGTTAAGTAGCTTCTGAGAAAATATTTCCTTCCTCAAAAAATAGAGACAGCCCTTTTATCCCCCCACCCTCTTCCATGTTAATTGGGATTCTATTCTATGAAAATGTGATGGTTGGATCTATAGCAATATTTTGTGAGAGAAAATCGCCAACACATACATTCAAGATGGCAGAAAGGAGAGAGAGAGAGAAAAAATATATACATGTATATTTTCTTGGTGAAATCAGAGGCACTGATCCAAAGCTGGAAGCACAAACCCTTACAGACTTTTCAGATGAGAGAGAAGTTCAAATTCTAATATTTAAGCCACTGCAATTTAGATAGTCTGTTCTTTGCTCCTTGTAGCTGCACACATTCTGAAATGATACAGAGACTGACTTTACCAAGTATTTTTAGTTATTCTTGTAAGTGCTGATTTTATCATCACTCATTATAATAAGGCTTGTTTGGCTTTTTTACTGCTCTCCTTCTGTACCTTATATAACTGATTAAAGTTTATATTAAATATTTTTAAAATTTATTTACATCAGATTCTAACTATCTTATGTTTACTTCTCTGATTAGCAGTGCATGAGAACATTGAGAAGATAAACATGCTATAAATCTATTTTTCAAATGTTGTTTGTGGTTAGGCAAAAGCAAACACTTCAGATTTCTACTTTTCTCTTTAATTGTCCATACTTTAATCACAGATTTCATTAGAAATGTGCCTCTGTAACTTTGCTGATAGAATTTAAAGTATATTGGTATGATAAATAAAATAGTAATAAAATATATAGCATAGATTATATAATAATAGATTTTATAGTAATAAAATATATAGCTCAACCTCTTTCATAATTGGGCTGTTCAGTGGATCGACATGAATACTACATTATCTATATAGATCAAATTGGAAAACCTTCTCCAGAATCATCTCTCCAAATCTCAGATATTCTCCGAGGGATCTGTCCATAGATGGAATTGTTTCTTTTCTTTCTTTCTTTCTTTTTTTTTTTTCTTTTTCTGGGAAGGTTTTTGTATCTCAATATGACTTCTTCTGAAATGAGGGAATCCCATGAAAGCTATTCATATTCAGCCAGTCCCAGTGAGAGTCCATTGCAAGGGCTGGCAAACTCAGTCTGTAAAGGGCCAGATGAATGTTTTAGGCTTGTAGGTCACACGATCTCAATTGCTATACAATCAACTGCTGTTGTAACTCAAAAGTAGCCATAGGCAATATGTAAATTAATGGGCTTGACTGTGTGACAATAAAACTTTATTTGGCAGGCCTGCTTTGGCCTGGGGACTGTAGTTTGCTCATCACTGATCTAGAGATTCCATTTTTGCTTCCCCATCCTGGGCATTCAGATATTGTTCTTGAGCATTGTTAATACCTATATCTTCCTTAATGCATAACTGCAAATTATTCATACCATGGAATTTATTAAGACATTAATGGGAGAACCTATGCAGATGCTGCAAATCTCTGCCCCTGGACTAAAATCCTCCTCTACTCTGAGTTAGTTATCTTCCTTTTTAATTTTGTAAATGAATAGACTTTATTCTGTTTTAGCAATTTTAGGTTTATAGAAAACTTGAGCAGAAAGTAAAAGAGAGTTCCCATAAACCCCTTCCCCCCCCCACAAAAGTTTCCCTTTTTATTAACATCTAACATTAGTGTGGTACAAATATTACAATTGATGAACTGGTATTGGTATACTGTTACTAACTAAAGTCCATAGTTTACATTAGTATTTACTCTTTGCGTTGTGCATGCTATGGATATTGACAAATGTAGAACATATACAACGACATGTACCACTACAGAATCATACAGATAATTTCACTGCCTTCAGAGGCCTCTGTCCTCCACCTATTCATTCCTCCCCCTACAGCCCCTGCAAGCCACTGATCTTTTTACTCACTCCATAATTCTGCCTTTTCAGGAATGTTGCAGAGTTGGAATCATACACTCTGCAGCCTTTTCAGATTGGCTTCTTTTACTTAGTAATATGCATTTAAGATAACCCATGGCTTGATAATTTCTTTTTATCACTGAATAATATCCCACTGTATGGATTTACCACAGTTTGTCTCTACATTCGTCTATTGAGAGCCACCTTGGTTGCTCCCAATAGTTGGAAATTACAAATAAAGTCTATGCAGGTCTCTCTGAGGATGCAGTTTTCACCTCATTTGGGTCGATAGCAAGGAACGTGATTGCTAGATCATATGATAGGTTCTCTTTTTATTTTTTCTATTTATTTTTATTTTTTTGACGTGGACCATTGTCAGCGTCTTTATGGAATTTGTTACAATATTGCTCCTGTTTCACGTTTTGGTCTTTTTGGCCGCGAGGCATGTGGGATCTTAGCTCTCCGACCAGGGATCCAACCCACACCCCCCGCATTGGAAGGCGAAGTCTTAACCAGTGACGGCCAGGGAAGTCCCCGGTTATCTTTTAAAACACAGTTTCAGCACCTCATCCGCTTTCTTGAAAATCTCTGGGGCTCATCTTTGCTGATGAGAAAGTCACAACCCCACGGCATGGCCAGCACGGTTCGCTGTATCCCAGCTTCACGTCACCACACGGACCTTAGCTCCCAGCCACACTGGCCCAAGACTCCTACCTCAAGGGGCTTCTCGTAATTTCTAGAAGGCAGTTCTTTTCCTTCCAAGTGGGATGTTTTTTCTCTTTCTTCTTCACCTTCACAAACTCCGATTCACCTTTCAAAAGCAGTTATACTCCAATAAAGATGTTAAAAAAAAAAAAAAAACCTATAGCTAAATAACATCACGTTTCAAAAGCTTGTCCCCTTCTCCAGAGCAGGAATAGCTATTCCCTCTTCTAGACTCTGCCTCTTATGTCTTCAGCACAGCATGGGAAGCTCCGTATTGTGATTGCTAATGTAATATTGATCCCCTCTACTAAAAGGAAATTGAAACTCTTGAAAACACACACACACACACACACACACACACACACACACACACTACTTAAGGGAAACAATTTAAATAAAACATTGTGGAAAATTACCCTCTAAATATTTGAAATAATGTTCTATAAAAGGACAGAAAGTACTATGTACACTTATGTTATACATGTAAGCTTTATTTTGCCCAAGAATATGGAACTGCAGTATGTGACCTTTCAAAAACAGCAATAAACACACACCAAATGTCATCCAGTTCCACAAGCAAAAAACCTACACACTTTGCTTGACACTCCCTCTCCCTTAGCTGCCAGGTACAATCACAGGGTATTGACTATTTGACCTCCTAAATATTTCCTCAGTCTGCCCTTTTCTCTCCACTCCACTCCACTGCCAAAGTCTTGCCTGGTATTGCAGTAGACAGACCAGCATTCTTGTATCCAGACTGGCTCTCTTTTCCATTCTTCACACTTTAGCCAGGGTGGTCTTTCCAAATGCCTACCTGATTGTGACATGCTCTGCATAAAAACTTTTAATGTTCTCCCAGTGTTTCTACGGAAAGACCTAAACTCTTAACGTGACTATCTAGTTTGGCACATGGTTAGCACACAGATCTCAACTCCTACTGCTGTCTCCTTCACACTCTGCATTCCAATTTTGGTTTTCTTTTTGTCCTTCAAATGGTCTGTCTCTGCTTCTGCCCCAGGGCCTTTGCACATGATGTTGCCCTCTCCAGGAATATTCTTCACCCCACTCTAAGCCTAGTGAACTCATGCTGATGTTTTAGATCTCAGCTCCGATTTGAATATTTTTCCATACCAACTCAGGCTAGGTCAGACATGTTTGTTACGTGTTCTCATGGAAATCATTCCTTTTCTTGTAGGAACTTGTCCTATTTTGTAGTGATATGATCAGTAGTGTAAATAATTGTCTCCTCCCCTAGACTTTATGCCCCAAGAGTACCAACTATATCATTTTTGCTCGTTGTGTATATCTCCAGATCAAGAACAGTCACTGGCAAGTATATAATGTCTAAAATTCATGCATTTATTTAACCGATAAACAATGGATAAATAAATGCATGAATCTTAGATATTATTAAGTATAGAATAATGGAAACATGTTTCCAAGTGTTCACAGTATTCAAATTTATTATGTAATATCTGGGACAGAATGTTTAGTATTAGTATCATTTATAATTAATATAATTCTTTCCATTTCATAGTGTCACATTCTCAACTAACAGCCTGAAAGTAAAGCCATTTAATTCATTAATGCCTGTAAAATTTCATAATATAACATGAAAATAATTCAGTGGTAATTAGACAATTAAATCCATGGCAGAATTGAGCTTCATGGTGACAGCTTCACCTGGGTAGAGTCATTTAGCCAATAGGTTGACATTTTCCTCTCCCCAGACACTCTTCTTCCCAGGAAGTGTTACTATTGCCTCTTTTCTTACTTTCCTGACCTTTCTCTTCAGTGTTCCATGTTTGTCCTTTTGTGTTAACCTTTGGAATTATCGAACAACTTGCAACCAGAATCTGGGAAGTCATGGCCGATGTGTTTCTAGCTAATAAAGCAAAATCAAAGGAAAGCAATCCTCAGGTTATCATTTCAGCACCACATGGGCTTCCTCTGTATTCCACACCTTCAGTGTTGATGATGATTCTTTTTCTTTTTTTTCTTTTTGTTAGTGTTAGTGATTCTTTATCAGATACTGACCTCTTTTATTCCAGTAAGATGATTTATTTGATATTCTGGGGGGGAAAATTAAACCTCTTACATTTGGTTCCTATTTTCAACATTGTTATTATTAATAATTATTTGCTCAGCAGTAATATGTACATAAAATATCACATGGATAGAAATAAAAACATCTTAATCCATTCCTTATGTGGACCTATGCACTCAGAGATGTAAAATCATCATCTATGACATGGGATAATGCTATTCTTCTTCTTGAAGCATTTTTAACAGCATTATTAAATCAAACAAAATATATGTGAATGGCCTTTGAAAATCATAAAGCTCAATACAAATTAATATTATTCAATGAATATGGCATTTTAGGAATATTGTAAAACCTACTTGTACTTCCTTCATTTTTCTATGGAAGCTTGCATTTTATAGGTTGGATAAATGGATAGTTTTGATTATCTGTTTGGTTTTGTTTTTGTTTATACAAATAAGTGGTTTTGACTGGGTACGTTTTTATTAGGAAAAATCCACAATGCTAACACACACAAAAAAAGTTTTATGGAAAGGTCTAACTTAAAGTGGAGCTTAAAGAAAAGAAAGTAGAAAAAGCTTGTAGATGCGTGTAGAAATAGGCCTAAGGAGAGAAGCATGCAGAGCTGTAAGAATAGTTTTAAAACATAGTTCAGAGAGTTAGGCGGAAGAAAAAAACTGATGAAAACAAGCCCATGTTCACTCATAGAATTTGGCAAAGTGAAAGTCACAGTTAAATATTTGGCATTTTTATATTCAGTTTCTCAAGATAACACGGGCCAAAACTTACAAGGAGATGAAAGAAAACGTTGATCAAGGAAGATAAAGCAACCAGACTCAGTTTGCGTAGGACATGGTAAAATATTGAATTGATCGAACTACAAAAACTAACAAAGTTAATTTTTTTGCACAGCAAATTCTGCTCTTGTTTTGGCTAACAAAAAATTCTAGTGCAATGAATTGAAAATGTTTGCTACTGTATGTGATAATATCTTGGTCTAGTTAAATATAAAAGAGCTGAATATTTTCTGCAGCATTTGTTCCACTCAGGAAATCTTTGTTGCATCACCATTCCCCACTCCCACCATCACCACCACCATTAGTACCCTGATGCTAAGAACACAGGTTTTTTGGGTTTTTTTTCCCCCAAAGCTTTAGAATCCCTTAATTATGCACTCATTTCTTAAATGCTATCTCCCTTTATTTCTTTCTTCTATTTCTGGTATATGAAATGTTTGAGGGACCTAGACCAGGTAGAAGATCACACCAAGTCAAGTCCTAATCCAAACTCAACACTCAAGAGACATTAGGGAAATGGAATGAAATAGAAAATAAAATAAACACTAAGATGGCTGATAATTTTAAGTAATTTATCCAGTGGCTTTAATGATCTTTCTACTCCTTCCTTGAGGGTCATTCATTGGAGAAATTTTGTTCTGGAACTATTTTACTTCCCTTGCGGTTGCCCTGCCTGCTGTCAAGGCACATTTCCTGTCTTTGATTCCCTTTTAGAATTATGTATACTAGGTTGACCAGGTATAACCAGTGAGGTCGAGCCGAGGTCAAAAACTCAGACAGCCTAGGATCCATTCCTGCTCTACCACTTACTAGCTATATAAATTCTCACCAAGATACTTAACTTCAGCATCATCCTTTGTTAAAAGGAATAAAATGAGGTAATAATTCGTGTAAAGCATTTAGCATTGTGACTGGCTTACATTAATAAAAAAATAATAATTGCTACTAATTCTCACTTTAGTTCTCCTTTAATTAGATTTATAGTCACATCCAACCATGTATATAATAGAGCGGTGTTCCCTAGACTATTTGTGGTGAAGGATAGTATTTTTAAAAATTTTCCAATCTTTTGCAGAGATATACTTTCAGAAAATATAATCAAATTAAGTTACTAGAAAATATTTTAAGTACAAAATAAAAGTCCAGAGTTTTTATTTTTATATTCAACAGTTAGTAAAAATATTTTGTTAAATTGCTATAGAAGTTTATAAGTGTTTTTGCTCAGTTTTGTGCTTGTTTCATTGCAGACCAGAAATAAATAATTTGTAGATAGGTACCAGTTCGTGGGTCATGCTTTAGGTATTACTATGATGTGGGCTGTGCAATAGATTTTATTATTTACCTTTTGAATGAGGTAACCTCATTTCTAAGATGTTCAAATGCTTACTGATATTATCATGGTTAGTATATATATATATATATATATATATATATATATATATATATATATATTTGGCTTTATGTAATATGTGTGCTGTAACAAAACTACACGTCACTAACTGAATCTGAAAAATCCTTAAAATAAAGGATGAAGTAATGCCAACACTCTGACTTCGAGACATTACTAATCTCTGATGAAGCCTGTGAGTATTTCTCAGACCAAGAAACTCTTTGCATATTACAGTATGCATCTGCTATTATCATGACGTTATTCACTCTGATTGTTCAGAAAATTATTAAAAAGTCATGGCAGCACTTCTCCTGGGTTTCATCACATACATCCAGTCTGATTCCTTTCACATAAAGCACTATCAGTTTTATGTTTTCTCTTTTAGGCAAAGTTATATACAATTGACCCTACACATGTTGGAGAAGTCTTCTATTGAGGAGCTGATGTACGACAAAACACCAGAACACATGTGATCTAAGAGCTCAGTTTTTAATCACGAATGTAAGGGAATGTAAGACTGCAGTGAGTTAGAGGATGGTTGGCAGCAGAGGGTAGCCAACTCAGTTTCTGTTCTGTTCAGCGTTTCTTTAATTGATCAATGGGGGGAAAAGGAACGTACAGCTTGGGTAAAGGGGAGAAGAGATTCATTTTGAGTACTCCTATGTATTCTTGTTTCTTTAAACTCTTTTAATAGTATACTTTTTCCCCCTTAACAATTATATCCTAAGACATGTGACACTTTTGCCAAGATGACAGCATATATCATTCATTACTGTTTTCCATCTGTGTTTGATTTCACATGTAGTTAGATATAGATAAAGAGCAGCTGTATAAGGTACATATTTTCTGAGTTTTAACTGAATAATAATTCAGTTGAATTAATTATCTGTACCGGTTATCAATTCCTTAATGATACCATGTAGCAAACAATGAGTGCTGAAGCGGCCTATAACAGTTAGGTGTATTAATGCTTGTGCACCTAGAGTCATATGGAGATCGGCTAGGTGGCTCTGTAGATCTTGGTAGGACTTGATCACCTGTCTGGAAATAGACTAGTTTAGGTTGGGCAGCTTGGCTGTGTTCCACGTGTGTCTCGTCTCCGGCAGGCTAGCCCAGGGGTGCTCTCAGGGCAGTGGATGAGGTTGAGAAGGCAAACCCACTGTACAAGTGCTTGTCAAGCCTCTGCCTTCTTCACCTTAGCTCATAGTGGGAAGACAAGTCACACTACATGCTATGAGAGCTTTGATCCAGGGAGGGTGAAGAATTCAGGCCATTTTTGCAATTGATCACATATCTAAAAAAGTGCATCTCTTCAACTGAATGATAAGTGAGTAGGAACAGTTAAATTATTCATCTTGATGAAAATAAATGTACTTGGGCAAGTTAGTTAAACCCTCTGGGCTCAGTTTCTTCGTTTCTAAAATGGGGATAATAATGGTACCAATCTCACAGGATTATAGTGCGGAATAATTAGTTGATTAGGTAAATGTGTAGAACAGTGCTTGGTATAGACGTATGCACAGTTTGACTGTTAGCTGTAGTTATTAACATTATTATTATTACCATCATCTTCATTATTATTATTTTGAGGCATCACTGTTAAGCACTGACAAATTGTGAGAATGGTATGTGGTTGTATTAATACTTTCTTAAGCATATTTATTTTGTGATATTTTTGCTAATATTTATAGCACTGATACCATCTGTTCATGTTACAAGCATTATTATTTTAGGAATTATACATGTCTATATTCTAGAGAAAACAGATTTAACATTATAGAACTAGTTGGCACATGTTTTAATTATGATCTTAAATCTTCTTATTTAAAGATATACTGCAAGTACTTTATATTTTTGCTTCCATTTCCTTGCTTTAATAAATTTTATACTAATCTTAAGATGGTAGAAAGCTTATGAATAATGCCAATTTATTTGATATTTACTAACATTTCGTGATCATATATTGATATTAATTTGTTCTGTATGGTAACAGGAACATATACCAATGCTTCCCAAGCTCTCATATGCATACGAATCACCTGGGGTCTTGTTAAAATGCAAATTTTGATTCTATAGGTCAGCCATGGGGTCTGGAAATCTGCATCTCTAACAAGTTCCCAGGTGAGGAAGTTGCTATTGATTCCTGAATACCACGCTTTAAGTAGCAATGATATATTTAAGATTATATATATGTATGCATAATACATATAAAAATATATATATTTACATTAAATAAATAAAATAAATTACTTAATATGAATCGTTATAACAAATAAAAGTTGTTCTTGCCACAATTGTTTAAAAGCATAATGTCATAAAAAGAAAATACATATTAAATATAACATAATAAATTAAAATATAATATTTAGTAAAAGAAATAATATGTCTAAAGATATATATATCAAACATCTCTAAATGTCAAATAAGGTCTTTACTGGCAAAACAAAGCCTTCATTTACAATTTTGTTTCCCCAGAAACTAAGTAACAGCTTCTGGTCCTATAAATACAAGTACTTGTGGAGACTATTTTGTTGGTGAGAATATACTCAAAATCCCTGGGTCCTATAATCAAATAAAAGCTGCCTCTTAAACATGTAAAAAAGTATACTTTTTTTCTCCCTGTGGGCATTAGTCACAGCCTGATATTGTACATATTTGATTATGTAGAATTTCAGATAAATAAAATGCATTAGTCAACTAAATTTTCTACTTTTGAGCATTACCTACAAATTATTTTTTGTTTCAAAATTCATGACTATAAAATCTTCCAAAAGGTCAGAATATTCTTCCCTTTATATGTAATCTTAAGAGTGTTCTGTATTTCTTTTTTAAAAAACTGCGTAGTGTCAGAACAGTATCATTAAAGGATATAATTAATTTTATTTTATTTATTTTATTTTTTAAATATTTATTTATTTATTTACTTGTTTGTTTATTTGTCTGTTTGTTTGCTTTGGCTACGCTGGGTCCCAGTTGTGGCACGCAGGATCTTAGTTGTGGCATGCAGACTCATAGTTGTAGCATGGGAACTCTTAGTAGCGGCATGCATGTGGGATCCAGTTTGCCGACCAGGGATCGAACCTGGGCCCCCTGCATTGGGAGCGTGGAGTCTTAGCCACTGGACCACCAGGGAAGTCCCTGGATATAATTAATTTTAAAATTGTAGAAGATGAAGGAGATTAGTATAAATTTCTACTGACCTCAGGATAAACCTTGGTAGACTACATCTCCCAAAGGTAGAAAGGGAAGAAAAAGCTAACTGAGAATACAGACATGTTAAATAGATCATTGAGATTTCCATCTTAAGGTGTGTCTAATTAAGTTGAAACCTGTTAAGAGTAAATAACTACTACCCTCTTCATGATAACAATTAATATTTGAGTTGTACTTTTGGATTCCATTTATAGATTATAATATAGCTATAGTTTACAATTCAATTTATAATTTACAAATTATTTTTTGTAATGATTTGAACCACCCCTATTATCTTATTTGATATTTGCAAGAAACCTTTGTAATTTGTTGTTATTCTTCAAGTGAGAACTTGAAGTCTGAGGCTCCCTCCTCCTCTCAACTTAAGCCTGGGGAGAAATATTCATAAGAAGTCCAGGGTCAGGGCCATTATTAGGCTGTTGATGGGAGGGGACTGAGTTTTTGATGACTGTAGAATATAGAGATTAATAGAATATTAATAGCTATTATTTACTGTGCATTTATTATGTGCTATTTCCCACAATATGTCTAATATCATTTCTCTATTCTCTCTTTTTAATCTATTTTGGAATTGCCTTGTATTCTAATAAATGCTATAAATTTGTGGTGGTGCTGGTACTAGGCAAACCTGTAGATATCAACCAAACATAATTTTCATGTAGTTGTAGATAAAAGCAAAAGAGATGTAGTAACTAAATGGAATTTGTGGACTACTACATAGCTAACTACTTTGACAGGAAGCCCAGGCTCATAACACACCGTAAAGGCTTTTCCAGGGATGAAACTCTGATGAAAATGCTGATTCACACTGTATGCATTTGTATACATGAACCTAAGTGCAATCCAAGCTTAATTTGGGAATATTTGAAACTAGATTAACAATCTTAGATCAAAGTTGGCAAAATTTTTTAGCAAAGGACCATACAGTAAATACCACAGTTTTTGCAGGACATACAATCTCAACAACTCTCCTCTGAACTTTGTAGCGTGAATTTGGCCATGGATTGTAGTTTGCCGACCACTGGCTTAGATTCTCAAGGTCGCTGTTAGCTATTAGGCTATGATTATGCTGAATTATCTGGGTTTATGGCTTATTTATTGGTTACCAACTATGGAACATGGGTCCTCTATTCCCTCCACCCCCTCCTCTCATCCTGAACCGAGAAGCCCTGCTCGGTGCATGCAAATGACCCATCGCAGTATTTTCTTAAACAAAGACATTTCCCTCAGAAGAGGAATTCTGCCGCTACTGTTAATAAGTACACCACAGATGGTCCTTTCATTTCAAAACAACCACAACATAAAAGGAGATAGGAAATTTTTGTTTAATTGTTGCGTTTTTCTATCCTGTTATTTGATGATTTCGTTTGGCAAAGTTACAAACTAATATTTAAGCTTCTGCTGGAACTCAACTGCTGTTGCTTTCTGTTGTGATGGTGTTGCTGGCTCTAAATATAGGCTGGGCAAGAAGAGAAAAAGACACATCAAACTCCTTATCTATTTCATTTTGGCAGTTTCAAAGCGTTTATATTTGAGCTTAAATTTAAATAAGTCTTCTCATATTATCACTGCCAGTTTTAGAATGTTTCACTGGCGCAGTCGTGGTATGACTCAAATAGATAAATACCATCAGTTAGGTTAGGGCTGCGTTGATAAGCCACCTGGGGTTCCTTCTTTCTTTAGTACTGTTCTTGCCACTCTACATTGCAGGTCTCAAACTGGGTGCTCAGGGGGCCATCTCAGACCCTTGGTCCGTGCTACATTGAACAACAAAAACAAGAACAAAGAAATAGCTGCCACCATACAAAGGAGATTTTTATCCAGAAATCTGGATTTTTTTACTTCCTTTGAAAAACCAGGAAGAACTTTTGCAGATCTAAGGTTTTTATTTTCCCATGAGAACCGTCATCCTTTCTGCCATTCTGTCCATCCCCTCAGCTCTGAGCCCAAGTAAGGGGCATTTATCCTCACATGGTGCTGTGTTGGGCTGCAGCCCGCAGGCCTGCAAGCCCTGTACTTGTTCAGCTTCTAGACCTAGGAAAGAGCCCGGAGTCAGGGATAGAGAAATCAATGGTTTACTGGACAGGGGGGGGAATCTTACACCTCTGAAGCAAGATCCTAGAGCGACACCCCACGGTGTTTGGCAGATGGCAGGCAGGAAGGGCAGCAGTCTTTGCCCCCCCGGGGGGAGGGGGAGGTTACCAGTTATAGGGGGAATTGACATTCGGTTGGTTCATCTGTTACCAGGGAAACTAGCAGAGGGGCATGCCCCTCCCCACCCCTTTGATAAGCTATCGGGGCGGAGATGTTCTGATCTAAAGATTAGAACAGTCACTAGCTGGGACAGGGGCAAGTATGCAGGAAGGTCAATCAGGTGAGTAGGGTGTAGGTGAAGCAGGCCCTGGTCCAGCGGGGAATGTCCTGAGAGCAGGACAACAGCCATCTTGGGGGGCCTGATCATAGAGGCTAGGTGCTCTGATGACGACAGCCTGCTTCACTCTCGTATCTGCCTGGTCAGTATAGGCATTTGAGTTTGTGTTTCCAGCCACAAACATGATCTCTGGGGAGCTCATCAATTACAATTTTTTCCAATCCTACCTATGGGACTATTCACTCCATCTATCCCTCTAAAGCATATTGTAGGATTCAAACACAAAACTATGACTCTATTAATTCTACAGTTACTATAAAGAGCATTTTTGCTTGGGTTATGTGTGGTGTGTTTTCTTTATTTGGTCAAAGTCACTTTTTCCTTGCAAGGAAATACCTTGTAGATGTTAGTGCCAAGAAAAAGAAAAGATTTTCTCTCTTTAATAATTTGTATTACATAAAGCCTTTCTCTTTTTGTCTCAGCTACCAGGAAGTTCAGAACTCAATTTAATAATGTGTCATAATTCTGGTGATATTTCTCTCCTTATTTTATGCACCCTTGATTATTAAATTAATACTAATTACTAACATGAATACACAACTACACATGTCCTACAAACAGTTTTCAAGTCCATTTTGTAGGAGATTGGGCTTCAACACTTCAGTATATAAGTGTTACTAACTTCTCAAACCATCCTCCACAAAGACAACAGAATATAAAACACTAATCAGACTATATCATCATCATTCCCTTGCTTATTCAATAACTCTGCATGTCTACCTCTTGCTTATAATAAGAAGTCTAACCTGTTTATCAGAGTGCCCAAGACCCTTTATTACATTTCTCTAACCTAGCACATCATTCTGCATTTCGGCCCTCACAGTGTCCCAGTAATGGACTAATGATAGTTTTCCAAATGTAACATGGCATTGCCCACGTCTTGTCCTTCACAGTACCATTTACCCCACCTATAGTCCCTCTAGGAAGGTAAGTTTACCACAGCAAATATTGCGTTGTACTAGTATTTTTAAGCACAAAAATTTTAATAAAATTCTTCCAGGAAGAATCCTGTTCATTTTGATACATCTGAGGCTGAGCCCAACTGTTCATACAACATTGTTCTCACTGACTAATCATTTAACTAAATTTTGGTTTGCAGAATTGTTGATAGAATTGAAATAACTGATACAGGGTTATTTTTGACTATAAATAATGGGAAACCTTTTCAGAATAAATATTGAGTGCTTACTATATGCCAGGTCCTCTTGTAAATATGTAACGTGTATTGATTCACTCAATTCTCCCAACCACGGTATGATCCTATGATTTTTGTACCCATTTTAGAGATGAAGAAACTGAAGCCCAGGGATTAAGTAATTTTCCCAAAGACTCACAGCCAGGAAGGAGTGGGGTCAGGGTTGACCCCAGGAGGTCTGTTTCCACAGATGGCATTCATAGTCACCCTGTCTCCCATTTGCAGGTTGAAAGTATATTTGTCCCTTATGACAGCAAATAAGTAGTAACCAATCTCAACTTTTATTAGTCCTACCAGTTCTCATGAGAATGATGGGATTATTTTGAACTCCAATATTTCATGAGCAGATTGTATTCTCGAAATGTCTAGAGAAGTCTAGCAAAAAGCATTAGACAATAGTAACTTTGAATGTAGTGTGTATGCATGTAAGTAGGTGTATGCACATTAATTATTTAACCAAGAATAAAGAAGGGTGAAAAAGTTCCAGCCAGTCTCCACCATCACAATCACCTGAAGGCAGTGGCTCTCACTGTGGAAGGCAGAATCACCTCCTTATGTAGTTACTGGCACGGCTTGTAGAAAGGGGATGTGTTATTGACTTCCTTGGAGTCTTAAGATGCAAACATTTGATTTAAAAAGACTTAGTGACAGAGACGTACCTAACGACTTCTTCCACATCAAGGGTCTTCATTCTCATTCATATTCAACTTAGTCAGTTTCGAGTAGAGACAATACACTTCTAATTGCTGATGGTAAGGCAAGCAGCGTCCTCCGTGTTTCGTACATTATGGCAGTGGGGATCAAGTGAATATCAGGAAGGGTTGATCACCCTATGGACCTGCATTTCCAAAGCTGGAGGCCTTCCTGTCTCGAGATTAAGGTCAGTCTTCAATGGTCCTCTTAATAAGGTAAGGCTCTGGGCAGAGACCTGATATCTTAGTCAGCAGGTGCCAGTTCCTCTCCCCACTGAGTGACTTACTGGGTCAGCCTTTACCATACCCACTCCCAGTTGATTCTAAGACCGGTTTTAACTAGTATTAATAAATAATATGCTTAGCTGCCTTGGCCTGTCTCAATAAAAAGACAAAGGACATGCCAAAGTCTAATCTGTTTGTCCTAGAAGGTGCACATTCAACCAACATCTTATATTTATTAGTCTTAGAGCATTCCATTTTATTTTCCTCACCACAAATGTATGAACACAGACCCTTTTATCAGTCTTTCCTCTGAAGTAGGGCCTGGAGACTGACTCACCGAGACTATCATTTATTAGTCAGAGAACTAATAGGATATTTGGAGAAATAAAACTTTGCGGAAGACCAGAATATTTATTTGGATGGTATCTAATTCAAACCTGAGGTAGCATCATCTCGAAGAAATGAAGGTCTGCATAAATTCCTTTGGGAGGGGGCTAAACCTGTCTTCTGGCTGTTTTAATCTCATCAGATTAATCACTGCAACTATCATCTTTGTCATAAAAAGCACCTGCCATTAACAAAACCTGTTCCCCTTGGAAAACAATTTAACTTTCAGTGAATTAAAGTTATGGGGCACTCTGAATAAATTGTATCCTGCAAGAGACACCACTTGATAATTAACACTCTCATGGGAAATACTGAAAGAACATTTCTACAGACAATAATGTCACATTCCTTATTATGGCTAGCATAACTTTAACTCTTAAAGGTTTTATATTTTTAGACCCTAAAGGATATGTTTTTCAGAATGTGTATAGAAAATAACTTTTTTAAAAGAAAAACAAAAGTTACTATTTTCTGTAGTCATAAAAATCTATTAAGGTGAAAAAAAATTTAACTACCTGATATTTTTAAAAAGGTAATGACAATAAAGCTCTGTTTTGCATCTGTATTTCATAAATATGGGCGAGCACAGTGTTGAGCCTATTTAAAATAGCCACAAAAGCTAGTTAAGTGACTTCCATGGTCTGTAGCTAGGAAGGCTGAATTTTTAAATTATTTTTCACAGAAGTCTATCAGAAATGCCTTTGTAGGTTAAATTTTAGAAGTATGTAAAACTCATCTATGAATATTTGTGTTATTAATGATAATCATAAAGTAGCAAGCTTTGTGTTATTCATCAATCAATGTAGATCATGGCTTCGAGAGTCATGTTAACTCACTGTACTCTTTCCAAAATTTTTATTTTTTGGCTGCGTTTGGTCTTCATTGCTGTGCTCGGGCTTTCTCTAGTTGCAGCGAGTGGGGTCTCCTCTCTGTTGTGGTGTTCGGGCTTCTCATTGCGGTGGCTTCTCTTGTTGTGGAGCACGGGCTCTAGGTGCGCAGGCTTCAGTAGTTGTGGCACGTGGGCTTCAGTAGTTGTGGCTCACAGGCTCTAGAGCGCAGGCTCAGTAGTTGTGGCACACGGGCTTTGTTGCTCCGCAGCATGTGGGATCTTCCCAGACCAGGGCTCGAACCCGCGTCCCCTGCATTGGCAGGCGGATTCTTAACCACTGCGCCACCAGGGAAGCCCTCCAAACATTTTATTCAGGGCAGCTGTTGATGATTCTCTTCGAGAGTTCCAGGGGGACTCTGAACCATGGATTAGGTCGTGATTTTCAGCTCCTGTCACTATGACCAGCTAACATGACACCTGGCCTCTGCTCCAGGGGCTAGTTTGTATGCCAGCTGATTGTCAGGGGCTTAGTTTGAGGTGTCAGCTTGTCTCTTTGTAGGTAAAATGTATCACCCTGTAATATCAGTGACCTAGTGAACAACTGGCAACAGGGTATCATGTAATTATTCCTATGTAAATATAGAAAATAGGCTATACCTTACACGTATATTTTATTTTGTTTAGTTTGTTGTGAATACAGGATGCTACTTTAGCCTGTTGTTTCTGTTTATACTCTGGTTGAATTGTATTCTGTTCAACTGAAATTATTTTGAGTTTGCTCCTGTATTCTATTTTCTAGTTAAAGGACATCCATACTTTTGCCTATATATATACACACACACACACATAGGTATATGTGTGTGTGTGTGTATATATATATTCCCAAAAGTAGCAACTTCTTCTCTATTCATTGTATGTTGATAAATGTATATGGACAATTAATACCTACAGGAAGAGGTACATCTGGCCATCCCTGCCCAAGGGCTGACTCGTTGGCCATCGTGGGCAAGTTTATGGAAGAAGGAAGAGGAAGCATGAGCAAGCTCCCATTCCTTCCTCTAACTTTCATTTCTTCCTTTTCTCTCAACAGGAACTTTTTACCCCTGAATGCAAGTTTAAAGAATCTGTTTTTGAAAACTATTATGTAATCTACTCATCGATGCTGTACAGACAACAGGAATCTGGGA
Organism: Balaenoptera acutorostrata; assembly: GCF_949987535.1. Classification (NCBI taxonomy): domain Eukaryota; kingdom Metazoa; phylum Chordata; class Mammalia; order Artiodactyla; family Balaenopteridae; genus Balaenoptera; species Balaenoptera acutorostrata. The sequence continues at coordinate 9,368,060 of NC_080081.1, forward strand.
GAGCCTGGTTTTTGGGATTGAACAAGGAAGGGCAAGTTATGAAAGGAAACAGAGTAAAGAAAACCAAGGCAGCAGCTCATTTTCTACCCAAGCCATTGGAAGGTGAGTGTTATGTGTGTTTTATCCCTATCAGATTTATCACACATTTATCTTTCACACTGATGACTCTACCATGGCCACAAGGAGCCCTCATGGAATGCTGGAAATGTTCTTTATCTTGATCTCAGTGGTGATCCACAGGTGTCTACATAAGTTGTGCATCTAAGATTTGTACACTTTACTGTATATATGTATATGTGTGTATATTACGTATATATATACATACACATATATTCCATTAATTTAAATATGTCCGTACTCATTTCTCACGTCTCAGATCCTAACTACCCCAACCTCTCTAGCCCCTAAATAATTTAAATTAATTAATTAATTTAAGAAATTTAAAATCTGTAATGACGTTATAAAGCTGTGACTATGACAATAGGTATACTAGAAAAACTAAGTTTTGAGTATTATGGAATGTTTGAGTATTTGCCCATTTTGCTATTATCTAGCTGAAAGTAACCACATATTTGTGAATTAGTATAATTACAGGAAATATAAAGAGTTAATAAGTTGGCCTTTAAAGAACTTGTTGATATTAGATATCTCCCTTCCAAACTGCATAATTGTTTAGTAAATTCAAATGTGGCTTGACCTTCTTTTACACTCAGCTGTAAACAATGAAGCCTTCAGATTTACTTTGATTAGATTTCTGGAGAGGAGGCTACAAAATTTTAATTAATCAGAAACATCTGCACATTTCTCATTAAGGATTCTACTGGAAGTGTCATTTTATCTATGTAACATTTGTTTGGGAACTACCAAAAGAAATTGATATTGAGGCTTTTCAAAAGTGTTTTCTATTCAAATGCTTTTGTTTACCTTTTGCAGAAAATCAGACCTGCAGTAACTAAGTAAACGTTTGAAGCCAGCTTACACGGTTCAATTTTTCTTTTTGTTTCTTATTCCTACAGGAAAGCATTAGTCATCAAGAGAAACGCATATTGGTTTTATAATCCATATTGTCTTTATAGGAATAAGATAATTTGAAATATTGGAAGTTAATTATTAATTATCTGTGGACATATAATTCAGCTTTCAGTTTGCCTACATTTGGAAAACCAGTCTTGTTGGTTAATACCATCTTTATAATTTCAGTGATATTGACTATCACTCTTAACTAAATTTGCCTCTAGAATGAGTCATTGAAATGCAAACAATTAGCCACCAGGGCCTATCTAGGAAAGGAAAAATTATTCCAGTCTGAAATATGAGTGAATTATTCTCATTCTATGACAGATCATAAGGAAAATGAGAATAAAAATAAGAAATTAGAGGGTTTCTCTGTTCTTCCAAAATAACGTATCCATGATTTGGCTTTACCACTTCAAGTGAACTTTGAGACCATCAGATATTCAAATGCGAGTGAAAAAATTTAAAAACGAAGTCCATAGCAACTCCACAAAAATCAGGCAAAATCTGGAAACCAGCTATTTAGTATATCCAACAGGAAATATCTGAGACCCTAAAGATATGGGGTAATAATATCACTCTGCATTTTATTAATACACTGAACTGTTGTGTGTATATGTGTTTGTTGTGTGTTTATGTATACATGAAGAAGAGAGAAATAGAATTTTCAAAAAACTACCAGACAGAAGTACTCTAAAGACAATTAAGGGGGTATTATAAAGACAGGCTATCTCATAGTGTAATTGATAAGGAAAATTAATTTCAAACTTTCAAAACTCATACAGGATGTAAATTATATCATTGGAAATGTTAGGGCAAATTAGATTCTTGATAAATTATTGATGCTCTGGGGCATTCATATTTCTTACACAACTTCACTGCGTAGACGATCAAGATCAGCACTCTGATGCTGTTGTCGCCTGACTAGTGGGAGTGAGGGACTGGAAAGTGTGTCAAGGATATGGATTAATCTCTTAATCCTTTTCACTTGCTAAGTCCTTTATTATAGGTCTGATACACATGTGCTTTCAAGTCTGTGTGCTGCTGAAAGATCTCACGATGCATTTGCAAAAGGTGAAATCCTACCACCTTGAACATGGAGAATGCATATAGTGGTTCATCCTAACGAAGCTTAAGTTCTCTTCGTAAAATATAGGCTTTCAAAACCCTAAAAAGCAGGTTGGGCAGCTCTAATTCACTTGTCTTTCTGATGGCAGATGATTTTAACTCAGTTTTCCCCAAGCATCAGTCACCCTGAAATCTCCTTTCCCAGGATTCCCTGGAATCATTTTCAAAAAAGCCACATGAACTATTGTGATTAATGATGTCACCAGATCAATTCCCCAGAGCTTCCTCAGACGTCATTCCCACTTGCCCTCTTGCCATTCTGTACTTCTGCCTTATATGACATCAGTTACAGATTTTCATGATTATACCTGAAAATGAGGCATAAAAAATATAAAACACTCCACATTTGCCTTCAATTATTTAAGGGTCTCTTTGCATGATTTCGGGAGAGGAAATCTAAACAATGATCTCCAGAAGACCCTGGCTTAAGGAAAGTGAGTTGTTTGTATTGCTTTTATGGCTTTGAAGCTGACAGTAGTGTGATTATGTTGCCTTTGAAGCACTTGAGAGAAAAATAATTTAATGACCTAGGGGTGTAAATACCTAGAATGGAAAAGATGAGTGAGAATGAGTTCCACGTGTTGACAGTATGCAGTGGAAGGAAAGTCTTTTTCTCGTTGAACAAAGAGAATTAGGTTAAATGCTTGCCGTTCTCACATAATTCCTGTGGGGTGTGTGTGTGTGTGTGTGTGTGTGTGTGTGTGTGGCCACATCCCCCATTTAAACCTTCTCTCCTAGACAAAAATGCAGGTGCCCCCAGGTTTGTATTTTGGATACACAAACCAGAAAATGCCAAGGAAGTAATATTTTCTGTTTGGGGGCTGGATTTTACTGCTTTAAAACAGGAATTCCCTCTTGATGGGGTTACTTGACTTCAGGGAAAACGGGACTGGGCCAACAGCTGAGGTCTGTGTGTGAAGCTAACCGGGTAACGTCTCCTTTTCCTCCTGCCCTCCCCGTCACTAGTTGCCATGTACCGAGAACCATCTTTGCATGACGTCGGAGAAACGGTCCCAAAAGCCGGGGTGACGCCGAGTAAAAGCACAAGCGCATCTGCAATCATGAATGGAGGCAAACCAGTCAACAAAAGTAAGACGACATAGCCAGATCCTCACAGGTGTTGTGACTGACTCTCCCTGAGCACCGTTGAGTGATTTATCCTGGCCACACCCTCCTGTTCCGGGGCCCAGGAGCAGCCGGCAGTAAGCAGACGCTTGCTCCCCACTGGCTCGAACTTCTTGGTTGCAAGTGGATAAATCTCAACGTGTTGTGCCCTCACAACAGGAAGACACCTGGATAACCAGCTCAACTCAGACCATGGAATGCCCTACCAGATACGGAATGCCTTTTTAATATCTTTTCTGTGACTGTGACACTTCACGTGAATGACCTACTTCACAAGTCCACTTGATACCTTGCCTGCTGACAGCTACCCATATTCCTTTTTGAGTCCCGTTTTGGCGAATTCCATGTGTTTAAGTTCGATTTTGTAGCACACAGATACTCTTGAGTAATTTCTAGTTAGATGCTGTAAACCTGTGCTGTTATGGAGTTCTCTTCTTCCCGTTTTTACAGGGCTGCTGGCTCCACTGTCTGTGACCTTTTGCAGGGATTGTGTTCCTCTCAATCTTAACTGTCGCGGTTGGCTTAGTTGGGAGAGCGATCAGGGAAACAGAAAGCCTTCTAAACCTATTATGACACATTGCATCTATAAAGATTAAGAGTTTTGTCTCTGGCTCACACTACTGATGAAACACACATATACGCTCTGTCCAGTAGCAGATACTGTGCTCCCGAGGCCATGTGGCCGGGCTGAGAAACGGGGTCAAACGCAGTCATGAGAAGCGCTCTATGATCTGGGTTTGACATCCCCCTTAGTTTCTTTGTGTGTGTGTGTGTTTTATACATATCACAAGCTTACTGGTAATGGTAACATTTGCCTTGCCCAGCGAGCAAGACCCACTAGTTTTTGAGAAAGTGGGTCCAAAGAACTCTGTAGGCCTTGTAGGCCTGATTAAGGTTCATTTTCATCTATGAATCCTCATTATTTGGAAAAAAGGAAAAAAAATCAATAATTACAACCTACAAGAATTGCGCTACCTAAATCCATTTCAGATAGAATCCTTCCTGTTTTTAATGAACCAAACTTAATGCCATCCCCAGTTTGGGCTGCATTCCACTCATACTCAGCAGAGCATGGGCAAGGCGGCTGTTGTGTTCTTTTCTGCAGCAGCAATGCAAACGTTAGTTATAAATTAGACTTTAATATTTTTGGTGTTTAACAAGTTTTTAAACTGGACATATTAGGAAAAAAATATTTTTTTTAGCTCAGCATGCTGAGTCAGGTACTGTGTAATTCACCAGTCCATACCTCTGACTCAGCTTCTTGGGCCCCTGTGGCCCAATGGCTGAGTTAGAGGTGCCTTGCCATGATCTCAGAATGCAGTCTGTTTAATTATTCTAGATTAAAACTAAAGACAAACCAACACGTTCAAACATCAGGTTTTTGGTCCATACAATTTTTTTTTTGCTTTTCTTTGATTTTGCTTTCTTAACTTACTTTGGAATTTAATACTGCTGAATTCTGAGCTTAGGAAAGACAACGACTAAGAAAGTCCATGAATAGTTGACTCCACGGTGAAGAAACCATGCAAAATGTTCAATATTGGATAAAAAGAGTTTCAAAATGTTTGATACTAAACTGTTTGGAAATATATTTGTTAACTCTGTGTATACTTAATAAATTTCAATGTTTTCTCCTCAGAAGAGTTAACTGAGACCAAACTGAACCTCATTTATAGACAACTATACGTGGGATCAATGTACTGGCCTCTTGTTATTATTTCCATGTGGAAGGATGACCCAGTCGCCATTTTCTCCCATCTGCACTGTATTTACTGGGAAATTATTTTGTCACTGCTTTCCTAAGTCTCCATGACAGCCCTTGCCCAGCATTTAAAAATTTTGGCCTGCTTAGCTGATTAAAGATTTACTATCAATTTAACTGTTTATGCTTATTTCATTTTCGTATTGAATTCCACTTTAATAAATAAAAAGTTAGCATAACGGTTGAGTAGATTTATTGTCGATAGTGCTAAAGTACAAATACAACAAAATGATTCTTTTGACCTCTCTTGATTTCTTGTTACACCATTTTAAAGCCTATTATTTTTAACAGGCTAAGTTAAAATACATTAGATGAATTTCACTAACCAATTGTTTAGGGAAGACATATATTCCGTAATATGTGGCAACTTGAAATTCCAATTAGATGGACTTACCCTACTGTGCACGGGCGTGCACACACACACACACACACACACACACACACACACACAATCAAACAACCCCACCTATATGTTTTTGGTAATCAGCCCTACTTGCTGGTTTCTTTTTCCCCTGTAAGCTTGTTTATTGGTTTAAATTATGACAAGATTTATTTTTGTAAGTGACTGAGATTTCAGTAAATGTGTATCTCTGTTTTGTTTTTTACATGAGTTATCTATAAGGGCATTTATCCCTATGAATGGATGTCAAAATACTTTCTTCTAATATATGTTTAGACGTATTGCAGAGGGGTCCTTGTTATTTGTGATTTAGTTAGATCATTTCCTCTGTGTCTGGTCTGACCTGTTGCATGGAACAAGGACAGCACTGATGAACTGCATGTTGTAGGACCTGTGTATCAAGAACCATTGGTGTGTATTAATCTACATACAAAGAGTTTGTCTGCATTGTACAGTTTCTGTGTTGAATATCATTTGTTCTATTCATAAATACAACATATTGAATAAAATATTTATATGATGGCATATTCAAAAACACTGAACAACTTTATGTAATGAAATGGCATTGCATCACCCACAGATATAGAGAAATGTCATGTAAATAAGTTTGGTAAACTCATTTTCCCCCTTTACCATGCCAAAGAAAATTTTAGCTCTTTGACGATACCGCTCTTGCGATTTTTCCAGGATAAGATTCCACCATTTTCTCCCCTCAAAAATTGCTGTTTTAAGTAAGTGCAATCTGTCACCTTTGGTGTTCTGTACAGTAAATCTGATGGAATTCATTTGTATTTAGAGACCACCACGTGTTCTGTACCTCCATGTACATATGTCAATCTTATCAACTCTTTCCAATGTCACATTCCTTTTGCATCCATATCTGGTGTGAGAGGCTTATGTCTACTGATTTGTTATGGTAGCTGACTGTTTCACTCATTCCTCAACAATGCTCTGGAATGTTCATTGGTTTGATATTTCAGGTGACATCATTTTATTATTTTCCTATAAGTTTGCTTTCTAAAATATTTTGCTACAACTTTACTTGGAAAAATATAGAAGAGATGCAAATGGTTCCGCCTATATAAAGAGTAAAATGGAACTGAGCATCATGTCATTACAAATCTTGGAGAATTTAGAGATTCATGCTCTAAATGTTCCCTTGCCCTGAGTGTTTGGGGTAAGGGCTGGCTTCAAGATGGGCCCTCAAGACTCCTGCTGCAGTCCGTCTAATTGTTTGCCTCTTGGAGAGTAAGAAGAGTTTCTTATCACACCTGGCTAGTTGCTTAATGAGTGCCTAAAGCACTAAAACAGTCAGCTGTTTTCAGGATGACTGACATCAGATTTGGTTCTTTTTTAAAAAACAAGAAAAAAACTTCTCTCTTTTTAAGTTAGACATGTATCACTTCATTTAAAGTTTTCTCCCTAATATTAGAGTGAGAATTAACATTTGAAGGAGAGACCAGATTGACTAAGAAATCCATTTTAGAAGGAATTGAAAATCATTAAAAATTATTTTCAATGTTATTTCAGAACAAGACTATATCCAGGGCAAGCTTTTGAGCTAAACGCAGGCATATCAAACGCCAGGTGTAAATAGTATTACTTTGGAGTAAAATACATTTCATAGTGTAGCTTTCTTAGCTTACAAAGTGGCACACAGGGCCTGTTGACTCTCTCGAATACTGAGTAGGGTTTCAAAGGTTTGATAGTGAGTCTGCAAACAAAGGCTGAGTTATGTTTTTGTTTTTTCCTGGTTTTCTGTATCATTTGGTCTAATCCCCATGTTGTGTTTGCATTTGAGGTGGTGGAGGCCATTCCTTCCAATGCGCGGTAGGAATCTAGATTAGCTAAGAGTCCAGGAAGACGACAGGATATAGTGATTCTCTTAGGTCTTAGGATGTTAGTAGAATCTTATTAAAAAGTGCTTTATGGAAGAATTCCTCAGTGATGGTTAGCCAAGCAAGCAGGGTTGGTGCCAACACCATCTGCAAACGTGTCGCATCCTTCCCAGTTGACGTTAATCCCACCATAACTGCCGACCAACTTGAACAAGCCAACAAAATTTGCATATTTTCCCTCCACCTATTACAAGTTTGTTCTTGCCCTGCCTTTTTTTTGAAGAGGGAGTTTTTATCTTAGTAATGGAATCAAAAGTCAAAGTATAAAATTACATTTAAGAAGGGTAGAATTTATGTCTTTACATGTAACTATGTTTATTTTTCTCCAACTTAAACATGTAAATTAAATCACTTCTTAATAGATCTATTGATGTTTCATTGCTAGAGACAAAAATCACACATAAAAACACACACAAGAACTGTTATAGCAGACAGAAAGAGGTAAAAAGAAAATATTTCTGTTTTAAAAGAAAAATATTCATTAGAGTTTAGGTACCATGTGACTTATGCTATAATTCAGCTTTGGTTCAATAATTCATAGCTAAATGAACCACAGAATATAGCTGACTATAATAGATTTTGTCAAAAAATTTGGACAAATCACATTCTGAACTTTATAATAAAGTAATTTCTCCATATTTAAACTTCTTAAAAAGCATAAATGCTGAGGACATTTTTCTTACACGAAAATATAAGAAGGGCAGCACTCTTGCTGCAGGGATAACAAATATAGAGAATGATAAGAAAACTAAGACACACCTAGGGTAACGTGATGAGACAGGAAACTAAGGGCCGTACCAGTAGAGCGGGATGGCAAACTACTGCTCGGCTGCAAGCCAAATACAGCCTGCAATCCGTTTCTTATGGCCCAGGAGCTCAGAATGAGGTTTTTATTTTTATTTTTTCCATTTTAAAGTATTAAACGTGAACAGACAAGAATCTTCTATAGAGATGTATGTGACCCACAGTCTAAAATATTTACTATCTGGTCATTTATAGAAAGCAAGGTTCTGCAAGAGGGGAAACTGAAAGTCCATTTGTATTATGATGGCTGGATAAGGTAATGAATTCCGATGTTCATGCATCATCACATAAGGCATCAAAATTGCAACTGAACAATGACAACAGATTTGTTTGAGGCTTAAAGTGTTTAGATAGAGAAGAGGAAAGAGTACAATCTGTATTATTTCTTGACTGCTTATAGTCTCCTCATTTTACAAAAACTGATATCAATTGACATACTAATAACAGAGATACAATTTACATGGTTGCACTCCTTAATCTCAGGAGATGACAATTTTATAAATCTCTTCAAGTATGAGAACACTATTAGTACTATAAAAATCAGCATCAGTTAAATTTTCTCTTAAATAATTTTCAATATCAAATTTTTAAGTAACTCAGCAGATACATATTTTCCTTATTTTTGGTGATTTGACTTAGAAAAGTCCAAGCCACGACTCTAGAATATTTACATCATCAAGTAAAATTTCCAAGCAAAAATTTTCATCTTAAACAATATGGAAATGATTTTGTTACATTATTCTAGGATTTTACAAAATATAAATCACATATAGAAAAAAAGTGGGGTTTTTATTAGCTCTAAATATTTAAAGGTTGTCTAGACTAATGTGTATAAGTAGACTTAACTGTAAATATGTAAGGGAAGTCCAAATTATTGTACATTTTCATAATGCAATGTGAATTTCATACAGAGCAGAATTTCACCATTAAGAAAATAAACATTTTGTTCTTATTATTGAGTGAATATTTGTAATTTCTATTGCAGCCATTTCTGGATTTTTAAAAAATCCTCTGAGCTTTTGAGACTTTTTATTATAGTATCTCTTCTTGATTTCTTTGCATGCCCCTACTTTTCCAGTAAGTAATGTATCCTTATAAATAAGAATCTTTTAAGAGAAGTGAATGTATATTTCAGGCCCGTCATATATCTAACTCTATGTTGTCTTTTTAAAAGGCAAGTTACCATGGAGTAAACAGTAAAAAAATCGTATTTCTTGTGTATGTAACCCTTGCCCAGTTTTTAAAAATGTTCTAGAAACAGAAAATAGATACCCCTGAATAAAAATTCATTTTTTTGGGTTAATCCTCAGTAGGCAAATATATACTGACACAGAATATAAGCAACTTATGTCACCATTTACTAAAAATGTCGAATTTTGCATTTTTCATATCTTCCTTAATCTTGAGTCTTTTTTTGGTGTGAGTTTATTTTTAATTTTTTTCAAAGATTTTTTTTTTTTTCGATGTGGACCATTTGTAAAGTCTTTATTGAATTTGTTACAATATTGCTTCTGTTTTATGTTTTAGTTTTGTTTTTTTTGGCCACGAGGCATGTGGGATCTTAGCTCCCCGACCAGGGATCGAACCTGCACCCCCTGCATTGGAAGGCGAAGTCTTAACCCCTGGAAGGCCAGGGAAGTCCCTTGTGTGAATTTAAAGTGGGACTAGACAAATGACAAATGACTTAATGGCTAAAATGACCAGTTTTTTTTTTTCAAAAGCACTGGTGATGTAGTTTCTGCCTGCTCGCCTACCCCATGTGTGTTTGTATACCACATACCTCATGTCTCCATATGGAAATGCTGGCAAAATATGGTCAATGGATTTATGTGAGGATACGTCTTTTCCTTAGACTCTAATATGGTCTTTCATGTATAGGGGTGTGCATTTCTAACAACCGTGTAACTCAGTGTTTCTCAGCTCAGGCACCATTGATACTTGAAGTCAGATAATTGTTTGCTGTGGGAGGCCATCCTGCACCAGAGGATGTTTGCAGCAACCCTGGCCTCCACCCACTAGATGCCCATAGCATGCCCTCCCACCCCACCCAGTGGGACAATGAAACTTGTCTGTAGACATTGCCAAATGTCTTCTGGGTGGTAAAGTTGCCCTTGTTGAGAACCACTGATGTACATTAAGGTAGAAAAAAATCTTTCTGGCGTTATTTACATCAGAATTTGCTTCACTCATTTTTAATGGGTACCCAGATTTCACTGAGGCATTCAGAAATAGAAAAACATACAATGGTCTGTTTGACCTGTCCTAGTGATGATTATATATGGTTCCCTCTGCATTTATATGTTCTAATGGCCTAGAAAAATAAGAATCCAGTTCTCTGCCATGGATTGTTAAGGATATTCTGTGCCGAGCCAGATTTCACATGCATTTCCGTTCCATCCATCCCAGCATTCACAGTTTCCACAGCTACAGATTCCATTCCCTGCAATAAAGTACACAGGGGAGACATTATCATGATCGAAAGTCACCAAGTTGAAATATGTTATTCTAAACCACAGCAGTTCATAATCAAGACCATTTCATTCATCCTCTGCAGATTTTCTTATTCTGTTCTGTGGCCATCTTATCATTATCTTGTTTAGCAGCTATGGGAAATCTGATTTTTCACATAATTAATGGCATCTGCTTGATACCACCATCTGTGTATCATCTAATAGTGACCATCCTGTGTCACTCCAGGTGGCTTCCATGTCATAATTTTGTGTTCCTGTAGAGAGCAAGTTATGTCTGACTTATGAATAAATGCTAAATACCGTAAAGTCCCCTGACATAGAATGAGGTAAGCTGAGGAATCAGCTAGAAGAGGAGCCTTGTGCCACAGGGATGGACAGAGAGTGAATGTCTAGCTTAATGACATACACAAGCATTCATCTTTTACCTTCCACTAGAAACAAGGAGAACAAACATAACATGTCTCTCTTTCCCCCGTAACTTGTTCAAGCAGATGTATTTTCTAACCGATTATCAGGATTCAATAACTTGGGAGAGCAGTAGCTATGACACTGCCAAGTCTCCCTCATCCCCCCAACACACACACACCCCACTCCCTGCAGCCAACCAATACATCAACCGCCTTTGAGTTAGTGGTACCCGGGTCCTGTTTAAAATGATACTCCATTCCCTACACCAGGCTCAAAGTAAAATGGTTGTCAAGACGATTATTTTCTCTTTTCAATATATAACTGCATATGTGTGAGTTGAAGGGGTGGTTACTTTTGTCCGCCAATGCCCACTCCCCTTCTGCAGTGACTTCCTATGAAGAGTGGGTCTTGATTACCCGGACGCGCTCCTGCCCAGCTGTCTACGGCAGTACGCGGTGGGTATCATCCGTCTCTATTGCCCGCCGTGACACAGAACAGGTGGGGTAGGCTGATACTGCACCTGTGCAGATGAGCCCGTCATGTTTGTCGCACTCCCTGTCGTCACAGCCGCAGAACTCTCCCGAAACATACCATTCTTCGGCAGAGCAAACGCACTTCCCACAGTGACAAGAACCTGAAATCACAAAGGGCACTACTCGCTGTCACCACTTAACTAAAAGTTTCCGTCTAGAACAGAATATCATCAGTGCAGCGACAACAGACTTCTAATAACCTATCCTCCAAAGGGAAAAGTTTATTGAATAGCCGGTCGCTCAGAGGGGAGCCTGACTTAACTGTAATTCGTAAAGGTCATCCAGGAAAGGCTTCATTATGGATCTAGACAGTTGCAATTAGCCTTGAGCAAATGTTCCATGGCCCGGCCTGGTTGAAATGTCAGTGACAGCAGAATGTGGTGGATTCTTAGAGATGGCCTTCCAAAAAAGGTATTCAAAAATAGATGTTTTTTTCTTCTTTTTTTTTTCTGAATTGAATCATGCTTTAAAGGTGCTTGTTTTTTTAAAGGAATTGAAGAGCAAGTTCTATTAAGTGGGGACGCATTTATTAATAAAAGAAATACTAAATTATTGTGCTTACAATTCTGGATTTTTGTTTACATGATTTTCTTAAAATAGGGACACGCCTGTATATTGGGTAGCCCTTAAAGTGCTAAAAATACACACATAGTAACTCATGTATATTCAACTTATCAGGTTCCATTCTCAGGATTTCCTACCATAATCAAGGATAGCTCTAATCCCCCCAAAATGTTCATCTTTTATGAGGCTCTAGGTCCAACCACTTTTTCCATTACTTTACACATCCCCTCTTTTTAATTAATTATTTAATTAATGTCACTAATTTAAAAATTCCTCTGGTTATTAAAAACATTTTGGTTTGCTGAGAAATAATTTTATTAATTATTTAAATATGTTTAAAAGAAGAGAAAATATATCGATTAAATGGTGTCACAAAGGGAAGAAAGCTCTCGCAGTCTAAATGTCTTCATCTGATGGCCTATAAAACCCCACGTGGCAAAATTACGCCTACAACCACAGTAAAGGCACCTTTAAAATTTAAAGGAAAACACATAAAAAGGACTTTCCCTTCCTTCTATTTCCTTGGACAGGTTAGTCTTTCCAAACATGTTTTCCTTTTACTAAAAGATGCTTATCACTAAATTGTTCTGGTCAAAAATCACCTTAAGAGATTGTGAAGTAGAAAAAAGTACTTTGACCTATTTAACAAAATTCCAGACTCGGTAAGTTCAAAATACAGTCGGAGAGGGGCAGGAATCAATCATTAGTGCCTCTAGGAAGCATAGTGCTTAAAAAATGAGTTAACAAACTGAGTAAAGTGGCTAGAGAAAAGGATTTCCTCATACCATGGAATCAGGAAAGGATCTGTATAAATGTATCTCAAGCATTAAGCACCATGTGGTATTTCATATCATGGAAATGACTATCTGCATTTTAGTGGCAAAAATCCCCAATGGCCAAGTTAAACTTTCCACATTCCTTGTCATGTGGAAAATAAGGGAGTACTAGTTATGTCCTCAGAGCTGGGTTTACATTTGTTAAGTCCTTCTTTAAGCACAGCATGATTTCATTTAGTCTTGACTTGCTTCCCTGAGGGTCTTGGTTGATTTGCATTGTCTTGAGTAAAATCTAGACAACTTTCAGTTCTGATGAGTGACTGACAGCCTGATGGTTGCTTAGGAACCAGTGAGCGGGGCCTTCCAGCTCGGTCTGTGAGGAAGGCTGGCTCCCTTTTGGTCTCATTCAGGTACAGTGTTACCTTATTTTAGAAATTTATTTATCCTAGTTTTAAAGATTTCCTTCAAATTTCTACGCATGGAAGTGTTCACCATTCAACTGCTCATTTACTAAATGGTTAGCAACATATCTGCAAAAAAAAAACCCCAAAAACAAAAAAACAACTTGGGATATTTCATTGACTTTTCATTGAAATTTCCTCAGAAAGCACCATATTTCGTGCTTTATTTCCATGAGTAATTACTGGAAGAATCTGATTGTTTTCAGTTGTTTCTAAAATAGTATTTCCTTTGCCTTCCAAAATTATTTCTACAAAGCAGCAGAAGTAAATGACTTTGTCCATGATATTCACATCTTATGCCTAGGATATTTTTTTTGTATTTTGTCACAATTCATGAAAAGATCTCACATTTCATTTTTAAACTTACCTCTGGCCTTGGAACTATTTTATTACTGCTCTTGCTTCTGGAATGCTTAGCTTCAGACTATAGCAAAGTATTTTCCTAAAACTGGTAAGCTCAGCTAAAGTTAATATGGTATCATGGATAGACCATTTGACAAATAAATTCCAGTTCCAAAAGTCTACTAGTCATTGAAATACTTAAAGTGAAAAATGAGGACTGATTTTTGTATGTGCTATGAAAAAGTAGCTTTTCTCAGTCAGCGTTTTCCCCAGCTGTGTTGTTCTTTCCTGTTCGTGCCTCTCAGAGGTAGGAAATTCTTCTGCTTGTGAAACTAGGAATAGCATGTAATACTAACACATCGTGATTGTTATTAGGACCTCTTACAGCAGCGCCTTGGTTGTAAAGTGCTCTGTTTTCATCAGTAACTGGGGGTCAAACTGCCCACCTCTAGAAAGGGAAAAACTTAGGCAAAGGATTCTGTCAGACAGGCACAGGCCACATGACTGCCAAGAGGGGAGCAACTGTTCAGCTCAGCTGGCCGGGCTCCACTCACACCCGTGAGACCCAATCCAGCTGTAGGGAGCAGCTGCCTCATCTTGGCAGGATCTCTAGGGCAGTGAGTTCATGACCACAATGTCACTGACCCATTTATTGTCTTTCTTAGTATAAGGATCCTAAAGAGAGCTCTGATCTCCCTTCTGTGCTTCTCACAGGCTTCCATTCCTCGGGAATCAACCACATTTTCTCATTTGTCTTCAGAGCACCCTTAGGACACAAGAAGGGGAAAGAAATGAAATTCTTCTGCCTTCAAAGATGAGAAAATGAAAGTACATCCGTTAACCTAAGATTCCTATCTGATTCAATCTACTCTTGTATCTACCTACCTGTGATGCCTCTCCCAGGGGAAAAAAAAACCAGAAACAAAAAAACTTTCATGTAGTTTCAAAAAATGAGACGTGTGTCCCACAGATCTGCCCCGACAGCCACATCGGGTGAGGCAACTAAAGCATGGAGTGAAGACTGGTTTTTGAACCATGACTTTCACCCTTTCTCTTTTCCAGAGATGGAGAACGGGTCGGGCGGAGGGGTGGGATAGGTGGTGGAGGTACCGTGGACTTAATCTGGACGACGCATTACTCAAGTATCAACGTTAAGAGTGTAAGCGGTCATTGAGAGACATGCAGTTACAATCATTGTCACACAACGGCATCTTTAAGGATATCAGAGTGGATCACCTAGATCTGGGTTGAAGTTATCAGGGTAAGAACAGGTTAACAGGTTATTGTGTATTCTTGGATCCAAATAAATAAATCCCCAAACAAACAGCCTATAAATTATATCATGTATTCCGCAAAGGTAGCTAAGTTTAGGGGAGACCTGGCTCTGAGATCATCTCTGGTTATTCCCGCAAACAACTGAGTATAAGGGCGAGGCACCTTTGTCAGCTGCCCCATTAACAGAGTCGGACTTTCTTTTTCGTCCATCAAGCCTGACAAAATGCTGCAAACCAACATCCCAGCAAGCAGATTTCACTACTGTACTAACTCTTCCATCTGTTATGAAGGTCACGACAATGTATATCTTGTTTTAAATTTTTCTACGGAGAGATTTATTGTCTTGGCTCTAAATTTGTAAAGAAATAAAACGCTATTTCTTCATCGTCTCCTGAGGTGACGGCTTTATTCACAGCTCCTGGGGAGCACACATTTCAGCCTCGTTTTTTCTGCTGGAAACACTCAGCCGGGTCTGGGCTGCTAAGTGCGGTGCCCTGGGGATCTCAGGCCCACTACTCACACCTGCCCCGTGATCGGAGAAAGAAAAACACTCGATTTTCTTTGTGAAAATCGGGGTGAGGGGTTTTCATTTACAAATTTGAGGACAAAGTACATGGCATTCTGGCAAGTCCATAGATGTATCCAGAAATACATGGCCCCAGTTTAAATAACTTGGAAGGGATTTCCTTCTCTGCCACCATGTTGAAGACCCTTAGTGTGTTTCATGAGCTGCTTTTCCTGTGGTTCTCGGGGTGGGGGTTGGATGATGCCCTCTATGGGGACAAGGATAACTTCTGCATCCCCACTATTCTCTGAAAGACACAGGTCCACGATCTCACTTGTAGCGCCTTTCTTGCTCTATGGTCCAGCATGGATTCTTCCAGGATAGGAAGAAAAGAAAGGAGCCCACAGCCAGCTGCTGCCAACACTAGGCATGCCACCATCATCACTAACAGCAATCTCAAAACGTACAGCCTCGAGGCAGGTTCTACATTTCCTTCTGAGTTTAAAACTCTCTACCCGTTGAAGGAAAAACAAATAGTTTAGACAAAGATGCTTTCAACTCTTCATTGATACATGGATATATTTCCCACCACCCAAAGCAAACAATTAGAAAAGGTGTTAACTAAAGAGATTTTCTTGTTCTGTTTTGTTTCATTTTGAGGAAATGCCTTTGGGCCAATATTTAGTCAACCTATTTTTTTCTTTTTTTTTTCTTTTTTTACATTTTCTACATTTATGAGGCTAAAAAATGAGTCACTCTCCTAAGAATGTAATGACTTTAATAAGAATGTTTATTTCTTGAAAAGGGACAACTCCTCCTTTGGAATGACAGAGTGCTATTCACTAGTCCGGTGAGCATGGTTTTGTGTTTTCTTCCAGCACCCGCAATTGGACATAACTTAGCCAAGACCTGCTTAGGGACACTGTTAATGATGTGATAGTGTGTCTCGTAAACAGATACATACACAGCTGCTGGTTTTTAAAATAAATATAAACAAGCACACAAATTTTTTAATATGAATTAAAATTCATATTAAAAAATTAATTTCTTGGGCTTCCCTGGTGGCGCAGTGGTTGAGAATCTGCCTGCTAATGCAGGGGACACGGGTTCGGGCCCTGGTCTGGGAAGATCCCACATGCCACGGAGCAGCTGGGCCCGTGAGCCACAATTGCTGAGCCTGCGCGTCTGGAGCCTGTGCCCCGCGACGGGAGGGGCCGCGATAGAGAAAGGCCCGCGCACCGCGATGAAGGGCGGTCCCCGCACCGCGATGAAGAGTGGCCCCCGCTTGCCGCAACTGGAGAAAGCCCTCGCATGAACCGAAGACCCAACACAGCCAAAAATAAATAAATAAATAAATAAGAAAATCCTTTAAAAAAAAAAAAATTAATTTCTTAATTTTTTCAGGGTTTCTTCATTCAGTAGAGTTTATACGAAAAGCTAATATCCTTATTCTAAGGATAATGCCATTATGGAAAACCAACTAAAAGTACCTAAACTTTGTGATATTGTGTTTGGACCTATGCTCAAAAAAATCCAACTCAGACAAATTAGTCATTCTCAGTACTTTTTTTTTTTTTTTTAAATTGAGTCTTCCTATTTTAAAGTATTTGTTTATTTATTTATTTATGGCTGTGTTGGGTCTTCGTTTCTGTGCGAGGGCTTTCTCTAGTTGTGGCAAGCGGGGGCCACTCTTCATCGCGGTGCGCGGGCCTCTCACTATCGCGGCCTCTCTTGTTGCGGAGCACAGGCTCCAGACGCGCAGGCTCAGTAGTTGTGGCTCACGGGCCCAGCTGCTCCGCGGCACGTGGGATCTTCCCAGACCAGGGTTCGAACCTGTGTCCCCTGCATTGGCAGGCACATTCTCAACCACTGCGCCACCAGGGAAGCCCTCAGTACTTTTTTATACCCTCCATTCTGATCTGATAGCATTATTTTCTTATTTCCTGTTTCATCCTTGAAGGTTAATTCCATCCCTACCTCCTTCCCTGTTTTCTTTATTAATCTCTTCCTCCTCAGTTCCTTCCCTTTGTCTTCCTTTTAACCTCTCCTTCCTCCTTTTTGGTTCTCCCAACAGAGCCTGAACCCAAAACAAAGTGTTTCCAGGAGCTGAGGCCCCCCTGAGAACCCAACTGGTAGGAGATTTGTTCGGGACTTGGAATTAGATTGAATTTAACAGGAGAACAAACGGGGTACACAGTGATTGCTTTAAACTCGTTTGAGAGCCGCCTGACTGCTGTAACTGCATTAGGTTGAGGGCATGGCCTCCTTGCCTGAACAATGAAAACACGAGTCTCAAATACAAGATTCCTGGAAACCAAGAACGTTGTTTTCTCTTGAAATGATCATGCTTGTATCAATTTTCAGCCTTCCTCCCGGCACCCTACGTGGTCACGGCATCCGTCAGATTTTACCTTTGCAATTGTGTCAAGAAGCCCCCCTTCAACCTGACAGCATCAGCCTTGAGAGACAAGTGAAGCAACAGCCACTGTTTAGGGACGCATCTCCAGGGCACATCCTGTTTCTGAGGGCTCCTCCGTCGGTATTCAGCGATTCCCTCTCTTCCCTGTGTCTCCTTCAGAAAGATATTTACCTGCTAATCCTGCCCCAGGGTAGGTGTTTGAGGGTAAATGCAACTTCAGCTAGAGCCTTGCCCTGTCTGAAAGGGGAGGGGGGAATCATCTGTTCTGCAAGGAGGCTAGTGAGCTGAAGAAGAGAGCTGGGAAGCTCCAGGACATCTAGTTCCCTGCAGGGCAGCTCCGGAAAATTTCCAGAATCTTCCTAGGTGTTTTCCTAGTCACTAGCAAAGAGGAATGTGACAGCCTCCTAGATGGGCCCATAGGCACTGTGAGAGCAGGATTTTAAAGTCTCCTGGAGAATTTATACAGAAGCATCAACATCAAGATAGCTAAAATTCAATCTATTAATTAGTATTCTTTCTCTGCTCAGGAAAAAAAAAACCCTGTTCTGCCCTTTTGGGGGTGGGGAAGGGGCACTGGTGGGGTGGCTGTTCTTCTAGAATCTGTTTCTGTGGTAAATGTTTGATTGAGTTAGCGGCTCCTAGTCAATCAACTTGAAGATTATAACCACTTTGAAGGCTTAAATTTTTTTTTTTTTATATTAGGTTACACATGTGTGATTGGAAAATTGGTGATTTGCAGACCAAAGAAAATTATACCAGAACTTTGGGACCCATGTACTTTTTCCTCCCCTTTTTATGAAATGAAATATGTAGTATCCTTTTATAGCCTCACATCCCTAACCCTCCCCTCCTCCACACACGCGTCTACATATTTAGCCTCTGAAATTCCCAAAGCCTATTTGTTCGCAGTTTAGACGCTTGTGATCACTTCTCTGCGGTTCTCGACTGCGCCATTTCACAGGTGAACCCAACAATTATCCTTTTGCATTTTTGACCCATTCAGTGCCCAGTCTACCTTGTTGGTTTTCTTCTTTATACAATCATCAATTCTTTTTATTCAGCAGTGACGCTGAACATAGCAAGTGCCCAGGGATCTTTTCACATGAAACCTGTCTCATGCATTTCATTTTCTCAGGCCCTGAACTTCATTTGGCAACTTTTTTTTTTTAATTTAAAAAATTATTTTGTTATCTCTGGCATTTTCATTTATAGTGGCATTTATTTAGATCCGCACACGCAGAGGAGGTGTGTGCATGTGAGCTATGGTCCCTGGAGCTTTAAATAAACCCACTTTTCTATCACGAATTCATTTACAACTAAAGAAAGCAGCACACAGGTAAATCTGAGACTCTCCTTCTGATAATAATTTCCATTATCGTTTGAATGGGAGAAATTCCAAGCTTAAAGTCTGGTCTGAGCAGAGGACAGAGGGGTCTGAGTTCAGCAGCGTGCAGTCTGCAGAAGCTGGTTGTACGTGCTGCCGTATAAACCACGTGTCAGAGCAGGGATTCTGTCCAAAGCTGCAGCGGACACTCACCCTTCCCCGAGCACAGTACGCCATCTGCCGATTCGCACAGACTCCGGCTCTGTTCCTCCGTCAGGTTACACCTGCGCGGATGCTGGCAGAGCTCCCCGAACCATCCTCTCCCGCAAACGCAGCGACCGCAGGAACACGTGCCGTGGCCTGCGAGGCAACCACAGGGTGGGGTGAGAGGCGTAGATGGGCAAAGAGCCAGCTGAGTCACAGTCTTTAGGAAAGAAATATGTAAACCAGAGTATCTCATTTCCTATCAAGCCAACACAGTCTCCTTACGCACAGTCAGTTTGGCGTGTGAGTGTTTAAAAGAACTTCGCGACGGAGTTCTAGCTGAACACAATCCTCCTGAATGTCGCATCAGAGATGGATTCAAGAGAGAAAAGAAAGCTTGAAACAATTTAAAATGGAATGTGATCATCCTTTCTTGATCCACAATACTTTGCCATTTGCATTTTTATCAGGATGGAGTCTTCAGGCTTTTCCTCACTGTGCACACCCTGACACCCAGACCAATTTGCAAGGCTGGTCACGTCACCACTGCCTGCCCCATGTATTGATTACTCTCCTATCGTTTACAAATAAAAACCAAAGGTTCACCTCCATACAAATGGCATCTGGTATTATATTACGCTCTCCCTGTGCTCCTCCGCTTGCTAATAAGAACAGATATAAGTGTAAGTAATGGTGTCTCCCTGTTGCTGTACAGAAGTTAAAAACAGCACGAGGCTTAGACTCATATCTTTTTCTCCCCTTTGGTTTCCGTCATTGGCTCCTGGTTTGGGGATGTTTATCTTTGGTGTGTATGCAACATTGTATCTGTGACACTTACACACTGGTGTATACATCTGTCTAGTCGCTGGCCACCAACACTCCATTCAATTGCATCATCTTCCATGTTAATTTCTCTTTCTTCCCATCAATGCTCTATTCTTTTCCTATATGTGCATTACCTTACAGCCAGATCTCTCCAAAGAGAACAAACAAAACAGCTATTTGTTTGGCAAAATTTTACTAATTACTATGAACAGAGCATTTTGCTAGGCACCAGGGGATGCAAAATCAAATGGGCATGGTGGTCCCTGCCTTACTTCCAGGGACATATCAAATCGTCATTCAGACTGCTCAACCCCACTGGATCTTTTTTTTTTTTTTTTTTAGAAATTCACGTTCTTATTTATTTATTTATTTATTTATTTATTTATTTATTTATTTATGACTGTGTTGAGTCTTCGCTTCTGTGCGAGGGCTTTCTCTAGTTGCGGCAAGTGGGGACCACTCTTCATTGCGGTGCGCGGGCCTCTCACCATCGCGGCCTCTCTTGTTGCGGAGCACAGGCTCCAGACGCTCAGGCTCAGTAATTGTGGCTCACGGGCCCAGCCGCTCCGTGGCATGTGGGATCTTCCCAGACCAGGGCTCGAACCCGTGTCCCCTGCATTGGCAGGCAGATTCTCAACCACTGCACCACCAGGGAAGCCCCCCACTGGATCTTTTGAGACCATCCTGCCTTGACCATTTGCTCTGGCAGGATCTCCGATAGTAAACTTCTTCCATCTGCCTCTTCCTACACTCATTTCTGCACAAGGAGGGATTGGTGGCCAACATTTAATTGTTTGCAATTCATTGTTAAGATTAAAAAACCTAAGTACTCATGACCCAAGTGATATTTCTCTGTAACACGTGACCATCTGGTAGTGAATGGAAAGCAAATGGGAGGCAAACTTAAAAGACACCTGGATTAACAGACCTATTTCTGCCAGCCTCGTCTTGTCCATAGGCTGATTTATCGAACTGCATCTCACCACAGCCCTTTGAGTCAAGCATTATCATCATTTTACAGTCAGGAAACTAAGGCTCAGAGAGATTAAGTAATTTTTCCTCAAATCACACAACTCAACCATACAGGATCAGAACCTGACTCCAGTTTTCTCTAATTTCAATGTCCCCTTGTTTTCCACGTCACACTGCCTGTATATTTCATTTTGGAAAATAAACAATGACTATCAGTCTGAGACACGTAGGAGCCTTTTCTTAATTCCTGTCTTTTTAAACTGCTGCATAGTATGAAGGTATACATTTGACATTCGTAGGCACTTTCTTCTTAAGAAGTCTCTCCTATACTGGTTTTCATGACATTGGACTGGACTTTCCTGACCCTTTCAACCCTCCTCCTTTGTCTACTTATTCCTCTACTTTTTGTCTCATCCGATTAATGTAGGAATCCCCTGATTGTCTATCCTTAATCATCTTCTCTTATCTCTCTACCATTTCTCTCTTGAAAAATTCATCAAATCATAGGATTTCAGATAAGCACAATGATTACAGGGCTCTATCTCCAGCCCCTCAATCTCTCTTAAGTTCCTCTCCCGTGATTCCATACTTCGTATTCTACTAGCATCAGAAATTGATACATCGAGACCTGCATGTATAATTTTCTTTCCAAAAGCTACTCTTCTGTATCACCCATCTATTTTAACAGCCCAACTCTCCTTCCAGCCAACCAGTTCAAAATGATTCAGATCATACTTGACTCTCTCTCACTTCCCTCATCCAAAGAGCTGCCAGATCCTGTTGAAACGACCTCAAAATTCCCACTCCTATCACCATCAGAAACCTTTGAGAAACCTTCTGTCACGTCTTTCTCCAATATTCTCACTCTCAGCGTCCCATAACATGACTCTACTCACATCACAGCCTTGAGATCTAGGACTGTGTGACTCCCTAATGCTTATGGGATGAAGTTCACCTACTTTAACCTTCCTTATGTCTTAGGTTCCTGAAGTAGATTCCCAGCTGCTTCTCCAACCTTACTTCTTCTCCCCTTCATACACTTCCTGACCCACTCATCTTTCCCGACATAGTTCCGGTGTTTTCCAGACTTCATGACTTTGGTGAGACAGGAATCCATGCCTTCTACTCTACACAACCAGATCCTGCTTAATTTTCAAAACTCAGGGAAAGTGACTACACCTCTGGCAGATTTTTCTAATATCCCCAAGTGGAATTCATCTTCCCCTCCTCTGAATTTCTATGCTATCTTATTTTTCACCTCTTGTGTAACATTTTTGTCTTCTACCTCGTAATATGCAGTTATGTATCAGATAGACCCATTACTTGACTGAATTCTCTGATGGTAGGAACACGTCTGATCCATCACTTTAGTCTTCAGAGTGCCAAGCATTGCCTTAGACATAGTAGAGCCTCAAAAAACACTTGTAGAGTAAGGTTATTTTTCAACAAAATCCCCTTCTTATTTTTTCCCACAAATCCCAAATGACAACCATAAACTGAATACAGGACATGTTTACAGGTCATCTGGTTAATAAACTGTCCTTCAAAGTCAACAGACTGTTCTTTGATGGCTCTGTTTTATTTCTGTGTCCTTAGAGTGGAATGAAGTTAGCAAATCTGTGTAAGAGTTACACACTCAATGAATCGTTATGAAACTGATTCTATCTTGACTTCTCCAATAAAACAAAAGTCCACTTAAAGTGAAGCCTACTTTAGAAGTTCAAAACAAGTTATCCAAGTTATCCACCTTTGGAGGCAGATAATGTGTGATACAAAAAGAAGGAGAAGGAGAAGGAGGAGGAGGAGGAGGAGGAGGAGGAGGAGGAAGAGAAAGAGAGCTTTTAGCATCAATACCATCAAGCTATGGACTTTTCAAATGTTTATGCTTCTTACAAGCCCTGGGTTAGTAAGAATTACCATCATTTGACATAATTGGAATAATTTAATCTCTATGGCAGAGAAAGACATTCTGCCTTTGATTTAGGATATTATTGAGAATGACTAAATGATGCCTCACCACAAGTAATTTAATATAAAATTTATATGCAAGGAAATAGGAGATTGTTTTTCACTTATTAGCTCATTTATCACATCCTTCCACAAAGTTAAGTTGGCATCTAGCCCAGACAATGGTCAAAATGCATTGGTATTTAAATGTTTTGCTTTGCTATTTACATGACTTCTCTTTACTTAAAAAATGTTTTTTAAAGCTTTCAATAATATCTTCTTTATAAACTCTAATAATTTAATCATCCACTCAAGAACTTTTTATTATGTACTAGGCATTTTACTAGCTCTACTCTCATGGGCTTATAGGCTACCAGGGGAGAAAACAAATAACAATGAGGAAACAAGTACACTTGCGCTATGGAAGAATTAAGAAGGGTGTTGGTAGATTCAGCAGAGAGAACATTATAAACTGGAGTGGCCAGCTCTCTGACACCCAGCAGCTGAGAAAGAGCCAGATAGCTAACGTTCTGGAAAAGCTAATGAAGATTCTCGGAATAAGAAAGAGCTTCACATGTTACAGGCAGTGAAAAAAAAGGCCAATGTATTTGGAGAGTAATGAGTAAGAAAAAATGAAAAAATAATAAAGTTGGAGAAATATTTAGGAATGAGAACATAGAAAATTATTTGTTCTTGGTAAGGCGTCTACATTTTATTCCAGGAGGAAGGGGAAATCATAGAAAGGTGTTATGCGAGAGAGGTATGTGTTATAATTTATGGTTTGCAAATTCATTTTGGCAACTGGGTAGGAGAAATTAAGGTGTGTTGGGAGGAAGTGAGGATGGGGAAAGTGAGAGAGTATTGCAGAGTCCAAGTGAAAGGTGATGCAGGCTTCAAGCAGGGTGGTGGCAGTGCAAATGGGGAGAAGTGGCTGGAGATCTACCTTGATGGGGGTACCCATGGAACTTGCTGCTGGATTGTATGTGGCAGGTGAGAGAAAGAAAGGACTAGTTTTCTGACTCAAGAAATCCTGTGAGTAACAATGGTATTTAATAGATATGGAAGCTGCAGGAGGGAGAGGTTGAGGGCAGAAAATCAGTTCCATTTTGAACCTTGTGTGTCTGAGATACTCTTAAGACAACCAAGGAGAGGCCAAGTAAGCAGCTGACACAAACCTGGCATTTGAGGACAGGTTGGAGCTAGGTCTGTATGTGTTGGAGTTTCCAAAAGGAGATGGCATTTAAAGCCTTAGAAGTGAATGAGCTCACCTAGGGAGAAATAAGTCTTGAGAAACTCCAATATTTAGGGTAGGGTAGAGGGGAGAAGCCAGATAAATAGCGTCATCCAGTCAAGAAGAAGAAAAATGAGATGACTGTGTTGTCTTGTAAGATGACAAGGAGAGTATTCCATAAAGGAGGCCTATTGAGTAGAATGGTCCTGAAAATTGGAGTTAAAAAAAAAAGACCATAAAGGTCATAAGAGTAGTTTCAGTCAACTTTTGCCAGACCAACCCTACTAAGTTGTCTCTTAGGCCTAGGAGTGGAACACCCAGGGTTAGCAGAACTGGGAGAATCATCTATATACACCATTCAGTGAGAACAACATCTCTGCTTGGTGGTAGAATCCACAGTGAGGTTATCTGTGTATAATAAGTGTATGATAGATCATTCAAGAATGAACCTGTAGAGAGAACCAGCCTAATGAATCATTTGAAGTCCACTAAATCTGCCTTCACGTGACTTCCCAACTCTTCATACAGGTGAGCAATTTTCCATTCAATTTTCATTTCCAGTGCCATTCATCCTCTCCCAGATACTTACCTCCTGGCATCTGGCACTCCCCCCGAGCAACAGAAATTTTTCTTCCTATTCTCTTCCCTTCCCCCACCCCAAAATATTCACCAAGAATGCTCTGGATAAGTGTTGTCCAATGTAGTAATCACTAGTCAATGTGACTATTTAAATTTATTAACATTCAGTAAAATTTAAAATTCAGTTTCTCAGTTGCACTAGTCACATTTCAAGTGTTCAACAGCCGTATGTGGCCAGTGGCTACTGCATTGAATAAGGCAGATATGGAACATTCCTATCATCTTTGAAAATTCTATTGAACAGTGATGCTCTAGACAATGACATTTCCAATGAATCCATGGGCTCTGAGACACACTTCCTCAATACACTGCAGCAACGGTTCTCAATTAGGAAACTGACACATGAAGGTATCTAATTGCATCAGATACTACATATTGCCTGCCCAATACTCTTTTCCCCTTGTTAATACTAAGAGAAGCCTCATTTTTTTCAGAGAGGTGATAATAGTTCATCTGGAAAATATTTGATTACTCAGGCTCCTTTTTACCTAGAGGTGCCCCTAGGACTTAGCTCTAATAAGTGAGATATAAGAGAAAATCTCTTGGGTGAGGTTTCCAGGAAAGCTACTGTCTTCCAAAGAAAATGGGACAGACTCAGCTAGCATGTTATCCTTTGCCCTTTGTCCTTTGTCCTATTTTCCCTTTCTTCTTTCCTGGAAGATGAACACAGTGGGAGATTTTCAAGGAGTGTGACGACAGAAGTTATACTTGAAGGGCAGAGAGGAAATGAAGAGAGAAGGCGTGTGGGACTCTGACGGCTCTCAGGTAGTCACCTCACCATCCATCCATCCCTGAAGTGACAATCTGCAGGCTTGTAGCTGAACACAGTCCTAACAGGTTGTGTGGTGAGGCCATTCAAGATGGCTGCTCCCCTGCTCTCTGTACATCCCCTGCTCGACCAGTCCCTGCTTCACTCACTTGACTACCCAATCCTCTCAATTATAGGCTTAATAAACATACTGTTTATGTACTTGCCCCTTGCCCCAGCCACTGGTTGCCCTGGTAACTGATGAGCCAACCTGACATCAGTTCCCCCCATAAATGGTAACCTCCTCCTCCCTGGAGTAGCAAAGATTGCTGCCATGTCCTGCTGTCTGCCATAAATGGTGCGGTGTCGCTCCAGGACCTTTTGCTGCAGACTTGTAAGATCTCCTGTCTGATAAACGACTGATGTCTCTTTCTTCAGTCTCCAGGTTGGGCAACTACAAAGCTTATAGGCCTGCAGGGTGCATCCCAACACTGGTACACTTACAAACTCAGGAAAGAGGTTTGTGATTTTAAGATGTAATTTGGAGATAAACACACTGCTACCCACATTGTCCAGCTAAGAAAGGCGTGGCCTGAGTGAGTGGTCTGAACCTTCCTCAGTGTGAGAGTTCCAGCAATGCCTGGGAGGGGGGTAGTGGTCACTGCACTCATAATCTCAGGCTGCCTGATCTTCTTCAAATTGCAGCTACAAACCAAAGAACTCCCTGAAGAAATGAAATGTGAACTGACTGTATAGTTAAGAGGTGGTTCTTCATTATCCCTTCTTGTTTCTTAAATTGGACTCCTAGTCTCATTTCAGGAGCAGAGAGGACAAAGGAAAAGCAATAAGCAGTCCACTTCTTAGTCTCATCCTGGGTATATGGAGTACAGGAGGGAGATCTCTGGTTTAGCTTCTATTAGTTCAAAACAACTAAACACACATGAGCCAACATGTAGATATATTTTCCTTATGAAATCTTAAAATCAAGTACCCTAAAAATGAATACATCTCAGGGACTACCTCTCTGGACGAAGTGTGTTTTTTTTTCAGTAGTGACATCTGATTTAAGAAATCCATGCATTTGTAGGTCACATAAAATTTTTACTGTTAATAGGGATGTTTTGAGAAGATCCACATGTGGTCTATGATCATTGAACATGACTTACCAGTAAGTAAGTGAGGCATGGTCTTACTTCCTATTGACTTTCTCTTTGCCCGTCACTGTCATGACCCTCACTTTCAGGTTGTAATTTTGGTGTAATCAAAACTGAACTGCTTAAAATTATGTAATTGCTGACATTCAGCTTCAGGTACAGTTGCTCATTTACACCAGCCTCCCAGAATTGGTTTAATCGCTTTCAGGGTGATTGTTGGGAAGGTGGATAAACATCATTGGCCCTTGGTTCTCATGAGCCCGCTGATTAGGTAGGTTTACAGTTATTTTTGGTTTTACTTATTCCTTGTTTGCTAAAGTGCTCAGGGAGTCCCTGCTTTGGAGCCAGGGACCCGCAGTTTGATCTCTGGCCACACATTAGATATGTGCTTCTTGCCCGTCCCTCCAGGTGAAAGGCCACAGACACTATGGCTCGGTGTCTGGCAGTGAACTGAGAAAATTACCCAAATTAGTGATGTCAATTTTGTTCCCGGAAGCTACACCAGAGGGATGATGGTAATCTGTTTCACACACCCCTAGTAGTGAGATTCGTTCCCCACTGGCTGCCACGTGATGGGGAGACCCAAAGCTTTGAACAAAGTAGCTGCCATTCCTTCCTCAAGGCACAGAACTGCTGATTCGTATGATGCCAACTTCCTTCCAAAACATTCTGTAGCTGGTGAATCAAGAAATCTAAAACAGATGTATTTTTTTGACCTGTTTTGGAGATGGACACTTCAATGAACTCTGTATCGCACAGATGTTGAGGCTTCTCTGGCTTAGAAGTCTTATGCCCCATAGGAGCCCAAAATCTCTTCTAATTATTCCTTAAGCATAGCTTCCAGAAAACCCACAAGGGACGTGCCTGGTGGCAGAGTCACAGCACTCATGGAAGCCAAAAACCATGGCATTCCCATAAGACATTCATAGTTCATTCACAATCCCTCCCAATCTAGTTGAAATTTATCGATCATAGGTCACATTACCATGAGCAATGTTGCCTGGTAACGTTGGCATCTACCATCTTCATCTGTTTCCAGGGAGCTGGAGTGAGGAGGTTAACAGAGGGTCAGAGTCTCTTGCAGCAAGGTAAAGGGTTTTGTTAGCCTGTTGTCCATATTATTTCTAATACTGTCTCCAATACATCCAAGTTTTTCCATCTTTACCATCCTCCATCTAGCTAAACCACCTTCATCTCTCACCAGGACTCATCTCCTAAATCCACGTTCACCCACCAACCCCAAAAATACACACTCCTTCCAGCAATCCAAACTTCACCTGGCAGCCAGAGGTACTTTTTAAACAGGATGATAACGCTATTGTCTTGTGTAAACCCCTCGTATGGCTTCCGATCATCGCTTGAGTAAAGCCGCAAATCATTAACACGGTTGACAAAATCTGTCATACCCTGCTCCCCTTTGCATTCTCATCTCCTATCACACAGGGTTTCTCTCCAGTTCTCAAAAATCCCTTGAACATGTCACCCTCCCTTCCCGCATATGCCTTGGCACACTTTGTTCTGTGACTCCTGGGTCGCATCCATCTCCCCTCACCTGGCTACATTCTATGCATTCAGTTACCAAGTATGGTGGTCATGACGCTTAGCTGATTAATACATGTCAAGCACATGTCACGCATCATATCGTTTTTACCAGATATGAAGGCATTAGCGAAGCCTTCCGTAGCCTCCAGTCTATGTCAAATCCCCTATCATGTATGTTTCCATTGAACTAGTGCTTCTCCTTTCAGACCATCCACCTCATTATCCTTCCTTTCTCAATGTCACCCTTCAAGCATAATCATCAACTCCAATAGATTCACCACTGAATCTCCAGGGCTGGCAAACAGTTTTTGAGCTGTTTGAGCTGGAGCTCAACAAATATTTCTTGAATTAAAGAAAAAAAATAAACGATTACTTCAGTTTCAACCATGCAGAATGTGGAGGAATTTCCACATTGGAAATATTTAATTCGAATTTGAAGAGTATGAAGCCAGGAGGGAATGATGCTAAGATATCATCTTGGCAGACACTGACCTCAAGACAAAAGAGGAAGAAAGAAGCGGAGATTACTCGAGGACAGTAAACAGTGAGCAGAAAAGACATGCAAAGGCCATTTCTAGGGAAATGCTGAGATTTATTGGTAAGCTCTGAGAGATGAGCAAGAAAAATAGATCAAGTGGTTATGAGAGAAGTGAGAGAAGAAACAGGGGGAAGGTGTTTCTGAGGCCCAGGAGACCATGTCAAGGGGGATTCTGAGTAGAGTAACCACAGCTCTACGCTGAAAAGCGGTCACGTAGAATGAGACCTGAACGGCACCCCGGATTTGGGCAACTAAGAATTATGAAAAACCCCAGGGAGTCGGTTATACAGAATGGTGGGAGACAGAGCAAGATTCCATGGGTTGAAGATTGAACCAAGAGGAATGCAGACATACAGGTCAGAGGTAAAGGCATCAAGGAGATCAAAAATATTTAAGGACATGCTTGTGTTTGAGGGGCAGTGCTGGCCTTTACACGGAGTAAGTATGCAATGCGTATTTGCTGATTTAATTATTACATGAGAGGATATTATTAAATAAGAAGAGATGTTCTTATGATAATGGATATTTTTAGATAGACTGAGAAATATAGAAACTTTGGCGATGCATGCTCTTACTCAAGCCCTAATGGCCAGTGTCTTCTTACCCGTGCTCCTCCCTGCTTGCAAACCCATGAGAAGCTTCTCCATGGAAGGTGCCCTGCTGAGTAAGAGCCACTAAAAATACCTCTGAGATGCATATGGCCCCTTTGATTGGGTAGCTCAGTGTCAAGTGTGAGGATAGAAACTGCATTATGCAAAAAGAACAGACAGGAGAATTCATCTATGCCGTCCAAAATTGAAGACAAGACAGTCACAGTTCTGAATAAACTGTGGTTACAAAAGGAATTAACAAGCAAATGTGGAGCTCTGTTCTGTGTCGCATAGAGTTTACTGGAATCCACAGCATAAAATTCCACCTGAGTGGTTATGTCTTTCATTCTCTCTATATGTATATAACACGAATGA
Organism: Balaenoptera acutorostrata; assembly: GCF_949987535.1. Taxonomy (NCBI): domain Eukaryota; kingdom Metazoa; phylum Chordata; class Mammalia; order Artiodactyla; family Balaenopteridae; genus Balaenoptera; species Balaenoptera acutorostrata. Next base: position 9,398,034 of record NC_080081.1, read on the forward strand.
CAATAATATCTAATGTATATACATATGACACATGTGCTAAGTACTTTATACACATTAACTCACTTAATCTCACAATAACCCTACAAGAGATACATTATAATCATCTTTTATAGGTGAGAAATGGGGGTTATGTAAATTGCCTCAGGTCATATGGGGAGTAAGTGGCAGAGCCAAGGTTGGAACCAAGAAAGCCTCATGCCTGTAGTCTTAACTACTGTACTATACTGCAATTTACATTTCTAAATAGTTAAGTACATTTACATAAACGTTTGTGAAAGGAACTTGTGATCCCCTTATCAGCAGGTTTACTATGTCATATACTTTAACACTGAAATTACTGTACGTTCAAACTTGTTAATTAATGGCATGTTTCTTGTAATTTCTGTCCAGAGAACAGCTGAGACATAAATGAAATTCAAGGCTATAATAGCCAAGGCTCAAATAGTTCCTTCCATAAAACAGTGCTCAGAAAATAGAGGAATTAAAAATCACAGTACCTTGATTAACTGTCTTAAATCATGACTGGAGGCCAAGTGCAAAACTCATGTGGGAGGTGATGTTTCCAGTGAGAACATGAATTACAGTTGATCTTCACTATTCGAAGATTTCGTAATTGGTAACTTGCCTACTCTCTAAAATTTATTTCTATCCCTGAAATCAACTCTCGAGAAGCTTTCCAGGTCATTTGAGAACATGGGCTGAACGGTGAAAAAATTGAGTTGCCTGAGGTTCACATTCCCAGCAAAGATCAAAGAAGGTCACACTCTGCCTTCTTTGTTCAGCTCTTACACTGTAAACAAGTGTCCTTTTCCCAATATACTTGGTGCTGTACATTTTGCATTTTTGTGCTTTTTGTTGGTGATTTCAATGTTTTTAGATGGCCCCCAAGTATAGTGCTGAAGTGCTATCCAGTGCCCCTAAGTGCAAAAAAAGACTGCAATGTGCCTTACGGAGAAAATCTGTGAGCCAAATAATCTTCATTCAGGCGTGAGTTATAGGGCTGTTGGCCGAGTTCAATGTTAATAAATCAACTACATATGACACAATATGTCTTTACAGAGACACACACATAAAACAAGGTTATGTATTGATTGGTTGATAAAAATGCTGCAAACAGAGGCAGGAAACTAGCGAGCCCCGTATTTCCCTCAGGAGCAGTGAGTCAGTATTTGCCAAATCCCTGTTCAAGACAACTTTATAGACCACAGCCAGCATGAATACCAAGACTAGACTTATCTTGTTGAGGAACACTAACAGAGTATCAGTGTGGACTGTAAACTATGTGCAGCTTTTCTAGCTACATGTCACTTCAGATACACATGAGCTGACCACTGAAGGGGACATCTCTTCCTCTCCTTCCTGGAACTATCCCCCTCCAAGCAATAGGACTGACCATCAGAGTAAAGAGTTACAAAAAACTACACACTGGAATGTGTACAGATGTGTGCATAGGCCCTAGTGCAGAACCTGTGGCAGAATTTAAGGCTCCAGGCTGTCAACTGTGCTGCAGAGCTCAGATGAAGCAGGAGAAGGTAAGTGAAGCCAATCGTTGTTACCTACAGACAATCTTTTAAATTATTGGTATTGGACTTCCCTGGTTGCGCAGTGGTAAGAATCCACCTGCCACTGCAGGGGACATGGGTTCGAGCCCTGGTCTGGGAAGGTCCCACATGCCGTGGAGCAGCTAAACCTGTGTGCCGCAACTACTGAGCCCGCATGCCACAACTACTGAAGCCCACGCGCCTAGAGCCCATGCTCCTCAACAAAGAGAAGCCACCGCAATGAGAAGCCCATGCACCGCATCGAAGGGTAGCCCCCGCTCGCCGCAACTAGGGAAAGCCCGCACGCAGCAACGAAGACCCAATGCAGCCAAAAAAAAAAAAAAAAAAATTACTGGTATTATCTTAACCCCAAATCTCTCAAGGACGTTATTTGAATGTCCAAGTGAAATTTAAGAATAACAACACAAAATATTTTCAAGAAAAATTTCCAAGATGTGTTTCCTTTACCTACTTGAAAAGCGTTCCAAGATCTTTCGGTCAGTAAAATGTCTTTAATACAATCTAAAATATGAAATTAAAATGCATAGGTGATTTCCTAGAGCTGGTTGCTAAAATTTAAGAAGAAACACCAAGAGAATCCATCCAATTATAGTGATCAAAGATGCTATGCTTATCTGATTACTATTGTACTAATACTTGTTGGCTGCTAGCTGACACAGGAGAAGCAGCAAAGTTTTTCCCAACCTTGAAAACATGTTTGTGCTCTGATAATTATGTTCCGATATCATCTATATTTGGGAAGATCAACCATCTAAGAATTAATCTCTAAATATGTGAGCAAGGATCTCCCAAATCGTAGCCAAGACTCTACCAGGAGGATAAGATATATTAGCCTGTCTCCAGCTACTGCCTAGTCTACTGTGCCACATCCTGTATCCAGTCAAAGAGAGGATGGATTGTACGGTAGGAAAATCTAGACAGTGGTAAAGAATGAGAATCTGCACTATCCAGAGAGGATAGACCACCCGGCGTGAGAGTTGCGGTCCTTCCGTACGTGTATTCTGGCAGCTGCAGGGGTCCCCCAGCAACGTCATCCTTTTTGTTATGATGACTTTCACTTGGCGCCCCCTGGGGTTCTCTGCCCCGAGGTTTTCTCCAGCGGCAGAAGCCCGCTCTGATCCTGTACCTGTGAGGCATGCTGGATGTGGCCTGGCAGTTAACGTCTCCTAGAAGCAATCCTCAACCAACGACTGATGATATAAGAATTGTGTGTTTTACTTGGGCTCTTAGAGTTCCATCCTCTGTGCTGGGATGAAGCTCCAGTTGACCACAGCAGTAACTGGGTTGACAGCACAGTCTTAATCGGCTGCCCCTCCTCCATGCCACACTTTCCCACTCTCCTACCAGAAACTCCTTCCCCTTTCCAAGGACTTGCATCCAAATCCTTATCTCAGATTCTTACTTCTCATAGAGTTTCTCTACAAAAAAATTCTAGTCTCTGGGGCAATTATATTTCTGATTGTATATCAAGTAATTGGTGTTCTGGTTTGTACATTGGTCTTTTACCAGTTTGGCTAATGGGAGTCAGGTCCCCCTGGGACACAGAGGACTCTGGGTAGATGGACAAATCCAGAGTGTAGACATGCAGAGTCAAGAATTAGTCTAAAAAATTATCACTTTGTGAGATGCTTTCTCACTTACCTAGTAAACATTTGATCTCTTCTAACAAGCAGATATATAGATGTGCTTTCATCTTTGGTTTCCTCCCCAAAGATAGAGAGAAAGAGAGATTCGCTGGGGGAAGGGGGGGGGCTGGTCATTTAATGGATATGTAGATATGACAGGTCTGTAAAATGTCAAGTACTTAACAACAACAATAAAAAGGACTAGAATCTGTTTAGATATGTCTGATAACTAACACGAGTGAAAAGAGAATCTAAACTAAAAATAATATTGACATAAAGTCAAAACAGTGGGATATCACTCTGGGGGAAATTGTGGTTTAGAGAGAGATCTGTGAACTGAACTCCACAGCTCCAACCCTGAGGCTGGCACTTTTCAGTGATGGGGACATTGACACCTCAAACCTCACTCACTTTTCCATTTGTGAAATGAGAAAAGCAGGAACAATCTGTGAGGATGTCTGTCATGGGAACTGCGAGAGATAAACCACCCGGCCCAACAGTTATTAAAAAGGGCCTTTTCCCTTGGCTCACAGAGAAAGGAAAGAAGAAAATATTTTTGATCAAGTTCCAAGTGTTTTATAGTTGGTTAGAGAGAGAGCAGCTAGATAGATATACACGGAGGTCAGAGAGAGGATAGAGATGGGTGGTGTACCAGCCTTCCATCACTTGTATGTACATGTGCGGGCTTTTTCCCCACTAACAGTGCCCAATTGCATTATGATAACTATCTTAAAGAGATAGAGTTATATTCTTTCAGTGTGATTCCACGTCCAGTTCACCTCAATCGTCCTGGAAACCTGGAAGGAACCGCAATCGGCATGCACCCTCTCTACAATACGGAGCTTTGCAAGACTGAACTAGAGCCATGGTGACCCCCTTTCCCTCCCCTGGATGACGCTCAGGTGGACACTGGCAACATTCTACCCCTGGGACTCTCCTTTCTGCTGTGTTAACCTTCGTGACGACCCTCCATCTGCCTCATTCTTCCTTTGCGCTGTTTATTACTTCAGTAAGCTCGTTTTGGGGTCTCAGAGCCATCATGGAAACTGAGTGTATATCTCTTGTGATTGTGTAATTAACTTGGAATATAGTCTTATTGCTTTATTTTCCAAGTCTCAGGTGATACTTACTTCCCCGATCCGTTTTTATCAGTAATCAAAACTGTAAACTGTTTGGTTGAAGCAAACCCTTTCACTGTCTTCAGAGGACTTGGTTTAGTCTCCACCATCTTTTATCGATAGCATGCTTTATCCTTTCACATACATACACGTGGACTAAATCAAGAGTCCAAGGTCCTTACCAACCTAACGGTATATTGCTTTTAGGTCTAATTGTGTATTGCTTTTTGTTTATCTTCTTTTTAACAGAATTTTTTTTTAAAACAGGAGAAGTAGGATAAGAAAGGCAGGTGAAGCAGGCTGCATGTAGGGAACAGAGGGCTGTGGGAATTGCTCACCTCCACAGACCACGCCGTCCAAGTCTTCGCAGCGGCGATCGTCGCACTCACATGTCTTGCCATATACTTTGCCGCCTCCCGGAGGGTAGCAAGTGCATTCGCCACACTCACACTTCCCTGCAAAACACAAAGGCACAGTGCACTCAGTAGGAGGCTCACAGATTCAGGAAAGCTTTGCAAGGAAGCAAGCATCCTATTAGACTTCCTGGACCAGTTCTAGTCTGTGGCTGATAGGAGCTCAGCAAATACCTTTTCCTACCTCCCTAAGGTTAAGCTGAAGGTCAAGCACAAATGCCAAGGAGGTCGGTGGGAGCTGAAGTGACAATTCCTGGCTCATGTCGTTCCCATCTTCTACTTTCCACTTTCTGTTTCATTCATTTTTGAAGAATAATTCAACTATTAAACTCTCTGGGTATTTCATATTCCACTTATGATGAGACCATTTAACATAACTGAGTCAATTTTATGTATTTTGACATAATTTGTCATAATGTGGTCGTTTAAAAAAATATTTTTAGGGGCTTCCCTGGTGGCGCAGTGGTTGAGAATCTGCCTGCCAATGCAGGGGACACGGGTTTGAGCCCTGGTCTGGGAAGATCTCACATGCCGTGGAGCAACTGGGCCCGTGAGCCACAACTACTGAGCCTGCGCGTCTGGAGCCTGTGCTCCGCAACAGGAGAGGCCACGATGGTGAGAGGCCCGCGCACCGTGATGAAGAGTGGCCCCCGCTTGCCACAACTAGAGAAAGCCCTTGCACAGAAACGAAGACCCAACATAGCAATCAATCAATCAATCAATCAATCAATAAATCTTTAAAAAAAAAATATTTTTAGTGTGGGTCTGTCTGCCACATCAGAAAAAAAAATCTTCATAGGTACATTTCAACCTGATATTTTAGTGATGATTTGGCATCAATTTTTGAGTTCATAGAACTCATTTCAACATGGAACACATGTCCGAGTGCATGTCCTAAATATCTTATTAGCCTTGACTTAAAGATGAAAAGTATAAACATGTTTTGGAATGAGTTTGGTTCATAGTTTGGGGATTTCTTAACTATTTATCTTTATGTCTTTTATCAGTATTTCTGGAGCCGTAACTATGCCTCAAACACTATAATTTCTTCAATTCTGTCATTCTGTTTTCATAATACCACACATTGACTACCATTATCACTATCATTTTACTAAACAGGAAATGGAGACATACCGAGGCCAAGTTACTCTCCCTGGTGAACCAGTTCTTAAGGGATAGATTCAAAATTTATATCCATTCTCATTACACTTAAAGTTTGTGCATCTAAACATTAAGCCATATTGTATCTTAATATACTCATAATGCAGCACCAGGAGGCTGTATGAGAAAGTACATTTCTTTTTTCCGAGGAATCGGTACCGGTTTGCCAGAAATTCAGCTGAGTGACTACTCCGAGACATCTGCTACTCTCTCTCATTATCCCAACCATCATAATTACACACCCACTGAAACGATCATAAGATACTTCAGGGCTGACCCAGCAATGTTGTTAGTCATTCTGTTGCTGCATTTGTATCTCGTTAAAGAAATTCTGTGCCGGGACATGATGGAAGAAAGAAAAATTAGTATTTAGAATCATATAATTTCAGAGCTGTAATTAAAGATAATCTAATGCAGTGACTCATAATCTTTTGTGGCAGAAGTGGCGGGGTTAGGATCCCTTTGAGAATCCAGTGAAAGATATGGCAATAGATAATGTTGTTCTGGCCACCCTTCAACCCATCACTCCTCCAACTTGGAGGCAGTGCCAAGTTCAGCAGGAGTCAGAGCCCCTCCTCTTTCCCCAATGATACCCCCTCTTCCTATGGATTGGCAGACAGAACAGAGACACGCCAGACGCTCTTGGTCGGGGCTTGGATTCATGAGGGGGAAAGCAAGGCACAGGGCTGTGGCAGAATGCCCAGTGTAACAGCATAGCAGTGAGCACCCAGGGGTAGTAGAGCTTGGCACACAGAGGCTGAAGTTCAAAAGTGATGGCTGCCTTGGGCTGGTTCTCGGCAGTGCCTTGCTTCGCTGGGGTGCTGTGTGAGCTGACTGCCCAAGCTTGTGTTCTGAGCCTAAACTCTTCTAATAAAATGATTTTTCATCCCAGTTAATGACCTCGGTTTCTGTTGTAGGCAGTCAAGACCTCTGACTGGTAGACCCCAGATCTCTCCCTGGAAAAATATACCAGCACGTGTTTATTTGTTATAAAATGTCAGGAGGATCCATGACTTTCTGCAGTTTATTTAATAGATGAGGAAACTCAAGTATGCTGAGGCTAAATGACGTGCTTAAGGCCAGCAAAGTAGACATCAGCAGTGTGGGTGCTAGAACCCAGATTTTCTGAGCCCTGGTTAATCTCCTGCTGTGCATAAACACGCTGGTTCTCTCATAGGTAGATGTGTGAAGGATAAAAACGATCCAGATTGTGGAGAGAGGCAAAATATAGGACCATCAGCAGCGTGGCCCTGTATGGTTAACTAGTCCATGGTGGACAGATGTGGGAAACTTCAGCCACATCATTCCCGACAGGTAATCCACTCCCAGTTACCAAGAAAACAACACTTTTTAAGTTTGAGGGCATATGTATTTATGCTGACCATTTTATTAGCATTTTGAGGCATACAGGAAGTTTCCTGAATATGTATTATTGACTTCTTTGAAAAGGATGAACTAACTACTGGCATATGTGTTTAAATATCTCCATTTCACTGTTTTCATTCTGGATAGGGTCTTCTATTTCTCCTTATCTCCCAATTTATCCCCCCCACCCCCTTTTATACAGTTGGATAGTAAAGTGTTAATATATGGTCGTAGGTACCTTTTTTTTCCTGATAGATTGTAATTCAAGCATCTGTTTAAAATATCAGACAATAATTAACCATTTTGCAATTCATTTTTTAGGCCATGTATCTGTTGGTGTTTTAAAAATATGTTAAGGCAAATATTAGCTGAATTAACTTTATGTATGTAGCTCTAATTTAGTTTATAGGATACAGTAGATTCTGATGGGATGGCAAAGCATTAAGCATCAAGAAAGGCTAATTTGTCACAGATAGAAAGACAAAGAAGAGTAAATTCTTCATGCGGTCCACATTTTAAAGGGCATTATTTTGCTGTCTCAGTTCACAACTTCACTCCATTCACTACCAGGACATAGACCTGCCAGGTAAATTTCCGCTCATCCTTTAAGATCCAAAGTAAACTCCACCAAATCCATGACACTTGCACCCTCCTAATCACTCATCTTCACAAAAACACCAGAATTAACTGCACTTCTCCTGTGTCCTCATAATGTTTAAACCAATATTTATTGAACAGATGTACTAAATAATAATCACATGTAAATAGTTTGCTAACATTGACACAAAGCATGAGCTTTAATGGAAGAACTTGAATTTAGAATAAGACGTTTCTCCCTGGAATGCATAGGCATTTCCAATCACCTGAATACCTTCATTTGTGTTTTCCACAGTTACATCAATGAAATACGTTCCACAGCAAATTCATCACCTTTATTCACAAACTTACTCCTTTTCCTGGATTCTTTTATCCCAGAGAAGGTCGCTATTCATTTACTCTGTCACTGAGTCTTGAAAAAACTTGATGACATACTTGATTCCTTCTTTCTTTTAATTAACCATTCTTCTCCTTTCAATTTCAAATTTCATAAAATCTACTTCTTAAAACATAGCTATGATGATGTAACTCCCCTTCCCATGATGGTCCCACATGAACTTTAAGGCAGAGATCAAATTTCTCAACAGGGCTTTCTACACAAGACTCAACTCACCTTCCTAAGCTTATACCCAACATTCACAGTGCACTCATGTTCAGAGACTTTGTTTTTGTGCTCCATTTCTTCTCTCTGCCATGAACTCCACAACTTTCTCTATAAAATTTGACCTAGTGTTCAATAGCCAGCTTAAATCTGAAATACTCTATAAACCCTTGCTTGTCATCCCTGTTTGGTCACCTGGAGGATTTGTTCCTTCTCTCTGATCCCACAGTACTTGGTTCACACCATTAGTAAATCAGTGAATGCACACTTTATACTAAATAAATACATGTCTGAACCCTACCATAAATAGTGATCTATTTATGGTCCAGGCTGATTTGTAACCTGTTAGCAGCCAGCAAAGTTCTCTGTTGAGGTAGTAGCAAACACAAGCCTCAGAATGGGAGAAAATATCTGCAAACGAAACAACTGACAAAGGATTAATCTCCAAAATATACAAGCAGCTCATGCAGCTCAATATCAAAAACAAAACAAAAACAAACAACCCAATCCAAAAATGGGCAGAAGACCTAAATAGACATGTCTCCAAAGAAGACATACAGATGGCCAACAAACACATGAAAAGATGCTCAACATTACTAACCATTAGAGAAATGCAAATCAAAACCACAATGAGGTATCACCTCACTCCAGTCAGAATGGCCATCACCAAAAAATCTACAAACAATAAATGCTGGAGAGGGTGTGGAGAAAAGGGAACCCTCCTGCACTGTTGGTGGGAATGTAAATTGATAGAGCCACTATGGAGAACAGTATGGAGGTTCCTTAGAAAACTAAAAATAGAAATACCATATGAGCCAGCAATCCCAGTACTGGGCATATACCCAGAGAAAACCATAATTCAAAAAGATACATTTACCACAATGTTCACTGTGGCACTATTTACAATAGCCAGGACATGGAAGCATCCTAAATGTCCATCGACAGATGAATGGATAAAGAAGATGTGGCACATATGTACAATGGAATATTAGCCATAAAAAGGAACGAAACTGAGTTATTTGTAGTGAGGTGGATGGACCTAGAATCTGTCATACAGAGTGAAGTAAGTCAGAAAGAGAAAAACAAATACCATATGCTAACACACATATATGGAATTTTAAAAAGCGGTACTGATGAACCTAGTGGCAGGGCAGGAATAAAGACGCAGATGTACAGAACAGACTTGAGGGCACATGGGGGGAAGGGGAAGCTGGCATGAAGTGAGAGAGCAGTAGTGACATATATACACTACCAAATGTAAAACGGATGGCTAGTGGGAAGCTGCTGCACAGCACAGGGAGATCAGCTCGGTGCTCTGTGATGACCTAGAGTGGTGGGATAGGGAGGGTGGAAGGGAGGCTCAAGAGGGAGGGGATATGGGGATATATGTATACATATAGCTGATTCACTTTGTTGTGAAACTAACAAAACATTGTAAAGCATTTATACTTCAATAAAGATGTGAAAATAAAATAAAATACTTAAAAAAATAAAAATAAATTCAGAAAGAAAAAAAATAAGAAATTAGTCTACTCTCCTTTATTTACTAAATGGTATTATTTCAATGATTAGTTTAATGTTATGGAGATGTAACTGTGGATTCTCAGATGATTATCAAATTAATATTCTGATAAGTAAGAATGAAGGATAATGGAAGTTTGCAGGTCTAGCACTAGCAAGTACTCTTTTATATAACAAATTGAGAGGAAAATCTAAAGAAAGATATATTCAAAAATGCAAATAAACCAAGTAATTTTTAAAAAGACAATCCAGGAAAAGGATGAAAAGGATGGAAATAACTGTCTGAAAAGAAATTAATTCAGTCAACATCATCAATATCATCCAACCAAAACTTAACTGAAATTTACACTGAGTCTGCCCACTCCAGTTAAATTTTAATAAATTTAACCTTTAAGGACATACAAAAAGTTAGTCCAAAGACATACTTTTATAATGGATTGCAATCCCTATGAATTGTATTTAAAGGCTCTTATACACTAGCAAAGAAGGGTAATGAAGTAAAACAGATACGTAGAAGTTCTGATTAAAACAGATTTTACTTAAGCATTTCAAATTTGACACTTCTACAAAATACAGTAAAAGTTTAAGTCAGAACATGGACAAAAAAGCATAGTTTATAGCTCATCTAGTTTATACTGAAGATATAAAGTTAAGAAAGCCATTTAAAAACTTTTAATAGTAGAGGGAATACAGGTAAAGTACATGAGCACACACACCCTATAGGGTTACAGAAGGTTCCTGGAAAAGGTGAATTTGGAATGAGTCTTAAAGTGTTTGTTAAATGTTAATCAGGCAAAGAAGAAAGAAAATAAATTTTAACATAAGATTCAGTTAATAGAATGGGCTCTGATTTTAAATAAACCTGGATTTTAATCCTGGCATATCCAATGTTAAATGTGATTCTTTGGAAGACTAAGTTAAACCTCATTTATCATGGCTACAGGATGGGAATAATAATAACACTGATCACATAAGATTTTGGTTAGGCTAAATATTATCATGCATATCAAGTACATAGGACAGGACCTGACACATAATAAGTGGTCCATAAATAATAGATGTTATTATTTATATTTTTATAATTAAAAAAACATATTGGGAGGCTTGAATTTCAGTAACTCACATAAAATCCATTCCTTTACTTTCTGATTCTATTTCTCTAAAAAAATAAACCAACTGTATTTCCTGATCCAGAGTGAGATTATTTAAGAAGAACACCGTATCATCAAATGCACCTGCTAGCCTGGGAACAGAAGGTACACTCTCTACAACCTTATTTTCTTCCACTTTTTAAAAGGGCAAAACCACGCTTGCAGTACATGCTCAATATTTGGAGAGTAATTAGAGGCTCACATAAAACAGAAAAGAGATTAGCACTTTACTAACACAGTCCTCCTTTGCCTAAAATAATAGGTTTACCATAGCAACCTGATTGTACTAGGAAAAGCTCCTGCCAAATGCATCCGAAGTTCCCTTGAAATTTCTATGAGAAGGAATTAAACACTTCAGAACTATAATATTCTGTACCATTTTATCTAAATATTTTGTGTGTGAGAATAAAGTAATCTTCCATCAGACATTTGAAAGTGAAGAGGCAACTTTCACCTTCCATTTCAAAATGAGCAGTGAGACTTCTTATAATTCAAGCCACACTTTGACACTACATTTGCTAGCCAAGGAAGAGATGCTTGTAACTTTTTTAAAACAGGGATAAATGTCAATCCTTCTGTTTGTGTTTTCTTAGTATACAAGGATTAAAGTAATAAATCACAGACCTTTGTGAGGAAATGAGACATTTAAGCAAATGTTGTACTGATATAGTTTTCTGTTGTTTGCCCTTAGAGTGTCTAAAATTGAAACTGGGATATGGGAGTAGCAGGCTTCACTTTTCTCTAAAGGTTTTCCAAGATATTGAGCAGAACTTCACAGAGGAAGTCTATTAGACCTCTAAGTAAGAGTATCTCATTAGTTCAACCTTAAGATTAGTTTCTATTACAATAACTAAAATTACTCGATTCATTTATTTCTAACAAAAATTTTATAAATTAGGTAGCAATATCATACTTGTTTACCAATATAACTCAGAAACTATGTGATAGACCCAAGGTTAAAAAAATCAGAGAGGGCTTCCCTGGTGGCGCAGTGGTTGAGAATCTGCCTGCCAATGCAGGGGACACGGGTCCGAGCCCTGGTCTGGGAAGATCCCACATGCCGCGGAGCAGCTGGGCCCGTGAGCCACAACTACTGAGCCTGTGCATCTGGAGCCTGTGCTCCGCAACAAGAGAGGCCGCGACAGTGAGAGGCCCGCTCACCGCGATGAAGAGTGGCCCCCGCTTGCCGCAACTAGAGAAAGCCCTCGCACAGAAATGAAGACCCAACACAGCCAAAAATAAATAAATTAATTAATAATTTAAAAAAAAAAGTTTAAAAAAAAATCAGAGAAAGAATGAGGTTGGAAATGTGGAGCTTAAGTAATTAATCAATGTGGCCCATCCTGAATGAGTCAATATAAATTAGAATAAGAATTTCATTCTTTGTAGCTGGTAAACCCATTGACTGGCCAGTGGGCAGTACCTTGCTTCAGAAACAAGGTTTTGGGATTCTGCAAACAAAAATCCTATCACATCCAGGTCTATGCCTTGTATTGAATTATTGATTCCATAGGTCATAAATAAACACATGCAATTGTAATTCACCATGAAAGACTCTATGGGACAAATGTCAAAGATATACACAGACAACAAATGTCATTCACCAGTGAAAGAGCTGATACAGAGAAACGTTTCTATAGAAAGTTTCTTGACGATAAACTATATTTGGGCAAAAGAGGGATAAGGTAGAATCAGGCCTTAATCACTTTTAAATTCTTGCTTGGTTTTATTACTTTAAAAAATTCAAAAGTGTGAGTGAATATATCACTTCCTTAATACACATTTCAGGAGTGATAATTAAACTGATTTGAAACAACTGTGGACTTTCTTCCCACATCAGGGATAATTAGAGAATTTACTTTACAAATTGAACAATGAAATCCATCTAACAATAAATAATACATTTCCATCAACAACAAGCTAATCTTTTAAAATAAAGAAAAAATATACCATAAAGCAATATTTTCTACTGATAACTTATCTTTTAATTATTCTTTGTTTCTGAATCTACCAATATTCGTTTTCCCAAATCATAAAACATTAGAAAGAACATTGAGTATATATGTAAGTGTATACATATATCAGAATATATGAGTATATGTACATTTAAATTTGAAGCTATTGTAACTCCATGTGAGCAACTTATCCTCAAATGGTTCATGTAAAAAAAGTTCTTTGTACTATTCTTCAGTCTTCTAAGATAAAAAGTATTTCAAAATAAAAATATTTTAAATTTTAAAAATATGCAAGTAAAATTCTAAACATAATTTATCTACGCAGCTAAATGTTTTTTAAAAAATAAAGTCTTATCAATAATTATGTATACACTTAGCCACATGTTTTACATTCACTTTTGGAAAATATCCTTTAACGTCATATTCAGGATTTAAGCCAATTTTTGTCAATAAAGCAGTGTCAAATATATGCAGAGCCTGGGAATCATGTAGTCAAAAATGTCAGAAATTCAATAAACTTAAAATTTAAGGCTATAGTGAACTTGCTTTAACTTTGTCATTTTATAGCACAGTTAACATATTCAGGATTAATAGGTAAGAGTTACAGGGACACAGAGTTTAATATACTGTAATAAATAACATTATACACATCAGAGTAGTCCATTACGGAATGTGCTGCCATGGTAGGGAGTAAGCTTCCATCACTGAAGGAATTGAAGCCAAGAAGGCAGTCTTTGATAAGAGTTAAGAGTTTGTGCTCTGGATTCAGAAAGACCTAAGACAGAATTTAATATCCACCACTTATATGCTCTATAATCTTAGAAAATAACTAAACCTTTCTATTTTAAAATTTTCAAAATTGGGAATACCTACTTAATAAGTAACTTTAAAGACACCAAAACAGAAATATATTTTTTTAAGTATTACTGTTTGGATTTCCTAAGTACCACTGTGATATTTGTTTGTGGCACAGTGTTTAAACTTTAAGAAAAAAAATAATAAATGTATAACTTGAAGAGTAAAAGGCTTCCACAAATAGAACCACATATTATAATTTTATATAACTTAAAGTAATATACCATTTTTTCACAGCTAATCTGTTTCTCCCTCAATATGAATGGCTACTTCCTTTTTTGCTCTGCCAACAATATATTTCAGATAACTTATGGTTTCTGTACTAAGTAATGCTACTTCTTTAAAAGGTATTTTATTCTGACGTTATTTTTCAACAAACTCCTATGGCACCTGGAAGTCCTATCTCCATTTTGTCTCTAGCCTCAGAAATAATTTTTGACTAGCAAGACGTCAATATATAAGTCAAAGCCTTCTAAGGCAGCCTGGATTTAAGTGGCCAAGATCCTAGAGAAAAAGGAACCATAAGGTAGTGAGTTCTACCCAATACACAAATAATCCCCTTCATGCATTTGTCAAGCCTGAAACTTTTTAGGGCAAGAGGATAAAGCATTAAGCAGAAAGCAACATCTAAAAGATGAATAAACTAAACAGAGCTTTTGGTTTTTTCATCTGGCTGGAAAGACAGTACTTGGAACTTGGGGACCTTTGAGAAGGAGGGCATTGATAAACATAACATAAACATCCCAGGTTTTCACTTTAGAAATCATTTTAATGTCTGATTGGATTGAGGTTATCTGTCTTTGTACATATGTCTGCCAGACAAAAAGTAAATTATCTCTTCATGGAAGATAACATCATTCACAAAATTCTACCAATTTTATTAAACAATATTTATACCCAATTAAAAAAATAGGTATATCAATAGACAAGACAGAATGACTAAAAAGGAAAGAGAAAAATAGACAATATAAAAAGGTCCAAAAATGATACAGGTGACCAAACTAGAATTGTCAGTAATGGACTTTAAAATAACTATGATTAATATATTCAAAAAACTATATTACTAAATGGAGAAATTATTCAGAGAATCATCTATAAAAAATGAAGTAGAAATTCTGAATTTAAAAATACAGTTACTGAAATTAAAAATTGAATAAAGAGAGTCAATGGCAAATCAGACACAGGAGAAGAGAGGCTTAGTAAACTGGAAGATAGGTCAGTAGAAAATATCCAGACTGAAGCATAGAAAACAAAAAGAATGAATTAAAAAAGCTTAAGAAATACACTGGACACGAAATAATATCCAAAGCATCTAATTGGGTACCCAGAAAAAAAGACAGGATGAAGCAGAAGTAATATTTTAAGAGGTCATAGATACGACACTTCCAATAGTGCTATAATGGACTGAATTGTGTCCCCCCACCCCCACTAATCCACATGTTGAAATCCTAATCTCCAGTACCTCAGAATGTGACTATATTTGGAGATAAGATCTTTAGAGAGGTAATTAAGGTTAAATAAGGTCATTAGAATGGGCCCCAATCCTAGTGATTTTATGAGAAGAGAAGATTAGGACACAGACACACACAGAGGGGAGACCATGTGAAGACACAAAGAGAAGATGGCTATCTACAAGCCAAGGAGAGAGACCCTCAGAATAAATCCAGGTTGCTCACATTTTGATCTTGCACTACCAGCCTCCAGGCCCAGAAGAAATAAATCTCCATTGTTTAAGCCACCCAGTGTGTGGTACTTTGTTATGGCAGCCCTAGCAAACTAATGCACATGCCCAAAGAATTTAAGTTATGGATCCAAGAAGGTTCATAAAGCCTAAGGAGAATAAATAAAAAGAAAACCACACAGCATCACTGACACACAGCATAGTCAATTGCTGAAAGACAAAGAGAAAATCTTAAAAATAGTTAGAGATTAAAAGATGTATTACTTTCAAAGGAAAAAACCAAGAAGATTGACAACTGAATTACCAAAATAAATGCTTAAATCACATGACAATGGAATGACATCTTTAAAATCCTGAAAGAAAGTGCCAAATTAGAATTCTATGCCTAACAAAAATATCCTACCAATTTGATTACAAAATGAGAACGTTTCCAGACAAACAAAAACTAAAATAAGTTGTCACTAGAAGAGGCTTATCAGAATAAATATTAAAGAAAAAATTTCCTCACACAAAAAGAAAATGATCCATCCAAAACATAAACATTAAAATAAAGAAAATAGTGAAAAATGAAAGTAAATATAGGGGAAATCTAAATGAAAAAAAAAAACTCTACAAAATTAAAATAATGTTTTGTAAAGGTCAGTCTAGAACTTAAATTGCATGATGCTAGAATAACCTTGACAACAAAATCACACAAGGACATTACAGGAAAAGGATGTTACAAATTAATCTCTCTCATGAACTTTAAATCCAACAATTTTCAAAAAATCATTTCCAAATGTGTTTAGTCCAGGATTAGAGGGTTGGTTTAACCGTTTAAAAATCTATCAAAATATTTCACCACATTCACAGAAAAAAAATCATATTATAATCTAAATAGATGCACACTGTATATTTGATAATATTCAACACTCCTTCATGAGGAAAGAATAAAGGAATAGAAGGTAACTTCCTAATTTTGATGAAGGTAATCTAAAATAAATCTACAGCAAACAATACATTTGGAAGTAAAGTATTGAAAACACTTTCCCCAAAACTGGGAGCAAGACAAGAATGTCCACTATCTCCATTTCCAAACAACATTGTACAGACTTCTTATCAAGTGCTCTAAAGCAAAAAAAAAAAAGAAAGAAAGAAAGAAAGAAGATGCATAAAGAAAGAAGAAATAACACTGTCATTATTCACGTATGCATGATTATGCTGGTAGAAAATCCAAAAAACCTACATATAAAGTATTAAAATTAAGAAGTAAATTCAGCAAGGTCATGAGACACAACTGGTTAATATTTAAAAAATTAGTTCTATTTTGTATAGCAAAAACAAAAACTTAGGACAAGAACTTTTTAAAGATATAATTTTGATAACATAATGGTATGTAAATGCAGAGGGACAAAAATAGCCAAAGCATTGTTGTCAAAGAAAAGTGGGTGGAGAAATTACAATACCAGATTTTAACACATACTATAAATTTATAGCATTTAAGAGTGTATTGCTGGTAAAATATTAGACAAATAGACAAATGGAACAGAATAAAAACACTGGAAAAAGATCCACGCAATATAAGGTCACTTTATTTATGACAGAGGTGACATCACAGTACAATGGGGAAAGGCTGATTTTTCGATAAGTGGTTCTATCTAGCCTGGACTAGTCACTTCTGCTTTTCAGAGATTGCTATCTGTTCTCTTCTCACATATTGTTACACTAAGCTGTTGAACTAAATGATCTCTAAAGCGTCGCAGATGTATTCACAGAATTTGATTCATAAATCATCAATTGTAGCTACCAGTCCTGTTTTCTAGTTAAATGTTCCAAATATGTCTGGTCAAGTTGTATAATTTGTTAGACTCTAATGGCAGCTACCAAGGTATTACTTGCAGTATTTTTCTCAAAGACTGTTTCTATGCAATGCAAATATAAAAATCATACTAATTTATACAACTTATATCTAAATATTTAAATTATGGCCTTCCATCACAAATAGAAAGTTGCTTGTGGTTCCCTTCAAATCAATTTATTTTCTAGAGAAACTAAGACCAACACTTCCTACCATTGGCTATAAAGTAATAGTAGTTAAATATAGAAACATAATTCCAAATAATGGAACTTACTAGGGTCATAAGTGATCCAGGTTGATGGAAATATAGATATATTCTCAAAGTATATCCTAATGAATATTGCCTGTAAAGGCAAAAAGACAGTAGTTAAAAGTCATGGAAACAGTTCAGACTGTGGGAAGATGTATGAGAAAAATTGCCTGACCTTCTTTTTCACTATTTCAAGATAATGAAATACTTAGTCATAGCAGAGACCATAGAGACTTCATGGCTAATCTTAGTTACCTAGAAAAACTGAATGATGACCAAATCAATGAGGGTGCCCTACGTTTCTTGGACACTACCAGATAAGAGGAAACATTTCATTTTGATAAGAGTATCACAGGGTAGTGTAGAGATGTAGGAAGAAAGAGAAATATGCTTCCAATTAAGGGAAAGAGGAAAGAAGGAGGGTGCTAAAAGAGAAAGAACTCTCAAATACCTGTGATTATCTGCTTGTATTAGCAATGGAAAAGAAGGTCAGAAAATAAAGGTATTGGAAACACAGATCTTTCATGCAAACCTTCACATCTCCCTGACTATAGGGAAATGTAGGAGAAATAGTAGTTTGTGTGAAATAAGACCTGATCTTACTTTGGGTCCCTTCATATTATGAGTTAATCTGTGCTTATGTGTCTCTCTTATTCAAATCTTCAATAAAATCAAAGGCGTGAATATAAAATAATAAAAACAAAACAAAACAAAATCACATGTAATTGCTAATGGTCAAAAACATTTATGCCCTTGCTTGAAAAGCAATGTCTTTTTTGAAGGAACAGGAAATTGCAATATCAGCTGTTCAGTGAAATGACTTCTGCTTTCACCTGATGTATCAAAAGAAACAGGCCATTCAATCACTCATAGCAATAATAGTTAACATTGCTACTGCAAAAGCTATTCAGGGAATGAAATGAGGTAATAAAAGAAAACAAAGAAAGCCTATGAGATCAGATGCTTTAAACAATGATAAACGCTACATCACACAAAAAGCAGTGTTGGAGGAACCCTGATTACTCTTGTCTTGAGACATCTTTGGTTTAAATACATCTGATTGCCTGAGAGTCCAAAGGATTGATTGCTTGCCCATGATGTGTTATGTAATGAGAAACTGCATTAATTCCACTGGGAATTTTAATTTGCATATTCCTTTTTTTTCTTCTTCTAGCAAATGACAACTGCTGTGTGGGAAGTATAGTTAATAAACATTCTAAACTTATTCTCTTCCAAATCTAAGTTTCTTGTTTATCCTCCACTTCATTTTAAATTTTATTCATTTATTTTTGGTGGGGAGATATGATTTTAAATATGAGTTTTTATTAACTTTCACTTTTTGAAATAGTATTACAAAAGATATATTACAATGAAGTACATAGTATGTAGGCTTTAGCTTCCAGCAATATGAAGAACAAAAAAATATTGGACCTAAAATAAAGTGTCTATTCCATTGCTGGGCTTATGGGAAGTCATGTACTTCTTCAAAAACTATGAGCTGGGGACTTCCTTGGTGATGCAGTGGTTAAGAATCCGCCTGCCAATGCAGAGGACGCAGGTTCGAGCCCTGGTCCAGGAAGATCCCACATGCTGCGGAGCAACTAAGCCCGTGCGCCACAACTACTGAGCCTGAGCTCTAGAGCCCAAGAGCCACAACTACTGAGCCCACGTGCCACAACTACTGAAGCGCACGAGCCTAGAGCCCATGCTCCGCAACAAGAGAGGCCACCACAATGAGAAGCCTGCGCACCACAATGAAGAGTAGCCCCCGTTCACCACAACTAGAGAAAGCCCGCGCACAGCAATGAAGACCCAACGCAGCCAAAAATAAATAAATAAAATAAATAAATTTATTAAAAAAAAAACAAACTATGAGCTGGAACAAGGGCAATTACCATAAGCCTATATGAAAAAGGTCCTGAGGGTAAAAGCCTACATCAGCACTTCAAGCAATGAAAGTGGAGAAGTTGAATTTGAGACTCCTTGAGTAAACTGGGGACTCTGGAAAGAAGGCTAAAGAGATCCAAGATCAGTAATATCCTGGGAGAATCTAACACAAATCCTCACTGAAAAAAGGTGTCCTGAATTTACACTTCAAGATTTTCCAGCATTTAGAATAAACCATGTATAAGCTTACAACTGAAAACCAACAAATAGGTACACACAAGGAAACAAACCACCATGAGTGAAAGCCAGCAAAAACAATATTAATTTTAGCTCTGTGCTACAGACTTGATATTGTCTAGAAACCTGTCTTGCTATCTTTTTTCTTGAATATATTTTCCATAGTGACTCTAATATCTGTATCTGATAATCCCAATTAATGGGTCATTTATGCATGTATTTCTATTGGCTGTTGTTGTTTCCTTGGTTCTGTTTCTTATTTCTCTGACTGAATGTCAGAAATTGCATATGGAAAGATTACAGAGCCTCTGGATGATAGCCTTTTCCCCAGAAATAGTTCACTTTTGTAAGCAGATACAGCAATGTGTCTCATCCTGGGGAAATTTTGCCCCCCAGGGGACATTTGGCAATGTCCGGAGATATTTCTGACTGTAATCATGGGTTGGAGGTGCTACTGACATCTAGTAAGTAATGAACAGAAACACTGCTAAACATCCTACAAAGCACAGGACAGCCCCACGGCAAAGAATTATCCAGCCCAAAATATTAATAGTGCTGCTATTGAGAAACCCTAAGATAAGTGACGGCAGATCACCTTAATCCAAATAGAGATGAGCTCCCCTGAGGCTGAGTTGCGTTTATTTCTTGTTTACCCCTCCCCTTTCCAAGAGGTCCAAACACACTGGCATCTGCACTCATGCACACACATACATGTGCACATATGGACACTCACATGAAAATTAGCCCACCCGAGTCTATACTTCCTCCTTTAAGACTGATCATTGTCACCCCCTCTAAGAAGCATTGTCTGCCACTTCCTCAGTCCCCATACACAACCACCACTGAAGGCTTGATTAGGTATCACTATGATGTTTAAAACAGAACCTTGGCAGCACTCTAGCCTGATATACTGATCAATCTAAACAGATACTGGTTGATCTAAAATGTACTCCATGGTGTTGAGTCTGCTTTACAGTTTTTAATCTAGGCTGCTCATCTGCATCTTGTATTCAGTTTTTATGCAAATCGTTAAAAGTTTATGCCATTACCTAAGACTCCCACTCACTATATTTTTTAAATGTATTCTCCCATTATCCCCTATTAAAAAAATCACTTCCCTAGTTTCAAATCAAGATTTTTAAATATCACACACACACACACAAACACACACACTAAAACACTAAGTCCCTTTTACTTTTAAAATTATGATTTAACTGATTTAAATGTAGTATTATCAAGGCAATACATAATTATAAATCAATGCAGGATAAATGTAAATGAAAATAAAATAATACATATAAGGCAGGAAATCCCCCGTTAAATTCAGCTCCAGGGACAATTACTGTTAACATTGTAATGAATTTCCTTCTAGACTTTCATCTACACTTATTTTTACATATATGAGTAAACAAGGCAATATAATTTTATCTCAAGTTATAACATAAATATTTTAGCTAGGAGCATTTTGTAAAGGATTCATTTTAATTAAGGTCGTTCTTCCAGTAGCCCTTTCCATGACCTAAGCTATGGCTGGACTTAATCCCAAAGTATGGTATTACATTTTTTAAAGAGCAGATATATCTGGTACCAGCCCAAACCTCTACTGCACACACTTGAATTCCTCCTGTTGTCAGAATTTCAAGTGGATTAATTTACTTAAAACTTGACTTACTGGCCATTCACTCTGGGTAGAGACAGAATACTGATTTAGTCACTTAAAAATCAGTTAGTAGGCCATCTGTAGGAGAAGAAATTCATCTTTCTACACTATTCTTTTGAAATTGCTCATAAACTCTTACAAATGAGCTTCTTTGTCATGCGTGTCACCCAAGGGATAAGAAGAGATGGAAAGGTCGGGGGGAAGTCTTTCCTTTGCCCCCTTCACTCAGGTTGTACTAATGCAGATTACTCAATTGAGAACCATTTGTTCTCTGCTTCATAATCTGTGGAGACAATCATTAATATTCAACCACGTGAACAGCATTCTAGGTGTTGTATGGAACACAGAGGGAGAGAGGCTAAAATCTAAATCAAATAGATGAGTCTATGAAGACTGATGGCCCCAAGGAAGAGAAAGTTACCCTCCAATATGAATTCCAGCTTCCACAGAATGAAAACTGACCTCAACATATTTCGTAACTATAAAGAAAACTACTACTGTACTTTGGGCAGGTTTAGCTAATATGTAAGGGGAGTAATACAAAATAAAACAAATCAAAATGAAAGAAAGGGGCCCATAGTAACATGCAGAATGGGGATAAGAATGTATCATAAGATTATTTTTAAAAAGTTTTATTTTATGTGTGATGGGCAAGTGAGGAGGAAAGTAAAATTATACCTTCGGTGTAATTTGTTTATGGATTTGGTGTATGTGTTAGGCTGTTTACCAGGATCAGTATATCATCAGATCATCAGAGAGGTGGCAGGTTTGATAAAGGCTTAAAACAATGAATTAAATGAAATGTTAACAATAAATAATTTATTTAAAAAGTAAATGATGAATTTTTATGCAACTCCAATTAAAAACTGAAGGTACACTGGGCTAAGCACAATTTTAAACCTCACTGATTTAATACAACCTAAATGTAGCAATTATATTCATACTCACATTTTAACCCACACACACTACATCAGCTTCATTATGTTTAAGGCCATGTCAAGGCACTTTCCTTTCCGCATCTGGGCTAGTTTCCCATCAGAGGCAATACGGGGAACACAGTCTAATCAACTTAATCAACACTATCTGAGCACAAGAGGAACCTGAATATATATCTAAGATGTATTTTATTGACAAAAAAGAAGTAAGTAAGGAGGATGTGAAAATATATTATGTACACGTGGAGCTGCAAAAAATGTTAAACTATTCCCCCAAAACATGTTCAATAAGGGTGAGGGTTAGTTATCCACAAAGGAAAGGAAAATATTGCCAATCATTATAAACAAATTAAAACATGAGTTCATTTTGAAAAGTAGGGTGTTACACTGACACTGATGGCCCTTAAATTCCGCTGTGAATATACATCATATTCTCTGGATATTAAGGCTTCCAACTGCTTATCTTAAGGGCACTACCAATTATCAATTGCAGCAATTGATGGGAAAAGGTATGGCCACTGTAACAAGAACTGCCAACATCCAGTCAGCTCATGTACCTGAACATGGCATATAGTGGGAGGTTGCGACCATCTGACTTAACAACAGGGAAGCAAATGAATTTTTGACATAATAGTGGATGTCTGTTTCAAACGTAGGCAAAGAGATGATTGAGCAACTAGCATCATAGAAAGGGGAAGCAAAAATTGGGTTTACAGATATAGAAATATTAATTAAGAAGCAGAGGAGAAACTTATAATAACATTGTCAATGTTTCCTTCCTTATACACCAGGTTGCTCTCAAGTTCGTGGTTTCCCTACATTATGAGTGCTTTAATTACATATGTAGGAAGAGGAAGAGAATTACAACAGCGATCTGCATTTTCTGAGGATGAATTATTAGTGCATTAATTTGACTAAATTTATCTCGTCTACCACCTCGTTGCGCTACATTTAAATATGCATGTCTGACAACTGCTTTTTGCAATATGTCCACTCCTCCCACATACGAAAATAGAGAAGATAAACCAAACACCTATTCTATGCCGTCAATCAAAGTGGTAATTTTGGCGTGTCCATTTCCTTCTCATGCATTCTATGTGTTCCTGAGCATTCTCCCATTTTTGCCATCTAGTAGTGGATACATTTAATTATAACAAAGCAGTTGCAGGGGATAAGACATTCACTGAGACCTTCATTGTCCTTAGGCAATGAATTTGGATTTTCCACACATTGGTAGGTCTTGGGGTTGGAATTCCTGACAATGTCCTAAGACTACACGTCTGCAAGAAAATAGTCTTACCCTGAGGCAGTTGTGTGACTACGACCACTCAACTCGTTTCCCAGTATTGTACTAAATATTCTCTGTCCATTGTTTGATTTCTTCTCCAACATGACCCCTTGGAAGAAGGTCCTGATTTTGTCCCTGTTTCGCAGATGAGGCCCACGGACTTACAAGGTTTAAGTGCTTTATTGGAAGTCACACAGTCAGTGAATAGTAGAGCCAGGATTCAATTCAGTATCTGGCTTACTCACAAATGTATAGTTTAAATCACTGGGTTATACTTATTCTTGATTGGACAAATGCCACAATTAATTAATTATCAGTTTGCATAAAATGTATTTCTTGCTTTTCAGAATGAAATAAGGGTCATGATGTAACAATTACTCTAAACGCAAGGGGAGGTACTGGGGAAGGGTCTAACACAAACAGTATCTAATAACATCAGGCATGGGGGAAAAAACTTTGTATCATCTGCTTACAAAACACATTTGCAAACCAGTTTGTTCATTTTGAAAACAAACTAAATGTTTCTTCTTAAAAGAAAGAAAATAAGGCACATCTTCCGATGCTATTAGTATATATCTGACAAAATATAAAACCATGGTGTGGGGCATCGATTATATTTACCTTATTCAAAACTCTTTTGGGCATTTGAGGATCTGATGAGAATATTGAGATTCAACGGTACCGTGAACTTAAGAGGGCCATGCATTTTTAGGAAAACAGCCAACTGTGTATCTCAGTCTCTCACTCTCTCTGTCTCTCTCTCTCCCTCTCTCCCTCTGTCATTCTGGCTCTCACTACTCCTCAGCCATCTTATACTTTACTGGGAAGAGCAGACAAAGAAACCTACACGTTATAGCACAGTATGCTAAGAATGTGATAAAAGTAGGTGCAGGAACACGGAGATGCAGGCAGCTTCTTAGAAAAAGTAACACGTGAGTGAGGTCTAAAGTTAGCCTAAGTGGATGTGGGAGAGGAAAGGAGTCAGGACTTTCCCTAAAGGTTTAGTATGCATTAAGCTTGAAAATTAGAAACTCAAATTTGAATTTTGGAAAGATTACCTTGACAGCGGTATGGAGAAAACCTGAATCAAAGTACATAAGACACATGATGGAGAAACCAGGTGAGAGGTTCTTAGAGCAATGAGAGATGATGATCTGGGGGAGGGGTTGATAGAGAGCATCTGACATTTCTTCATTTGACTGAAAAGGAAAATAACTACAGAAGTATAAAATTCCCATATGAAATATTATCATCCACAGAGCCAATATCTTAAAATATTTTTAAAAATCTATTTCTAATTCAAAAGATAACCCAGCTATTCATGCTTTCATTTTTTTTTCAGTTGTTTATTTAGGGACCCTACTTACATTGGTCTTATACTCTAATTGAAAAAGACAGAAAAACACAAGTAAAAATGTAAATATTTAATATAAATTCTCATGTAAACTAGCCAGCAATACAAGTTGCTGATTTCAGGACTTTATTGGGTACTTCTTCCCCATAAATAATATGAAGACACATCCCTTGTGTTTTGAATGATTTCTTGGGTTCACAACAATTGTCTCATTTCAGAGTTCACCATAAAAATATGAATCAGAGAAACAGATGTGTTTTCACGTGTGAATTTCAATAAAAATTAAAAACCTGTGAACAATGAAAGTGAACAGATGTTCAAAAGCCAACAAGATTCTAAATCTAGAATTATCCATTTCTTGATTCATATGTATACTCCTCTTTATTAAGAGGAAAAATGTGTTAATCATAATTTTAATTATGGCTCTTCTTTTCAATATTTAAAATCTTATGTAGGTGTCTCGTATTTGGAGTGTATTAATTTTAAAGTCATCTTATAATATACGTACAGAAAAGTGCCCAAGTCATGAGCTTACGACTCAATGAATTTTCATAAAGTGAACAGACCCATGTAACACGCAAATGAAGACATATAACTTTATCTACACCTCCAGATGTTCCTCTACTATGCCCCTCAACAGCCCCCAAACATAACTACCAGTTTCTATTACTACTATACTAGATCCATATTTTTTTGAAATTTATGTAAATGGAATCACATAGAATACACTCTTTTGTGTCTAGCATTGTTCCTGGGATAACGATTTAAAACTTATTTTTTCTTAGATTCTTGTTTTCTAGGAATTTTTGAAATTCATTTATTATTTTTAATGGTTAGCCTGAAATTCTTTTCAATATCTAGATAAATAGATATTCATGTCATTGGTGAATAATGACAGGTTTATTTCTTCTTTTTCATTCCTCATGTCTTTTTATAAGTTTCTTCTCTTATGTACTGATTAGGTTCACTAAAACTATGCTAAATAGAAGAGGTACTATCAGGCATCCTTGTCTTGCTTTAAGCATTTCACTGTTGAATATATTTTTCATTTTTTTGACTAATCCTCTCTTCTGTTGTGCCCAACCTGCTATTAAATTCACCATCTGAACTCTCAATATTAGTAATTGTATTCTTATATTGATTCTAAATTTATGTTGAAATTCTACATCTTGCCATCTCTTTTCTTTTTTATTTTTTAACATCTTTATTGGAGTATAATTGCTTTACAATGGTGTGTTAGTTTCTGCTTTATAACAAAGTGAATCAGTTATACATATACATATGTTCCCATATCTCTTCCCTTTTGCATCTCCCTCCCTCCCACCCTCCCTATCCCACCCCTCTAGGTGGTCACAAAGCACAGAGCTGATCTCCCTGTGCTATGCGGTTGCTTCCCACTAGCTATCTATTTTACGTTTGGTAGTGTATATATGTCCATGCCACTCTCTCTCTTTGTCACATCTTACCCTTCCCCCTCCCCATATCCTCAAGTCCATTCTCTAGTAGGTCTGTGTCTTTATTCCCATCTTGCCACTAGGTTCTTCATGACCTTTTTTTTTTTTTCCTTAGATTCCATATATATGTGTTAGCATACTGTATTTGCCATCTCTTTTCTTAAACGTAGATCATATATATCTGATATTCCAGTAGCATCTCTGGGTTTGTATTCCAAATGGTCCTAGTTGGTTGTTGTTTGTTTGTTTTGTTTGTTTTGACACATTTTTATTAAATGCAGGACACTGAAGAAACTCTTGTGTAATACTTCTCCTGAAATCATTTATCTTATTTCTAGCAGGCACCAAAATTAGAGGTAGATCTCCCCAGTCCAATCAGGGACTGAGCTGACTTGATTAAGCTGCAGCCTTTGCTAGGTCTGATCTCTCTCTAATTCCCCAGCACCTGTGTAGACTTCTATGATCCATGCTCTCAGTGGGTCCTGAAATTCAGTGTTTGTTTCCCGAGCACCACATGACTCTCTGAAGTTCTAATCAGCTTCTTAGTCACTTTCTTCTTGCCTTCTTAGTCTTTAATCTTTCCCTGCTCATGAACGGATAAACACCTTAGAGAGAAACTAAGGTGGAATATTTGGCTCACTTTTCTGTACCTCCCTTATCTCCAAGATCATGACCCTTCAAGTCCTGGCAGTCTTGGCAGTTTCAACCTTCTATATTTTGTCTCCTTCCCTTTCAGATTCCAGAAAGTTCAAATGTCTCCTCTTCTTGTAACCAAGCCCTCTGCTGGCTTCTCACACTCTTTCCCTGCACGAGGTAAAAATCGGCAAATGATCTGAGGGGAAAGCATTGCACAGAATAGCAGGTTCACACCTAAATCACTTCTCTATGAGAACTTGGCTTCTCAAGCCCTGGCTGTCTCAACAGCATCCCAATTCCTTCAAATAGATTTTTTTTTTTTTTGGTATCACTGCAGCTTTTCTTGTTGTCTTTGGCCACTGCATTGGTCTATTAAAACTATTTAATCATAGTGAGAAATAGAACAATTTATTCATTCCTAAAATGTGTTTACAGTGAATTTTTGCCACACAAAATTTTATATTTTATTACAAACAAATTATAGACAAATATTCTTTTTTTTCATCACAGAGGATTCTGAAAATGGAAAATATTAATTTAGGTAACTTTCTATTACTACTGAATCACTTGTTTAACATTAATTGATTTCTATAATTTTGGCAAATAGAGGTCTCAAAAACTATTCTCATAATCATGTGGCATTTTTTTATATCATTTGTCCCAGAAATTGCCTTCTAATAGTTCAGTGAATAATAAACATCATGCTAACGAAGATATTTCATCACATTTTAGTGACCAAATGAATATAAATATGGAAAATAAAAAAATAATTTTTAAGCCCATCACTCAGAGCTTATCACTTTTACATTTTTGGCTTCTTTGTTTCCATTCTTTCTTTAAAACAGATTATATACAATATATATAATATCAAACTTGAGGATGTATTTTAAATCTTGCTTATTTCACTTATTATATCACAACCATTGTCCATGTCTTTCATTTATCCTTTGAAAACTTTTTTTTTTTTTAGTGTGGCTCTTCATCCTTTTGCATTTAACCATTTAATCCTATTATTAGATATTTAAGTTGTCTTCCTTTTTCCCACTACTGGAATAAAATTGCAAAGATTATTTTTATATATAGAAATCTTTGCACCCTTGGGGTTTTTGCTTAGGTAAATTCTTTGAAATAAAAGTATTAGGTCAGGGATATAAATTTTTGAGGCTCTTATAATTTACATTGGCAAATTACCCTAAGAAACTTTAAGCTACAGCACGCTACTCATAGTGAATCCTTAAAACACTGAATAGCATAAAAAACATTCTTCCAATTTGTAAACAAGTTTAAATTTCCATTTTAAAGAAACTTTCATGTATACATTTTTCATTATTTTTTTCTTTGGGTAAGTTGTTTAAATACTTTGATGATTTTTTTTTGTAGAATTTGTATTTTTCATATAATATTTAGGCTTTTTCATATTAGAAATGAAAACTTTTTTTTCCTACTGAACTCCATCTAGGGAAAGTAATTATACCAGTTACCATAACAGTGCTTCATTCACTGAGAAACTCAGTGGGGTGGTAGAACACACACTAAATTGGTGCTAAACAACAAAAGGCAAGTTATTCTCCAGATGGTGCTTAAAGTTCGCACCGTTGTGCATGTAAGGAAATGGAGGGTTAATGCCAATGGAAACACATCAATCTGAAGGACAGCTGAGGGCCACACCCAGTAGTTCTGTTCCTCCCACTGAGCACACACTCATTGGCATTAATCATTATTTTCTGCTTTCGTTAGGCAGAGAACAGCATTGTATCGCTCCTGCACCAAAATTAGAGACTGCTTCTTGAGTCAGGCTGAACAGAAGTCCAGTTGGAGGAAGAGAGAAAACTCGAATATTGAAAGCTAAACACTAGGATTTCCTCTCATTTAATTTTCAAAAAATGAAAAGAAACTATCCCAGCAAATAAAAGACAAGACATGAAAGATTCACTTATAAAACACATTTACCAAAATTCAATGTCCTTACACATGTGTCCGAAACGACCATTCATCCCTCCTGCATGAGGCAGTCCCAGGGTCCGAGTCGTGAGGTGGCCATGTTATAACCCATCTTCCTCTCTAAGGGCCTGTGTTCAGACTCTCTGACTCACTCACATGGATACTGCCAGGCTCAAAGCAGATGAGGTTCTTGCAAAAAGCCTGCCAACTATGCATCAAGGTATTATTATACTTCATTTTCCAAATGAGAGAAATGTGACATGATGCTAGTGGTCTATGCAATAGAATGGTCCCCCAACTTCTTACGGACAAAACTATTTTATCCATGTTTGCAATGTGTCTAAATAAAAAGCTCTATTCCAAGGCTTCCTTGTAGCTGGGTATGATACTATCCTGTCTAAAAAGATATTAACCAATGAGATATAGTAGAATGAGATAAAAACAGAACCCATGGGTAGGCTCCTGAGAAAACTCCTTTAAAGAAGTGAAGCTGGCAAACAACTTTTTTTGCCCTTGGCTTTTCACCTCCATCATTCCTGAGACACAGGCATGATGTCTGGCATCTCAGTAGATACCTTGAAAGCATGAGGGCAAAGGTGGTCCCACCCTAAGAACCACAAAACCAAAGCAAGCCTGGGCCCCTGATGACACTGTAAAGCTGTCATATTATCCCTATACTGCCCATCTTCAGACTCCTTTAAAATGAGGCACTCGCCGCCCCCGACATTCACTGAAGTTACTATTTGATTGGGATTAGGGGTATCTGTTAATCAGAGGCAAAAGTTATTCCTGACTGATGGAATTCCTGAAGTACCCATTCAACTACCTCATCTCTGTTTTCCTCTGCTGCTCCTCTATTTTGATTATTTTTTTGTTCTATCTAGCATCCTTTCCTCTGCAACTGACTAAATATTCTCTCCCAGAATTTGGTGCTTAACATTTCACATGACTTAGAAATCCTTCTTACTTATACAGCCTAAAATTTTTAATCAGGTCCTTCACATCATCTAATTTATTCCTTTATTCGTTAATTGCTTGTTTACATAAATGATTAAATACTTATTGTTCAGTCGAAAAAGAGTTACTGGAAAATCAGAGGCATTGGTTAATTCAGAAATGGAAAAAAACATATAGAATAAATTGGTGTTATAATCAGGAAGATATCCAGAAGATATAATAGTGACAGAGCCTTTTATAAACTATAAGGTTGTGTTTACCCACTACTACCAATTTACATGCAAAGATGACTTTGATTTCTAAGTAACTGCTGAATCCCTAAAAGAGAAATTTTAATCTTTATCTGACAGATTTTGTTGAAAATTTCTTTTACAATGTGGGCTTGGTGAATTTTATTTTTCCTGATGTAATCTCCTTGTGGGTGTAGTTAGAAAACTGAGTATATCCTACTTAATACCTTTGATGCTACATCAGTATCTATTTATCTATACGTATCACCATCATTTGCTATTACCATTCTCTGTAGTAAATATTAGACATCACTTCTAATATTTAAACCCCTGGTTGTCCTCTCCGTGAATATCACTCAGCTTCCAAATGTAATGAAAAGCGTAGAATTTCACCTAGCCAGCTTCCTCTAGTTGACACATAAAACACCACTGCTTTTGCACTCTGGTGGGGAAAGGACAAATTCAAACACCTACATTGACCAAGCCCGTAAATTAAGTGAGTGAAGGCACAGAGTAAATATTTTCTTCTCTCCTGACGGAACGAAACAAGTGTGAAGACGACACAGCCACACTAAGGACCAGGTGAGGGAGCAGGAAGGAGTATTAGACCAAAGGGAGGGCACTGACCTTCCACATAGCCATACTCAGCTGAGCGGACATGGCCAGTCAGGGATCTGAGTCAGTGGTGCCAGATCTGCTTTTTCAAGAGTTTCTAGAACTCTAGATGTCAATTCTATTGTTGAAATGGAGCTAACACCCTGTGGGCTGATCTGGAGGATCACTAGGTTACAAGCCCAGGAAGAGGGGAAAAAACTTGCTAGTGATTAAGAAGTTACCGTGCTTCTCACTGCAAAACCAGAAGTGCTGAACACATAATGGCAGGATGAGAGCCTGAGGGTCACCAGTACCCCAAACCCCTAGCCACACACAGAGAGCAGTGCAGCTCCCAGGGACCCTTCGCCACACCCCAAGGATGAGAGAGGCTGATTGTGTCCAAAGCCCATGAGACAACTGAAGCCCCCGGGGCTCCTCTGCAGACCCTGTGAAGCCTTGGAATTCGCCTGGCTGGCTCCTGCTGTACCCTGCCCTTAATTGCACTACAGCAGCAAACCTCTCTGGGATTTTTAAAGTATCTGAATTATTTATTTGTATTATTGACACTTCATGCTTCTCAGTTTGGATTCATTTTTCTTATATTTGTTTGTTCTGTTTTATTCTTACATACCTATTATAGACTTAAAATTTTTGATTTTCTTTCATTATTTATATTTATTTATCACAATTTGTAATTGTGTTCTTTTAAAATTTTGTCTAGTTTTGCTTAATTACAGACTGAATAGTTATTTTATAAATATAGGGACTTCCCTGGTAGTGCAGTAGTTAAGAATCCACCTGCCAGTGCAGGGGACATGGGTTCGAGCCCTGGTCCGGGAAGATCTTATGTGCTGCGGAGCAACTAAGCCCGTGTGCCACAACTACTGAGCCTGCGCTCTAGAGCCCGCGAGCCACAACTACTGAGCCCATGTGCCACAACTACTGAAGCTCACGCGCCAAGAGCCCGTGCTCCGCAACAAGAGAAGCCACCGCAATGAGAAGCCCACGCACCGCAACGAAGAGTAGCTCCCGCTCGCCACAACTAGAGAAAGCCCGCGCGCAACAACGAAGACCCAACGCAGCCAAAAATAAAAAAAGAAACAAAGAAAATAAATATACATTTCTTTCCAATTTATTTTAATTTATAAAATTATTTTAACATGGAAAACAGAGACTTGGCTATTATTGGTAGTATTATTATAGCCATTTATTTTGTATGTATTCTCTTTAATATATAATATATAGTTATGTAATTATGTGTGAGATGTAATGTAAAACAGAAATAGATATGGAAAACAAAAAGAAATGGTCTGATGGGAAAAGTTAAGACTAACCATTATCCTAAGAAAGGAAAGATGAATATTTTTTTTCTACAGTTTTTTTAACTATAGGAAAAAAACGGCCCTTGCAAAACTCTAAGTACCTAACTGAATTATAAAAGAATGCTGTCTTTCCACACTGAAAGCTACCCAATTTATTGAGGAGTGTATTATATACAGTCCATGATTATTAATTCAGATTGGATTATTGGTCATTGGATTATTGAATAGTCTGTGGAAATACACAAATCTATACATCTTAGGATGAAAAGAAGGAAATAAGTGGGAAGTGTATTTCATTTTTAATGAAGTACAGTTCTAAATATTTTGTAATATTGTATTATTTAATCTTTATGACATTGTACAAAGAAGACAGGCTGCATAATTTGCAGGCCCCAAAGCAACTGAAAATGCAAGGCCCATTGTTCAAAATGTATTAGGAATTTCAAGACAGCGATAGCAGAGCATGAAAAGCTAATCTCAGCCCTTCTGAGTGTGGGGAATGGGTGACTGCACAGGCCCCAGGCTATGAACACCCTGTACCAATCATCTGGGGGAATGAAAGCAGATCATTCTCACTGGTGACTAAAAAATCACATGTGAAAATGAAGCCCTGGACTTTAAATATGGTAACGGAATGGAGAAATACACAAAAAGTTTTGAAGGAGTTCTGTGCAGAACTGAGAATAAGAACCAGAATTACATAAATAAATGATGGAAAAACTGAAGGGGGTTTAAGAAGCATCGATTTTAACTCCTTTATCATGCATAGAAAGAGGAAATGAAAAGAAATATATTTATATTCTTTTTACGAAAGCATATGTATACGTGTGTGTATACACACACACAGAGTGTTACACTATTCATAAACTTGTTGACAGGTTATTATTGAACTAATGCATTCATTCAACAACCGGCATTTGACACCCACCATATATCCAGACATATACTAGTCACTGAGCTCCTAACCTATGTCAGACATTACAGAACTCATAAGATGATAATACAAGTTCCCGCCTTCAGCATGTTCACATTCTAGTTGAGAAGAAAAAAAAAATCGATAATATATACATGTATATATATAACAACTATGAAATAATAACATGCAGAAAACAGGCATAAGAAAATACACTGGCTGACATAAAGGTCCATGGTGATGTCCTGCAGTGGCTATTACAAAACCTTTAGTCATAGATGCCAGGTGTGAAAAGCACTTGATAGCAAAATGTACACTCCTACTAAATAAACTGAGTAATGGATTTTTTAAATTCATTTATTCAGTCAGTCCGTCCGTTATCAACTATTTACTGGGACGCCACAGTGACACCATAGTTCTTTTTTTTTTTTTTTTTTTTTTATAAATTTATTTATTTATTATTTTTAGCTGTGTGGGGTCTTCGTTTCTATGTGAGGGCTTTCTCTAGTCGCGTCGAGCGGGGGCCACTCTTCATCGCGGTGCGCGGGCCTTTCACTATCGCGGCCTCTCTTGTCGCGGAGCACAGGCTCCAGACGCGCAGGCTCAGTAGCTGTGGCTCACGGGCCCAGTTGCTCCGCGGCATGTGGGATCTTCCCAGACCAGGGCTCGAACCCGTGTCCCCTGCATTGGCAGGCAGACTCTCAACCACTGCGCCACCAGGGAAGCCCGACACCATAGTTCTTGATGTGTCTCTTACTAGTCCAGGGCGAAATAAGAAAAGCGTGCACTCTTCTGTAGTTTCTATTCTAACGGCTAAAAGAGACTTCTAGAAGTAAACAAAAAAATACGCTTTCAGGTAGTAAAAGCTGCTATGAAAAAATACATACCAGGGTAAGGGATAAACAGTGTGAGGGCTTGGTTTGACTTAGATTAAACTGAATGGACCAGGAGGTTATACTCTTTTCCTTATGTGGAAATAATGTTTTCTACCATGTAGACTCCCAAATGTTTTGACTCAACTTTCATCTTAGAACATTTACATATCAGTAAATCAAAAGTGTTATCACTAATAATTAGATTTCATATATTTTATTCTTTAAATTATGACAAACAAGTAATAAATGTAATCCTTAAACCCTGAATGCTTTGTTCTCTGAGATAAGAACTTTCTCAAAAGCAAATGAGTGCACAAATTTTCATGGGGTTCTTGCCTTTCCGAAAGTTGATTCAAAAATTAGTGTGTAAAGTTCCTGCTATTAAGTATAATCATTTTTACTTGTGAATATGAGTAGGAAAGATTACAAGCTGTCAAGAAGTTCCAGAGCTTTTGCCCATGACAGAATGATGGGTCCACATGCTGTATTTAAAACCCAGCTGAATGTATAAAAATAGTATTTAACTTTCATAGTCATTATGAGCTGAAGCAATTTATTGAACCCTTCAATCAGGAAAGGAAACAAAAGATGGGAAATGGGTGAATGACTCATTTCTTCATGTGTTGTCTACATAGTGCTATTCTGATAATTGGATGATCTGAAGTTTAAATGAAATTGCGTTAATGCATTTTAGAGAGGAGACAAGCACAAAATATTTCAAAAACAAAAACAAAATACTGTAAAAAGCAGAAAGAATCCAAGGAAAGGATGTCTTGTAATTAAAAATGCACGAAGATTGTGCATGAAATGCAGAAGAATAAAATCAACTTTAAATAAAATGAAAACTAAAAAGCCAGGAAGAAAAGCCTTCCTTATACCTAAAAACCCAACTTGAAATCTTGTATCTATTCACTGTTCTAAAACGGTTTGTTTTAGAATTAATATTAAAAGTAAATATTTAATTCCTTTTTAAATATATTTGAAAGAATAGCAATCTCAGGAATATCTGTAGGCTGTACTTTAAATAATTGACTTGATCATATTTCATATGAAGTAATTTGAAGATGACTCACCCAACTCCCAGTGACAAAGAAATATGTGTATTTTTGCTTCTTGTGAAACGCTCATTGGTACCTTCAAATACCACTTGTTCAAGCAATTTCATCCCATGACTCTCAGAACAAAAGAAAATTCTGTCATAGGGGAACACTGGCCAAAACTCCAAATTACTGTGAAAGATTTTCAGTTCTACCTCATTTTGTACTTCATAATTATGCAAAACGAATGCAATGGTGGATTTTTTTTTTTTGAGTAAGAAGATAAACGGATATTGGAAGCTAAATGCTAATTTATTTTATTCTCAACTCACGCTAAGACATGACACCACATTCCCTTCCCTTTGTTCTTCAAATGCTGTCCCTTAAGGGCAGCAGCAACTTATAATATACCCACTGTGTAGCAATGACAAATATGATGCTTTTATTTTTTTAAGGCATTAAAGTACATTTCATTCCTACCAAATTGTCTGTAAAATAATGCCCCTGACCTTCTTTGAGGAGGGGAGTTATGCTTCTAAAGATGAGGAGTACACTTTCATCAGGACCTCTCAACACACCCTGAAATTGTGTACCATGAATGACAAGTAAAAATCTTTGCTGATATATTTTTCATTACAGATCCTTCCTTTCTTCTAACCTTACATTACTATTTGGTAATATATTTTGTGGTGTACTAGGAATATTCCTTTGAAAAAGGGCTTTATTTTATTTTAATGAGTTTTCATTCAGTAATAATTAAATGGGGTGACACAAGTAAGTGAGGATTTGTTTCTGTTATAAAACTAAGTCTTACTGCACAAAATCAACTCAACTGAGTCATGAGCAGATAAATGACATCAGATTAATTTGTGCTAGCAATACTGAACAATGGGAAAGTATAGTACCAATTCCCAGGAAATTTTCACACAGACATGGAATTTCCATGAAAACCAAGAGTAAAAGAGGTACTTGGCATATAGTAATGGGAGTATTTCTGTCTGTGTGATGCAGCCAATATAACAATGATTGATGGTCTTAAAATTATTGTTCCAATCATTTTCACTTTGCTCCGCCCATCACTGATCTGATTTCAAAGTCAATGCATGCACACACACATATGCTTACATATATTCACATTTTTATATATGTATAAGCACACATTAAGTTGAAATGTTTTAAAATTATTTTATTTGAAAATATCATCACCTCTAAGTCACTGAAAATGCCAAAATTTTTGTTTAGCAAAGCCTGCTCTAAACAACTTCTGATGTATCTTCCCATTTTGTTACTTTGGTGATCAATACATAAAACTCTTTATGACTATGAAAAGGAAATTTTCTAATTAGTACCCATGGAATTGTCTAGATTTAGTAGATTCAAACATTAGCCTCAGTGAAGAGTTAATTTCAGAATTAAGTTGGATGTGATTATTTAATTATATCATATATAAAATGACTCTAATTAAATTCCTTCATAAAACATATTTGGTATAATGAGCTAAGACAAAATTTATCAAGGCAGTAGACTGAATCTTTGGCAACCAAACAAATACCATGACATGATATTTCCAGCACAAGACATAGCAATATCAATTTGGAAATACTGGAACACACTGAAGTATTATAAATCATCATGACCAGTTTATTACACAGCGGAAGTGAGGAATAATGATCTGTTATAGCTTCTCCTTCCCATCTCTGGAGAGCACAAGCTGAAGCTATTTTTAAGTGGTTCAATGCACTTAAAAATTGCTAACCTAGCATTGCTAACTTGGTGTCTCTAAAGAAAGTCAAAGAAAAGGTTCCAATTAATTTTTAAATAGGAGGAAATATAAGTAGTATATTTAAAGCCTATAATCTACAAATGTTTGAACAGGCTTCTAATCAAATATGGAGAATCTATATTTATGGGGAGTACTACGTGCCAGTTCCTCCCAGTAGCCCTTCATTAAACAAGAGGTCATGCACATTTCTAATTCACTCAGCTTGAAAATGAATCGTAAGATTAAATGGCAATAAACTAAGGTAACTTTCCCACTATGCAGATATATGTTTGATGATTCGAAGAACAGGTGCACTTGCCACTGCCTAATGAGAAAGTCGCCTTTCTCCCTGACAAGAAAAGCATCTGTAAAAGGTTTCCGATTCCCAAAAGTATATTTCTAGATTTACATGTTCTTCTATTCTGAACTGCCATTGGGAATCTCTTGGCTAACATTAGGAACAAACTGAAAAGGAAACACATTCTGAATTTTTTTCAATGTATTACATAAAAGAATAAAATGGAAGGAAAATTATCAAAATGTGGTCTCTTACCCACTGGAAAAAACATTCAATCTCATCACTGAGTAAATTGTTAATTCTTAGAGTTCTATAGGCTCTGTATTTTCTAATAGCTCACTGAAAAATACGCCACTTAAAGCAGATTTTTGGTTTTGGTGTTGATGGTTAGACAAACAATAATTGTTCCCCCTAAGTTTTCTTTAGATACTGGCCAAATTATGCCAAAATTAAGTTATGATGAATATAAATGGTGAAGCATTTTTTAGTCTGGATTTTCTCAGTTCAGATCCTCACATGAAAGCAGAAAATTAATGCAGGGACTGTTTAGAGTATTTGAAAAGGCTTTATATGCCCATCTTTATTCATATATAATCACTAACTTCTATATAGTTCAGGTTTACATTATTGGAGCTAATCCAAATATACAAAGAGCTGTGCATTTAATCTTCTCTACTTGAGTGCATTCAGATTAAAGGATGTTTCTCCTGTCCCCACCATCTACACTAATAAAGTATTTATACAACAGCAAGAATTGAAATGGGACCACGTTTTGTGTATTTGTAACCCTTTCAGCACATAACACAATTATACTGTCTTTAATAAGCTTTGAGAGGTTTTTTTTTTTTTTTACTGCATACAACTATATGACATGGAGTAATGTTGTGACTAACATAAGTAATTTCTTATGACTAAATTGGAGTTTATTTCAAAGAGATAATATTCTTATTCATTCTATTGAAATAGAAGTTACTTTGGGCTCTTTTATTTGGTTTATTTATCCAGATATCTAACATATGTTTTATTTTCTTTGGTTTGAGTGTTTTTGGAGGGGGGTCGGAGGTGGTGATAGCCCATTGACTAAATCTTTTGCTTCATAGAATATTTTGTGTTACAAAACCTAGAGAAACTCTTATTTGCAGAGCATGCACAGACAATTTAGGCAACCAAAATTAGTTTTTAAAAAGTATGTATGAATGATATGAAACTTCCCAGATAATTGTACATTCTCATTTTCTTTTTGACTATATAATATACACTTTAACATGTTCCCAATACAGCTGTTACAGTTAAGACATGCCCATGAATCTACAAAGGAAAGGACAAAAAGAAATTAAAATAGAAATTGAGCCTATTTGCCTATAAAATGAATTATTTAAAAGGAGCCCAACAATGGAAACACACACACACACACACACACACACCCTTATTTTCAAAAGGATCTATATCTATATATCTTTATAAATGTAGGAAACACTGGCCTTGGTGACATCATAGAACATGAGACCCTCATTGCTGCCTTAAGGCATTTCCTATCGCTGGTACCACCCAGGATCACTCTTCCTCCAAATCTTTCCCCAGCTGGTTTTCTTAGTTCATTCAGAGCTCAGCTCAACTATCAAGTTCTCATCCATGTCCTTTTCTGCTCACCCCAACCGTCCTCCTCCTCCTTCAAATACCACCTGCCCCCCCACAAATCGTCACACTCAATCCTCTCTTCCCTTATCTTCGCTTCATTGCATTTAGGATTTCCAAAAGATCATCCCTTCTGTTTGTTTCTGCTGCTGGAATGTAAGAGCTCCGTGAGAGCAGGTTTATCTCCTGTTTGCTGCATGTGACCCACACCTGGCACATCTGGCAGAGAGCAGGTGCATTATAAACACTTATTTTAAAAATGAAACATTTGAGAGAGCTAATCCCAAATGACTTGCCCAGTAGATTCTCTAATCTTTCCTAATAAAACATCTTGATTGGAATCTTTCCCATCTTAATGGGAAAGTACCTCACCTTGAACACCCCTAAGCTTACCCATTAACACACACCTCCTAAGCACAAACCTTGGATTCCAGGCCTTTTACCATCTCTCCTTTGAATTCCTCACTTACTGCCTCACTAACAATCAAACTTTCAATGACCTATCAAGTCCTCATGTTTATTTACCCAACTAAATGCTTCTTAAATTGGCTAATATTGTCTCCCCATTCATTCTCCTTACTGGGATCTATCTTCTACTTTGAAACACCAAAATCTTAGCCTGTCTACTCCAAATTAAATTTTACTCAGAGTTTTGAAGAGTGAACATTTTTAACTGGAGGTTTTTGCATTGAGTGGTTAAGATTTTATTTAATCAGCTTTTAATGGAAACACCAATTCTGGTGGAGGAGGTTATATTTTCTATAGTTGCTCATTGATTGAGATATTGGGATTAGAAATGTCAAACTAATAATATTTCTTAATAAACTTTACTGTCTTCCCACATAATCTTATTTATTTATAGTTCAACATTTTATGCATTACCACACCGTGGTATAATTGAAAGAAATCTCCTACCAGAATTAATGTAGTCAACTTTGTAAACCTTATTTTCTCCCCTATAATTTGAGGGAAAATATCTAACTAATAGGATTATTGCGGTAACTAAAACTAAAGTAATACACATAATCAGCCTAGCCCAATACCTGGCATGAAGTAGGAGGTATGGGGTATTCAATAATTTTCTCTAGATTTTGCTGCAATAATAGCCCCCAAATTTCACTGACATACAAGAACAAATATTTATTTCTTGCTCAGGTTACATGTTGGCTGCAACTCTTCTGCACGTATTTTTCTCATTCTGTCCAACGGAATGGCCACTATCTGTGACATGCTGTTCTTACGGCAGAGGGGGGAAAACACAGGAGGGCTTTCAAAGCTTCTCCTTAGAACTGTACATCCCACACACTTTTTGTTGGCCAAGACAACTCACATAACTAAGTTTGTTGTCCATCCAGTGGGAATATATCTTTCCCCATGTCCCCACCCCATACAGCAATATAAGTCACATGGCAACACACATGGAAAGAAGAATTGGGCACAGTAATAAAATCTACCACACCATCCCGCCCCCTTCGATTAATCAGCGACATGGATTAATAACATTTCACAATCGCTCCCTCACCGGCCAAGTAGATATGAAAACAGGAAACTCTGTCCGAAAGTAGATACTTTCATTATGAATGTGCCTTAAGTGGCTTACAAGAACTCAAACAGTAGTCAGATCAGTGATCTACCTTGAAGTTCAAGACCCAGCAGGCTCTCCCACCATACTCTGATATTCATGTACTCTTTGAAATACAAATTTGAAAGTTAACGATTCTTCTGAGCTCTTCAGCCAGTACCAGGAAAGTTCATTATCCAGCGGTACTCCCCTGTTCCTGGGCCAGCAGTATCAGCATCAACTGGGAACTTGTTAGAAATGAAAGATTTCAGGCTCCACCCCAGACCTGCTGAATCTGAAACTCCAGGTAATTCTGATGTACATTAAGGCTTGAGAACTACTGCTTTGTCATTAACAGCAATTATCAGATGTAAAAACAATATTACCAGGTGACACTAAACTGAAGGCTGAATTTAGTCTGTGACTCAGAAGTTGCCCTTTTCTAAATCAATATTTTAGAAGAGCAGCATTTTTACTTCCAAACTTGAAAACCTGACAGTCTGTTTTAAGAAAAACTAAGCTCAAGGAAGAAAATAATGCATTTTCCTCCCAAAATTATTTTTCAGTGGAGATAAAAGCCGTATAAATAGATCCATATCATTGTGTATACCATCCATAGAACCCATATGATTATGTATAGTGTGTATTATTTTTTATTGTTGAGTATTATTTCATTTTATGAATTACCACCATTTACTCACCCATAAGTATTTTTTGCAGATATTTATTTTGGATTAACACCTAAGTGGCATAGAGTTACTTTTTCCAAATTAGGTGTTCCATTTTATACTCCTAACAGCAATGTATGAGAGTTCCAGGCTTTACATCCTCACCAACATCTGGTGTTTTTAGCCTCTTCAGTTCCATCTATCCTATTGGTTGTACAGGGGTAACTCACTGGGGTTTTCATTAACATTTCCCTGATAATGATGTTGAATACTTTTCCATATGGTTATGCCAAGCATATGTCTTCTTTTGTGAAGTCTCATCAGGTCTTTTTACTATATAATTGAGTTGTTTATCTTTATTACTGAGCAATAAAAGATGCTTATACATTTTAAATACAAATAAGTTACTGTCAGACATATGTATTGAGAATATGTTATCCTATGTGTGATTTTCTTTTTCTTTTTATTAATAGTGCCTTTTGGTAACTAGAAGTTTATTATTTTTATTATGAGGCAGTTCAATTTATCAATATTTATTTTATGGTTTTTGTTCTTGCATCCCCTATAAAAATCTCAGCCTAACCCAAGGTCACTAAAATACCGTCTCATGTTTTCTTCTAGAAACTGGCTGTTTTAGCTTTTACATTTGATTATGTATGGTGTCCAATGATTCTTTTTCATACATTTATTCCATTGTTCCAGCACCATTTGTTGAAAGCTTTCCTTTCCTCATTGGCTCACCTTGATGGCCAGCTGTATCTATGCTGTAATTAGTTACTTTGACATCTCTTAGCACTCTTGCAATATTTCAGTGTGACCTAGGATAGTATGATGTGTGTGATAAATGTTTGCAATTTTCTCCTGCAGTTTCTCTTTGTGGGTGTCTGAAAAGATATTTAACAACCTCATTAAATGATTTTCATCATTGAAAGAATTATAAGATATATATATATATATATATACTTAACTTCTACGTATTAGTTTTACCTAACAAGAAAAAACATTGGGCAACTCCACATCTCTATTTCTTTTCATTTGTAAAGAAACCCTAACTAAATATAAAATCATAGTAAATTGGCCTAAAGTGAAAATGAGTACTAGTGGATAATTACAGCAATCAAAGGATTTCTCTTGATATTTACAGATTATATAATGATATATGTTTAGCCATTTGTGGTCAAATATAATTTCATGAAACACAGGCTCTGTGAGATGTTTTGTGGAGAGAAAAGTTCTAGGATCAACTAAAATTTTAGGAGATATTGGGTTGGAGAGAGTTGAGGAGTGTCCTTAACTGTGGGATGCATCAGTGCCTTTAGCAAAGTCATGGTCATTGTGTATTTCTAAAGAGGACAGAGTAATCCACAGAGGGACAATAAGAATAACTCCAGAACAAGCATAGCGACAGTCAAATTCAGAAAAACACATGCTTCTAAAAACTTCTTTAGCCCTACAAGATTTTTTTTCTTTGTTGATTGCAATAAGAGATATAGCTTCAATTTTTTTAAAAAAGCCATGCAGGAGAGCTAAGATAAAAGGCAGCTGGGTGAGAATGGGAGAAGAACACAGAAAGGCAAGCACATTTGTAACACTAAAGTCTCTAATGAAAACAATAAAGGGCAATACTTGCAAGGGGGGATCAGTTTAATCAGTGGTTCGGAATAGAAACTTGACAATATTTCCAAAAATGCCTAGGAAATGAATAAAGACAAAATTACTAGAAGATGATGCTGGCTGTAGGACTACCCAACCTAAGAATCATGGGTCTTCCTAGGAAGAATCAAGTACAACGGTACAGAAGCGATATTGAAGAAATCATTGACAAAGGCATTTTGACCCCAAAATCAGATCTCAGATTGAAGCTACAAACGATTCACCATGCTCCATGGAAAGAGCAATTGAAAGAGATTCACTTAATGATAGAATTTAAATATACAGATGCGAAATAAATGTAGATCACCTACAAAGGAGCAGATTTATTATAATTAAAATATCAGAAGGAAATGGAACATTTAGAGATAAAATGTTATCACTCAAGGTAATGATTTCTAAAGGGAACTTGATGTTTAGGTTTGGGGGCAATAGAAAAATAATCTTAGATATTCAAGGTTTTGAGAAATAAACTACCCAAAGAAAATTCTTTGGGACTTCCCTGGTGGCGCAGTGGTTAAGAATCCGCCTGCCAATACAGGGGACACAGGTTAGAGCCCTGGTCCGGGAAGATCCCACATGCCGCGGAGCAACTAAGCCTGTGTGCCACAACTACTGAGCCTGCGCTCTGGAGCCCATGAGCCACAACTACTGAAGCTTGCGTGCCTGGAGCCCATGCTCTGCAACAAGAGAAGCCACCGCAATGAGGAGCCCGCGCACCACAACGAGGAGTAGCCCCCGCTGGGTGCAACTAGAGAAAGCCTGCACATGGCAGCGAAGACCCAACACAGCCAAAAATAAATAATAAATAAATTTTTTAAAAAAAGAAGAAAATTATTTAAGAAGTTACTTCAAAGAGAATAACAGAAATGTGAATAAAAGTTATCAAAAATATAGGAGAAGGGGAAAATGGGACTGGTTATAAGCACTGTAATCATTACTTATAATAGTTAGATTTAATGACCATTACAGCTCAGTGAAAATGTCAAAAATAGTGCTTGAGCTTGGTGCTTTGTGACCACCTAGAGGGGTGGGATAGGGAGGGTGGGAGGGAGACACAAGAGGGAGGGGATATGGGGATATATGTATACGTATAGCTGACTCACTTTGTTATACAGCAGCAACTAACACAACAATGTAAAGCAATTATACTCCAATAAAGATGTTAAAAAAAATAGTGCTTGAAACAGAAGCACTATGAAATAGTCGTAATTTAATTGTATTTAATGAGTTCTAAAATCCAAAGTTATAATAATAATTTCCTGTGAGTAAAGGTGAGAGGAAAATAAAATGAAATTAAATCTTTCATTTTCAATAGATGGTGGGCACATGATACCATTTACTTGGAGACCTTGATAATTGCAAAAATTTATACTATGTTTTAAAAATAATATAAGGTAACCATTCAGAGACATAAAATCAGATATATTTGCAAAGCACTGGAGATTCAAACTTATATAATGTGTTTCACGCCAGCATTGAAACAAAACTCAGAAAATAAAAA
The DNA here is from genome assembly GCF_949987535.1 of Balaenoptera acutorostrata. Taxonomy (NCBI): domain Eukaryota; kingdom Metazoa; phylum Chordata; class Mammalia; order Artiodactyla; family Balaenopteridae; genus Balaenoptera; species Balaenoptera acutorostrata. The sequence continues at coordinate 9,442,124 of NC_080081.1, forward strand.
ATGGCATGAAAAAAGGATAAAACAAGTGGGCAGGAATACAATCAAATATATCAGGATAATAAATGCAAATAGTTTAATCGCCACCCTCTTAAAAGATTCCGAGATTACATAAGAGACAAACAAAATCAAATATCCAAATATGTGATACTCACAAAAGACAAATCTGACTCAGAAGAATGAAGAAGAAGAAAAATGAAAGGGTTGGCAAAGATTTATCAAGCATGTAGAAAGAACAGATAGTAACATAAATTTCAGATCTAGCAGAATTTAAAGTAAAAGAACTAAACAAACAAGGTTATATGATTTTGTTCTTTTATAATTTGAATGTTAAGGAATACATGAAGTTGTGAATTTTTTTGTTCACATCATGCTTCATCAATACATATGACATAAAAACTGCTAGAAATAAAATGAGAAATTGATTATTGTTATGGAAAATTTAGTACACTCTTTTCCATCTTGGATAGATTAAATCTAAACAGGATCGTATAGGATCTGAACAAAATCATCAATAGGGCTAATTTATTAAATATGACAACTTTCTTTAAACTATCCATAGAACATTTACCAAAATTGGTTATATACATCATATACCAGATCCCATAAAAATCGTTAAAATATTCCAAACATGGTTTCTCTAAGCTATGTGATCATAATGCCATAAAGCTAGAAAGAAATAACCCCCCAAAAAAAGGTAAATGAAAGAGAAATTCTACAACTCAGACTACACTTTGAGAAGCAGTGAACATGAAAGTAAACCATAAAACCTATCACAGAAATTAGTGAAACAGAAAACTCCACAATTAATCCTCATTTAATCCTAACAAGAGTTTTACCTTTACTTGCAGACAAGATAAAGGAGAATCAGAAAGGTTAAGTGACCTCTGCTAAACGACAGCCTGAAAGTGGCCAAACCAGGACTTCAACTCAGATCTTGTCTACTATTCCAGGTAAATTTTCAAGATACCCCATTGGCTCCCTATTGAGTAAACTAAGATCATAATTGGAAAGCATTTAATTAGCCAATCCCTTGATTCTAAGACTTTTCTTTAAAAGTTTTCTGAAATTAGGATGAATCTTGAAATGATTTCTTTTGAAAGTGATGTACTTTCATTGCCTGAGAAAAGGCAAATTAACATCAATAGAAAATATCTGATTAGCTTTCCTCCACAATTGAATTAACTTTAATAAGAATGTGTGCGGCTGGATTTTAATTTAAATTCAAATCCTTCATTTGTATTTTAAAAATCTTTACAAAGCATTGAAATGCAAGAAAGCTATTGTGCAAGTGGAAAAACTGCCACAAGCAAAGCAAAAATCAATGCAGTTAAAGGCAGTAGAAATTGCCGGGTTTCCTGGAGTAGATGGTACTTTTAAAAACTAGGTGATTTGCTGTCCAGGAGAAACTAACACTGTAAATCAACTATACTCCAATAAAAATTAATTAAAAAAAAAAAAACTAGGTGAGAGAGATGGGACTGATTCTTCAAAAGGACCATCACTCAAGTACTAACACCAGTCAGTGACTAACTTTTAAGGTCAGCTCCTTGTCTTGGAGAAAGCTGTTATTCACTTACAATCACTTTTTTAAAAAATTGAAATGCCCACAAAATTCTGTTATTCTTTTTTGCACCATGAAACTAGAGTGTCATTTTCAAAATGCTTAAAAGATCAAGGATTATAGGAAAGGCTATAAAAATGTATGGGTTATAATGATACATCTTTTAAAATAGCAAAAAAGTTATGAAGAATTTGTAGGCACTATTTAGGAAGAAGGCTTAGATTTGTTGTGGATAATAAAATTGATAAATATTTGTTAATTTTAATTTTTTTAATGTGTACATTTTATATAACATTTCTACTCCCCAAACCATTATTTACATACTGCCAGTCATTGGTCTGCTTCATCACTGAATGTCTTAAGTCTAGAAAATAGGTTATGCTAGGCATATCAGGATGTAAGCACCTCTTCTGGACCACCACTGTCCCTTTTTAGACAACTATCAACAGCAAGGAAATTGATATTCATCTTTTTCTACCTGTTTCTGAAGTTTCAATTTGTGGTTATTTCATTGAACACTCCAACTCAAATTTACTCTATTAGGATGGTGATATTAAAGCTGACAGGAGCTTTAATCATCACAGAGCCTGAAATATCAGTTTCATTTCTACTGACTGTTCAAATAATTAAAGTTAAACAAACATAATATTATGAAAGATGATTAAAATAACTAGGCTTATTTTTCAGGACGTGCACATACAGCCTTTAGTTTCTGATATTTAAATGTTACTTCTAGGGTCTGTGCAAAATACTGAATAGAAATACTACCCCATGATGAAAAACCATTTAAAGTATATTTCCTGGCCTCTCCAATAATTAATGCAATCTTTCAAAATTAAAAAAAAGTGACCTCTTTTTTAAACATTAATTTGTCAAATGCTTAAATATCAACCTTACTTTGTTGCGTGTGGAGAAAGCATTTCAGACTGTAAAGGTTAAGTATATTACTAGCGTATTTAAGTTACAAATTTCAATTTCTTGTACAAATTTACCGTCCAGCTTAGAAGAGGCCAGCACACCTTAGTCAGTAATTTGGTTCCATCAGGTCTAAATGCAGGCCCTCATAATGACCTTACAAATGTGTTTCCAGCGGGAGGGAGGATAGCGCGGAGACATGAAGTAGAAAGATCAAGAATCAAAAGATGTCATGTGGTGCCAGGAGAGGAAATGATTTTAAAAACAGGCTTGGGTACCTCAATACATCTTCCTGAATTTATTATCATTAATTTCTTTTAGAGTTTCATAGGGATACTTCCCAGGGCACTCTTTTGCCCCTTGTCATTGAAACTAGAAGAATCATTTTCCCGCCATGCTCAGAGAAAAGTCTCAGCCTCGAGGCACTGCTATAATCTGTCACAGATTCTCCAAAGCAGGTGTCATCACTCACCCAGACACCCTAAACCCTTCCTCTCCTAAACAGAAGCAAAACAGGTTGGCAGACCTGTAAGAAAGGAACAATGCAGCCCTTATTAATCCTTGTGGTGAATACCAATCACCTGGGGATGGCATTCCAATGTAGATTCTGATTAAGTAGGTCTGGGGTGGGGTCTGGAATCCTGCACTTCTGATGAGCTCCCAGATGGTGTGATGCTGATACTGCTGGCCCAAGGACCACACTTTGAACAGCAAAGGTACAGTGGCTGAGGCCTGGTGAGTCAAAATCCCACCATTTATCTGATATGAGATCTTGCACAAGTCATTCTTCTGAGTGTAATTTCTTCCTGGGTAGAATGAGAATATCCACTGAGTTATTTTTTTTTTAATGTTATACGATTAATGATAAATTTATGTGAAGTCCTTGGCACGGTGTCTAACATATTGTAAATGCTCAATAAAAGTTAACTATTACTATGGTTGGATTTGAATACAGAGTTGGGCCAGATGAGCTCTTTTTTTTCTTGGCTTTGCACAAGATAAAAACCTTTATTTACAAATATTCTATTCCTTTAAATATATATATATATATACACACAGAGAATAGGATTTGGATAAAATATGATAAAATCACAGGAAGCAAAGGCAACTTCTGATAAAATCAAGGAGAAATTGGTGACATCCAGAAAATCAAAACCAGTTATAACAGTTACAAAAGGGTTAGGGCAAATCGATTGCAGGAGAACAAACCACACCAAATTTCTCTTGAACCCTCTACCCAGTATTTTTGACCCATAAGTTAATAGCCAGTTCAGAAATTTCAAGTTATATAGAGTCTTATTTCTACCCACTTCACATAATGGTGAAGTCATTTATTTAATAAATACAAGATCAGAGAAAGTGATTGTCTCCATTCAGAGAATACTGTTATAGAGTTATCTAGCCCTACAGGTAACCCTCGAACCACAGATGAAATGGTATTATCCCCTGAAATCAAATGAAATCTGTCATCTCATGGGTTACTACCCAGCTGAATTTTCATTGTCAAAGCAAAGACGTATTCAGTCTTAACTGGTAGGAATATAACTAATTTAGAATTTTAGAAGGTGCATCATCAAGAATCTACCCGTTTATAACTAAGCGGTTCTTCCAAGTCTGCACCAAGACTGTTTACTGAGTCAGTCTGCACACTGCAGGCTATAGTCACCTTCTGTCACTTTGTGACATCAGTTCTCCATCAGGCACAATGATGATTAAATCTACAACCTTTCATTTGGTAAAACAGGAAAGCTAATCACAAGAGCTGCTATTGTGTCACCGAAAAAAACAACTCCGGCTTTAAAAACTAAGTACACTGCCTCAGCCTCCACATTTATCTATCAGCAGGGGACCGTTATGGGGTGACAACATTCTGTTCCAGAAGCATTCTCTCTGAATAATTACCTGCTTCTTCTCTCTGTGGACTGATGTACCGGCAGCTCTTTTAATCTGGTATATGGCAGGATTCACAGACTGCACCTTATTACTATAAAAAAAGATGCCTTTTCCACACCTTACAAAAATGAGGGTAACTGTTAGCGACGTCGTGAACCGGCTGCAGTTCAGTTCATTTACAGCCTACTGATGGGGAGGGTTTCCCTTCCCTTCCTGAACCACTTATCAACAAAGGGATCTGTGGGTGTCTCCAGCTGGTTGCAGCGACCAGGATTTGAAGGCAGAGGAAATCCTTGATGCAGGGCTCTCCTGCCTGATTCTCAGTAGAGTCACTGATTTAAGAGGAATAAAATGCAGAGCGGCTTCAAGCCACATGTCAGTACTGGACACAAACGCTCATTCTTATCCTTTTGATTTTATTCTTCCTCGGCTTTTGGTCTCAATCCACGACCAACCCCAGGTGAATCTATAATCCTGAGCCCTCCCCACTCTTCTTGCACAGACACTTACTTCGCTTTCTTTTGGAGTGACCGTCTATTTTTAAAATAATTTCAGGTGAACACTGAAAGGCTCAGAGCAGGGAAAATAAAATGCGTGTAGTTATTGGAGCATAGAATATAAATGTTTGCCTAGACTGGAGATGAATTCAGGAAGAAATGGTGTTTGCTTTCATTAAAGCAAAGGTTTTCGCATTTGAACAACAACAGCAACAAGAAACCAGCAGAAACATTTTATGCCAAATGAAATCATTAATAGATCCTTACTAAATAAAACATATATAAGTAAAATTGACCTGGAAGAAGCGAGGGGTAGAGCCAGCCAAAGAGCAACAAATCCAGATTTTTCTCTCTCCAAAGTAACCTTTCCAGGATCCCTCCAGGATATCTCTAGGAGCCCTGGGGGCTCTGGGCCACCCTGTCTGTACACATGACTGCTCTGAATGAACACAAGCCTCCGTATATATTGCTATTTTCAGTAGACCGCAGAGGGGCATGTTTAATCAATCTAATGGGATTTATGAAATTTGTTCCGTTAGTCGTTTTATGCAATGGGGTATTTTGAAATGAGATTTAAAACAGACTCAAAAGGCTAGAGTATATATTCAAAAAAGTAATATTTCATTCCTTTAAAATAGTCTACATTCTTAATTGGTGCAGCCACTATGGAAAACAGTATGGAGGTTCCTCAAAAAACTAAAAATATAATTACCATATGATCCAGTGAAATTTACCTGGAAGAAGCAAGGGGTAGGAGTAGTCAAAGAGCAACAAATTCAGATTTATGTCCACTTCTGTGCGTAAATCTGAACAAAACTCTAATTCAAAAAGATACATGCACCCCTATGTTCATAGCAGCACTTTTTATTATAGCCAAGACATGGAAACAACCTAAATGACCATCAACAGATGAATGGATAAAGAAGATGTGGTATACATATAGAATGAAATACTACTCAGCCATAAAAAAGAGTGAAATAACGTCATTTGCAGCAACACTGATGGACCTAGAGATTATCATTATCATACTAAGTGAAGTAAGTCAGAAAGATAAAGACAAATGCAATATGATATCATTTATATGTGGAATCTAAAATATGACACAAATGAACCTATCTATGAAACAGAAACAGACTCACAGACCTAGAGAACAGACTTGTGGTTGCCAAAGGGGATGGAGTGGGAGATCAGGGTTAGCAGATGTAAGTTATTATACATAGAATGGATAAACAACAAGGTTTTAGTGTATAGCACTGGGAACTATATTCAATATCCTGTGATAAACCATAATGGAAAAGAATATAAAAAAGTATATATATATATGTATAACTGAATCACTTTGCTGTACAGCAGAAATTAACACATTTAAAATCAACTATACTGGGCTTCCCTGGTGGCGCAGTGGTTGAGAGTCTGCCTGCCAATGCGGGGGACACGGGTTCGAGCCCTGGTCTGGGAGGATCCCATATGCCGCGGAGCAACTGGGCCCGTGAGCCACAATTGCTGAGCCTGCGCGTCTGGAGCCTGTGCTCCGCAACAAGAGAGGCCGCGATAATGAGAGGCCCGTGCACCGCGATGAGGAGTGGCCCCCGCTTGCCGCAACTAGGGAAAGCCCTCGCGCAGAAACGAAGACCCAACACAGCCATAAATAATAAATAAATAAATAAATAAATAAATAAATAAATAAATAAAATCAACTATACTTCAATAAAAAATAAAAATAAACTGTTCTACATTCAGACTATTCATTAGACTGCCCTGATGATCTCACCCAACATGAAGGAGAAAGTTCTTATGTTAATTTTCTGTTTTAAAATCTTGCATCTCCCCTTAGATGCATGCAATGTGAAGGTTAAGTGTGATTGCAATGATTTTCTTTACGTCTTTGGAACTACAATGACTCACGGCTGAACTCATTACCTGTCCTCAGATGAAAGTCAACAGGAGACGTAGGTTTTATAATTTTATAGGATCATATTGTCAGGAATCTGTGCAGAACCATACCTGAAGGAGTAACTAAATGCATTTATATGCCTTTTATAAAAAGAATGACATAATGTTTCTCTATGTGGAATGAGAAATAAAATACAACTCTGCATTAGGTATTTGGAAAGAAATAAGAAAAGAATTTCAGTACAAGAAAATATGAGATGATTCAATAAACAAACTTTTTTTTAGAGAAACCAGTAGGTAGTTAACACCCTAGAATAATTTAAGAGGTAATCTCTAAAAATTTCTTACAGATTGTTGACCATATGCTAAATATTAGATCACTATATCATAGGGTCAAGTTAAATTAATAAACAACAGGTTGCATTATTGTATTAATTTTTTAAGTTTTCTTCAAATTTGTGATGAGGTATTTTTAATAGCAAAGATTAAAACACACAAGTTAAATTAATTAAATCCATCTTAATAATGTTAATATCAATGACATAGAAATTACATATTATTAACAAATTAAAATTTTGTTCATCTGTCTGCAAAATGTACATATAATCTACTCTCAATTAGAGAAAAAATCATAAATAATGGAAAATTCCCATATTATTGCTAATTGACTTTAGAATTAAATCACAAGTACAGGAAAATACACACACATACACACACACACCAACCTCATTCTAGATTCAATTTTTCTTTTCCCTTCCAGGTCAGTGCCAGGAATATAGAACTAAACCCATGGGAAGAAGGCCCTGTATTCACTGAAATAAACATTTTCCATTCATGGTTCTCTAACAACTCAGGAACTCATGCTTAGAACGAAGTCTTATTTTTGTTTTTTGCAGATGATTTTTTTAAATTGAAGTATAGTTGATTTACAACGTTTCAGGTGTACAGCAAAGTGATTCAGTTATATGTATAAGAACCAATTCTTTAATTACTTGTACATGATCATTTATTTTAAGGAGAAAACACTGGATTCGTCTGTGCGTTCACTTAGTCATTTATTTCACAATCATTGCACTTTACTCTCAGCCAAGTACTTCTTGATGCTAGAATCTAGAAATACAAAGAAAAACATGGCTACTCAAGGAGACAACAATAAGAGAGACCAATGGAAACAAATAGTTATAGTAAAGTAGTGTAGTTGCAAAAATAAAAGTGTACACAGGGTTAGCTGTAGCACGGAGAAGGATATGATCACAGCTACATGCGAGGTTTGATTTACCCCAACAGATGATGTGTCCATGGATATCCTAGGCAGAGAGAAGGACACACACACAAGAACCTGGACTAGAATAGTACTGATGAAAATAGAAATAACAGAATTTATACTGACAGAGATAGACAGATGTTATTAGCTTTGTAGAGATAAATAATAATTTATTTAATAAATATTTATTATTTATTAAATAATATATATGTATTAACAATACGACCATTATGAGGTCATGAGACTATTAAATGAAATATATCAAGCACCTAGCACAGTGCCCAGCACATAGTAAATACTCATCAAATGTGAACTACTACTACTCATTAAATCTTCAATATAATATTGGATGCACTGCATTAGAAGAAAAATTGAATCATACAGATTTTTGCATATGGGGAAAGGTTAACTCAATCAATACTTAAGCTTCTAGTACATTCCTAGGCTCTGTGCAGGCAAAGGAAACAAAAGAAATAAAAAATATAACCCCTATCTGCTACAGCCGTGTGTGTGTGTGTATACACACACACATACACACCACTATCTTCAATCTAGTAAAACATTTTCTCCCATTTCTTCTTCTTCTGTTACATCTCTTTATCCCCAAGCAGCCCAGGCCTTGACCTGAGGGTGCACATCTTCACTTAAATCTGTGCTGCCTCTGGTTGATTGCCTTGTCTGATCCAGGCTTTGGGGATAATCCACCAAAGTTTTCCACTTCCTGATTTCAATTATCCCCTCAAACCTGAATTTGTCATGACCAACAGTCTTACTCCCTTTTGACGAAGATAAAGGTCTGCTTTTTCCCCCCAGAGAAGTCTTAGAGAGTAAAAGAGTTTTGAAAAAGCTTTCTTTTCGTATTATCTTCGTATCAATGCGTTAAGACTCTGAAAATCTCCAGTCTCCGAAGTCTTGTGAAGAGATGGACAAGAGCATTTTAAAGGGGGAATAAAGGCTCTAGAGTGTGGGAACACTTTTCAATGAGTATGCAAAGCTCGTTTTAGGCTTAGCATCAATCTGGGCTGGATCAACTTCCTTATCTCTTCTTAAGTGAGGGGAAAAAATAGAAGGGCTCTAACTCTGAATTTCCATCACCTAAAATCTAGCTTTTTATGGACTGTGAAACCAAGACTCAAGGTCATGATTATATTTTGCTGGAAGATCTTGATGTCTGTAAGGGGTTCAGGAGCGAACTGGCATCCTGCATGACAAATAAACAAAAACAGAAATACTGAGGCTTCAGGCTATACACTCCCAGATTTTTTAAAATGTATTTGGAAGCTGATAAGTGAGAAACAGTTCCAATACCACGCACACCCAGGGAGTGGAAAGATTCCTGGGCTGGAAGCATCTACTTGTAGAGAACTATCTAAACAGATACTTTCCTGTTAATAGTTCAGAAGAATATTTACGATATTAACATCATGAAACAGCTGTCAGGCCACAAAGATGTCAACAGTCCCTTGGGAAGCATCACCAACAGTTACAGGTGGCCTTCATCTTTTATAGTGATATCAAGAAGGGCTGAAGCCACAGCAAATGTTCTGCATTTGCAAATGATTTGCTTATTATTCTTTTGGAGAGGAAAGCATAGAAAGTCAATGACAGGACGTAGAAACCCACTATTCCCTACTTTGGGTACAAGCCCCAAATATGTAGGGGTCCCTTCTACCGTGCTGGGGAGGACCCTAGTAATAGGTGACATACAGTTTTGAAAATTTCCAAAAAATAAGACATTTTCCCTGAATTAAGACCACGCTTTCTTTCTATTCCAACTTCCACTCAACCACACTTCCCCTCTTGTCAGGTGGCACTTTGGGGATTCAGTCAGACCGAAGTTGAATCAAGGATACATCGACTTTGGGATTAGTGGGGTAGAGTCATTTCCATGGCTTTTCAGGGTGTAGGAATGGTTTCTAGGAATACTAGGATTAGTATTGGGTCATGACAATGTAAGGCCAGAGATCAAGTCATAACAGTGATGCACTCCATAATGCCCAGCCCACATTTGGCAACTTCCACACTAGGGAAGTTGAGAAGAAACAAGTTTTGATGTATATAGAGTCATTTACAGACGATGCACAAAGTTATAATTCTATCATATTCCGGACTTTGTAATGTTTGTGGTATTTGTCTGCTTTAAAAAAGAAGTATGTTGATTTCCCTTTTCATCCTAAATAAAAATTCACCTTACTAATTCTGTTCTTGTAATTTTGAATTCATTTTATTAAAAAAGACTCCCAAAATGTAGGCCCTACAAAACTTGGATCTACTTACTTTAGATAATGATGTATGCCCAGAATTACAATATAGAAATAGGAAAAAAATTCAGACCATAATATTAAAATCGTATAATTGTGGTTCATGGGCCATTTAAGTAGAATAATGGATTAAATGATGAAATAAAGATGAATATTATGCTTGGCCAAAAGATCTTACTTAATACAATATATAGCCATTAAAAACAATATATCCAGACTATATTACAGCATGGAATAAACTGTAAAATCTCATATAATTGCAAAAAGAAAGATATAAAGTTGTGTTTAAAAACTAGCTTCCATTATTTTAAAATGATGCAAGAGGAAAGTCAATGAGGAAATTATACTTTAGCTAAGCTTTTTATGTTTATGCTGGTAGATGAAATACTAGCAGTAAAAGAAATACCTTTTTAACATTAGTTTTTTTCAGATTGTCTGTAGGAAGTCTAAAAAATTCACGGGAATACATAATTCACTCAGAAAAAAATTCTGATTTATATTCTAGTACCTAGGCCGAAGAATATTTCCATAGATCACTTTACTATCTAGATCACTAGTGATCCACAGATCACTGTTTTCTATCACTGCTATAACAAAATACCACAAACTTTGTGGCTAAAAGCAACACAAAATGTATAACCTTATAGTTCTGGAGATCAGAAGTCTAAATGGATTTCACTAGACTAAAATAAAGGTGTCAACAGATTTGTGTCCTTCTGGCCCTAAAGGCAAATATTCCCTTGTATTTGCAAATTTCTGGAGGCCAACCACATTCCTTGGCTCTTGGTCCCATCCCTGCATCTTCAAAGTCAGCAACAGAAGGTTAAGTTCCCATGTCACATCCCTCTGACTATGACTCCTCTTCTGTCTCCTCTTCCCCTTGTAAGAACCCTTGTGATTACACTGGGCCAATGCAGATAATCCACTATAATCTCCTGATTAGCAATCTTAATTCCATGTGCAACTTTTTCCCCTTTCCCACATAATCTAACATAATCACAGGTTCTAGGGATCAGGACATGAATGTCTCTGGGGGAGCATTACTCTGCCTACCACAATCATTAATGAATTGCCTAATCATGGCGTGCTGTCCTTAGGTTATGAATCTGAAAAATATGCTATATATCATCCTTGCTACACCAAGAAGGCTCTACATGTAATCAAAGATTCTCGAGACCAATACCAACCTGAAATGCAGTTGTAGCCAGTAAACATTGTTTTCTTGGCTCAGAAGGGCTCTTTGAAGTCTTAAAATCTTACATCTTACCACCCCAGCACTGCCCCCAAGTTGAACCAAGTTTAATACTCCATCAACCCCTTCTTTGGAAATATGAACTGGCTCAAAATTGATCATGGTTCCAAGCTAAGGTAATCCGCCAGTTATTTTTGTTTCTCCCTTGAACTGACAAGGCAAAGTCTCTTATTTTCCTCGGTCGGGGCACAGTAAAAATACAATCCTAGGTGATGCTAAAACCCATGACCCTCCTGCACGGAGAAAAATTCATCTGCAGTAGGCAAGATTAAGACCAAAATTCTGACAGAAGCAGAAATGTGTGTGCTGGGGGCAGTTGAGTGTGGACATGTGCCTACACACACACACACGTGTGTGTGTGTGTGAGGGAGAGAGAAAAGAGAGAAGGAGAGGGAAATCCCTTTTCCACTCCTCCTAAAGGTCATCTTTACCCCTGTCTTTCTCGGTTAGGTAAGCACATAACTCATTTGTTTGTTTCTGGTTGAACTGGGATTCTGCCATTTGCATCCAAATGACTCAATTAAAATAGATGTTGTATAATATTGTTATATCCTCAGCACTGTAATTAATGACAAGGGAATTAAAAACATAATCAAGAAAGCTAGACTTCTTTCAGGACATAAAAACCAAACAACTCTTAATATGTCCACAACTGGGGATCTCTCTTAAATGTGATCTGGCAGCGGTAATGCTCCACCTTTTTGTTACTGAGAGTCTCTGATCTACAGTAAGCATCAACCATGGTCTCGTGAACGCTTTCCAATGTATTGCCTACATTGAACAGATAATAGTCAATATTCTCATTATGCATCATTTCTCTCAGTGAAGCCAGTTTATACATAGAAATAAAGCCCTTGGATTCAACCAGAATCTAGAAGCAACATCAAAGTTAAAATAACAGCTACCCAAATTATTCCATTAAAGTAAATATTAGGGAGATCCTCCTTGTCATTTTATATTGTCAATGTAATTAATTGCATCGAATAAAGAAATGAATACATGAATGGAGATATGATGAACAAACAGTTACAAGCCCGGGAGGTAGCGCCTGGATCATTCAAGATTAATAATCACAGAAGTTACTGCTGCTCCAAGACCTGGTTTTCTATCTACTCTACTGTTTCCTCAGGTTGCATGCTCTGTCACACTGCTTGAAATTTTCTTTGATAATTTATCCCTATCCCTCATATTTCTAAGACTCATACAGATATTAACTAGCCAAAGTTAAAACAGTAATAATATGACTGAATGTTGATTAGAAAGAAGTTTATAGACTGGCTAAATCTTAGTTTGGAGCCATGGAGGTATTGCAAAACACCGATTGTATTTCTGTATTATATTTTTATATATGGTAATAAAATTCCGAATAGAACTTGATTAGCATACAAATTAAATTTCCTTCTGTTCTTGTTCCTATACTCCTGTTATTTCTAGAATGGCAGGTTATACTCTTAGAGCATTCTGGACAGCAACATTTATTAATCAGAATGGACACCTGTCATGAGTAGAGACTAAAACCCAGAGCATTATAGAAGAAATGTCATTCTGTTCTGAGGGAAAAACAGGAACTTAATTTTTATTCTCTGCTTGAAATTTCATCTGTGTTTCCAATTATCCTAATAAGAAACTTCAGTGACAAATTCTCATGACTTAGAATAAAATGGTTTTGGGTTTGGTCCATCTTTTCGTTCCAAACTTGAATCTTGTGAACACATTTTTTCTTAAAAAGCCAAGACAACCTACTGAATGGGAGAAAATATCAATATTTGCAAATGATATGACCGATAAGGGGTTAATACCCCACATATATAAACAGCTCATACAACTCAACATCAAAAAACAAACAAACCAATTAAAAAATGGACAGAAAACCTGAGTAGACATTTTTCCAAAGAGGAAATGCAGATGGCCAACAGGCAGAGGAAAAGATGCACCACATCATTAATCATCAGAGAAATACAAATTAAAACCACAATGAGATATCACCTCACACCTGGTAGAATGGCTATCATCAAAAAGACCACAAATAACAAATGTTAGCAAAGATGCTAAGAAAAGGGAACCCTCATACACTTTTGGTGGGAATGTCAATTTGTACAGCCACTATGGAAAACAGTATGGAGGTTTCTCAAAAAATTAAAAATAGAGCTACCATATGATCCAGCAATTCCACTCCTGGGTACTTATCCCCCCCAAAAAACCTAAAACACTAATTCAAAAAGATACATGCACCCCAATGTTCATAGCAGCATTATTTACAATTGCCAAAATATGGAAGCAACCTAAGAGTCCATCAACAGATGAGTGGATAAAGAAGATGTGGGGGGTGTATGTGTATATATACACACACACACCCATATATAAGCACACACACACCCATATGTATGCACACACACACCCATATATATGCACACACACACCCATATATATGCACACACCCACCCATATGTATGCACACACACACCCATATATATGCACACACACAGCCATATGTATGCACACACACACCCATATATATGCACACACACCCATATGTATGCACACACACATCCATATATATGCACACACACCCATATATATGCACACACACACCCATATATATATATACACACACACACCCATATATATACACACACACACCCATATATAGGCACACACACACCCATATGTAGGCACACACACAACCATATATAGGCACACACACACACCCATATGTATGCACACACACACCCATATATATGCACACACACACACCCATATATATGCACACACACACCCATATGTATACACATCCCCCATATGTATACACACACACACCCAAATATATGCACACACACCCATATATATGCACACACACCCATATATATACACACACACACTCATGTATGCACACACACCCATATATATGCACACACACACCCATATGTATATATACACACACACACACCCATATATATACACACACACACCCATATATAGGCACACACACACCCATATGTAGGCACACACACAACCATATATAGGCACACACACACACCCATATGTATGCACACACACACCCATATATATATACACACACACACCCATATGTAGGCACACACACAACCATATATAGGCACACACACACACCCATATGTATGCACACACACACCCATATATATGCACACACACACACCCATATATATGCACACACACACCCATATATATATACACACACACACCCATATGTATGCACACACACACCCATATATATATACACACACACACCCATATGTAGGCACACACACAACCATATATAGGCACACACACACACCCATATATATGCACACACACACACCCATATGTATACACATCCCCCATATGTATACACACACACACCCAAATATATGCACACACACCCATATATATGCACACACACCCATATATATACACACACACACTCATGTATGCACACACACCCATATATATGCACACACACACCCATATGTATATATACACACACACACACCCATATATATACACACACACACCCATATATAGGCACACACACACCCATATGTAGGCACACACACAACCATATATAGGCACACACACACACCCATATGTATGCACACACACACCCATATATATATACACACACACACCCATATGTAGGCACACACACAACCATATATAGGCACACACACACACCCATATGTATGCACACACACACCCATATATATGCACACACACACACCCATATATATGCACACACACACCCATATATATATACACACACACCCACATGTATGCACACACACACCCATATATATATACACACACACACCCATATGTATGCACACACACAACCATATATATATACACACACACACCCATATGTATGCACACACACACCCATATATATATACACACACACCCATATGTATGCACACACACACCCATATATATATACACACACACACCCATATGTAGGCACACACACACCCATATATATATACACACACACACCCATATGTATGCACACACACACCCATATATATATACACACACACACCCATATATATATACACACACACACCCATATGTAGGCACACACACACCCATATATATATACACACACACACCCATATGTATGCACACACACACCCATATATATATACACACACACACCCATATGTATGCACACACACACCCATATATATGCACACACACACCCATATATATATACACACACACACCCATATGTATGCACACACACACCCATATATATATACACACACACACCCATATGTAGGCACACACACACCCATATATATATACACACACACACCCATATGTATGCACACACACACCCATATATATATACACACACACACCCATATATATATACACACACACACCCATATGTAGGCACACACACACCCATATATATATACACACACACACCCATATGTAGGCACACACACAACCATATATAGGCACACACACACACCCATATGTATGCACACACACACCCATATATATGCACACACACACACCCATATATATGCACACACACACCCATATATATGCACACACACACACCCATATATAGGCACACACACACCCATATGTAGGCACACACACAACCATATATGCACACACACACACCCATATGTATGCACACACACACCCATATATATGCACACACACACCCATATATATGCACACACACACACCCATATATATGCACACACACACCCATATGTAGGCACACACACAACCATATATAGGCACACACACACACCCATATGTATGCACACACACACCCATATATATGCACACACACACACCCATATATATGCACACACACACCCATATATATATACACACACACACCCATATGTATGCACACACACACCCATATATATATACACACACACACCCATATGTATGCACACACACACCCATATATATGCACACACACACACCCATATATATGCACACACACACACCCATATGTATACACATCCCCCATATGTATACACACACACACCCAAATATATGCACACACACCCATATATATGCACACACACCCATATATATACACACACACACTCATGTATGCACACACACCCATATATATGCACACACACACCCATATGTATATATACACACACACACACCCATATATATACACACACACACCCATATATAGGCACACACACACCCATATGTAGGCACACACACAACCATATATAGGCACACACACACACCCATATGTATGCACACACACACCCATATATATATACACACACACACCCATATGTAGGCACACACACAACCATATATAGGCACACACACACCCATATGTATGCACACACACACCCATATATATGCACACACACACACCCATATATATGCACACACACACCCATATATATATACACACACACACCCATATGTATGCACACACACACCCATATATATATACACACACACACCCATATGTAGGCACACACACACCCATATATATATACACACACACACCCATATGTATGCACACACACACCCATATATATATACACACACACACCCATATATATATACACACACACACCCATATGTAGGCACACACACACCCATATATATATACACACACACACCCATATGTATGCACACACACACCCATATATATATACACACACACACCCATATGTAGGCACACACACACCCATATATATATACACACACACACCCATATGTATGCACACACACACCCATATATATATACACACACACACCCATATGTATGCACACACACACCCATATATATATACACACACACACCCATATGTAGGCACACACACACCCATATATATATACACACACACACCCATATGTATGCACACACACACCCATATATATATACACACACACACACCCATATATATATACACACACACACCCATATGTAGGCACACACACACCCATATATATATACACACACACACCCATATGTAGGCACACACACACCCATATATATATACACACACACACCCATATGTATGCACACACACACCCATATATATATACACACACACACCCATATGTAGGCACACACACACCCATATATATATACACACACACACCCATATGTATGCACACACACACCCATATATATATACACACACACACCCATATATATATACACACACACACCCATATGTATGCACACACACACCCATATATATATACACACACACACCCATATGTAGGCACACACACAACCATATATAGGCACACACACACACCCATATGTATGCACACACACACCCATATATATGCACACACACACACCCATATATATGCACACACACACCCATATATATATACACACACACACCCATATGTATGCACACACACACCCATATATATACACACACACACCCATATGTATGCACACACACACCCATATATATATACACACACACACCCATATGTAGGCACACACACAACCATATATAGGCACACACACACACCCACATGTATGCACACACACACCCATATATATATACACACACACACCCATATGTATGCACACACACACCCATATATATATACACACACACACCCATATGTAGGCACACACCCAACCATATATAGGCACACACACACACCCATATGTATGCACACACACCCATATATATGCACACACACACACCCATATATATGCACACACACACCCATATATATGCACACACACACACCCATATATATGCACACACACACCCATATGTAGGCACACACACAACCATATATAGGCACACACACACACCCATATGTATGCACACACACACCCATATATATGCACACACACACCCATATATATGCACACACACACACCCATATATATGCACACACACACCCATATGTAGGCACACACACAACCATATATAGGCACACACACACACCCATATGTATGCACACACACACCCATATATATGCACACACACACACCCATATATATGCACACACACACACCCATATGTATACACATCCCCCATATGTATACACACACACCCAAATATATGCACACACACCCATATATATGCACACACACCCATATATATACACACACACACTCATATGTATGCACACACACCCATATATATGCACACACACACCCATATGTATACACACACACCCATATATATATACACACATACACCCATATATTTGCACACACACACATATATATACACATACATACAACAGAACACTATTTAGCCGTAAAATAAAAAGTGAAATTTTGCCATTTGCAACAACAGGGATGGACTTGGAGAGTACTATGCTAAGTGAAACACGTTAGACAGAGAAAGACAAATACTATATGTTGTTTATATGTGGAATCTAAAAAATAAAACTAACTTGTGAATATAACAAAAAAGAAACAGACTCACAGATATAGAGAACAAACTAGTGGTTACCAGTGGGGAGAGGGAAGGGAGGAGGGGCAAGACAGGAGTGCGGGATTAAGAGGTACAAACTCCTATCTATAAAATAAATAAGCTACAAGGATATATGGTACAACATAGGGAATATAGCCAGTATTTTATAATAACTATAACTGGAATATAACCTTTAAAATTGTAAATCACTGTTGTACCCCCAAAACTTGCATAATATTGTACATCGACTACACCTCAATAAAGAAGAAAAGAAGCTACATCATAAGCTGCGAATACAACTAGATATCACAAAGTATTTCTATATTTGATTACTATTTGGATAATTTACTAATTTAACTATTAAACTATACAATGTCTAGTTAAGGCACATCTACCTCAAAATACGTTCCTTAGTAATCTACTGTAACATCTCTTTAAAAGTGTTTTGGTTTTATGCAATGGTTTCTAAATCACTTCCACCTTTTGTTGATATCATGCAGCCCTTTTATCAACAGAATCTGGTAAAAGAAGCCACAGACCCTCTCTTTATAAAAAGATAAAAGGTATGTATAATATATTTGTGCTGTTCTAAGAGGTGCTTATTGCCCTGGCACCCAACCATAAACCTCCAGAGTTGTGTGAATTTCAGGTTAAGAATCCTTGGGTATAGAATTCCAAGAATCCCTCATTACAATACAAATATTCTGGTTGAAAAAACACATCACAGATTAGTTCTCAGAAAACAATCGGTGAAGCTTGAAAGCAGGTCTAGGCCTCTGGACAACTGAGGACCATGGAAGGATATTTTTGTGAAATGAGGTTTACCCCCCGCATTCATACCCAAATGCTTCGTAATTTCACTGGATCTATTTAAAAATACAGATTCTCACTCCCACCTCAGATATACAAAAACTGGGATGGAGCAATTCCCTGAACAAATATACCATCTTCTTTCATATTTCTGTGCCTCCTGATGGGACTTTCTGTTTTGAAAATTCTTTATCCCTTTCTCCAAGAGCATACCTTCCCCGCGCCCACCCACTGCCTCATTGCTTTCCCATCTATTCAATGGAAGCGTCGGGCAAAGACACCACAGGACAGTAATTTTTCTGCAACTCTTAAGCACTCCCTGAAGCACTGTTTGCTCTGCGGGAAGTAGGGCAAAAGCAAAAGTGTCCGTCCTTCTGCTGCAGGGCGATGCCCATTACACAACTCTGCAGAGCAGGGATTCTACATGTGGCTGCAGAGCAGAATCACCAGCGAGCTTTTAAAATCCCTGACGCCCAGGCCATCTCACAGACAAATTAAATCAGGTAGGAGCTCACATTGGTACTTTATTTTATTATTATTATTTTTTTAATTAATTTATTTATTTATGACTGTGTTGGGTCTTCGTTTCTGCACGAGGGCTTTCTCTAGTTGTGGCAAGTGGGGACCACTCTTCATCGCAGTGCGCGGGCCTCTCACTATCGCGGCCTCTCTTGTTGCGGAGCACAGGCTCCAGACGCGCAGGCTCAGTAATTGTGGCTCACGGGCCCAGCTGCTCCGCGGCATGTGGGATCTTCCCAGACCAGGGCTCGAACCCGTGTCCCCTGCATTGGCAGGCAGATTCTCAACCACTGCGCCACCAGGGAAGCCCCACATTGGTACTTTAAAAATACTTCTTCAACAAATTCTAAGTCTCCTCTCTGGATTCTTTTTTTTTTAATTTAATTTTATGGCCACACCCCAAGGCATGTGGGATCTCAGTTCCCAGACCAGGGATCGAACCTTCGCCCCCTGCATTGGAAGCGTGGAGTCTTAACCACTGGACCACCAGGGAAGTCCCTCCTCTCTGGATTCTTAAAGAACAAAGCCCACCCAACTTTGATCTCTTCCAGAAAATCTTCATTACTTGAGTCTGAAATTTGGTATAAACCTTTTTTTTTTTTTTTTCCTGTTTTCCGGCCATCCTCCCTCAGTTTGCATTTGACTCCTTTTCAGTACTCAGATCTGGCCAAGCAGGACTCCTCAGAGAGGGTCGCTGACCACCTTATCTGGAGCCGGCCCCATACCCCACCTTGACCAAATTATCTTGATTTCCTTCTAGCACTATCCAAAATTATTTGTTTTCTTGTTTAACTTCTCTGACCAAATTTACCACAAGCTCTCTGAGAGCCCTGACTTTGGCTGCCTTATTTATTATTCTATCCTAAGCTCCTAGACTGGTTCTAGGCACATAGTAGGATCCCAATAAATATATGTTGACTGTATGAATGAATGAATGAATGAGTGAAGGAATATTGATCTTGCTTTCTCTCTTAAATTCTATGGCCTTGAGTTCAGCTGCTATGTCGTCTGCTTAAACCCTTGCAATCCCTCACACCTGCATGTTGGTTTTAAAGTTAACAAAGCAATTTCCTATGTGCCATCTTAATCGCCCTTCACAACATTTTAGAGGAAACAGCCGTTATAATTTATAATAATACTGTTTTTAGAGATAACAACTAAGGATCCATAAAGCTAAAATACAACTTCCCAGGGCCACACAAACAATAAATGGGGTGAGCACATCTGCCCCGAGAGGCTTTCATAGGCCACATGGTCATCTCTTGAATTCCTGCCCCCGCGGAGGCACACGCCCTGGGGATTGGAAAGTGACTGACTGGATGAGGCTATAGATGCTCAAAGGAAGCACAAGGATGGCAGCATCGTGTGCACCTCTCGACCCAAACAGGAAGCAGATGCCTGTCGAGAGTTTTCCCAGGGACCATACAAGTGAAGGATGGGAGTGACATTTGGGAACAGGGTTGAACAATGTCAGCATGTTCCAGCCCTGTCACACCTCCGTGCAGCCCCAAGACTTCAGGCCCCCTACCCCATCCAGGATCTCATCTACTAATAATCCTTCTGGGCTTCTCTCTTTATGTCGCAGAATCATCCAGAATAGTGACTTTAGAGTCAAGCATGAATTATACCTCTTGGGTTTTGCTACTGTCTCTTTATAATTACAGTAAACTACACTCAAGCGTATAAGTTCTGCGATCGTCTCACTGTTGTGACTATAATTTAATAGTAACATTAATGATACACACTCTTCCAGCAAGTTAATCAAGTGAAGCTGTGTGAGACACCTTTCTAGTCACCGTATACTCTATACCTGCTGGCGATCTTTTTTTTACATTTCTTTTAAGCTCCTTCAGTTAACTATTGTGCAACACAGGGCTTTAGGAAAAAATCCAGAGAAAGAAATCCTGGCAAATGATTTAATGTCCTTATAAAGAACTTTACATATGACCTCAAATATTTTCTGTTTCATCCTTGGGACCGTTCAAACCTTAAACGGCTCATGACTGTACTATGCCAGACCATTTGGTAGTATTTACAAGCATCCACATGGCATGGATATTTTGAGCAGCAGAGAGGCCAAAATTATTTAGAAACTTAAATAAGAAGCCAAAGAATCCTGTCTTTCCTCATTTATCCAAATGAAAGGCATCACATGAGAAATAAATATTTATGAAGAACCAAAATTTCATCCATCTTAACTGTTACACTGCAAATGAAAGGATTCCATAACTGAAGAATATATTAGTTTGTACCCAAAACAGTCACTTGGTAGAAAGCAGACTCTAGAAAACAGCTTGGCTAGTCACCTGATTCTCCTGAAGAGTAGTCAGCTAGCTAGTTAGCTATGCAAAACCAGAGACAAAGTCTGTCAAGAAGGTGAGTCATAAATGAAACACATGGGGCCCGTGAGAGCATACAGAATCTACGGATCCAAGTGAGTCAGAACACAGAGTCAAGTTCACTTGCTGCAGAGAGAAGTCAAGGAGAGGAAAAGTAGCCTGAAGAAGCTAAGTTCAAAGTCACCATTAAGGTAGCCTGGGACTTGCTGGATCATACACCTGGTTAGTGGCAGAGCCCAGACTCAGTCTAGGGTTTCTCAGCCCAAACCAATAACCCACTATCTTGCCTCACTAAGACACAATGTCCTTTTGCCATTTAAAACATGCAGGTATGTGTACACATACCCGTTACAGATAATGTGACCCTCAAACTACCAATCCAACTGCTAAACTGCTGTCATTTTACTTTGCTAATATGAATGACTCAATAAAACAGCCACTTTAGAATTGTGTTTGTCTTCTCCTATTCCCTCAGAAGGTAAGCAAACATGATTGGAGGCATAGGAAAGAGGAAGAAAAGCACAGGAGAGGATGTTAGCGTACTTGCCTTGTGTATGGGAAGGTTGGATCTTGGTCACTTTAGTTACGTTAAACTTGGTATTTTAGCGATGATGCACTGGAGTAGGCACTAAGCAAGGTTAACCTGGCATTTCTATGACATCATTGCAGTGTATTTAAAATCTGTACTTACAATGTATGTCCTTCTTACTAACATCAACCTCCTATGACAATTATGAGAACAAGAGGTCTGCAAAGAAGTTGTTTTTTTCTATCTCAAACCCATCAAAACATGGAGAGAGGGTAATGGGGGATGGGAGAAATGGCATTTGCCCCCAGGCTGCTTCCCACCACTGTCTGATTCTTCATATATCATCAAAAGTGAGTTTTTCTCCTGTCCCCTGAAAAAGTTATTCCCTTGTTAACTCAGTGTTTCTCCCCATGGTGTTCCCTCTAGCGGGAATGTTCTTTTTTCTAAACCAGTATCTGTCTAATGCTGCTTATAGGTAAACTCAGTTTTAGCTTCACTCACTTCATGAGGCCCTATATGCCCCCAAATTTATTTAGAAAATAATATCTTCTTCCCCTGACCCTCAAGACACTCAACCTGTTCTTTGCCACTTTTATCACAAATGCTTAGCATGGGAACCAGCAAACTCCTTCTGTAAAGGGCCAGATAGTAAACATTTTAGGCCCTGTGTACCATACACCTCTGTGGGAACTCTGCCATGATAGCAAAAAAGCAGCCATATGTAAACAAATGAGCATAGCTGTGTTCCAATAAAATTTTATTTACAAAAACAAAATGTGGGCCTCCTGGTTCTAGTTTCCTGATCCCCAGCTTAGCATAGAGATACTTGGTAGGGTGATCAATAAATATTAGATTTATTAAATTCGATGAGCAACATCACTAATGAAAATACGATGCATAAGATGTCAGTGTGCTCTAGGGTGATTATACATTGAACATACTAATTTTTATTGAATATAATATTTGCATATATATTCATCATGCAAATATAACACAATGGCCAGCCTTATAAATTTTTAATGGCATCTTATGTATCCAAGAAAGGAATCATAGAGTTCTGATCATCTACATGACCCTAAAGCCTAGACAAAATAATGACCTTCTGCCTCATTGATTTTCTACTAAAAAGAA
This sequence comes from Balaenoptera acutorostrata, assembly GCF_949987535.1. NCBI lineage: Eukaryota > Metazoa > Chordata > Mammalia > Artiodactyla > Balaenopteridae > Balaenoptera > Balaenoptera acutorostrata. Next base: position 9,466,418 of record NC_080081.1, read on the forward strand.
AGTCCGTAGAATGTGCAGTTCTGCGAAGATTACGGCTGATAGCAGAAGAGATTTTCTCCCACTAAAAATATCTGGTTTGCTTATTTATATTGAATAAAATCAATTAAATAACCACTAGAGCCCAACATTACATCCTTCACTGTGTGCTTAATGTTTTAATAGAAATAAATATATAATTAAAGTAACAAAATTGTCATAGTTGTCACACGTTTCATTTTAAGGTCCCTTAAAGAAATCAGGGTTGAATTCATGTCCAATATTCTATTTTCATTTCAAATAGATTTTGATAATATTCACTGCAGCCTTTCCTAGGAAGTTTTCTTAGCCAAAAAATTTCACCAGTTTTCAATTTACCACATAAAAATTATGCAAAATGTAATAAAAATTGTCCTTTTATTTGGATCGATTCCTATCTTTGACACAAAGTGTTCTGTTGCCATAGATAAAGCATTTAGGCAAGATCGCTGACTGTAACAAAAAAAAAAAATATTCACTCTGTCTTGGGAGTGATACAGTTTTCTGGACTATGGATTAGAAAATACTCAGGTTAAAAAAAAAAAAAGAAAAGAAAATACTCAGGTTATCCAAGAAAACACTATGTTTATTATTTTCCATTGAATTATTTTCCACCGTCTTTTTAAAAGATAGACAAAATTATTAAATTCAGCTTCTGAATTTCCTTTGTGCTCTGCTGAATATAAAAATAGCAAGAAGAAAGGCAAGATGAAATAAAGAAGTGGAAATAAGGAACAGAGATAATTATTTACCCACTGGAAAGGGGAGTGCCTACATAACCGTCTTGCATGAGATCTTTTCTTGGCTTGTTTCCATTATTTTTAGCAGTTTCCTTCAATGTACACAAATTATGCCTTTAGTAAATGCTGCTTCTTCATATGACTGAGAGGTTAAATACTGGATTGAATCAGGACCATCCAGACAAACACCAGTTCTGGGCACCTGCACCTTTGGCTTCCTCATGAAGGTAGAAAATGCCCCACCAACACACAGAAGTCCCAACACATCACGAGGACATAAAGGATGCTAGAGGCCCCATATTTAGTTCTCCCACTTGATCCCAATCTTTTTGTCTCTGTACTATCTTCAATAAAGTCATAAGAAAGAGTATTTACATTCCTGAGGTTTTGTGAAGTGTGGATTGCATATACAGTTTAAAGACATTCTAATAAGTATTTTCTGAGTGCAAAGGAAACAAATAACAAACAGGCTTTTCTCTTCCTAGATACCATCTTTCTATTGTGGGTTATTCCACGATAATAGAGCACATAAAAGCCGTAACAGAGAGCACGGTAAGTTTAAGATGTGCTCAGAGATCCACAGAAGACTCCCTGGGATCCACAGGCTGATTTCTCATCATTTAATGTCTATACAAAATATGGACTTTTGCTTCTGACATGATTTCCCAATTCACTGATATTATCCCCATTCTGTGCATCACTGAAAGCAGGATGATTCTTTCTGGATAAGGAAGAGTAAAGAAGTTAATTTTACAGGGTCATTTCTTCATCTTCTTTGGATGTGATCCTTAACAACTACGTTTGAAAGGTCATAATTCAGTGTACCACTATTCCAGGGTTCTCAAGCACTGACAGATGGGGTGGATCAATCAATCTGAACACCTAGAAGAGAGGAAATCTGAATCCCACTCTCCTTCTCGAAGGACTACTGGAAGAACACACTGGGTTCCCTTGCCTCTTGAAAACTCTACACATTTCCCACTTCAGTTAACTTACAACAAGATATCTAATTAGGCCACTGGGGATTTTAAAAATATAATCAAAATCACACTAGGTGGTGTTGTACTTAATCTAAAATGTTTGGAGGTCTATCCTCTTAAATTTTTCAGGGGACTTCCCTGGTGGCACAGTGGTTAAGAATCCGCCTGCCAACGCCGGGGACACAGGTTTGAGCCCTGGTCTGGGAAGATCTCACATGCTGCGGAGCAACTAAGCCCTGTGAGCCACAACTACTGAGCCTGTGTTCTAGAGGCTGCAAGCCATAACTACTGAGCCTGTGAGCCACAACTACTGAAGCCCATGCACCTAGAGCCTGTGCTCCACAACAAGAGAAGCCACCACAATGAGAAGCCTGCGCACCACAACGAAGAGTAGCCCCCGCTCGCCGCAACTAGAGAAAGCCCGTGCGCAGCAACAAAGACCCAACACAGCCAAAAATTTTAAAACTTAATTAATTAATTAAAAAAATGTTTTTCAGTCCACAAAACCACACAAAAAAAGTTAAAATTGTTTAACTATAGGCACTCTGTTGTATAGCAGATCTCTAGACCTTATTCATCGTGTATAATTGACACTTCTACCCATTGAATAACAACTTCCCCATTTCCTCCTTTCCCCATCCCTGGCCACCACCATTCTATTTTCTGTTTCTATAGGTAAGACTATTTTAGATCTCTCTTGTGTTAAGCATGCTTACACACATGCACATACATACACACAAAAGCAAAGGGATACAAGGACAGTTTTGGAGGTAATGGATATGCTTATCACCCTAATTGTGGTGACGGCATCACAGGTGTATACACATGTCCAAATTCATCAAATTGTATACGTTAAATATGTGCAGTTTTTGTATATCAATTATACCTCAATAAAGCTGATAAAAATTGAAAAAAAACTTAAAAGACTCTCCTCCCAAAAAAATTTTTAAAAAATTTTAGAGGACTTCCAATTAAAAAAAAAATTATGTTCCAAATAATAATTATATCTCTGTATACATGAATAAGAAAAATGATTTAGTTGCCCAAAAAATCACATAGAGTAAAAAACACGTAGGTTAAAAAAATACATGCATCATAGAAAACTTCTCTGATTAATAAAAGCAAAAGAATTTAAAGGTGTGCTTTGCCACTAAAAAGGAGAGAAATATTACGGCTTAAATGAAAAATCTCCAGATGGTGAGAATTTGGCATGCTATCATTCTTTGAAAGTACGTTCCTAGGTGAGGAATTGAACCAACTTGCTTAATTAATTAATTAAAGCATACTAATTGATAAAAATGAGGACATGGTTCCTATTTTCTGGAAACTACAATATTAAATAATTAGCTTCAATTTGTCATTCTTCCACTCCACACCTCCCCTTGTGGAGGTGTATGGGTATGTTTGTTGAAGAACCAAATCATATGCAATACCTCTTAGAACAAGTCTGATGAAAGAAAACCAAAGGGCACAGAGGACAGACAACAAAAACACACGGGAGTGCAATACCAAACAAAAAGATGACTTAGACATAAGGACAAATGATGATCAAAGAAGGCAAATACTGCACACACAAGCTTCTGAATATTAATGCCTGCAGATAAATCATTTGTTTTGATGATTACAGAAGTCAATGAAAGGAGTTTGATAAAGTAAAAGTTTACAACACGAAGAGCAAAATACACCAAGAAAAGCGAACTAATTATTTAAAACTGTCACTATTGGTGGGCAAAGGGAACCAACCCCTCTTCCACTCCTGGTAGGAGGGTATACTGGAACAATTTTTCTAGAGACTATAAATTGTTTGGGCAATTTTTTTATTAAAAAGTTTTAATATATTTTTATTCATTTAGATCTATGCAATCTATAGCTAAGAATTAATACTTAGGATTTATGCAAATATTCCACTTCAAGAATGTAAATTATAACATTTATAACTTGAATAAAATAAGAGACAATTTAGATGTCTAATAAAAGAGGGTTGATTAAATTCTTTTGCTACAACCATATTATGGAATACTATGCAGCCATATCAATAATTTTGCAGAAGAATATTTATAACAAGGAAATATATTCATGACAAGTTGTTCAGAAAATTGACATGTTAAAAGAACACGTTAACAAATTGTGGCATGTTAGTAAATTACCTAAGATGACAGCTCTGGCATCAGAGGGCCTGTATTAAAAGTTTCTATTAAAAGTTGCACCTCTGGCACCTACTATGTAAGATGGCAAACTGTTCAAATTTCCAATTTCTTCTTTTGTAAAAAAGAAGAATTATATTTCTTCCTATCTCATTGTGTTTGGGGAATATTAAAAAAGATAATGCGTTCAGCGCTCTTAGCATTTAACTTGTCGAATAAGTGCACACAAATGTCGACAGAATTGTATAAAAACATCATTTATAAAATATATAGATATTTATGTTGATTTAGAGATTGATACTGATGCGATATACATATATAGTTATAAGCCTCAACTTTTTTATGCTTATCTCTTTGGATTGAGTGTGATTTTTGTTGCGTTTGCTTGTTTGTTTGCTTTGCTTTAGCTGTGTTCCCTAATTTTGTATGCAGAAGAGAGTATGAGTCAGGAGTTCTGCAGCCATAACAAACAACCCCAATATCTCAGCTGCTTAAAACAACAAAGGTTTATTTCTCACTCGTGTGACAGAACCTCGGTGGGTCAGCAGAGGTTTCTGCTGACCATCCTCATTCAGAGACCCAGGCTAATGGATCTGCCACCATCTCAAACTTCAAATCCCCTTGCCAGGGAAAAAGAGAGAATGGCAAATCTCTCACTGCCTCAACTTCTGCTCCGAAGTGACACATTTTGCTCACATTTTCTGGCCAAAGCTAGACACATACTCAGGAGAACCTCAATAATGATAAAAATGCATTTTGAATCAAGAAGAGTTTAAAACTAATGTGTAGACTATCATAAGCCATTTAAAATTTTTGAGCAGAACATTGATAGGAGCACTGAGAAAGCTGTGCCCCACCTTCCAACCCCAGGAGCAGGATGAATCACTGTACATCAATAATGTCTTTATGAGAGTCATCTAACTAAATGAAGGGACAGAAATCAAGGAATCACAGGAATTAACAGAGAATTTAAAAGATCCTCTAAATGATTCCCCTACCTTTAAGACATAATGATCACACTTAGTCATCAGCAGCACAAGGAAGTAATCTAATTTAATGCCACCAGGAGAACTGTTTTTTTTCCTTGGCCCCAGCTAGCGAGCTGCTGAGCCTCTCCGGCTGGAGAACCGATGAGCCTTGTAATTGCTTTCCTCACTCACGTAACCACAGCTGCAGTCGTCATTCATAAATCGCAAAACTAATCCTTTGGAAGTTTTCATATTGGCCGTTTGCTTTAAGACCTCCAGTGCCCAGGAGTTTGCAGATGTAGCCCTATGAAAAAGGAAGTCTCTGACCACTGGTCCGAGCATTGGACTGCCTGTCATAAATCCTTGGTCTTCATTCTCAAAATTCTTATCTTTTGTTACAGTTCCCTGGAAAATCACTTCACTCATCAATACTTCCGTTTCCCTGTGAGGAAACTAGAGAAGCTTATATTTATCTGGAAAGTGCTTCAAAAGGCTTGAATGAATTACAAAAAAATTAAAAATACAATCCTATACATATCAACACCTTTTTAATACAATAAACTTTAAATATAAGCTATTGCTTAAAAATGGTAGCTAAATAACTTAATGAATCTCTAGAAAGGTAGGAGACAAAGATGTGTCTGTCAGAGTTTATTAAACATTGATATATAAAGTCCACAAATAATTCTCTTGCACTAGCATTATATGAAAAAATTTCAAGACAAATGAGAAACCACTGGCAAATATATACATACACATATACGTGTGTGTATATATATATCTACTTAAAGTCATTTTCTATGTTTGAGATATATTTTATATGCTTTTAAAATTTTTCCATCGTATAATTTATTTTTATTTATTTTTTAAAATAAATGTATTTATTTATTTATTTTTGGCTGCGTTGGGTGTTCGTTGCTGTGCGCAGGCTTTCTCTAGTTGCGGCGAGCGGGGGCTACTCTTCGTTGCGGTGCGTGGACTTCTCATTGCAGTGGCTTCTCTTGTTGCGGAACACAGGCTCTAGGCACGTGGGCTTCAGTAGTTGCAGCACGCGGGCTGTGTAGCTGTGGCTCGTGGGCTCTAGAGCGCAGGCTCAGTAGTTGTGGCGAATGAGCTTAGTTGCTCCGCAGCATGTGGTATCTTCCTGGACCAGGGCTTGAACCCGTGTCCCCTGCATTGGCAGGTGGATTCTTAACCACTGCGCCACCAGGGAAGTCCTATAATTTGTTATTTTTAGCAATAAATAATACCAGTAGTCCAAGGAATACTAATTTTTAGTCTTTGTTATTTTAAGAGCATAATAGGCTTACTCAAGCACTATAATCACAATATTTTACTAACACTGGTAGAACATTGCTTCCAGCCTGGGAGTATTAATGAAAGATGGGGCAATTCAGAAATGCTTCTGAAATTAAAAATTCCTTCTACCCATATCCTACCCTCCTCCTTATAATCATGAAGGATGAATATCAGAGTATGAGAGAATACTATGTTACAAATAATCTTGGAGACTTTGGGAGTTTTCTGCCCCCCCCAAAAAAAGTATAAGTAATGAAAAAGACATATGATAACAAATAATGGTGAGGATGTGGAGAAATTGGAACCTTCATACACTTCTGGAGGGAATGTAAAATGGTGTAGTCACTTTAAAGATAGTTTTGTGGTACCTCAAAAAGTTAAACATAGAGTTACCATATGACCCAGCAATTCCCCTCACGGGTAGATAACCAAGAGAAATCAAAAGCACATGTCCACACAAAAACTTGTACATAAATATGCACAGAACATTATTTACGATGGCCAAAAAGTAGAAACAACCCAAATGTTCATTAACAGATGAGTGGATGAACAAATGTGGTATATCCATACAAATGAATATTACTCAGCCATAAAATGAAGTACTGACACATGTTACAACATTGAAAACATTAAGCTAAGTGAAAAAAAAAACAGGAGCAAAAAGAACACATATTTCATATTTATATGTGAAATATCCAGATTAGGCAAATCCACAGAGACAGGAAGTAGATTAATGGTTTCTAGGGGCTGAGCAGAGAGGATAACGCGGAGTGCCCAGGAAGGGTACAGAGTTTCTTTCTGTGATGACAAAAACGTTTAGGAATGAGGCAGTGGTGATGGTTGGGTAATTCTGTGAATATACTAAAAAAAACCCACTAAGTTGTATACTTTAAAAGAGTGAATTTTATGACATTTGAATTATATCTCAATTAAAAAATTCATTTTTCAAAAAAAAATTACCCTGCAACATAAAATTAAATTTCTGATCTAACATTCAGGTAAAGGAAATCTTTCTCCTTTTCCTCTTTCATGAATGAAATTTGTAATAACTTCAATTACCAGTTCCTCTGAAAGCAAATTTCACATTAACTTTGCCATTTTCATGTGAGAGTAGAAATTGTATTTCTTATTTTGATAAATTGAAAAGAATGAAACCAGCTTTCCCCTAGATGAATTCTTCCTTCTCCTCCAATTTGTACTGATCTGATACCCAGAGCACACCTGAGGCTACACGCCGTCTAAGACAAGAAAAGCTTATTCCAAGCTGTCTGTCTACACAATACGTCTTCAAAAGCCAACAGTACAAATCAATAGGATGTTATTAAGTTTCAGAAATGTCAGTGGACAATTAGATGATCTTATGGAGAAAGCTCTGAGCAAATATCCAAACTGTTTTTTTTCTTTTTTAATGTAGCATTGAACTGAATAGAAACTGAACAGACCTCAGAGCTAAAGTAGACTGATGGGTGTGTGTGTGTGTGTGTGTGTGTTTGTGTGTGTGTGTGTGTGTGTGTGTGTGTGTGTGTGTGTGAGAGAGACAGAGAGGGAGAAAGAATGAGATTATATTTCTCCATGTACTTTCACTCATGGGTATTGGAGTCATTATTAGTTCTGAAAAGACTAACCTTTCCTCATTCAGGAATCTCAGCTACCTTTTAAATAAGATACATGCGAACTGAATTCATTTGACTCACACGAGGCGATGGGTCGCAAGGCCTGAGACCCTCACTTACCCCTTCCAGAGCAAGGCAGAGCAGAGCTTCCCTGGCATTTCTTGATGCTCTCCTCAGCTGACAGCGGGCAGGAACGTGGGTGCTCGCACTTTTTCCCATACCAGCCTACTTTGCAGTCACATCTTCCACAGTTACATTGCCCATGACCTTCACAATGGGAGTAATAATATATATATGTTATTGTATTTATGAGCCATATATATATATATATATGCACATGTATATGAGAAAAATATACCAAAGTCAGAATTAACTTTCATTTCAACAGTGAATGTCACAAATGAGTCACGATCTCAATTAAGCACAATATAAAACATTAAGGCAAAAGCCCATTTTTCTCAATGTTCTTAAATACCTGATCTAGGTATATTGATTGATCACGGGGAAAGAAAAGCAACAACTCCAGATCAGATAAACAGGTTCATAGGGCTATCAACTTGAATCTTTCAAAATCCAAGTGCATGAGACTGAATTAGTCTGCTGGGGCCTAAAAGGAGGATTTGATGGATTGGGCAATTAATTCACGTGGAGGAGAGCCATAGGAAATGGAAAACAATTTGTTTTTGAAACAGGGTCTTAGTTTCTGGAGTCCCTCACACTTTATTTTCATTTTCTTTTTACTACACACTACATGCTTAGCCTATAGACCCTTAGCTTAAAACCAGTAACTTGTGCGGAGTTCGCAACCCTTGAAGACTAATTTCCTATACACAAAAGAAGTCAGGAAAGATATTAAATTTACATGGGCACAGAGCCTGTATAGAACTGTGATAAGTACTGATATGGTATAGCATAAAATAGACCAGGTTATCAATCAACTAAGTAGGTTCAGATCCTGACCCTGCTCCCTACAGAGTAGGGCTGGTCAAATGACAACCTCGTTGAGGTTTAGTTCTTCATTTTAAATCGGATTATCTATCCACATTTATCAGGAAGTACATAATATATCTTGAAATGCTACATAAAAGTGAGCAATTTTTATTTTTATTCACTTGAGCCCACATATACAACCAAGTAGGAATAGAAAGGAAAGGAAAGCACGATAATTCAGCTGAGCTTTTCCTAACTCCTAATAATCATTCAGATGCTCATTATTACAGATGCAATGTAAAGTAGATTTCTATAATTTCTCCAAAAATGCATGAAGAATTTTAAAGAAAGTGGAATTACACTTTCTTTAAGTAACTCAAATATAATGCTAATGAATAACAATCCCTGCTATTTTGTATTTGGCATCTGATATTAATATATATCACACAATATGGAAACTGGTATGGACCAGTCTTCAGGGAAGCCTGGTCTGTTTTATCAGTATTCCATGAGGTCTGTGGTCAGATGTCCATCTTTTGAGTTTGAAGTATTGGACAATCCACCTATCAGGAAGCTTTTCACTATCTATAAACCTGGTTCTTCATGGAACAAATCATAAAATCATAGGTCAAAGTAGGATGAGCTATTAAGGATCACAGAGTCCACATCTCTCATTTAACACTAAATTCAATTCAATGCACATTTATTGAGCACCTACTATGTAACAAAGTCTATACAACAAATTGCTGTTAATACTAATACTTTGCCTTAGAGCTCATCATTTTAAGGGAAAAAAGTTTTGATTGCTAATAAATACATATTACGTGACTATGATCATTTAGACCTTCAAATATAAGAATTTTTATTACAATAGTTTAACTTACTAGCAATTATATCTCAGAGATTGTTGGGTTCCATGGCTTCTTGCCATTTATCCTGGCTTAAGAAGTTCCTACCCATCTTCCCAATCCTCGTGTATCGGGTTGGCCAAAAAGTTCGTTTGGGTTTTCCCTTAACATCTTACAGAAAAACCCAAATGAACTTTTTGGCCAACCCAATAATTTAGAGCAAAATTTGCAAACAGAGCTATGTTGCAAATGCATAGATAAAAAACAGTTTTAAACACAAAATCTTTAATGTTTAAAGTACAATCAATTCTGCTGTTTTATGGGAGCCAGTGGCTTTGAAATTCTTGGAGACAAGAGGTTTCATTTCAAGGGCAGTTAGATCTGCCATGAGGATGCTGGACAAAGTACAAAACATGCTGCCATTTGTGGAAGACAAGTTGACACTTCAACAATAAAACTGAAAAACAGAGTTCGATTGAAAGGGGAAAAAAGCTTTACTCTTGAAACTTTAAAATAGCTGTGAAAGTTAGAACAAAACATCCAGTAGGTGAGGATGCCAGGAAATCTGTAACTACCCAAGAAGATGCCACCTGCTGCTGCAGGTGCCTGGAATTCACAGGCAGTGAAGGTCCTGATCCCTTGGCACGTGGAATAAAGTAGGAACCTGTGAGGAGGGAGACGGGGACGGAAGGGAGAACGTTCTCAAGTTCTGTAGTTGGTGTAAGAACAGCCATTACCTTCTATCTGAGGTTCATTCACATGTCAACATTAAAAAAAAAACTGTGGTGGCATAAAACAAATCCGTGAAGATGGTCAGAAGCTATCAATAGAGATTTTTAGAATTAAAATCTGGTCCAGTTAATATCAAAAGAAGTCAGATTAATTGTGGTGCTTCAGCAAATTTTGCAAAATGTACAGATGCGCTAGCTAGAAGAAATCTCTGCAAGTCTTTCCCCTTTCTGCTCTTATATTCACTCTGTTTTCTTTTTGTTCTATTTTCCTCATTCAGTCTTTAATCTCTGTGCTTTTCCCCCCTAATGTTATGCAGCTTCACTTTTCTATCCCTTTGCTATTTCTGTGCACTACTACAAACTCCAGGGGGAAATGTGGCCTGTAAGGTCTTCACCTCTACTCCCTGTGCATTTAATGCAGCATAACGAACATTCTCAAGGATTACTCCTATGAGTGTCCGCGTCACCTCCAGGCATCACCAACTCCAAAGAAAGTTGGGGAGACGATATAAAGAGTGTTCTCACTTTTACCATGTGGGTGATGATCCCTAAGCGTCCGTGCTTCTGCCTCAGCCTTGTACCCCAGTCCCTGCTTCATTTGATCAAAAGACGCTCTCAAAAAACAGCTGCAGTCAATTGTGTACACACTGGAAAGAACTGATGAGATCGTGTCATTGCTGTGTTTGGCTTGGGATAAAAGGTTTGGCCTTTGAATAGGAAAGTGTCAAAGTGGGAGAACATCGCCTAGTTCAGGAAGGCCGCTGCTCCTCCTCAAATCATCCACTTATGTGTCTTCTACACTTTGCCATTAGAAGCCAACATCCACTGAACAAGTTCAAGCTGAGGAAAGAAGGGTTATGAAAATACGGATGACTTAAAGCAAACCATCCATAATGAAATTCCTGAGAGTCAGTGAATATATGGCAACCAGGTTAAATGATGAAATAGTGGCATATAGAGTGTTTTTGAAGGTTTCATTGTTTTGGGAAAGTAGGAATACCTAAATCAAATGCCCCAGTGAAGATCACAGAAGAAGCAAATGTAAAAGTAACAGAGAAAAGGTTTAAATAACTAGTCTAGCATGATGAAAAATAGTATCGACAGTGATACTGCATAATCTAAATGTTGATCAGAGATTAATTTGACAAGTTAAAACGTAAACATAACTTTACTTTCACAGTAACAAAAATTAAATATGTTCTACATCTTTTAATAACTCAAAGTCACACGTTGTCAAAAATATGTTATGGATCCCACTTTAAATGAAACTGTACTTTTTCTATAAAATCCTTCATGGTGTTTTATCAGTGGAGTTAGGAAAATCAGTTAGAAATGCAATGTATTGATACCAGATTCTGAAGCAGGTATTTAGCCTTTCAGAAAAGGCAGGAAATCAAAAATTGAAACTGCAATTTCTTTTCTGAGGTCACAAGTTTCTCAATTCCAGCATAAAAGTTATGCCAAAGAGAGAGAGAGAAGGAATCATTTTATAGCGATAAAATGAAGATGAAAATGCTTGGTTTTGATTTATAGAGTTTAGAAATGATAAAATCTACTTAGCATGAAAATCCTTTAGACTGCCATAACATACTATATCAAGGTCTTTCCTAAACAAGTAGGGAAAAAAAGCATAAGTGAAGAAATTAGGAGGCCTGTGTCTTCCATCTAAATGTGTCACTAAGGTGGATGGACCTAGAGTCTGTCATACAGAGTGAAGTAAGTCAGAAAGTGAAAAACAAATACCGTATCCTAACACATATATATGGAATCTAAAAAAAAAGGTTATGAAGAACCTAGGGGCAGGACAGGAATAAAGACACAGACGTAGAGAATGGACTTGAGGACATGGGGAGGGGGAAGGGAAAGCTGGGACAAAGTGAGAGAGTGGCATGGACATATATACACTACCAAATGTAAAATAGTTAGCTAGTGGGAAGCAGCCGCATAGCACAGGGAGATCAGCTCGGTGCTTTGTGACCACCTAGGGGGTGGGATAGGGAGGGTGGGAGGGAGACTCAAGAGGGAGGAGATATGGGGATATATGTATATGTATAGCTGATTCATTTTGTTATACAGCAGAAACTAACACATCATTGTAAAGCAATTATACGCCATTAAAGATGTTAAAAATTAAATAAATAAATAAATAAATGTGTCACTAGTTCATCTTTCTGGCCTTCATCTCACTTTATCTTGAAAATGAGAGAACTAGAAGTGAATTTTACCATACTGATCTGAAATGTCATGCTTCAATGCTAGTTTGTCAAATCTAGGTGTGTATATGTACACATATATTTGGCCTGCAGGAGTTAATGTCATTGATTCTAACAAGGATTCCTTTAAACTCTGTAGGCAGAGGATCGACAAAATAGAGATGAAAGGTACAGAATGTTATTGTTTATCCCTGATAGCAAATATGCGGAACATACATTAGAGAATTGCTTTCAAAAGACCTATGAGCATTCTTTGAAAACACACACACACACACACACACACACATCCATGACATTGGAAGAACAACATGGTGTCTAGTTTTGGTATGTAAATGGGATCACAGCCTGAACTGTATCACAAGGGCAGGAATTTGGCAGCAAGAGACACATCAAGTGGTATCACGGCCATGCTGAGCTTTAAAGGCTCTCAGGACATTATAGGAGAGCATGTTGACACCAAAACTTATTTTTTTCTTTGTGATCATTGAGCTCTTTTGCGTGAAGCTATCTAGCCTCAGAAACATCAATCCAGGACAAATGTAGTTCCATCCATTCCAGAACACTCTTCTTCCATAGAGGATATTTCTTACCTTAAAAATGATCAAAAAATGCTCATGAACTGGAATCTGATATTTACAAGTAGCTTCCTACAAACTAATATGAAGACCATCAAGATAAAAAAGTTGGGGGGGATAAGTTAGATCTAACTAGTACTTGATATTTTTCTAAAATCCATTTGATATATTATTTTCCCTTTCAAGACAATGGAAACTGAATATACGTAATCATTTCTTTCAGTTTCTTTCCTTAATGCTTTGGTAATCCACAAAGACAAATTTCCCCATGTAATATGGTTCTATCAAATGATTCCACTTTCCAAACCAAGGGAACTCTAATCCAGGACTAACTTTGTATTTTCATCATTTTGATAGGCAGGAACAAGCTGAAAAAGTGGAAAGTCACACTGCAGCATATTTTTCCTATTAAGGGATTTAGGGAAATAGACAGAGTGATAAACAGCCATTAGGAATAAAGAAGTTACTTCCTAATCAGAAAGTCAATTCAGGGGAGCAGCTCATAGAATCGAAGTAACAGAGCAGTTGGTACACTTCAGGATGGCTGGTCATGCCCCTGCCATTTTACTCACACTCAAAATTTGTCAATAGTATCATCTTTGAGCCGTGTGTGTGTGTGTGTGTGTATTTTTGTGGGTATATGAGTCATGTTTGTGTTTGGATGAATTAATGTGTCAGTGAACAACATTTAGGAGTGAAAGAAAAAATGAATACAACTGATTTACTTGGAAGCAGGGAACATGTTTCAAAATTTGTATCCCATCCCCTATACCCATGATGCCTTAGGCACAAAATATTTACATTTAAGTGCATTTTTGAATAGATGAATGGATACAGTGGGAATGAATGAATAAAATGAGGTCAATTAAACAAGACAACTATAATCCAATGGGAGATTTCCCTTGGACTTAAATAAGCTCAACACTCTCAGGAGGGCAAGAATGGGAGCTAAAAATAAAGCTGCATTTCATCTGAGCCTTATTACACTCCAGCCTGGCATAAATCACTAGATAATATCCACGTACTTGGGGTACTTCCGTCTTATATCACTAAGGTATTAACACACTCAGTAATCAACTGCATGACTCCCTTCCTGTGGTGCAACTTCGACAGGCAATTAGGAAAACTGCGAAGACTAATAATTTACTAAGCATTATATATGGAATTCTACAGATATAGTGGGAATGAAGAAATACTCCAGAGACTGATGCCTGCCCCAGATCAGAATAATGTTCAGAGAAGCTTCGTTTTATAAGAATTTTGAGCATCCAGAGGACAGCTCTTCCTTACCAAAATAAAGTAAAATTGAAGAATTTTATTTGCATCACTCGGAGATTAAATTACATGAGTACTTAGGCTCGTGTAATGTGTTTTCAGATGACACTTAAGGGCAGTGTGAACTTTGTCAACTTGCTTAATTTCTTTGAACATTTCCTCTTCTGTTAAAATGTGGATAAGAAAAAAAAAATGTGGATAATCAGGTCTCCTTCTCTGAGTTAGGGCGAACATAAAATGGAATGAGGTGTGTGAACGAACTTGATGGGTATCTAACAGAGCAGGATCTCTGTCAATGTGTTTCTTCTTTCCTAAATTTCTCATTTAAGTCTGGGAGACAGGCTGTGGAGAACTGTCCACATTTAATTCACTTCAATAAATAAATTTAAAAAATCATAATCACAGCCTGATGTTTTATTGCTCAAATCACAGCCTATTACCCCATCACCTCTTCCCACCCCTATCTGTCTACACCCAGGGCATAGAGACCACATACAAATTCTCTCCTAAACTCTTCCCATGAGAAACTCCATCAACCACGCAACCATAACTGCCCAATCACTTAACTTTCTCTATAACCTTCTAGCATAGGGAAGAATGGAAAATGTGAGAAAGAAGAAAATAGGGAGCAGGAAGGAGGGATGGATTAGATGAAGTGGAAAATTTCAGATTCCAAGGAGACCTCCTCAATGGCTTTCACCTGCCCCACCTATGGTAGTAACTCTAAGCCTAAATAACGTGCATCAGGGATTGTGAGCTTATAAAAGGATCCAAGTGTCAGCCTAAGTGTCAATGCCCATCTTCACCCCACGGCCCTACTCCTCACGGTGAGATGGACTAGCTCACATGACCCTGAATTATCACTATGATGTAGTCATTTTGAATTTTCCAACCCCACTCCAAAATCAGGATCTTGGGTTTAACAAGAAAGAGTGTTCCCTATGCTTAAAAAAAGAAAGCATCCTATCAGAAAATCACAAAGTTATGATTTTTATATGTATTCTGATTACCTCTTTATTTTCCTATTTTAATTTATGTGAATTCATGTTTTATCACACAATCTTAAAATGACAATCTTAAATGGTGTTCCCTGAGCCCCGGTATAGTTTTTTCCTGACAACTCAGTGTTTATGACTCTATAAATTCTCATGTTCAGCCCTGATCCTTCAGAGTCGCAGATTCAACAGGCTGAAAAAAATGATCGGCTTTGGTTTGCCATTGGTCCTCTATGCCTGATATGTCTAGAAACGAATTTGACAGCGTTCTTCTATATTCTCCATTTCAGTAAACGGCACCCAGACAACCAGACTAGAAACCTGGTGACTACAGCACTCCACTGCCTAAAACCATCGCTAGCATTGCCTTTAGAACAGAGTCTAGTTCAGCAGCAAGGTAAAAAGTCCTTCAGTCCTTATTTCTTGCTAGCTTCGCCCTTCGTTACTTGTACATTCTGGTAATAACCAAATTGATTCTAGGCCCCTGCACAGATCTTATGCCTCTTTCCCCTGTGCCTGGGATGCCCATCTCATCCCTCTTGACCCATAAACCTACCCTTTAGGGCAGAACTGTACGTGCACAGTGACCCAAAAGCATCATGCGATGCATGTCATACATCACCACCTCTGTGAAGAGCCTCACCCTCCTAATTAAAAAGTCAAACAAGCCCATGCCCCGAGATTCTCATCCCCCTTCTCTGCTCATTTTAGTCTACAGCACAATGGCCATGAAAATATATAGCACTGACCTACTACAAATTTTGTTTGTTTTTTTGTCTCTCCAGGCCCACCTGGATGTAAACTCCCCAAGGAGAGGAATTTTATCTGTTGTGTTCATTGCTACGTCCCCAGTATAAGTAAACATATGCATGAATATGCCAATTTCCCACACCATAGTATATTGCAATGTATGTTTATGTGGCAGTTTTCTTTGTTAAACAGTAAATTTCTTAAGGTCAGCGCCTAGGCTTTTTTATATTTTAATCCCCTAATATCTCACACCGTGCCTATAGCATAATTAGCACTCAATAAAGGTTATATTAAATTGAAGTTTAAGTTTAAACAAAGATTCATTCAGTAAAGAAAGAACCTTTAGATTTCTTCCGATTCAGAGACCTTGTTAACATTTTGATTTTAGCTGTTAGTGGTGGAGGCTTCAGCAGGTTATGGAATTCCCTGAACCTCAGTTTCCCCAATTGTAAAATGAGAATAAATATGTTCCCTATGTCATAGTCTTTTATGAAGAATAAATGCAAATCTGGGAAGTGCTTTACAGATTGTCTGGCATACAGAAGTCACTGAATAGTTGTTAGCTGTTTTATTCCCATGTGTTGATAATGAAGATAATAAAGAACACTCACCCAGAATGAATAACAGAAAAACCTGGAAAGGGCATAGTCTTTGGTCCTTGCCTTTGGCATTGGACTGACCCCATTCCTGGGGTGGGACAGTAAAGACAGTGCCACCAACAACTGCACAGAGCCCTGGGATCGAACCACAAATGAAAGCTGCTGCCTTGTGAAGTGTCTTTTTGCGAATGTGGTCCCCATGAGCTCTGTGGTATACTTCAGTTTCTTTGGGTGCGTCCTGCCAAAGGACAAAATGTTTAGGAAATTCTCCCAAGCACAAGGGATCATCAGAAGAGGGAAATTCTTCTGCAGTGGGAAGCTTTAGCAGCAGGCTCTCCTCAGCCAGGACAGAGAAGTCTTTGCAGTTGCATAATCATAATTAAATAGGGCAGCTCTTTTATCTCCCTTTGCTGGCAAACTTTCTGGAGACAAGCGGCGTTTCCTCTCTATATCCTTGTAGCAACCAAGCAGTCAAGCATAAAGACGTGTATATGCCCATGTCTCTGTCTTCTCGATTGTCCAATATAACCAGACTGAAAATGTGTAACACTATTTTTGCTAAATGACACTTTTTCAGATAAATCTGACTGCCTGTTTTTGTTTTTTTTTTCATCCTTTGCACTATTAGAAATTCTGGCAGGATGTATTTTTTTTTCCTTTGCATTTAGATTACAAGCTCCATAATGTCAAGGATCATGTTTGTCTCCTTCACTGCTGGTACCAGTGGCCCAGAGGCCACTGGCAAATAGTATCGAGAGCCTGGAAAATAGTATCTGTTCCATAAAAATTCATGGAATAGAATTTTTGAAACCACTAATTGATATTCAATTGTAGGCTGCACTGCAGAACAATTTTAGTATATAAATCATACCAAAGAAGCAATGCATTAAACTATCCATGAGAACTATATTGTCCTAAGTCTTGTACTTATGGCTGCCATAATGGTACCTCTCCTGTTCATGGTCAGGTCTGCTAGCTTTGTATTCTCACGGTTGAGTATTCAGTACTTGGAGGTAATAGTTCTTCTTGGTGAGGAATTAGACTAATTTTCAGAGAGTGGGTGCATTTTCATCTCAAATCTTTGCCCAATGTGTGATTCCTCTAACAGTTTTTCACGTTGCTATTAGGAGTCCTTTGGATACCGAATTCTTTACAAGGCGCATTCCATTCTTTTACGGTTTCTGTGAAAACCTGAATAAATCTTGAAAATGGGGAAATGACTACTTTCTTATTTAAAAACAGGAGTTAGGCGAGCACTTACCAGAACAGAAGTCATCAGAATATCTGTCATAGACAGACTTGCAGTCCCTTTCATCACACTCACAGGTGTCCCCATGAATATCCCCCCAGTCTCCAGTCGGGTCAACATCATGGCAAGAACATTCACCACACACACAAATCCCTAGAGGATAAAAATAATTTTAAATGGGTCTAGTGAAGAAAAATCATGAGAGAAAGCATCTTACACATTGCTCTTTTTTTTCTGTTGTTACTTTATATTTCGAAAATACACGTATTCAGGAAAAATATTCTATAGAGGAAAACACCATCTAAAGTTGACAGTAGAGATTCTTTAATAAACAAAAGTTATTATCTATGTCTATACTTATGTGCGATCGCAGGATGTGAAATGAGCACCGTGCTGGTTTGACTCAAAGATAATACCAACACAATTAACGTAAGATGTAATCCTTGCTCTCAAGAAGCTTACAATTTATTTGACAAAAAAAACGCTAATGAAAAACAAACAAGCACCTAAAGTACTAACGTTTTGTAAACTAGGACATAAATACTGTAAGAGTTTGGGGAAGGGGAAATCAGTGTGGGCTGAAGTAATTAAGGTAGATGGTTTGGATAAGCAGAGAGAACGGGAAATGTTCTAGGAGGACTGAAGGTAGAACAACTCAAGGAAAGTCAAGAAAGCAAGAATAAGCAAAGGAGGGTGGGAATGGACATGGGGATCCCAAGTAGACCTGACTCATTGGAACAGAAGGTGCATATTCAGGAAGACTAAGAAGTAAGGTTGGCTGGATCAGATGAGCTCAGGTTACAGAGGACATTGGTGTAGGTGGAGAGATACAACTTTGGTCATTTGGAGATTTGCATAGGAGAAATGCTTAGTTGTAAATCATATTAACTTTGTGTGAATTTTAATCATCATCTTTAGGGTAACCAGTTAATCACTGTGAAAAAAAAAACAAAACAAGGTTAAATCCCTTTCTTACCTCTTAGATCAAAGTAAATTCTAGCTAGATTAAAGATTTAAGGATATAAAATAAAACCATAAAATATGAAATAAATTCATTTTTATTCAAAAGCCTCAAAGCAAATTATTTAAAGGAAAAAAGAAAAAGCTTTAACGACATAAAAATCTAAAATTTTGGTTGGGGGCAAGACACCAAAAACAAACTAATAGATAAAAAGAGCTGAAACAAGTAGTCATATGTATGTAAAAGACAAAGCTACTTTCACAAACATATAAACAATTCTTATGAATTCATATCTAAAGACAAATATGCCTACAGCAAAATAGACAAAGGCAAAGAACACCAATTGGAAATTCTGTGGAGAGAAGTTATGATGATAGATAAACATAAAAATGTTTACCACTCAAGCTACCATGATGAAGGGGTGAGGGACTTTTAAACAATAGTGAGTTAGAAATTATTTCAGACATACAATTGACAGAAATAAAAAAGATTGTTAGGATCAAGAGTTGGTGAGGGTATGGAGTACAAAATGTCCAACTTTCTGGGTGGCAATTTCACAACATATACTTTTTAAATGTGTGTTTCATATAACATAACAGCTCACTTCAATTAACATATCTAAAGGAAAGGAAAAGTACACAAAAGTACACGTACAGGGATATTAAATATGATGGTATTCATGTTATTGAAAAACCACTAGTGACCTAAATGTTCATCAATGGGGAATTCATGCAGTCATGGCCCATGCAGAGCTTATATATTAAAGGAAAATATAGGTGAATTAGTATGATATAGAATCAAATCTACTCTGCAAAAATTAAAGAGAGGACTTTTCTTTATAATTTTGGTCCCAAGGTCAGGCCTTTTGCTTTCCTTTCTCTCTATGTACAGAAACCTCTATGTACATTTCACTCTTCTATGACAGCCTGTAAAAAGATAAAGTTGGTTGTGTGCCCAGGATATCATGTAAGCATTACCTATTAAAGTGTACCATTCATTTAGAGAAATGAAAAAAAATAAGTTTCCAGCTTTCTAGATTTTTACTACTGTATAGAAGGAAATTGACCACTCACTGATATCTTCAAGTAGTCAGAAGAGTCCAACATGGCTCTTTATCTACCAGTACAGCTGACAAAGGGAAAAAGAACAAGTATTTGCAAGGATTTTCCTAGAAGTGTTTAAAACTATTTGATTTGATATCAAACACTTAGTTAACTCGCTTTAAATTATATGTTAGCAATACTAATATATTTTTTAAATTCCTGCTTTAAGTCACTCTCAATTCCACATGGCTATATTTTGTTCAATATCACATTTTTATTATTGCATATAAAAGTTAAATGACTCCATATCAATTCTGTATTGCAACACAAGCCTTCAATTTACTCATAATTAAGACGAGAGTTTTTTTTTGGAATGCTCTCCGGATAATTAGATGCTCATGCTGTAGATGGTTCTGTTAGTCAAGAGACATTCAACAGAAGTATCTACAAGAATTGCCTTTTCCCTGTACTATGCCATTTCTGGATGGCTGCCAAAGAAATTACAGTCCCTGTGTTAACTATCTGTTCAGTGAAGCTGAAAGTATGACAGCAACTTTCTTATCTTTCTGCTTTCTGCCCAATAAAAAATAAGAAAGAGAAGCTTGTTGGTATAGGAAATGTTGATTTACATCAAAGTCAAACACTATAAAAGATGACTTCCACATGGAAGGAAATACAGAGAAACACTGGGTTAATAATTAAGAGGTTTGTTTTTTTCACAATTACGTAGTAACGAGTATGAAAGACACACCTCTGTTACTGCAGACTCTGCCATCTGGAGATGTGCATCTTTGCTTGCTCTCCCAGGGGGTGATGTCGCACTGGAATTCGCATTTATCTCCATGCCAACCAGCCTGGCAGTAACAGTTTCCACAGTAACACTTTCCGTGGCCTTTACCCAAAATGAATTTTATACGGTGAGGAAAAAAGCAACTTTTAAAAGCAGAATTAACTTTCTACCTCTTGGTGATCATTTTTGCCTTTGGAAATAATTCACCTGCTCCACAGCCCTTGCTTAAAGTAATCAAATTATAGTTTGCCCCCAAAACATCATAGGTGTGCCTATACCTACGTAATTACACACATAAAGCAAGTCAAGGTGTCCTCTAACTTGTCCTAGCCAGGTGGCTGATTAAAATGACAGAATTTTAAAGAAATGGCATGAAAGACTGTGCAAGTCTATTATGTTCTGATCTCAGATGTGTACATCAAACTCAAATGTATGTAAGCATTCACTCTAAGAGCATTTCTTGATATTTGAAATCCACCATTGAGAAAGCAATGGTGCATACTTCCTTGGATGCACATCATTAATGACCATTTCTTAAACCAGAGAAAATATTTCATCGTTTCATTAAACTGTGTCCTGCAAGCTGTTGTGTCTTACCACATGGAAAAGAGGTTTTCAGCGAAATCAATGTTTAGTAGTCATTTAAACTACTAATTACAAAGAAAATACCATGGACCCTTGGTCTTACAATCAAATTCCCCTCCTATCTGTCAAGAGGATACAAATGCTAGGTAAGGACAGCCCGTCATTTTGTGTCCAGATGCCTCCACACAATTTCAGCTCCCTCCATGCTGTAAACTGTTACTCTGCTTGTTTGTACTTATGTCCAAACAATCTGTAATGAATGGTCACATCATCACTTCCTGCACCCATGTCCAGCAATCCTACAAATTCCCAAAAGATGACAATACCTTTTATCCCAAATCACTTTTTATATCCTCCCTTTTTGTAGTTATGCCACCCAACCATGAATGTATGTTCTTGTTCTTGCAAATCTGATGAAAACCAGGGCCATTTTGGGTTTTAGTCTATTCTTTCTGGTTTATAGGAATTTATGTTTTATCAGAGTCTATGGCTAAAGTCTTTGTTCCTGCCTCTCTCTTCTCCAACAGTCATCGTCCCAGAGGGCCATGGGAAACTAATTGTGAGGCTATTTTTCTTTCTAAACACTATGGCATATCTGGCCAATGGCAAGAGTGTCAGTAGGGCCTGAGACACTCACATATGAAGGGAGAAATACAGTAGAATATTCTGGTCTCATGACATTCTTGTCTCTCAGATGAAACTTCCTGCCAGCAGGCATACATGAGAGAGACAGAAAGAGCGAGAGATGAAGAGAAAGTGCTATAGCGAGATAGAGAGAAAGAAACAGGGACCCAAGCATACCATACCATGTTTTCTGTCTAAATGAGCTGTAATCGGGGTAGCCACAGAAAACTAAGCTAATAGACAATCATTTCTACAGCAAATTTTAATTTGTTCACTTAAGCAAACATAAAGGCTATCAAATGATTTCATCAATAATAAAATATAAAAGCTATACATTTTATTTAGGAACTTCAAGATATCTCTACATGTATACACACACACAAAAAATCACATTCCAGTATTACATCACAAGCCTTAGGAACTTGAGGATTACACTGGAAGAAAGCAAGACAACTTTTCCTAGGAGTCAGGGTTTTTTTTAAAACTTCAAAAAGTAGAATTTCCACTATAATCTCAGAAATCTTCAGAAATTTATTCCTCTGTCATTGTAGGAAATCTATTTAAGATGCTACCTATGTAAGGCTTACCATGAGATTAACAAATGATCATAGATCTTCATTCTTCAAACCCAAATTCTTTGTATGTTTAGAAAATTCAGCATTGAATTGGGGTTTTACTAAAAAATCATTGAGGTAGAGGTGAATAGGATTACTAGGATAAATCATGTAAGGCTACACTGTATGCAGATATAGGTGGAAAATTAAGCAGATATATTCATAGCTCAAATGAAAATACTGTAATAAGACATACCTGAATAATTGAGATAAAATATAAGCCTCAGGACAAAACACACTCCAGACAATGAGCATCATTCTCTGCTTTGTGCAAACTAATGGTGTAAGAAAATCTGCTTTTGAATTGCTCCATTATTGGGCTGTAGGATCACCTCTCAACAGACTGGTTTTATGTGAATGACACATGGAAAAATCTAGAATCCCAGTCAAGGTCATCCCCAGAGGCTGTTTACTGGAGTGCTAGTATCTGTGGTCAGAGACTTTGCACCATGAAATTGCTTTAGCCTCAAACCAACGGAAATAATGAGTGGAAAGCTTGAGAGTTAAACATTTCCTGTTGTTTCCAGTTCAATGTTTATATTTACACATGCAAATAGACTTTGCTTTGGTGGTGTGCATCAGAAAACACTGGCTCCACACATGTTCCCTTCCTCTTTTTTAATCTGTAATAATTGGAAATAAGATATCAGGACAGATACATAGTATCTGTGGGTAGATTTATCTAATTTTTCTAATTATTTTGGAATGAGCCCTTTAGCAGAATTGTCTGAGCAGCACCCAGCTTAGGTCACTGGCTTGAA
Organism: Balaenoptera acutorostrata; assembly: GCF_949987535.1. NCBI lineage: Eukaryota > Metazoa > Chordata > Mammalia > Artiodactyla > Balaenopteridae > Balaenoptera > Balaenoptera acutorostrata. The sequence continues at coordinate 9,489,720 of NC_080081.1, forward strand.
AAATGAAGGCTCGTGTTTGTTGGTTTTATCTTGGTTGGTTGTGCAGCAAGGAAACCAGAGAGAAAAAAACCAAGCTGACCTAAAATAAGAGCATCTGGATGACCCCAGGAATTGAAGCCACAATTTGTTTTTGTAAACAAAAGGACAGCTTAGTGACACTGTATGGCCCTCTGGCTCCTCCTCGCCCCATTTGCTCCTGATCCTTCAAGGGAAAATACTCCTCTGATCACCCATCTGGTATGCAGGATAGGATTCCATGCATGGAGTCTTTTCAGATTTCAATGAAAGAAGCAATTACTGATGGATAGAGAGATGAGGCCAGAGGTAACCAGGTTAAAATGTTTAATAACAGCAGAGAAGAATTTACCTAAACTGAAGGGATTCTCACTGCTGTTTACTTTCCTCTCCTGTGCCAGCACGACTGAAACTCTCTCTGGGCACAAGGTTGCAGATAGGTAAGCAGAAGGGAAGGGCACTGCGGGTGGTGAGGAAGGCTTTTCTCACGGAGCTCCAAACTCCAGGGCAGTTCTCTACGGTGAGGGGTCAACGGCACAGCCTTTGGCATCAGACAGACAGGAGTCTAAATTCCCATTCAAACCTGGTAAGTCATTCCAAATGCTGGTAAGTTACCCAATGAATGTGAAGTAGTTATTGCAGTGCTTGACATTAGCAAGCATGCAATAATTGGTACAACAGAAAAATGGACTGAGGTAATGGTGGTCTGTAGAAACAATCATGAAAAAAGTTATCTAAGTGTGTGGCGGGGAGGGATAGATTCTAGGCTAATAATCCTATTGGCCTTCAATGTCCCCAATAGGACATGAGACTATTTAAAGTTTTATGGTTCAGAACAGGAAAGACAATGCAATTAAAACATGCAATGGAGAGACTGGGATAAAAGAGGCAGAGTAAAAGCAGTTAAGGTGAGCAGAGAAGATAGAGTCCAGCTAGGACCACTACAGAACCCTGCAGTTGGCCTGTTGCCATATTGATCTGGTTCTCCTTGAGGAACAATCTGATTTTGCATTTAAAAAGTACTAGTCTGCTCTAAATATCATATGATATCATTTATATGTGGAATCTAAAAAAATTATACAAATGAATTTATTTGCAAAACAGAAATAGACACACAGATATAGAAAACAAACATGTTTTACGAAAGGGGATGGGATAAATTAGGAGTTAGGCATTAACAGATACACACCACTGTATATAAAATAGATAAACAACAAGGACCTACTGTATAGCACAGGGAACTATATTTAATATCTTGTAATAACTATAATGGAAAAGAATCTGAAAAGGAATATACATATATATATGTGTGTATATATATACACACACATATATATATCTGAATCACTTTGCTATACACCTGAAACTAACACAACATTGTAAATTAACTATACTTCAATAAATAATGGTTAAAGAACAAAATCTATAAAAAATTTTTAAGATGTACTAGTTTGCTCTGAATGCCTTAGTCTAACTTTCCCTATATGAAGTGTATTCCAAATAAACATAGGTTCAACTTAAATGAGTAAACTTAGCACAGAAATTCATAGAAAAAAAAGTGCAATGAAATAGGTGAAAAAATCAAGTACTTTTATTAATTTCTGCAAAGTTAATATACATACCTCCACATATTTCTTCTGTTTCATCATCTATGCATTCTCTATCATCACACTCACAAAATTTACCATAAATGAGTCCATTTCCATCTGAATTATCACACTTACACCTGCCACAGTGACAGGTACCTAAACCATTAAAACAGAGCAAAAATTATTTGTTAAATGCATATAAATTATAATTAATGAATTTTAACCTATCTCTTTCATAGATAAAGACAATTCAAATCAATTTAATATTCCAGTTAGGTTTTACTGTGGGTATGATGAGATAGATAATGACATTCTTTCTTGAGATTATTGTAGCCCAGGAGTCATATTTTATAGCACACAGCTATTATGATTGACCTCTAACAGTTTCATGAATGTGACCTCCCCAAGAGCAGAGCTACTTTATACATGTCCATCCAATCAGTGCGTGAATGAATATCTTCTGATTACACCTGGGCCTGAAGTGAACTAAAGCAGAAAATTCTAAGCTTTGTGAGAGAAGTAACCTTGCTTATCTTCCTCAGCAGTTATTTATTCAATGCTTTGCACAATATTTGAACATATTATTTATATAATGAATATTTGTGGAATTCATTATCAAATGCATAAATGAAAACCTTAGGTGTTCCTAATAATTTCATACCCACAGTGTTAAACTGATACCCACGTCATTATGGGTATGGGACCAGAGTGGGTTTCTTCTGCATAGAGTCCTGGGACCTCACCAAAACCTCAGGGCAGCTCAGGGTGATACAGAGGCACTGGAGTCATCTAGTCTACCACACACAACATATCCAGCCAAGTTTGAGGATTTGACTACAACCCCAAGAATGATTTCACTGACAATAAAACAGCATCCAAATGATATTCAGAAGTAGAATGTCCATTTGAGGAGCTTCCTTTTTAATGCTTATTTTAAAATCTTTAATCGATCATCACAGCAGTCACCATAGAGTAACTGAGACTTTGCCATTCACCAGTATCATCCTAGACTCTGGAAATGCAACAGGAGATTGATTCAGCCATAATCCTCCTCTTAAAGTTTTATATGAGTAAAAAACAATGTGATAAAATCAGGGGAGAAGTGCAAAGTGTTGCAGAAACACATAGTAAGGGGATTTAACTGAGACCCGGTGGTCAGAGATAGAGTCCCTGGGGAATGGCTCTTAAACTGAGAACTGAAAGCCAAGTAAAAATAACAGCTAAGAGAATTGAGAAGGTGAAGAAGCCCACTTCCAGCAAGAAACAACAGCAAAGGCTCTGAGGTAAAAGAGGAGATAAGAGAAAAAAGAAAAAGACAGCTGGCGTATAGCAGAAAATAAAGTGGAAAATGTCATGAAAGGAAAAAGGCAATTAAAGACTCAGTTTACGGAAGTCTAAGAGGTCACATTAAAGATTTCCAACTTGAATCAAGAAGAAAAATGAGAAGCCATTGAAATATTTTCAACAAGGGAGGCATGAGATCAGGTGTTCATTCCCACCCTGTTACTCTGGTTGTCATACGGAGAATGAACTGAAATGAGGCCAAGTGGACATGAGGGAATGTTAGTTCATTAGTCTGCAGGAAAGAAGATAGAGGCTGACCCAGGTCATGGCTGTGAGTTTAGAAAAAAAGCAAATACACGTGGTGATATTTTCAGGAGAAAGAAAAGATGACTTGGTGACTGGGTATGAGAGGTAAAGGATGGGAAGGAACCGAAGATGGTACTATGGATATTTGAACTGAGCTACTGGATACTGGCAATTCTGTATGTGGTGTACCAGAAAGAGCATAGATTTAGGACTAAGGTAGATTTGCAGCCATATCCAGGTCTTAATCCCCACTAGCTATACATTTTTGAGGTCATTACTTTTATCTCTAACTGTCAAATTCCTTATCTGCAAATAACGTCTTCTTCATAGAGCTGCTGTGTGGATAAAGTGATAAATATATCACCCAGTCATCTATCTAAAAATGCTACTGTGTCTAGCACACTGTAGACTTTCAGAAAATGTCAGGTTCTTTGTCTTCTCCCATTAAGACATCGAGTATATTAGCCATATATTTTCCCAAATATTTTCTCCAGACCCATTTTATATTTATGGATCCCACCACTTCCTGGTTTCACACTCTCTGCATGATTGTTACACAGGTCACTTGTGATTTGCTATTCTCTGTAAGGGTTCTTTCTCTCACAGTCACATATAAATGGTGATTCTGCAGAATTTGAGCTTGTTATTTTTCTTCCTTGAGAATACTTGTGTGAATTTTACTTCTATTAAACTTCGTTTTCTTGCTTTTTTTCCCTGAAAACTATTTTAATTTATAAAAGTTCGTTTCCAATCCAACGCTACAATTCATGGTATTGCGTCATCTCATTCTGTTCTCTAATTATCACCCTTCTTTTTCATTTTCACATTTATTTATGCTGTCTTTCAACCATCCACGTATCCATTCATTAAATTTTCTCATTGCTTATTATATTATTGGTGAAGTCATAAGTGCTATAGAAGATAATAAGATGGATAAAATTAAAACTAAGTAAATCATAGACCAAGAAGAAAGAGCTAGGTGATTGATAATTTTTACATATACATATATCTATATGAAATCAGATGACGCAAAGGCATTTGCAACAGATTTGTGACAAATGCTATAAAGATAGTATAAACCTCAGTCTGGCTCTGTGAAGGAGGAAAGGCACAGTAGGGGAGTAAGCTCTTGAGTTGGCACTTGATGTATAGATAGAATTTCAACAAGTGGAGATGGAGAAAAACCTTGTGATGTTGAAGAAAGAGCCTGGGCTAAGGAATAAGGATGGAGAATTTAACAGTGAAGAGTCTGGCTTGAGTTTGGAAAAAAGGGTAGGCTAAAGGCAGACAGTGTAGGATCAAGAATATTGGTCAAGAATTTTAGAATTTATCTGTTGGAATACCAGGAGCCCTTCATGGGTAGGGAGAGAGGTGTAACATAGTTAGGGCTACGTATGCAGTCACTGTTTTCAGGAAAGATGGGAAGAAACAGCCTCTGCCTCTGAATTCTACAACTTCTCACTGACGTCCCCCACAGGCTGGCTCACTCCAGTCCACACATCTGAACCATTGCTGGGCGATGCAGGAAGTTTACAACAGTTCGGAGACTTCCTGTCTTACTCATCAAGTAGAATTCACAACTGAGGCTCCAAGATACGGCATATGGAAGCCCAGGCAAAAGTGCCAGACTCGCGTGCTCGTGCTGTGTCATCCTGCACCTCTCTCCTGGTTGCCAGTTAACTCAGTCTCTAGGATTGGTCTTCTGTTTTATGCTAGATTATTTTAGCTCTGACTTTTCATTCTGCCTAATATAGCTGTCTCTTTCCAGGATGACTCCCTGTCTTGAACACCAGCCTATACTCCTGATGCAATGGTGCTGGAGCCTTGCTTTGCTCTGCAGACTGTGCCTTGCCATTCTGCGCCCCTACGGAGTCAACTTCTGGAACTCCTTTAGTGCCCAGCTCCATCTCCATCTCCCCCTGCCCTTCAGTCTTCTGCCCATCCCATATACCTCCTCTTCCCCTTCTGTTCCAAGCTGCTTCCTGCAAATCACACTGCGATATGAGGGGGAAAGATTAGTATAGAGAACTCAGAGACTAATGCAATTTGGGGGCAGTGGTCCTGAACTAGGCTGGTAGAAGTAGGCATTAAAAGAAAGATATGTGACAGCAAGATCCCCAAAGTAAACTTGAAAGGCTTAGAAACTGAGAGGAGAGTAATAGAGAGAGAGAAAAAAAATGTGCTGCCTGTGGAAGTTGTCTAAAGACACATTAAAGGACGTCGAAGAGATACGACAGCCGGACGTAACACTGCCCCTAGACTGGATCCTATACAGAGGTGGGCACAATGATGTAAAAGGCATTGTTGGGTCAATTGACACAATTGGAATATGGACGGTAAGATTACATAAAAGTATTGTATCCATGTTAAAAAAATAGAGGTAGAGATATCTTAGAAACGTATTTTATATCTTATCCAATGTGTTTCATCATCTATTGAAACAATTCTGTAAATTTTCTCCTTTAAGATGTGTTGATGTAGTGAATCATGCATTTAGATTCCTTAACACTGAAACATCTTTGGATTCCTAAACTAACCCCTGTATGGTTATAATGTGTTATTAAAAAGAAAAAAAACCCTGGATTTGAAAACCAATCAATCAATCAATTAATCCATCCATCAATCTGAAAATAGAGTACAAAGAAACAAAACTGAAATTGATTTCAAGTCTTATTACTGAAAGAAGTTTGGAAAGCATGAAGTTTTCAAAACAAAAGAGGCTATACGGTGAGTGTGTGTGTGTGTGTGTGTGTGTGTGTGTGTGTGTGTGTGTGTGTGTGTTTAGAGGGTGAGTGTCATGAACCGGAAGTAGAGAAATTCTACCGAGAGGAAAAGAAAAAAGGAAGTGCTGGAGAGAAGCTAGGAGAGTATCAGTGAACACAGAGAGTAACCTGACCGTTAGCACTTTCGTCACGGTCCCCGGCTGCTCCACTCACAGCGTACCTTGGCAGTAGACCTGATTGCTATTAGCAAAACACCCTACTGCACTCAATCTACACAGAGCAATTCCTGTCAATCAAAGCCTGTGGAAAGCTCCCACCTCTGAATGCAGGACTCTACCAACAATGTGAGCTTCAGAGGGGAAGATACTCATTTACGTAGTCAAACCCTGGCCTTCAGCATGCAGAGCAAGAGGCTCACACCCCTGGATCTACGTAAGAACTACCCAGAGAACTTTGAAAAAAAACCCACTATAGTCCATATCAGACCCCAAAGCAATTAAATCAGAGCCTCCAGTGTAGGACACGAGCATTCTCAAGTTCAACCAGGGTTGAGAAAAAACTGACTTTGAGGTTCTACGTGCCCAACAGTTAAAAGAGTATTTAATTATAGTAACACTGGCTGAATACCATTGAATCCAAAACCACAGCTGTTGTGTTTTATATGATTTTGGTAATTAACTTTAACAGCTCCTCTGTAAATTTCTAAGAAATATTTTTAAATGACGTCTATCAGCTATAAAAATATTTTAGTCAAACAAAACTCTTGCTATCACTATATTCTGCAATGGTTTTCACATCCAGGGCATCGGAAACCCCCATTAGATTTGAAAAGTTTGGTTCTATTTGATGCCAAGGTATAAATTCAAAGCACCCTTGATCTGTAACAGAAGATAATTAAGTAAGTTTATACAAATCCTTTTTAAAAGGATTAATCCAGCATTCAAAATCACGGCTCACAATTTACCTAAAATGTTGTCAGGGTGTTGTTTCCAGTGACTATCCTACTTGAAGGAGGCATTTGGAACAGCTGGAGAGCATCAGACTTGCCAGTCTCAGCAAGAGGACATTTTTCCCAATTGATTTATCTGAATTTCACTTCAAAAAAATATGCTCAAAAGCAGTCTCACTCGGAGGTTCAACATTTCTCAACACCTACATATTTCCATTAAAAACCCACATTTGATTATTTCATTTAACAATTCTCAGGGCATGGAATTCTTACCTGCATTAGAGCAGATGATATCTTGAGAATTCTTGCACATTTGGTTGCTCTGTTTCTTTGTCAGGTCACAGGTCTTTGGGTACTGGCAAGCGTCCCCAGACCATCCTCCATCACATCTGCACTTTCCACAGTCACACACACCATGACCTGAGAATTTAACAACATTCCGTTAGACTCAAATTCTTTTCCAAAGGAAACCATTACTGTAACTAAGGATCTTAACAGTGATGTTGGTTCTGGACCGAGCTATAATCAATTCAAACACAGGTATACGACAGTGACTGAGGGGTAATCCTATTTATATACCATATAATGAAGTATGTGGATTTTATTTTCATAATCAACTTCGATAAATCATTCTAAAAACATTCATTTAACTCATAGAGACATGAGGATAAATAATAAACCAGAGGTCTGAAAAACCACATGATCAGAAATTTAGCACTAAAAGGAGTCCACCTAGCACCGGCATATTTAAGACACAAAAGCCCCGTAAGAACAATTTCCATTTAACTGCATTTTATAACACATGAAATTCCACTAAACTAAACATTGGCCTTATATTTATTTGAATTTGATATGTAATAAAATTGTATAGATACATTAAATACCACCTTGGGATAAGATTGACATGAAAAATAAGTATATATTTTGTTTCTTGATGGGGTAATCTGGTTCAAGAGTCAAAAGGATAAGAGTCATATTCATCTACTGCCACAAAAATTTCTCAACCTTCCATGCTCTCAAATCAACATTTTGCTGTTTTTATTGTTGTGGTTATTAATTTTATTAAGTCCTGCTTGAAGAATCCTGCTAATGTTTTATTGACTACATATTAGAAAGAAGTACAAAACACAAGCCTTGGTCTTTGCCCTTAAGGAACTTATAAAACTGAAAAGTTGAGGCTAATATGCAAAAATTGTGTTATCTTCAGCCAGAAATGTTTGTTGGACCTTATATTAAGTTGAGGGATGTAGTCTACAACCTATAGAAATAAGAGGGGAAAGATTTTCTGGACTTTCTTGACTTTTAACTGGGCCTTGGAAGGTGAGTAGAGTTTGAATGGGTTACAGAGAAAATATTCTTGTATTATTCAAGGTAACAGTACTATGTCTTAATGCCTGAAATTCATAGCCACAATGGAATGGAATCATTGATCTTGGGCCAACAGTCATTCGAGGTGGCAGCCAAAATCCACATGATGAAGTCCAGATGGTCGGTCAGAATGAATGGCTCTGAGGCATGCCATTTGGGCATGCTTGGCAGAGCCTGGATCTGTGATTGGCTGACTTTAAAACTCCCCTGGGCCCAGTCCAGGTAAGTGTTTCTATTCCTATTGCATTTTTCAAATTAATTTTTCTATTTTACAAACAAAACCTTGCCTGCACCTTAATTGCGATTCATTTTATCAAGTGCACATTATTCTGTCAAATTGATTGTATCATCTTGCATTCCTGTCTGGTCCTACATGATATTATCAATCTCAGCCAACTTGGTATCATTTACAAGCATAAGTGATCTCTCCTGCCAACCCTCCAGTCTATTTATAAAAGTATTAAGCCAAATTCTTGAAGTGGCTGAGCCTCTTTTGGTGAATTAAGTATCTCGGTAACTGTAACGATTCTTTAATAATATTAGTGTATTAGGTTAAACCACATGAAGTAGCCACTTTTATAAGTTAAATGTCAGTTATGGTTCATCCCAATAAAAAAGCTCCATATCAACTGCAAAGAAAATAAAAATGCTTTAGAAGAAAATGAAGTATCTAGAATAAAAGAATACTCAATGCTTCTTTTATATTGGATAGAACATCTTAAACTCCAAACTAAGGTATATATGACAGAGGTGGGTAATGGTTTGTGGGTCAAAGGTTACAGATTTTTGAAAGGGAGGGAGATTTGGAAAAATAAGGAAAATGTACAGATGATAGGAAAAGACTCATTCATCCCACACTGACCCAATGAAGCATCAGTAGAAGCAATATTTTAGGTGCTTACAACCCAAAGTTAGTCCATGGAGGTCCAGTTTTAGAAACTTCTTCCATAAAAGGTTCTATGATAAAATAAACATGGAAAGAGACATGCTATATTCTTCTCTTAGCGTGCTATGATATATATCAGCACACTGAAGCCCATCAGAGGTCCTTTCATGAAAAAGCTATTTAACTTTACGTAGAATATACAATTTTTTTGATTAGGGGGCCCTTTTTCCTTACAACTAATACTAATATCTTGGGCACACACTGTGTCAGGTAATGTGTTTTCAGCTTTTCCTGTAGCATCTGATTGGAGGCAAAGATGACAGACAGTGTAGGACAGGATCCTCTACCTTTATGTTCTTTCTAATCTTCATGCCCAGTAGGGCCTTCTTGATTCACTTTCCTCCATTTAGGAAAGTAAATGAGAATCGATTTTTTTTTTACTGTCAAGAATTACCAAGTAATAGCCTGTACAACCTTATTTGGAGATAAATGTCTAATTTTTTTTTAGAAAGAAAATAATCTTCTATTTCTACTCTTTATCCAAGGTTAATAAGAGCTTTGGCCAACCTCAGGGAATGAGGTTGCTGTATTATCCGAAGCAAGGTAATCTCCATTACAGTGTCAATAACACGGCTTCGGCAAACATCTCGTTTTGCAAAATAATTTATCCACTGTGTATTAGTTTGCTACGGCTACCATCCGAAGTACCATAAACTGAATGGCTTAAAACAACAGAAATTTTCTCTCTCCTGGCTCTGGAGCCCCAAAACCTGAAATCAAGTTGTCTGCAGATCCATTCCTCCCGGGGCATCTGAGCAAGGAATTCTTCCGTGCCTCTCTCCTACCTACGGATGGTTGCCTGCGATTTTGGTGCTCCTTAGCTGTGAAAGCTTTCCAGGCTCTGCTTCTGTCTTCACGGAGCTTTTTTCTCTGTGTGTCTGTGTCTTCACATCTTTCTCCTTATCAGTACCCCAGACATTGGTGCCCATCCTACTCCAGTAGAGGCTCATCTTAATTACACCTTCAAAGACTCTCTTCCCAAATGTCACATTCACAAGCACCTGGTGGTGGGATTTCACCCATCTCTTAGGGGCGCACAATTTAAACCTCAACAGCTGCAAACAGTAGGTCCTGATTATCCTCTTTCCTGCTGTATAGTCATGTATAACATGGGATCATTTTTCTCTCTTACATATGCAAATAAATCGGCTAGAGCTGGCAGCAAGCCCCCTCCTCCCCGTTTCTATCCTACACAGGGAGGGCCTGAGAATTCCGGACAGCCCGGCCCAGGTCCACATGTGCTTCCACAGCTCTGCCAGCCCCTCCCCTCCCCTGCCCCTCCTGCGGTAGCTGCTGCCTGACCACCAGCCCAGCCTCAGGACATCTGCACTGCCACTGACTGGGGGGAAAGCCACAGCAGGCTCTGGAAGAGATTTGGGGACCTTCGGGGTAGAAGGTCCTGGGTCCCAGGCACCTCAGCCTAGGGGAGCAGAGGCGGCAGGGCCCAGGGCTCCAGGTGGCGATGTCCCCTTGGCCTCTCAGGCATCCCACCCCACTCCGCCTTGGGAAAGGATGGCAGAGGAGGACCAGAGCCGAACCCCTCCTATTGTCCAGGTCGAAGGGTGGCCCTTGCCCAGGGCAATATGAAGTCCTAACCAGCAGGACATCCACCATTCCCGGCTGTCTAGACCATTCCAGTTCTGGCTCTTCTCTAGATAACTCTGTTTCCACAACTACAAAATACCGTCTTAAAACAAACCATCCAACATCCTTGAGAATAAATCTGTTGCCCTTCAAATATGTTCTCAAGGAGTCAAGAGAAAACAAACACACAAAACAAGAATGTGAGAGAAATGCCAAAACAACCCCCCACAAAGTAATAAGGATGAAAAAGCCAAAGGCTATTCTCATTGCTCCCAGGGCTGTGAGTAGTGTCGCCAGTTGCTGGAAAGGGAAGACAAGTCACGGTGGAGGGTAAAATCCAGTAGTTTAGTCTCCTTTTTGGGTAAGAATATGGAGGCCTGGTCGGCTGTCTCCAGTGCTTCCCAGGTGAGCTAAAGCCTTGATCACCACTGATCAAGGAAGGACATTCCAACAGAGACAGAATAAAATGGGGTTTGTGATTCTCAAACAAACAATGCAACTGCAGCACTGCCACCACTATTTCGTGATCCCTTGTACCTGGGTAATGCAAAGGCACTAATCTATTCCACTCAGAGTGATGATAAGATACACTAGTGCACAGTGGGAAAGTTGATGCTTTTTTTAAAAATTAAAACAAACTGTTTCCAATTGGAAATACTTTACCAGTATTGAAGAACTTTTAAAAATCAATTAGCCATTTGCATATACCAATGAAAAGTAATAGTACCTTTCTTTGCCAAACGAATAAACAAAAAAAAGCTAAAGGGGACGGCACTTAACTCTCCTCCAAGTCTACTGATACTTTGGATGGAAATAAACTGCCAAAATTAACGTGCCTATTGGATTAGCTATATGTTTTTGGCTTCAAGTCTTTTTGAAGTCTTAAAAAGGTAGATAGATAGATAGATAATAGATAAATGTAGAGATAGGTAGGCATAGGTATAGGATAAATGGATAAAGAAGCTATAGTATATATATATAATATATATGTGTATATATATTATATATATATATAGTATATATAGTATATATATATATAATGGAATACTATTCAGCCATAAGAAAGAAGGAAATCCTGCCACTTGGGACACATGAATGAATCTTGAGGGCATTATGCTAAGTGAAATAAGTCAGATGGAGAAAGACAAATACTGTATGATTTCACTTATATATGGAATCTAAAAATAGCCAGCCAAGCGAACAAACAAGCATAAAAACCAAACTCATAGAAAAAGAGATCAGATTTGTAGTTAACAGAGGTGGGAATAGGAGGAGGGGAATTGGATGAAGGTGGTCAAAAGGTACAAACTTGCAGTTATACAATAAATAAGTACTAGGTATGTCATGTACAACACAATGACTATAGTTAATATACATACAAATATACTGTATAGTATATTCCAAAGTTAAAAGCGTAAACCCTAAGAGTTCTCATCACAAGGAGAAAAAAACTTTATCTTCTTTTTTTTTGTATCTATATGAGATGACAGAGGTTAACTAAAGTTATTGTGGTTATTATTCTGGAATATATGTAAGTTATTATGCTGTACACCTTAAGCTTACACAACGCTGTATGTGAATTGTATCTTAATAAAGCTGGAAACAAATCTTGATGTATAATTATTATTCCATGATTACTACTGACAACAATTTTATTATCTAGAGGAGGATGATGTTAAAAAATGATTCGATGTCAGATAAGCTAGGTATTCCACTGCTAGAGCCACATGGTAACCTTGAAATAGATATTTTAATTTGAGCACTCAGTTGGCCCTGCAAATCTATTTGATTTGGTCAAATACGTAAACTCCCAAGACCTGAATTGTCTTATTGTCCAGTGGATTCAAACAAGCTCATTTAATAACAGACACACTCAATTTTTCTCCTGTTCTTTCTGAGCCACTATAGATCTCCCAGCCTCTTTAGGTATAAGAAACTAAAGAACAATGCCACATCTAAAATTCTAAGACAAGGATCCCTTAACTAACTTTACAATTACTTCATGGTTTGCAATAGAAACTTGACCATTTTCAAGACAGAGGTACAAGTCCCTATTTTGCTTCTCAGGCTAATTAAAAACTGACTTCTTAGATATTTCTGTTTCCCATTTCTGAGGACATTACTATATGAATGATGGAAGAATTCCGTGTAGAAGGGAGTTTTGCCCCAGAAATGGAAAGATCTGGGCTCTAGTCCTACCTGGACACTAATCCACCAAGCAACCCTGATCAGGAAAATGGAAAAGAAGAGAGGAAAGGAAAACTAACAATTACTGGTTTCCAGGTAGAGTGATAAGTACTTTATACAGGCTAGTCTGTTTGCCATAAGGAGCCAGCGAGACAGATTTTTGTTTCCTTGTTTTACAAGTAGGAGGAGCAAAGTGTAATTAGCTCGCTCAAGGTCAGTTTATTAGCTGAAAAGCTGTGTTTTTCCTATTACAGCCAACATTATCCGTTTAGTTGCAATGTAGTAAACGTGAGAGCACCCTCTTGGTCTAAGAAAAGTGGTACCAGTAAAATCTATGGATTAGTGGCTTGACAACACTGTTTCCTTGTGTAACTCACATGCTCAGAACTGGATTACTCAATACATGTTGAAAGAATTCTAACAGTAAAATTATCAGATTTCACTATTTAAAATTAAATAATGCTAAAGCTGGCAGATAGAAGAATTCAGGAATCTAGTTATCTAATTTCTCTAGACCTCAGGGTGCTGATCTGCAAAATTAAGAAATTGGACTGAATAACCCCAAGATTCCTTTCATCTTGAAAATTCCATACTATAGCCTCAATCATTTTCTTTTTCTTACAACAAACCAAGGTGGTTCCTTCAAATGGGGCATTCAACATATTAAATCAGGGTGGTAGTGGTGGATATTGTTACCAAATCTTGTTTGCTACTGAAAACAATCCTGAAACAAAATCGTGTTTGTTATTCAAAGTACCCATTAAAATACCACAGATTATCCTGATATGTTTATTTTTAAAGTGGGTTTGGGTTGAATACTGCTAAAATTGGGGGATTTAACATTAGAATTCTGGTAACCTGAGACAATTATAAATTATAAACATAAAATATAAATTATAGCAAAGCAAGACAGTGTTTTAGCTGAATCTTAGGTGGCAAATTTCATAAAGTCAAACCTATAATATCATATTCAGGCAAGAATTATACAAACACACTCAGACACAAGCACTAGCTTGGAAATTCAGGAAACCTAGGTGTTCATATAGATTCTGCCATAGTTGGTCCTGTGACCTTCAACAGGTGAGTTAATCCTCGAACTTTCTGGACTCAATTTTTTTTTTGGTCTGGTAAGTTAAACATGTACATAAACTCAGTATTTCTCGAGGGTTGCAGAGTATGTGTCTTTAAGGGGGAATTATTAGAACTGTCTTCTCTGCCGTTTCATCCACATTTCTCAAGAAGCTGGTGTTCCCTACCCTGCCCCATAATTAGAGCATGTGCTATATTTCTCAGATGTCCTGAGAAGGAAAAGAGAGAGAGGAAAGACTATTGGACCAGACGATGGAATCTTTCAGTCCTCCATTCCGCCAGCTCCCAGTTCTACGAGTTTATTCATCAGAAATCTTTACAGAGATTCCTTCACTTTCTTCTGTGAAAGAAAAATAAAAGGAGCCCTCACTTCCTTTGGTTTCTGTCTTGGTCTTTTGTCCTGTCTTGGGGTATTTTATTCAAGGGTGTCACTTCATCTCAAATACACCAAATGACAGAAGCCACTCAAGCCTTAGACACAATATCCATCAACATTATTTCTTAGCTGATGGAAATGAACTTAATCGAACTGGAATCTAAGAAACTCAGAATATTGTAACCAGACTAGGAGACCAGAAATGACTGAAATCTCCTCAGTTTTACTAAGAACAAAAGGAAACTCCCTGTTCACCATCACCTCCTCATTATAGATAAATATGTGTGTCAAGGAATCTGGTCAATGGAGATATGTGTGTATGTATGTTCGTGTATATGTATGCGTGTGTTTATTAATACACATATATGTGTGTATGTATATTTATATATGAGACTTAGCAAGACTCTAAACCTTGTCTTTTAATGTGGTTACCAAGAGCACTGGATGATTGGATGGTATTTGTCAGCACCCCTCTCAATGTCGAGATTTTTTTCAGAACTTTGTGCATGTGCTGGGCTTCCCTGGTGGCGCAGTGGTTGGGAGTCTGCCTGCCAATGCAGGGGACACGGGTTCGAGCCCTGGTCCGGGAAGATCCCACATGTCGCGAATTAACTAAGCCCGTGTGCCACAACTACTGAGCCCACACGCCACATCCACTGAGGCCCGTGTGCTCTAGAGCCCGTGCTCCGCGACAAGAGAAGCCCGCGCACCGCAAAGAGGAGTGGCCCCCGCTCACCGCAGCTAGAGAAAGCCCGCGCGCAGCAACGAAGACCAAATGCAGCCAAAAAATAATAAATAAATAAAAATAAATAAATTTCTAAAAACTACTATACTAATATCAATAAAAATAACATGTTTTTTAAAAAAAGAACTTTGTGTATGTGTATCTCTGGCAGATATTAATAATATGCTCCATCTGGTTACGTTAGCCTTCTTCACCTCAAGCTGTGCTGGTTGTCGACAGAGCAAACTCTGTTTATGCCCTTACGACTCACAGCCAACATGGTGACGCTCTGTGTCCTCCAGGGGGCAGCGTAATGCCCTCCTGTGACAGACTGCCTAGGTTCAAGTCCCGCGGCCAGAACTTGGTAGCTGGGTAAGCTTGGGCAAATACTCAGGCTTTTCATTAGTTTCCTAGGTTTGTAACAAAGTACCACAAACTGGGTGACTCCCAACAATAGAAACTTACTGTCTTCACGATTCTGGAGGCTGGAAGTCCCAAATCAAGGTGTCGGCTTGGGATTGCCATGTACACACTGCTATATTTAAAATAAAATGCCTTTCCATGGAAAAAAAAAAAAAAGGTGTCAGCTGGGTCATGGACTTTGAGATTCTGTGTACAATACTTCCTCATCTCTTCCTAGTTTCTGGTGGGGCTGGCAATCCTTGGAGTCCCTTGGCTTGCAGCTGCATCCCTCCAACCTCTGCCTCTGCCATCACATGGCCCGCTCCCCGCCTGTGCCTGTGTCTCTTCTTCTCTACTTATGAGGACAGTAGTCATGTTGATTGGTGGATAGGGCCACCCTAATCCATCGTGACCTCATCTTAACGAATTACACCTGCAATGGCCCTATTTCCCAACAAGGTCACATTACGAGGTACTAGGGGTTAGGACTTAAACATATGCTTTTGGGGACACAATTCAACACCTTTCATTATCTCTGCTTCCTCATCTGTAAAATGGGGATAATAATAACAGCTATCTCACAGGGTTCTCATGGGTATGGAATGAGTTAGTGCCCATAAAGCATTCAAAACTCTGCCAACTGTCAACTATTAACATCTCTGCTGAATGTATTTGGAGAGCAGGTAGCCCGAATACAACTGCCATGATAATCCCAATCCTAAACTTAAGCGAAGAAGTACTTTTGCAGAATAAAAAATGGATATTAGGTGCAAATTTTGATTCATGTATCTTCCTCTCGAATACTGCACAGAAAAATTCCTGATCCATACGAAGAATGCATATGTGTTACAGAGATAAGAAATATTCCCAGGAGGGAGGTCCAAATTTCACAAAACTAATAGGCAAACCTATTAATTAATTCTATGATTAACTGTGCCCAAATAATAAGTTTAAGACTCTAGTGTGCTAACCAATGTGCTAACAAGTATATATACACTTAAATACATACATATTTATGTGTGTGTATGTATCCAGGTGTCTGTGTACTTTTTTAAGCTTCATAAAATTCCCCCCACATTCATACTAGCCTTTGGCATTGGATGCATTTGGCAATGCAGCAAAAGCACAAAAAGCAGCAAAAAAAAAAAAGCCGATCTTTCTTTTTCAGCTTCAGAACAAAGGTCCTGACACGAGCACGTGGTTTCCAAAATGCGGTGCTCATCTCTAGATAAATTATCAATGAATACACAAATACAGGTAAAAATTCAATTTCTTGAAGTGTGATCAGGAGTTTGGAGATAATTGATTTGCAAATTTATAAGAAACATTTTATTTCTTAAGCTAGGTGGTGGAGACACAATATTGATCTTTTAAATTATTTTTTATACTTTATGATCATATTTTACTCAAAAATTTTAAAAAGAAAAAAACACATCCGTTAGAAGCAATACTCCTACAAGGGTTGATGTTAAAAGGAGTGTTGTTTTAGGACTTCAGCAGCACTCAGGAGACGTCACCACCCTGACTCATATTCATAAAACACTGCATGGAAGAGACAGTAGGGTTAATCTTTACAACCTCAGGGTCTGTGAAGAGCTGGTAGAATGTAGTTGCCAATCTGAATGGGAGGACACTGTTATTCAGAAGGATACAGGCTAAGTCAGGAAGCAAGGTGCAGGCAAGAGCTATGTTCTGCCTGGGTCTCCAGGAAAAGGCACTGTCCCCTGCCCCCTCCAGGGGGCGTCGAGTACAGGACACAGAGAGATAGGGTTGTGCCCATTCCGGGAGATGTAACTTGACTCTGGACCATCTTGGAACAGTTTCAATAGAACAGAAATGGCTGTGAAGGTGCAAGTACCTGACACAGGCCACTACTGTCCTGCAGCAACTAGAGAACCAGAGATGATCTGGAACAGGAAGACAGCAGCAGGGCCCTGTGGGCTGTGAGCAGTTTACTCCCAAAGACCCTATGTCCCCATCGCCGTTAGCATCTGTACTCCAGGGAAAACCCCAAACTGAGTACACCCAGAATCAAACCAAAAACCATTTTTATCGTAGGTGGAATGGGAGCTGTTATGAGTTGAACTGTGTCCCCACCAATTTTAGATGTTGAAGCCCTAACCCTTATACTTCAGAATGTAAGGTCACTGCAGATGTAATGAGTTAAGATGAGGTCATACTGGAGTAGGATGGGTCCTTAATCTATTGTGACCAGTGTCCTTATAAAAAGGGTACATCTGCACACAGAGAACGCCATGTGAGGATGAAGACAGAGATCAGGGTGATGTTTCTACTAGCCAGAAAACACCACAGATTGCGGACAAAACACCAGAAGCTCGGGAGAGTCATGAGAAAGGTTCTCCCTCATGACCGTCAGGAGGAACCAACCCTGCTGACAACTTGATCTTGGGGGTTCTAGGCCCCAGAACTGGGAAACAAAATATGTCTGTCATGTAAACCATCCACTCTGTGGTACTTTGTTACTGCAGCCCTAACAAACTAATACAGAAGCTCAAGGTATGGTTTTAAAGAATTATAGAAAAATGAAGGTGTATCATTTTACATTTCTGAGCTGAAGGTCTGAGGAAGTAATTGCCACCCACTGGCATAGTCAGCACATTTTAACCCACATGCTTAATAGATGACTCCATAAATAAAGGCTGACGTTTACCTGCATCTTGGCAGAAACAACTAAATCTGAATGGTACCTTGTACACCCAGGACCGTCCTAAAGGTGACATTAGAAGGCAAAAATCTCTAAACAAAAGTATATATTTCTCTTTGTCACCTTGTGTCAAAAGTCAATAGGAGGGCTTCCCTGGTGGCGCAGTGGTTGAGAGTCTGCCTGCCAATGCAGGGGACACGGGTTCGAGCCCTGGTCTGGGAAGATCCCACATACCGCGGAGCAACTGGGCCCGTGAGCCACAACTACTGAGCCTGCGCATCTGGAGCCTGTGCTCTGCAACAGGAGAGGCCGCGGAAGTGAGAGGCCCGCGCACCGCGATGACGAGTGGCCCCCGCTCGCCACAACTAGAGAAAGCCCTCGCACAGAAACGAAGACCCAACATAGCCAAAACTAAAATAAAAATAAATTAATTAATTAATTTTAAAAAAAAACTAAATGGAAGAATTACGTGCACAGCAAATAATCTGAAGTTAAAAAAAAAAAAAAGTCAATAGGAAAAGAATTCAACAGAAATCCCCCATATAAGGAAACACATGGCTTATGAAATCACTGGGAAATGGGCAAAATGATTCTCTGTGGCTTATCTTTCTAATCATTCTGCTTAGGATTCCTCCTTTCCCCAAACCCTGTTTTCTAGAAAATAAAACCACTTTCTTTGTCTGAAAAGAATGCCACGCCTCTCCCGTTAGCCCTGTTGCATTATTAATTCCAATGGGCTGTGGAAATGCTCCCCTATACAGAGCTTCCAAAGTATGCCCAGAAATAGACTTTACCAAAAGCCTGGGCTTTTAATAATATCTACCTTTTAAAAAATCTATTTTTCAAAAAGAACTCTTTTATTGCTCCTTAAAGAAGCCTGTGCAATGGCTAAATCAAAGGTTATGATCACCTCATGGTCTTCAAAGGTTATGATCAAGCAATTCTTTGGTTCTTTTCTCCTCATCCAACTAAAAAGGAGCAGATGGTAACTGCTTTTTAGTTTCCTTCTCGCTCAGTTCAAAAATTAACAAACATTTACATGTTCGGTCAACTTTAATGTAAATCCTCTAACTGCAAGGACCTTTCTATTAATTCAGTAACTATCTAGGGTA
This sequence comes from Balaenoptera acutorostrata, assembly GCF_949987535.1. NCBI lineage: Eukaryota > Metazoa > Chordata > Mammalia > Artiodactyla > Balaenopteridae > Balaenoptera > Balaenoptera acutorostrata. The sequence goes on from NC_080081.1 coordinate 9,509,039, forward strand.
CCTCTGCTCTAAGCTATTATAAAGTGGATAGTGAATAAAAGTTGCTGACAGTTTGGTTCACTTGACTGGAAAAAAAATGAAACCGCTCTCTTGTAAGCAGGTAAAAGGACTTTAAATCATGATATTTTCTAGAATACAAAGATCAGTCACCAGAAAAAATATATATCAGTAGTTGGCATGGAGACTGAATTCAGTTCATTACTATTCATTTTTAAAACTTTTTAGGAGCTCATGAAGTCATTTAGAAAATTGAAAAAAGGAACTTGGGGACAAGGTAAAATATTTTTAAATGAGGTGTCACTTTTGGTTCCCTTTTAAAAAATTTAAAATCTAGGTCAGTAGACAGAAAAATTAAATTGGAAATAAAGCCAGAGGGCAAGCAATACTTTTTTAGGATATAATACTCTGTCACACTGTTCTGATAGCCCTACCTCATTTGGGAAGAAAAAAACACTAGACACAGTTCCTTCGACAAGTAGCTCTTTTAGAAATCATATATATTGGAAGAGGAGGGGCAAACTTTACTAAGGAGTGCGTTCAGGGTATCAGAAGGAAAGGAAAGGTTGCTGTAATAGCCAGTGCACTCATTGGTTTTGAAACCATTTAAAGTCAAGGTATTTGGAGAACTGGAAAAGAAAATGACAACAAAGGTAGCCTTTGCGCCAAACAGAAGGAATATCTTCACATGAAAACATAAACAGGTCAAGGGACTTCCCTGGTGGTCCAGCGGTTAAGACTCCATGCTCCCAATGCAGGGGGCCCGGGTTCGATCCCTGGTCAGGGAACTAAGGTCCCACATGGCGCAACTAAAGATCTGGCGCAGCCAAAATAAATAAATAAATATTTTTTTTAAAAAAGAAAGAAAATATAAACAGTTCAAAACTTACCGACTCCCAGGACCCCCTCCCTATTCTTGACTCATGAGCTATGTCATTCCCCGTTCTGAAAGGTTATAGTTATCATAATTCATAATAGAAAAGTCTAACCTACCATTCAATTTTAAAATATCCCATTTTAATCATTCTAGATAATGTATCTTGTCTTCCTTTTTTACGTTGGTATAGAGATATTTACCCTGGAAAATAGCTTTACCAAACTATAATAGAATGCCTAAAATAACAAATATATATTAAACTTCTCAGTTGCAAATCACTTTAATTCATATTATCTTATTTGGTCATCAAAATGGCATGAAAAAGTAGAAAACCAGTATGACCATCCTCACTTATAGAAAAGGAAATTCTTGGTTAATGTTTTTAAATGATTCCTCCAAATTTCTAACCAAGCTCTCAAGTCGCCCACTCAGCTTGGGTACCCACAACCTTGAACAAGAATGAAATCCCCTAACTTCCTGTTCTTTCTTCCTCTTACGTAACCCTCATCCACTCTGCCTCTTCTCCAGCCCCAGAGGCTGTGTCGAGGTCCATTCCTTTCAAGGAGCCTTGATTTCTTTGCCATCTGGTTCTCTGGGGGCCCTGCTTCCTCTCTCTCCTCTAGTTCAACCTCAGCTTCATTGTTAGCACCTTTCTCTTATACCATGAAATTGAACAAGCGTCTCCTGGTCTTTACAAAGTGTAATCAACAGTCCCTCTATTGTACCCACGTCCCTATTTCTAGTCTCTATTCCAAGTCAATTCTCTCTTCCTTATTCAAAGCTCCAAATAGGTAGTTTTTCACTCCCAGTCTCACCTTTTATCTACAATTCGATTTCAAACCCATTCTACTAACATTTTTCTAATAAAAATTAATATGCTTTTTATTCCTTAATTCAATTAACTTTTAAGTCCTTATCTTATTAGCTGCTTCTCAATCCTTTGGCATCTTCCCCTCTTTCTCCCACCCTCTCCCTTGTCCTTCTCCACCTCCTCGCCCTCTTCCATCATGCCAGAAGACATAGCATCAGTAAAATCATATTCCCCAGTGCATCTTACACGTTATAAGGAAAATAAGAGGAATAAAAAATACTGGAATATTTATTCTGAAGAGAGTTAATTACACCTAAGATCATCATTACATTACTGAATCACACTAAGTTTTAAGCAGGCTTGAACTAAGTCATGTTTAATTGTTTTCTTTTGTTTTATTTTTTGCCACTGGCATTCAGTGAGCAGTTGGAAACTAGGAGGAAAGCTCACGAGGAATGTCAGAGAAAATTTTAAAAGGAATTAAAAGCAATATTTCCTTTGCTTATCCAAATATCCAAGCCAAGTTAAATAATGTAAAGGTAAATCTGCCACATACACTCCCTTATCAGTTTTCTTAAAATTCGCAACGTACTTTGTTCTTACCCTTCATTTTATTTTTTCTACCTAAAATATATCTTGGAGAGATTCTGTCAAGAACTGCGAAGGGGGGCTGAGATTTGATTTTCCTCTATTTGAAACTAACAAATTAGCCTGCCACTGTGTCATGGATTCTGGAAGAAGGCATGAGACTCTTGGGTCAGAGTCAAAGGACTTTATTACTCACATCAGTCGCAGTAATTGAAATCTCAATTTGAGTCAGTTATCTAAACCCCAGTTCCCACAGAACAACACAGGGGGAGCAGGGGATTCCTGAACATGTGGTGGGTTGCACTGTGGGAGAGAAACTTCCCAGATAGGGATCATCCGGACTCTTACACTGGGGAGTAAGCATGCCTGAACCTGCCACAGAAGGATACACCCTCTTATTACACTAGGCTATAAACAAACTTCCCTTTGCTCCAGAGGGAGACACCAGGTCTATCTTCCAAGGCTCTCTGTACAAGCATCCATGAGAAGATATTCTTGAATGAAAGCAATCAGTACCTGTGCTGACAAAAAGGACAGTAACACAAGAGACCATGGAGAATTGTCTCCCAACACCTATTCATATCAACATCCCAGCCCATAGAGATCTAATTAACTCTTTCTAACAGATGCATAATGTTCCACTGTACACACCACAACATGTAGCCATCCTTCATTGATTTGCACTTAACTAGTTTTGATCATTTACCACTACAAACAATGTTGTCATAAGGATTCTTCCTTAAACATGCATCTTTAAGCAGAAGTGTGAATAGATCTGTGGGATAAATTATTATAAGCAGAGTTTATGGATGAAAGGGTAGGCATATCATTAAAATTTTAATAGATGTAGACAGATTTGTTTCCAAAACTATACTAAATACACTCCCACCAACAATGTGTGAGGATACACTTGCCAACACACACCATAGAATATTATCAAGTAAACTGTGTCAATATGAGCATCAAAAATTACATTGTATCATCTTTAATTTCTTTCATCAGTGTCTTATAGCTTTCTGCATATAGGTCTTTTGTCTCCTTAGGTAGGTTTATTCCTAGGTATTTTATTTTTTTTGTTGCAATCGTAAATGGGAGTGTTTCCTTAATTTCTCTTTCAGATTTTTCATCATTAGTGTATAGGAATGCAAGAGATTTCTGTGCATTAATTTTGTATCCTGCTACTTTACCAAATTCATTGATTAGCTCTAGTAGTTTTCTGGTACCATCTTTAGGATTCTCTATGTATAGTATCATGTCATCTGCAAACAGTGACAGCTTTACTTCTTCTTTTCCAATTTGGATTCCTTAGGCACTATCAAAAAATCTACAAACAATAAATGCTGGAGAGGGTGTGGAGAAAAGCGAACCCTCTTGCACTGTTGGTGGGAATGTAAATTGATACAGCCACTATGGAGAACAGTATAGAGGTTCCTTAAAAAACCAAAAATAGAACTACCATACAACCCAGCAATCCCACTACTGGGCATATACCCCGAGAAAACTATAATTCAAAAAGAGTCATGTACCACAATGTTCATTGCAGCTCTATTTACAATAGCCAGGACATGGAAGCAACCTAAAGTGTCCATCGACAGATGAATGGATAAAGAAGATGTGGCACATATATACAATGGAATATTACTCAGCCATAGAAAGAAACGAAATTGAGTTATTTGTAGTGAGGTGGATGGACCTAGAGTCTGTCATACAGAGTGAAGTAAGTCAGAAAGAGAAAAATAAATACCGTATGCTAAAACACATATATATGGAATCTAAAAAAAAAAAAAAATGGTTCTGAAGAACATAGGGGCAAGACAGGAATAAAGACACAGATGTAGAGAATGGACTTGAGGACACGGGGAGGGGGAAGGGTGAGCTGGGACGAAGTGAGAGAGTGGCATGGACTTATATATACTACCAAATGTAAAGCAGATAGCTAGTGGGAAGCAGCCGCATAGCACAGGGAGATCAGCTTGGTGCTTTGTGACCACCTAGAGGGGTGAGGGGTGGGATAGGGAGGGTGGGAGGGAGATGTAAGAGGGAGGAGATATGGGGATAGATGTATATGTATAGTTGATTCACTGTGTTATACAGCAGAAACTAACACACTATTGTAAAGCAATTATACTCCAATAAAGATGTTAAAAAAATTACATTGGATATTTTTGTTGACATGTGTCAATTATGGATGAGATTCAACATATTTTCTTTGGTTTACAAATCATTTTTATTTTATGAACAAAATCATTTTTGTGTATTTTCTTAAAATTTTCTGCTTATATATTTTGTCTAGTTTTCTATTGGTTGTTGGATATTTTCATCATTTTTAGGAGCATTAGGTTTTATGTTAAATAATTTAGTCTTTTTTCTGTCATTATAATGCAAATATTTTATGACATATATAGTTTCTCATACTTCTAAATCATATGATCAAATTCCCTCATGCTGTCTTCTTGAAAGTTTGATTTTAATGCATAAATTTGGAAATTTTTGGTGTAAGAAGTAAGGTAAGAAAAGTTCAAATTTATTTTTCCATGTTGCTAGAGAGGTTTTCCAACACCATTAATGAATGGTTTATTCCTTTCCCATTGATTTAAAATGCCACCTTTATCAAATACTACATTTGTGATAATAAATTCTGATAACCAGTATTTTGATTATTTTTAAAGTCTTGGTAGGCTGCAGTTTGGGTTTATTTTCCTTTTTGTAAGAGTTTCAAGAGAAATTTTTAAAATTTATAATCAATAGGGTCTTTTGTGTGTTTTATTTTATTTTTAAAATTATACAGAACTATTGACCCTACAATATTGAGAATATTTTTCTTTCAAATTCTTATACTATTTTTTTTCTTACTTCACTTGCTAGCACCTTCAGTAAAATACTGAAGTTGATTTTTGTTTGCTTGTTTATGTTTATCCTGGTTCTCCTACAGGATTCTTTTCTTATCTTGCAAGTCCAATAATTCTACCACACCATACTTTACTGCTGGCTGATCTGCATTTTTCCCTAGGACATGTTTTTCCCTTTCTACAAATTAATGTGCAAATATTTTAACAAAGTAATCCTGAATTATATATTTGAAAATCACTCTGTTGCCTGTTTATTTTCCTCTTCTATAGATACACCAATTATGGTTATGTTGGGTCATTTTTTTTTTCTTCTTCTTCCTAAACCATTTTCTCCCTAATCTTTGATATGACACTTATTTCTAATTTCATTGTTAATATTCTCAAGCCTGTGTTCCCTGTTCCTCAGTGGCCTGGGGAGCATCTATTCTTCTTTTCTATACATTCATTTCTGTGATTTTTTTCTCTTATATTCCCCCACTACCCCATATACTGTCAGATCATTTTTCCTTCTTAGAGGCAGCACAGTATAAAGCTCAAAGTCATGGACTCCGTCACTGTACTGCTGGTGTACAAATCCCCACTACATAGCTTTGTTGTGTGAACATCAGCAGCTTATTTAATCTCTCCATATATCCCAGAATTCGTATCTGTAAAATGGGAACAATAGTGGTATTTGCATTATAGAGTTATTATAAGGATTAAATCAGATGACAATTGTAAAGTGTTTAAGATAGTGACTGTCACATAATAAACATTATGTAAATATTTATTAAATCCTTAACATTTTTTTCTCTGTTTTCCTATAATTTTCTTCTTGAGTACTTGCATCTTCTCTTTGAGCTCATTGCCTGGAAGCAATATATCCATTATAAAGAATCCTTTCTTTTTAATCTCATAACATGAAAAGTTGTTCATAATTTTTTTTTTTTTTTTTTTTTTTTTTTTTTTAGGATTTTCTTATTTATTTATTTATTTATTTATTTTTGGCTGTGTTGGGTCTTCGGTTCGTGCGAGGGCTTTCTCCAGTTGCGGCAAGCGGGGGCCACTCTTCATCGCGGTGCGCGGGCCTTTCTCTATCGCGGCCCCTCCCGTCGCGGGGCACAGGCTCCAGACGCGCAGGCTCAGCAATTGTGGCTCACGGGCCCAGCTGCTCCGTGGCATGTGGGATCTTCCCAGACCAGGGCTCGAACCCGTGTCCCCTGCATTAGCAGGCAGATTCCCAACCACTGCGCCACCAGGGAAGCCCTGTTCATAATTTTTATCAGCTTCACAGTTCGATCTTTCAGATGTTGATTTATTATCTGAGTTTTGTTTATTATTTATGATTTATGTTCTGTATTTCTTATATTACTTTTTTACAGGTCTCATACTAATTTCTTAATTATTATTCATCACTGAATGAGAGGGATTTTTCCTGGAACAATTATTTTTGAAAGGATAATGTGGAAAGGAATCAGATAAGTGAACTTCTCTATGAATATTGCTTTGCACATACATGCAAACATTTTATTGTTAATTTCTAAAGGTAAATTTGATGAATTAAATGTTATATGAATATATAAGTTTAATAGATATGCCCATAGTGTTTTCCAAAATGTCTGTAAATGATTTTCGTTTCCACCAACAGTTGTGAGTGCCTCTTCTTGACTTGCATTGTTTATGCTTTCTCTTCTGCTTGAAATGCTCTCCGACCCTCAACTGGAAGAGAAATCATTTCCAGGCTCCCATTATACCATGTACATATCTACTACTTCACTAACCCATAATTATCTCTTTACATGGCTTTCTGCCCCCCAGTAAACAGTTACCTTCTTTAGGACCATGATTGTGTCATCTTAATTTTATATCTTTGGTTCCTATCCGATTTTCTGGCACATAGTAATTGCCAAGTCTGACAAATATACAGATGATGAAGGCAGCATAAAATTACTGTCCAGGGGCACACTACTGGTAAATAATAAAAGTCGCATATGAATCCAGTTTTTTCTTCCTGCAAATCATACTTTTTCATATATTCATAATAAGTTTCCTCATTTATATGAATATAAATTAAAGGACTCAAGCCTAGGTCAAAAACCTGTTTTATATACTTGAAATTATAATTATCCTTCAGGTGACTTGCAAATGACTCGTTCATTCTAATACTGGCAAAATTATGGTGTGTGGCTTGCTTAGACATTAATAATAAGCTTTAATTCATATGAGATTTTTAAAGCTTGGTTCAAATGTAGTTTCTATCTATATAAGCAAAGTTTGACATAGGATTAATAAACCCTCATAAAAGTATTGCATAATTCTTTTTTTGATTAAGCTGCAACTAACCAACTATAGATAATTATGACTAAAACTCAACTTCTTCTAATGCAAACACTCTTATAGAATCTTCAAATAAGATATAGATGACATTTAGAGTCCATTCTAAGGTAAAATGCCTGGGAGTCGATTATAGAAATTTAATAGGTTGTGATCCATATAAAAACTTTAATTGTCTAGGTCGGAGAGGACAGGAACATTTCTGTTTTATATGAAAAATGTGTATGTTTTTAAATTAATAATTTTATTTAATTAGGATTCTTGAACCTAGGCAATTCAGTGAGATTATCATAGTGCTGTTATGCTGAATGAAATAAGTTGCCCAGTTGTCAAAATTTATACTTTCATTTCAACTTAACTTTTGCCAAAGCCACACCATGGGCAACGGCATCCTCAAACTGCCAAATATTTTCAGTCCTAATGGCTGAACTCAAAGCCATTCTTTGAAATGTTCTATATCTCTAAAGACTAAGTTGTACATGAAATTATTTTAATCTAATATATTTTGATCACTTAAGATATGTATTCTATTTTAAATATTGCCTAAATTTCTTGGCCAAAATTTGTTTTAGTTCTTGGTGTTCTTCTCAAAAAAAAAAGATAAGGAGGGGCTCTCAAGGAGGGCCTGGAGAGCCAGTCTCTGACTACCAAGATGTGCTTTCTGGCAGTCAGAGCTGATATAATTCTTTCATAGTCAGGGCTGTAATAGTCAACTTGATTAAAGTATTATGAATTTCACATATCTTAGGAGACTGATCATGGAATGCCACAGGAGGTATCACTTTAACCCTGTCATCTCTATATGCTCACCGTTCTAGTAAAATGTATGATCATAATCAGGGAAAGGAACATTGGATGCCAGAATAGGTTTAGGAAATAACTTATTGAAAATGTAGATCATGTTCTTCATAGGAAAAAAAAAGCTTCTACTTCAATATGGAGATAAGCAAAGAAATGCTATATATTGAAAGTTTATTAAATGCCATTCGTTCCTTGAATATGCACAAATATCATTTGCCCTCAATGTTTTCCAGGGAACAATTATTAACATGTGATTAAAATAAGATAATTTGACCAGAAATCATCCTCTGTGATTAAGGCAATATTTGCTATTGAGATGACCATGGGAAAATAATAGAGGGCTTGCATCAAATTACTCAGAAACTTTCATAAGATAAGGTAAAAACAAGGGTAGAAAGGAGGAAATTAACTCTCACTGAGTACTTATTATATGTCAGGCTCTATGCTAGGTACTTCATGTTCATTAGCATTAGGTTATTTACCAAAACCTTGTGAGTTCAGAATGAGGAAGCCAACATGTAGGCCCATGGAGACCGACTGGCTTGTCTCAAATCATAAAATCTGATTCAAACCCAGTATCCCTGAACTTGTCATTTCTATCACACTTCTCAGCTTCAACACTCACTCTCAATTTTTCCTCTTTCCAACATAACTTTCAGGTACACACATGACTCCATGGTTCGTTATTTTAGAATAATGTCTTAAGAAAATGTGCTGTATAATCTTACCTAGGTTGATTATGCTAGAGAAATTGGATGTTGTTTTATGTATTTTCTCTTCTGGAAACTAAATGCTTCTAGAAGTTAAAAAAAAAATGCAACATTGTTCTAATAGTAAGCCTGACTTGGGGGAGAGAAAAGCAATTAATATTGCTCTTAGAGAAAATAATTATAGTCTTGTCTTCTGATTACTTGTCATGCAGAGTCCTTTTAAATATAAGACCACCAGCCTTCTCCAGGTACCCATATTTAAGAACAAGAGAATAAAATAAACTGAGGACCAAATGCAGAATTTATGTCAAGAAGCTAAACTATAGAACTAACCGTGAGAAATATGTTTTAGAAATTTCTCAACAAAAATTAAGCCTATTGTCAATGTTTGATGTACACTTCCTCAGGGTCACATGAAAAATATTCAGCTGGAACTTTTAATAGAATGATTATGAAGAAAGGCTTCAAATTGGGAAATCTTGCAAGGAAAATGTTTTTGTAACTCTCTCCACCAACATTTTGAGGAATCAAATTGTCTTCAAAGAGCTTAAGGACAGTCTGGGACATGTTCTGTTGTTGTTGTTTGTGAAGATTATGACAATCAGTGTCAACTTGTTTCCACTTCTGGACAGATCTCAGATGCTCAGGAGAGCTCTCCACTTACCCTTAAGGAATGAGGCTGGAACTAAAGCTTAGATAAAGTTTCCACAGAAACACAGCATAGATTCCGGCAAGTCAAAGGAAGTTTAGAGAAATTTCTCCAGTTATGATTTTCATAGGGGTTCAAAGATATTTTGAATGAGGCTAAAAGTTCCAACTAAGCTAGTTTGCCCAGTATGTCTTTTGAAATTTGACCACTAAACTTTTCAATGATAAAATTAATAGAATTAAACTACTAGTCAATTTTCAGATTTATTCTTGCCATTCTAGAAGTTTGCTCTATGACGATGGTATTCAGTGTTGGCCTAAACTCAGCTGAATGTTGATATTAACACCTACTCATTGGGAACATGGTACCTCAATTATGTATTATTAATACTGCTTAAACAGGGTTTTAAAAATTTTCTATTCCAAATAATCCTAGGTTAGTTTAATTATATGCCTTTAAATAACCATGCAATAACAATTGGACCTAATGTTAGGAGTTAGGACCTAATGCTTCTAGGCTTCTACTGATAACCATAATCATCTTTATGACAGTGAAAGGCTATTATTTAGATTCATTAGTTTGATCAATCTTTTTACTTTATTACAATAGTGTTATGGAAAACAAAACATTTTTCAAGGTAACAGTTTAAAATTGTTTTGCACTTGTACGTTCTCACTTTATAATTTCATATTCAGAGAAGAATTTCATACGTTCAATAGTTTTCCTTTCCTCTTCCTAATCTTAAGTGCCAGGAAGTGAAGAGGACTTTATCAGGAGATACACTGTTTAGAAAATCTGCAATAAGGGTGCTGTTTATAATCTATGGAGCTTACATTTTAATAGGAAGACAGATTAACATGCAATTAGCATCTAAATATACTGATACTGAATTCCAAAAATACACATTAATATATATTTGGAATCTGCTAAAATATATTTAAGCATCTATTAAGCAGAACAATTGTGAACTTGATGATTTTTAATTTGCAATGAATAAACATACCACTTGTCAGATAATGTACTGAGTATTGATCCTCTGTATGCTCTTAAAATAGAAATTAGCATCTTAGAAAAGTAGAGAATTACTGCAAATGATTTTTTATTGCTTATTTACTTTTTCATTTTTTAACATGCACTTAACGGTACCTGAATCATTTTTTTTTCAAATTAACATGTCTTCAAATAAACAGCTGCCTTCTAGGGAATAATTTGGAAAGATTAGTTCTTTAAATAGGGTGCATGCCTTATTTTAAGATGTACACATTTGTCTTGAATCTTTGAGAGCAAATTAAAAAGTATGAAACCTTCAAGAAAAGTCCAAATCACCAATAAAGTGCCTAAATTACTCAATAGATAAGGTAGATTCTCAATAAAACCATGAAGCAAATGGGCATGGCATCTTTTCCAGTACCCATCACCCTTCCAATTTTGTGAAAACCTTCCCAGTGGGCTTGACTTCACAACTATTGTTAATGGCTAATTTTTAATCCCTTCAGAGTACTGCTTTAAAACAGCACAATATCTAACCAAAAGAAAATAGGAGGACCTTAATTAATACTTAACAACTGAATAAGTGAATAAATATTAATGATTACAAAAAGCTTAAAGAGAAACTTGAAGCTACAAGAAGGAATTTCAGTCCAGTGGTGGTGGAACTATCAGAGCCCTGTAATCTTACCTTGTAAGCAACTCTTTGTGTTTCCTATTTAACGACTTTTTTAGTCACATTTTAATTACATGAAGTAATACTTCTGATTTGAACCAACTAGTATAAGATTTTCGAAAATCAACAATCAAAGATCAATTTATAGTTTAAATACTTCAGTTGAATTTCATGAACTCGGCCATCCTTTAAAATTTATCTCATATACCTCCAAAGGTTTTTTAAGTCAACAAGATTGTCCTGTAATATATCTTCCTAGAATGAATTGGAACACCTGTAACAGTTCCAATAGTAAAAAAACAAAAAAGCCCAGGATACTTTCAAACATGTAAACATGTAACTTACATGTAAGTTTACTTTCTTTAGTCATTTTTTGACATTAGCACTATCAGTCATTCTACTCTGCACAATACCATATTCTATTTTTTAATAATAAAGTCTAGACATCAACATATTTCAGCTCAATGAAGGAAAAAGCTTTCTAGTAGCCAAAACTATCTAAAATGCATTGGGCACCCTTGTGATGCAAGGCTTCCTCTTTGCTAGTAGTGTTCCAAAAAATTTAGACAACCTCCTTAAACAGAAACTGCACAAAACTCTAGTTATAGGTAGGTAGTTCATTCATTCAGTCTTTAACTCAACAAACATTCAAGCGAGAGCCAACTCTGGGCCACGGGCCGTGTTAGGTTCTCTGCAGGGAGCAGTGAACCTGCACATCTGTGATTCCTGACTTCATACACCTTAGACTCTGGTATAGGAGTCAGTTCTTAATCAAGTAGTCACACAAACACATGTAAAATTACATCAGTGATGATAGCTATCGAAATAAATAAATCGAAATAAATGATAATAGCCTAATGACCGTCCAAATCCTTCCCAAACATGAGATGGATTCATTCTTCTTGACATTCCCGATTTTAAGTATCAAGCTCTAGTGTCATGTTTTAACTTTTTGATTTAAGAATAATGGCAAGAAGAATGAATGAGGCAAGGTTGAGTTCTACAATCTATCTTTCACCAATAAAAGCACTGAATTATTTCCTCTATAAAGTAAATCACAATTGGGGCAATGTGAGCAGATTATATATACTCTGAGGTATCAATGGTATTCATTGTTTTTGTTTTATGTAGACAGGCTATACTTTTAATTAGGAGAATTTCCAGCAAGGCAGCAATAGTTCCCTGCTGATCACTTCTGCAGAATACTTTAACTTGTAGCATAGAGGAGAGGTGGTGAAAAAAAAGAAAATAGTTTTTCTTTTCCCTTAATCTCATTAGGGAGACAAAGATTAATCACATTTAACTGCAGTAGAAATGGTTCTGTCACCTTCTCTTTCTTGCCCACGTTAGACCAGGGAGTGACAACTCAGCTGATCCTAATCCGTAATTCTCAGCCATCACGTTTCACCTCTACCACAACAGACCTGGTCTGAGGAGTAAAGCTTTGGGGGAAGTCATCCCGGTTCATGCAGCGATAGCTCATGGCAGCGTGGAGTGGTTGTCCCTCCCACAAGCTGGTCCTGAATCACTGGAAGTGATGCACACTGCTTCTGGAACAGAACTGAAGATTACTAGGATGGACCCACACAGGAGCACAGGGTTTTATTTTCTTTTTACAGCCACAGACACGCTACAAACTGTCTGATGCGCTTCCATATTTCAAGTTCAAAGTGTTGTCAAGAGAATAAAAAGAAGCCACCCTGAATTTGAACTATACACACTCCCCTAGCGAATAAGCAATGTGTTCAGTTTTTGACATTTCAGAAGTCACAAGTTTATGGGTTTCTGACATGAAAAACAAGCAGTCTTAGATGAGCATGAATCCAGAGCAGAAGCCTCCCTGTCAATAAAGGCGCACGGAATTTTTGTCAATATATGCTCTCTAGATAGTAAAATCTCATTAATTTGACATTCAGTTAGCAAAAACAGTTTCAGTTTCCAATATGGTGGGTGGTAAGCTACACGCTCCAGGACATATTCTAAGCCAACTCCGCTGGCCAGAAAAGCAGAGCATTGGGTTCTCACAGAGAGGCCTGAGGGGGTTTGCCAAGGAGAGGAAGTCGTGGAAGACTGCAAGGTTACTGCTTGCTACCCAGCTCTGGCCTTCTCTTCTTGTAAATAGGTAATGTAGGGTCACTCACAGATTGCTGAAACACTTCCAGCAATAAAATCTATTTCTTAAGAAATCTTGGATCTAGGACCATATTTATTTCAACTAGGATGGGCAATCACTTTTGGTTGACGGAACACATATGCTGCAGGAAAGGTAGCTAAAGAGTGAATTTTCATAAAGCAGCATTATTTCCATTTAGTTTACATTTTGAATTTATATACAAGGAAAAAGAAAAAATCCCTGCATGACTGGAGGTGAAATCTTTGGATGAGCAGCGAATGTGTATTGTGTCCACCAGCACTATTTTGCCTGCAGCTGCATCACCAAACACTCTCTTTTCCTTTGAAGACATTACTTCATTTTCCTAACTCTAAGATTTCATGCCGTTGCCACTCTTTGCTCCTGTTCTTTGCCACTTTTCTGCCTGGATCAAAAAAAATGTCTTCCCGTGCCTGGGTTTAAAGCTCCTCAAATCTGACTTTTCGTGATTTTTGTTAAATGTAAATATCATGAGTGCAAGGAGCCCTCACTGGTTCTGGCACCTAGAACCCTGTACATGGGACACCATAGATATCGGGGCATAGTAGATGCTCAATAAATTCTGCTGACTGGATGAACCTCCCTCAGTGTCCCACTTAGGAGCCTCCCCATGTTTTTCTTAGAGTACTTTTAAAAGCTGCTCTAATGGTCTCTGTGCTCCTAATCTTTCTGTCTCCCATGAAGCAGTTGTCCATATTATTCTTCCTAAATCATGCTTCTGGGGAAGCTTTATCTATCTCTTTTCACTTTTGAGAGCACTTTACTGGCATCTCACATCTGATCTCAAATTCCTCCATGATATGCCATTGGAGCCATAGAAATCATAACCTCCAGGGCTGGGCCAATGGAGGTAAATTGGATAGAATGGTGGGAGTGTCATCTTTAAACATTTTTAAAGTTTTAAAAAGTTTTCTGGGGGCTTCCCTGGTGGCGCAGTGGTTAAGAATCCGCTGGCCCATGCAGGGGCCATGGGTTCGAGCCCGGGTCTGGGAAGATCCCACATGCCACAGAGCAACTAAGCCCGTGCGCCACAACTACTGAGCCTGCGCTCTAGAGCCTGCAACCCACAACTACTGAGCCTGCATGCCACAACTACTACTGAAGCCCGCGTGCATAGAGCCCGTGCTCTGCAACGAGAGAAGCCACCGCAATGAGAAGCCCGCGCACCGCAACACAGAGTAGCCCCCGCCCGCTGCAACTAGAGAAAGCCCATGCACAGCAATGAAGACCCAACGCAGCCAAAAATAAAATAAATTTAAAAATAAATTGATTAATTAATTTTTAAAAAAGTTTTCTGTATGAAAAATAACTAGCCTAGAGGGACAGACATAATGAACCCAACGTTTTGATTACGATTTTACTTGCGCTCATTGTGGAGGGACAATGTGTCAGGAAAAGGGATAGGGAAGCTCTTGAGCATCCCTAGGAGGACAAAGGCCTTCTCGATGCCAGCGTGGGTGACGGGGCAATCTCCTTCGCCCAGGTCTACTGCTGCGGCTCCTTCAGCCTTTACTGCACCCTCTGCCCCGCCCACTGCTCCTCTGACGTCATCTCCTTCCCCTCCCCCCTCACTCCTTCCACAGGAGCTGCACTGCCCCCTGCTAGTCCTTGAACAGAAAGGAAGGTCCTTTGCATTTGCAAGCTCTTCCTGGCCACCCGATTTAAAACCACAGTTCTCCTCAGCCCAACAATCCCTACTCCCCTTCTTCATCTAATTTTCTGTAGTATTTATCACCATCTAACATACTTTATTTTTTGCTTCTTTTCTAGCTTACGGTCTGTTTCCCATATTACAATGAAAGCTAAAAGTGAGCAGAGAATTTTATCAGTTTTTATTTGCTGCTTTGACTCCCGCTTCTAACACAGTGTCTGAAAATGAGTAAGTGAAAGAATGAATGAACTCATGAATACGGGATAACTTTCCAATATTACCCCAAGCTACATGTCACCAAACACAGCTCCCACATTAGCAAAGTTCTGTTCTCTTGAGTCCACCCAAAGTTTGTAAATATCTTTCCCTTCCAGTACTTTTTATCATCCCTTCGTTTGGTAACCCCTTCTTCTTTCATTTCTGCCAAAATCCTACCTCTCAAGTGGCATTTTTATTTAAGACAGGAGCCGGATACAAAATGATTGTTGTACCAGAGCTGACGGACGGCAGTGAGTCTGCCACTTCATCATCCTTCACCCACCTGTCTGTTCCTCATTTCCTCCTCCTTCTCAAGCCCTAGGCACCAACCTGTTTGACTGGAAGCCTATCTTGGCCTCTGACATCCTGTATTCCCTTCCTTAGCCCCATGGATTTGTGATGTACCAGCGATCCTCTGGTTTCACTCTTCTTGCTTTGGAATCTCAGCAAATCACTTGTATTCTCGGCTTAAACTCGCTCTCCTTTCCTGCCATTTGCTAAATCCCTCGGTTCCAGTGAGTCAGCCTTGCCAGCAACCTGCCGGCAATCCCGTGGAGTCAGCAGGACACCCTGAACAGAACGATGATTTATCCTTTAGGAACATGATTACATGCCATCTCTTCCATGGAGCTTTGACAGCGGTGGAGGGTGGAAGTTGATTCATGACTTGGCATGTTTCCTGGCCAAAAGATTACTTCTTTAGATTTTAATCCCCTAAGGATACTGGATTTCCTCTACCACTTGCCACTACTGCACTCATTTCAGGGGCTTGGGCTGAAACTTTCTAATTGCAGATTACACAAAATAAATGCTGCCCTCTAAAAAGCACCGCTAATGGTCTCTTAAAAAAAAGAGGAGACTACTGAAAAATCATTTCCTCTGGAATTTTGATCATACTAAACCCACTGATTTTAATACGTTATTATTTTCTTTCACGTCAGAAAGGTTTAATGAAGCCCCAAAACATTTATATTTTTCACCAGGTCTTAGAATCTTTCACATTATTTTTTAGGAGGCCATAGGAAAGTGCAGAAAGAAATGAGTGCAAGTTCTTTGTGATCTGCAGCAAATCCTTCTCTTACTAGTTTTGATGTTGTTACCACTAGTAAAAGGAGCCTAATATTTCAACCCTTACCTCAGAAAGCACATGTACATATGCATGCATGATAAACTGCTCCATAGTCTGAAACTACTGTGTACACACATGGCATTATTATTAACAACATGCCAGATGTTACTACCAATGAGGAAATGCATGACGTAGCACAGGAGACGTTGCTGACACTTCCCGTTTGCTAAATGGACGACACACCATCAGCATCAGTATGACCATCACATGATCAAATCACCATCAACAGATGATTTATAGCAGGAACTCTACTGGGTGCTTTACATGGATCATCCCATTAATCCTAAAAATAACCATATTAAGTAGGTGCTACTATTTACTCTTTGCATTCAGAAAGGAAAAACTCAGTCACTTACTCAGATTATTATTATTAGGAATTAAATTTTTGTTTGTCTGACTCCAAAGCTTATATTTATTTGCTTTATTCAATAAGAAGCAAGAAAGACAGAAAGAAAAAAAGACATGATAAGAAAAGAAAAGAGGCTACCATATTGGTCAGTGCAAATAAAGAACGTTTCCATCAAGCTTACTGCTCTATCAGACAGCTCTGGGTTAGACGATGGTCCCCTTAGCACAGTCCCCTGTATCAGACACAGGTATCAAGACACTTTGTGGAGGCCTTGGTAGCATCTATCACATTACCTTCAAAAGCTTTATTCCCAAAATATTTCCAAGCTTGTCTTGAAATTCCATTATGAATTTGAACATATTTATTTTTAGTACATGCCACTAACTTTATCTTCTAAGTTTAGTACCTGCTAGCAAAAGCAGTATTTTAGTGTGTGTGTGTGTGTGTGTGTGTGTGTGTGTGCGCGTGTGTGTATGTTTACAATCATCAGTTTCAAACATCAAGAACGGCCTTCAATTTGTACATCTAAGTATCAATAAAATGGTTAAGAGCATGAAGCAGGTCCTAACTGCGATTAACAAGCTGAGTAAACTTGGAGAAGTGATTTGAGCAGTTTCCTCATCTGTAAAAGGAGATTGTTAAACAAAACAAGACAATCTTTATAAAGTATGAAAGTAGTGACCAACACAGAATGGGCACATGATTAATGGATATTGTGGTTACAATAATAGTAACATAAATGCTACGAGTATTTGACTTGGACTTTGTAAGGGGGAATAATATTTTCTGAAGGCCAAGGTTATTCAGAACTAGAGTTTCTCTAAAGTTAGACAAACTGAAAAGATGTACTCACAATAATGGTACTAATCAATAAACTCTTCTTCTCTCCCTGAATCAGCTTCAAAGTTTCACTAAAATGAAGTAATTAATGCAAATCAATAATTAAGGAGAGGTTCTGAATGACAAGAGAGGTAGCACTAATAGGATTAAAAAAAGTCTGCCCTGTTCCGCTGGAGGTGGCACTAGTTGATACAATTTTAAAGGTGATTCATACTGTTTAGACAGATGACAAAAGTACCTGAGGAAGACAGAGACAAATTTGATGTATCTAGCAAAACAGTTTGGAGTTGAAATTTTAGAGTAATATACTTTTCAGTGATAATTTTTAATCAAACAATCCTATGCTAAAAAATTGCTTCCAGACAAGAGGCATAGGACTTCCCTGGTGGCGCAGTGGTTAAGAATCCGCCTGCCAATGCAGGAGACATGGGTTCGATCCCTGGTCCAGGAAGATCCCACATGCCGCAGAGCAACTAAGCCTGTGTGCCACAACTACTGAGCCTGCACTCTAGAGCCGGCGAGACACAACTACTGAGCCCACGTGCCACAACTACTGAAGCCCGCACGCCTAGAGCCTGTGCTCTGCAACAAGAGAAGCCACCACAATGAGAAGCCTGCGCACCACAACGAAGAGAAGCCCCCGCTCACCACAACTAGAAAAAGCCTGCGCACAGCAATGAAGACCCAATGCAGTCAAAAATAAAATAAATAAATAAATTTATATTAAAAAAAAAAGACAAGAGGCATAATTTTACAGTCCCTTATACACTAAAAAGGAATTTACAGGCTTTTGTCTAAAGAAGAGGAGGGGACTCTGGTTTTGCTGACCAGAAGCTCCAGTTTAATTCTGGTTCCTTTCTTAACATTTTCATTCAACGTCACACTAAGTCTGTCCGAAACAGCAACCCTGGAGCTATTTTCCCAAGTGTCCAGAAGATGGGGGAGGGGAAATGTTGATGGTGCTTCAAGTCAGACTCAGCCAGCTCACCTCAAGGTCTCACACCACGACCAGGCATGGGAGAAGGAAGGGGCTCTTCAGGTGGGATGGAACCCAGTAGGAGGGCAGTGCTGTGGGGACTTGGTGGACCGCACACCCATCGTGGGACAGACACGCTGGTGTGCTTTCAGCAAGGCCAGCGCAGGTGGTTAAGTAGCAACCTAGACCAGCTCTCTCTCCAGTCACTTTAGTACCATGCAAGCCCCTTGCAATTCACTTGCAATCCCAGGGAAAGAAAGAATCCTAAATTGGCCAAGACCAACACTCTACCACACTGGTCGAATTACAGAAGTTGGAGTGTGCACCTCATAATCAAAATTAAGTTAGATGATAAGAAAATACCTTGCATTTCTGGAACATTTGGACCTGGAGCCTAAGATCCTCATCTGCTACACATGTCAGGATGCATGATTAAGACATCATTTGGGGATGTGGGTTTATAAGACGGCGATTCTTGAACTCGGCTCCATACTGTACTCACCTGGGAGCTTAAAAAAATGGATGCCTCTGTGACTCTATTTCTGCTTGGCCAATAATGGGGGGGGGCACGAATTGGGAGATTGGGATTGACATATATACACTACTATGTATAAAATAGATAACGAATGAGAACCCACTATACAGCACAGGGAACTCTACTCAGTGATCTGTGGTGACCTAAATGGGAAGGAAATCTAAAAAAGAGTAGAGATATGTAACATATAACTGATTCACTTTGCTGTACAGCAGAAACTAACACAACATTGTAAAGCAACTAAAGCTCAATAGAAATTAATCTTTTAAAGATGGATGCCTGGTTCCAACTGCAGACATCATGATCAGCTGGTCTGTGATGCAGCCTGAGTATTAGGAACTAAAAAGCACTCCCAGGTGACTGTCATGTGCAGTCAAGATTGAGCCCCAATATTCTAAGATAAATGTTTATATTTTATTTTTTTGTTAAAGACATCCCAAATCCTGGGAAAAGAATGATACACATCAGAGCTTGAGCAAGGAAGCCCTCTAGATACCATCAGTGGCTTTAAGATGAGGGACTTACGTAGGTTTTAAGAGCCAAGCATTCTAAGTTCTCTCCCTGATCATTGTCTCCCTGTGCTGGGAATTCAGGTTTTTTTTTCTTTGTTCTTTTGCTGAAATGTAAATATCAAGTACTGCTTGGGGCAGAAAGAGCCAAATCAAAATCAAAGTTGGCATATCCTCAAGTAGTTCCTTTTTTCTCATACCCGGAATGAGTAAAGAGAAAAGCCACATTTCTCCCTAGTGACCAGCGAGGCTTAATGTCACCTGGGCTGCAGGAATACTGGCCATAGAAACCTTTGTAAATGAATGTCAGGAGAAGCTTTGGAGCCAAAGCTCATTTCATGCCAATCTGATTTCATCAAGTCCAGATAGGAACAAACTTTCTAAATAGTAAATACATACAATTGGCGCAGTATCTAAACATACAGAATTTCAGAACTGAAGTAATTATTCAGGAAACCCAGGAACCAAGCATGTTATGTAAAATTGTTTGGACATGTTAATTAAAATATTTCGAGATATATTTATTCCTAAATAATAGAAACTTAGAAACGGTATGACAATTAGCAAACTTTCCTGAGCGAAATCTAACAAAGAAAATTTTCCTTCATTGTTAATTCAAAGACTTCCATAAGGAATGTAAAACATAATATAATTAGCTTGTGGGCTATGGTGATATACAGTCGCTATCAAATTTTTTTATCTTCTCTTTTGCTGTTGCCTGTTTTGAGCTAGACACAAGCGAGGGTTTAAAAGCAGTTAACTACCACTTGCAACATTGTGAGTTTCCTTGAGCAAAAGTGGCACCAAAACAAATCCAGTGAATCATGGGGGTGAGCTGCTCTAGATTTGCTTCTATGTGGCTGTAAATATAACAAACTCCACCTGAACTTCCAAAATAAATTTTACACTCTGATAATTTCACAAGCACCCTTCATTCAGACATGGTAATCTAAGCCTAACGATTGCCGTGTTTTTTGTTTTTTTTTCAAACATCTTTATTGAAGTATAATTGCCTTACAATAGTGTGTTAGCATCTGCTTTATAACAAAGTGAATCTGTTATACATATACAATATGTTCCCATTTCTCTTCCCTCCTGCATCTCCCTCCCTCCCACCCTCCCCATCCCACCCCTCTAGGTGGTCACAAAGCACCGAGCTGATCTCCCTGTGCTATGCGGCTGCTTCCCACTAGCTATCTATTTTACATTTGGTAGTGTATATATGTCCATGACACTCTCTTACCCTGTCACATCTCACCCCACCCCCTCCCCATATCCTCAAGTCCATTCTCTAGTAGGTCTGTGTCTTTATTCCCGTCTTGCCACTAGGTTCTTCATGGCCTTTTTTTTTTTTTTTTCCCTTAGATTCCATATATATGTGTTAGCATACTGTATTTGTTTTTCTCTTTCTGACTTACTTCACTCTGTATGACAGACTCTAACTCCATCCACCTCATTACAAATACCTCCATTTCATTTCTTTTTATGGCTGAGTAATATTCCATTGTATATATGTGCCACATCTTCTTCATCCATTCATCTGTCGATGGACATTTAGGTTGCTTCCATGTCCTGGCTATTGTAAATAGAGCTGCAATGAACATTTTGGTACATGACTCTTTTTGACCTATGGTTTTCTCAGGGTATATGCCCAGTAGTGGGATTGCTGGGTCATATGGTAGTTCTATTTGTAGTTTTTTAAGGAACCTCCATACTGTTCTCCATAGTGGCTGTATCAATTTACATTCCCACCAACAGTGCAAGAGTGTTCCCTTTCCTCCACACCCTCTCCAGCATTTATTGTTTCTAGATTTTTTGATGATGGCCATTCTGACCGGTGTGAGATGATATCTCATTGTAGTTTTGATTTGCATTTCTCTAATGATTAATGATGTTGAGCATTCTTTCATGTGTCTGTAGGCCATCTGTATATCTTCTTTGGAGAAATGTCTATTTAGATCTTCTGCCCATTTTTGGATTGGGTTGTTCGTTTTTTTGTTATTGAGCTGCATGAGCTGCTTGTAAATCTTGGAGATTAATCCTTTGTCAGTTGCTTCATTTGCAAATATTTTCTCCCATTCTGAGGGTTGTCTTTTGGTCTTGTTTATGGTTTCCTTTGCTGTGCAAAAGCTTTTCAGTTTCATTAGGTCCCATTTGTTTATTTATGTTCTTATTTCCATTTCTCTGGGAGCTGGGTCAAAAAGAATCTTGCTGTGATGTATGTCATAGAGTGTTCTGCCTATGTTTTCCTCTAAGAGTTTGATAGTGTCTGCCCTTACACTTAGGTCTTTAATCCATTTTGAGTTTATTTTTGTGCATGGTGTCAGGGAGTGTTCTAATTTCATACTTTTACATGTTCCTGTCCAATTTTCCCAGCACCACTTATTGAAGAGGCTGTCTTTTCTCCACTGTATATGCTTGCCTCCTTTATCAAAGATAAGTTGACCATATGTGTGTGGGTTTATCTCTGGGCTTTCTATCCTGTTCCATTGATCTATATTTCTGTTTTTGTGCCAATACCAAACTGTCTTGATTACTGAAGCTTTGTAATATAGTCTGAAGTCAGGGAGCCTGATTCCCCCAGCTCCATTTTTCGTTCTCAAGATTGCTTTGGCTATTCGGGGTCTTTTGTGTTTCCATACAAATTGTGAAATTTTTTGTTCTAGTTCTGTGAAAAATGCCAGTGGTAGTTTGATAGGGATTGCATTGAATCTGTAGATTGCTTTGGGTAGTAGAGACATTTTCACAATGTTGATTCTTTCAATCCAGGAACATGGTATATCTCTCCATCTATTTGTATCATCTTTAATTTCTTTCATCAGTGTCTTATAATTTTCTGCATACAGGTCTTTTGTCTCCTTAGGTAGGTTTATTCCTAGATATTTTATTCTTTTTGTTGCAATGGTAAATGGGAGTGTTTTCTTAATTTCACTTTCAGATTTTTCGTCATTAGTGTATAGAAATGCAAGAGATTTCTGTGCATTAATTTTGTATCCTGCTACTTTACCAAATTCATTGATTAGCTCTAGGAGTTTTCTGGTAGCATCTTTAGGATTCTCTATGTATAGTATCATGTCATCTGCAAATAGTGACAGCTTTACTTCTTCTTTTCCGATTTGGATTCCTTTTATTTCTTTGTCTTCTCTGATTGCTGTGGCTAACACTTCCAAAACTATGTTGAATAATAGTGGTGAGAGTGGGCAACCTTGTCTTGTTCCTGATCTTAGTGGAAATGGTTTCAGTTTTTCACCATTGAGGACAATGTTGGCTGTGGGTTTGTCATATATGGCCTTTATTATGTTGAGGAAAGTTCCCTCTATGCCTACTTTCTGCAGGGCTTTTATCATAAATGGGTGTTGAATTTTGTCAAAAGCTTTCTCTGCATCTATTGAGATGATCATATGGTTTTTCTCCTTCAATTTGTTAATATGGTGTATCACATTGATTGATTTGCGTATATTGAAGAATCCTTGCATTCCTGGGATAAACCCCACTTGATCATGGTGTATGATCCTTTTAATGTGCTGTTGGATTCTGTTTGCTAGTATTTTGTTGAGGATTTTTGCATCTATGTTCATCAGTGATATTGGCCTGTAGTTTTCTTTCTTTGTGACATCTTTGTCTGGTTTTGGTATCAGGGTGATGGTGGCCTCGTAGAATGAGTTTGGGAGTGTTCCTCCCTCTGCAATATTTTGGAAGAGTTTGAGAAGGATAGGTGTTAGCTCTTCTCTAAATGTTTGATAGAATTCGCCTGTGAAGCCATCTGGTCCTGGGCTTTTGTTTGTTGGAAGGTTTTTAATCACAGTTTCAATTTCAGTGCTTGTGATTGGTCTGTTCATATTTTCTATTTCTTCCTGGTTCAGTCTCGGCAGTTTGTGCATTTCTAAGAATCTGTCCATTTCTTCCAGGTTGTCCATTTTATTGGCATATAGTTGCTTGTAGTAATCTCTCATGATCTTTTGTATTTCTGCAGTGTCAGTGGTTACTTCTCCTTTTTCATTTCTAATTCTATTGATCTGAGTCTTCTCCCTTTTTCTCTTGATGAGTCTGGCTAATGGTTTATCAATTTTGTTTATCTTCTCAAAGAACCAGCTTTTAGTTTCATTGATTTTTGCTATTGTTTCCTTCATTTCTTTTTCATTTATTTCTGACCTGATCTTTATAATTTCTTTCCTTCTGCTGGCTTTGGGGTTTTTTTGTTCTTCTTTCTCTAATTGCTTTAGGTGCAAGGTTAGGTTGTTTATTCGAGATGTTGCCTGTTTCTTGAGGTAGGCTTGTATTGCTATAAACTTCCCTCTTAGCACTGCTTTTGCTGTGTCCCATAGGTTTTGGGTCGTCGTGTCTCCATTGTCATTTGTTTCTAGGTATTTTTTGATTTCCCCTTTGATTTCTTCAGTAATCACTTCGTTATTAAGTAATGTATTGTGTAGCCTCCATGTGTTTGTATTTTTTACAGATCTTTTCCTGTAATTGATATCTAGTCTCATAGCGTTGTGGTCAGAAAAGATACTTGATACGATTTCAATTTTCTTAAATTTACCAAGGCTTGATTTGTGACCCAAGATATGATCTATCCTGGAGAATGTTCCATGAGCACTTGAGAAAAATGTGTATTCTGTTGTTTTTGGGTGGAATGTCCTATAAATATCAATTAAGTCCATATTGTTTAATGTATCATTTAAAGCTTGTGTTTCCTTATTTATTTTCATTTTGGATGATCTGTCCATTGGTGAAAGTGGGGTGTTAAAGTCCCCTACTATGATTGTGTTGCTGTCAATTTCCCCTTTCATGGCTGTTAGTATTTGCCTTATGTATTGAGGTGCTCCTATGTTGGGTGCATAAATATTTACAATTGTTATACCTTCCTCTTGGATCGATCCCTTGATCATTATATAGTGTCCTTCTTTGTCTCTTGTAATAGTCTTTATTTTAAAGTCTATTTTGTCTGATATGAGAATTGCTACTCCAGCTTTCTTTTGATTTCCATTTGCATGGAATATCTTTTTCCATCCCCTCACTTTCAGTCTGTATGTGTCCCTAGGTCTCAAGTGGGTCTCTTGTAGACAGCATATGTATGGGTCTTGTTTTTGTATCCATTCAGCCAGCCTGTGTCTTTTGGTGGGAGCATTTAATCCATTTACATTCAAGGTAATTATCGATATGTATGTTCCTATTCCCATTTTCTTAAATGTATTGGGTTTGTTATTGTAGGTGTTTTCCTTCTCTTGTGTTTCTTGCCTAGAGAAGTTCCTTTAGCATTTGTTGTAAAGCTGGTTTGGTGGTGCTGAACTCTCTCAGCTTTTGCTTGTCTGTAAAGGTTTTAATTTCTCCATCGAATCTGAATGAGATCCTTGCTGGGTAGAGTAATCTTGGTTGTAGGTTTTTCTCCTTCATGACTTTAAGTATATCCTGCCACTCCCTTCTGGCTTGCAGAGTTTCTGCTGAGAGATCAGATGTTAACCTTATGGGGATTCCCTTGTGTGTTATTTGTTTTTTTTTTCCCTTGCTGCCTTTAATATGTTTTCCTTATATTTAATTTTTGACAGTTTGATTAATATGTGTCTTGGCGTGTTCCTCCTTGGGTTTATCCTGTATGGGACTCTCTGTGCTTCCAGGACTTGATTAACTATTTCCTTTCCCATATTAGGGAAGTTTTCAACTATAATCTCTTCAAAAATTTTCTCAGTCCCTTTCTTTTTCTCTTCTTCTTCTGGTACCCCTATAATTCGAATGTTGGCACGTTTAATGTTGTCCCAGAGGTCCCTGAGACTGTCCTCAGTTCTTTTCATTCTTTTTTCTTTATCCTGCTCTGTAGTAGTTATTTCCACCATTTTATCTTCCAGGTCACTTATCCTTTCTTCTGCCTCAGTTATTCTACTATTGATCCCATCTAGAGTATTTTTAATTTCATTTATTGTGTTTTTCATCATTGCTTGGTTCCTCTTTAGTTCTTCTACATCCTTGTTAAATGTTTCTTGCATTTTGTCTATTCTGTTTCCAAGATTTTGGATCATCCTTACTATCATTATTCTGAATTCTTTTTCAGGTAGACTACCTATTTCCTCTTCATTTGTTAAGTCCAGTGTGTTTTGAGCCTGCTCCTTCATCTGCTGTGTGTTTTTCTGTCGTCTCATTTTGCCTATCTTACTGTGTTTGGGGTCTCCTTTTCACAGGCTGCAGGTTCGTAGTTCCCATTGTTTTTGGTATCTGTCCCCAGCGGCTAAGGTTGGTTCAGTGGGTTGTGTAGGCTTCCTGGTGGAGGGAACTAGTGCCTGAGTTCTGGTGGATGAGGCTAGATCTTGTCTTTCTGGTGGGCACGTCCACGTCTGGTGGTGTATTTTGTGGTGTCTGTGGCCTTATTATGATTTTAGGCAGCCTCTCTGCCAATGGATGGGGTTGTGTTCCTGTCTAGCTAGTTGTTTGGCATAGGATGTCCAGCACTGTAGCTTGCTGGTCGTCGAGTGAAGCTGGGTCTTGATGTTGAGATGGAGATCTCTGGGAGATTTTTGCCGTTTGGTATTACGTGGAGCTGGGAGCTCTCTTGTGGACCAGTGTTCTGAAGTTGGCTCTCCCACCTCAGAGGCACGGCCCTGATGCCTGGCTGGAGCACCAAGAGCCTTTCGTCCACACGGCTCAGAGTAAAAGGGAGAAAAAATAGAAAGAAAGAAAGAAAGAGGCTATAATATAGTGAAGTAAAATAAAGCTATTGTAAAGCAAAGCTATACAGACAAAATCTCACCCAGAAGCATATACATATACACTCACAAAAAAAAGGAAAAGGGGAAGAATTAATATCTCCTGCTCCCAGAGTCCACCTCCTGAATTTGGGATGATTCGTTGTCTATTCAGGTATTCAGCAGATGCAGGCACATCAGGTTGTTTGTGGAGCTTTAATCCGCTGCTTCTGAGGCTGCTGGGAGAGATTTCCCCTTCTCTTCCCTGTTCACACAGCTCCTGGGGATCAGCTTTGGATTTGGACCCGCCTCTGCGTGTAGGTCGCCTGAGGGCGTCTGTTCCCCGCCCAGACAGGACGGGGTTAAAGGAGCAGCTGCTTCGGGGGCTCTGGCTCACTCAGGCGGGGGGAGGGAGGGGTACGGAGGAGGCGGGGCGAGCCTGCGGCGGCCGAGGCCGGCGTGACGTTGCACCAGCTTGAGGCGCGCAGTGCGTTCTCCCGGGGATGTTGTCCCCGGATCCCGGGACCCTGGCAGTGGCGGGCTGCACAGGCTACCGGGAGGGGCGGTGTGGCGAGTGACCTGTGCTCACACACAGGCTTTTTGGAGGCGGCAGCAGCAGCCCCAGCGTCTCACGCCCGTCTCTGGGGTCCGCGCTGATCGCCGTGGCTTGCGCCCTTCTCTGGAGTTCGTTTAGGCGGCGCTCTGAATCCCCTCTCCTTGCGCGCCGCGAAACAAAGAGGCAAGAAAAAGTCTCTTGCCTCTTCGGCAGCTGCAGACTTTTTCCCGGACTTCTTCCGGGCTAGCTGTGGTGCGCTAACCCCTTCAGGCTGTGTTCACGCCGCCAGCCCCAGTCCTCTCCCTGCGATCCGACCGCAGCCCGAGCCTCAGCTCCCAGCCCCGCCCGCCCCGGCGGGGGAGCAGACAAGCCTCTCGGGCTGGTGAGCGCCGCTCGGCGCCGAGCCTCTGTGCGGGAGTCTCTCCGATTTTCCCTCTGCGCCCCTGTTGCTGTGGGATCCGCGCTGATAGCCGCGGCTCGCGCCCTTCTCTGGAGTTCGTTTAGGCGGCGCTCTGAATCCCCTCTCCTTGCTCGCCGCGAAACAAAGAGGCAAGAAAAAGTCTCTTGCCTCTTCGGCAGCTGCAGACTTTTTCCCCCGGACTCCCTCCCGGCTAGCTGTGGTGCGCTAACCCCTTCAGGCTGTGTTCACGCCGCCAGCCCCAGTCCTCTCCCTGCGTCCGACCGAAGCCCGAGCCTCAGCTCCCAGCCCCGCCCGCCCCGGCGGCTAAGCAGACAAGCCTCTCGGGCTGGTGAGTGCTGCTCGGCGCCGAGCCTCTGTGCGGGAACCTCTCCGCTTTGCCCTCCGCACCTCTGTGGCTGCGCTCTCCTCCGTGGCTCTGAAGCTTCCCCCCTCCGCCCCCCGCAGTCTCCGCCCGCGAAGGGGCTCCTAGTGCGTGGAAACCTTTCCTCCTTCACGGCTCCCTCCCACTGGTGCAGGTGCCGTCCCTATTCTTTTGTCTCTGTTATTTCTTTTTTCTTTTGCCCTACCCAAGTACAGGGGGAGTTTCTTGCCTTTTTGGAGGTCGGACGTTTTCTGCCAGCGTTCAGTGGGTGTACTGTAGGAGCAGTTCCACGTGTAGGTGTATTTCTACTGTATCTGTGGGAAGGAATGTGATCTCCGCGTCTTACTCTTCCGCCATCTTCTCTATCATCGATTGCCGTGTTTTTTAATCACCAGTGTCTTACGCAGAGACAGGAATGTTTGGAATACAGGAGGTTTCAGAGAAAGCCTGCATTGAGAAATATCATTTCAAAAACACAGATTAACCCCCGCTGGGGTTATCCCTTCAGGACAGACAGCAACTTCTGGGGTTCTCCATGCTGGCCAGGTGGTTCAGGCAGGGGTTCTCCCCACTGGTCACACGGCCCCATCGGGGGTGCTCCCCACTGGGCTGACAGCTCTGCCACGGGTTCTCCCTCCCGGCCAGACAGCCCCGCTGAGGGTTCTCCCTGCAGGCCAGGTAGTACAACAGACCCACTTCAGACCGAGGGACACATACAGACTGAAAGTGAGGGGATGGAAAAAGATATTCCATGCAAATGGAAATCAAAAGAAAGATGGAGTAGCCATTCTCATATCAGACAAAATAGACTTTAAAATAAAGACAATTACAAGAGACAAAGAAGGACACTACATAATGATCAAGGGATCAATCCAAGAAGAAGATATAACAATCGTAAATATTTATGCACCCAATAGGAGCACCTCAATACCTAAGGCAAATGCTAACAGCCATAAAAGGGGAAATCAACAGTAACACAGTCATAGTAGGGGACTTTAACACCCCACTTTCACCAATGGACAGATCATCCAAAATGAAAATAAATAAGGAAACACAAGCTTTAAGTGATACATTAAACAAGATGGACTTCATTGATATTTATAGGACATTCCATCCAAAAACAACAGAATACACTTTCTTCTGAAGTGCTCATGGAACATTCTCCAGGCTAGATCATATCTTGGGTCACAAATCAAGCCTTGGTAAATCTAAGAAAATTGAAATCGTAACAAGTATCTTTTCTGACCACAACACTATGAGACTAGATATCAGTTACAGGAAAAAACCTGTAAAAAATACAATCACATGGAGGCTAAACAATACACTACTAAATAACTAAGAGATCACTGAAGAAATCAAAGAGGAAATCAAAAAATACCTAGAAACAAATGATAATGAAAACACGATGACCCAAAACCTATGGGATGCAGCAAAAGCAGTTCTAAGAGGGAAGTTTATAGCAGTACAATCCTACCTCAAGAAACAAGAAACATCTCAAATAAACAACCTAACCTTACACCTAAAGCAATTACAGAAAGAAGAACAAAGAAACACCTAAGTTAGCAGAAGGAAAGAAATCATAAAGATCAGATCAGAAATAAATGAAAAAGAGATGAAGGAAACAATAGCTAAGATCAATAAAACTAAAAGCTGTTTCTTTGAAAAGATAAACAAAATTGATAAACCATTAGCCAGACTCATCAAGAAAAAAAGGGAGAAGACTCAAATCAACAGAATTAGAAATGATAAAGGAGAAGTAACAACTGACATGCAGAAATACAAAGGACGATGAGAGATTACTACAAGCAACTCTATGCCAATAAAATGGACAACCTGGAAGAAATGGACAAATTCTTAGAAAAGCACAAACTTCAGAGACTGAACCAGGAAGAAATAGAAAATATAAACACACCAATCACAAGCACTAAAATTGAAACTGTGATTAAAAATCTTCCAACAAACAAAAGCCCAGGACCAGATGGTTTCACAGGCCAATTCTATCAAATATTTAGAGAAAAGCTAACACCTATCCTTCTCAAACTCTTCCAAAATATAGCAGAGGGAGGAACACTCCCCAAATCATTCTACAAGGCCACCATCACCCTGATACCAAAACCAGACAAAGATGTCACAAAGAAAGAAAACTACAGGCCAATATCACTGATGAACATAGATGCAAAAATTCTCAACAAAATACTAGCAAAGAGAATCCAACAGCACATTAAAAGGATCATGCACCATGATCAAGTGGGGTTTATCCCAGGAACGCAAGGATTCTTCAATATATGCAAATCAATCAATGTGATACACCATATTAACAAATTGAAGGAGAAAAACCACATGACCATCTCAACAGATGCAGAAAGCGCTTTGACAAAATTCAACACTGATTTACGATAAAAACACTCCAGAAAGTAGGCATAGAGGGAACTTACCTCAACATAATAAAGGCCATATATGACAAACCCATAGCCAACATCGTTCTCAATGGTGAAAAACTGAAAGCATTTCCACTAAGATCAGGAACAAGACAAGGTTGTCCACTCTCACCACTATTATTCAACATAGTTTTGAAAGTTTTAGCCACAGCAATCAGAGAAGAAAAAGAAATAAAAGGAATCCAAATCGGAAGAGAAGAAGTAAAGCTGTCACTGTTTGCAGATACTATACATACAGAATCCTAAAGATGCTACCAGAAAACTACTAGAGGTAATCAATGAATTTGCTAAAGTAGCAAGATACAAACTTAGTGCACAGAAATCCGTTGCATTCCTATACACTGATGATGAAAAATCTGAAACAGAAATTAAGGAAACACTCCCATTTACGACTGCAACAAAAAGAATAAAATACCTAGGAATAAACCTACCTAAGGAGACAAAAGACCTGTATGCAGAAAGCTATAAGACACCGATGAAAGAAATCAAAGATGATACAAACAGATAGAGAGATATACCATGTTCTTGGATTGGAAGAATCAACATTGTGAAAATGACTATACTACCCAAAGCAATCTACAGATTCAATGCAGTCCCTATCAATCTACCAATGGCATTTTTCATAGAACTAGAACAAAAAATTTCACAATTTGTATGGAAACACAAAAGACCCTGAATAGCCAAAGCAATCTTGAGAAAGAAAAACAGAGCTGGAGGAATCATGCCCTCTGATTCAGACTATACTACAAAGCTACAGTCATCAAGACAGCATGGTACTGGCACAAAAACAGAAACATAGATCAATGGAACAGGATAGAAAGCCCAGAGATAAACCCACGCTCATATGGTCACCTTACCTTTGATAAAGGAGGCAAGAATATACAATGGAGAAAAGACAGCCTCTTCAATAAGTGGTGCTGGGAAAACTGGAGAGCTACATGTAAAACAATGAAATTAGAACACTCCCTAACACCATACACAAAAATAAACTCCAAATGGATTAAAGACCTAAATGTAAGGCCAGACACTATCAAACTCTTAGAGGAAAACATAGGCAGAACACTCTATGACATAAATCACAGCAAGATCCTTTTTGACCCACCTCCTAGAGAAATGGAAATAAAAACAAAAATAAACAAATGGGACCTAATGAAACTTCAAAGCTTTTCAACAGCAAAGGAAACCATAAGCCAGACAAAAAGACAACCCTCAGAATGGGAAAAAATATTTGCAAATGAAGCAACTGACAAAGGATTAATCTCCAAAATTTACAAGCAGCTCATGCAGCTCAATATCAAAAAACCAAACAACTCAATCCAAAAATGGGCAGAAGACCTAAACAGACATTTCTCCAAAGAAGATATACAGATTGCCAACAAACACATGAAAGGATGCTAAACATCACTAATCATTAGAGAAATGCAAATCAAAACTACAATGAGGTATCACCTCACACCGGTCAGAATGGCCATCATCAAAAAATCTACAAACAATAAATGTTGGAGAAGGTGTGGAGAAATGGGAAACCTCTTGCACTCTTGATGGGAATGTAAATAGATACAGCCGCTATGGAGAACAGTATGGAGGTTCCTTAAAAAACTAAAAATAGAACTACCATACGACCCAGCAATCCCACTACTGAGCATATACCCGGAGAAAACCATAATTCAAAAAGAGTCATGTACCACAATGTTCATTGCAGCTCTATTTACAATAGCCAGGACATGGAAGCAACCTAAGTGTCCATCGACAGATGAATGGATAAAGAAGATGTGGTACATATATACAATGGAATATTACTCAGCCATAAAAAGAACCGAAATTGAGTTATTTTTAGTGAGGTGGATGGACCTAGAGACGGTCATACAGAGCAAAGTAAGTCAGAAAGAGAAAATAAATATTGTATATTAATTCATATATGTGGAACCTAGAAAAATGGTACAGATGAACCAGTTTGCAGGGCAGAAATAGAGACACAGATGTAGAGAAGAAACGTATGGACACCAAGGTGGGAGAGCGAGGCAGGGGGGTGGTGGTGGGATGAATTGGGAGATTGGGATTGACATATATACATTAATATGTATAAAATGTATAACTACTAAGAACCTGCTGTATAAAAATAAAATTTAAAAAAGAAATGAAGTTTAGTTATTTGTAGTTAGGTGGATGGACCTAGAGTCTGTCATACAGAGTGAAGTAAGTCAGAAAGAGAAGAATAAATACCGTATGCTAACACATATATATGGAATCTAAAAAAAAAAAAAAA
This sequence comes from Balaenoptera acutorostrata, assembly GCF_949987535.1. Lineage (NCBI taxonomy): Eukaryota > Metazoa > Chordata > Mammalia > Artiodactyla > Balaenopteridae > Balaenoptera > Balaenoptera acutorostrata. The sequence continues at coordinate 9,541,412 of NC_080081.1, forward strand.
TGGTTCTGAAGAACATAGGGGCAGGTAAGGAATAAAGACTCAGATGTAGCGAATGGACTTGAGGACACGGGGAGGGGGAAGGGTAAGCTGGGACAAAGTGAGAGAGTGGCATGGACTTATATATACTACCAAATGTAAAACAGATAGCTAGTGGGAAGCAGCCGCATAGCACAGAGAGATCAGCTCAGTGCTTTGTGACCACCTAGAGGGGTGGGATAGGGAGGGTGGGAGGAAGATGCAAGAGGGAGGGAATATGGGGATATATGTATACATACAGCTGATTCACTTTGTTATAAAGCAGAAAATAACACACCATTGTAAAGCAATTATACTCCATTAATGATGTTAAAAAGAAAAAACCAACACAGATTAAAACAGAATTCGCAACGCTGCTTTAAAACTATTTCAATAAGTACAAGATAAAACAAAATTAGCTCTATTTTTAAATTCTCTTTCTCTAGAGAAAAAACGAAATAATTCTTAGACCAGACGAACATAACGGATAAAAGGGGGAACAGATTGTTTTATTTTCTTCTGTAACACAATATTGCAGTCTCCCAGTCAAAAAGATGGCATGGAGGTGTGGGTGTATAATTGAGTTAATCAGGCCCTCCATGTTGTTATTCTCTTTGAGGCACATTTAAGTGCAGAAATAATAACTAATGTTTTCGAGAAAAAAGTAATTGAAAGGGGTAAAATGGTTAAACCGCGTTTTCGGTGACTGACGATAAAAGAATTGAAGCTTAAAAACATCAGAGAAGATCAATCAGATGACTCATTTTGAAACGTTTCACCTGGATTCAAAGAGTTCCTAAATATGCTTGTTTTTGAAGCATGTAATGGAAATTACAACATTTCCCTTAAATGTTGACCCTACCCTCTATCTCAGGGCAGAAATGTGCCTGCAAACATAAACTCTGTGGACAGTGCCTGGATTATCAAAGGCAGACAAATGACCGTAAATAAAAGAAACTAGGAAAATGGCAAATGCATCTGCTGCTTCTAGAAACCTTTAGAATTACCCTGGCAAAGACTCAGCTCCTGGGACTGGTTTTCAGCAAACACAACTCAGAAAGAACCAGTAAAGACCCACAAAGGAAGCAATCCTTTCCTTCCTCTTCAGTGGAAATATCCACAGCTTATGACATTATTCCTCTTACCACCAATGACCAACCAAAGAAATCCCACCGTCTTGTCTTATAAAGTTTCATGAAATACCAAAAGCTGGGCTAACAAAAATACCCAGAGTTTTATTTCAGGATAATCTACAAGCTAGCTTGTAATTTAAAAAGCAAAACAAAACAAAACAAAACTGTACTCCAATGACTAGAATCATATTCTACATCATTCATAAGTGTAGAATGGTTTTATACACAAATTAATGTCAATATTTTTTAAATGGAGTTACCAAGTATTGAGTATTGTCAGTCTGTTCTATGGTCTCTGGAAACAAAACAAAATCAACCACAAAATTTCATCACTTTGTTTTAATGAAAGTGTTTAGTTTCTCAAGTTTGTTCATTCAAATCATTTTGAGTAAGAACACAGTGGGTTTGGAACATTTTCTCCGAAAGATAACTTTATCATAAATACCTACAATGGTTTTTGTTTGATGGTGAATTTGATGTTAGTTGTTGTACTTTGTATTTTTACACTTAGATGGAAGGAATATGGGAGCCCTCTGGCGGCCAATATTAAAGTGCATGTTAGTAGAGCTCAGGTTCCTCTAGCCTGGAGACATCAGAAGCAAAGATGGAAGGAACTAAAATCACCCAAGTTCAGATACATGAGGGTGTAAACACACCACACTCACATGTCTTCAAGTTCTCAGGTTTTTAGGGCAATATTTTCAGTGGTTGCTTTAGACTCGAGTTTAAACTTTCATATAAAAGGAATATCAAAGGAATTGAAATTCAGATATTAAGTGCAAGTGATTTTGAACAGCTGGAGGGAAAATCGTAATTTCATAATATTAACAGATGTAGTTATTAACAGATATAAGCAATTTGGTTTAATATTTATCATCACTTATAAACATGTATTTCTCACTACACAAATGACCTCAAAAGGAGAAATGAGACACTTTAGGAAATTAACTCCTAAAAATGATTCCTAATTTAAAAAATTAAAATAATTAGATGGGATTCATGAAATAGTACCTTGCTGACCTGGAAGAGTTAATGTGCTTTAAGTGCCTTGTTTTTTCCAAGGGAGACATTTATTCTATTTACTGGAAGATACTGAGTCATGGTAATGTCAATGATGAAATTTGGCAGGTTTTTAACAGATGCCAACATTTTGACCACTTTCAGATGCACATTTCCTTTTATCTTCATTCCAGCAATAAATGTATATTTAATTACAAAGTTTGCATAAACCAATCAACACACTTCAGGCAGTGCAAAAAGATGGGGATGTACAGGATGGAATATTTAGATATAGGCTATTTGGCTTCTAATTTTAGAATATGTCCTCATTTACATATCATCACATGAAAACAAAGAACGGATGCTAAACTTTAGATATGTTTAAAAGCTCACAATACAAGATAATGATTAGTAATGAGAAAGTATTACAATTTAGGGTATTAATTACATGTGATTAAATTCAAACATTAGACAAATGAATGCTATATATGTACATCTATACATACTCAGGGTAGTACCTCATTCCCAGTTATTGCAGAAAAATAAAAGTTACTATACATTATCCATTATTAAGTTCTGTTTTGAGATTGAGAAGTATTGCATGTGAGGTATTTTCCAAGATCATTTTAATCTAGAATATAATTAGTCCAAAAAAATTACTGCAGATGTGAATAATACATCCTTATTAAGAATTCATTACTTGTAGGTCAATTTCAGAACTTGATTTCACAGGGTCAATGGTTCTCAATTAATCTGAAGTATAATTATAAAAGACCATATTAAATGCTTTAGACTTACAAGTACAAGAGAATTATAAAGGCACAGGAATTCTAGTCCAAATGCTAATTTTGATAAGTGAAAATAATTTTAAAGAGTATATGATTTCTCTTTTAAAATTATAATATTATCTTAAAGACTTAATAAGAAATTGAGGGAATTTCTGGTGTTCTGTCTTATCTTCATCATCACCATCATCATCATCATCATCATCATCAACAATGATGTTATTTTGTCACCAGGTAATAGTGTTATTAAACTTCTGTGTGCACAAGAATCACATGGGAGGCTTTTTGGATCCCCAAGCTCCATAGCCAGAAATTTTCATTTAGTTAGTCTTGCCAAGTACCAACCTTATGCCACAGCAGATGTGTACCCAGCAGACATCAGTGGTACCTTCCCAGTATATTCCACATTTGTTACATCTGGGAGGGAAAAGGTAACTCTTTTTCATCTTTAAACTCTCCATAGCCCTCTGAACACTCCCTGAAAAATCATAAGGAGCCACTAAATGTTTGTTAAGTAAAAGAATGCAAGGTTTTTAGTGAAGGAAGAGTCCCAGACAAAATGAATTCACCAGCACAAATAAAAGTATTTCCTGCCACACAAATGGGCAGGACACCAAGCCACTGCTATGTCCTGGTACAGGAAATACCCAAGCACTCCTTATAATGTATTCTGTTATAATATATTCTGAATCCCAGCTTCTGAGAATGAGGCACAGATGTAAGAACTAGGGGAGACCCTGGCACATAGATCAACTGAAGGGAAGGTAATCATGGGTGAGAAACCATATACTCCAGAAAAGAGATTGTCTTAGTCTGTTCAGGCTGCTATAACAGAAAACCACAGATTAAGTGGCTTATAAACAATAAAAATTTATTTCTTATAGTTCTAGAGGTTGGAAATTCCAAGATCAATGTGTCGGCAGATTTGGTATCTGAACAAGGGTCCACATCCTGTTCATAGATGGCTGCCTTTTGCTGTGTCCTCCTGTGGTGGAAAGAGCAAGGTTGCTCTGGGGTCTCTTTTACAAGGGCACTAATCCCATTCATGAGGGCTCCACCCTCATGACCTATCACCTCCCAAAGGCCCCACCTCCTAATAGCATCACCTTGGAGATTAGGATTTCAACATGTGAATTTGGGTGGGGGGAAAACAAATATTCAATCTATACAGATGTCCTCTTCTCAAAGAATAACCAACTTTCCCTGCAATACTTCTCGCTCCAAAGGATCATACATCCACTGTGAATGGTCTTCATGCTCACTCACAACCTATAATTAATAGTCCACAATCCTAGAGCTTGGGTGAGATTTTCATATGTGTATCCAATGATGATGAAAAATCCCGTGCTCACTCTAAGTTGCATACTGATTTGTACACTTCTTGAGCAGAGTAAACATAAACATGAATCTCACAAAGAATGGGCCTAAGCTCCACATTTATAAACTTGAAACTTGCCGAGCAGAAAATGAAATTCTTAAGTGGAGATAAATCTGAAGGAGGAAAGGAGACAGAAATTTCTCAAATACTGGGTGGCACAGGGAAGATGCAAAGATGAAGGGTCAAAAGTGGACCCTGAATGGGAATGGAAAGAGGACGCAAACTGAAGTAAGCACCCTGACCATGTACAAGTGAAGGGGAAACACAGCATCACCTAGAAAAAGACAAGGGACAAATAACAAGGGGAAGAGGAGATCAGGTCACAGACAATGACAAGTGGAAAGGGGGTGTCCACTTGAGCTGGGAAGCGAAATGGCTTAAATGAGAATAGACAAAAATTAGAAGAGTAATAGAATTGTAGGGAAACTCAAAACTCACAGAAACAAGAACAACTATTAGTCAGAGAGGGTATTATTTCAAGAATCGTCCTTTGGTGTTTTTATCAGCATCCCTTAATAAAAATTGTCCACAGGAGAGCTATCTGAGAGGCTGTGTTCCAGGCTTAAGTCCTCAGTTTTGTCCATCAAATAAAACATAATTCTCAAAAAGAAATAGGAGTACCAGACCAGACTGTTCTTCAGGCATGAACATAACTTCAAATTAGAATGACAATATTCAAATTAATCTGCCAACGGAGAGAGAGAGGAACTGCACATCTTGCTGTGTCTGAGAAATGAAATTCTCCCTCCCTTAGCTGATGCCATCAAGGAGACTGCTTGTTTTAAGTTTCTATTATAGCATATAACAGATGACCACAGACTGAGAGGCTTAAAACAACACCCATTCATTATCTCACAGGCATGTAAGATCAGAAGCAGATCTTCTGTAGATCAGAAGTCTGAACATACCTTAGCTGGGTTCTCTGATCAGTGTTTCAGAAGGCTGGCAATGAAGGTGTATGTTTGGCTGTGTTCTCATCAGGCAGCTCAAATAGGGAAGGGTCCACCTGCAAGCTCCCTCCGGTTGCTGGTGAAATTCATTTCCTGGTGGCTGTAGGATTTATGACAGCCTGCTTCTTCAAAGCCAGAGAAGGAGGGGAGAGCTCTGCTGCTTTGACTCTCTAACTTCAGGGATGGCCTGAATCTTCCTTTCAAGGACCCACTTGATTACGTCAGTTCCACTTAGTATAATCTCCCTTTTTGATTGGCTCAGAGGCAACAGACTAGGGACTAATACATCAACAAAATCACCTTTGTCATATACGTTAACATAATCACTGGAGTGACAGCCCATCACTTTTGCCATATTCCACTGGTTAAAGGCAACGCCCAGGTTCCACTTAAGAGAAATGGACTACACACAGGTGTGACTCATTGGGGGTTCCCTTTAGGGTGTGTCTGTCACACTACCTGACACTCAATTACTTTCCCTATACATTCAATTCTGAACTTCCTTTCACAGTTCTCATTTATAATACCTAAATAGGTAAACCCATAGTTTCTGCAAATTAAAATCATCTTCCATCCTATTCCTGGAGTCTTTTCAAAATTGAGTAGAAGAGAATGACTATTCCAAAAATGTTTTAAAAAGCCAATAAATTAGGAAAACTAAGAAATCAGCATAGGCCATGTTTAATTGTTCTAGTACTCTTCATTCTTTGAAGGTCACTGCATAATCTGTGTCTAGACAGGCACATTGTTAAAATAAATGAAATCAACTATTATAGCAACTAATCACAGTTATAAAATACTGGTGATTTTAATTTCGACCTGAAGTTAAGCAACAGGAAATTGGAGAAAGTGGATTTTCAAAAAGATTCATCTAAGGGCTTCAGCTGATATGTTAGCACTTTAAAAGAATTAACAGGAGTGCATACTATTTCCATTCACTCACTCGGGAGTCAGACACTGAGGAGGACGGGCTTCCTGCGTTGCTAAAATCAAATTTCCCCCATTCATTCTCACTTATGGGAAGTCACTGCGATCCGTTTCAAGGCTACAATTAGGTCCATGTACAAACCTTACCATCCAATAACAATAATGTTATCCAATAAATTAATACTGAAACAATCACAACATTGTGCTAAGCAAACCAGGTTTGATGGCATCATTCCATTTAGAACATGGGCACACCATTAATTTAGGTTTGTGAATACAGTTAAAATGGGGGAATGAGTGTTTGAATGTGATTTTCAGACTTCCTTAACACTGATACAAGAATAGACAAATATGTAAGATATAAAAGCTTTAGTTTCATGGTCTTTCTTTTTTTTGTCTGTGATTTATGTTTGGTTTCTAAGCCAATGTTTTTTATTACCTACTAATATAAGCCAGTTTCAAATTTGATAAAGAAGATAATTTTAAAAGCCCTTAAAATATAATTCATGAATATAAAATTTGATACAGGAAGTATCTCAAAGAACTGAAATATTGAAAACATCAAAGAATTAAAAATAGGATATTCATCTGGTCTCTAGATGAAGACTCTTTCAGTAAAAGAAATCACAAAGGAAAAAAATCAATTGCTTTGACTACATAGATGTTTAAAACTTCTAACATGGAACAAAACAATGTAAATTTTTATTTTAAAATAAAAATTTTATTTTATTTTTAAAAATATGAATGAATATGCGTAATACCCTCAAACTTGAAAAATATTTATAATTTTTTTAAAAAACCTCTAAACTTCAGTGGGAAAAAATTAGCAAAGATTTAAACATGAACATATTCAGTTCCAGTGGTGATGTGATAAGATGGGAGCTCTCACACATTGCTGGCAGGAAAGGGAACTGGAACAGTATTCTTATAAAACAGCTCAGCAAATGTAAAATGTTCCAGACCTGACTATCCAAGAGCTCATCCTCTCTTAAGCCAAGAAAATGATCAGAAATGTACACAGACAATTTTGTGCAAAGATGCCCATCACTGCAGTTCTTAAGGGGGTAAAGCTGGAAAGAGACTAAAGGTACAACTTCCGGTTGCTCCATCAGATAACAAATGTGGATAAAATATGTTAAGTCCTGGCAAAGTGCTAGGTACTGTGGATACACCGCTAGATGAAACAAAGTTCCTGCCCTCCTGGAGCTTACATTCTAGGGGATGAGAGAGTCAAGAGACACAAGAATTACAGATTGTCAGAAATGCTATAGAGAAAATGAACTGGGTGGTGGGATAAATTGAGAGAGGCCACGTGGGGGGTCACTGGGCAGGTGAGGTCTCTCTGCAGAGGTGACTTTTGAACTGAGAGTCAGTTTTGTGAACAGCAGCAAGAGGAGTGCTGTAGACAAAGGAAATAAAAGTACAAGGAATAATACACAGGAAAGAGTTTGGTGCGTTAAAACTACATTTCCCAGACTCCCTTGCAAGCAACGCCTCTACAAGATCTAAGTTTTATAAAGCAGATTTGGAGAGAAAATAGGATCAATGGGAAGTTACTTCCAAAAGCTTAGCTGTGTTGTGGGTCTGTGAGCTTGCTATATCCACGTTTCCTTAAAACACAAGCTACAGTTATTTATAGGACTGATGCTACAGTTCGCGTCAGCTATATAAAAACACACAAGATGACTAAAAAAAAGTATGTAAAAGAGCTAATGGTTTCCTAAGGCAGTTGAAATTGTGCTTTCCCTGCCCCACATTTTTCTGTATTTTAAAAATACTGAAGGATTTTTATATTTTTTAATCATAAAAAATTTAAATACCATATGGACTAAAAATAGATATTATTTGAAGTGGGATGATAAATATAGAAAAAATAGTTTACCCGTCAATACTATCATAAAAATAAAATGATTTATTTCTAAATAAATAAGTCATTTGTTCAAGAAGTATTGGAAGACTCTGTGCCAAGCACTGTCCTTGGTGTTGGGACTGAAGCAGAGAACAGAAAAGGCCAGCCTTCCTCCCTTACAGAACTTCCGGTGGGAAAAGCAGAAAATAAACAGTTCGGACTTCACCACAGTTTGATGAGAGAGCGACGTCTTCCTAACAATTTCACGAGGTTGGCAGGAAAAGGGTTTACTCTGTAAACAGCTGCTCCTGGGTGTTTGCGGGGGATTGGTTCCAGAAGCCTCCACAGATACCAAAATCCGTCAACGCTCAAGTCCCTAATATTAAATGGTGTAGTACAGTCGTTACTCCGTATCCGTGGGTTCCGAATTTGAGGGTGCAGAACCCGCGGATACGGAGGGCCGACTGTATTACGTGGGAAGCCTACTGGGTCATGGAGAGGGAGTATTCTTTAGATACACCCTTTAGCAACAAGGTTTCCTTTATTTCCTCTTCCCCAACCCCGGCAGTCCCCTCCTCTCCCAGATCTTCCCCAGTGTCTTTTTTTTAATATATAATTTTAAAATATGTCTATTTATTTATTTGGCTGCGCCGGGTCTTAGCTGTGGCATGGCGCGCGGGATCTTCGTTGCGTCACGTGGGGTCTTTAGTTGCAGCGTGTGGAATCTAGTTCCCTAACCAGGGATCAACCCGGGCCCCCTGCATTGGGAGCACAGAGTCTTAGCCGCTGGACTGCCAGGGAAGTACCTTCCCCAGTGTCTTTATTTTTCTTTCCTTGCGCAGAAAACTTTAGTTCTCCCAATTACACCTTCAAACGTAGGATCTCCACTGAACAAACAAATGACTCTCTTTAAATATCCACAATCCTTAGAAACTGGAAGCCTTTCATTTTTTCAATGTCACCCTGGGTAATCGGTTCAGAGTCAAAGGAGATCTCAGGAGACAAGAATCCTACATGTCACACAAGTCAAAGGAAATCAGAAATCAAATGCAAATCAGAGGCCAAAAAACAAAAAGAAGACATTGAACCTGAAGCAAATTTCATCTCAGTTAGTGAGTCTCTCGTGCTTCCTATTGAGTCAGGAACCCCTCCAGGTTTGGGGGTGCTCTGTGGAGCCTGCAGGCAGAGGGTGGGGAGAGGGCGTGAAGGCAGAGCCACTCCACACCCAGCGCTGCCAATCTGAACCCGCCCTGCTTCCCCTTTTATGCACCTGCTACTTCCCCCTGAACATCGGGCACGTCTTCTAAGGATCCCAATACCCTGCTGCACGTGGCCTTTACAGTTGCTATGGGAAAATGTGCCTCCCATCAAAATCCCATTGCTATTCTGACACATGACCCTAGAAATGTATCCCCAAATAAACAAAATGAAGAAACTATGGCACTGACGTTGACGTATTTTAGTTTTGTCTTTAACGATAAAAAAATGTAACATTTCTGGACTTCCCTGGTGGCACAGTGGTTAAGAATCCGCCTGCCAATGCAGGGGACACGGGTTTGAGCCCTGGTCTGGGAAGATCCCACATGCCGTGGAGCAACTAAGCCCGTGCGCCACAACTACTGAAGCCCGTGCACCACAACTACTGAAGCCCGCGCGCCTAGGTGCTCTGCAACAAGAGAAGCCACCGCAATGAGAAGCCCGCTCGCCGCAACTAGAGAAAGCCTGCGTGCAGCAATGAAGACTCAATGTGGCCAAAAAATAATAATAAATAACATTTCTTCTATCTTCAATGTCACAAATGCTGTATAAAAGTAGAAAGTTATGCCCCCTGGTATTTTGTCCTGAATCAAACCAAGGAGTAAAATTCAACACATCAGGAATGTCTTATTTAGCTCAGCAGGACATGATCACATTTTAGGACATCTGAAGTTTTCTCAAATGTCCTTAGGTTAGTTCCACAGTAAGCCCATTGCAGTAGGCGCACCATCAAAACAATATTCACTTGGTAGGAAAACCCACGTCTTCAGAAGTAGCTGGGCCTCTTGGAAATAGATTCCTCTCATGTCGCTACTGCACTGTCATCCGGGGCTGACATGCAGCCAAAAAAGAGAACTCAGGCGCTGATGCTCTGCTACCGAAACAACTTTCAAATCTACAGACCTAGTTCCAGCAAGTCCAGTTTCTTTTCTGTCCTCAGTTTAATAGTTTCTGAAGAACTGGAAAGCTGCCACCCCAAACTGCCCTTGTTCAGTAGCTGGGTTAAGCTGTGGGATGATTGCTTCTGTGGGTGTTAGCAAGCGGGAAGAGGATGATAAAGTCAGTTACTGATGGTCCTTCAGCCTGAGAGAAAGCCCTGAGATCAGACCTCTTGTCCACATCACAGAGGGTCATGAGAGGTAACAGGGAATTAAGAATTCAGTTTACCACAGTGAGTGAGGGAACACGGGGGAAACTCTCACTTTTTTTCTTTATACACTACTGCATTCCATTTTTAAGAATGATCTATTTGTGTTGTATTTTTTAAAAACACAAGAATAAAGATACCTTATACATTATATTTTTTTCAACGTATTATACCCTTTTTTTTATCATCTTTTACTGAGAATCATCTTTCTGGGCAAAGAAGCAGGTCATTTCTCTGATCACAAAAGCCAACTCATCAGGACAAAGGGCAGGAGAGAAATGTCATCGTAAGTACTCAAAGGTTTAAACTCCTCTTTGGGTACATAAATGTCTGCCAGATATTTCATACATCCCTTGTGGCCTGTTATACATGCTAACAAATCAGTATACAATAAGATCCAGTATTAAGCAAGTATGAGTTAAAAACAGGAGAATGGAAATCAATTAAGCTTGAAATTTAAAAAGAATAACACAAAGCCTTAATAAAATCAGAGGAAGAAAATATAAATATATAGAAAATAAATTGATTAAAATTAGTAAAATTGATCAATAAATTCAATAATTTATTGAATTATTTAAAATTTATTGGTTATTTAACATCTAACCAAAGGAAAGGTAAAACTCAGATATTTATGAACAAAAAACTAAGGTCATATGAAATAATAAAATTCTTGTTGAAAATAAAAAGTAAATACAGATTAAAACATTTTTCACTAATAATACAAGCTATATAATAATTGTAATTATTATTACAATGATAACTTGTAATACAATTATAAATAGTAATACAATTTGAAAATTTTAATGTAACAAGTAATTTTGACATAAAGTATAAATCAGTAAGATTTACTCAATAAGTAGAAAATATAAATTCACAATTGTGTACATAGTATCCACGTGGACCCTTACTGCAATTTCCCATAAGATTCGGAGAGCAAGAGGAACTGATATGAACATGAAATGTATGCTGCCTGCTGTGACATGAGTAACAAATAAAGTCCTTTGTTTCTGACCCAGGAATTTTGATGATACTGTCAGGCTAACTTGTTAGCTTGCAAAGAGGGTAAAAGTCTCAGATCTTTTCTGTTCTTGACACTAGTATGTTTTGTCACCAGTGTATTCCCAGAACCAAGTACAGTATTTCTATTTATTCATTTATTTATATCTTCTGCTAGACTCTGAGTTCTTCAAAGACATGAACATCTAGTACATAGTAGGCACTCAAAAAGTATTCATGAAATCGGTAAAAATGTCGTTTATGCGCACACTCCTACTACAGGTATCTACATGTTCTCGATTGTCAAAGTCAACCAATTTAGAGAGAAGCACAAATACCCTTTTAGACAATCCTACTGACAATCTGTCTAACAGCAGAGACATCTCATTCAAACACATTTTCTTTGTGTGAATGCACTCACTGTTAATTTTGGCCTTTTGTGAAGGTCTCAGCTTTTAATGTTTATAATAAATAAGTAGGCAAGCTTGAGAGTTGGTAATAGCTTAAAACACAGCATGGACACTCAAAATGTCTCCGTACTAACACTGCACGGACAGATGACCTGCTGAACATTTTATTTTGCCCTCACCGTCTTCCACTTACACAGAATTATCCCTAATTGTACAAATAGGCTGCAGGATGCTGTTTTTTTTTTGACATTATGTGAAGATGTCATTTTCTCCAAGCATAGTATAACGCACATTAGAGAAATTTGCTAGGTATATTTTCCCCTTAAACATAGTCAAGACAGAAGCAGCAGCTACCAGAGCAAAGTTAAAGCAATGAATCAGCCAGGCACCTGTCATTTGCCATGTACTACTTTGGCTTCTTTAAGTTATTTTCCTGCAAAATAGGTGCTAAGGTGGAATGTTCATGTAACATTCTGAATTCAGTATTTATTTTATTAATATCTCCTCTCACTAGCAGTGTAAGGACAGTAGCACTTTGATGTTCTTGATGAATACTTAGATATAGATATTTAAAGAAATGCACAGAACATTTGCTTTATTAGTTAGTGGTATTTTACTTGTGTATAATGTTACAACGCACTCTTATTACCTTATTTGATCTTCAAAACAAATTTGGGATGTAATATAAAATAGCAATTAAGTTACTGGGCTTGGCAGTCATATTGTCACGTTCAAATCCCTCACTAGACTGACTCTATCAGAGGACTTGATTCCCTTCCATCTACTTTGTATCTACCTGGAGACCAAGTACTTGATGGAGACATCAAGTACTGAGGGATGAACAGTTTTATAACAAAAATATTTTCCTTTTTAAAAAACATGGATCTATCCTAACCATAGTGCTTTTGACAGCTCCCCTGGGGATACATCTTTATAAAATCTTTATAAAACGTAAAATATTTTTAATAATTATTTCAACGTTCAGAAAAAATATGCTTTCTTTTAAAATCAGGTGTTTTTTTCCAATTGGCTTTTGTCTGTTACAGATTGAAAGGTATGCCCATATTTCAGCTACACTCTGAATTTTTCACATAATCCTAGCTTTACCAGGTCATGTTAGCCTAAGATGACCATCAAGGTTAGAGTAGTAACTTCAGGATTTATGAATACCCAGACTTGAATACACTTCCTCTTCCCAATGACCATTCATCATGGTATATGATGTGCTGCTGTTTAGTTACTGGTTGCTCTGATGCCGAAAGACTCTGTTCTGTCACCTTTAACAGCAAAAGAGGGCAGTCTCAGCACTGTTACTTATCACCTCCACACAGTTTTACCTGCTGAGGCCAAGGGAGGATTTTTCCCCACCAGGAACTAACTCCCCCCCCCCCAACAAAAGGAAACCAGTTCTCTCAATTTCTATGGTTCCTTGTTTTTTGGGAAATTTGAGGTGCAGCCTCCAGAGGTCATATGGGAGGTCATTTCAGAGCTGTCCATCAGTGTTACAGTCAAAGGCATGCTCTCTACTAACCATGAGAAAGGACACTTTCCTGAAGGGGGAGTTCCTGACTCTCCTGGAGATCTTTCCTTGATCCCAGCCCCCATGGTAGGAGCATGGTGTATTTTCCTTCATTATTTCAGAATAATATTTTCCATTCTTTAGGCCTTGACTATCAGCTCAAATTCTTGTCACCATTTCTTCACAGGTCCAGCAGCCCCTTCTCAGGGGTAGACGCCTGGTGAACCCCTATTATATCCCAGTGTCTGAAGTGGTCATGCCCATGAGAGCCTCACCCCTAACCCTGACTACAAATAGCATTAAAACAGTGGGTTCACACATTTAAGAATATGTACATGTGGCTAAGCACACAACTTTATTTCTTCTCATGTTCTGGATCCTTCTGCCTGAATCCTGATTTTTACTTCCCTAAATCTCACAGCATGGTAAGACCCTGGAGACTATAAAGTAGATTATTGCATATTTCTTTTACCAAATATGACACCTGGCAGGTTGAAAATAGCACTTGCTTCAAATTTTGTGCCAGTTTGAACAAACCACTATCAGACTAATGCTGTTTTACTGGGTATACATAAAGCAGGATCCCAGGAGCACTGCATTTAAATCAGAGGAAGGACGGGGCTTCCCTGGTGGCGCAGTGGTTGAGAATCTGCCTGCCAATGCAGGGGACACGGGTTCGAGCCCTGGTCTGGGAAGATCCCACATGCCGCGGAGCAACTGGGCCCGTGAGCCACAACTACTGAGCCTGCGCGTCTGGAGCCTGTGCTCCGCAACAAGAGAAGCCGCGATAGTGAGAGGCCCACGCACCGCGATGAAGAGTGGCCCCCGCTTGCCACAACTAGAGAAAGCCCTCGCACAGAAACGAAGACCCAACACAGCCTAAATAAATAAATAAATAAATAATAATTAAAGGTGCTAATAAAAAAAAAAAATCAGAGGAAGGAAATTGTTAGAGGATAGAATCTGTAGATGGGAGAGGAAAAATGGGAAAAGACTGAGGAACAATCCAATTCATTTTGCCTCATTCTCTCTTCTCTCCCAGGAAATGGCTGGTGGAGAAAAGAAACATCCCAAACACATTTTTCTTTTTCCTTCCATCTCAAAAGCTATAACCAGGCATATGAGAATTTAGGGGAAAAAGAGCCCCTGACATTTTTACTACTAACATTTCCTTTGCAATATGTCTGCTGCCCTTACAGTATAAGTACTACAGAAACAAATAAAATTGTGATTTAATCATATTGTCTCTCTCATAATTGCCAACACAAGGTGCTGAATATTAAAAGTTATCAATAAAAGCATATTTAATTAATAAATGTGTGAACCAGCCCCTCTACACCCAAGTAATCAGAGTAGCCACATAAATAGCAGTTTTTGAGAATGAGTTTCCAGGCCAGGAGAATCAAATTTATTTAGAACTATGTCTTGGCTATCTAAAATGCCATTCCAAATGTTTCAGATGGAAGAGAAAAGGCTGATGTATGCCACGTACTCTATAAATGCTTGTCAAATGCTGAGTAACTGACTAAAGGAACGGGCACCCAGTCAATGATTACTTTTGAAGGGAAAGAGTGAGGTCAAATTCGGGATGGGACACATGGCTTCTGGTGTGTCTGCAGTGTTCAATTTCCTGGCCTGAGAATTCAATCTTCTAATACTTCATTATGCCATACAAGGTTATGTGTGGTTTTCTTAATCTATGTTTTATTTAACAATACAGTTTTTTTGTAACTGGAGAATAAAAATACCAATTCATATAAAAATTAAAGACTGTTAAGAGCTTAAAGTATTTCTCTTACCCACAGAAGGGCATCTGTCAAAGAGCATCAGTTTTGTTTTTTTAAGTGTGTACTTACGCCTGTGAAATCCCTTCACCCCTTAAATGAGGGTATCTCCTTGGGAGCCAGCACACATTCTCGCTTTGTTTTGCCTGCATCCATTCACTTCCACTAATGGGGCTAATCTAAGCATCCCTCGGTGGTCGGGCAGATCACTGGAGCCCTTGGGGAGAAGGAATGCAGAGGACGCAGGAAGTAACTGGCTTACGTTTGATCCTCTGGTAACCAGTTTCTCCATCTTTATGATAAGGGATTTCCAAAAATTAGATGATAAGCAACTTCAGGAAGCCCATTAGGCAGTATGTGCCCTCCACCGAGCTATAGTTTGCTCATCACTGGTCCAGAAGTTTATCCATGGGAGGGACCTTGGAGAAATCTTGACCTCACGGGAACCCAACAATAAGCAGTACAACTTATTTTGTGGAAGAAACTGACCCCACTGGAGGGTACAGCCTAAGGTCACACACCCTTTATAGATCTTTCAATCACAAATCATAAGTGGGGAGGGACTTTAAGGGTTATCATAGGGCATGACGATTCTCTGGAACACTCTGGTTTCCTTGCTGGGTAATATCTGAGTCATTTGCCTTTTCACAAGATTGTGTTTTGGTTTCCTGCAATCAATGTATTTCACGTGTGGATGTCAGTGTCAGACAGCCGGACCCTCCATGGGAAAGCTCGTCCTCGGTTTTGCCTGGAAACTGAATCGCTAGGAGAGTGACAGGGCACTGCATGCCACGAGGGTCACACCCCATCAGGACCCTGAGAAGGAGAGGATGAGCTGGCCAAGAATGGCTGGCGGCACTCACTGCAGACGGCAGGACATCGCCTGACAGCTCCCCACTCCAGGGTCAACCATCGCTGTGAGTGTTCAGTGGGGGCATGCAACTCAGACGTTTCCAGAAGGCTGGGCTGCCACAGAAAGACTGGAATTGTGGAAGGTCTTCTTACCATCTCCCCCGTCTCACCCTCTTTCCCTCCAGAAGAGTAATCAGATACAGGCTACTTGAATTCTTCCTAGAAAGGATTCCAGGACCTATAATACAGGCCAGGCAGGACAGGCCAAAGTCATCAAGCCAAACAGCAGGAGCAGAGAGGTGAACCCAAGTCAAACCAAACTCTGTCCCTGCTGTGAAACAGAACAGGGGCACCTGGTAATAATCATAACAATAGCCACCGAGATCTCTCTCACTTCGCTGTTTAAAAGTAACTTTTTAAAAGAGTCTTCATTTATGAAACTATAGTTGATTTACAATACTGTGTTAGTTTCAGGTGTACAGCTTCAGATTCTTTTCCATTATAGGTTATTACAAGATATTGAATATAGTTCCATGTGCTATACCGTAAATCCTTGTTGTTTGTTTTATATATAGTGGGGTGTATCTATTAATCCCGTACTCCTAATTTATCCCTCCCCCTCCCCTTTCCCCTTTGGTAACCATACGTTTGTTTTCTATGTCTAAAAAAATTAACTTTTAATTATTATTCTATTTACTGTCAAGAGGAAGCGGAAAGAGCAATAAGGTTAGATAAACTGTGAGTGACTTCAACTGGTAACCAACTGGGTAGGATTCCGAGCTTTATTTGCTTTTGTCCTGGAAAAGTCCAAGGCACTTCTGGACTGGATATTGGGGTCAATTCAAATCCCTCTGCTAGACACAGGGTTTCCAGAGGACTTACACATGTGCCCAATTTTGATTATTATTTGTTTTGAAAAAGCTGTTTGAAGGCTGTAAAATGCCATTCCCCAAAAGAATGCCTCTTCTGCATCTAGGACTGATTTACATGAAAGGTAAGTAGGGAGATCCAATAACTAAACCAACATTGGAAAGGGGGAGGCTCTTGACTGCTTGAGTTCTCCCTATTTTGGAGAAATTCAGAAGGATTAATTAATAAATAATTTTGTGATTTTATGTAATTTGGAAGAATAATAATCTCACAAGAATTTTGTGGCAGTTGTTTAACATTCAGAGAGAACATTAAGCCCCTCAGAAAACAGGATTCGTACAAATATAATAATATAGCATAATGAACCTCACTGACAAAGAGTGACATGACATCATTAACTTGGCAGTGCTTTAAATGCATCCTTATAAATGAAACTTTCATTTCCAATATCGGTCAGCAGGAATTTCACTACATTAAATTCACTGTTAAAAGTAGGAATCCAGTGGACTCTGTTCATAACTATTCAAGAAAATGGTTTATCAAGAGATACTTCACGAGACATTTTAGTGGACTTTCTGCTAGTACGTTGAAGCTTGCAGGCCAAGATCAAAGACTATTCTAACCACAATCAATCAAATAAAGGCAATTTTGAATTTACTGTCTTCATCCTTATGGTTTTATCCCAAGAGATCACTGGAAATGAGAGTGCCTAGGGGACCACTTTGGTAGGTGGGATAGTGCTGTGGATGACACGTGTAGCCCACAGGGGCAGCAGGAGATGGTATCAGAGGAAGGAGTGGTGACGGGGAGGCCAAGGTCAGCCCGCAGCCACCGGGAGAGCCAAACTGAGCCAAAGGCAAGAGCTGAAACAGCAGAAGGTAGGAATGTGTTCCAGACACAAGGTTCCATCTGAGGAGCAAATTAGGACACAGAGACCCCCAAACCCTGAGTTGCATCCCATTTCTTCTTTCTCTTTTTTCCAATTACTGTTATGAAAACATGTCAAACACATAGAAACTTTTTCCTTTTTCAAAGCCATCCGTTAATGATCCCTATGGGGACACCTGATTCCGAGTAGAAAAATCAATTGCTAAATTCTGTCTATTTATAGGCAACTCACATTAAGGGGATAGGAACAACATGAGAAACTTCTTGTCCAAGCCAGAAGTGACAACTGTGGACAACTTTCCTTGTTCCTGTTGATCTAGTTCCAAAACTGAGTTGGGGCATTTTATAGT
This sequence comes from Balaenoptera acutorostrata, assembly GCF_949987535.1. Lineage (NCBI taxonomy): Eukaryota > Metazoa > Chordata > Mammalia > Artiodactyla > Balaenopteridae > Balaenoptera > Balaenoptera acutorostrata. Next base: position 9,559,521 of record NC_080081.1, read on the forward strand.
GAAAGTCAAAGAGAAAATATGAACATAAAGACCATAAAAGAATATTTCAGTGCTAGCAAACAGTCTGCTTTCTTTCTCCAGATAAAAACCATTAAAAACTGTACAACCTTCCACTGTAAAGCAATCACTATTGCAGTCTTCTATGCTGTTGATACAATAAATTATGCATCCAGTGCCTCTGTGTAATTCTAAGTGCAAAGATCTGGGGTAGGAGTTGACAGAGTTAAAAGAACAGTAGGAACCAAAGTAGGAACCAACATCTAGCAACAGCTGTTCTTTAATACACGGTGTAGAGCACGTATACCATAACAAAAGGATACAGGGTAAATGCAGAAGAAGTCTGAAATTCTTTTTTTGCGGATAACCAGGGGATTACCAGTACGTAGTTAAAGACACAGATGATGCAAAGCAAGATTGTGCTGGTAAAGGACATTTGGGAACCAAGGGGCCATGTATGCTACTAGGCTCAAGGAAATAAGATTGGTGGTTCAATAGACTGACATATATACCATACCCATGCATGCAAATATGTATGCAGATTCATCCGAATAAATTATTTAGACCACCTGTATATTTTTTAAACTGAAAGATATTCCACATCTTCTTATCTAATTCCTTCTTTAATTGAAGTAACATTTGTTTATAACATATAGATAAGTTTCAAGTATACAACTTCATAATTTGACTACTGTATACACTACAATGTGCTTACCACCAAAAATCTAGTTTGCATCCATCACCATAATTCTTTCATTTTTGTAAAATCTTAAAGCCTTGATAAGCCAAAATTACTTGAATCCTAAATAAATCTCACTGAACACTTCGCTAGAGCTCTCTAGACATAAGTTAGTGCAAACAGCACCCCTTCCCATATGACCTGGGGAAACATATGGACTTATAAAGGTATTTCACAGGCATTAAATGATATACAAAAGAATGATTGTAATATATATCCCTATAGAAAAATATGCCTCGTATTTCCACCCTCAGACACACCATCACAGATTATTTTAACCGTCTTGGCTATTCATCATATTTGAGAAGTTTAAAAAAAGTGCACTCACATCTGCAAAGGAAATACAATGACCAGGTTTCATGCAAGAGACTTCTCATCTGCACATGTGGAACCTAAGGCCAGCCAGTGGAATTTCAAAGGAAATGGAAGTTGAGAGTGGAGACAGCTCCCAATGGAAGTCATATGAGGTCTCAGGTAGAGAACATTTTTTTCGGTACTAAATTAAAAGAAAAAAAAGTGCAATAAAAATTTTAAATGACGGGTCAGATACATTAAATGAGAATGTAAATACCAGAAGCACATAATCATACGACTGAACGGAAAACCTTACCAACTGAAATCCTACCACGGAACCAGATGCTACTATTGGCAAAACATTCCAATCAGAGGTTGGCATCAAAATCTCCCCGACCTCTACTGGAACTGTCAAAGTATCAAACCCTACATAAGGAACACTCATCTTTGAGCAGCAGGGAATTTTGTACCTGCCTGAAATGAAAATATCTATCAGCTGAACTACTTTGAAAAAAAGGACACGCTGTTTCTCTCAAGGACACCTTAGCATCAGAATCAACTTCCAGATAATTTTTCTAGAGACCACTCGGTCGTCATTCAAAGGAACAGCCCTTAAGAAAAGCTACATGGTCACATGGGACCAAGGACAAGATGTGCTTTCAGCTCAGGAAGACAAGTACCAGCCACCTGGGTCACGGAGCACCTTTGCTCAGGACTTCCGTGTGGCCAATTTCAATTAAAAGATGACAAGTGGAATCAAAGTTTTTCTTTCATTTCCATCTTCACTTTATGACTAGTTTGCTCAATTACATAGAACTTCCAGAGTCTCGATGCCTTCCTGGTTTAAGTGTCCTGGCCCAACTCAATAAGAAAAATCGATATGGCAGTTATACATTTGGGGGATGGGGTGGGTAGTATAAGGTAAGCAGAAGGGGAAAGCAAATGTCTTCTCCTTGTGCTTAAAACAGACATTTCCTAAAGCTGGCTCTGGCAACTGCTATACATGTGACTGAACCCAAGCTTCCTAAAAATCTCTAAGCCTTGGACTCTTGACCTTTGATTTAGGAATTTAAAAAGAATTTACCTAAAAGGAATAACGTGAGGACTAAAAGAATCCTTTTACAGTACTTATCATAGTGCCTTGTACATTCGTAGTGGTCAGTTATTATTAGTTGTAATAATGAATACAGTGCTTATGAGATAAACATACTTACAGAGCCCAGAAGACCACTTTATCAAATGGCCTCCATTCTAGCTCCCTCCATCCTGTAAAGCCAAGTCTCCCTCTCTTTTCCCTCTGCATCAGACCTCCCAACTGCAAAGGCAGTTTCCAGGGCCTTTCCCACGGTTGGGTGTTGCCCTCTGCCACGCTCCCTTGGCTGCCCTGGCTCTCCAGACCCAGCCTAGCGATAGTGATCCAGAAGCTCGTTAATCCAACTCCCCAGATTGTCCACTCTCATAGCAGAGACCCTGTTTCTTCATTCCTCCATGCACATCTCTAGGTTTTTAACCTTTGTTCAGGATAGGGCAGGAAGCTGCTGCCAAAGGGTCTTCACTGGATGAGAGGGAAGGACATGGGAGAGGACCACTGTAACATAGAATCAGAAAAGGGAGGATTTGGGAAGTGATATCCAACTTAACAGTCTTTAACATACGTGTCCATGTGTGATCACTATAATGAAAACAATGGAGAGAAGGAAGTTGAGGATGGCAATGATAAAAGGATGCAAGTTTCAAGGGAAAATCAAACACCATTGATACTGATGATTGATATTGGAAAACCCAATAAAATGAGAAGAGGAAAGACTAAAAAACTGATGTGTTCTCTGTAGGTTATAACTAATTACAGCCATTCATTGTGAGCCGTTTATCATTCATGCCTAATTATCATGCAGCACAAGCACAATTATGCATATTGCAAAATATTAAAATCATAGAACCAGAATTTTTAAGCTTGAAGAAGCTTTCCAGATTATGTAGGTCGAGCCACTCCCTGGTGTGAAGTGTGAGACGTTAAATGATTTACTGGGTCACAGAGCTGTGCTCAGACAGAGGGAAGCCCAGCCCAGGTCTCCCAACTCCCAGCCTTGGGCTCCATCCCTGCTGGCCACTGGCCTCCCTGGGAGTTTATCTCCCTTTGGAGTAAATGGGATTTGATTAGAGTGTGAAATTCTATACCGAGTATTATCTGTTGTCTTGCAACAGAAATAGGTTTTAAACTCTGGTTTCAATATATTAATTTTCAGAGGTTAGTAAATCATTCAAGTAGAAATGTTCTATGAAAAATAGTAACTGTGGAGTAATACAGAATGGAACACACAGATTTCGGGGGAGGGTATCTGCATCTGTGGAAACAGGCTGGTGGGAAAATTAAAGAGTATTAACAAAACCCACATGAGACAATAAACCTTTTGAAAATATCCCACTCTATTATGAGATACACACTGTAAGCTACAAGATATTAACTTTTACCTCAATGACTTCCTTTTACCTAGAATCCTCGTGTCAAGACAAAGGGAAGCTAGGCTGGTTATGTAAACCATGTAACTTTACCCCCCCCCCAAATGGAAAATCTAATTCCTAATTATGTTCCAGACAGAGGCAAGTAAAGACCTTTTTAATCCTCTTCCACCTCCCCGACCTGGGCTCATCCTATGTGAGGGAGGCCCCTCCTACAGTATGATTTGAGAAGTACCAAAAATTATTTGCTTGAAAAAAATCTTCCCTCTGTTACTTCTTTCTACCAAAAAAAAGTGTGTTCCCAGAAGACTCCTATACACGTAGCAACAGCGCTGTTGAAGGAACAGCACCCGTACACAGATTAAGCCCTGAGGATCCTTGGGAGGATGGGATGAGGACAGGTACGTTTCGACAAGAAGACTCTAGGTTGGGAAAAGAAAATCAAGCCTGGGGAAGAGGTAACTATGGTTATGTCTGTTGGGATAGAGACTAGGGTGTTATCTGTGTGGGGGGCTGGCAGCAAAGGTGGGCTATTTCATGGTTATGCCAATGGCAAGCTCAGTTCCTAATATTCCCATCCCTTCAATATCACACATTTCTAAGTAATGAACACCAGGGGTTTGGGGCCCAGTCATCATTCCTGTTACTTACTCCTGTTTTTTGGCAGAATTTTTCACGTTTGTCTGCATGCATACATACTTTTCCCACAGCTGACAACAGAGGAGGCATACAATAGTGGTTGTGGTTTTTCAAACTTGATTTTATATTTTACGAAATCTTCATACTTATCATTTCAATGACTTAAATTATCATATTAATTTGATGTGCTATCATGTATTTTATACTACTGGATAAATAATTTGCCTATGACTTTTTGCTTTTATAGGCATCAATGCATTAAGCATCTTCATGTATATAGCATTTTCCTTCCCCTGGGTTATCTCCTTAGGATAAATTTCTAGAAGAGAGCTTATTGTCGCTAAGGTTAGAACTTAGAAAAAGTGAATAAAGGAAAAGTGAATATGAAGCATATGTAATATAATAACATAAAACATAACATAGAATATTAATATAAATATTATATTTATTTGTATAGAGGTGAGTATATATATATATAGGGGTGTGTGTGTGTGTGTGTATATACATATATATAAAGAGAGTTGTATAGTTACATATTCTGATTGAGGTGTTATCATTTTTAGCCCCTTTCAAATTTTTACTAGAAAAATTATACTCATAACTTTTAAAAACTGCCACTTATTAATCAAGGAGTCAAACAAAATCTGAGTAATAAGTAAACAGTCACCCAAAAGTTCAGTGCTATTTAAAACTTGAAGGCAAATTTCACCTGAAACATGAGCTCATTTTGAGACTTTGAGAGGAGGCCACATAAGCTCTCTGGGTTTCAATTTTCTCAATTAAAACAAAACAAAACAGGAATCTCCAAACCCCCTGCTTGCTTTTTGGCTCTCCATTTGTACACATTATTATTTCATGACTACCCAATACACACACACCGCATATTATGTCTTGTCACAACTGATGGCAGATAAACACTATGTTCCCCCCAAAATGGCTGAGTAGTGGGATATTTAGATAAATGATACTGATAGGACAAACCTAAATATGTGCTCTTGGGTTAAGTACAAGGAAGTATCATTAGTTAAAACGTCTGTACGACTCTAACCTGGCACACCTCTTAAATGGATCTGAGGTTAGAAACCAGCAACAGATGGCAGCATGCTTTGCGCAAAGCCAATTTCTCTATAACCTTGAAACTCTGAAAGGTCCCCAAAGAAGAAAAATCAGATAGGCTCTTAGCCAGGGTTGTCCTCGAGACAGATGAAGCTAATAGACTCATGTCAAAGAAAGAAGATGAGATTGATGTTCCCTGGGCTTCAGTCTCCCAGGTGCAAGGACATTTTGCCATCAGGCATGCAAAATAAATCTTCGGGTGACTGGGGGGACAGATGTGGAAAATACATTGGCAGGATGAACAGGTGATGAAGGCCCAGCTCACGTATCACTCAGGAGAACAGTTGCGTGCCTGAAGCCTGTCCTGGGTGCAGGTGTCATTTCCCACCCGCAGATCAGAGCCACTCCGGTCCACGTAAGAGAATGCAGAATGTACGTTTCAGTCAAAGACTCTCAGGACACAATTTACTGCAACATTGAGAATCATAATAAAGAGTACAGGACATGAGGCATATTCAAATGATTTAATGGGAAATCGCTGCAATTTTTTTTTTTTTTCAAAAAAGTAAGTGAAACATGCTGTCTTCTTAAAGTTTGGCCAGCTTTCATCAGGGTCATCATCCTTCATCAAATCACTGGGAGAGAGGGTAAAAGATCAAAAAGCAAAGAGTGCCGTTTTTGCTAGGGAAGGAAGTTAGAGAATTCAAATAGCCCTTTATTTATGAACTACTAGAGGCTTTCTTAGCTCTAAACGGAAACTCCTATGAGCAAAATTTTGAAAATGCTTAACATGACCTAAAATCTGCTCATTCAACATAACCTGTCATTTCCATCTCCCTGACACCCATTCACCTATTTATTTTTTGATATTTACTTATTTGTGCATCTACTATGTGCTTAGCAATCCCAGAAACTTTGGGATTTACTCCCAGAAAATGCCTTCATAGAGAGATTATTGTTAAATAATACTGTTAAATGCATTTATACCCTAGGCAGCTTGAAGCATCTCCATTTAAATTTGGAGGGTGAAAGGGTTCAGGATTATTAGAAAAGCAATGCAGAGAAAGAAAGAATTGATATTCGGCTTCTGAAACTCAAAAGAGGATTGTATAGCAAGACAATACACTTGAAAGCCAGGATTTTCTAAGAGATTTTCGAAATTCCTTTGGTGGCTACATTTTAACCTATCACCCACCGGGACTGCTGAATTAAATCCTGGTGTTTTACTAAATGGATTTCCCAGGAGCATCGAAGGGGAAGTAAAGGAAAAGCTCATCCTTTCAAGCTCTAAGGAATTCTGGGGAAAGAAAGACAAAGAAAAGAGGGACCAGAGAAAAGAAGGCAGAGGAAGCAGATCCGATCCCTACGGGGAATTCTGACAACCCCTCTCAGGAAATCCAGATAACACTGCCAGCCCTAGCCTCCTTTCTGACTAACAGAAGTAGCCTTAGGAAACCTGAACAGGAAATTAGTATCCACTGTAAATTACAAAGAGGCCCTAAAAACTGCAATAAAGTGTGTCAGCTCCATTGAGTCAAATACATCTCTGGACTCTAAAGGCAACCCCATTTATTCCATTTCTCTCTTCTCCCAAAATAGCAAAATCACCTCCTAACTGAATAATGGTCAAGCATGACCACAAATACAGTCATATATTTGAAGCAGTTGAACTTGACAAAGAAGGTGCTGCTTACACTCCGGATTTTCCTGTAAGAAAACGTTCATCCAGGGGACTCAGAATTTGCCATCTTAGAATTCAGCTTAAACCAAGGGAAATATTTAAAATCATCAAAGGAATGTATGGCAGAAGAAAGTGGCCGTGGATGATGGAAGAAAAGTTGCCAGAATTCGTTTGGAGACATGGACCCTCTGCCACCATTTGTCTAATCTTAAAAAATATCTTCCAACGTTAACAATCCAAATTCAATGTCACAGCTTGTACCTGTTTATACAAACTTTCTCTTGCTGAGAAAACCAAAAAGTGGGTTAATTTGGAAGCTATCAGCTTTCTAAGGTAAATTGTGGCCGAGACAGGGAAGGTAAGATGGTCTAAAAGGATGGTCAGAAGGACAGCTTGGCCCTAATCAGCTCCGCCATCTGTTGACCTGGAAGAGGAGAAAACGTCTGCAAAGGAGACCCATGCACTTTATTCACAATCTTTCATCAGAGACAGAGAAACAGACAGAGTTTCCTTAACGACAAAATTCAAACACATTTAACTCACAGTGGTTTACCTAATTATAAGTTGGAGGTATATAAGCACTTACAAATGATAGAGCAGAAAAGTCATTAGAACCTTCAAAAAATCATTCTATAGAACTTCCAGCCAAATGGTTTACCCAGAAACAGAAAGATCTCACATATGCAATATGCTAGTATACCAGTTATTAACAATGGAGGCAATATGAAGAAGAAATTTGAGAAGTCTTTACTAAACGTCAGGAAATGTCTTTGGCTTTGGGGCAACGCTGGTGCTGGGAATACCAAGGGATTCCCAGCTCATCGACAGAAAAGCATGTTATTCAGTGATGATTTCTCTAATGACCAAGAAACTCTGCTCTCTTTCTCTGCAAATCTGTCACTAAAATCTGAAGCGAGAAGATAAACAGAGTCAGAGCTACTGCGTTTGACTTGGCCCACGCTTGTTGGGCTTGGCATATTTTGTCAATACGTTGATCTGTAGTCTAGCCTCTTCTCTGTCCTCATTTATAATTTCTCACCCCTCTGAAGTTATCACACCCCAAGGATACAAATCCCTCTCATTCTTCAAGACCCAGCTCAGAGGCACCACCTCCCACATGATAATCCCAGGCAGAATTAACGGCTTCTCACACAGTACGTGAACGGCCAATCACTCACACCTCTGCTTATAGTAGTATTATTTTAATCAGTCTTGGCTTCAGGGTTGGACAATTCTTTTTTGCTTACGAGAACTCTGTGTGTAATAGCTGCCCATTAAGTGCGTCTTAGCTCAGGCTACTGTAACAAATACCATAGGCCGGGTGGCTCAAACAACAGATACTGAGATGTCTCACAGTTCTGAAGGTCGGGGAGTCCAAGATCAAGGTGCTGGCATGCTTGGTTCTTGGGGAGGGCCCTCTTTCTGGCTTGCAAACAGCTGCCTTCTCACTGCATCCTCACATGGCGAAGAAGGAAAGAGCTCTGGTGTCTCTTCCTCTTCTTATAAGGGCACTAATCCCATCATGGGGGATCTACTCTCTTGACCTCATCTAAACCTAATCACCTCCCAAAGGTCCCACTCCCTAATACCATCATACCGGGGGTTGGAGTTTCAACATATGAATTGGGGGATGGGGCAGCGGGGGTAGGGGAGTGGGGGACACAAACTTTCAGCCCATCAGGAAGTTCTGTTTACCCTTATTGAATGTTTCCATCACTGCAAGTAAGCTCTTGAAACAAAGTCTAAAATGAAAACATTTTGTTTTTCACTTGTTTTAAAAGCTAGCAATTCTCACACCAAGACCTTTATTCCACCTCTCCATGGTTTCTATTTTTTCACCAGTGAGTCAGACAAAGTGAATGCTACTTTATCAATGTGCATCAGTATTTAGGTGTCCTTTGATGTCAGTGACCTCATCTCTAGCAGTACATTAAGGCTTTTTCCTCTAGCGTGAAACAAAATAAAACAAAAGTTTACTAACTCTCTTCCTTCAGAAGGGATCTTACCAAATGCTACTCTAACATTATTTCCACTCACACTTCTCAGAAAACGAATCTTTCTGCTGCAGATCTGACGATGTAGGCTTGCATTTACAAAGAATTATTCTCCAAATGGTCATTCAAGTGTGACAGTTTTCATTTAAATATGATCCAATTTTTGTCAATCCCTGTGATAGGTCACCTTCCATTATTTCATTTAAGCTTCATAAGAGAGATGATTCTCATTCTTCCTATGAAACAGACTCAGAAGAGGTGAAATAACCCGTTCGGAGTTGCACAGCCAATCCAAGACAAGACGAGATTCTATCTATCCAATATTTTTAACCCTGAAGCCCATATATATTCCACTACATCATCTGGTCTTTCCAAGCCATCTGCCAAAGTATTGAAGGGACACTAAAACACATTGAGCACCTCCTATACGCCACATGCTAACAGATGAGGAAGCGTTCCATAAAAATTTAATGGATGGGGGCTTCCCTGGTGGCGCAGTGGTTAAGAATCTGCCTGCCAATGCAGGGGACATGGGTTCGAGCCCTGGTCCGGGAAGATCCCGCATGCCACGGAGCAAGAAAGCCCGTGCGCCACAACTACTGAGCCTGTGCTCTACAGCCCGCGAGCCACAGCTACTGAGGCCACGCGCCACAACTACTGAATCCCACGTGCCTAGAGCCCGTGCTCCACAACAAGAGAAGCCTCTGCCATGAGAAACCCACGCACCACAACGAAGAGTAGCCCCCGCTCGACACAACTAGAGAAAGCCAGCGCGCAGCAATGATGACACAACGCGGCCAAAAAAAAAAAAAAAATTAATGGATGCGAGTTGGAAAAAAAAAACCTACCATTGCAAAGCTGTATACAGTTTATATCTCAAAAGAAGTAGAATTTGATCCCTACTTTGGAACATGAGTTTTGTTTGTTGAATGTCTCTAATCTCATTAATTACCCCCCCAAAACATCCTGTAACAGAGATTAATAGTTATTGCTATTGTCAGAACACAGTAGTGCTGACCTCTGATCTCAGAATGCTGTACTGAGAATTCCATGAATAATATATAGAATACCTAGCACAGTGCCTGGGCACACAGTATATACTGAGTAAATAGCACTTTCTATTAAGTTGTCCTATTCTTCAGTTTATAGGCAAGGATAGTTGTCGGGCAGGTTTAGTAGCTTTTACATCCTGACACAGCTCTCACAAGGTAGAGTTAAGAGTCAGCTCAAGTCTTCCTGGTTCCAAAGCCTGTGACCTCGAATCTCCCCCCATGACCATTCCTGAAGGCATCCCACTTTTACAATCGACACGGGAAAACTAAGCAGCCATATGTCCTTAACCTACTTAAAAGTAAAGGAATGAACTCTGAAATGCCATCCACTCTTTTCAGTCAGGATATAGAGTCAGTTCAATGTGTATGTCAAGCAAAAAACTATACTCCCCTTAACATGACAACGAAGAATGAGCAGATTGCTCTGAAAAGACCATGCCTTCTAATTCGAAAAGCCACTGCTCTCGTGACTCTGGCCTCTTCTGGAATCACGCTCTCCCCCAAGTGCCAATGCAAGGGCTGGCTCCTTGGTTTGAAAGGCGTGGCTGGTGTCATCCAGACATCCTTTGGGAAATATCAACATCAATATCGCCACTTACTGGGGCCCCAATTTCCTCCTCTGTGTCCCCTCTCCCATCACAGTGAAGGCCCACTGTGATGATCTCCCCCTCTGAACCCCAGGATTTCTGTCATCACCACCTCCTAGGCCTCAAACTTGCTGCACAGCTGTATGCAGCCCTCCTTCTGTGACAACTGCCCACTGAACATGCAACTGTCTAACCTTCCATCTATCTTCCTAGGCACTGTACTTACCAGTAGTACAGATTTAGGGAGGAGTTAGGGAGGGTTAACCCTTCTTTCTGACCTGAATAATCTGTAAGGAAATAAATTTTATAAGCTGAGATTCGGTATATTTCTATGAGCTCCCCACATTCATTTCCTTGAAAAGTAAACGAATTCCTTACTTTAGGCCATTGCTTTGCCAATACGTCTGAGCTTGACAATTACTTGGAACACTGACGAAAGACACACATCTATGAAATGCACTTCTCTAGAAGAGGGGCTTAGGAAGCCGATGACAGGAAACCATCACAGCTAATTCTTACCATCACCCAAGCTGGGAAAACACACCAAAGTAATTTAATTATACATCAAATATATTTTAAAATAAATTTTTGCCAATACAATTATAATTGCCAATTTTATCCATATTTTCACTGGCAACTTTTCAACAATTACAACCATATTTTTAAAGCATCCTAATTTTCTTTTTTCAGTGATGCTGAGGTAAACCTCCGATCCCGGCCTTTCTTTTAGCCAGAGCGTTGGCAAAGGGGCAGGTGTGGTATTATTTTCGGCCACAGAACAAGCACGTGCTGTTAATCCACAGGTTCCATATAATTTTCCGTGCTCCTCACACGTCTCCCGGCAACTGCCCTGACACGGCTCGCAATTAGCTTGAGCAATCTGACAGGATCACAACACCTGCCTTGGAGCTACACATTTCTCTTGTGAAATCTGATGTGCTTGAGTAATATGCTAAATCTGGGATTTATTTTTACCTAAGAAAGATATAGAGAAACAAAAAACAAGATAGGTCATTAAAATCACTGGGAGTACCTAGAAGCCACAAAACAAGTTCAAGGTTTATGAAGAAATATTATAAAGAAAATTTTATTGTAAAATATTGCCCCTAAGAATGTATTTTAGTAGTTCTTCACATAGTTTTAGATTTTTTTTCCCATTTGGTTGATGCAATTTCGAAAGCATTAAAAAAAAAAAAAGCTGACACTTGAAAGCTACAGTATAGTCATTTTTTTGTGTGTAACACTAACCTAAGTAAAGTGTGGAATACTGGATGTGTGTTTGTTCCCCTTACAGTGGTAAACATGCATCGACTGAATAAATGAATAGTAATGTAGCCACTGAGAATAGCAATAGCAAGAATGATTAAAATTATCATTATTGGGGCTTCCCTGGTGGCGCAGTGGTTGAGAACCTGCCTGCCAATGCAGGGGACACGGGTTCGAGCCCTGGTCTGGGAAGATCCCACATGCCGCGGAGCAGCTGGGCCCATGAGCCACAACTACTGAGCCTGCGCATCTGGAGCCTGTGCTCCGCAACAAGAGAGGCCGCGACAGTGAGAGGCCCGCGCACCGCAATGAAGAGTGGCCCCCGCTCGCTGCAACTAGAGAAAGCCCTCGCACAGAAACGAAGACCCAGCACAGCCATAAATAAATAAATTAATTAATTTTAAAAAAAATTATCATTATTTTACAATATTAAGCATGACATTTAAATAGCTTATGAAGTTTTAAAGCTGTAAGGGGTCTAGACTTCTAAAATATGAAACCCATGCTGCAGATCTGTACTACTTACCATTTCCCCTGATTCCTCAAATAGCTTCATATCTCCAGTCACCTCATCTCCTGTTTTTTCTCCAGTACCTCATCTTTTTGTCCTTATTGCAGTCAAACTCTTCTCCCTCCATCTCTTTTAAAGAGACGTGAATAAAAGAAAAATATATCGTATATATTGACCCATACGGTTACCATTTCTAGTTCTCTTCATTTCTTTGTGTAGATCCAGGTTTCCATCTGGTATTAAAGGTTCTGTGGAGGTAAAATCATTTCTCTTGTCCACTGGACAACGTGCTGTGATGACAGGTATCTCCAGCTGTCACTGGCTACCTACCATGTGAAGCCTGGAAATGGGGCTGTCCTGGGGTAGCAGAGCCCACATTTAGATCCTGGTAATGTCCTTTGAGCACTAAACTGCGTTGCACCTGAAGACAGATTTAATCCTAGACCAGTGGTTCTCAAATCTTACCATGTGTCGGAACAACATGGTGACCTTGTTTAAGCAGATGGCTGAGCCCACAGTCGGAGTTCTGGATTCAGTAAATCTGGGGTGAGGCCTCAGAATTTGCATTGCTAACAAGTCCCCGGTTGAACCACACTTTGGGAACCATTATCTTAAATATTTCAATTAAGTAGGCCAGTAAATTGTCATTTTTTTTTTTTCTTAAGCATGTTTGAGTTGGGTTTTCTATTACATGGACCCAAGAAAATTGTCCTACCTGATAAACCCATGAGTATCTGAAATACATTTGCCCCCCCCAATATAAGCCTGAATTATTCCATCTCATTTAAGTATTTATACGCTGAAAAGTATATGAAGGAAAGTCATAAGGAAATTATTATACAAAATAACACAGAGTTCATAGTATATTTAGGGTTTATTCCTACTTCATATTGTGCTACAATTAAATTTCATCACATCTTGTAATCAAATAATGGAGGTACACATGAAAACTATTTAATACTTAGATTTCTTTTTCTTATAATAGGAAGTTTCTGATATTTTCATTTGGAATATTATTTTTGATGAACTTAAATGGAAGCTATTTTTTTTTTTTTTTTGTCTGTGCCGCGTGGCATGTGGGATCTTAGTTCCCTGACCAGGGATTGAACCCACGCCCCCTGCACGGGAAGCGTGGGGTCTTAACCACTGGACCGCCAGGGAAGTCCCAAACAGAAGCTACTTTTACATAAGGAATATAATGAACAAGACAGATCTTATTTTACTTTGGATACAGTAAAAATAACAAGATTTGCAACTAGTATTTGTTTAACATACAACCTATCATTTTATTTCTCATTCATCTTTCACAGCCCTAATGAAATGGTCACCTGTATCTAAAGAGTGAAAGTGTCCTAGACACCCACAAATAAAAATACATATTTCAATAACTGGAAACTTCTCTGGAGGTGATATTTTAGAGAAAATGAGTTGAGCTCAAGAGTGTAACTGTTCGGAGTCTTCTGGCTCCTAAGACAAATTCATTAGGTGATAAACTGGCAGCCTTTGGGAGCTGCTGTATTCTTTGGCCACCACTGGCCACCTTCAGATGGCTGTTTGGTGAACAACTGCTCCTCATCCTTTTGCCCTCAAAAATATTGCTTTCCCAATTTCCTATTTATGGCCCCAACATAGCCCCTTCCACTCTCCCAGGTAGAAGATATTTGAAGTATTTAACCAGGAATGAGGAACCAGTGCTTAACACCAAAGCAGGGCAGGGTTCTCTAGGCAGGCAGGAATTAGCCCTTTAATTCCAAATTATGAAGAGACCCCGGTGTCTCTGGAATGGGGGCTGGGGTGGGAGGTTGCAAGCTTTGGGATTATTTGAAAACCAGTATGACCATAACAGATTCCATTCAACAGATAAGTCTTGTTCCACCCTCCAGCCCCATCTTCAATTCCTATCAACTCCATCATATAACGATGTACCTAGCATCATTCTTTCCCTTGCTTTCCATGGTCATCAGCAGACTTCAGAACATGATTAGTTTTCGCCGTTGGCTATTAAAATAGCTTTCTCAATGTTCCCTCCACATAAGACTTTCCCCTTTCCATTCATCCTAAGAGCAGTGTCCCTGAAATTTCTATGTGCAAAGTCAATTCTCTGCTCACCATTACTTGCCCAGGGCCGTCCAGTCATATTTTTGGCATTGAAAGGCTCCCACTTATCTCTGCAGGGTTCTCTCTGAGAACCCTTCTGAAAGAACCCACTGACTTAAAGAAGCAAAACTGGTATCCACGATGTCCTAGCTTCAAATTCTGCTCATGTTCTCCCACTGGCTAAAATGCTGATCCCCTCAGATACACTAGTCAATATACCTTACTCATCTTCCAAACAGCTCTTTACATGCCAGACACTTTGTAATACTACATTATACTATATTTTAAACCTCCTATCAGATTTCTCAAGGAAAATAATCATGTATTTTAATCTTTATAACCCCTATAGCTACTGATGCAGTGTCTTACCCCATAGTAGTTGCTCAGTAGACAGCTGGTGATTGAACAGTGACACATACAACACAATGATCTGTATCTCTAATTTTATACTCGTATGTAAGTCTTTGGCTCTTTATATATGAAAAAGCAGTCCATTTTCAGTTTCAACACTTAAAGACAGTGACTAATTTATACCAACTTCCAAATCATTAGAAATAATAATTACACACATATTTTTGTCAAAAATATTTATACTCATACGGACTTCCAATAAAACTGTCTTTTGAATTTCAAAATCAATCAAGTTGCATGTTAAAATTAGTCCCTAAAGGACCTAAAGTTCTTCATTAGAAACAGGAAATATAATCTGCCTTAAATTAACGAACTACATACATAACAGTGCTGTCAACAAGTTTACAATGGTTGACTGGCCAACCAATGGTTGTATTGACAGCTCACACAACTTAAAACTCTTTGCATTCTCTTCTTCTTAAGTAAATTGAATTCCATTGTTTCAAAAGCTGAAAAACAGAAATCTGAGTAATACCAAATACGCAGACTGATTCCAATGCTTTTCTGAAGTTCTCAGGAGATAAAAGAAGTTCCCAAAATAGCTTATCAAAAAACCAAACACATTGTGCTACATAAAATGTTCTTCTAAGGTAGAATAAGTGTGAAAATTAAAGAGAGTAATTTAACAAAAATGTAGATAAATGGCTTACTGAACATGCACATGGAAACAGACAGCCACTGAACCTATTTCCTTACATGGTAACACGGATCGATAGTTTGGTTTTCACTGAATCACTGTATTTTATGGCATTTGGAACGTGCATTTATCCAGAGATGAGCTGCAAGGTGACATAAAATGACAGATGTGGTACATTTAAGTGCAGCGGAAAGGAACCCTCGCCCTTTGACTCATAGAACATTACGTCTATATTTAGGGAATTCCTTTTTGTGCGATTGATATGAATTCCTTCATTGAATATTAGTTTCTAGATACATTTTTTTCTTTTTTCTTTTTAACTTTCTTGCCCCTTCATAAAAATCCTCAAGATGCCAATATAATTTTCCATGTAATTAATTTAATATGGTTACACTTAAAAACGAAACAAAATTACCTCCCAATTAGATCTAAATATCAGATATTCACAATCACATCAATCCATTTAATTGCACTGAAGAGCCACGATATTCAAATATTTATGTTAAATGCTGTGGCTGAGAGAATTATTGCCATCAGCTACTCAACTCCCTCCTGCCTACCCACCTCGCAGAGTAGAGAGGGCAGAGCACAGCTCCTGATGCCCTGTCCTCCTCTAGACATCGTTTTGGAGATGTTTAATAAATGCTTGTTAAATGTAATTTAACTGAGGCTCAGAGAAGTTAAGTGACTTGCACAAGGTCACACAGTAAGTGACAATAGTGAAGAAAGAACAGTTTGTTTTGTTTTTTTAATTCTAATTTCCAGGCATTTTCCTGAGCAGCCTGCCTCTGCATTTCCATCCTATCCAAACCTTCTCACTTAGCTCTCCCCAAGGAAAGTTTTTTTAATATATATTTATTTATTTTATTTATTTTATTTTTGGCTGCATTGGGTCTTCTTTGCAGGCTTTCTCTAGTTGCAGTGAGTGGGGACTACTCTTTGTTGCAGTGTACAGGCTTCCCATTGTGGTGGCTTCTCTTGTTGTGGAGCATGGGCTCTAGGCATGTGGGCTTCTGTAGTTGTGGCACGAGGGCTCAGTAGTTGTGGCGCATGGGCTTAGTTGCTCCATGGCATGTGGGATGTTCCCGGACCAGGGTTCGAACCCATGTCCCCTGCATTGGCAGGTGGATTCTTAACCACTGTGCCACCAGGGAAGCCTGGGAAAGATTATTAAATTCAACAAAGGCTTTATTAATAACAGATCAATGTATTGCCACTCATAAGTCTTAAAATTCTTCATTTGGCATATAAGCATGGATACTTGAGATATAGACGTGCAGGAACGCCAGGCAGATTGATGAGTGGCATATGCAGGATGTCCCCAGAAGCCTCATATCATGACCCAAAGGTTGACATACCCACCTTCAAGGCACAAAGGAAACCCTCATGATGACCTAATCAAAATTGTTCAGTTTTCTATACACATTTTTCTTCTCTCCCTGTGCATTTCTGTCAGTTCACATCTCTTTGTTCTAAAAAAGGCTCTATATATATTAAAAATTACATGTATTTGAATTTCTGGATTTCATATTATGAACACTTTAATTTTATAAAAGCAAAACAAATCTCTAATGTGATATGTTCATAACAGCCAAAATATGTAATACACAAAACAACACTAGTTAATGTCCATGAAAATAACAAATATATATTCAACTCTCCTACCTATGTTTTCTTTCACTTTTATACAAAAGGAAAACCAAAGGTTGTAAAAGTGTTTCTCCCACTGCTGGCTCCAGAGAATCCTTCTTATTTGGATAATACTTGGTGCTAAATGCAATCACTCTAAGAATTTCAGTTACAGTTGAGAGAAATGCTCTTTGTTGGTATGACAAGTAATTTTAGTCCCAGTGATTTCTGCTACCTGGACTTCTTTTGATGCTAAATGAATGAGGTGTTCTTTCTTCTGCCCAGTATTTGAGCTTTTATGTCCACTATCGCTGACATAAGACAGAAAGAAGAGTCAAAAATCTGCTTCTCCAAGAAAAAAATCAAGATATATTTTAAATGTAAAAATGAGGTCCCTGAAAATTATGTTTTCATTTCAAGACTCCAAATTGATGAAAATATTTTCCCTAAATATGTGGTTTTAGGACAACTTTATTATGCTTGAAGAGAAGCTGCCTGTTGATTTGGGGGATAGATTTTTCTCAGGTTACTCAGTATGATAGATGGAGAATAATAATTTTGACTACCTCTTACAAGTTATATGAGAAGTGAATGAATTGATACATATGAAAATATTTTCCAGCAAAGCATACTCAAATATAAATAGATATTTTCCCATTATTCTTTTGTATTACCAATGCAGCACTAATTTTAGGGCTCAAATCTATCCAAGCAAGCAATCAAAAGAAGTCTATCCAGTACATAGCTAACAAATCAAATATTTTTTCTTTCTTTCTTAAAAATGTTCTTTCTTTCTTTCTTAAAAATGAGTTATTTTCATGGCAATACTGCTCTTAGATCTTATATATATAAGTAATGGTGTTGACCAAGAAAGCAAAAAAAAAAAAAAAAAAAAGTCTGTAACTTGTCTTTTGTATTTTGGAAAAGAAAAGGTTTAATTAAATGGCCAAGTCATTTTGTTTAGAAAAATAACTAGTTTTGTCTAACTGTTCTGCACAGCAGAAAATGACAGCTTTGAAAGAGCAGTAATGACCAATTAGGAAATACATTTACCATGCTTTGATTTTCTCATTTTGGCTCCTTACTCTCTCCAATTGATTAAATCACAAATTTATGTCAATGCCTTGCTATAAGAGAAGTTTCTAAGCAATACCAAACTCATTGACCTTTTTTTAAAAAAATTTTTAGCCTGGCTTTTCCTAGGAAATATCCAGATAAAATAATAAAACAGGAAACTGGAGTGGGTAACTATTGACTTGGAATAATTTGATGTTTGAACGAGTGACTATGTACAATTAGGATGATAGGGCCTTTGGCATAGAAACTTGTCCTACCACATAAATTAGGACTGAGGTTACACAAGGTCAAACCAGCAAGCATTCTTCTCAAGGTCTTATTTTTCTTTTCCCTTTACAAAGCCATCATTCTACCCAGCCTTAAGTAAGATGATTTAGAGTAGACAGAAGAAAGAGTTCTATTACAAAATATAGTTTCTTATCTGCCAGGAAATGTGATCCTTGAAAAGACAAAGCACTCTTTTCCAAAGAAAATGAGATTTGCAACCTTCTTGCAGCTTTCAGTCTTTATCAATTTAAGAGTTAATGGAAAATAGCTTGAGAATTTACCTGTGTGAGGCTCAGAAAATGCCCTGGCAGGTCCCCCGGTCCTCCCTGTACCAGCAGTACTATACTTCTCCCTCTTCTCAGATGTGACTCGTGACCTTGAATCCCAGACCAGGCTCGGAATCTAAATTTCCCAAAGGACAAAGGCTTCAGATCTCCCAGTTCCACCCGGTTTGAAGTTTGCTTTTGCCAAGATCCTCAACATAGGAAGACACTTTTATTAACACTTCTGTTGACTGGTGATACCCTCTTGCGTGTCTTGGAGCCCGACTCACTCTAGTGGAAATGTGTACGTGCTTGTGCAAGAGCCAGAGTGCTAGAGAGCTGTGCGCGTGTATGAGTGTGAGCGTGTGTAAGCAATTTAAAATCGAATGCTCTTTCAAGTCTCCTATATCAAAAAACCAAACACAAAAAATAACAAAAACTGCAACCAACCAGAATGTTCACTAATAGGCAAATAGTTCAATGAAGTAATACATCCATACTATAGAACATCATATATCTATGAAAATTCTTAATCATAAATATATATAAAAACTAGAATGAGGGCCATGATGTATTCCTAAAGAGAAAAAGCAAGAAAGAGGAAGGGAAACAACCTACGTGTGTGTGTGTGAGAATGTGAGTGTATGTATGTGTGTCCTTAACACGCATATTTATATAATCATGGGGAAATGTGGACGTATACACCCTAATTTAACATTAACTCCAGAGGTTATGATGAAAAGTAAGTCTAAAGGGGAGTCACAGCACACATATATTTAACTTACTTGATTTCCATTATATGTGCTTAGGCAATTAAGGTATACATTTGGCAATAAAGGGAGGTGGAATAATAATTTAAAAGCACAGAAATCCTGTCATTCCATCCACTGAGTGGAGGCCCCAAGTGGGTATGAAATGGAGCAAGAAAGTGACATTACCTCTGGGGGCTGAGTTTCTTGATGTCTATTTCCTAGTGTCAGCATCTTACTGGGCTGAGTGGCCCCAAAAGAACGATCCGGCCAAAGCCTGAAGATGTCTTCTAGCCATGGAGTACACCCCCATTTACTAGCGTTTACTGTGCTATATAACTGAGATATGGTGGAATAAACTCAGACATGGAGTTTTCCTTGGAGATTTGTCAGGGTAATATTTAAACTTCAGATGTTTGATCTTTGCGGTGACGTAGAACCTGTTCTCTGCCTAAGATGCAATGCTGCTGTACTGATTTTTTATTCAATAAACATATTTTCTTTTTACTTTTTGGAGCAAACGTGTATTATGTTTTAATAATTTTAATATACAGATAAATCAATTGAAAATTTTTAAATATTTAAATACATAAACAATTTTTGTATTCTCTCTGGTAATTTATATTCTGGTAACCAGACATTTAAAAATTATGTCTTCTCATGGAAATTGTAACCTCATAAATACTTCTAGGCAAAAAAGTAGTATATGTTGACCATGTAAACAGGCACAGGGAATATATGTCCATAACTGGTCACTTAGTTACTAGTAAATACATTTAAAAGCAAAGACATATTCCCTTCTGCCTTAAAATAATCCCCTTAGAGATGCCAGGTTTAATCACAACAGTAATAATAGCTACTATTTAGAGTGATCATTAAACATCAGTGATTCCATTAGATGCTTCACGTGTATTTTCTCACTTAAACTTTACAATAACCTACCCCAGAGTGTTAATCAGAGCCCATTAGAGATGAGCAAACTGAGTCTTGCAGAGTTTACCAAAACTGTTGAAATCCACGGAGCAGGTAAAGAGGTATGACATCCAGCCCTACTGGTCTCATGAGTTCAAGCTCTCAACCACTGTACATATTCTATTCGCCCTGCTTTAATAGACTTGAACTTTTAAAATAAAACCATTGTTTCAGACAGGGTTACATTTAGCTGCTGATGACAGAAAACCCCAAAATGACAGGGGCTTAAAGAGATACAAGTTTATTATTTTCATGTGCAACAGCAATCCAGAGGTAGGCAGTTCAGTACAGGTGTGGCAGGTTCCACAGAGTCTCAAAAAAGTCCAGATTCCTGTCTTGTGCCTAAGCTATCCTCATAGGTGGCCATATGCTCATCCCTTGATTCAAACGGGCTGCTGGAGTACTAGTTACAAAAGCCAAGATGTGGAAGCAACCTAAGTGTCCATCAACAGATGAATGGATAAAGAAGATGTGGTACATATATACAATGGAATATTACTCAGCCATAAGAAAGAATGAAATAATCCCATTTGCAGCAACATGGATGGACCTAGAGATCATCATACTGAGTGAAGTAAGTCAGACAAATATTATACATCACTTATACATGGAATCTAAAAATAATACAAATTTATTTATAAGACAGAAATAGACCCACAGACATAGAAAACAAACTTATGGTTATCAAAGTGGAAGGGGATGGGGAGTGATAAAACAGGAGTATTAGGATTAACAGATACAGACTACTACATATAAAATAAACAACAAGGACCTACTGTATAGCACAGGGAACTATATTCAATAACTTATAATAACCTATAATGGAAAAGAATGGAAAAAAAGGATATATATATATACACACACACACACATATATATACCCAAAAATCACCATGCTTTACACCTGAAACTAACACAACATTGTAAATCAAATCTACTTCAATTTTAAAAAGGGGGGCTGCTGGAACTCCAGGTGCAATCTAGGCAGGAAGAAAGGTGGAAAGGCAAAAGAAATTCCTCCTACAAGTTAGCCCCCTTCTGGTTCCCACAACACCTCCCCCTGTGTCTTCTGTCTCCTAATCCAGTTGTCTTCCCATTAATGCAATCTGCTTCTTAAGTTAGAGAATCTTAAATCCAGAGAAATATAAAGCTGGTTTATCTCATCATTTTATTTATTTCCTTTTTTCTCCCTGTGGAGGTATGATTAGAAAATTCAGATGAACTCAGCAGAGAATAAAATTTCTGTAATAGTAGAATTTATTGTTATATGCAAAACCATACAAGAAGATATTATTGCCTTGAGAATATAGAAAATTTACAATTTGGTTTATATTTTTAAGACCGCCAGCTACAAAAAAATCCTGAGTGGTTTTTGCATCCAAACCTAGATTCAAGGCTTTAGCATGTAACAGGGGGCTTTGAGGAGTTTCCAAACTCTCCATAAAATGTACATAGGATAAAAATGTGTTAGTGACAAGAGTAGTACTATTATTCATAAAAAATAGGAAAGGAAGCTGTTTTAACCTTTCCCGTCTTTGAACAAAGTTTTAGTGTTAGAAAAAGAGAACTTCTTTACCAAGTATTAATTGTAATTCAAATGTGACTTCAGCAGCCTAATAACATTTAATTGACAGAATAGTGAAAGAGACAATCAAATTAGGAGCCAACCAAATAACTTCTCACTGTCTTCATGAAATGTATTAAAGAGGCAGTCGCCAAAAGAATTCCCCAATAAGATACTGATTTGTAGCAGGTTTACACATGTGATAACAATCCCAAGGTGACTTTTCTATCAGGAGTACTAGCATTACAAAGATTTGAAAATGGAATGTCTCTCCCCCCTGCAGGTAGCAGTCCCCCAGGAAGATGGGTTATGCATGTGTGTCTCTGTGTGTAATGTTTAGCTGCGCACACATTCATAAACACACATATGTGAATGTGATTGTGCACATATTTATATATTCACATATACATGATATAAACACATACGTATGTAAACATGTTTGAAGACATACTTATGTATTCACATGTATATGACATGTGCATATAAAATTAAGGTAGCAAATATGTATTCATACACACATATATATGCTTGTATGGGCAATCAGAATATATATGTACAAAGAGAACCATCTCAGGCCTTGTTATTTATATTATTTATGTTATTTATAAATACACATACATTAAAGCAAGATGTGAAAAAAAGTAAAGGTATATATAACGTTAATACCTGAGGACATCAACTCTCAGGATAGAGGTCAAGACTTCAAAGACCGTGGATGAGCAAGAAACAAGATGATAAAAATAATAGTTAAACTCCTTGCCCCAAATGAGCAGAATTTGGAAATAAAATAAAAATTATGAGTAGTGAAAGAAACAGGAGTCTGAAGAGGCGAGGGATGACTGAGGCACACAACTGGGAACCTGGGGGTCTTAAGAACTAGAACGATTACTATTCAGTCTTAAGGTGTTTACATTCCTGTGATTAAACAACCCCACCCCAATGTCTCTAGAACATTTAGTAATGTTCATTAAATACAGCTGACCCTTGAACTACACAGGTTTGAACTGCACAGGTCCACTTATAACGTGGATGTTTTACAATAAACATGTAGTACAGCGCTCCAGGATCCATGGTTGCTTAAACCTGCAGATACAGAACGGCAGCTATGGAGGGCCGACTGTTATATTCAGATTTTCGATTGTGTGGCAGTCAGCAACCCAACCCCTGCATCGTTCAAGGGTCAGCTGCACTCAAAAACTCTGTGAAAGTGAATTATTTTGATTTTGTTTTGTATTGTATTGCTTTTCCTATTTTTGTAAGCAGAATGAGTGGGTTCTGGGATCAACCTATTTGTGATCAAGACTTTGGAGGAGATTAAGGAACAGCCTGGAAATACAGACATCTCAGTGGAAGTAAGAGACAGAAGCAGAAACAAACTGAGTGTAAGCCTTGCAAATTTGCAGAAATCTTGGGGTTTCCAGTAAAGAAAAAGACTGAAAATTCCAGATTCAAGGACTAATCACACTGTATTGAGGGGAGGGCTCTGGAAACTTCCATCCAAGTCAATTATGATGGTGAAAATTGGGGTGACGTTTTCAGGGGCAGGAACACAAAAGTCAGCTTCTGAGATAAAGACAGAAATGAGGGTCAGAAACCTAGAGGTCCACTGAGTTGGAGCATGACCCAGTGAGTCTTGGTCGCCTCAAGCTGGCCAGGGCTGAAAGCTCACCCAGACTTGACACTATGGAGCAGGCCTGTTGTCCGAGGTGAGATGCTTCCAAACACTCACTGACAGTCAAAGGAGGAAATGTGAAACATAGATTGAGACCCAGAAGAAGATATGACATGGAAGGAAAATCACTTTTTGGGAGTAAATATCTCAGGACCAAGTATCACAATAGGGTAGAACAGGGGCATCTGACAGAAGTCAGCATAATAACTCGAGTGACCTACTCATCCCTCGTATGTGCTTGGCATGATTATCATCCCTGTTTGATGCTATTATTGTCCCCATTTCACAGGTAAGGAAACAGACACTAAAAGCATTTGAGTAACTTGCCCATAGCTCCACAACTGGCAAGTGATAATGTCAGGCACTGAACCTCAGCAGTGGCTGAGGTTCTAAGTCACTCTTCATGTTCTGGACCAAAAACCTGGTATTCCTTAGCATCACTGGTGTGGAAAAGTCTGGATCTAGGAACATTAGGTCCTGTAGATAAGCTCTGAAAGATGGAAAAGACAGTACTGGCATAGCCTGGATGGAGCATAAGGACAGCCAGGTATTAATGGCCTTGGAACCTCTCTCCCTCATGTACACACATCATGGCCTTCCTCTTGGGCTTTATAGAAGGAAGGCTATGGTAGGAAAAAGAAGGGCCCAAAAGATGTTCACATCCTTGTTCCTATAAATATGTAAGTATGTTACCTTACATGGCCAAAGGGACTTTGCCAATGCAATTAAGATCATGGATCTTGAGATGGGAAGATTATACTGGATATCTGGTTGGATCCAATCTAATCGCAAGCCTCCTTAAAAGTGAAGCACTTTACTTTAACCCCATCCTGTCTGGGCAGGGAACAGACACCCTCAGGCGACCTACATGCAGAGGTGAGGCCAAATCCAAACCTGAACCCCAGGAGCTGTGCGAACAAAGAAGAGAAAGGGAAATCTCTCGTGCAGCCTCAGGAGTGGCAGATTAAATCTCCACAGTTAACTTGATGTACCCTGCATCTGTGAAATACCTGAATAGACAATGAATCATCCCAAAATTGAGCCAGTGGGCTTTGGGAGCAACTGTAGACTTGGGGTTTGCTTTCTGCATATAATTTGTTTCTGGTTTTCTGTTTATCTTAGTTTAGTATTTAGAGCTTATTATCACTGGTAGATTTGTTTATTGATTTGGTTGCTCTCTTCCTTTTTTTTGTTATATATAAATATATATATATATTTTTTTTTCCATTTTCTCTTTTTGTGAGTGTGTATGTGTATGCTTCTTTGTGTGATTTCGTCTGTATAGGTTTGCTTTTAACGTTTCTCCAAGGGTTCTGTCTGTCCTCTTTATTTTTTCGTATAGTTTTTAAGTGCTTGTTATCACTGGTGGATTTGTTTATTAATTTGGTTGCTCTCTTCTTTCTTTTTTTTATTACTTTTTAATTTTGTTATTTTAATAATTTTTTATTTTTTATTTTAATAACTTTATTTTATTTTATTTTATTTCTTTTTCTTTCTTTTTTTTCTTTCTCCCTTTTCTTCTGAGCCACGCGGCTGACAGGGCCTTGGTGCTCCAGCCGGGTTTCAGGCCTGAGCCTCTGAGGTGGGAGAGCCGAGCTCAGGACATTGGCCCACCAGAGACCTCCCAGCCCCATGTAATATCAATCAGTGAGAGCTCTTCCAGAGATCTCCGTCTCAACGCTAAGACCCAGCTCCACTCAACGACCAGCAAGCTCCAGTGCTGGACACCCCATGCCAAACAACTAGCAAGACAGGAACACAACCCCACCCATTAGCAGAGAGGCTGCCTAAAATCATAGTAAGTTCACAGACACCCCAAAACACACCACTGGATGTGGTCCTGCCCACCAGAAAGACAAGATCCAGCCTCATCCACCAAAACACAGGTACCAGCCCCCTCCACCAGGAAGCCTACACAAGCCACTAAACCAACTTTACTCACTGGGGTCAGACACCAAAAACAACAGGAACTACGAACCTGCAGCCTGTGAAAAGGAGACCCCAAACACAGTAAGTTAAGCAAAATGAGAAGTTCAGAGAAATACACAGCAGATGAAAGAGCAAGGTAAAAATCCACCAGACCAAACAAATGAAGAGGAAATAGGCAGTCTACCTAAAAAAAAATTCAGAGTAATGATAGTAAAGATGATCCAAAATCTTGGAAATAGAATGGAGAAAATACAAGAAACATTTAACAAGGACCTAGAAGAACTAAAGAGCAACACAATAAATGATGAACAACACAATAAATGAAACTAAAAATTCTCTAGAAGGAATCAATAGCAGAATAACTGAGGCAGAAGGACAAATAAGTGACCTGGAAGAAAAAACGTGTAAATAACTACTGCAGAGCAGAATAAAGAATGAAAAGAATAGAGGACAGTCTCAGAGACGTCTGGGACAACATTAAACACACCAGCATTGGAATTACAGGGGTCCCAGAAGAAGAAGAGCAAAAGAAAGGGAATGAGAAAATATTTGAAGAGATTATAGTTGAAAACTTCCCTAATATGGTAAAGGCAATAGACAATCAAGTCCAGGAAGAGCAGAGAGTTCCATACAGGATAAATCCAAGGAGAAACACACCAAGATGCATATTAATTACACTAGCAAAAATTAAATACAAAGAAAAAATATTAACAGCAGCAAGGGAAAAGCAACAAATAACATACAATGGAATCCGCATAAGGTTAACAGCTGATCTTTCAGCAGAAACTCTACAAGCCAGAAGGGTGTGGCAGACATATTTAAAGTGATGAAAGGGAAAAACCTACAACCAAGATTACTCTACCCAGCAAGGATCTCATTCAGATTCGACAAAGAAATTAAAACCTTTACAGACAAGCAAAAGCTAAGAGAATTCAGCACCACCCAACCAGCTTTACAACAAATGCTAAAGGAACTTCTCTAGGCAGGTAACACAAGAGAAGGAAAAGACCTGAAATAACAAACCCAAAACAATTCAGAAAATGGTAATAGGAAAATACATATCAAAAATTACCTTAAATGTAAATGGATTAAATGCTCCAACCAAAACATAGACTGGCTGAATGGATAAAAAAAACAAGACCCGTATATATGCTATCTACAAGACACCCGCTTCAGACCTAGGGACACATACAGACTGAAAGTGAGGGGATGCAAAAAGATATTCCACGCAAATGGAAATCAAGAGAAAGCTGGAGTAGCAATTCTCATATCAGACAAAATAGACTTTAAAATAAAGACTATTACAAGAGACAAAGAAGGACAGTACATAATGATCAAGGGATCAATCCAAGAAGAAGATATAACAATTGTAAATATTTCTGCACCCAACATAGGGGCACCTCAAATACATAAGGCAAATGCTAGCAGCCAGAAAAGGGAAAATCGACAGTAACACAATCATAGTAGGGGACTTTAACACCCCACTTTCACCAATGGACAGATCACCCAAAATGAAAATAAAAAAGGAAACACAAGCTTTAAGTGATACATTAAACAAGATGGACTTAATTGATATTTATAGGACATTTCATCCAAAAACAACAGAATACACTTTCTTCTCAAGTGCTCATGGAACATTCTCCTGGATAGATCATACCTTGGGTCACAAATCAAGCCTTGGTAAATTTAAGAAAACTGAAATCGTATCAAGTATCTTTTCCAACCACAACACTGTGAGACTAGATATCAACTACAGGAAAAAATCTGTAAAAAATACAATCACATGGAGGCTAAACAATACACTACTAAAAAACCAAGAGATCAGTGAAGAAATCAAAGAGGAAATCAAAAAGTACCTAGAAACAAATGACAATGAAAACACGATGACCCAAAACCTACGGGATGCAGCAAAAGCAGTTCTAAGAGGGAAGTTTATAGCAATACAATCCCACCTCAAGAAACAAGAAGCATCTCAAATAAACAACCTAACCTTACACCTAAAACAATTACAGAAAGAAGAACAAAAAAACCCCTAAGTTAGCAGAAGGAAAGAAATCATAAAGATCAGATCAGAAATAAATGAAAAAGAGATGAAGGAAACAATAGCTAAGATCAATAAAACTAAAAGCTGGTTCTTTGAGAAGATAAACAAAATTGATAAACCACTAGCCAGACTCATCAAGAATAAAAAGGGAGAAGACTCAAATCAATAGAATTAGAAATGATAAAGGAGAAGTAACAACTGACACTGCAGAAATACAAAGGACGATGAGAGATTACTACAAGCAACTATATGTCAATAAAATGGACAACCTGGAAGAAATGGACAAATTCTTAGAAAAGCACAAACTTCAGAGACTGAACCAGGAAGAAAGAGAAAATATAAACAGACCAATCACAAGCACTGAAATTAAGACTGGGATTAAAAATCTTCCAACAAACAAAAGCCCTGGACCAGATGGCTTCACAGGTGAATTCTATCAAACATTTAGAGAAGAGCTAACACCTGTGCTTCTCAAACTCTTCCAAAATATAGCAGAGGGAGGAACACACCCAAACTCATTCTATGAGGCCACCATCACCCTGATACCAAAACCAGACAAAGATGCCACAAAAAAAGAAAACTACAGGCCAATATCACTGATGAACATAGACGCCAAAATCCTCAACAAAATACTAGCAAACAGAATCCAACAGCACATTAAAAGGATCATACACCATGATCAAGTGTGGTTTATCCCAGGAATGCAAGGATTCTTCAATATATGCAAATCAATGTGATACACCATATTAACAAATTGAAGGAGAAAAACCATATGATCATCTCAGTAGATGCAGGAAAAGCTTCTGACAAAATTCAACACCCATTTATGATAAAAACCCTCCAGAAAGTAGGCATAGAGGGAACTTACCTCAACATAATAGATGCCATATATGACAAACCCATAGCCAACATCGTTCTCAATCGTGAAAAGCTGAAAGCATTTTCACTAAGATCAGGAACAAGACAAAGTTGCCCACTCTCACTACTGTTATTCAACAGAGTTTTGGAAGTTTTAGCCACAGCAATCAGAGAACAAAAAGAAATAAAAGGAGTCCAAATTGGAAAAGAAGAAGTAAAACTGTCACTGTTTGCAGATGACATGATAGTATACATAGAGAATCCTAAAGATGCTACCAGAAAACTACTAGAGGTAATCAATGAATTTGTTAAAGTAGCAGGATACAAAATTAATGCACAGAAATCTCTTGCATTCCTATACACTGATGATGAAAAATCTGAAAGAGAAATTAAGGAAACACTCCCATTTATGATTGCAACAAAAAGAATAAAATACCCAGGAATAAACCTACGTAAGGAGACAAAAGACCTGTATGCAGAAAACTATAAGACACTGATAAAAGAAATTAAAGATGATACAAACAGATGGAGAGATATACCATGTTCTTGGATTGGAAGAATCAACATTGTGAAAATGACTATACTACCCAAAGCAATCTACAGATCCAATGCAATCCCTATCAATCTACCAACGGCATTTTCCATAGAACTAGAACAAAAAATTTCACAATTTGTATGGAAACACAAAAGACCCCGAATAGCCAAAGCAATCTTGAGAAAGAAAAACAGAGCTGGAGGAATCAGGCTCCTGGACTTCAGACTATACTACAAAGCTACAGTCATCAAGACAGCATGGTACTGGCACAAAAACAGAAATATAGATCAATGGAACAGGATAGAAAGCCCAGAGATAAACCCACGTTCATATGGTCACCTTATCTTTGATAAAGGAGGCAAGAATATACAGTGGAGAAAAGACTGCCTCTTCAATAAGTGGTGCTGGGAAAACTGGACAGCTACATGTAAAAGAATGAAATTAGAGCACTCCCTAACACCATACACAAAAATAAACTCCAAATGGATTAAAGACCTAAATGTAAGGCCAGACACTATAAAACTCTTAGAGGAAAACATAGGCAGAACACTCTATGACATAAATCACAGCAAGATCCTTTTTGACCCACCTCCTAGAGAAATGGAAATGAAAACAAAAATAAACAAATGGGACCTAATAAAACTTAAAAGCTTTTGCACAGCAAGGGAAACCATAAACCAGACGAAAAGACAACCCTCAGAATGGGAGAAAATGTTTGCAAATGAAGCAACTGACAAAGGATTAATCTCCAAAATTTACAGGCAGCTCATGCAGCTCAATATCAAAAAAACAAACAACCCAATCCAAAAATGGGCAGAAGACCTAAATAGACATTTCTCCAAAGAAGATATACAGATTGCCAACAAACACATGAAAGGATGCTCAACATCACTAATCATTAGAGAAATGCAAAACAAAACTACAATGAGATATCCCCTCACACCAGTCAGAATGGCCATCATCAAAAAATCTACAAACGATAAATGTTGGAGAGGATGTGGAGAAAAGGGAACCGTCTTGCACTGTTGGTGGGAATGTAAATTCATACAGCCACTATGGAGAACAGTATGGAGGTTCCTTAAAAAACCAAAAATAGAACTACCATACAACCCAGAAATCCCACTACTGAGCATATACCCTGAGAAAACCATAATTCAAAAAGAGTCATGTACCACAATGTTCATTGCAGCTCTATTTACAATAGCCAGGACATGGAAGCAACCTAAGTGTCCATCGACAGATGAATGGATAAAGAAGATGTAGCACATATATACAGTGGAATATTACTCAGCCATAAAAAGAAACGAAATTGAGTTATTTTTAGTGAGGTGGATGGACCTAGAGTCTGTCATACAGAGTGAAGTAGGTCAGAAAGAGAAAAACAAATACCGTATGCTAACACATATATATGGAATCTAAAAAAACAAAAAAAAGGGGTTCTGAAGAACCTAGGGGCAGGACAGGAATAAAGACTCAGACGTAGAGAATGGACATGAGAACATGGGGAGGGGGAAGGGGAAGCTGGGACAACGTGAGAGAGTGGCGTGGACTTATATACACGACCAAACGTAAAACAGATAGCTAGTGGGAAGCAGCCGCATAGCACAGGGAGATCAGCTCGGTGCTTTGTGACCACCTAGAGGGGTGGAATAGGGAGGAAGGGGATATGGGGATATATGTATACGTAGAGCTGATTCACTTTGTTATACAGCTGAAACTAACACACCATTTTGTAAAGCAACTATACTCCAATAAAGATGTTAAAAAAAAAAAAAAGTGAAGCACTTTTCTAGGCTGGGGTGAACGAGGGATGTGCCAATGCTAGGCGCTTAGAGGGCAGCATCGTGAGAAGGATCTGACACCTGCTGTTCCTTCTGGGATGCAGATGGGTATGCAAGGACCCAAGAGAGGCTTTTGGGAGATAAGGGACACTCTAAGTTGACAGCCAGCAAGGAAACAGAGACCTTGGTCCTACAACCTCATGAAACTAAATTCTCTTAATGTCAAATGACCAGGAAATGAATTCTCTCCAAGAATTTCCAGAAAGGAACAGAGCTTGACAACACCTTAAGCCCTGGGAGACCCACGTCGGACTTCTGACCTACAAAAGTATAAGAAAATACATGTGTGTTGTTGAAGTCAAAAGATGAGTGGCAATGTTATAGCAGTGACAGAAAGCTAACACAATGGCAGGTAGGATATGGAACGTAGGAAAATGTTTGGTCTCACTTTGTAACTCCTCAGACAGGGAATTCGTCAAAGGACCGAATCAGGGATCTCTGCTCCTATGGCACTGGGCCTCCACCTCCAGGCCCTGAGCATCGCGAGGCACCAGATCAGACTTAACAATCTGTGTCTGAGGCCCAGGGAGCTGGGCAGCTTTTTGGGGGGGTGGGGGGTGGGGTGGGGGGGTGGGTTCTGATACCAAGAAGCATGGGATGGCAGCTTTAGCATCATGTCTCAACACATGCTGAAAGTCTTTGAGAACCCTACGGTGGTGGTTTATGCTCTACAAATTTAAAATCTGTATCACAAATAAATTTGTTCCCATATGTTCCCTTCTCTTTCTGGTGAAATTTTACTTAAAAGATAACTGCTGAACTTGTCACATTGACACTATTTGATCTCAACACTATGATGTTATAACTACGCTCTTCTGGATTATCAAGGTGTGCAGATGATCTGGTCCAAGGCCAAGGTATTTCGGTGTCTACAGTAGAGCTGCAGAGTACAGTCCAAATAAAGCCAGACAGTTGAGAGAAAGTCATGTGCAGGTCTGGCACCTTCTTTGAGAATGAAAATCTTTCATTTTTATGTGTCCCTTGGGGTAAGACAAGATGCATTTATCCAAAATGGATGAACCTAAGAGGCTAGAGCTCAGAAGAGAAGCTTGCACGACATGGGGAAGCTGGTGGTTCGGGCTCCTGAATGTGTTCTCCAAAACCTCAAGACATGTGCAGACCAGGATGAAAACACAAGCAAAGAGGCAACAAAGAAACTGGAGTCTGTCTGTTCAACACACTCGTTTACTGGAGAGGGCGCTAAAGAGCAGTGAATGCTCTTATGTGCTCGGTGCTCAGTGCAGGGGCAGAGGGGATACTGAAAAGAAGTAAAGGGTGGTAAATACCAGGGGGCCCAGGCAGAGGTAAAGGAGCGGGCAAGTAGGACAGGACAAGGTATGAAGGAAGGAAGAGAAGGTGGCAAATGGAAGCTGACAAAGAAAGGAAAAACCAAAGGATGATTCCACAAAATAGTCTTGGAGACAATTATTCAACAATCTAAGAAAAATGCAACTGTGATGAAAAAGCAGGTCAAACAGTCCTAGGAAAGACTATAAAGAGTCAGAAAGTCCAGTTCTCATGAGTAGTCATATACAATTCTTATACTATTTATTTAACAGTGTAGAAGTCAGAAATATCTGCAAGAAAAAAGTTACTAATATTTGCATATTAGGTGTGTTTTCATGTATCTTAATTATTTTCATACCATGTGTGTTTACATATATAAATCAATGCTTATAATAAGGTTCTTTATAATCTGAATAAATGTATAAATGCATAAATTATATTAAATATATTTATACATAAATATTAAAAATTCTTCTGAATAATACCATGCAGAATGTAAACTTCTTTACATCCATAAAGATGTTCCAGAAAAAGAAACTAAGTTTCAGAAAAATCAAATGACTGTCTCAGGGTGACTGACAGAAACAAGTTAACCCAAGTTAACAATTCAGACAAGATTCCTATCCAACCCCAGAAGTGCTATAAAGTCCAGACTCATTCTTCTAGGAATAATTCTTCATTTTACAGCAATTCCAGATAAAAATAAGTGTTTTCAATTTAATGGGGACTTTTCACCATTGATTAGGAGTTATCTGGTTCTTGTCAGTTCTGCCACATGCCTGGTCACTGACACCATCTTACTCATCCTTGGGTACCAAAGCATGCTGATTCTACCTTGCGAAAGTCTTTAAAATGCCTCATAATTCTATTCTTATTCTCTCTCCCAGGACTATAATTTAAAGAGCATCTAACCTGAGTTCCTCCCCATCAAGTGTCTACCCCAACCTGCTGGGCCCCCAGACACCATATTACTTTTCATGAATCAAAGCATTAATCATCTATCGCTCCCATGTTCAAACTGCTTCATGGCTCCTACACGCTACTTAACTGAGCACAAGCTTCACATTCAGGTTCAAAGCTCTCTACCAGATGTCCAGCTGTAACTCTCAATATATCTTCTACCACTTTCCCCACAGCCCTAAGATCCAGCGAAGCCAAACCCGGAACCCCTCACTCTTCTCCAAACACACCCACGTGCGTTTCTGCCTCTAAACCATTCCTTGAATTTTTCTTCACTCAGAATTCCAAAAGTCTACCTCTTGGATTAAAAACCTCCTTATACCTAAAGATTTATGTCCAATGTTACCTTTTTCTAGAGAACTTTTAACCACAATATTTAATTCCTACCTTAAAGAAACCCTCATAGAAATTTGTAGAAATTTATAGTCTGCATTGCTTTATAGGCATTTGGTGTTTCTCTGAACCTTCCCACTCAGTGGGAAGCTGTAATATATTCCTCATCTTTTATAGCACCTTTAACAGCAAACAGAGAGTCTAGCAAATATACAGCACTTCATAGTATTTGCTAACTTGGATTCAATTAGCTCTTCCAAGTTCCTAAAACTGAAACTCTTTTAAGTGATATATTTCAAAAGTGATTTAAAAAGATGTTTAAGAAACCTATATTTTATTTAAGTGTAATCACAGATATTCAGAGGGTTATCCAGGATGCCTTGAAGTACTAACTGAAAGTTTGTTTTTATGCAGCCAAACATTTGACTGTTCTCAAAGAAATGAGAACCAAAATGAGTGTACTCCTCGTTAGATAATCGCACCCACAGGAACAATCGCTGGGCCAGACCTTTATGCTACAGAAGTCCAAGGAAGATTCATGTGCCATGAGCCAGTGGAGACTTGGAGAAACAGACCACTTGTGATAGTGTAAACGTCACCACTCTCAACCAGCGCAACTAAAATAAGTATGTCTCTTATGATTCACAGTGTAAGGATCCCAATGGACTTAACTTTAAAAGGGCATGGTGCATCTCCTACAGCTGCTCTGAGGCTGGGCCAAAACAGTTATCCTTGCTTGACCTTTTGAGCTTTGGCTCAATAACAGGCACAGACTACATTAACAAAACAAAATTGCTTTCACTGCATCAAATGACCAACAAATACAAAGCCAAGTTATGTATCTATCAATCTCTCTATCTTTCTATCCATCCATCTATCCATCCCAGCTCACTTTTTGTGCATCACAAAATAATGTGTTATATAGACATATATAAGCATATTAATGTGTATTGAGCACTTACTTCGTGCAAAACACTTTTCTAAGTCTTTTGCATATGTTAAACCTCACAACAGTCCCATGAGGTAGGTACTTTATTATTCCCATTTTACAGATGAAGAAATCAAGGCTCAGGAAGTTTATGTAACTGCCCAAGTTCATACAGCTGTTAAGCGTGGGATTTGAATCCTGGAAAATCTCCCCCAGGGCCCATAGTCTTAACCACTCTACGAGAGACTCCCAGAGCATGATTTTGTTCTCTTCACGGAGGTGGGGGAAGTCTCTGGAAGCTACTCTATTTCTGGAAATCACCTATAGGGACTTATCATAGAGGTAAAGGCCCAGGTGCACATAAAAACATAAAAGACGACCTGCTACATTTCTATCTTGCTGGCTATAATACAGGAGTTATTTCTTGAAGACGGAATTGAGTAGCTAAACTTGAAGCACAGAACAGGCAGGCAAGCTGGCAGGACCGCCAGATAGGCTGTGTGTAAGGCTGTCCTCACTGCCCTTGCAAACGCAGCCAGCACATTCGCAGGGGCAGATTCTGCACCTGCACCAGGCCTGGAGAGTAGGTGTCAATGAGAAACAGTCAGAAGAGGATGGAAAACGAACACCGTTATTTCATTCAGCCTTAAACAAAGAGACTCATTTCACCTTCTACAGGAATGCACACACTAGCAAACAAAACCGTGCATGACTCAGTGCGGCATTTTGTACCAAGGAGGAAGGAATGTAGTGACAAAGATGGTAGGAGGAAACAATGAATCATTTCCCATGGGAGGTAAACAAAAGTATACATACCATAGCATTAGTTTTACAGAAAGGGGCCCGATCAGCTTCCTCAAAAGGGTAGTTTTATCTGGCAACCAAAACTAGCTCACTGGCTGAAAAACTGCATCTTGCTTCTTACTTTTCCAATGAAATGGCGATACAAAAGGCCCGAAAAATGTGTTCAGAACTCATGATATTGAAGAGGCCTTGCCAGAGGCAATCAAAGCCCGAGAAGCCAGGTAGCAGTTGAATTTGGAATGAAATATTAGACAATACTTAGCTTTCATTCCAAAGGGCTGCCCTTAATAACCCTGTAGCTTTTGGGACTGACAAAGCTAAAATAAGTTGTGGCATTCAATATGTTTGAAGGATTGAGCCGCAGCCTTCAAGGCTAAACAAACACTCAGAAGCATCTGTGCCCCTCCAAATTACTCATACGACTATATTTTTTTTCACGGCCAAACAGCCTGCATATTAAGTATCCCCCCTGCACTTCTGGGCCCAGATGCCAAGGGAAAAAAAAACATTTTGCTATAAACTGATTCGTGATCTCTTTGTTACTGTTGGACTCTCATTCTCAGCTACATTGTGGGTAAAATAAGTAGATTTTCTTTTCCTACGTATTTGCCAAACCCTGGTGGGAAGGCACTGTGTAGTCCTTTTACTGACAGTGTGTCTGGATCATTCACAATGACCTGACTGAGGTTCTTTGGCCCTAAGTAAACAGCTCGGTTATGTGACACTGGTTAGAGGTTAGGGGTATTCTCTATGAAGAAATAGCTTGACCCTTTCCAGTATCAGAATCCAAATCACTCCTTAAAAATGTGCAAGGGAAATGAATGTATTTTCACTCCACCCTTACAAAATACCAAGTTGCACCACAGCCGAAAAACTGGAGCAGCTAAAACAATACAAAAGCCATCGCTTCCAAGAAAATAGGGCCCTGCTTGTTTTTCCGATACAGTTTTCTGATATGTGCTTCTCTTTGTGAACTATATGCTCAGTTTGAGAGGGCAAATCCACGTTCAAAGACACAATCTGCTCCGCTGGAATTTAGGGAAATAATATCCCCGTGTTTCCCTGGTAAAAATAAAATACAGGCCAGAAACTAACACAAGATTGTAAATCAACTATACTTCAATTAAAATAAAATAAAATAAATACAGGCTTACAGCCTGCAAATATTATGATTAATATTCGTGATTAGGGTAGGAGAGCCCAGCGAAATAATCCCATTTACGAGGCAGTTGGGAGATTTGGTCCGTAATACGGAACTAAAAGTAGAAGCTAAGTGAGATTATTATAATTAAACGAATGAATCTTACACGTATTATTTCCACTGAAGTTTGGACCCCAGGGCGGAGACGAGCGTTACGAGACATGATTCCAGAACTGAGGAGCAAAAGGACGGCCGTCCCGGCGGCGAGAACTTCCAGGGCTGTAGGAGGGGCCGTCCCCACCCCTCTCGCCCCGGGAGCGCGTACGTCCCCGCCCCGGCGGGCGCGGCGGGCCACGCGGAGGGGAGAGCGCCGCCCCCTTACCTGCACAGGTGCTCCCGTCGTAGGTCTCGCACATCCACTCGTGGCACTCGCACAGGGGCCCGAAGTACACGCCGGGCTCGCTCACGTGACAGATGCAGACCCCGCAGTCGCACCGGCCGCGGCCGTGGCACAGAGCGCCCCCTGGGGGCTGCCCGGACGCCCGGCACCGGCGCTCCGACTCGGCCCGGGAGAGCCGGCACGCGGCGCCCGGGCCTCTTCTGCAGGGGCGACAAACCACAGCGGGGCCACGGTCAAGCCCAGACACTGCCCCTTCTGCTCGGAGCCCACGTTGCCTCCCAGGGTCCACCCAGATCCCAGATCCCAAACGGAGACGTGCAACCCCGTGGATAGGAAACCTGGGACCCCACGTTTCTCTGGAGACCAAGCTGATACCACCCACGGGCCATCCCTTAAGAAATGACCACGACGCAAAATGTCCAAGTGGTGACCTGCCCACCTGAGAACAGGACCGTCTTCCAGGTGGATTAGGTGATCCGGCCCTGCGTCTTGGCGTTTTGCCTCTGAATCTTACATGCATACTTAAATACAAATTAATCCAGTATATGACACTTGGCTGACTTTTCAGTTCTCTTTAAAAAGTCCCATTGCTAGCTGGTGGCCAGGGGCAGTTATTTCATGAAAAATAAGTGCTTTACGTACATAGAAAGAGCTTTACATGTTATGATAGCATAGTGCCTAATGCTTTTTCAAGTTGCAATAAGCGATGCTTATGAACTATACTTTTAAAATGTAAAAGTTTAGTTATTGTGACATGCCCCAAATTCTCTTTTAAAATGTAATGCAGAATGTAATACAGACCCCATGGAATAACTCTGCCCTATAGGCGGTGAGATCACACGGGTACACATAGGATGGCAGATAATCCTCCTGATACGTATTGGAATAGGAGGAAACTATATATTCATTTAACGATTGTATTTTTCCAAAGGAAAAGCAAAAGGACAAGGGTAAAGCAATACACAGTGTAGATGTAAGGAAAGGAATAGGAACAGGTTGAAAACAGTTTATCCCGTGTCCAACTTCCTAACTGCTCTTGGCTTAGGGCAGCCATCCTGAAGCTTGAGTCCTGCCACGCAAAGCAGGGCAGGTCTGTCTGAAAGAAAAACAAACCAGACTTACCTCAGAGATGGCGAGAAGCTTTGAGGAACAGCTGACAGCCCCGCGAAGAGAAGGGAGGACGCCAGCAGCAAGAAGTTCCCGAAGCCTGCGGGACGCATGCTGAGTTTCCCGGCTGCGGAGGCCAGCAGCGGGGCTGCAAGGTGGCGCACACGGGGCCGGGGGTCGGGGAGGCTCCGGGGGGGGAGAGGTACCACCAGCAGATGGCCGGGCAGAAGGACCCACAGACACCCAGGCGGGCAGGTCCGGGGCTCTCCCCGGAGCTGCAAGGGCGTGGATGAGCTGCCTGCTAGGATTCGGGCAGCAGTACTGCTCTGGGCGGGGTGCTGGTACGAAACCCCTCAAGTGGAGAGTCTAGGCAGGGAAGTAATTAGAAACAGTTGTACAAGCAGATGGTTTATTTTGACATAAAGAAAAAAAAGTCCTGTTCACAGATTTGAGAAGATCGTTTCTTTCTTCAAGTGCAGGCCCCAGAAATATTTGACAAGAGGATATTTGGGCTGGCTGATGTTAAAGGGATAGGTAAAATAATCCCTGCGATGGGAAGGGGAAGGGGGAGGTCGGTGATGCCAGCAAGAACACTTGCGGAGGGAATTACTTTCACCACATGCTTTTCAGAAAGACGCACAGTTTGGCTCTTTGGGGTATGAGTTGTGAGGGGCAAGCAAAATTGATAAATAGCACTTTTTTGGACTTTTGGTCCTTTGTTTTAAATTATGGGTCTCTCGTTTCTTGATCCTTTAAAGAGAGTGTCATGTTTCTAGTTGTTTGGGCCAGTAGTTTATCACACCACATTTTTTCTTAACTTGGACAGTTCAAACTGTAGTTGTCCCAAGTTCACCCTATTCTCTGCCACGGATCAAGTACGAGAAAATAAAATGTGTGATTAGTGTCAATGGCACTGAAAAATCATCAGTGTCATTTATGAAGCACATACTACGTGCCAGTCGCTTCATGTATTTTATCTCCAACTGTGACAATAACCACACATTCATTTACTCGTTAGACAAACACAGGTTTAGCATCTGTTAGGTACCAGGCTCTGGGCCAGATAGAGGAGACACAGCAGGGAATTAAGGAGACAGGATCCCTGCTCTCGGAATCCACTGGGCTAGCAGACATAAAACAAAATCACAAATATAAAAGGAAGGAAGGTTGAAAGTTATTTCTAGCTTAGCTCCAGGCATCTGATCTAATCAAGATGGCATTTGAGCTGAAGGCTGAAGGAGGAATAGAAGTAAGTTGGGTGGAAATGGGGAAGAGGTGGCAGAGGGTGGGGTAGCATTCTTATTCCCATTATAAAGATCAAGAAACTGAGGGCAAAGGATGACCTCTTGCTCAAAACGACTGATTTGCTCAAATTCACACAGGAAGTTGGGGTTCAGCTGAAAGCTGTGAGCCCTCAAAGCTCCCACATTGTCCCCTCCATTGTGCGGTCATCTGGGAGAGGTGTTGTGGAAGGTTTTAGGGAAGGGAAGAAACAGTCTCCCTTTGCCCTAAGAAGACCTTTAGATGCAGTGGATCCTCATGAAATAGAACCATCCAAGCAGTGGCCCTGGTCTTAAAATCAAGGACCACATAACAGGATGAGATCTTTCCTGTCATTTACATGAATAGATATAAGACCACCCCCAATATTTACCTACTGGGGCAAGAAGGCAAAAGGAGGTCTCCTGAACAGAGCCCACACTTTTTCTCCTGCTTCACCAGACTCCGTCTGTACCAGAAGAGGCTCTGCCTGGGGCACATCCGTAGCCCAGTCGCTAAGCCTCCTTCAAAGGCTGACCCTTGGTCGACCCTTGGGCCCAAGCGTGTACACGCTGGTGGAGGGATCTGCCACCCGGAGGATAGGCTGGGGAGAGGTGTGCAAAGGCCAGAGAGTGGTCTGGGCAGGGAATTCTGGAGTCATGGGTACCCACAGTGTGGTTTAGAAGGAGCCTCAAACGCTCATTGGCAGGTGCCCTGGATCACGTGAAGTACTCATCCTGTAGGGGAGGAGGTGTGTCTGGAGAAGAGACAGAGGGAGTCACTAAACCAGTCATTTCCTAAGTGTGATATCTGTGAACCAGCCACAGCAGCAGCGCCTGGGGACTTGCTACAAATGAAAGTTCTCAGCCCCATCCCCAGACCTACAGAATCATCGGCTAGATTTTAACAATACTGCTGAGAACACTATTTGCACATCATATTTGGGAAGCTTTGCAAGCCCCAGGGCCCAGGGCTGGGGCCACGGATGCCTGGATCTAAGGACGGTAGCCACACTCGCTCCTAGTTCAACTCCTGGCCTCCTGTGCCTTCCTGGCCACGTTGTAACTCTATGAGGACGTAGGAACAGGCTCTCCTGCCAACATCTAAAAACCTTGGTGACTCAGAGAATATGGGAACCATAGAAAGGAAGCATCAATTCCAAAGCCTCACTAGGAATTTGCAATGAAAACATGGAACTTTTAATAAATGAGTCATGTATTACTTTTTGCATATTTTCTGAGGGGAAAAAAAGAATCGTTGTGGAATAGGGAACTGGTGTTTGAACATTTCTTTCAGGAATTAAAACATTTCTTTTAATCTCCTACAGTGTACCGTGCAATGAGGAATATTATGATGAGGAGAGTGCAGCTGTGAAGCAAAGACAATATGTTCCAGGTGACTGAAAGCATTGAAATATTCAGATCATTGTATCACTGCGACTCAGAAATAATATTCCCAGGAGGTTGAAATAGTTATATTGCAGCTGAGTTGGTAACTCAGTAGAAAGTCTTGGATCCACACAAACTCTGGCAAGATAAAAGAAAATAACTTAACATTTTCACTTTTTAGCAAACTATGATTTATTTTTTTTCTGCCAAAGTACCAAATATCTTGGAACGACCTACTTTCTTCCCTCTCCTAGTCTGCAGAAAACTGAAGGACACACGTCTCTTGAGGGCCAATGTGGAAAGGACCCAATTGCTGTGTGAAAGGTCCTGGGTTTCTCACTGACCCCAAAGACCCTGTGACAGCTCTGGGGGAAAGGCCTGGGGGTGTCCTAGTATCTGAAACCAAGCTCAAAAGGATTGAAAACATCTTAGTCCTTAAATATAGTTCTGAGTCATCAAGCCACAAAATCATAGAATCTGGGGTTCAAGAGATATTTTAAAGGTCGTCTAGTCCAAAATTAAATTTATTGACAATGTACAGCACCCCTGCCAAATGATTAGGGACTGAGTTTACTCGGTAAGAATGAAAATTAAGGGAAACACACCCTTCCTGAGAGCAGCTCTGAAGTTTTTACCCCTTGGTTCCAGATCTGCTCTAAGAGGCCTTTTAAAATAATGTCCTGGCCATGAGCTGCTTAAAATATTTTAAGATGTCTAATATATGTGTTCCCCAGGGCCCCCCACCTGTCCACGTACTCCCCAAATAGTTCTACCCTTTTCAAGATACGCATCATCGTTTCCATCACCTCTTCCTTGTGTATTACACTGTCAAGCCTCCAATAGCCTGGTTTCCTGAGCGTTTTTGCTTTGTCTGGTGTGGATGCTTCTGTAAAACGTGGCAGGCACCACTGAGACCATAAGGTAGGTGTGGCTGAAAGTGTGGGGAACTGCTGTTTGGGAAAATGGGCCTTGTACATGAGGGCAGAGAAAGACCAAAGAAAGGCAGACCATTCCAGATGGGTAAGGGGCAGGTGTCATAAGCAAGGGAATTTATATATGAGGCTTGTCTTGGATGATGCAGAATGAGTAGATCTCTGCACCTGCACACCAGTATCTTAAAAGTTTATGCAGAGGCCTTAACGGAGCATATACGGTCCAGATGGTCTCAACGACACGTTGCTCTCTCAAGGTTGCATCCCTCTAAAGGGCTCTCACTGTGGAAAAGTGGACAGAAGGTACATTCCAAGGGCAGAGGAGGAGAGGAGGAGGTGAGGGACCTCTGATTTCTGAGGTTTGGCTCACAGGTCAGCTGGTGGTCGCATCCTCAACTTGACCTCTACCAACTGGAAACAGCTGGGTGCTTTCACCATTCTTATTTCATATATTATATTTCTGCTAATAAACTGAAGATCACATTAACTTTTTGACTGTCTCATTACTCCCGTCGTGTGCTTTTACAAGTGTATGTGCCCCAAATAGAAGTCGATATTTATCCTTGTTAAATTTTATTTAGGCTCAGTTCTTCTATCCAGACGGTCAGAATCATTATGGATACAGATTTCATATTTCTCTCACCCTTTCCAAAGTAAATATGATTGAGCATGCTTTCTCTGTCTTTCTCCAAATAACTGATGAGGTAGCTGAAAAAAATTAGGGTGAGGACCAAGCTTAGGAGAGACCTTTCTTCAAGACAATAAGAATCCCTTTATCTGCACATTCTGAATGTGAAATCTAACCACTTACCAGTGTCCTGAGTTGTATGGAATCAGCCCATGTCTTCATTTTGTTCACAAGACTGTTATGAAAGTTCCCATCAGTTGCCATATTAATCTTAGTTTACCAGGTAAAACTTGGGCTTTTACATGTTTTTGCCAGGGCCTAAAACAGTACCCAATACATATTATATACTCCATACATATTATATTTCTGTCATGAATAAATTAATTGGAAATGATGCACAATATGAATAATAGACCTAGGAGTCAACAAAGGATGCAGGTGATCTAGAGGATTCTGGATCAGTTGTCAGGTGGCATTTGCAAACTTTAGTATCCTCCTCCTACCATCATGCAGATACAATACGAATCCAAATAACACCAGATCCTCTTCCTATATTCCCAATTTTTATTAATTATATTTTACTGAATTCTTATAGTCTTTAGTCTGAGAATTATTTTTGGCTCCTGTCTACAATTTACCTGGATTGTTCAGTAAATCACTGAATCATGTTGATTCCTCCTGCTTCAACATGTTTATTTTTACTTTTATTTTGCACACCATTGCCATAGCCTCCAAACTGGCCTCACTGCATCCAGTCTCAGAGTTTTGTGATTTTCCTTATCCCACTCCCTAGGAGGTCTTTCTAACATACAGTTTTCATCACACTCGCTCCCTGTTGAAAAATATTTAATAGCTCCCCATTGTTTATAGTGTAAAGCTCAAATACTCTAGCACTTCATAGAAGACACTCTATGTTCGGTATCCATAGTGAATGCTCCATCCAGACCCCCTCCCCAGGGCTTACGCACCCATCCCCAGGCTGATGCGGTATCAGCCGCTGACGGCTCACAGCTGCACCCCTTGCTGGAAATTGCCCTAGGCCTCAGGAACAGCCTCCCCTGCGGCTGGTCCCTCAGATCCAAGACGGTGCCCTAATCCCCACTTGCAACAGTACGGACATCCTAACACACCTCCCTTATGGAAATTGTAGAGCTGGACAGCTCCATCATTGTGATTCACGTCGACAAGGCGGGAGAAGTCTCAAAAATTGAAGACAGCGAGATGTGTGAGATGTGAGGCTGAGCAAGACTTTTCAGAAGTATTTATTGGTTTACTTATTTGTTTATTTATTTATTTATTTACTATTCCCTTCCTCCTGTCCTTCCTTCTTTCTTCCCTTCCTTCCCCCCTTCCTTCCTTCCCTCTTTCCTTGCTTCCTTCCTTCTTTTCTTCCTTCTTCCTCACTCTGTCTAAAGCTGCCCTCCAGACCAAGCACCCTTTATTCTGTCTTATTTTTTTGGCAACCCTTCCCAGGATCTAACATTATGTTTTTCCTTTGTTCACCTACTGTGTATAATCTACCTCTCCCCAATTAAATACAAGTTCCATGAAAGCAGGGACTTTGGCTCCCTTGTTCTTTGCTGTCACTCCAGTGCCTGGCACAGAGTAGCATCTCAACAAATATTTGCCTAGAGAATGATTAAGTGAATGAATGAATGACTTTTAAAAGTTTGATACACCTTGATTAGATTCAACAATTTGACCAAAAGCATGGTTTTCCAGGTTTAATGGAAGGGAAGAATTAACACACCATTATGAGATAAATTAAGGCAATTAAAATATAAAAATCATCAAGAAAATTATATTTGCCATGAAAAAAATCAAGAAAGCTAATCTAGAGTCAGGTAATCAACAGCTCTTACTGATCTCTCCATATATGTGCCACACTAATTGTTCAATCACTTAGAGTCAAGTTTGAAGTAAAAAAAAATCACAATTTCACTCAAAACTCACTTGGATAATATTTTCAGCTAAAAAGAAGTGTCCAGGTTTTCAAATAGTAAAAGGTACATCAAAGTTTTCAGGAAGGCTAAATATTCTGGGGCAGCAATAAAAATAAGTTTCAATTTCCAACAAAAAGAATTTTTCAGCTGGGCCAGAGCTGTGGAATAAAAAGGTGTCTAGTTAACACCTTTTCCAGGCATTAGTGCAGAACCAGAAGCATTTTTTTTCCTCCCACGTAGTAAAAACACCTGGAAATATTAGGCACTTCTGGGATAAGAAATAATCTTTCAGTCTTCTGAATATTTTTACAGTTCTGGTTGATGTGG
Organism: Balaenoptera acutorostrata; assembly: GCF_949987535.1. NCBI lineage: Eukaryota > Metazoa > Chordata > Mammalia > Artiodactyla > Balaenopteridae > Balaenoptera > Balaenoptera acutorostrata. The sequence goes on from NC_080081.1 coordinate 9,603,779, forward strand.
AAGGGAAATTTTGGGAAAAAAAATATAGAGGTGGTTTTCACTGACTTCAGGGGAAAAAGATTTATCATTTCAATATTATTTTACCCTAATAGACTCTTAATTCTTAAAGTCATGCTCAACGGTTAATCAGTTAATAACAACCGGGAAGATAAAATCAGGAGCCCACAAGTGGAGAGAACACTGAACTGTTTGTTCAGAGAAGGGTTTCTGATGCTGGCTCTGCCATCCACTAGCTGCCTGATCTTGGCTGGGTTCCTTGACCTGCTGAATTTCAGGTTCCCAAATGGCGTGGGTGAAGAGAACGTTGGTTTTCCCCAATTCTAAATTTCTGTGATTAGATTTTCTTTGTATATTTGTCCAAAGTCTTCCAATAATAAAGGGGGAATAGGAAATATATATATATATATATATATACATACATTTATATATATATGTATATAAATATATGCAAGCGAATGTAAACAAATATATATATTCACTTACATATGCACATCTATTAGAGATGGAAATGATAGAAAGTTGTAGTCTTCTGGTAATGGACATTTACATAGAGCTAGTGTACGTAGCTAGTTAAAAAGAAGTTAAAAATATATTTCATTTATGTGTATTTTTATGTGAACTCTGTGCTGGTTGGTGCCTTTCTCACTATGCAGGCTGGTCAGTGACTTAGCCCCTCAGCTTTCTCTTCGTCATCACTACTCATGGTTTTTGTGCAGTGTACACCATACACTACCCTGTTTTAAAACTTATACGACTGTTTCCATTATTTTGAATATTATTCCAACAGGAGAAGGATCCATTCAACATAAATCAGAAAAAAATAAGCAGACTAAAGGCACATTATCTAGGTGAAGAGAGATGCTTGGCAGGTTGCATGATAGCCCCCGAGTCAGGGGCCCTGAGTGTGTTTTCTGAGACATTGATAAGCATAATAATAATTGATAACAATTGATAGACATTGATAATAATAATAATAAGTGTATAAAAGCTCAGATCAGAGATGAATATTTTCCCACAATAATATGCAACTTATAAACTGAAATTATAGGTATAAAAAACATTATGTGGACTTTGATGTAATATGTTTGACTAGGCAGCTTGCAAACATTTTCTTATTGTGATGAAAATTGTCAGCAAACCTTTTTATTTTCATAAACAATGAAGAAATTCAGTTTCATAGAAATTTTATTTGATAGAAGCCTGGTAATCAATCTAGATAAATTACTGTAAATGGGATATGAATTAAATTGCTTTAGGAAAAAGGAGAGGGATCAAATGAGGTCAGTAACCAACAAGAAGATTAACTGAGTAGCTGAGTAAGAACTGGGATGAAAAAGCCAGTTGTGGAAGAGACAGCAGCTCATTATCTTGTCTTTGAGTAACTCACTCGATTTCTTCTCCTTTCACCTTCTGCTTTCCTCTTGACCTCGGCAGCACCATAAATTTTACTTGCCTTTCAAGCTCTGGTTGAAATGGTCAAACAACTCATTCTTTTAGTTAATTTTGCACCTAAATCAGTTGCTTTGGCATTGTAGATTAGAATGAATCTTCACTTTTAATAGTTCTTGAAAACCTAAATATCTTTAATATTGTCCTGATGTGTTGAAAGGATATTTAAAGCAATGGGAAAATTGAGTTCATTGTTTTGTAAATGTCATGTTTTAAATTAACTCTCTTCCTAGGACTATTTACAATTGACTGGATATGAGCGTGTTTAGAAAGAGAGATGGCATCTATGTCTTTCAGTTAATGATAAAACTACAAATATATTTAAAAGATATTAATTACATGATTAGTTTTTACTTTTCATTGGGTTCGTTCTTCCAAAGCATTATTGCAATGACTTAAATACCTAAGTTCTTTTTTTTTTCTTTTTTGGCTCCACCATGCAGCATGAAGGATCTTAGTTCCCTGACCAGGGACTGAACCTGTGCCCCCTGCATTGGGAGTGTGGAGTCTTAACCACTGGACCACCAGGGAAGTCCCTTAAATATCTAAGTTCTTTAAGATTGGTGACTTTACAAATAACTGAAAAATCAAGTCCATTCACTCTCATTGAGAACCTATGATGTGTCAACCATTTTCCATGCTATATTTCATCAAATATAAGATTCATTATTATTTTATGCACCACTGAGAAAGAGAAAATGTGGCCAGCTAAACTGTGATGTGTTCTTATCAGTTAGATGTTTTATTTTATACTGATTGAAAAAGATCTTTTAGACTTATCTATATCTATATATATATATTTTATCATATCTCTCTATTCTATAAATCAAAGGGAAAGCACAAGTGAAATAAATTGTCCTTCTAGAGACTACATCAGCTTTCCAGTCAAGGTCATGACTCTTCTCAGGATGACCCATCACTGGCTAGATAAGGCAGTGGTGTGAGAGTCCAGCATTTCCGCTCAATGTGGTGTCACTACGGGACAATCACTGTGTAAGAGCTGCCCATGGGGCTGGCACGGGGCAATGTCAGGCCGGCATAGTATTCTGACGGCTCCCCCTCCCCAGTCTTGCTTCCTCCATTTCCCTTCCCCAGGTGTTACTCCCCCCAGACCTTCTGTATTCCTAATTCCTTCTCAACATTTGCTTCCCAATCTGCAAAATTTTGTTTTTTCATCCACTTAAAATGTCCTCTCTTTCCCTCCATGCAATTAAATCTTCCACGTTTTAAAGGCTGACTTTAATTCAATGCCTTTCACAAGTCTTTTCAGTCTTCTCCAGACCATAGGGATAATCTTGACAGTCTCAACTAATGTTGGACTTACAGTGACAGCTATTTAACTAATTCTTGCATTGTACTATAACTGCCTTATATATGTTGGTTGTAGTTTCTCAGCACCTTGAAGGCATCTACCATAGGTGGCAGACATTGTTGGTGCCCTGCCCAGGTCCCCTCAGTTTCTCAGATTCTGTTGGTATAAGTGGTGCCCCTTTGGTACACTTTCAAAGACTGGCACCCACAGATCTTCAGGGCACGGCCCTCAGACTGTTGGGACCACTTGGTCAATAAGTGCAGAGAGTCAGACGTGCCTGGATGTTTATTTTTATTCCCTTACCTTCTCCTCTTCCCTCTCCCACTTACCCTCCCGAAGCCATTAACCAATGGCTGTTGGGTGGAAGCCCAGCAAATTTCCCTAGGTTTAGACATCTCTGAGGTGTAAGTTATAATTCAGCATTCCTTTACATAGTCATGTTGAAGCCTACTCTCTGTGAGTCTTATGCCTCAAATCGCTTCTTTTTCCTCTTTCTCTCCTGCTTCCACTTTGATCTACCCTGGGAGCACTTCCTTTAAAATTAATTGTACACACATATTCATCCCAGTGTCTGCTTCTGGGAAATTCAAACTAAGATACCATATCATATATTTTCCGTGTACCACATGTAGCACCTAATGTTATGTGGGATATCTTAGTTTAAACCACAAGCAATTGCTGCTATTCAACTGTTTATGACCAATGAAGATGGTAGCGATCTAACAGTTGTGATCTAATAATTGTTGCTCAATACAGAATGATTGATAAAGAGGTAATTAATTACTTAACTTGGAGAAAAAGATTAGGCTAGATTTAGCCATTGCCTTTGTGAATTAGAAAATTCATATAATAATAATAATAACAACAACATATAGGCATATACACAAATACAAAATAAAATTCATGATAAGCAACCATTTTATATCCACTTATAATGTGACAAAGGCAGGAAATAGGCTTAAATCAAGAAGAAGATTTCTGGTGACTATTTGGAAAAACAAATATACTCTTGGATCACTGGAAGGCTTTGAATAACAAGAAAATCGTTGCTGGAGTCTGCAATTCTAGTTAAAAAGATCCATTACATCAATGGCTTAATGTTATATAAACACAACAGCCAGATCATATCTATACTTTTTATTTTGTTATATAATGTTGTGAAAATTTATAGCTAAAACAATTTTATAAGTTTTTTCACTGAAGGTTCTTATATAAGAGAGGCAACAATACTTTTTGTATAATTTAGTTATCATCCTGCCTAGATGTAGATACTGAATCCAATGGCCTCTGCAGGCTTTTTCCAGTCTTACAATGCGAGGCTGTTTCAAAAATTAATGAGGACATACTTATTCAACATCATCCTCTATTTTATTTTCACACTAAAGTAGGAAGCTTCAGTTCCCTGGCAGTTTAGTAATTAGACATTATCACAGCTGTGTTTTGAGATTGCTTTCTGGTCAGGGAATGGAAAATTTTCTGTTCCTAATATAAAAATATTTGACAGCCTCACTAAAAATACCTTTCGCATCAAGGGGAAAATTATTCATACAAAGTGTTTAATCTTGGACAATTAAATTTGTGAACTAATTGGTATTTAGTTAATTCATTAAACAAATATTGATTGAGCACCTTACTGGGTAAAAAAAGTACTAGACAAAGCAAAACAGGGATGCAAAGGCTTATAAGGTTAAGTTTAAGGGCCTTAAAATCTAAATAAGTAGACGTGTTTACAAATAATTACCATAAAAGACAGTATGGAAACAAGACTAGGACCAATTTATCCACTGGAAAATATTAATGTAGAATAATACATCAGGTGAATATATTCCACATACCTTTTAGAAATTTCCCTTGATTACTTGTGTTCTTTAAGAAATAGATGTGTTTTGATAGACTCAAGCTGAAAACATCTCAAAATCAACTTTGCAGGTTACCACTGAGATTAATGAGGTTGAATAGTTTTGGAGAGAAACCACAATGCATATTTCTTAAAGGATCCTTTTATTTACTTGATATTGTCCAAATGGCTTCATCTTTCTTTCCCCTTGATAATATATTTTCTCATTTCTTTTTTCTCTCTGTAGATATCTTCCATGAGCAAAAGGACTATTGAATTCAAAGAAACCTGGGTTAGCATAAGATTCATTGACTTCAGAAAGTAGCATAAATCTGACTTTATCTTCTTAAATTCTATTTTTTTCTTTATTTTGGGCCCAAACAGGTGCAATATTGTAATACCTGCAGAAATAATGTGATGTGAAATCAATGAACTTTCACAAGAAGCCTTGCTACTATGGTACTGGGCTTGAAGATATTGTATTATTTGCCAGGATAAACTACAACCCGGAGAAAAACAGATTACATAGGAATTGCCTTCACTCATGCAACTAAACAAGGCTAGGAAAAAATATGCATTTCTTATAATAAATTCATAATCAATAATTTCAAATGGGTCCTTAAGATTACCAGTCATCATGTTCCCTGGTGCAGCCGCTCCCCCACTGTCCTAGTTGACAATTTCCCAACTTATTTTTCCCTCAAACCTCCAACACATCCTTCCTCAATCCTTACCCTCACTTGATGAGTTTCTTCCTCTTTCACTGAAATAAAAAATAAAATCAATTAGAAGATAATTTCCACAAGCTCATGCCATCCAACTCCCTACCTCCCTGCATGTAGGACCTGACACTCTACCTCCTTTCCTGTTAATATGAATGAATGCATGAATCATCTGTGCTTCTTGGTCAGGCCAGCCCTCCTTTGTCTAGTAAACCTCAACCCTCTCTTCTACTCAGGGACATGCTTTACTTACTCATCATCTTCCTGCATCACCAAGTTTTCCCCATCCACTGCATTAGCAAAAAATGTATTGTTATGTCTCCCACCTTAAAAAGAATAATGATTGTCTTTTCTCCACTTCCTCTTTCAGCTCCCACACCATTTCTCTCCAAATGTTTATAGCAAAACTCTTTGAAAGAATTGTCTATATATAGCTTCTGCATTCTCATCTCCCTGGCCTCGAAATGATTGTGTGTCCATTTTGTGTCGTGAAGAATATTTCCATATGGTTTCATTTGTTTAAAACTTAGCTTTTCATATAGTTGGTCTTTCTGAAATCTTCAGAAGAATATATTCCACATGGTTCTGTTTTTCATGAAATGCTAATTATTTTAAAATTTCCTCTAAATAATAAAAAAGTGCTAACACTGGCCCAATGTGAATAGATTGTGCAAGGGTTTTTTTTTTCTTTTTTAAATGATAAGCTAATTAAATATGCAGAACTAGAGATTTTATTTTAAAAATGTGTGTATGTGATTTTTTCCCATCTCTTGGACTATAATTTTGTAATAGGGAATGGTTCTTTGGTTTGGGGGTTCTGATTTCTCTTCTAGAGGAAGTTTCATTCAGTTTTCTCTCTCCCTATATTTATGTGCTTGTGTGTGTACGATGCGTGTGAAGACAGGACCACACACAAGCACCAAATCACTGTCAAGGATTCTTGGTGGGTTCAATATCTGACTACAAAGCAAGATGCCAGCGCCTGAGTAAACTTTTCAACAAATGCAGCTGAGAGGATAATGTCCCCTGGGTCCGAGCAAGATGCTCAAATTTCCAAGATTTCCCCAAACCTGCTCCGATGGGAGCCCCAGGAAACATCAGGTGCAGCTTCCTGTCCGGGTATCGTTACAGCGCCTGGAGGTGACCACTTTTAAAATGGCCATCCAGCCTCATGCACATAACGAAGTATTTTAATGTTAAGAGAAAATGTGAACATGCTTAGAAGAGCTCAGTGTCACCGATGCCCTCATGATTTAGCAGTTTCATACTCAAGGGTGAAACTAGTCCGCATCCTCAGATACTGTGTCCAGTAAGACAAGAGCACACGTACACGGGCCCCGCTCGCCCGTCCGCGGTGGCCCTCCGTGCGCCCCGCGTGTGCCCGTCCCGAGTGCACGAGGAGCGCTCGGTGAGCACACCAGGGAGCATAGGAGGGGCTAACTGGTAGGGAGAGCCCAGCTGCTGCTGCTGGGAGGCTGGGCCGGTGGCGGCGGCCGGAGACAAGGAGCCTGATGACACCGACCCTCCCGCTCCCCTCTGCCGTCTCCTCCCTTCAGCCCGGGGTGCCTCCAGCATCCCAACCCCTGCGGCAAAGCCAATTCTGATTTAAAAAAAAAAAAAAAAAAAAAGGCAGAAAGAAAAAAGCCCTCCCCCCCGCCCTCGCAGGCCCAGCAGCCCGGGCGGAGCGCGCCGCCGGAACCGCGGAAGGTGAGGGGCCGCGTCCCCGCGGTGGGTGCGCGCCCCGCCCGCCGCCGCCCGCCGCCGCCCGCCGCCGCACCATGACCGCTCTGAGCGCCGGGGTTACAGGTTAGTCGCGGCCGCCGGAGGCCCGGGGGGTGGGGGTGGGGGTGGGGGTGGGGCGCGGCGGTCGCTCTGGTCCCGCCGGGCCCAGGCGGGCCGGGGGCGGGGGGCGAGGGGCGAGGGCCGGGCGCGGGGAGCGGAGCGAGCGCCCCCCAGGCTGCGCGGGGAACGGGCGCGGGCGGCCGCGAAGCGCTTCCCTGACCCCGCCGCGGGGTGCGCCTTCCCCGGCCTCGGACGCGCGCTGGATGCCCAGGGCCGCCAGACCTCGGCCTGCCCCGCCGGCACCCGGGGGCCAGGTGCCGGGGGGTGAGGCGGAAGCGCGGCGCTCCCCGGGGCCGTCGCGCAGGTGTGAGGGCCGCCTGCCTCGGCAGGTTTCCGGGCCGGCCTTGCCCGCCCCGCCTCCAGCCTCCTGCGCACCGCTCTGCGCCTCGCATCCCTTCCTTTATGAATTGGCCCGTTTGAGTGGCTGTCATTAGGGTGGCCACACGGCGGGCAAAGCAGGGTGCTGCCAGAGCCACACCGTTTTGTCATTGAGCCCTTAAGAGACCGGTGTGGGTCGCCTGGCTGGAAACTCAAGGCGGGCCCAGAACCCTGAGCAGGGTTGTGTCTCTCTGACTCAGATTTTCCTCTTTCAGGGTCGCGAGAGAACTCTAAACTCAGGTCCTGATAAATGCTTGAAATATCATAGGGTAAATCTTTCAATTTGAGGCGTAATTGTTCAGGGAATATATGATCAGGGATGCGTGTTCAGACACACTCAGGTTCAGGCCTCGGAAAGATGTGTTTTTAATCTCATGTTTGTACATCATCAGCTAGGCCTGGATTTCCCTGGCGGTGAGAGTTTGTGTGCCAGGAGGTCCGGGTTGGCGAAGACCTTTAATAGGGATCAGAAAGTAAGAGGTAGCTATTTTTTTAAAAAATTATGATTCATATTTTCATAGCTACAACTGTGACTTGAAATTAAATAGGAGAGGAGAGGTTGGCCTATGGCAGTTATCCGCAAGGCAGATATAGAGCAGGAATGGTGGTTTTTTTTAACATTCAAAGATTGTTTCAACAGTTCTAAATTAAAATCATGGCTTCTCAATCCTATACAACAACAGCAAAAATGTATTTCCTAATCGGTGGGCTTTCGTTCTGTGGGCCTGTGATGTTGGATTTTCCATTCATCTCTAGTATATTTGATCCAGCTATTGCTAAAACCAGAGTGAAGGAAAAGTCAAGTTTGAGAGAAAAATGAAAAAATGAACAGGCTGGATGGACCCACTTGGAGTTCATAGAAGATGTGACATTTTGGCAGAATAGATGGTAAGCATACTAGGAGCTCTGTAAAAGTTGAAGACAAGCCATGTGAAATGGTGGCAAACTTTAGCTATGACATAGTCAAAAGAGGAAAAATATTACACTTGTAAAAGAAAAAATATCGACTCGAAGCAGTAGCATTTGCTTGCGGTTTAGAGAATTGAAGTGTTGGGTACCATTTTTTTCTTCTTCTTTGGGTATGGCATTTCTTTGAAATGAGTTCCATTTGCTTCTCTTCTCTTTCCTGCATCCATTGTGTGTATATGTGTGTGTACACTTGGGCAGGCATGTACATATTTGTTTCATCCTTTATCAATGATGCTGTGATAATTTTAGGATTTTCATGGCTATGTGAATATATCCCAGGGGAAGAGTCACAAGTTTGTGAAGAAAAAAAAAAAAAAAAATCACATCTCCCCATAACATTGTATCCCAATGTAAACCAGGTGCTGGGCTAGGAGCTGGAGGTTCAATGAGGAAAAGAGATAGACCAAGACCTATGAATCTGTCAGGAAAGACAAATATGCAATCAAGTGGAGAGACAATGAGATAGCCTATTTTCTAGTTTTGATTTGGAAACTATGACCTTCAGTCTAAAGAAATTATAAATTACCCCCCACCCAGTATCAACATTTTGGAGGTTGTCATGTTAGATGATTCTTACCTCTCTCAAGGACTCGTGCAAGTAGTGTTTTACACCTTCAAAACTCTTTGTGCGCAAACTTTTAACATTTTTAAAATTAATCCTTTCAATTTAAAAATAATTAGATATAAAAGAAATGACAGAAATGATGGTGAAAAGAGAATAAACAACCATAGTCCCAATAACCTAATACAAAAGATTGTACTATCTGTGTATTTTTAAGACTATATGACTTTTGTGTAGCTGTGGTCATGTGTTGTACATTTTTTTATGCTGTTTTTTCCAGTTATTTGTCATAAGTATTTTTCATGTTTCTATACAGTTTTCTTCCTTAAAAAATTATAAATGGCTATATAAGACTATGCCCTATGAATATAGGCTCACTTAACATGGCTATAATTCTATCTTTGGATATTTGCTGTCTCCAGCTTTTCATCATCATAAATAATGTCCTGATAGATAGAGTATAGGGATTTATTTCTATTGGAAGTTATTATTTTTCATGATAAATTCCAAACAGTGATATTCCTGGAAAAAATGGATTATTTAAATTTTTAAGTAGATATATATTATATATAAATTTATGGAAATATATATAATATATATTGTAGGTTATGGATATGTACATAGCTCCAAGTTGGCTTTCTAAAGGTTATGATTCTGAATAAGATGATTTATATGCTTTCTGAGGTAAATCTGCCTTCTTTTCAGTATTTGTGGATCATCTTTCCTCTTTTACAGGAATAATAGAAGATAAAATAGCTTGGATTTATGACCTTTGCACTATATAAAGACTTGACCTTTAACAAATTCATCTGAAATCCAGCTGATAAAATATACCTCTTAGAGTAAAATCAAAGTAGGAATGCTATAAAAGTTGTAAAGCTGAATAAAAAGAGTAAGTAAATGCGAGGTCTTTTAGGAAAAAGTGATTTTTGAGCTCAGGTGTCTAATTCTGCTTTTTGCTTTCCTACTCAGACTTCAAATAAATGATCAAAGGAATTTATATAGTGAGAAATCTGTGCCCTACAGGTACAGGGAGAAGAAGACCATTTGTTCCTAGGCTGTCAACCCTAAGGCATTTCTTGTAGATTCAGTACTGATGGAACTGGGCTCATGAAACTGATGGGTAGAACTAAGGTTCAGGTCACAATTCCCTTTCTCAGAGATTTGTACAAAAAATAAGTAACAGAGCTTCTGCAGAAGCCCTTAATGTGAAGGGGTGAAGGTTAAAGATGGAGCATTCTGTGGGTAAGACAGAATTCGCTGACTTCTGAGGCAGTTTCTCCATGAGACCCCAGGGCAAGGACAGCCACACCAAACGGAATGTGCTCAGATGACAGGAGCTGACCCTGCGAGTCCAGAGGTTGGGGCAGGAGACGGGGTTCCGGGGAGGGAGTCCAGGACAATTAGAAGTATGAGAAGTCAGAGCACTGCAGCCAAGGGAATCATTTATGCAGAGATCAAGAGTGAGACTTATCTCCAGTCATGCAAAGGAAGGAGATGAAAAGAGGACTTTGTTTGGGGCAAGGATGCTATATGTGGAAGACAGCCAACACAGACACACAAATCATCAGCGTTCTTCCTGATGGGGAGAACAGAGCAAATGGAACACGGGCCTTGTTCTAAGGGAAATATAATAATTATTTTGTTTTAGATGGAAAAATATTCAGATGAAGATGGGTGATCATGGACCAGGAAAAATTAATTAAAAGTAGCCAAAAAAAAAAAAGTAGCCCACATGTAGATCTAGCCTGGTGAACACTTCGAATTTGAAAAATAAAAAAAGGAAAATATTCCATCAGTGTTTTTATCAAGTTGAAAAAAACTATTCACAAGGGAAAGTTGAGACTAGCTTCATTCTCCTCCTCCAAAATTAAAGGATCAGTAAAATAATATACTGAAAATGTGTAATTCTGAAAAATAGCGGAAGACTGTTCTCTTACGATACTGATATGGCTCAAAATGAAATATAAAAAAGATGAAGAAATACATATTAGGCGCCTGCTACCAAAAGAAATAAAAGGTGAGGTAGAAGTATGTAAAAACAGAATAGTTCAAAAAATAATTAAATGAGAAAAAAAGCACCTTATAATAATAAAAGTTGCTATCTTTAATAAAGTTATAATTACAAGCTTTCTATATATAATTCACACACTAATTATCATAGCATTATAGTGTAGATAGCCAAAAGTATTCTTGTGTGTATTCATTTTGGGCAACATGGTCCTTAGATGTAGTATTTCCTCAAAAGGTCTATGACCTACGATGGGATAAGGAGGCAGCATTTCAACTTAGGAAGTAAAGAAGACAACAGAACAGAACTAGAGAGGTGAAGAAAGAGGAGATTGTTTAAAAACATGAATGAATTCATGATGAAATAGAAAAGCTTTAGATCTGATAGAAAAAAAATAAAGCCCAGCATTCCAGTCTTTAAGGCCTATTAATGTATAGCTATCTATAGGAGGCATCAGTGTGTCAAGAACTAAGAATGAGGTCAAGAAGGAGAAAAATAAGAATGGGGGCCAATGAAGAAAGGTGTTGGAGAAACTGGGCATGAAATTCTAAGGATGGGTAACTGACCTCAGACTACAAGAATGGAAAAGGAGAGGTGGATGGTGATTTATCAATAGAACAAATGCTAACAGAACTTGGTGGCTGAACCAACAGAATGAAAAGGAGGGGTGGGTGAGGAATGAATCCAGGACCTCAAGCTTGGGTGATTATGGACATTTTTGCTCCTATTTGTAATGCCTAGGTAGAACAGCTAATCACTTCTTTATCTTTCAGTTAACTGTATCTACAGGTTAAATCCTTTGCTTCTTTATTTCTTTATTAGTTCTTTATTGTTATTATGAAATCCACAGGAGATCAGCTTCACGTATCACGTTTGGAGTAGAGGAAGGATTTTTTTTAAATTACTTATTATTTCTGAAAAGTACAAATTATGGAGGCCTGTGTCAGACAAGATACAAATTTGTATCAGATAAGATATGTCAGTGATGGCTTAAAATACTATTGAGTATATGTTATAAAATTTGCCTGGGGTTAAAAAAAAAAGGTAATTCAAGTATGGAAACTTCCTTGGCTTTTCCTCCCAGGAGCTGAAGCTCAGAGAATAAGATAAATATTGTAAATAAGGAATTTAAATTTTCAGAACTAGAGCTTGTTGGATTAGTCTTTCTATTTCTCTCAATTCCATATGTCAATACTTTGTGGAGAAAAGAAATTTTAAACTCTGGGGAACCTCAAAACAATTTTCTACTTTTTATTAAGTAAAAATTGAAAGCAATGTTAAAAGCTAGTTAGTTCAACTAGACAAATTGTTTTTGCTTTGTTCCTTTCAAGAAATGAATAGCCATATTCTAGACTAGAAAATTATAGTAGAAAAGTCAAGGAAAAACCAAATTTCTTAGTTGTCTTCTCATAAGAAAAAATGTATTCTTGTATATCAAATATATTCAAATATATTTCAAATATATTTAAATATATCAAATATATTTTTGTGGAAAATTCTGAAGTTCTCTGAGGAAAACTTAGAATATACTTTATTCATTCAGTTATAGATCAAATTTTTGTCTCAGATTTCTATTTTACCTTTATTGTTTATACCAGTCTCTCTTATTTTTTTCCCAAATAACCAGTCTTGACTATCACCTGTAATTTCTGTAGTGTCAAAATGCTCTTCTGAGCATCTAGACCAGTGGTTCCGTCACTACTGGGACCAGCACTGGGAGAGTGTGTTAAGAATCACCTGGGGAGTGTTTTTTAAAAACACCATTTCCCATACTTTACCCTGCAAGGTTCTGTTTTAGTATGTCTGAGTGAAAGATGCCCATGGTTGAGAATGTTTACAAACCTCCCTAATGATTCAGATGTTAACCATCTTTGGAAACTACTATTTTAAAACATTCACCATTGTCCAAATTTTGTGAATTCATATTACAAAATTAAACAACCACACACATACATAAATAGATAGCTCCTTTTCATTTTCCATACTATTTAACTACTGTATGGAAAAGTTTTGAAAACCACCGTTTTAACCATCCATCTTCTTTGTCCAACCATTGCAAATTCATTACAAGGTTAATTAACTACAATAAAAAGAGATAATCTCCTTTTCTGATCTTTCATAATATTTAAATGATAGTAGCAGTTTCTTAAAATAATATGCCCGTCATTGGACTACTGGATGATGAAAACCCATGAAACTTCTGCCACGACCTGGAGGAATCTGGACCTTTCTAAAAAAAATTACACCATCAGCCTGTGGTGATTTTTAACTCTGATGTTCTTTTCTTAAAAATTTCTTACACCTACCTTGTACCCAAAATAACTCACAAAATTAAAAATGCATATCCTTTCTAAACTTGGAGTGAAAGGCTAGGGCTTGTTAAAAGGATTGGCTGAATTTTCTGAGTAGAGAGGTTGGAAAGAGGCTGGTCAGCCTACATGTGTGAGCTGATTGCCTCATTTTATAATCAATACAGTGATTTAGGAGACAAATACAACTTCTAACCCTCTCCTACTAATGGGCTGTTGGCCTGCAGGGTGCAGTGGTGTTGGGACATCATAGTCTATCCTGAATTCCTTTTCCAAATCTAGTGATTTTTAAAGGTCAAAGAAAATTCAATTTTCACAATTAAAAATGAAACAGAACTGAATCTTTGAGGAAGTAATGACACTGTTTTGAAGTATTTGTAGAAAGAACTAGAAAAAAATATGCTACTTTTCTTTGGGATTTAGGAAGTAGACTCAGTATAAAAAGTGGGGAACCATTTTCTGTTTTTAATCAGTGTGTTGACAAAAGGAAACGAGAAAAGAAGAGACTGCGGTTGGAGATGGCCCTTTGAAATGTTTAGCTTGATCTGTTTGGTGGCCCATCTTGGGTGGCTCTTGCTATCCTGCTGAGACTGGACCACGCATGTAACACTGTTTTTGCAGGGCTGCATCCCGATTTAGCTAGGGCCAAGACGTAGATGAGAAAGCACCCAAATGAAAAGTGCATTTGTAGAGAGAGAGGCAGAGAGATACAGAAAGAGAGATTGCCGCTGTGATCTGGGGTCCAGTTTTTTTTTTTTTTTAATTTTTATTTATTATTTATTTATTATGTTTATTTTTGGCTGTGTTGGGTCTTCGTTTCTGTGTGAGGGCTTTCTCCAGTTGCGGCGAGTGGGGGCCACTCTTCATCGCGGTGCGCGGGCCTCTCACTATTGCGGCCTTTTTTGTTGCGGAGCAGAGGCTCCAGACGCTCAGGCTCAGTAGTTGTGGCTCACGGGCCCAGTTGCTCCGCAGCATGTGGGATCTTCCCAGACCAGGGCTCGAACCCGTGTCCCCTGCATTGGCAGGCAGATTCTCAACCACTGCGCCACCAGGGAAGCCCCCTGGGGTCCAGTTTTAGCGATGTTTTAGTTTGCCTGCTAAGTGATGTGCTCTGCTGTTGCTAAGGCAGACCTAGGACTCAGGCAGCTGCCTGCCTTTCCTCCAACCACTAAGAACCAATTAGAAGAAAAGATGCATTGCACTGGGCCAATTAAGTTTCAAGAGCAAAGGGTACTTTGGGAACAGGAGACACTTGCCCCGGGGCATTGCAGTCTAGGTGCTGCCTTGCTCTAATTTAGTTTCACTACTCAGACTTGGGAGAGGCCAGAACTTGGAGACTCCCCATCTCTGTTCGCTGGGGAAAGAGAACGTTCTATTCACAAAGCCCTGGAAAGGTCAGGTTGAAAGACAAGACAGCTGAATATCATGGGGGTAAAGGTCAGAAAGTGACCTTGGGTAAGGCACTCACCTTCTCTAAACTTCATTGTCGTCTGTAAAAGAGGAATAACAGAGACACCTGCTTTATTGGGGTGTGGGGAGCAGTTGACGAGATAATCCACGCAAAGCTCTTAGCCTCACACATGATAAATCCTCAGCAAATGTCAGGCGTCATTTGTTTATGCTTAAAAACTGATGATTTTCATATTTTACTTGTCTTAAATTACAATGAAATTCATCACTGTTGCAAAGCATTTGAATTGTACAAAAGTGCTTGAAGTTCAAAAGTAAGTCAAATTCTCTGCCCATTCTCTCCCTCCCTCCCCTACCTCTGTTCTCCCAACAAAATGGACTCCCTGGGTTCTAAACTTGCTTCCAGTTCATCTGGATCTGGGCAAGCTTGCCTCAGACTTTTAATCTGTACAATGGGGATAATACTAAAAACTACATCAAAGAGGTATTACGACCTTGGAATAGTGCCTGGCACAGAGCCAGCTTTTGATAAATGTTGGCTCTTATCTTTCAAGTGAAAAAAAAAAAGAATGCATAATGCTTAAGCTTGATTCTCCTCTAAAATTATGTACAGTAACTTACAGACCACCATGCTACCCTGAGTTGATAAAATGCATACAATTATGAGCAGCTTCAAGAGTGTGTTAAGAAATTTTATCATTGGAAGTCTCTTGGGAGGCCATCTATTGCAAACTCCCAGATGTGTGTGTAGTCATCCTCTCTGAGAATATCCAGAAAGAAGTGTACCATTTCTTGGGATGGCCAAACACATTATTATTAGAAACTTTTAGATTAAACGGTTCTTTTGTTGAATAAACAGCTACCACTTGCTAACTTCTGATTGGTAGCTTCTATTTAGTCTGGATTTTCCTTGCTAGAAGAACAAAGAACACTACAAAATAGAATCGCAACCCTGACAGTGCCCTGAGCTTTGCATTTTGACTATGACAGAAGGACTTCTCTCAATGAAGCTCTTCTTTCTGCCCTAATATAATCTCTGCAGAAAAACATACACTCTTTTACCCATGTATCATAAGTCAGATCTGTTTTCTATTTTTCATGTTCTCAGCACATTCGGTCAAGAATTTATGAGACTAAAACTAACTCTAAGAAATGAAGAAATCTGTCATCCTTAGGAAGTTAAGACAGCTGTCTCTTTACTACATGATGTAAGATTATCAGATGGGAGTTAGTAAATGCTTCTTTATGTGTTTTTTTTTCCCACAATTTAGACAAAAGATGATAAAAGCGTAATAGACTATTTCTAGGATTCATCCTCAAGGAAAAAGGCTGGATACATGAATAATAACTTCAGCTATCTGAAAGTGACATTTAGATAGATTTGATGAGGCGTTTGATGATTTCTTACCAGAAAAAAAAAATCGACACATTTTTATAAATGTGTGGCTGGAATAACTATAATGTGCCTCATATAATACAAATGGATTCTGTTTTAAGAGAGGAGTATGTGTGTAGTATTTTCGCAAACAATAATCAATGCTAAGAGAGTTTAGAATTACAAGGTTGTATGAGGGACTTCCCTAGTGGTGCAGTGGTTAAGCCTCCAAGCTCCCAATGCAGGGGGCCTGGGTTTGATCCCTGGTCAGGGAACTAGATCTCGCAACTCAGAGTTCGCGAGCCACAACTAAGACCCAGCGCAACCAAATAAATAAATAAATATTTTTTTAAAAATCACGCTTTAAAAAAAAAAAGAAAAAATGTTGAAAAGTAGTTTTCTTTTTATTACCTATTTTATAATGTACTTAATTTTTAATTTAATAGTTCTGTGAATCACTTTGTCTTGGTTCATATCCTGGCTCATCTCTGTACCTAAATTTCTTGATCTGGGAAGTGGTTCTTGTAAGAATCGAATGACATGATGTATGACATGCTTAGAACCAGGCCTGGCACGGGATAAGCCCTCAGTAAACATCTTTATGGGAAGGAGTCTTTTACATGGCGGTCAGCTTAATTTGGGAGGAAGTCAACTGATGAGCTCACTACTTTACCATGGGGAACTTCTGTGTCTTCCAAAGCGTTTCATCTCCTTTTTGTGGGTTTTTTGGTAGATTTCTGTGTGTGTGTGTGTGTGTATTTGAGGATTGTTTTCCTTTTTATACAGCATTCAGACTGGGGAAGATCTCTTCAGTTTTACATCACATTCTAGCTATATCACTTTCCCTTAAGCACTGTTGATTGTTAAGACCGGGAGGCAGAGCATCACTGAACAGGAAACCCCGGGGTCGCTGGGGTCCAGCGTGGGAAAGCACCACGTGCCAGGCTGTCAAGGCTGTATGAGGCGGGCTCGTGGAGGGAGGTGCAGGGTGCCCAGGCAGCACGGAACACCCGCCCTCGGTGCCCAGAGCCGAGCACTGAGTTGATCTGGGCTTGAAGAACTAGAGGACAAGTTTCAGACCCTCGAGATGGGGAGACAGGACACTCAGCTGGGCAGAGAGAGGTGCAGTCACCCCAGGCTCTGAGGCCCCAGGGTACCCGGGAGTTGGAGGAAGGGCCAGTGCTAGGTTAAGTGTGAGGCAGGGCAGAAGGATTTGGGGTAACATAAAACAAGACAGAAATAGTGGGGTTTTCCTCCTAATTTAAAACCACGGCATAAAATGTTATGATTGTGTGTTCATTTGTTCTGAATGGACATGTCCTCTGTCAGGAAGAAAATTTGGCCAGACAAAAACAGACAGTCTAACTTTAAGAACCAATGACATTTGTCAGCTCCAGCTTGAGGAATAAGCATCCCCTTTGGTCTTCACATTGTTATTATGATGCGCTGAAGTACAGTGGAAGCTTTTAATATGCATACACCAGGCATATGGGGAAAGGCAGGAAACTCTTCTTGTTCCAATGGAGATATATAGGGTGGTTTGTTGTTTGGGGTTCTGTGGCCATTTAAAAAAAGAGGGAGACATAGAAATATTGAAATAAGAATTGTTTGTAATGCCCACATCAAAAAAAAATTGGTAACGTCGAATTCAGTTGTCTCCCAAAATATGTGGTGATACCTTTCTCAACAACAAATTCAACATTGGTGCTTAATCTAGAAGATGTGCTTGTATCTGTTTGCCCAGCAAGGCCTTGCACATGTAAGGTTGTAAATGAGCTTAGGAGACCAGAAAGACAAGGAAGGGCAGATGTTTGAAGGTGGTATTTATTAATAGTTAGGGTTTTCTGTGCCTGCCTATTTATTGACAGAGAAAGATTTCACAGGATACTGCTAGATGAAAAAAAAAAGCTGGTTACAAAACAACGCTTAAGCGCAAATACTTAAAAATAAATATATGCGTGGAAAACATACAGTATACGGAAAAGAAGATACTAAAAGAGATACACTCCAGACTTCCCTGGCGGTCCAGTGGTTAAGACTGCGCTTCCACTGCAGGGGGCACGGGTTCAATCCTGGGTCCGGGAACTAAGATCCCGCAGGCATGACGTGCGGCGTGGCCAAATAAATTTTTAAAAAAAGATATACTCCGTATCCCATTGGAGAGTAAGCGCTCCAGCTAAAGGAAATTTCAGCAGGAGAGAGAGCGTATTTGATTGTAGCTCTGCTGCAGCACTTTGCCTCGTGGCTGGCACAATGTATGCACTCAACAGATACTTTGCCAAAATAATTGAGTGCCTAGAATTCCTGATGGTTTTCGCTTTGTCTCTCGTTTCGTTTTTATATTTCTAATTTTCCTACCACAAAATTTTTGTGTAATGAGAATAAAATTAAAATAAAATGAATTTCTTCCAGTTTAATGTAAGGTTTAGGTATCTGAGGTCTAGGAAGGGACCAGTTGGTCGGCTGTCCTGGCTTGTCTGTGAATCTCGTTATGTCTGGTAGCACAGATTCAGAGGCATATTGGGGATCAACTATTCAATCGGAGGTGATGTGGGGCTAGCGATGAGGTAGTGAAAGAATAAGAAAACCAGCAGGTGGAGGTTGTAGAATGAGAGCAGAGTGGTCAGAGGCTCACCTTTAATTATCTCCTCTGCTTTTAAATTAAGTATGTCTGCTGTGTCAGGAACATGGGGCATTCAGGAATTCCAGGAGGAAAGAGACCAGGTGTGTTTTGCTAGTGCTGAATCACATCACCTAACACGATGGTTTGGATGATTTTTTTTTTTTTAATGAATGCATTTATGTAAGCATGAATGAATGAAAAACCTCTGCTGGCAATGAAGGCCGCTCCGCCAAAGACAAAGAAGTAAAGCTTGGGGAGAGAAGTTGGAGGGATATTTTTGAACATTTTTTTTTCTTAATTTCCTTCCCAAATTGTGGCGGCAATGAGATAAAAGCCCACCCTTAAATGTGTGTGTATCTTGGATAGGACAGTAGCTAAATGATTCCACTTGAACTTGTAAAGACCCCAGAGTTTGTGCACATAAATGACCAGAAGACGAGTTGTTGATTTCGATATGTCACCAGTTGTAATGACACCTAATGACTAGAAATAAATCAGTGACTTCTGTCTTCTTTGGGGGCTTTTTAGAATATAATAGATGCTGTAAGTCTGCTGGAGTGGTATGTTTCTCTCGTCTACACGTTTATTCCCAAACATCAAATCTTTCAGGTGTAACAAACAAATCACACGTAGAGACAAAAACTCTTTGTGAGTTGAAGTAGGGAATAGGAAGCACCGATGTGGGATCGGCAGCAGACAACAGAGGGGACACAGCTGGAAAAAGGTGCTGAAGCAGTTGAGAAAGGTTGGAGGGTGGCGGGTAACGGGGTGTTCGGCCAACTCAAGTGGAGTGTGTGGGTGTGAGTGTGAAAGAAACGCAAGTGAAAATCCCTGGCTCTCAGTGTCCTTGAAACATAAGGTTAAATAAGCTCCAGGAATGCCTTGCTGTTCCCATCACATGTCACGGTGCCTGGTACCACAGTGGATTCGTAGTATTTTCTGTGTGAATGAACGAATGGGAAACAGGATAAGGGGAGGTTGTCTGGGTTACAGGAAAGACCATCTCAGTGTGTTGGAAAGCTGATTCTAATATAAAAGACAGGACATATTAGAAAGGGTGATGTCAGGAATTCCCTGGTGGTCCAGTGGTTACAATTCTGTGCTTTCACTGCCGGGACCAGGTTCGATCCCTGGTTGGGGGACTAAGATCTTGCAAGCTGCACAGCGTGGCTGGAAGAAAAAAGGGGTGATGTTTGTGACCATCAGACCTGAGGTCCCGTGGCCTGGAAAGGGCTCTAGTAACGGGGATAAAGGGAAAGGGGCCTTGGACATACGTGGAGTGAGGAAGGAGGAAAGAAGTCACCAGTGAGGATCTGTGACGAGGGAATCTGTGCATGTGTGGGGACCTGCCTGTGGGGACTGGGAAAGTTCAGGGCAGTAGGATCTGGGAATTGAGAGGAGGGGGTGAAGTAGAAGTATGTCGGACCTCTAGCACCTGTCCTGTTGATTTTCAAGTGATGATGGTGTTGGCATGGCTACAGTTGAGGGAGAAGCCACGTAGGTACATGACTCAGCAATAGAAGCTGCTGGCCATCGACAGACGGTGATGGAAACTGTGGGAGCAGATGCTCATTTGAGGAGTTAAGTACAGAGGACAGGCACACGGGACAGCAGGTAAAGGACATGCTAGAAACCATAATGTAGAAGATGGAAGATTCAGAAGACGAATGCAAACCCAAGAGAGTTCCAAGGAGAAGAAAAGACCCACAGGGTTGCAAGTACCTCACAGCTAAAGAAAAATGAATATATTTTCTTTTGGTCCAGAGAGAGCTGGGGTGACCTGAGGAAGTAAAATATTGCTGTCACGGACTACAGAACTGGATTTTAACCATTTAAAAGAGAGCCATGAACCAAAGTGTCTTTTCTCCCTGAGTTGCCACTAGCTGTTTCCAAGTAAAAGATTCACCAATGAACATATTACAACTGTGCAGACTCCACCCACTGTTGAACTATTTAAATACCAGCTACTTTTAATAAGTGTGAAAAAGCAACTGGAAACCCCGCTTGTCAAACTTAGTGCACTGCCTTATGGAGGACACTTTTGTAAACAGAGAAAAAAAAATATCGTGTTATAAGTACACGATAGTGATAAGGCCAAGATACACAGAAGTAATTTCCCATCAAAATAATAAGCGTACCTAGGATACTTAAATATTCCTCCTGGTCTTTATCAGGGGAATAATAGGTTTGCTGTACTCAGTTATATTGATTCAACATGAATGAATGTGTATGACAATATTTCTGTATATAAAGGAAAATTATTACAATTAATTGCCTCAAATTAATGTTGGATTCTTCATATGTTTGTAACTTGAACTTATTTAATATTATTAAATCAGTTATAGTTTCAGTGATTCAGGAGCTAGTTGTTGATAAATACCTATTTGTTGAGTTTTAATATATATGTGGACTAACCAGGTTTTCCTGGGCACTGTTTGATTTGGTGACACTTTTGTATTAGGTCAGTTTTGAAAGTAGATGATAACTAATGTCATTCATTGTAGTTGCACTGTTTTGGTGGCTCAAATATAGCCATCGTGGAGATTTTTAAAAAAAATAAATTCTGGATGTCTATGTCTCTAAGATAACAAATCCATAATCAAAAATCGGTTTTGCTCCAGATGGAATATTAGTAATACAAGGATGCATGGAATTCATATGTGAAGATTTCACATTTATACATCAAAATTGTTTCAGACCTTAACTTATGGCCAGATCACAGAGCAGTAAATGGCCATCCGTAAGCTGCCACTGGCTCAGTGGGAAGGTAGTATGGCTGGTAGCTAGGCCTATACATTTTTCTTGTGTCATCTTTGAACTACATTGTAAAACCTCTCTTTATTTCCTCCTTTGCAAGCTGCACAGCGTGGCTGGAAGAAAAAAGGGGTGATGTTTGTGACCATCAGACCTGAGGTCCCGTGGCCTGGAAAGGGCTCTAGTAACGGGGATAAAGGGAAAGGGGCCTTGGACATACGTGGAGTGGTCACACGTTGTGTGAAATCTTGAAGGATTTCACGTTGTGTGAAATCTTGAAGTTGTGTGAAATCTTGAAGGATTTCTGAAAGATCCTGTATCCAGTTTTGCGTTGTGTGAAATCTTGAAGGATTTCTGAAAGATCCTGTATCCAGTTTTTGGGTACATAGGAGACTGTCATTCAAGACGCATCCCAAATTGAGGCCACCAGATGTTCCCCCGCTCCACAGTAAATCCGAGAACGAGCATAATTTGAATATCCTGCATATATTTACATATCAATGTCAAGAGTCCCTAACTCCAATTATGTAAAATAAAATTAGTTAGTGCAGCCTCCTGCAAAACCCATATTCAAATCCAATATTCAGGGCAAGGCAGCCTGGAAATACCTAGCACATCTTAAAGGCAATTAGCTTGATTTCTTCTGGGAATAAAAGGGCCAGGCAGATGCGCCTACCTTGGTGCATCAAGGAGAACAGACGTAGAGGTAGGCGCTCGAACACAGGGAATGGGATCAAAGGCGATTGGTCCTGAGCTTCTGTGTTCTCTTTCCCAGTGAATGTTGCACACATTTACACAATCTGCAAACACATTCACGTTCTTCTCCTGCTCCCGCGAGGATTGAGTGGCACTCGCTGTCCTTGGTTAGGTTTCTTTCTCCAGCCCCAAGAAGCAGCAGAGAGCAGAGCCAGTGCACCTTCCTGGTGATGGAACTACTGCATTTTCCCGACTCGGCGTCGCCATGGCTGTGTGCTGCCTGGAGGACCTTTACCCTCCCTTACCTGCCTTTAGACATTCTCCTAATCATTCCTCAGCACCAGTTTGGTCTACTACAAACACCTTAGACTTTGTAGTCAGAGCTTCTTTTAAAACCTCAAGTTTGCTTTGGTGACCTTGGTTGCTGCCTCGAGACTGGACTTCCTCATGCTTGCATAAAAAGACAAGATGCTTCCTTTCTTCCACCAGTTGTAAAAATTAAATATCATTGCTAAGTGCCCAAAACATAGTTCATATCCAGAAAATGTTAGCTCCTCTCCTTCCTTTAAGACTCAAGCCAGGGACTTCCCTGGTGGCGCAGTGGTTAAGACTCCGAGCTCCCAATGCAGGGGGCCTGGATTTGATCCCTGGTCAGGTGACTAGATCCCACATGCATGCCGCAACTAAGAGTTCATATGCCACAGCTAAGGAGCCCGTGAGCTGCAACTAAGATCTGGCACAACCAAATAAATAAATAAATAAATATTTAAAAAAACCAAAAGATTCAGTGCAGGTGTTAATCAAAGGAGAAGTCTCTGTGGGTGCAGGGGTGATCAGGCACCGCCTACCTTTACAGTATCTCCTCCCACATTTTTGCACTTACATTTGCTACTTGTGTCCTGAGGGCCCAACGTGTAGCTGCTGGATTGTGGCTGGTGGTAGCGATGGCTAAAGGGAGGTGACATGTATAGCAAGATGGGGATGACTCAGAATTGTGGAAATCTAAGTGGAAAGCAGGCATTTCATCATACCCCTCTTCAGTATGCTTTGGGTTTACTTCAGAGTTGGTAGAAGAATTGTTATAGTTACAAAATTCATAAAAGAAGAAAACGCTTGATTTAGAGTAGATTCTGCCCCATTCTCTCTGGCTCCCATCCACTATGGCAAGGACAAAATTGGGAGGTCAACTTGGGTCTATCCTATTGTTGGAAATAAATGTCTGTGAGTGTCACATTAAATTAACCCCAGGGGAAAATTCTGAGAATGATCTGAGTAGTTTATCTGAACTGGTCAGCTGTGTTCTGGCACTGACCACCTTTACGTGGAGACAGCTCTAGGTATATGAACATAAACCTCAAAAAATTTCCTATTCATATGTGAACCCTAAGAGGCAAAGCTATTTTACCCCAGTTAATCCAGACCCCAGTGGTCTCTAAAGTAGCACACAGAATGTTTTATGATGTGCACAAGACGATCTGTTGGGTTGAGAGAAAAAAAATTCAAGTTTTTTTTATTAACTTTTATCTCATCCTTTAAAAATTCCTAGCTGCATGTATTGATTATATACAGTATAATAGAACATGGGTGTAATTAACAAATGCCTAGGCATGCATGGGAGACTCTGTTTTTGTGATTAGGGTAAGGATGGTTTAGGGCACTAACACCCTCTCCATTTCCGCTTCCAGACTGTGGTTTTGAACTTGCTCCCCAGAGCTAACTTCAGCATGCTCAAAAGGAAGCAGAGCTCCAGGGTGGAGGCCCAGCCGGTCACTGACTTTGGTCCTGATGAATCTCTGTCGGACAACGCAGACATACTCTGGATTAACAAGCCAGTAAGTTTCTTTTTGGAAGTGTGGAGAGGCCCACGCTGACATAAAGGAAATTGGATTCATTTAATTCAAAACTCATGTAGCTTTGGCTTTGAAATGTCTGAACTGCATAGAACGTGGATGAGTCTCGGAGTCTGGAGGTTGAGAACAATCCCGATGCCGGAGTCTGAGGAGATAATCAGAAGTTTGGAATTAAAGGTCTCCTTCTGAGTTGCACGGAAAGGTTAATGAGATAGTGGATAGTGTCTCTGAAGAACTTTGTCACCTTCTCTGCCTAATTAAGCTGATGGGAACTTGAGGGGAAGCCTGACTACACCAAGTGTCATTGTACACGAGACAGTGTAGCAGCCAGAGCTGGGGCGGAAGGCAGAGTCACAGGGCTGGGAAGCTCAGCTCTAGGATCCTGAGCGGTATAGACTCCTTTATCAAACCAGCAGCAGGGGCTGAAGTCAGGAAATGAACCGCTACTCTCGCAGTGCTTGCCTTCCCCTTGACCTTGACCATGATAAAGATGATCGGCCTTGGTCCCCCTGTCCTTTCCCGTCTAATCTGTCCTCAAGACTGCTTCTCGCCTGCTCACATTTCTTTCCACATTTCCGTGTCTGTTTACGTCACCCTTCTGCTTTACGATCATTGAAACATCCCTGTTACCTACAGTGCAAATCAAAATGCGTTAGTATCACATGCAAAGCTCTTTATATTGTGGTTCTAACTTGCTCAGCAACTGCCCTTTCCTGCATCTACACTCTGTTCCCTTGTCGGTGGCTTCCTGCTCCTCCGAGATGTTCGGCCAGTTCACATTGTTTCCTTTGCCCGGAGACCCTTTCCCAGCAGCTCAAATGAGTCACATCCCCCTCACCCATGAAGCCTGGCTCAGATGTGACCCCTGCCCCCATCCACTCTGAGTTTCCTCCTTTGACCCTTCCCCACCACAGATGGAATGAACCTCTTCTTTTTCCACTTATCCTACTTTATATGTAAGTAGAAATGATATTGTATATAAATATCTATGTTATGCGTATCAGACTGAAAGTAATGATGAGTCAAAACTGTGTTGTTTCCATTTGTGTGTCCTCAGAGCCCAGCATAAGTTCTGACACATAGTGGGTCTTCCATTCATGTTTAGAGAGTTTGAACGGAATAGACAATAAAGCAGTCGCTAACTTTTTCTTAGTATCCACCACATACAGAGCTTTCTGAGAACTTCTGAAGAAGGTAGTTTTATAGATGTAGGCGTGTAAACACTAACTAGAATGATTAATGCTTAATGAGAATTCATTCTTTAAATTCACGACAGTTTTGTTGTGGGAGAACCCATCTTTTGAAACTCTTTTGTAATTAGATCCTTTGTGTTGGAGGCCCAGATGGGGCTAAATTTACACACTGATGTTTATTGAAGCGCTTCCTAATTGCCATGAAAAGTACATCAACTTTTAAAGTTAATCATCAGTGACTTATATGGTATGGAATTAGCAGCATTATGTCTTCATGCAAATCTTACCACTGTCAGATTAGTATTATAACCCACTCACCAGCCTACAGGGGTCTGAGTCTCCTCAAAGTTCTGACAATTTTTCTGTTTCTCATTGTGGGTGCTTGCTAGCTTGTGTAGCTGCAGAACCATCTACTATGAAACTAAAACATCTTCTTTCAGGGGGAGTATATTAAAGGATTAATGTGACTGCATATATATATACAGGACAATCAATAAATAACACATTGAAATTACCTTTAGGAATTGTGTACTAACTGATTAGCTAGTAATATTAATTGTGTAGGTTTAGCATGCAGATGCGTTAATATTTTTTCTCCTAGGTATTAGTTTTCATAATAAGATGTTACACGTGAGTAATTTTATGTCCTACGCATGTATACACACACATTTATCTTTTTAATTCCTACTTCTTTAGGTTGGGGTTAAGGAAAGTCTTCAAACAGCACATGCACTGCCAGAATTGCACACAGACTTATTTTTTGGCATTTTAGGAGAGCTATCTGGGCTAAATTTTTATAAAACATGTTCTCCAAAGTAAAGAGGAAAGTCCATTTATTATTAAGCTTTGAAAATATAGGATGAGAGCAGATTTTAAAACATATTTTTATACAAGGATGTTACATATAAGATACAATAGAAAGAAAACCCTTCTTATGGAATATGTATCAATTTATTTTAAGAAGCATTTGAGGTCTACTAGGATTGGCCACTGTGCTAGATTCCAGGGAAGTTACAATAAATATGGTCCCCGTTTCTAGGTGCTCATAGTACCTAAAAAAGTATGAAAGTAATAGCATGTCACTTTTCTATCGATATATATTTTGATGGAATCAGAATCTCCCTATATTATGGCCTTATGCCCTGGTAAGTATCAGAGCCATTGGGGTAGCCTGACCTGGTTCACATCGAAGCTTTGGCTTTTATTAATGCAGGACCACAGACAAGCCCCTTAACCTTCCTTAGTGTTTTCATGTGGAAATAAGGCTGCTTTGAGAATTAAGCAATGTAAAATACGTGAAAATATTTAGCACGTTACAAGTGTTTAACGTGTTAGTTTCCTTCTTCCTTTTCTCCCTACTGGTGAAATGTTTCCATCTCGCTATTAACGTTTTCCAAATAGCATGGTTCATAACACAAGTTTAGGATATTTCGTGGCATCAGGGTAGTAACTCTGGACCGTCTCTGCAGTGGGTTCATTCTCTGCTGCGCGTCTGTGCCATCATCAGCGTCATTTCTGTCTGCATGAACACGCCCATGACCTTCGAACACTACCCTCCTCTGCAGTACGTGACCTTCACCCTGGACATTCTGTTGATGTTCCTCTACACGGCGGAGATGATAGCCAAAATGCACATCCGGGGGATTGTCAAGGTGAGTGTTTCCATGTTATTTAAGCTATAAACCAAAGTGCATTGAAAATCTAAATCAGTTTAATGCTTTCACATTAATTTCAGTCAGACAAAAACGTCTGTTTATTTTTTCGATATTGAAGTCCTTTTAAAAAGGGTATGGGCTTCCCTGGTGGCGCAGTGGTTGAGAGTCTGCCTGCTAGTGCGGGGGACACGGGTTCGAGCCCTGGTCTGGGAGGATCCCACGTGCCGCGGGGCAGCTGGGCCCGTGAGCCACAATTGCTGAGCCTGCGCGTCTGGAGCCTGTGCTCCGCAACAAGAGAGGCCGCGATAATGAGAGGCCCGTGCACCGCGATGAAGAGCGGTCCCCGCACCGCGATGAAGAGTGGCCCCCGCTTGCCGCAACTGGAGAAAGCCCTCGCACGAACCGAAGACCCAACACAGCCAAAAATAGA
The DNA here is from genome assembly GCF_949987535.1 of Balaenoptera acutorostrata. Classification (NCBI taxonomy): domain Eukaryota; kingdom Metazoa; phylum Chordata; class Mammalia; order Artiodactyla; family Balaenopteridae; genus Balaenoptera; species Balaenoptera acutorostrata. The sequence goes on from NC_080081.1 coordinate 9,631,156, forward strand.
TAAATAAATAAATAAATAAATAAGAAAATCCTTAAAAATAAATAAATAAATAAATAAAAAGGGTATAACTCCAGATGTTGGTGAAAATATAATACATTAAGAATAATTCAAAAGTGAAGTCAATTGTGTAAGGCACAAAGTCTTGGAATATCTGAGAAGGAGCCAGATGGCCCCACTGCTGACTTCGTGAAGGCCAGAGGAGGGTCTTTCATGCCACCTACGGGGTGAGCACGCCACCTAGCCCGAGGAGGCACCTGTTGATTCATGGAACGCAGAATAAACGTCACGTGATAAGTTTGCAGTGCTATGGTAATCAGCAGGATCTCATTCGCCTGAGGCATTCTGAAGATATTAAGAGGTAAAAAGAAAGGGCTTGAAGTGGAAAGGAATTCCAGGACTGTAACATAAGGAATGTGTAACGTGAAATTGGCACCTTTGGGAGACAATAAATAAATAAATAAAAGAAAAAGGAAAAGAAAGAAAAAGAAAAGGAAGAAAATTTCTGTCCCGGGATATCCCTTTCTTCTGTAACCCTAACCTTCACATCCTAGCCTTTTCTTTTACTGGCTGTGTCAGCATCTCAAGTGAGTTAATTTTGATGAAGAAGGGCCTTATTTTGTAGAAGGGTTTCAAGACTTTAACAAGATGATGCTTAAGATATAGTTATTGGGTCAATTTTTTTGCTTCTCTTTACTATAATTCATTGTGTGCTGTCTTTAAAAGAGGGGGTTCACAGTCAATGCACTACTTTTTTCACTTTTAACTTTTTAAAAACTTTTTATTATGGAACTTTAAAAATTTACATGAAAGTAGAGATTATAGTTGTAATGAATCCCTGTAACTCAGCATCAACAGTTACGGTATTTGCCCAGTTCTATTTCATTTTAAAGCAAATCTGAGAAATCAGATTATTTCAGAAACAACTTCTTATTCATCGCTGACTGACAAAATCTTTTTTTTTACATATTGCATCTAGCACAATTATCAGTAATTCCTTAATGTAGGCTAATACCCCATCCATATTCATAATTCCCCAGGTGTCTAAAATATTTTCTTTTACAGTTAGCTTCTTTGAATCAGGACTCAAAGAAGCTGCACAAAGTGTATTTGTTATATTTTAAAATCTCATTTAAGTCTCTTTAAATCCTTTAGGTCTCAGCTCCACATGCCCCGCAAAAAAATTTTCCATGTCATTGATCCATTGGGAAAGTGAGTCTTTTGTCTTGCAGAATGTTCTACAGTCTAGGTTTGGTTAATTGCTTCCTGGTGGCTCTATTTAATAGTTTCTGTTTACTCCATATTCCCTGAACCTTTTTGACTGTTGACCAGTGATGCACACAGGTGTCTCTTTCACCACGTGGTCACCACAAAACAGGTTGTCAAACTTTTGGATATTTGCCAATCTGTTAGGTGGCAAATGGTAACTCAGTGTGGTTTTAATTTGCATTTCCATTTGACGAGTGAGGTTGAACCTGATTCTATGTATATAAAAGCCATTTTCAAGTTGTCATTATTTTTCACTCAAGTTTTGGGCACTTTCTGTGTGTTAGGAATATTAGCCCTTTATGATGTAAGTTGCAGTTATTTTTCCCCATTTGTCATTGTCTTTGGCTCTGCCTGTGGTTACTGGTACCACACACACTTCTTCCCGTCCCAGATCATGGGCAATCTTTCCATTCTATCAAGTCTGCTCCCACACCTTAAAGGACTGTTTTATAGTTTTCCTCACGTAGATTTTGCATGTTTTTTGTTATATTTATGCTCTGCTTTTTTTTTTTTTTGCTCTTGGTGTGGGGTCTTATCTTTTATTATGTATTCTTACTTACTGTTGTTCTTTTAAATGAAGGCTGTTGATTTCTGTATGTTAATATTATATCCTGCCACTTTACTAAATTAACTAAATTCGTGTATTGTTTATAGTAGTTTTTCCATTCATTCTTTTGTTATTTCCATATCACCATATCCTATACAAATAAAGACAGGTTTGCCTTTTTCTTTCCAATTCTTATGCCTCTAATTGCTGCCACTTATTTAATTGGGCCAGCTAATAATACCTACAAAATTTTAAATAGTTTTAGAGACAGTGCGCATCTCTGCTTAGCTCCTGGCTTTATTTAGAACACCTCTAATGTTTCCTAATTACGTAATCTGAAGGATTTGCGTTTGAAGTATGAATATTTTATCAAGTTAAGGGAATAAACATCAATTCCAGCTTTCGAGAGTTGTACCTTGAATAGCTTTTAAATTTTGTTGAATGATGATTTTTCTCCTTAGCTCTTGTAATAGCGTGGATTTCCTAATAATTGAACTATCCTTACATTCCCAGAAAAAACTCAGCTGGGTCATGACACAGTTTTGTTCTGTTTTAATCGGTTATTTCATTATATTTGTTATTATTTTCCTTGTTTAAATTTTGTCTAATCTTTGTCAGGTTTTGATGTTAGATTTTCTCTGTGTGTGTGTGTGTGTGTGTGTGTGTGCACTTCTATGCTCTAAAATAATCTGAGTAATCTTGAAATTATTTTAACTTGGAAAGTTTGTTAGAAATCCCCTGTGAAACCATCTGATTCTAGTGCTTTTTTGATAGGACTCCCTCTTCTTTCTGTTTCTCCTAGGGAAATTGGTCTGTTTAGACTTGCTTGGTCTCTTGGGGGTCTGTTTGATGAAGTAAATTTTCTTATGGAATTATCCACTATTTAGTTTGTTTAATTTACTAACAGTATATGTTTATTATGCACTGATTTCCAGCTAAAATATTTGTACAGCTCTTTGCCAAACAATCTGAAAACTTATTAAGAAAAGTGTAACCTGATGCTTAAAATAGAACACGGTGCACACATATACTTTATTTGGGTTGGTAGACTCAAGTCCACGTCCCCGGAAAGGCTAATGGGAAGAGAGGGAAGAGGAGGTAGTGATACACTTAACGCTTATCGGTTGTTAAGTATTTAGATAAACGTTGCCAGCACAAGATTTAGCCCCCAAGAGCAGCAGCACTACACGCACATCATACCTCCTTGCAGGATTCACGGACAACTTCAGTGTTTCCACTGGCACGTGTACACATTCGCTACAGTGGTTCTTCTAATTACATAGTGATTTGGGGGCAAGTATTTTAGCAAATGTAAATAGCAAAGATTTGTATAGTGAGAATTCAGATAGTGAGAGATAGACCTTCAGTATTTTGTGAAAATGCTGTAATAATGGTCTGAAGCAGGTACAGGGGAAGGGGGCACAAAAAATAGTGAAAAAAGTCTGCTTGAAGATGTCAGAGAAGTCTTGAAGAAAGAGCAAGGTGAAGTGATGTCTTGAAGTGTGAGGAGGTGTAGTCTATGGCGGGGGTATTGGCGGAGGGAAGTAAAGGGTTTCACAGAGAGAGAAAAGTAGTGCTTTGAGACACACGGGCTTGGAACACCCTGGAGCCTTGGGGCACTCTGCGTAGTCAGAAGTAGCAGATGGGAAGCTCAGGGAGCAGCTGGAAAGGACCCTGTGAACGCAGCCCGGCTGCACCATGGAGGGCCTTGCAGCCCTGCGAGGAGCTCAGGCTTCCTCCTGTGGTCAGTTAAGATGCGTGGGGCATTCGAATCTGAGAGTGACACCCTCTGATTTGTATTTGAGAAGCTCACTGTGGAGGTCACATGCCCCACGCACGACAGGAGAGAGAAATTGAAGCATAAAGTCCTTCCGGCAGAAAATGTCCTTCAGAATTTTCATTAGAGGAGTTTATGTATTTAAAGGATTTCACATCTTTTATAACGTTCCCCAAACTTGACTACATCTGCCAATTAATTCCCGCTGCCCAATAATTTGTTTCTAATTGCCTCCCCCACTAATTCTTGTTCCAGGAAGCATTCTAGCTCACCAAATCCCTACAGGCAAAAATAAAGCATTTGGGTGATACATGTTTGTGTTGCTGCAAAGCGTTCCATGTACTGCAGACTGTGAATTCCTCAGACAATTCTCAGTTGTCTATTTTGCATCTGGCAATAGACCTGGCTAAAAGTAGCATGCATCCTCTGAGTGCTGTTGAAGTAATAAATAATAATGCTAAGACACAGTGACAGATGGGCCCTGGGAACTCGGAACAATAAATCATGTGCTTATGAAACTACACTCGTGCATATTGTTTTATAACTGCAAACTATATCCCTATAAATGTCTTCAGGTAAATGTGTTTGGTTTCTCTGCTTGTTAAATCCTTGCATGGCAATTTAAGGTCCTCTCTTATACTGTATAATTGATTGGCAGCCTCCAAGTGTTTATCTTTATAGAAATTGACGGACAGCTCTTGAATAACTCATCTCCTCAGGCACCAGCCTGCTGATTTCTGCCCATAACTCAAGTACTCTCTGCTCTCCCTTTCTTGTTGATGCAACAAACAAGTTAAAACCTTTCTTTCATATTGGAGGCATTAAAATTTCTCAGATACCACTGGGCCTTCGTGTGTGTTAGGTTCTGGTTACATATTTTGGAAGCAGGGGAAAGGGACAATTTATTATTTACAAATATTGTAACTTGAACATTAATACAGTAGGATTTTAAAAGGATCTGGACGTACTGACAAATTGAATCATAGCACCATTTAACCAGTTATGGTGAAGAGTCTTTGAAAATACATATTGAAAAAGAGGCAACTTGATGCATATGTTAGACACAAAATGCAATATGAGATTATGTTACCGAACCAAACTAGGGTCCCCTCACCCTCACGCAGTAAAGCCAATCTGCTGACACTGTGTTGTGCTGAAGGAAAGTGCAGTGTTTATTGCAAGACCAAGCAAGGGGAATAGGTGGCTAGCGCTCAAGGACCCAAATTCCCTGAAGGCTTTCAGGGAAGGAGTTTTAAAGCCAAGGTGAGGGTGAGGGTCAACGAGTGCATGATCAGCTCATGGAGCTGGTGGTGAGGTGACTGCCTTCTGGTTCCAACCAGTCTGGGGTCTAGGTGCTGGTGGTCAGCATGCAGTTAACTCCTTCCACCTGATGGAGGTTTTAGTATCGGCAAAACACCTCAAGGATATGGGCTCAGAATAGTATCTATAGGCCTAGAAGAGGATTTAAAAGTCTTTGACTTTGTTTTATGGCTAAACTATTATTTTGTCTTGTTTGCCTTTGTTTCTGTATTTTCTCACTTCTCTGATTAAACTTGCTCTTTGGAACTCTGGGAAGGCCTAGGAGGCTAGAGCTTTTCTACAAACAAGAGGTGGGGGACAGGGCAGGGTCCCACTTGGCTTCAATTATATTTCAAAGTGCCAGGTTTCAAAGTCCCTATTCTGTTTATTAAAAGGTATTTTATACTTACGGAGCCTTGGTGATTATCAATAATGATTGATATGATATCAATTTCAATTCATATTTATAATTCAATGATATCTACAATTTCATTAAAATGCAAAAATTATATAAACCTTGACCTATATGCATGACACATAGTCTTTGCTGATTCAAACTACACTAATCCAAGAAATATCCAAACGTTATCTCATCATTTCAACTGTGATCTTTCATGATTATGAAGGAAAAGAGTCTTAACTCTTAAGGTATTGCCTTGAAAGGTACTCCATCTTTCTCTCTTTGCCACAAAGAATCATTTCTTTAAAGGAACAATTTTAGTAGCTTCAGTGAATGGATAGATGCATGGATGCATTCATGAAGCATATGCACTGACTTCTTACTGTCTGCATTGTAATCTACAGAGGCTCTAAGACATGGTTCCTGTGCTTATCTCATCGATCATTTAATATCTGCTGTATGTCGTACATGGTGCTAGGTGGTGGGAGTGCCATCCAAAATAGTCTAGTAAGTTTCAAGATGCTACTAATCTTCAGAACAAACTCAAACATTTACAGTGGGGAATAGACCTTTTCTTAAATGCAACACCAGAGAATACGTTTAGAGAGGATTTAAGTAGGAGGCCCAAACTGCAGGGACTAAAATATAAACTCATTAAACGACTGGATGGGGATTACAAAGGACTCTTCCGTAGGTTACACAGTATGAACCTTATTTATTTACATGAGCTGAGTTGCTGGTGGTAGCATGATGTGTGAGCAAAAGTGCTGATCAGAGTAGGCTGTGGTCAGACCAAAGTCTGGAGGGAAAAGTTGGCACAGACTGTGGAGAATTTTTCAGGAAGATGGAACAGCATGAAGAACAATGGATGCTAAAGGGCAAAAGGTTAAAAGAAAAGATGGGAAAAATCTGAGTGTTATTGGCCTTTGTATCCCAGGTCACTATAACACAGCTTGTTAAAGGTTTTTATAAATAATGGACGACCCCTGGAAACAGGAACCAAAACATAATGTATAAAACTTCTGCTCAGCGGATTATTTCATGTATTATACCAGACGAGTAAAAAGAAGCCAGTTTTAGTTGACCATTACGTGCCATCTAGTATGTGGTGGTTCTTTCTGGGGACAGCCAGATGCCACTGTGAATTTCTGGAACGTCTAAAGCAGAAAACATTCCAAGTAATGCAACTCAAATGACTTTGTAATTCAGAAATAGTTTTCTACATTATACAGTAGTAGATTTTGCTAAGCCAGTTTTCATAATATGAGGTCATTTGAAATTCAAATGTGTTTTTATGCTTTTGTTTTATTTGGGACCCTAAATGATTTAAAATAATCCTTTTATGTAGTTCAAACTATACTCCAGGTCAGCTTTGCAACATCAATTTCTTTAGCAGACAAATTTATGTAGTAAATAAAAAACAAAAATTCAGCCAACTCTGTTACTGATAACTTTACGTTGTGAATTTGTGAGGCCCAAATTTTTCAAATTTGACTTTATTTGCACCAACTGACAAAGTGATTTTTGTTAAAGCTAAAATTTTCAACTTTTAAAAAATTTAATATTGAAAATCTATTTAAAAAAATATAACACATGACCATTAGTCAAAAGACACATGTATGGATATTCTGTGAAAATTATGTCTATCTTCTGCCTTTGGCTCTTGCCACTCTGTTCCCCTCCCAGGGAAATGCCACTATTTATCCTCACTTTTTATATTTTAAATAAACCTCAATATAATGAGAAGCTCTTACCCTGTATCTAATTGAACATAATTTGTTACTAAAGCAAATTATGAGCAACAATAGAGGTTAATTGTAGTAATACTACATGCAACATTTTTTAATGCAAAATTGGAATAAAATAGTAATACTGTTTGGGAAAAAATATTCTATAAGCTCATTCTATTTGGGTGCCTGTGTACCCAATGATCTGTAATTATTCTCTTTCTTGCCTAATATTTACTTTTAATGGTTACTATTTTAAAATAGTTCTCTGCTGAGCCCCATAAAATTTCAGTTTTCATTTTTGGAATTTTTTACATTTTTAAACAATCACAATTATGCCTAGTTCTTCAAATAAAGATCAAGTGATATTTTTCTCTTACTTTTTACTCAACATACAAGTAAAGAACACATTTGTTTAATAAAAGTCAATTTGAAAATATATAATTTTTCTGTGTAACACTTAACATAATGTACTGTATATTTACATTTTTTAAAAATTAACATTTAAAAAAATTTTATAAAATAATGCATTCTAATGTCAGAGTAGACTCACAAGTAAAAAATGAAAGTAGTATGTCTTCCTTATCTTTCTTTTACATTTAAAATCCCAATTAAGTCGATGTATGTTTATTTTCGAAATGAAAGCAAGTTTCTTCATCTTCACTTTTAATTCAATTCAACATGAATTCCTGGTTAATTTCCCACTAATGATGGTTGTTCCCAGAGATTTAAAATCCTTCACTGACCACTGTGTGCTCAATGGTCAGTGAAGGACTAACCTTGGTTCTTATAGGAAGAGTTGGTTTTAGGACCTAAGCAGCCTATTAAGTAGGATGGCCTCTGGTTCCTTATGTGGTAGACTCTGTGTGGCTAAGAGAAAAAATAGTGATCTTTTACCTTTGCATGAATTTAAAATTTTACATACAAAGTTATGCAGTTATGGAGTGTTTTATAAATTATTTTCCTCATATATAATACCATTTAAAATGCTAAAAGTGTTCCTTTTGAAAGTCTGCTCAATTATGATACAAAAATTGTAGATAGCTTATGCTGAATTAACACTTGATTATTCCCTCCACAGATGTTTTTTGAAATTATTCATTTTGTCTGATAACACCATGTAAAATTTATTTTTAGGGGGATAGCTCCTATGTGAAAGATCGCTGGTGTGTTTTTGATGGATTTATGGTCTTTTGCCTTTGGGTTTCATTGGTGTTACAGGTAATTAAACACTTTTAAATTTCAAGGGGGTATTTTCCAAAATGGGCATTATTTTACATTGAAAATCTAAATAGATATATATTAAAGAGTATATATAAAATGTGATTGTGTAATTTCCTAAAACATTATTTTTTAAATGTTTATTGGTTTTAAAAACATTTAAATCATTGTCAGTCACATTTTTGAATTATTTCTCAATCAGAAATAAAAATTAGTACCATATGAGATTATTTCTTATTAAGCAGATGTTAGAAATATATTCATTGAAATAAAGGAAAGAACATGGAGTGAGGTTTCTGTATTTGTAGAATAAAAATTTGAATTTAAAAATTAAAATTCCAGTCTTTTAGGTGACTGAATTCTCACTAAAAATAGCTAAAATAATATAAATACATTGGGATAAATATTGGTTAGCATAAAATGCTGTATTGCTAATAGAACATGCCTTACTATGAGAAATGGGGAACATAGATTAAAAAGGCCTGAAGGACGGATTTTATTGAAAACCAGTAGAATTCATTCCCATGCATTCATTCAGGCTTGATTTTGCATTTAATTCAACTGAAGTTACTGTATTCTTCATTTAAAAAAAACCAGAGTAAAATAAATTCATAGTCCATCCTGCAAAGTCATCATGGTGCTTATTGATAAGCTGTCCTTATTTTTATAAAGCTCACCTCTCCAATAATTAATTTCATCCTGCATATTAAATGTGTTCTTTTACATTTAATAACTATTGTATGATTGACAAACATTTCCTAATTATCATCTTGCCTCTACTGGTAAATGGAATTCTTTTTCATCTTTTTCATAGTATTTTTAACCCTTTCGCGGTTACTTTGTGTTCTAGATACTCAAAAAGTTCCACCAAAGACCATTATTAGTGATTAAGGCTTAGCATACTTATTCTGTATTCTACGTTGGCACTTATTTTTGTAGTAAAAACTGTGCCTTGATGGATTATACAGGGAATGAACAAGATTAATGACACTTTCATTAGTTTATGTATTTGTTTCTCTTAAAAAAGCTATAGCTTCAAAATGTACTCCAAAGAAAGTTGATTTCGGTGGAAGATAATGCAGGGCCCAGGATGAACCTCTGATGCTGTCTGTATAGTCCTGACCACAAGCATTGCTAAGCGAAAGTCTGAATTGTTTGTTCACCTCTGAATTTGCAGGTATTTGAAATCGCTGATATAGTTGATCAGATGTCCCCTTGGGGCATGTTACGGATCCCACGGCCACTAATTATGATCCGGGCATTCCGGATTTATTTTCGATTTGAACTACCAAGGACCAGAATTACAAATATTTTAAAGTAAGCACTGCTTTTACGTAAGTTAAGGGGATAGGTTTATGATTTTGGGGGGTAAGTTTTACCTACTTTACCTATTTTTTCCCCCTAGGCGATCAGGAGAACAAATATGGAGTGTTTCCATTTTCCTCCTTTTCTTTCTACTTCTTTATGGAATTTTAGGAGTTCAGATGTTTGGGACATTTACCTATCACTGTGTAGTAAATGACACGAAACCAGGGTAAGTTTATCTACTAACTGCATTTTAAAAAAAATAGATCTTTATTGGAGTATAATTGCTTCACAATACTGTGTTAGTTTCTGTTGTACACCAAAGTGAATCAGCCATATGCGTACATATGTCCCCATATCCCCTCCCTCTTGAGCCTCCCTCCCATCCTCCCTATCCCACCCCTCTAGGTCATCACAAAGCACTGAGCTGATCTCTCTGTGCTGTGCTGCTGCTTCCCACTTTTATCTAGGTGATTCATAAGGACTTTCCTGCAGTTCTCATGAGAAAAACCTCTGTGTCTCAATTTTTAAAAAAGTATTCATGTGCCCTCTATGTTCTGTATTCTCTGCTTCTTCAAAATTGTTTTGTGCAAATGTTTAAGACAAATACTCAAGACAAGCCAGACTGAAAAATGTAACCCTGTGGGAAAGTAGATTCAGCGAATTCAAAGTGTACATTTAGAAAGTTTCCTCAGCGTGGGAACATAATACCGTCAGAATATTTTCATATCTTATTTAGATAAGATGGGAATGGAAAATGGTATAACTACTTTGAAAAACAGTCGGGCAGTTTCTTAAAAATTAAACAGACATTTACCATATATCCCATTCATTTATTCCTGGGACTTTACCAAGAGAAATGAAAACTTATGTCCATACAAAGACTTATACCTAGACTTATGTACGCTTATACATACAAAGGCTTTATTTGTAATAGCCCACTTTGGTAACACCCCAAATTTCCATCAACAGGTAACTGGATTAACAAATTGTGGTATATCCATGTAATGACTACTATTTAGCAATAAAAAAGTGTGAGATATTGATATACATAACAACTTGAGTCTCAAGATAATTGCGTTGAGTAAATGAAGCTAGATGAAAAAGTGTACATATTCTGTGATTCCATGTATATAAAATTCTAGAAAATGCAAGCTTGTCTATGATGATATAAAGGAAATCACTGGTTGCCTGGGAATAAGGGTTAGGGTAGGAGAAAGAGATGACCAAGGGGCACTAGGAAACCTTTGGGATTAGTCAGTATGTTCATTTTCTTGAGTGTGGTTCTGTGCATATGTCAGAATTTATCAAGCTGTTCTTTTTAATATGTGCAATATATTGTATGTCACGTATATCTTACTACAACTGATTTTCATCATATGGCAAGGCAGTTTTCCCCGCACTATTTATTGTGTGTCATTACTCACAGAATTTAACGCTACGTTTCTCATTTACTAATTCCCTGTCTATATTTGGGTCTGTACCTATAATCTCTATTGTGCCTGATTGACCTGTTTGACGATCCCTTCACCAATATCACACTCTGGAGCTCGTTTTAATCATAATATGTCTGTATGCATGGGGGTCCCATTTTCCGCTCCCAGACTCACATGGGCTTAGGACCCTGTCTTCTGCTTCTTGTAGGCATTGAAACCCAAGCTCTTGGCTACTGGGTACTTAGTCCCCATTGAGACCACCATTTAGTCAACTCATGTATTTCCCTTCCTCTAGTTTTTAGTTTCCTCTTACATGTTGCCGTTTTGGAATGTATTTTTCTTTCTTATAAGCCCAGATATGCATTTTTAAATGTTAGTGTTTATCCAACAGATCTAGCTGTTTGTAGTGGAAGGAGCTAAATTTAATGTAGCCCATCTTGCTAGAATTAGCACTCTGGCACTCACAGCTATTTTTTCCCCTATTTTCCTCATTACACTGTGAGGTCCATAAGGACACATTTGGGAAAGGGTCGATAAGATTCATTTCCCTTTGGTCAGTACCTAGTATCCTAGCACAGAGTAAGTACTTAGTAACTATTTATTGAAGGCATGGTTAATAGTGTGTTATATTTAGACAGATAATAACTCTATGACAAATTGATAAGGAGGAGGAAATAAAAAAAGAACAGAGGAAGAAAAGCAAGTTGCTAAAAGTGACAAAGGAGAAATTGTTAAAAAATAGAAAAGCAACGTTAAAAGCAGAGGAAAGCAGTGAATTAGTACAAACACAGGATAGGAAAGTTGAAGGAAGTGGTGAGTAAGGGAGTTGACTTGTGTGGGTGAGGGAAGAAATGCATGGGAGGAAACCTGTAGGTAGTTTTTTTTTGAAATGTATGTGGGCTGTAGAATATGTCTAGATTGTTCCATGAATGAATATGAGGGTGGAAAAATATCGTGTGGGCAGGAGACAATAGACGTAGAAGTGAAGAAAAGAGAAAGCTTCTGGGTAAGGAAGCAGCTATGTTCTAACCGCAGTGAGTTTAGGAGGCTGGTTTAAAGTTCCCATTTTGTTAAAAACCAAGTTGAAAGGCAAGAATTCTCAAACTTGTTAACCCAGCTAGGAGATCAGGCATCATGCTGCAGACTTAACTTTGACACAGAAAATATAATACAAATAGGGCAGACAGGTATGAGTATCATCTGAACTCATGGCCTTTGAATCATTCAGTAAGTCCTCTTAGCCAGCTCTGTGCTGTACTCTGTTCTCAAAAATGAGTGTCTGAAAAAAATGTTAAAAGACCTCTCATATTCTATTAGCTCCAGCTCATTACGTTATCCTAAAAAAAAAGGAGTGCACTGGGAAGAATTTCATACGTGTTGGGAGACTTTTCAGTTACTCGAGACAGCAGTTACAGGGAGATGTCTGCATTTTCTCTTTCTTATATTTGTAAAATCTGCCCAGTGGCTATGTACACACACATGGATTTTGCCTTCTCTTTATGTGATTCTTAATTTACTGTTTAAGAAGAAAATACATAATTGGCCACATGGTTTTATGAGCAGTGTTACTGATGAAAACAATTTTCATAAGTTTGATGACTTATTTCAAGGACCAATCATTTCCACCATTTTTCTTTTATATTTTCAGTTCAGTGTTAACTGAGTTTTAAAGTCTCGCTCATTAGCAGAAAAACTGTCAATACAGTTTTACCGTTAGTTCCAGCCCAGACATTAATTTGCTTTCTTTTTAGAGACTCAGTGTCCAAAGTCAGAATGAAACACATAAAAATCCCAATTTAAAAGAATTTCCAACTTTTTTCTTTCCTTTTGTTGCTTCTTAACTAGGAATTTCTCATAAACATCTCTGAGTCAGATATTAAGCTTTGGTATGATGGTTGTGTTTCCAGAGATCAGTGTTGCCGGTTGCCGTCATGACCTCATTTCTCTTAATCATCGTCCTTTAACAATTGTTCCAACCTCTGCTTAATTTGCACGCACTGTAGCCTAATAACGGGAGAGCTTTCAGGCAGAGATGCACCTGTTCAGAAACCTGTATGTCCTAGGTTTCACGGCTGACCTCCAGAACTGATTATGTTTAATCTGTGACGCAAACAGGATAAATAAGGAAGGGATTCAATACATGGATTTTGCTTTTGAATGGAGGTGATTTCTTACAAAGCGGATAGAAGGGCATCTCAGCTGTGTCCTCTGTAGCATTACTAGTAAAGCTTTAGCTTCTTCTCTGGTAATTAATCGTGACTTAAGACAATTATGGAACAAGTAATGGGATTTGACTAAGCAAGGCAGTTCATATCCTAAAGAGAGCTGAGAAACGCAGTGGCCTGTGGCAGAAACAGGTGTTGCAAAATGCCAAACGTGATGGCAGAAATCTCCCTGAAGCTAAAAGAGGAACATGTGAAAAGGAGCTGGTAGGTGAAATAGAAAAGATGAAGATTTACCTGACACCTTATTATCATTCCTGAGAAAGGAGAGAAATTTATTCATAGCTTAGTATCAAATAATGACATCTCATCCCCAAGATTGAGATAATTAGAAAAGCTTTAAGGTAACGAAATGTAAATGTTAAGTTCATAAAAGTTTACTATGTGGAGAGAAGATTCAACCACGAGTTCGGGTGAATATTTGTAATGACTGGACCATCAGCTTTAAGACCCAGAGGTAGGGGATCACATGTCACAGGCACCCAGGGCAATCCTGGTGTATCCCTGTTGCTGCAGGGTAATTACTAATAACTTCCTTTGTGATCTCAGGAGAATCTCAGTATGGACAATACATTTTATGGTTACCCCACCCAACGGCAGTTTTTAGGACTTCGTGGTATTTTATAAAATATCACTAAGACTTAGACCAGAGACAATATAAAGCTGGATTTGGGGCAGTTTTCTATTGCTGGTCCAAATAAAAATTTTTTAAGTTTTCCCTTTAGGGTACTTATAAAATAAATGAGTGATTGTCTTATAAATTCTGTTCACAACATAATGAGGTTTTTTTAAAACTGGAAAGGTCAGAAGAATTAAAAATAGAAACATGGGACTTAGAATATTAATTTTTAATTTCCATGGACTTATCAAGAGAGGATTTTGTAGAATATGTGAAATGATAAGTGCCTCAAATTCATGCAAAGGTCTGTGAAGTCTTCTTGATTTATATTTAAACTTCTTTTGAAAAGATGAAAAAAGACTACTCTATTTAACTTACAGGGTTCAGGCTGAGATATCTGCCACGCGGGAGATATAAGAACAAGTTTGGATATTGGAAACATTTTCTTTAATATTTAAGAAATGAAAGTACTCTGATGATATATGTAGATTTCTAAATAAATTAATAGCAATGATTGTGGAGCACCTATTATGTCTCAGATATTTTGCTTGTAACTACCTTTTAGAACAATCTGAAGGGATTATTTCCCCCATTTTGCAGATGAAGACACAGCCTCAAAGGGGTTAAATAATGTGTCCACATGGTAAACGAGAGAGCTGGGATTTGAACTCCCAGCCCATGCTTGTGCCGCCATTTAACCAGCCTCTGCGATATTATAATCCCACATTCATAAACCTATTTCACATACAGATCCACTCCATATACATAAACTCTTCATAATATATGTCGTAGAGAAAATTAAAACAATATTATACCTGGTTTCTATCTCTATGTTGATGTTATATTCCAGGGGGTTCAGTCTCATCTGAATCTGTAAAATAGTGATATGCAATATATTTGTATTACTCCATATATCTCTTTTAAATTTGTTGTGCACATGCATCTCAAAGATGCAGACCACTTGAGCCACCAGTTAGATTAACCTTTCATATGATGATAATGTTTTAAAATTAAATATAAGAAAATATTTGAGGGAGTTCCTTGGTGGCCTACTGGTTAGGATTCTGGGCTTTCACTGCCATGGCCCAGGTTCAGTCCCTGGTCAGGGAACTGAGATCCCACAAGCCGTGTGGCTTGGCCAAAAAAGAAAAAAGAAAATATTTGAGAATAGACTAAACTCCCATATGAAAAATGAATACCTGTGTGATTTTCACTAAAAGAGCAAAAGCATTCGTGAGAATCTTCAGGATAAAAAAGGAAATCCTACAGTTTGAAAAGGGTCTAAAAGAAATTGAGTAATTTATTTTGATCAATTACACTATAGCACTTCTTTTGATCTTATGTTTACTTCCCCAAAAGAGGATAATGTAATAATATAGATTTTATTATTAATATGATTAATAATATATTTATTATATATTATAATCATATGCAATACTAATTTATAATTATTATATTGTAATTAATATGTTAATAATTATATTAACTAGTTAATATAATTATTAATATATAAGACTCCTATTTATTGTTAGTGGAAATAACCTTCATTGAACAACTGATATCTGTTATTTTCTCATTTAATACTCGTAACAATCTGGTAAGTTGTGTTCTACTTTTACACCGTCTATTACAGAGAAGGAAATTGAAGCTCAATTTCTTTAAAGAAGATGTCTAAGATGAAACAGCTTGGAAGTGCCAGAAGCAAGGTTTAAAACCAGATCTCCTTGACACTGATTTCTGTGCTTTTAAATATTTACTGTAATTTGGTCAATATGTGAGGTGATCTTCAGCATGTGTGTCTCCAGAGTATTTGAGTAAAACCTTTAATTCTTCTTCGGTTACGAGAAGCGTATGCTTAGGAGACAAGTTCTGAACGGGCCGTATGAGTAAGTGGTTAAGGCTGCCTGTTTGAGGGGTGAGTTCTCAGATGATGCACTGCCGCTTCGGAACATACCGCGTGAATGTGAAATGAAGAGCCTGCCGATCCAGGCCCTGGCAAAGAGTGTCGACTGTAGTTGCCTTCGTAGACATCATATGTAGTATCATTGTGATGTCTCAAGTTCAGCCAGACCAGCCTGCTTTTCCCCGGGATAGAAGCCGCACCAGCATGCCATGACTATAGCGGAACAAGCAGTCCATTTCGGGAATTCATTTCTAGGGTTAGATCTCTTAAGCAGAGAAAATCACCTGGGGAACTTTGTGAAAATAGGGACTACAGGCTGCATCCACGGATTTGTATTTATAGGCAGGGCTGAAATTCCTAGACTGGCCGGATTAGAAATCAGGGACTTAAAACCCTAGTTTTACATTATTCCTGAAGATACGTTATAGACTAGAACACAATTTGCATGGCTTTTTAAAAGATAAATCACGTGTCTTCAAAGAAATGCTAAGCTTTTAGCTGCTAGAGCTCCACCGGGGGGTGATTTGAGTTTCCTCTTCCCTTCAGGCTGTTTCCCCAGAAATGTCTAAGAAGCAACAGACGTAATTAGAGCCTCCTGTCATTCTCACAAAGAAGCAGGTTGTCCATGTGTTCTGGGAATTCTAGGGCAGTCCTCTCAATTTTATTCATTCAGTGACTCACATGTTTTTAGGTCTAGCGATTGCATTGTCAAGTGCACCTTGTGGTCAAACGCATCTGGGGACAGGGGCTTTGGCATTTCCTAAATCCTTGCCTGGCCTTCACGTTTCAGGTAGCTACATGTTCTTACCTTTGTGGAGCCCTTAGCATCCTTTGACCGTCCCAAAAGGGTGGAAGCCTACAGAGTGAAAAAAAAGGCTGTTCTCCAACCATGTAACTCGGCCAAGCCACAGCCAGTAAATGTAAATACAGTTTGAGCTCCTAAAATGAATGAAGTACTTTATATTCCTAACTGCTAACTCCTAACGTGATCTCATAGACTGGGTATTATGGTCCTCGTGAGAGAGAATAGGAAATAGCTCCTTGCCACATACTCACTAAGTGGCAAAATCACCAGCTGAAGTCCTGTAATCTTGGCCTCAAATTGTGGGGACCACTAGCCATCATGTCACCTGACTGCTTACAGATATCTTCTCACTCTTATCTCCTAGTTCCTTAGGCAAAGGGCGGAGAGTTACTGCTTGAGTAGCTCTTGGCCCAGGTTCAAGGGTAGTAGACTTTGTCTTATAACCTCAAAACAGTTTTCACATTTCCAGTTTGGAGCTGATCACTGAATTTGCTGTGTCCTGATACTTTGTCTTTCTAATACTCTTTTTGAAGACATTCATGTACCTCTCACTGCCTGACCCTGGTTCAGATGCTGGTCTCCTGGCCCTTGTCACATCTTTTTGTCCCTTATCCATATTGGCACAGTAGTGAGAGATACAGATAAGGAAGTAAACTTGGGGAAAATATATAATTTAAAAACTATTCAGAGATAACAAGGTAAGATGACTATTTTTTAAAAATTTAAGTAAAATAACACATTGTCATTTAAATTTCATGTGTTTGAAAAACTATTTAATTTTACCATTTTGGTGCACGATGGATTCAGTGCTTTATGGCTTTGCTTACCTAGCCATTCAGGAAAGGATGAAATAATGGAAAAATCATACTAAAATACTCTCAGTTTAACAGTAAGGAGAAACTTATTTCCTAATTTCTTAGAAAAAGTGCCAGATTCACTTGTTTATAAGAAGAGGTGTGATGTCAATATTATTTCCTGCCAAAGACTAGTCATCTTGTTTTTCAGTCCCTCTAAAGGTCCAGACAGAGCAATTAAAAGTTTTCAAAAATCAGTAACTAGTTTCATCTCTGCAAATTCCAGGGTGGGATTCGTTTTCCAAAGCATCCAGCAATAGAATTAGCCAGGCCAGTTTATAGGAGTTTTTAATTAATCCTGAGAGAGGAGGCCAAATAGAGGTGAAAACAAAGCCCAGTGATTCTGTGGAACAAATCTGAAAGGCAGGTAACAGCCAGAGCACGTTTGCTGTCAGCACGTGCAGTGAGAGAGGCAACCTCTAAATGCAGGGCTGAGCTTTTAGCAAGAGAATGAACCTTGTTTTCGTGTCTGCCACTAGGAGTGAGGCAAGCAACGACCTAAGCCATATTCACTATTCTCCCAGCGTAAAGATGGTGTGTGTATTGACTCCATGGGTTTAACTGGAAGTGTGTTCTTCTATTTATGACTTCTTCCTAGAACATACACTAGAAATGGAAAAGAAACCTTCTTGATGCAATAAGTTACAAAACGCTCTTCAGGTGTGTAGTGTTGTCTGTGGCATGCGGGTTTGTTGTGCTGTGTACTTCCTTCTTTGCATCATTGACAGTTTCCTTACAGAACGCAGACTTCAGAAATATGTTGTAGCTTGGCCTCTGGGGATGTCTCTTACAACAAATGGATAAGATTTGGCTATCGAGAAGTCATCATCTTGTTTAACTTCATTTCTTCCAGGGGAAAAAAGTAAGAAAAATATCAACAAAATTGCTATCTATAAGTTCACATTAGAAGTATATTTTGTGAAAATTTTGCAACTAACTTAAGGTATAACCTCTTTTGTTAGTGTTTTTTTCTTTTTTCTTTTCTTTTTTTTTTTTTTACTTTTTGGGCTTTTCTCTCAAATGAGGGACACCAGTACTCACCACCCACCATCCACAGTCATATGTGATGTTTCCACTTTGTGCTCCTGTAACACCATGAGCGTATAGATAGCTCTTACCTATTCATCCTGTTCTACTCCAGCCATTACTTTTCTGTTCTCTCTCTCACACCGAGCAGTAAAGTCCCCGAGTTGGAAGTACCTTCTCAGTCGTCTCCATTCCTAGCAGGTTATGGGGCATAGAAGAGACCTGCCCAAAATAATTATTTTGAATGAATAAAAAGACAAATGAAATCAAGTGGCCCCACTAAGAATGTGAGAAAGACGATTTCTGAAAAGGGGCTAAATAATAATAAGCACAGTTATGTTTGTAGGTGGCAGTCATGACAGAAGGCCAGCACCTAATGTGGTGCCACCAGCAGTGACAGGAGTTTGCTATCAGTAGAAAACGACAGTGTGAGTAGTGAACGCGAAGCCTTGAGCTACTGCAGTGGCGTCGTAGAGCCTTGCGGAGGGGTGAGAACAGAGCACAGTGGGGCACGTGATTTCTCTCTAATCACTGACCTTTTCCTTCATCTGCACGTGGGATGCGGTCCTTCTGGGAACTGTTTTTTAAATAGCTGAAAAGTTTCACGTGTTACAGATGAGGAAACTGAGGCTCAGACGGTTGAAGTGAATGGTCCGAGGTCATTAAGCTGGTGCCTCACTGGACTGAGATCGTAATGCTGTGCACCAGGATACAGCTGAGTGCTCTGGACCATCAGGAGTGATGGTTGATTAACTTAAAACCATAAAACTGTAGAAGTGTTGCCTGTGGCCGTAAACGGTCTTTGCGACAAGTTCAGAGCACGTTTTCTTAGATCTCAAACTCCCGCTTACTGTTATTTGCAAACAGGATTTTTTGTTAAGAATTAAAAAAAAAAAAACATATGCCAGGCAGAAAATGAAAGCCTTTTGAAAAACAACCACTCTGAGGGATTCCAGTACTCTTTTTGACATATGGAACAACTATAGCCAGAAATTTAAAATATTGAACATCCGGGCTTCCATGGTGACACAGTGCTTAAGCATCCGCCTGCCAACGTAGGAGACACAGGTTCGAGCCCTGGTCCGGGAAGATCCCACATGCCGCGGAGCAACTAAGCCCATGCGCCACAACTACTGAGCCTGCGCTCTGGAGCCCGTGAGCCACAACTACTGAGCCCACGTGCCGCAACTACTGAGCCCACGTGCCACAACTAGTGGCACGCCTAGAGCCTGTGCTCCGCAACAAGAGAAGGCACCGCAACGAGAAGCCCGTGCACTGCAACGAAGAGTAGCCCCCGCTCGCCGCAACTAGAGAAAGCCCAGGCACAGCAGCAAAGACCCAACACAGCCAAAAATAAATAAATAAATTTATTTAAAAAAAAAATTGAACATCCATGCCAATTTTTAGATACCACACTAAAAATTTGCATAAAAACAACAGGAGCCAATTATTGAAGAGTCTCCTCTGTAGTTACTTTATAGATAAACATAAATAAACAAATAAATTTGTCATAGATTTAAATAATGTTGGAAAGAATGACACATTTGTTAATGTATTCAAAGATAATTATTAAGCTTCTACTATGTATTAGTCAGGGTTCTTCAGAGAAATAGAGCCAGTAGGGTGTATACATATATAGAGAAAAAGAGATTTATTTAAGCAATTGGCTGATGTGATTGTGGGGACCAGCAAGACAAAAATCTTCAGAGCAGGCCAGCAAGCTGGAAATTCCAGCAGGAGTTGATATTGAAGTCCTGAGTCCAAAGGCAGCCTGGAGACAAAATTCTTTCCTCTTTGGAGACTTCTCTCTTAAGGCCTTCCGCTAATAGGATGAGGCCCACCCACATTATAGAGGGTCTTCAGCTTTACTTAAAGTCTACAGATTTAAATGTTAATCACATCTAAAAAACACTTTCATGGCAACATCTAGACTGATGTGGACCAAAGATCTGGGCAACACAGTCTATCCAAGGTCATAAATAAATTTAGCCATCACAGACTATGTGTCAGGAGCTATATGAAATTGAAAGTTACACTGGGCAACAGTCGAGTTGGGAAGAAGCCAATGAAGAGTTGACCACACAAACATGAGTGACACGGGTCCCAAGTGCCAGAAATGAAAAGTGTGGGTGCTTGGAGAACTTCTAATAGGGAAACCTAACCCAGTCTGAGTGACTTAGGGTGGCTACCCTGAGAAGGTGACATTCAGGCTGGACCCTGAAGGCTAAAAAATGGGGCTAACCAAGCAAAGATGGGAGGAGAGGTTTCCAAGCAGAGGAAAAGGTTCTGCAGTAGATGGAGCTCACGGAGAGCTGGGGGAAGACAAACGTGGTTGGATGCTAGGACACTTGGAGGGGCAGGAGCCAGGTCCTTCACGGTCTTGTAGATCATATTAAAGATTTGTCACTGACCGACACAACGTAGGACAGTGATGATGAAAAGCTTCTCTACATGCTCTGTGGCGAAATGGATAGGAAGGGCTGAGAGGCTGCAGAATGACCAGTTAGGAGGCTGGATTCTGGTGCAGGTAGAGGTGGACATGGAGAGTTGAATGAACCCAAAAGATTTTGGAGGATATTTAGAGAACATGATGATTAGTTACAAGGGTGGCAGGAGAATAAGGTATCAAGGTGATTCCAAGATATCCGGCTCGCTCAACACTTTGGCTGATGGCGCTCTGGTGCTGCTTGTGACGAGAGGAGACGTTGGCAAATGGTCTGAGTTTAGTATGGGGTCCATAGAGTTGGAGGTGCTCGTGGTGTAGCAAAGTGGAGAGATCTAACAGGGAGTTGGACATGTAGCTCTGGGACTCTAAAATGGCATCTAAGATGGTAGAGAATTGAAACTATGGAAGTGGACTTGATTGCATAGGGAGAGAGCATCATGAAAGCCAAGGACCAAGCTCAGAGCAACTCAGTACTGAAGGTGAATTACAGGAGGAGGAGATGGAAAAGGAGAATGACCTGAGACATATGGACAGAACTAGCATCTTCAAAGCCAGCAGCGTTGCATCTCTCTGAGACTTCCTTTCCACAGGCACAGCTCTCTAACCACAACCAGAAAAGGCTTTCCACGTTGAAGAACTTGTGTGATTAGGTGGGGCCCACCTAGGTAATCCAGGATGATCTCCCCAACTCAAGAGTTTTAGCCTTGTTCACATCTGTAACCTTAATTCCTTTTTGCCAGGTAAGATAATATATTCACAGGTTCTGGAGGTGAGAATGTGGACGTCTTTAGGGGGCTGTGAGTAAGAAAGTATTGATTCCCACTTAAGCATGAATGGATATTTATTATGACTGGGAGAATCATTATCTCTATTTAGTATATGGCTGGTTGGAGCGAGAATTTCACCCCCCTGAAAGTGGCAGGGGTGGGGTGGTGGGATGAATTGGGAGATTGGGATTGACATATATACACTAATATGTATAAAATAGATAACTAATAAGAACCTGCTGTACAAATAAATAAATAAATAAAATTCAAAAATTCAAAAAAAAAAAGAAAAAAGAATTTCACCCCCCTAATTCCAGAGAGCCTCTTGTTCTCTCCTGACTATCTGAGGGAAAATGAACAAGGAAGTAATTAACATTAACAAATAAAAATAAAATCTAGAAGATTCTTGGTTACTGAGAAAATGAAACTAAGATAAATAACCAGTAGATATTCTGAAACTCATGACGTTCATCTCAATTTTTAGAAAGGATATTTATCCTGTGGTTTTAGATACGTAAGTTCCAGAGCAATTAATCATCTAATAAATATGTCTCTAATAAGCATCCTCTAAGAGCTTGATGTTGGCAAAAATAACATGTTTCAAATCTGCTGCCTCTGAAGCCAGAAGATTTCAAAATACTATCTGTTCTGGTGAGGGTTGTGCTTCAAATGGGAATCAGTACTAATATGAAAGAAAAAACAAGTGGAATCAAAGAGGAAAAAGTACCCTAATATTTATAAGTTAATGAAAATGATCAAAATAGCTAACAATTATTGAGTGATTAACTTATTTCCAGTGCTATTCTGAGAGTGGTACATTACCACATTTAATCATTAAGACCCCCCCCCCACCACAAGGTAGGTATAATTGCCGTCCCCATTTTTGAAATGTGGAAACTGAGGCTGTCCATGCCAGGGCTAGGGGTTCAATCTAGGGAATGTAGAAACTTCAAACTATAAATTACAATAGGTCACACCTAGCACGTATTGCCTACCAAGTGCCTGTTTTAAGTATTTTAAAGACGTAACATTTTCCCCGCAGCTCCTTGAAGGAAGTATTTTCCCACCATCGTAGAGATGAGGAAACTGAGGCACAAATTGGCGAAGTCACACGTGTAGTAAAGGCTGAGCCGGAATTCACACCCAACAGGCTGGCACCAGAGTCCAGTTGTCCAAATAACTGAAAGATGGTGTGTTTTGAAACTTTTTTGTGTAGACAGAGTGTTCTTGTCAGATATTTGCTGCTATTGTCTTTTTAAAGTATTGGAAGTGAAAAAAAAATTACTGATTTTGATGGGCTAGTACACTTTCCCCTTCCAGCACTTCACCTTACCTTCCTCACTTATGAATTAAGAACTAGGTCATCTATAAAGTTTCTTTCAGCTGCCCAATTCTGTGAACAAAATGCTTTCAGGATCACGTACCAAAATTCCTTCTATTCTTTTTTTTTTTTTTTTTAATTTTTTATAGCTACTTTATTTATTTATTTATTTATTTATTTATGGCTGTGTTGGGTCTTCGGTTCGTGCGAGGGCTTTCTCTGGTTACAGCAAGTGGGGGCCACTCTTCATCGCGGTGCGGGGACCGCTCTTCATCGCGGTGCGCGGGCCTTTCACTATCGCGGCCCCTCCCGTTGCGGGGCACAGGCCCTTCTATTCTTTTGACAATCCTTTATTGTTGTGTTTTCACATGCCAGGATTTATGTTACATTTTATTATTGTAGTGACTAATAATCATTTATAGTAAGCATTTATTGAGTACTTGAAACACGCTAGGTGCTGTGATGAATGCATTACTTGGTTTATTTTACTTAAAGCTCACACACGCTTCTCTCCCTGTTTCACAGATGAGGAAACCGAGCTTAGAAACATTTAAAGTGATTCAAGTCACACAGCCAGTCAATGGCAGAGCTTGGAACCAACCCAGAAAGCCTTCCTCTGAAACTCTGAAGCCCAGTTCCCTTACCACTTTGCTCTGATGTGTGGGTACAAACTCAGAAACATAGAGTCAGGCTAGACTTAAGCGAAGATGCATCATTTGGCCTACATATAAGAATGTAAAAGGAGGGGAAATAAGTGACGTGTGTGCCTAAAATCATATCTTTCTGACACAACCAAGTGGTGATTTCCACAAGCAGAGCCTTTCCTTTTGCATGTGGGGTCCAAAGGACCAGCTGAAAATGTGGCAATTATTTAAACATTCCCTGAGATGTATCGACAAATTAGCTCGCTTGCTGCTAACAAAGAGCAGAATCCTGAAGGAATAAACATAGAGGTTTGTTTTGACTGAGATGGAACTGGGCAGTGTATCACCAGGGATTGTGTGCATGTGTGTGCGTAAGACTGTGTAAAATTGTGTATGTCTTTGTAGGAGATTGTGTGTGCACATGTGCATGGTGGCCTCAAGCAGCTAAGGGATCGTGGAGAGTTAGGCATCATACTCTAGAGAAAGCACGTTATATAAGGGGAAGGAAGTGGCCGATTGAATATAAGAAGATATTAAAAAAAGAAATGTGACCCAACACGTCTGCCTCAATTTGGCCATAAGCAGAGGAGACTGAGACAGTCCTAAGGTTGGTCCCCATTTAGGAAATGCCTAGAAACATTGATGTAGTGGGAAATGACTATAATAAAGTCATGGGTTTGTAAGGTTTGTGAAATCATCTAGCTTAAACTTTGGCCCCTACACAAACCATGTCAGTCGTCTCAGATAGCAGCTATTTGGGGCCCATTTTAAGGTCCCAGAATGAGATTCCACAATCACCTTTCCAGTGGTTACCTGTACTCACTACCAAGAAAGCCATTACATGTCTAAATCCTTCCACATCAACTTAATGTCCAGTGTGTCCTCCAGAAAGATGAAAAGTAATTATATCACCAACTACCTAAAAAATAGATAAATAAATAAAAACCTGTAATACTCCTGGAGCTATCACTAAATCAGCCCATAATCTCTCTCTTTCCAATGTGATATCTTTAATTCCTTCAGTCTCACTTTATTTATCTGGTTTTCTTTCTAAACTGAACATCTGACAACGCAGAAGAAGGCCAAGTATCATTTATGAGACTTGCAGTACTTTTGTACCATATGGAAAATGCCTATCATCATGTACTGTTGCTTAGAAGTGGAGAAGTAACATTTGTGCCCATAGTAGGAGAAGGATTTGTGAATAACAAGGAATCCCCAGACAAGTTAACATTCCTTGCAAATCTGCAGAAAAATTCCTTCCTTCGCTTTTTCTGAGTCTTGGTCTTCAATGACAAAAACCGTCATGGCGATAGATAATGTTCTTATAAAGAGCTTCTGTGTGGATGAATCAGGTATCGTTTGAGAATGTTCATGGCGTTAATGTTATGAATACCATTCATGAATCAGGAATCTTAAATCTGTGTCTATATACAGCAGTTATTCATGAAGAATGATTACATTATGCATTTTAATCAACACTTACACTTGTTGAAATTGTCTAATCCTTTTCTGTGTTGTTTGCAGAAATGTAACCTGGAATAGTCTAGCTATCCCAGATACCCACTGCTCACCAGAGCTGGAAGAAGGCTACCAGTGCCCCCCAGGATTTAAATGCATGGACCTCGAAGATCTGGGACTTAGCAGGCAAGAGCTGGGCTACAGTGGCTTTAATGAGATAGGTCTGTCTTACTGATAAAACACCTTTTCAGTTTCTATTTTGCAATGTTTATGAAATGGAGAAAAATAGTTGTATAATTGATATTTTATGTTCAGACTGGCTGTAGTTTTTAAGAAACACAACTGTAAATTTTAATATTAGTCTCCCTTATAGTCTATAACATACAGTCTGTGTCTGTGTATATTCAGCAATGTCTGTATAGACTTAAATATCTCTCAGTTCTTAATTATAGCATTTAAAACTATTTGTTGAGTAAGGTTCAGGGTTGTGGACTCAAAGAACCCCTTGAGTCAACAAGACTTGGTTTCCTTCCACATTTAACTAGTAGGCAAGGTAAGTCTTAAGTAACTGGAATACTAGACATTGCGGAGTGCGTGAGAGCCGAAAAGTAATTCTGGAACAGGATACAGCTAATGAGATACTTAATGAATGTGCACCAACTATATAACAGACGTATGGGAAATGCTTGTGTGTGAATATGATGTGCTCAAGGTGTACGTTGATTCGTGGCTTGTCCTACTGAGTCCTGAAACGTGCCGTCACGCACAGTAAAGAAAGAACTTGGCATCTGCCATTTAGTTGGTATCATTGCATTTGTTACAGTTCCATGCAAGTTGCACATCTTTCACGATTGAAGCAAAAAACCATGGGATTCTAAACAATTATTTTATGCTCTGAGAATTTGTCTCCATCAGCTCAGGCAGCCATAACAGAATATCGTAGACTGGGTGGCATGAACGACAGAAATGTACTTCTCACCAGTCTGAAGGCTGGAAGTCTGAGATCAGGACGCATGATGGTTAGGTCTGGTTACCCCTCTCTCCTGGCTTGCGGATGGCTGTCTTCTCTCCCTGTGCTTATGGGATGGCTTGGGGGGAAGAGAGAGAGGGAGAGTGGGGAGAGAGGGAGAGAAAGCTCTCTGGTCTCTTCTTATAAGGACACTAATCCCATCATGAGAACCCCACGCCTCCCAACCTGGTCTAAACCAAATCAACTTTTAAAGGCCCCACCTCCTAATACCATCACACTGGGGGGTTAGAGCTTCAATATATGAATGGCAGGGGCTGAGGGAGTGGATGCAAATATTCAGTCCATAGCAGAATTGTTGGAGTCAGTTGAAAAAATTTAATTTTTCCTTAAAGTTTTAAGGCCCAGGTACATTTAAGAGAGTTCTAGACACTTTTACCCGGGTCCTAAGAGGAAAGTCTTTCAGTGCGTAACAGGATGGTGGTTGTGCTCTTTTGGAAGCCAAATCTACGTATTTTTAATCTGTCTTTTGGTGTGGTTTCACTTCTTAATGGGCCAGCTGTACAATGGGGATCTCATAGCCAGGGAAGAGAGCATCACCCCTGTCTACCCAGGAGGGAAACTGGTTCAAACCCAGCCCATCCACCTTCACACATCAGATAGAGTGGCTGATCAATCCTCTTCCCACCCTGGCCTTCCGTCGTAGCAACTCCTGCATAGTGTTATGCAGGATGGCATAATGAACTCTGGGATAAGTGTTTGAATTTCAGAAAGAACATGTGAAGATCTTGCACTGAGTGAGAAATGCGTTCTAGATACATGAACTAAACCACAAGGCTACAGCCTTTGGACTGAATATAATACTGAAATTGGGCTGAAAGAAACATAAATAGTTGGTATTTTTAAAGAGTGCATTTTGCAAATAAATCCCTAAATTTTATTCTTAAATTTTAGTATGCCCTCATAGTAAATTTCCAGCATTATATTGATAGTTAGATGGGCATTCTTCTTTTGGCCAATGATACAGTTTTCTGGTTCATAAAAATTTAGAAGCCAACAGATGTAAAGCATTTTAATTTGCTGTCTCTCTTATACTTACCTGGCTTTGAAACCAATCTTACATCCTTCCCCCTGTCTCAAAAGTGCAAAGACTTTTACAGATTATGCCAGTGACTTTCAGGCATGAGCAGGAAATCACAGGTGTGGTGTGGGAGATGAGATACTTTATAGATTTAGTAACCTGCTCGGAGCAAGCTCCAAGCTGGGGCAGGACTGGAATGCATGGTTGGTCAGAGTCTGTTGCTCTTTCTTGTAGGGGCTGAGTGTGCCCATGTCTTGTATGGAGAGTGGCCAGCATTCAGGAGTTAGGCTGTCCTTGCACTGGAAACCTCCAAGCCTTTAAAATCATGCTGCTAAATCAAATCGCCCCCTGACCATTTTAAATGCAGCAGTTGTGCCTAAACTCCCAATTGCTGCATTATATTAACGTGGATTTACCTTTTCTCACTGTGACTTACAGTAGCTTCAGCTAATGTAGGGGACAATATCTCTTTGAGCAAGAAAGTCTCCTTCTAAAGCATGTGGGCTTAAGAAGCCCAGTTGTAGGAAGGAATTGCCCTGGAGGGTGGTAGGCTCCCACAAAGGCAGTAATCTTACTGTAGCTCTACTGTTTATTTGCACATTGATCTCCAAAGGATTTAAGCTCCTGGAAAACAGGAAGCACATCTTTTTTATCTTCATGTCTCCGGGGGCCTAGAGCAATGCCTGCTTCTTAGGAAACCCTTTATAAATATTTACTAATGGACCAAAGTATGTGCCCTTTTGAATTCGTAGGTGACACGTCATATTTGTATTAGGATGTAGAGCCATAATAGAGAATTAAGTTGTTTTCTCGTTGTTCTTTTCCCTGATTTCGTCTGCTTTTGTTGGCAGTGTTCATTCTTCCTCATGACTTCCCTTTCTATACAAGCTTAATTTGGTCTGTTTGCTTCCTTTTCTCAAACGATGATTGAATTCAGCATCATTGTAGCACTAATGGTTAGATAATGAAAATGTTGCCTTTGAACTATAATCAAAAAATGTTAACATGGTCACTATAGATTGAAATTGGTAACTATTTCCTGATATTATGTATCTATGTAGATACACAAACTAGTGTTTTAGATTATTTTGGAAGTTCTTATGGAAACAAAAGATAATGTTTCACCAAAATGAGGAAATTAATTTTATTAGGCACATGTGATCATCTCTTTCTGCATGCAGCTAAATTTAAAACATAATTAGGTGCCTAATTGTGTATTTAAATTTGGCCAGTGTACTCTATATATAAGTAATCATGATTAATTTAAAAGGAGCATGTTTCCTTTTCTTACTGGTCCAAATTATCATGCAATACATTGAATTTCAAGCATTTATAAAATTTTATTTATAAGTAGCTTCATGTCTCATTAAAATTTAATATTGATGATGTTGAAAAACTCAATTTTTAAAACTGTATTAAGAGCCAGAGTCATTAGGTAGAAAAAATTACAAAGAGCCCCTATTTTACGATTGCGGAGTAAAGAGACCTTTTCATCTCTGAAATCATCCAAACATCAAGGAGACTGAGAAACAGAAATGCAGTTTCCATATGTAAGGACTCTGAAAAGCTTATAACTATAAACCACAATATCAGAGGGCCAGGTGTCTCACAGAAAACTTCCTGAAAAGACTCTGGCTACTGAGGATCTCGGAGCCAAAAGAAGACTGACGTTCTAAAACAACCAGTGTTCCTTGTCCGTTCAGTTTAAAAATTCAACAAAAAAAATTAAATTATAGAAAATAAAATAAAATGACCGGTGTTCCCAGAGAAGCAGAATAGTCCTCTCGGGGCTTCCCTGGTGGCGCAGTGGTTGAGAATCTGCCTGCCAATGCAGGGGACACGGGTTCGAGCCCTGGTCTGGGAAGATCCCACATGCCGCGGAGCAACTAGGCCCGTGAGCCACAACTACTGAGCCTGCGCGTCTGGAGCCTGTGCTCCGCAGCAAGAGAGGCCGCGATAGTGAGAGGCCCGTGCACCGCGATGAAGAGTGGCCCCCACTCGCCGCAACTAGAGAAAGCCCTCGCACAGAAACGAAGACGCAACACAGCCAAAAATAAATTAAAAAAAAAAAAAAAAGAATAGTTCTCTCTTCGAGTCAGGGCATCACTGTGTAGCTGACGGTAGGAGTTTTCTGGAATTCCATGTGGCATCACAGAGGAGAGGCCCTTATTCTGCAGGCAGCTGGGAGAGAGAGAGCTGTGAGCACCCCAAGGCGGCTGATCAGCGTAGACTCGGACGAGGGAAAGACTCCAGCTTTGCAAATCTGGCTCTACCTTACGATGACCTGAGAGCCTTTTAAAACTCACCGATTCTCAAGCATCATTCTCAGGCCAATTAAATCGAAACCTTACAGTGATTGAAGGCACAGACGGCTCTAAAAAGTTCTCCGGGTGATTCTTGCGTGCATGCAGAGTGTGAACCACTGAAGCCACACCGATACACACATACCCACCCAACTTGTGAAAATCTTCACTTCTACCCCACAGCATAACTTCACCCTTCCCTACATGAAACAGGACAAATATCTGGTGCTCTCAAAATCAACGTCAAAGGTGAAGGATAATAAAAAAGAATCAGGACCATTTCTATAAAAATGTGCCTTTCAGTATATTTAAAACTGAAAAAAAAACCTCAAGATATATATAACTCAAAAGAATTGCAGAAAAAGAAGACTTAAACATACACATTAAAAGGGTACAAATTGACTCAGTAAACTGACAGAGAACAGTCAACACTTAGGCCTATCTTAATAAAGATGCTAGAATTCAAAGCTAAAGAAAGCATCCATGGGGTATCCAGAAAAAAAAAAAAAAGATCAAGTCAGTTCTAAGGCGGACCATCAGAGGGGCCTGAAACTTCATGTCAATATTCAGCTCTCAGATATAATGTCACAATGCTTACAGGGTCCTTAGGGAAAGAATGTGTCAAACTCTTTTTGATTATTTTTGAAGAGGCAAGAATTTCGAGATTTCATTTTACATGAAGTCTTCTTGAAGCCGTTCAACCAATCAAGAATAACTGGTCATGGGCCTGGTCTCTAGTATGTATTCACTGTAAGAGCAAAGCTAATACAACTGTAGGATTTACAGACTATAGTGTAAATATTACAAACTGTGATTGTGTGGAACAGAGGACAAGATCAACAGGGGAGGTAGGGTGATGATGTGGATGTTTATACTTAGCAGTAAAAAACAAGTATCATTTTACACAATATATGAATCCAGCAATGGAGGCATAAGGATACTTGCCATGAAAATGCATTACAAAGTCAAAAACGACTTTAGAAAAAATTCAAACTTAAAATAATGGCCTTGGGGTTTGGATCATGTCTGTACTGGATACTAGCATGGTGACCTTGGGAAAGTAATGAACCTCTCTTGCCTCGATTTCCTCATCTGTGAAATGGGTGAGTGATAGACCTACCTTACAGGGTTGTCAGAAGCAACTGAGAAACTAGACATAGAATAGTGTCCGGCACAGCACAGACACACGATGAGCTAGAAATTAGAGATACGGTGGCAAAATAGGAATACATCACTGTTATTTGAGAATAAGTGACCACTTTAACAAAGGAGGGCAGGATATAGATGCTTCCAGATTAGCACCTCGATGTCTGATATTATTCCCTTTTCTTTGAACCAGTTTGTCCCTCAGGTTGTTCAGGATCTTACAGCAAAGGAGAAGAGTGAAGGGGACGGGAACAAGGTGTTCTTAACTTTGCATTATTCTCCCATTAACTAATATCTCAAATTTTACTTCATTCTTATCAATGTATAGAGGGCCAGTATTTGGTGTTGTGTAGTCTTTTTAAAAAATTTATTGAAGTGTAGTTGATTTACAATGTTGTGGTAATTTCTGCTGTACAGCAAAGTGATTCAGTTATACATATATATACATTCTTTTTCAGATTCTTTTCCATTATGGTTTATCACAGGATAGTGAATATAGTTCCCTGTGCTCTACAGTAGGCCCTTGTTGTTTATCCATTCTATACATAATAGTTTGCATCTGCTAATCCCAAACTCCCAGTCCATCCCTCCCACTTGGCAGCCACAAGTCTGTTCTCTCTGTCTGTGAATCTGTTTCTGCGTTGTGGATAAGTTCATTTGTGTCATATTTTAGATTCCACATATAAATGATATCATATGGTATTTGTCTTTCTGACTTAACTTCACTTAGTATGATAGTTTCTAGGTCCATCCATGTTTCTGCAAATGGCATTATTTCATTCTTTTTTATGGCTGAGTAATAGTCCATTGTATATATATGTATCACATCTTCTTTATCCATTCATCTGTTGATGGACATTTAGGTTGCTTCCATGTCCTGGCTATTGTAAATAGTGCTGCAATGAACATCGGGGTGCATGTATCTTTTTTAATTAGAGTTTTGTCCAGATATATGCCCTGGAGTGGGATTGCTGGATCATATGGCAACTCTGTTTTTAGTGTTTTGAGGAACCGTATGTGTTTTCCATAGTGGCTGCACCACTTTACATTCTGGTGGTGTTTAGTCTTTGTTAATCAATTATTCCTCTCTTGCCACTCTGGAAACTATCCTCACTCCGGTGTTTTGCCTGTCTCTTTAGAATCTTATCCCTATTTAGCCTGCGCCATTGAATTTTTACAGTTTCATTAAGGCTCGGATATGTAATTTTATTTATCCCTATGCATTTGAACTTGTGGGCCCCGGATTCCAGCCACACGTGTCTTTAGCAGCCTTTCAACAGATGCTCCTTCCACAGCCCTAAGCAGGGCACCTGGCAGGGCACTGAGCGGAAGCCACGGCCGCACTGCTTCCTGGGCCGCTTCCGGCACTCAGTGGCTTGTCTTCTGTCCTCCCCTAAATGCCCGTGTCAAATGGCGACTGAGATGCTGGTTGCTTCCCTGTCCCCCTCTTCCGTGTACAGACCTCTGCATCATCGCTTCAGGGGGACCCTTCTTCCTGTGGCTCCTCCTTCAGGACCTCAACTCTCACATCCTCTCTGAGACGTTAGCCTGTGCACCTGAGACACCCCGCGCCCCCATGGTCCAGGCCTACTGAGGAATAGACGTTATTGAAAGGACGTATTTGAGGATCACAGAATCTGCTTAGCAGACACTCAGATTCTGTGATTGAAGCGAGTGTGTGTGGATGTAGGTAGTAAGCACGCAGTGTAAAGGTCTGGGGACAGAGGACGCCCAAAAAACCCACGCTGTAGAGGTGAAACCAAACAAATCGTATCCACTTAGTCTATTTAGAAAACGTGTCTACTTCCGCTTTCTGAGTATTTACCCTCTTTTCAGCCTGTCTCTTCCTCTGTGTTACCACACGCTTGTCAACATGCAGGACGTACAACCTGAGACATTGCAATTTTCTGTGACAGCACTAAACGTGGAATTAGAGGAGCTTTGAGCTGGAAAAGTTGAGGCAGTCCCGGGGCTCACTGACACAGTTTTCCAGGTGCAGAAACTGAGCATCAGAGCCAGACTGGTCAGAATTCCAGAGAACTCCACCCCAGGCAGGGCTGAACTCCCTCCCCATGATTCGCAGACTCACCCTATGACTTACTGTCTCCCTCAGACCTCTTTACATTTCAGATCAGTGTTTAATTCAGAAGGAAACTCAAAAAATACCTTGCAAAGCTTAGCTGTATTCTTAATTCTGTAGTAGGAGGTTAGCGTCACTCACCTTTGGTAGAATGCTGGTGGAGAGGACAACCATGCACACAGATGTGATGTTCCAGTTAGAACAAAAAGCAACAGCAAAATCCATCCCACGTGGGAAGGAAATCACAGCCCAAGAAACTGGCAATTTTCTTGTCACGATACTTCAAAAGAGGGTAAGAAATTGGGTACAGAAGATGAATACAAAGCTTATTCAGGTGGTGGTTTTTAACTCTCCATTCATTGTACAGTCAGGTAAAAAACAAAACATGTTTCCTTTTGATAGAACAATCCAATGAATGTCATTTAATGATAAAATTCACCCCGGGAGGTCACTTAGGAAATAAATAGCTATCAGGCATTTTTTGGTTGTTCGCCTTCAGGATCATAAGAACAAAAGAGAAAAGCTCAATGTTTAAAAAGTCAGAATGAACTAAACCTGATTGAAACAATTTATATCAGATAAAGGAAGCCCATAAGTAAGATCAACCTATAAACAGGGCATTTGGAAGATAACTAATCAAAAAGACATTTAAATTATACATGCTTTTAATGCTACATGGACCGTCTATAGTGGACTATTTTCCTTATTCTAGCTACACAGTAATCAAAGATAAAGCCAGGAAATAACAAACACCATGTTCTTATGGTGACTAATTGTCCAGCAGACAGTCTTTATTATTATAATTACTGTCATTACTTATGACAACTACTGCTATCATTTATCGATTGTTTATTATGTATCTGGCATCAGGCAAAAGGTTTTCCATCCATTGTGTTTTTTAATTCTCAAAATAAATCCATAAGGTATCATTATTCCCAATTGGTAAGTGACGAGAAAGAGATGAGAAAGAACTGATTCGCCCACAGTCACACACAGGCCACAGTTGGGAGCCAAGGCCTACTGCCCCGTGTGCCAAGGTCAAAGCCTGTGTTTTCTGTCTGCAGACTCTGCCTTATCTGTGAGGTCAGCCAAGAGTGACCGCCGTTCCCTGTGGCTTGTCAGGATGGCTGGTCCATTGTAGAGTCTCATGATGGTGGAAGAGGAGACATGTTCTCCAATGTAATAATCCACCAGACGTCCTGCCTTCTCATCCTGAAGTCTTGAGGACACAGGGGTGAGTGTGAAGAAGGGTCATGTCCACTGCAAACCGAGGGCCACTCGGGGCTGGTCTCTGCCTTTGAATCTAGCCCTTTGCAAGGGAGTTGGTGTGTGATCTGTGTTCATTATGTGGATGAGTTTCAACGTAAAAAGAATATACCCGGAGATTATCATACTAAGTGAAGTAAGTCAGAAGAGAAAGACAAATATCATATGCGGAATCTAAAAAAAAAAAAAAAGGAACTTATTTACAAAACAGAAACGGACTCACAGATTTAGAGAATGAACTTATGGTTACCAGATGGGAAGAATGGGGAGGGGGGAGAGATGGATTGGGAGTTTGGGACTGACATTTACACACAGCTATATTTAAAATAGATAACCCACAAGGACCTACTGTATAGCACAGGGAACTCTGCTCAATTCTCTGTAATAACCTAAATGGGGAAAGAATTTGAAAAAGAACAGATAATCTATACACGTGTATGTATAACTGAATCACTTTGCTGTATACCTGAAACTAACACAACATTGTTAATCAACTATACTCCAATATAAGATAAAAAATTTAAAAACAAAACAAAAAACAAACAAAAAGAATATACCTGGGCAGCAATGCAGTTTTACAAGATACTTATCAAGCTATGGACATTTGGTCAAGGATTAGAGGCAATAGCAGCAAAAATGAGTAAATATGCTTTTGATACAAAGTGAGATTGTAGGCACATTGACTAGAGATGTGGGAGAAAACTTTGAAAGTAACAAAATATGTTATCTGGTACATTGCAGTCAGGTTCATACTTATTTGAACTAAATTCAAAATTCTACTGTGATACATCTATTTACTGTTTGTAATCTGCACCTACACGCGTCAATTTCTCCTGTGTATTTGAACTTAACTTTCTCTTTCCTTTTGAGATATGAGTATTTAAGTTTGCTTTTTTTTCTTGTGATGAGAGCTCTTAGGACTTACCCTCTTAACAACTTTCATATATAACATACAGTAGTGTTCATTATATTTATCCCTAGTACTTATTTACCTTATAAGTAGAAATTTATACCTTTTGACCGCCTTCATCCAATTCTCTCTCCCTCTACCCCTGCCTTGGGTAACCACAAATCTGGTCTCTTCTGCTATGAGTTTGTTTGTTTGTTTGTTTTTGAAGTATAATTGCCCTACAACACTACGTTAGTTCCTGTTATACAACATAGTGATGCAATATTTCTATATGTTTCAAAATAATCACCGCGATAAATCGAGTTACCATCTGTCACCATACAAAGATATTACATAGTTATTGACTATGTTCCCCACCCTGTACATTTCATACCCATGACTCACTATTTGGCAGCTGTTAAGTTTGCCTTCTAAATACTGCAAATTAACCAACAGTTTTATTTAAGTTGATTTTGAAAATGCATATTAGTTAATTTCTTTATTAGACATATTAGTAAAGAATATTTAACTTATTTGTCCTCTTTATAAAAAAAGTAAAAACCATAAAGCTCTTCGTAAAATAGAAAAGCCCTCCTTAAAATATGAGGTAGAAAAACCACAGATCATCAGCGTCACAGAAGTCAAAATGTGAGTCTTGAATGCGAATACAAACTTAAGGGATGACTTATAATTTTTGTAAATTCTTTTCTGGCAACAATAAATTAATTGGGCCTTTCAAGAAAATGAAAAAATTAGAGTAGACTGCAGCCTGCTAGATTCTTATACAGATACTCCCAAGTCACTTCTGAAGAAGGCTACTATGGAAACTGAAATTTGGGACTGACATTTTTCTCCAAGGGGTAGTATATTTTAGCTGTTACTTACTTTTGTGGTATTTTCCTCATTTAACTTTGGGTAGTATTGGCTACAAGATATAAACTCAGTTACCTGTGTGAGTCATAAATCAGGTGTATTAAATATTGATAAGAAATAACATCAGTGGTTATCTTCACCCCTGGTGGTGTTCGGTGCTTGGAACTACCCCTGTATTTTCCTGCAGGAGGATTGACAGTGAATCCACCTACACAGTCTAATGTTTCGGTGTTAAGATTTGCTTTACTTTAAAATTCCTTCCTATGTTTTTTTCTACTGGCATGCTATTATTTTTATAATTTGTCTCTTATTACATCTGATATTAAATATGGACATAAAATGTGGCGAAAGGAAATAACTTTTATTCAGATCATAATAGAATGTAAATTGAACTGTCTTGATGCTGCTGCTAAAAATTGATTCCTCAGATTTAAATGATGTTAAACCATATTTCATGTGGCTGTATGTGATATCAGATGAAAACTTACAAATGAATAGAAAATAGAAATTTATTATGTATCTATAAATATGATTTATTACAGAATGTACATTTTTATTGCAGTTGCAAAAAAGACACAGTAAAGACTAATCTGTAAAATATGTAATTGAGATTTATAATACTTTGTGAAAAAGCACCAAAGGGTTGTTTTCCCTGCATTAATCTTTATGTTTAGCGTTGCTACTGGGATTACTTACTGATTTTTATGAAAACACATGTAGAAGAGAAAACTAGGGTACTAGAATTCAACCAAAAGGGCTTACTTTAATCTGTGATAATTCTCTACTTGATCTCCGAAGGAATTCCTTTATCATGGGACAGGGAAAATGACGTATTTTTGTTAAATAGAGGATAAAATCCAGAAGGTTCAATAAGAGAAATAGTTATGAGAGCATTTGGTCATATACCAGCATTTTATCCCTGGGTTCAGTCATCATAAATGCCCTCAGGTTACACGCAGAAGTGTGTGCTCGAGGTTTTCTAAAGGAACTAAGTCTTAGGGTTTCATTAGATTCTGACAGTGTCACAGACTTATTTAAACTAAAATTAGAGATGCAGATAAATATTATTCAGAATATTAGGAAAAAAGGGGGTGTAAAGATAGAAATTGCAAACATGATTTTAAAAAAAGATATGCACTGTTTAGTATGTAGCAGATAGGTGTTCAGAAGTTCTTGCTGAATGGATTAGAAAAGGCAGCTGCTAGAGTGACTTTTCACTGGACAGTGAAAGAATGAGTTTTGAAAGTGGATATCTGAGGGCATGAAGTGATGATTTTTTTCACATGATACATAGAAGACAGTACTCACTGGAAATATCTAGTGCTTTCCAAGAAATTAGCATGCTTATAGTTATATGTTAAGTATTTGTAGTTTATAAAAATAATGCTTTACTTTGTGACCACCTAGAGGGGTGGGATAGGGAGCGTGGGAGGGAGATGCAAGAGGGAGGGGATATGGGGATATATGTATACGTATAGCTGATTCACTTTGTTATATGGCAGAAACTAACACGACATTGTAAAGCAATTATATTCCAATAAAGATGTGAAAAAAATAAACACAAGAGAAATTTAAAAAAAATAATGCTTCAAATAACATGAGATTTAATGAAAGTAATAAATTCTGCCATATATAATTCCCTCCCTTTCTCTCTTTCCTTTCTTCCTTCCTTCTTTCATCTTCATGTTTCATGATATTTAATAAAACACTTGTAACCGTTTCCCTACCAATAGACACCTAAGTGATTTTCAGTGTGTTACTGCAAGTAATTCTGTGCTGAATACACACACTCACACACACACATGTCCTGTGCATGTGTGTGAGTATTCTTTTTTTTTATAAAGTGAACGGTGTTTTCTTTTTAATTAATTAATTAAGTTTTATTTTTGGCTGCACTGGGTCTTTATTGCTGCACGCAGGCTTTCTCTAGTTGCAACGAGCGGGGGCTACTCTTCGTTGTGGTGCGCGGGCTTCTCATTGCGGTGGCTTCTCTTGTTGCGGAGCACGGGCTCTAGGCGTGCACGCTTCAGTAGTTGTGGCACGTGGGCTCAGTAGTTGTGGCTCGCAGGCTCTAGAGGGCAGGCTCAGTGGCTGTGGCGCACGGGCTTAGTTGGTCCACGGCATGCGGGATATTCCTTGACCAGGGCTCGAACCCGTGTCCCCTGCATTGGCAGGCGGATTCTTAACCACTGTGCCACCAGGGAAGTCCCTGTACCCTTTCAGACTTTAAACCCACCTGCATATGAATAGGCATATGTATGTGTATATAAAACATGCGTAGTGCTGTTTCCTTATTATTCACATGAATAAATGTGCATCTACTTCACTTAGTTTAGCAGTTAGGTAATTTTTAATTCTATGATTGTCAAACATTTTATTTGTTCATTCTACAGTTGATAGACATCTTCTCCTTTTTGTGTGTGATTACTCACAGTGGAGTATTAAATATTCTTGCATGAGTCTCTTTGTGCACAGTGTGAATAGTTCTCTGTAATAGATACCTGTAAATAGAAGTGCTAGGTATGCACATTTTTTGTTTAATAGATACTTCCAAATTGCTCCTATAAACTCCCACTAGCACTATGAGTACTATATGTTTTCCATTCAGCATGTCAGTATTTGATACTATCAAACTTTTAAATTTTATCCAATCAAATGGGTGTGAAAAGGTATTTATGTATCTTTCTAGTAACTAGCGAGGTTTTAGTCAAGTTAGGCGTCTTCTCATATGTTTATTGGCCAATCAGATTTTTTTTCTTCTGTAAATTGCCGGTCTGTATATGCTTTGCCCATTTTTCTCTTGGGTTGTTTGCCTTATTCTTATATATGTTCTGGATAGTTGACTTTTGTCTGATATTTGGAACTATTTGGCACTATTTGGCTGTAGTATTTCAGAGTTCATGAAAGTATAGATGCTGAACGTCTAGAACTCAGAAAGGTACAAGGGAACATTCTGCGCAGAAGCCATGTTCTAAGTAAGGATTTGGCTTGTGGAAAGAAAGAAAAGAGTGAGGTGTCATGGATGAAGGACTTACCACAAATGGGCAATGCAGAATCAGGAATGTCTTGGTCACAACACGGGCACCATAGAATAATATTGTCACCTATATCACGATGGAGAAATTAACAGGGCTGCTCTGTAGACTGGCAAATCCCATTACCCTTTCTTCTAACCCTGGGAAAGTATTTCTGGAGTGGAAAAAGATGTATGACAAGGGAGTGTATTAAGAGGATATTAGAATCAAATCAAAGAAGGAATAGATGTAGCAAGAGAGGCACAGTTGATAGCTGCCTCCATTCTAAGAACAAAAAACAAAAATAATAGTGGATAAGTTCATTGAGGGCATCGGTCAGGAACAAGGATACAGGTCTGAAGCCTGACTGCAATTGATAACAAAAAGCCTTTGAGACAGATTCTAAGAACCTGAAAGACTGATAATGGGCCATTCCTTACAATCAGTGTCTTAAAAGGCAGTGAACTGTCTAATAGGATACAAAAATGGAGACTTTTTCCTTCCCCATCCTAATATTCTCCTGTAAAAAACAATTTTATATGGCACTGGAAATAATAGTATACAGCAAGAATCATACTTTGTGGCATTACTGAGCATCTCAAGTGTCTAAAAAGTAGAAAGCTAAAAACCAAATGACTTCTGCATGGAAAATGTCCCAGAAGTTGCGATTTTACTTTTAAAACAGAAAATTAGGGGGGAAAAACAACCTTAATCTAAAATCAAACCTCAAGTGGTAACGAGAGGTTTTCTAACAAGTATTTTATTTAAGGATGTTGCAAATTCATAATGTCCTCACTTTTTATTAATATTAGTGAGTTGTAATCTGAGGAAACTAGGAAAGTCTTGTAAAATTCTTCATAGCTGAGAAGTTGTCACGCATATATGTAAGACTTGCTTTGTTGTTGTTGTTTTTATAAGTTGAATACCTGCAGGTAGATTTAGAATACTGAATAGCTTAGGGTACACTCAGTACGAACAGGCAGAAAAAGATGGAAGATAAAATTATCAGGATGCCAAGAAATGTTCTCATCACACAGGAGTGAGAAATGAGATGGGCAGAGAGAACAGGAGCCATGTCTATCATGAGAAACGTAAGAAGAATTTGATTTTAGGGATTATGTACTTGAGATCAATTTTGAAAGAAAAACTCCTATTTACAAATCCACAGAGGCTTAGGGAATAATTATTATTTTTAATAAATTGTAATTTTCTATTGGTATATTTTTACAACCCTGGACTATGGACTTCATTTAAAGTAAAATTATAATTAGGTATGTTTTCTGATTATAGTAGAGTCTACCGTTTAAAAAGGCATCCAAATTCAGCCTTCTTTGTTTATTATATACAAGGAAATCCTTTTCCTATACAACAAATGGGTATTTTCAAACTCCATGAGTACTAGTGGGTGTATAGAATATACAAGGTTGCTTGAGTTAAAATGTTTTGTTTCATTATAAAAGTAAAACACAAGCATTCTAGGAGTGTTTCAAAATGTAAAGGTATGTAACAAAAAAAGTCACCTTGAAAACATGGTTTACATATTTTCCAAAAGTGAAATGAAATACAATAAAATCTATTTCAGGCCAATATTTTGAAAATGATTAAATCTCTTTGATTCAGAGGGTATATACTTACTGAACATTTCATTTTTTAAAGCAAAATGTTTCATCCTCCAGAACTATAGCTATTTCTCCTTTGGAGGGTCTATATGATTGAGTCACAACCCCCCCAATACAATGGCTGGTCTGGCACAGGATAGAGCAAGGCTCAAACTAGAGGGGCTAAGACGGACAGGCAGGGAGGCTGGAGGAACTGAGAGGTCTTGATGATGAGGTTCCCCAAATAGAGCAGATTAGGACTGAAAAAGCCCAAATGCCAGCAGAGAAAAGAGTTCCTGAGCTTTCGTATATCTGGCTACACCCTTGGGAGTTCCCTGCACTCGTCTGCTAAGAGATGCCTCTGACAGCTCTGTATATCCCATTCATGTTCAGCGTGGGGTGCATTCTGTCTGCAGGTACTGCCCCTCTAATTGTACCCAGCTCATGATCCCCAATCTGTACAACTCAGAGCAACATCCAGCAACACGTTACCCATGTTTGGGTGTTCATTAGATACTTACGGGATTGTATTTCCCTTGCCTTTGGTCCAGGTTTATTGAGTTTGTAGGGTAGTTGGGGACTTCTGTCTTTGTGGGTCATTTGTCAGCTTTGATGAAATCCTCTATGTGTGAAAAAAATCTTGCCCAGTGCTATAGTCACTCTCCAAATGCATTATGTGTAGTTGTATCCACAAAGCTTTTCTATTTTTATTTTATTTTATTTTTGGCTGCTTTGGGTCTTAGTTGTAGCACGCAGGATCTTTCATTGCGGCACGTGGGCTTCTCTCTAGTTGTGGCGTGTGGGTTTTCTCTTCTCTAGTTGTGGCACAGCCTCCAGGGCGCATGGGCTCTGTAGTTTGTGGCACACGGGCTCTCTCGTTGAGGCATGCGAGCTCAGTAGTTGTGGCACGCGGGTTTAGTTGCCGCGCGGCATGTGGGATCTTAGTTCCCCAACCAGGGATCGAACCCACGTCCCCTGTGTTAGCAGGCAGATTCTTTACCACTGTACCACCAGGGAAGTCCCCACAAAGCTCTTTTAAGAAGTAAGTGTTATTTTCTGGTCAAATGTACTAGCTTCACTGTTCCAACAATGTCCATGCTTAGGGATCCTGAACTTTTTCAGAAAGAGTATATGGAACAGTAGGATGATCATTTTCTATTGTTGATGCCAGCATAACCTCATCTTGCTCTTCCTGTAGGAAGCTGTCTGGGGACACAGTGTTTCATCTTTTACATTTATCAGACATAGACTGAGCACTGAATGCAAGTCTAGGGATGGGAAGATGGGTGACTATGGGATAGAACAGATTAAGGAATTCGTAATCTAGTTGGGGATATAGATTTGTAAATAATGTACTTCTGTACAAAAAAAGGAACGTATTTTTTTCTCAATTATCATTGGGTCATCCCAGAAGAATTGGCATTTTGGTGAATGCCAAAAAAGGGAGTAAGGAATTTTTTAGCTTTTTACAAAAATAATGGGATAATTCACACACACATATATATATATATATATATATATATATATATATATATATATATATATATAAGAATAAACATAAGGAACATTTCTGTGAGTTACGTAAACATAACAATAATAAAATGAACAGTGGTTAGCCCACCAACCAACTTAAAATATAACCTTCCTAAAACCCGAGGCTCCAAGGGTGGCCCCTGGCCCCTCTAGAGGTAACCACTCCAGGGAAGGGTGTTAAAGACAGGCAAGAAAGCCAACTTTGTTTTAGAGATCACACAACCAGAGAAAATAAAATACAGGACTCTCTAGTTGATTCGTTTGATTGGTTGTATCATAGGGAATCCTGAGTGATACAGGAGGATGTAATGGAGGGCTGAGACAGATGTGGAGTGTCAGGCTGAATAGTGACATCGTAAAGCAATCAGGGAGCAGTCGCTGATTATCAGAGCTACCACACCATGTCGTGTGGGTTTAATTTGATGACACTCACAAGGGAGAAGTTAGATTTTCTGGACAATGGCCCTGGTGCTCAATTTTCACCTGTAGATATTGGCGAGCCAATGCCTAACAAAGGTGAATCAGATCAAAATTCTTAATGTCATTGATTCTGTAGCATCTCCAGAGCATATCTAGTTCATGACTAAAATTTCTTGCCATCATCTCGTAAAATT
Organism: Balaenoptera acutorostrata; assembly: GCF_949987535.1. Classification (NCBI taxonomy): domain Eukaryota; kingdom Metazoa; phylum Chordata; class Mammalia; order Artiodactyla; family Balaenopteridae; genus Balaenoptera; species Balaenoptera acutorostrata. Next base: position 9,673,566 of record NC_080081.1, read on the forward strand.
ATACTTAGTGCATCCTTATTATAAAGATGTTCCATATCAAGCATATTGTTTATATCAATAATTACATGTTCTTAAAAAGATGTTTTGTAAAATAAAAAAAGTGGAAACAAAGTTAAAAGACCCGAACAACCTTTCAAAATATTTGACTGAATAGTTCCCCTAAATTACATTTGCTTTGGTTAATTTATAGAAAGCCCTAAAGTGAGGAGAAAAAGAGGAAAATACATTGAATATTGTGCAATTAAAGTAAATGTTTAAGAAAAACTAGAAACATGTAGGTTAATTTTGCTTGGTAGTTATAACAATTTATTTTTAAAATGAAAAGGCATTAAGCAATCTAGAATTACATCAAATATTTTATGTTTAGCATCATAAAATTACTTATTTGCATCATTATATTTAGCATCATAAAATTTCTTATTTGCATCAATCAGTGAAGCAATTTTCATCATAAACTATTCTGTGATACTCTACAGAATGACATAATTTTTAAATTAGAAAGGACTATAGTGGTCCCAACCTGTGAGGTCTTTAGAAAGGGAACGTATAAACTGAATGTTGTTTGTTTTTCTCTTGCAATATATGCAAGAAATTAAAACAAGAATTTTCCACGGTACAGGTATAAAAGGGTGTATTCTTTACAAGAAAGCATAGTGCTGAAGGATGGCTAAAATTTCCATCCAAGAAAAATTTAGCGCTTGAACTTAAGGAAATGGAAAATTTCTTTGCTGGACCTCATAATATTTTCAGTGCCTATTAAAAGTCAGGAAAGATGAATGTAGAAATAAGATGTTTCTTGAAAACATGGCATAAATAGGTAATTTTGAGAAATCCCTAAGATGTATTGGTTCAATTAGATGGTAGGCATGCCAGAATTTTGTGTAGATGGAGAATAAATCTAGAATCCTTGGAAGTCTCTCTAATCCAAGTGTCTCTCTCAGTGGTTCACATGAAATGCCTGGATACTTTCTTAAGAGCTCTTGGAGACAGTGTATGTAGTTCAGTGAGATTAAGGGTCGTTTGAATTTAGAGGGATAGCATGTAATTTGATCTATTGACTCAAAAGTATGATAAATTAGACCACTATCATCTGTTGCTGTGTAGGAGAGGAAGAAGACGGGACATACCAGTTCTGATGAGAGGAACACGGTTGGGCTTTTTACACTTTATTGAGTGGCTTCCTATATACAATCTAAGTATCTTCACAGTACAGAATAAACAAAGTTTAATTCATTCTTTTAATTAGTGTCAGAGCTCCAGCTGCAACTTGAGTATTAGATGGCTTAGGTTATCTTCCAATTTGAACACACTGAAAGACTTGGAAAGAAGACAAAGAAGAAGGTAATAAACCCTGTCCTATCCATCAGTTATTTCAGGGGAGATGCCAGGACTCAGGATAAATCAAGAGCATATTAACTAAGAAGGAAAAACAGGACAGGCAGCTTTCAAAGGAGGAGTCAAGTCTTGCCAACTCTGAGTACCTACCTCTGCCATGATAGTTAATTTTTCCCCTCTTAGAAAGAATCTGCATCTGAAATGTCTAAGTATATGCTTTCTAGTCTTTGTGTTAATTACATTGAAGAAACGTTATCATTAGATTAATTAATAGAGGTGATTACTTGATATTAATCATTATCATTGATTCACCATTATTGCTATAAATCAGTGAATTAATTCTCTTAATGGCTTTTTTTGAGAGATTATATGTTTATGGAGTGATATGCAGATTCTTAGGGGAACAGTTTTCTTCTGTTATATCTTAAATTAACATAGACTATCTCCTTCAATTTCTACATAGAAACTTAGTATAGAAAAGATTGTTCAGTCAGCTGTGAGTTCATCTAGCCCTCCTATCATTTAGGAAGATTGCTCCATGTTTTCTGAAGGATAAAATGTGAAATGTCTTGTTGAAATTAAATGCTACCGTATCTACTTTTCTAGTAATCCTATCAATCAATCAATCAATCAATCAATCAGTACCTAAATAAAAATTTTAAAAAGGAAAGGAAACCAGATTGGAACCGATGCCTTCCTAGTGAGCTTTGTTGACTCTTGGTAGTTTTCACTTTCTTTTCTAAAGGTCTGCAGAGTATCTAGACTTTCTAAGATCAGTGGTTATTTTGTATGATTGATAATTTTTCTTTCTCAAAGTCAAGGCTACTTTGGCTTTTTGCTGGTTTGATAATTGTCCTCATTTTTACCAGTTTTTCTCAAGGATTACAGCTTATTTTATTTACTAGTAAACAGTCTGTTAGGTAGTGTGATTAGGATACCTTACCCACATTTTCTTTCCCTTACATCCCTTAGCCTGCCATTCCCTACTACTGTCTTGGTTGTGTTCTATCCAGTTTAATGATTATCTTCCTCAAGGTATTAGGTCAATCACTCCCTTGTTTTTCCTCATGTTCCACATTGCCAGGAATCATCATTACTTTGCAAATTTCAGCCTCATTTTAATCCTGGCCTTCTTGACACATTATGTACGAAGACCTGCCAACCTAAGGTATTTGTTTTTAGTTATAACACGTGAAAAAGCCATGTGCCTTTTTCACGTGTTATTTTATGAAATATGCGCTCCTCAGAGAGTCTCTGGGTAGTCAGCTTGGTTTCTTTAGGAATTTCTTTATCGTCTTCATGGGAGTATTTGTTTTCGTGTTGACTAAGTGTTACTCCTTGAGGCCCCTCCTAGCTTCCACCCAGTGCCCTTCTCATTCGGAAAGCATTTCTTTCCATTTGGAAAACTCTTCCTTAGGTTGTCATTGGAGGCAGTTTCTAGGAAGCATTACTTCTGCATCTCCCAGCGATGTCCTCCACCCACCCGCGGGAAGTGTGAGTGACTAATAGGTATACCCTCGGGTGAGAACTTAAGTACAGACAATCCAACAGATCTTACCGGCTTCCAGATGACATGTTCAAGGCCAAGTTTGCTCACCTGCCATTGTTCGGGACGCTGCTGCTCCTGGGTGTTAATGGAACTTAAACGATGGGTCCATGCATGTCAGTGCATCTGTGACTTACGAAATTCAGTTTGATCAGTGTAATTCGCGATTTGCATTGAGCTGAAAAATTCCTCTGTGCATTTGTTCAAATAGAGAAAATAGAGAACTAAGTGATTCGCGGGTATAGGTGGGATGTGCCCCCGGGTATGTTGTATTTCACTAGAAACTAGAGGAATCGCAGTGATGGAACTACGCCGGCTGTAAACCATAGACACCATCTGCCGTAGAGGGAACACATGAGGAAAATGCCACCTGTTCCCACATTAGTTGGGCCCTGGCCTCAGAATTTCACATGTACTCTTATGTTTTGTTTGCAGTTGCTCTGACTCATGCAGCTAGCGAACGACTAATGAGATTTTTACACATTCCAACTACGAATATCCTATTATCTGATTCAGGTTTGATTTTATTTTCTTTCTAGTGTATATGTATGTGTTTCTTTCCTGTTTTTCTGTCAGTTCCTTTCCTGACCAATCAGTTATTTGAGAAGATATTTTTATTCGTTCAACAGTTGTCTGTTGAGGACCTTGCTAGGATATAGTGAGCAAAACTGACAAAACGTCCTTGCCTTTGTGGGGCTTACACATTCTGTCAGAGGAGACAGGAAATAATCAGGATCAATCAGTAAAATAAGCAGTGTGTAATGCGGTGATAAGTGTTAAGGAGAAAAGGAAAGCAGGCAAGGGGGAATGGGGATGCGGTGAGCAGGGATTGCGATTTGGGGTAGACTAGCTGTGAAGGCTTCCTTTAAATAAAAATGTGATCAATGTGCTGGAGCAAGCCCTGTGGCTCTCGGGTGGGGGGTAAAACTGTGCAAAGCAGAGGGACCATCCAAAGGCCCTAGGAGAGAGCATGCTCAATACTCTCTCTTGATACGAAGAAGCGCTTATCTCGAGAGTAGAAGGGGAGTCAGAAAGGCGACAAGGGGCAGATCGTGTAGAGCCTTCTGTGTCCATGTAATGACTTTGGCTCTTACTCTTAAGTGAGATGGAAAGCCCAGGGGTCATTCGGAGTAGAAAAACAAGGCTGATCAGAAACAACGTGCTTGCTGGGTTAGGAATAGACTGAAGAGAAGCACCAGCAGAGGAGGGGGACCCCTTCGGACACGGTTGTAATAACCCATGTGAGAGATGGTGGTGGCTTGGACCAGAATGGTAGCCGTGGAGGCCGGGGGGAAGATTCTGGATATACAGTGCTTGTTGAGTTCATGGGTTTTACTGATAGATTGGCTGAGTATTAAAAGAGAAAGATCACTCCAAGGTTTTTGACCTGAATGATGATGAGAAAGAGTCATTGTTAACTAATGGAAGAGCACATTTGGGGAAGGATGGGAAGATGAGGATCTCACCTTCATCACAGATTACATTTGAGGGATTTGATTAGACTGAAAACGCTACAGCTGTTGGAACCTCTTCATGTAACTTTTTCTTTTAAAACAGGAAACTTGATTGACTAATGAAAAGTGCACATGATTAAATTAAGAAAGCTTACATCCTTGACTCTACAATGAATCAGTGAGACTTGCTTAATTTTGGTCAAAAATACAAAGTCAACAGTGGCTGAGATGAGCATATTCTCTATAAAATAAAATGATCAGATTTGCAAAAGCTTGGCTACACAATGTGAATTTCACTTAAACCATGTGGCATTATTCTAGAATCATCAAACATCCTGCTTTAGGAATTCTCTGCTAATAGATAAAATAGCTTGGTTGATGTGCTGAAGTAGCCAATGAGTATGTTTTGACTGACAGTTAAGCATATACATCCTACATTTCGTCAGATTCTGCAGTGTTAGATTTATATCTCACTGAGATGGCCATTGTTATGATCATAAATTATGAGTTCAAATAGTTTTGGTGGTTTGCCAGAATACTTCCTGTTCGAATACTAAAGATTTCTCATATTTCTTTGACTAGAAAAACAAGGTTCAGACTGATAGTCCTTTCCAGTATGTGACTTTCTGTGAGTGTGTCTGAGTTTAGAAATATTGAAGTGTGTGTGTGTGTGTAAGTGTGTATCTATTATTCTTAGGACTTTGCCAACGTGTTAATATTTTACAGCAAGAAATAACACTCCTTTGGCAAATTTTTTGGAGCATTGAAATGAGATAAAGTATAGCTCTTATTCTTGAGAAGTAATTCATCGCTTCATATTGTTAAGTCATAACCATTTAGTCATGAAACCCAAACCTTGTATTTAAAAAGTAACAATCTCTTGTTTAAAGTATCTCCTTTGAACATTTCCAAGAATCTTAAGGAAGTCTTTACATGACATTAAATTGTTAATTTTACCTTGTTATTTCAGATCTGTGATTAGAATTCATTCTTTGGGCTGAGAGTCTGTGTAGAATAAGAATTCCTGTGGTTCAGCATGCCAGTAATTCCGGGCAAGGTTAATAGAGTGGTTTTTTGAGAAAAAAGAGCTGTTTTATGGAAAGCCTTTTGGAACTTTGCCTTGTTTTGTTTTCCTGAACTACCAAATCTGCTTCAAGTATTTGTATGAGATCCTAACGTGTTTATATATTAATTTTGAGATAACATATTTTTCCAGACTGACATTTCCCTGGACACCAGCCATTTCTGTGAACACTGCCCATGGAATATAAGCTACTATTAGTCTGTGTAATAGTTGGGGTAAAGTAAGCTCATAAGAGAGAACCCCAAAATGGGACGGTGCAAGCAAAATACAAGTTTATTTCTGTCTGAAGTCATTGTCCTGTGGGCCTGGGTGGGTGAGCGTGTATGGCAGCCCTGCCATCCTCAACACATATTTTCCTAGTTTGCCCTTGGCCTCTCTGTTTGTATCCGGTGAAAGAGAAGGGAAAAACGAGTCCAGTGAAAGGGTTTTCGTAGATGGTGTGGAAGTTGCCCATATCAGGGAGAACTTTGTCACGAGGCCACGTGTCCTTGCAGGAAATTCCAGGAAATATATTCTCCAGCTGAGCAGCCATATGCCCACAAGAAGGGGAGGAAGAGTCTGGAAGAGCGACCAGCAAAGGACAAAATGCCCAGTCCATTAAAAATACCTTCTAAAAACCAGCCATTTAGATTCAAGTGAAAACAAATGCATTTTATATAATGAACTTCTCAATTTTATGTTCTACTTCTCAAATATTCGTATCACAGAACAAAGTCATAGAATTTCAGGTAGTATCACTGAATGCCCAGAAGGTACACACCCAAACTAAAGTGTCACTTTTGAATTTTATGTGGTTCTGTTTTACCTCATAGACTCTCCCCATAAGTGAAAGTGACTAAATTTTTGCCCTACTTTAAAGTTTTAATCTGGAGTTAAATCTATCTCCATCTACTCATGTGAGACAACAATCTGAGGAACTTCTAGGACGTGGAGAGGAGACCCATCAGTGTTCTTTCCCCACCCCAAACAGAAACACCAAAGAACCATTGCAAATCCAGAAACACTGGAGGAATTTTCACCGCCCCTCCCCTCCCTTTCCTTGAGGCTAGTCTGTTTAATTTTAAAAGCAGAATTTTGCTTTCACAAAGTATACCAGCCAGGAATTTGTTCAGATTCCTCAAAACCAAGCCAAGAAAAGTTTCAGAAAGTTCAGACATGTGTGGCCGAGTGGAAAGAACAGAGTTTTTAGAGGCAGGCACAGACGCATGGGAATACTGCTCCAGACGGTCACTTCTGGCTGACCTTTGGCAAGCTTCTGTTGACTTAAAAAAAATGCACAATGTGAGAGTTGCGAGTCAAGTTTCATTTGGGGCAAAATGAGGACTACAGCCTGGGAGACAGCACTTGAGATGGCTCTGAGAAACTGCTCCAAAGAGGAAGCGGGGGAAGGTCAGTATATGTGTGATGTTGGTGAGGGGGACCAATCAAGCACATATTTTTTTGCCGAAGGTTTCTGCTAGTCACGAGGAGCAGACGTCACCATGAAGGATTTTAGTGCTTTTCTAGATATGAGGAGATACAAGAATTGGGCTCTTAAAAATGGCTCCTGAAAATATCTCTCTGAAGACCTGTTCTGCCAGTTTTCCCCAGAGCACAGAGGGCCTCATTTCTGATCTCCACCCTGAAGTCCTTTCAGGGGGTGTTGAAAGTCAACAGCTGCAACAGCACATGATTTAATCCTTGTAGAGGTAGATGGCAAATGCTAAAGGCAAGTGCCAATTTGTGGTTGATACTTCTTAGCCTCATTGGGCCACAGTCTCCTCATTTATAAATGAGGAGAGGTAAGAATGAACTTTGTGTCGATACAGAATTAAAACGTGTAAAGGGCCCCGCATGTACCAGGATGGTTCTCTCCATCTGCGTGATCTATGACGGTCCCAGGGAGCTGGGGTCATTGCTCCTCTGGCTCCGTGGCCAAGGGTCTGTGTTTTCTTTGGGCAGGAGCTGCCTAATGCAGCCCAGGGTGTCACTGCACTGCTCGGAACCGAACCGGCCTGAGGCCTGGGTTTTTCCCCCGAGACAAAGGGGAGCTTTGGTCACAAAGGCACCCAGTGACCTCTGTAATGCGGGCAGGAGAATGCAGCTGCGCCCCTGTTCTGGCTGAGTCCACATTGATCTGGGGGTTGAATTCAAGATACTAATTGCCGGTCAACACAAGGATCAGCATTTGTCTTTAAGCACCAGGAAGTAATGGTGAGACCTGAAAAGCCAAATCAAGGACTTGCTTTTCCACTCGTTTCCAACATCAGAAAATATTTATATCCAAACATGATGTAAAACAGTACCAATGTTTAGGATTTTCAAACAGTGCTCTTTATATAAAATAATCACGATTTTCTAGCTTCTGTATTGTTTTCCAGTGCTTTTTCAGTTTTTCATAAAACAGAACTGATTTTTTCCCCAGTATTTTCATCTCTTGATTTCTAGTTGCCCAAATGAGCAAAGAAAATACTTATCACTGAGGAATGTGCATGACTTGACTGTACAGCATCTACCCACGGTAGCCAAATGTATGTGGTTTTTTAAAGAACATTCTTTGAGTCTCTTCTGTTGCCTTCATCTTCATGGCCCAGAAGGAGCTGCTCATGCCTGCCCATTGCCATGGATATTTCCAGAACAGCATGCACTCCAAGCCTGCCCCACACTTGGCTCTTCCAGCAACTGGAGACATCTCTTCAAAACCCCACCTTCCACCTCGGAAACGACGGGGAGGAGCCTGGGCTCTTAAAGGCCAGGAAAATGCATCCGACAACAGCACCTGAACTTCCCCCCAGCCAGGAAAGTCTGATGGGAACAGTGGCGGAGGGCTGGGAGGAGGGGCACCCCTCTGCAGGAACAAGGCCTCGTCCTATCAGGAGGGCCGCCCCAGGGGCCCTCCCCTCCTCTCCCCTGAGCAGGGATAACCCTCAGGGGCAGGAGATGAGCCTCTACTTGCCCTCAGCTTGAGGGTTACACAGTCTCAGAAGGAGACATCAGAATTGTGACCACCACAGCCAGAAGCCCCCTGCTCCGTGGCAGCACAGGCTGTGGAGGGAACAGGAGGAGAAGGAAGCATCCCTGGAGGCTGGAGTGAGCCTGCTGGCGGGAGAAGGAAGCAGTGGCCGCACGTGCCCTGCAGGGGACTCGGGTCCATCAAGGCAGAAGCCGGACAGTGGCACAGCGGTGCTGAGGATGAGGTCCAAGGAACACGTGTTCAAATCCTTCTTTGGATTCGAACTTGCCTCCACCCCAGCTTCTTCCTCTGTAAATGGGGTTAAAATACTACGGCAGCCACTTCGGTGAACAGAGTGATATTATAATGCCTGGAATTCCGAGGGTGGGGTGTGTACACTGGAGCAGATCTGTGAGCGCACAGTGCTTTCAGACCTCGAGAATAAAACCAAGGATTTGTCTGCCTAGCTGAGGACCCGTATGAGAGGAGGGTCCCCTGAGGCAGTAGAATGAAGGTAAGGGGGTGGGTGGGGAGGAAGTAGAGCCATTGAGCTAGAGTGAGGCCCTGGGGAGGGAGCTGGGAACGGGCAGCTTCTCTGTGCCACGGGGCATCCTTAGGAGGCAAAGCGGGTCTGCTGTCCCGGTGCCGGGAGCCCTGGCAGCTGGTGTGGGTCACCAGTTGGCCCCAGGCACGATCTCTTCGTAGAAATCGAGGCAGACAGTCCAGGTTTGGAGCCCGATCAGGAAGGCAGCTGAGCAGCCTGTTCTTCTCATTATCCAAGACATCCTTCCTTCCCTTTCACACGCGCTTTCTCTCTGCAAATTTCCGTCAGCCCCTCTCCCTGACCTGCTCTCTGCTTTTTTACTTTCATGGGCTCGCTTAACCTACTTGTCTACGTTTTGTCCAGGTGAGCCTATCATTATGTCATAGGCCGGGCTGCTCTTGCGGTGTTTACGGTCTCCGGGGGGAGGAAAATAAAGAAATGTACACTTTAAGATCTGGACAGGGCTTCCCCTGGTGGCGCAGTGGTTGAGAGTCCACCTGCCAACGCAGGGGACACGGGTTTGAGCCCTGGTCCGGGAAGATCCCACATGCCGGGGATCACCTAAGCCTGTGAGCCACAACTACTGAGCCCGCGTGCTGCAACTACTGAAGTCTGAGCGCCTAGAGCCCGTGCTCCACAACAAAAGAAGCCACTGCAATGAGAAGCCCGTGCACTACAAAGAAGAGTAGCCCCCGCTCGCCACAACTAGAGAAAGCCCGCATGCAGCAACGAAGACCCAACACAGCCAAAAATAAATTAAAAAAAAAAAAATCTGGACAAACTTTTTAAACTACTATATCCTGCCGATAAAATAAGATAAATAATGGTATGTCCTATGTTGCAGAGGATTAGCTCATGCTTTAAAATCAAAGCTTTGGGGGAAAACAAGGCAGGAGATATGGTTGGGTGAGAATTTGTCATGCAAATAAGGTCAGTCTGTTCTCTGTTCTCTCTTTTTAAAGCAAGAAGTATTCAAGAGTCCTAGGTCAAAACAGAGGGTTTAAAAGGCTGGAAAAACTAAATGGGCCAAAGGAAAGAGCCTTTTCACTCAAGTAGCTATGTAGATGGTCAAAGCCCTTGTGCCCCCTTTAAACTTCAGCAGTTTGTGCTGACAGTGTGATCTATAAGTCTATCAAAGTAATAGCAAATTTATTCAAGTTTAAGAGAATAATAAAACACAGCTAACATAGTGGGTACTTATTCCCAATTCTTAAGTCAGTACCATTGATTAGAAGGCAAAGAATGGTGGTGTTAATCAAGTAAGAGATTTGGGTAAAACATTCAACTCTATTTCCTCATCTTTCAAAAAAGAAGCAACACCTGCCCTGTCCTCTCATTCCTAATCTACAGGGTTGTTGAGTGAATCTGTTATGGAGGTTCGTGAAAACCCTCTTTTAATTGTATAATGCTGAGTTACATCAGCAAATAATAATAATAATTATTATTATGTTATAAATATAATAAGTATATTATTAAATAACAATTATTATTATTATTGATGAAGAAGAATGAGTACGATTATATCCCTGCTGAATAATAGTTAAATAAAAGATTATTAAAGCTTTAAATAATTACTCCATATTCCAGACATATTCCTCTGCACGTTGGATGTTAGGTAGTATTCCCAAGGATGACTTTTCTGTCATTCTCCTGCCCAGGGGTGAAAAAGTGAATATCATACCATCTGACACAGTGCAAGTGCCTGATGGCTCTCTTAATGTCATGAGCCCAGTATTTGCTAGAAAGGTCCAATCGCTGGTCAGAGGAGCTCTGACCTGTGTAGCAGTCTGGCCAGTGTGCCTCATGAGAGCATAGAGAGCCACTTCATTCCAGGCATGGGCCACCCAGATCACAGCTGCTCAGAGCTCTTTGGCTTTGGTTAAGTTTGTTGTGCTGTTATATAATGGGTACTTGGACCATATCTCATGAAGGACTGATTTTTTTCTTCCTCCTTCTCCACTGTCCTATTATCGCGCTGTTGTCTGTGTCGAATGTTGTGTTAGAGTTTGTTGTTAAAATCAAGCAGAAAAACAGGCAGCTGCTGCGGTGTAAGGAGAAAAACATTAGTAACGGGGAAATCCACATGTGGCACAGTAAGATTCTGACACCGTGGCGTGGGGCCGGCCCCAAGAGGCTTTACGATCATAATCTAGTCTTACTTTGTGCTCATGATGGTCTTTTCACCCCTACGCTGTTACTAGTGCACAAGCCAAATTGTGACCACGCAGACTAGACTACAGGTGAGCAGTGAGTTATGCCTTTGCATGTTAATTTAGAACTCTCATTTTAATCAGACAGGCTCATTGGCCCATGCTATTTCTGATCTGTACCTTAAATCAAAAAGAAGTTAAACGGTTTCTGGTTTCTGCTCCAACATGTAAAGAGCTTGGAAGTTGTCAATCCTGTTCTCACAACAAGAAAAAAAGCTAAACAAACTGAAAACCAACTATTCTGAGAGCAGTGCTCTTAGATCTAACAGAGAGTTGAGGTTGCAGGGCAAAGTGCTCCTTGAAATTTGGAGAGACAGCAAATGCTGAGAATCATTGTTCCCCAGGGGCAGAAGCCACTGGTGCCAGAGACACTTAAACTAAAGTTGGGTAATTCCTGCAGGCAGAGCACGGACTAGCCTACGAGTTGACAATCCCTCTAGTCTTAGGGGGACCCAACGCTTTCATGAGTTTTACCTCCAGGAGCCTTACCCAGTTCTTAGGATGATGATCAGAGAAAAATTCCTTCATGCTTCCTGCAGGGGGAGAGGAACAGTGACTATTCTGAAATAAGCCCAGAGCCCTCCCTTCATGACACAGGCATGCCCTGGAGGACATCTACTTTCCCAGAGCCTCATCTGACCTCGGAGGAGGGCTGGTAGATGACCAGAGCCCCTCTGGCCTCTCTGCATCACATAAACTGAGAAAAAGAGTCTAAGAAACTCTTCTGAAGGTCACAGCCAGGACTCAGACTGACTAAAAAAATTGAGATTTAATCATAAGATGATAGAATGTTTCTCCTCTCCAACACTTTATCATCACATTAACAGGGCTCCAAAATAATAACCAGGTTACAACCTAGCTGCAAGACACAGAGTCTGGGGCTTCCCTGGTGGCGCAGTGGTTAAGAATCCACCTGCCAATGCAGGGGACACGGGTTCGAGCCCTGGTCTGGGAAGATCCCACATGCCGCAGAGCAACTAGGCCCGTGAGCCACAACTACTGAGCCTGCGCATCTGGAGCCTGTGCTCCGCAACAAAAGAGGCCGCGATGGTGAGAGGCCCGCGCACCGTGATGAAGAGTGGCCCCTGCTTGCCACAACTAGAGAAAGCCCTCGCACAGAAACGGAGATCCAACACAGCCAAAAATAAATAAATAAAGAATTATTAAAAAAAAAAAAAAAAGACACAGAGTCTGTTTAGAAGGAATTTTGGGGGAAACGTAAAGACAGCAGGAGACACAGAAACCAGGACACTGAAGCCTTTGACACCTACAGATATGGCATACATTAAGCACAGCCTAACCTCTTGCCAGATTATCATAAAACCTTACACTAAAGGCCTACCTACCTCAGTTACTGTTACCTGTATATCATGTCCAGTTTTCAACAAAACGTTACAAGGCCTGGTAGAAGGCAAATAAAACACAATCTGAAGATACAAAGCAAGCATCAGGACCAGACTCAGATATGATGGGAATTTTGTAATTATCAAGTAATTTGGAATTGAAAATACTTTAATTAATAGGCTAAGAGTTCTAATGAAAAAAGTGGACAACATGCAAGAACGGATGGGTAATGTAAGCAGAGAAATAGAAGCTCTAAGAAAGAATCAAGAGGAAGTACTAGAGATCAAAAACATTCTAACTGAAATGAAAAATGCCTTTTGTGGGCTCATCAGGAGACTAGACACAGCCAAGGCAAGAAATTCTGAGACTGAAGATATGTCAGTAGAAACTTCACAAACTGAAATGCAAAGAGAAAGAAGAATGAGAAAAAGATGGAACAGAATGACAAATAACTATGAACCACTACAAAAATGCTAACATACATGTAATGAAAATACCAAAAAGAGAAGAGAGAAAGGAACAGAAGAAATACGTGAGGTAATAATGGCTGAAAATTTTACAAAATTCACGTTGGATGCAAAACCACAGGTAAAGGAAGCTCGGAGAACACCAATTAGGATAAGTACCAAAATATCTACACCTGGGTATATTCTGTTCAAACTTCAGAAAACTGAAGACAAAGAGAAAATCTTGAAAGAAGCCAGAGGGGGAAAAAAACCAAAACACCTTACCTGTTGAGGAGCAAGGATAATTATTATATTGGACTTCTCTTCAGAAGCTGTGCAAGCAAAAAAAGAGTAAAATGAAATATTTAAAGTGTAAAAAAAAAAAATCCAAATAACCTAGAATTTTGTATCCAGCGAGAGTATCTTTCAAAAGTGAGGACATATAAAGACATTCCCAGACAAACAAAATCTAAGAGAATTTGTTGCCAGCAGAACTGCTTTACAAGAAATGATAAAAGAAGTCTACGTAAAGAAGCAGAGTGTTGGAAAAGGGATACATGAAGGTAAATAAAATATTTTATTTTTCTTATTCTTAACTGACCTAATAGGTATCTGTTTGTTCAAAATAATAATAGAAACAGTATATTAGGTGATTAGAGCTTATGGATAAGTGAGATGAATAACAGCAGTGTTATAAGGACAGGAGGAAGGAAGTGGGAATACTCTATTGTAAGGTTCCTGCACCATCTGTGAAGAGGTAGAGTATTATTAGAAAGTGGACTTAGATTCGTTGTAAATGTATATTGTAAACTCTAAGGCAACCACTAGATTTTTTAAAGGAAGTATAATTAATATGCTGAGAGGAGTAAAAATGGAATCATATAAAGAGAGAGGCAGACAGAAGGCAAAAAAGAAACAAGGAACAATTGCAATGAAAAGAAAATAGTTACAAATATGGTACATTTAATTTGTCTATATCAATAATTACTTTAAATGGGGATGGTATAAATATACCAATGATTTGAGACTAAGAGAGTGGATTAAAAACCAATACCCAACCATATGTTGTCTGCAAGAGCCCCACTTTACCTATAAAGACACAGATAGATTAAAAGTAAAGAGATGGAGAAAGATGTACCATGCTAACACTAACGAAAAGGAAACAGGAGTAGCTGTGTTAATTTCAGACAAAGCTGACTTCGGAGCAAGAAAAGTTATCAGAGAGAAAGATGGGCATTGCATAATAATATAGGGTCAGTTCTCCAAGAAAACACAACAGTCCTTAATGTATATGCACCTAACAACAGAGCATCAAAGATATCAGTCCTTCCCAACGCGAGGTAAAGATTCAATGCAATCCCAATCAAAACCCCAGCATGTGGTCTTGTGGATGTCAACAAACCGATTCTACAGTGTATATGGAATGGGCAAAAGACCCAGAATAGTCAACATAATGCTGAGAAAGAACAAAGTCAGAGGACTGACACTACTCAAATTCAAGACTTAATCTAAAGCAGTATCAAGATAGTGTGGTATTGGCAGTAAAATAGAAACTAGGTCAATGGAACAGAATAGACAGCCCCCAAATATACCCACAAAAATACAGTCAATTGGTCTTCAACAAAGAAGCAAAAGCAATTCTATGGAAAAAGGATGGTCTTGTCAACAAATGGTGCTGTAAGTACTGGAGATTCACACGAAGAAAAGATGAATCTAGATACATCCAGTACAGCTTTCACAAAAATTAGCTCAAACTGGGTCATAGACCTAAGTGTAAAATGTAAAACTATAAAACTGTAGAAGATCACGTAGGAGAAATATCTAGGTGACCTTGGGTTTGGCAGTGATTTGGGGTTTGGCAACACCAGAAGCATGATACATAAGAGAAAAAATAACTAAGTTGGACTTCATCAAATCAATAACTTCTGTTATGCAAAAAACACTCTTAAGAGAATAAAAAGACAAGCCACAGACGAGAGAAAAAACATGAAGAACACATATCTGATGAAAGACTTGTATTCAAAATATACAAAGAACTCTTAAAGCTCAACAATAAGAAAACAAACCAATTTAAAAATGGGCAAAAAACAGACATCTCACCAAAGAAGATAAGCACATGGCAAATAAGCATATAAACAATGCTCAACATCATATGTAATTAAAGAATTCCAAATTAAAACAACGAGATTCTGCTACACATCTCTCAGAGTGACACAAATCCAAAACACTGACAATACCAAATACTGATGAGAACGGGGAACAGTAGGAACTTTCATTCATTGCTGGTGACAATGCAAAATGGTACAGCCACTTTAGAAGACACTTGGTCAGGTTTTTTTTTTCTTTTAAGCTAAATATAGTCTCACTATGTGATTGAGCAATTATGCTCCTAGGTATTTACCCAAATGAATTGAAAACATATCCACACAAAAACCTGCATGTGATTGTTTATAACAGCTTTATTCCTAATTGGCAAAAACTGGAAGCAACCAAGATGCCCCCTTATAGGGTATAACTTGAGATAAACAAACTGTGGTACATCCATACAAGGAATATTGTTCAGCAGTAAAAAGAAATGAGTTGTCAAGCCACCAAGAGACACAGAGGAATGATAACTGCATATTGCTAAGTGAAAGAAACTAGTCTGAAAAGCTGTTACTCTATGATTCCAACTATATGACAGTTTGGAAAATGCAAAACTGTAGAGATAGTGAAAAAGTCAGTGGTTGCCAGGGTTTCAGAGAAGGGTAGGGGTTAAATAGGTGTAGAACAGTGCAGAAACTATCCTGTATGATACTGCAATAGTGGATATATAATATTTTGTATTTGTCAAGACCCATCTAACTGTACAACACAAAGAGTGAACTATAATGTAAACTATGGACTTGAGTTAATAATAATGGCTCAACATGGGTTCACGAATTGTAGCAAACGTACCACACTAATGCAAGAGGTTAATAGGGTGCAGAGAGAGGAGATAAATGGGAATTCTTGGGGCTATCTACTCAGTTTTCCTGCAAGCCAGAACTACTCTTAAAAAATGAAGTCTATTAATTCTCTGTAAAGTTTTTACTATTTGCTCACATTCTTATCTCACCTATGTAGAATTCTGGTTTACATTGGAAATGCTGGCCTGGTAGGAAAACATAGTATCTTGCTTCCTTGTTAACACAGCTTTTAATACATGTGAACTATTTTTCAGTCTTAGTATAACCTTAAGAAATCTAAAATTATATCTGTGACACATCCAAAAAATAAATCTAAACCAGTTGAAAAACTGAGTTTTAAAACCTGTTTTAGCCTTAGGAGTTTATGGAAGAAAGTAGACAGCAAATACAGGAAAAATTCTGTAAATATTTTTGTACACATAATATCAGTGTGAAGATATATGACCAAATATTTGCCTATGTATAGTTTTAAATTTTTAACAATAAGTAATTATTTCCTCTTCAGTTGTAACTGTTCGATTATAGTATTAATATGAATTATATTAGAACATGTTCTTGTTTTCAGTTTTATATTATATCAGTGGTTAAATCAATGTAATTAAATCTTTCATTGTAAATTATGGAAATTGTATGTTTATCATAACACAAACAAGAACTTTATTTTTAGTTAAAGCCAGTATGTTATTTGTATTTCTTATCTCATTTATTGTTAATTACATTTGGTCAATATCACTCAGGTATCTTTCTTCTATCCCACTTAGACCTGAATCAGATTTTAAAATGCCTCTGAACAAAAAAGTAAAATTATTTAATTCCAATCTTGGTTGATCTTTCTATCCCGTGCTTATTTACTAGTTCAGTTTTATTTAAAAATAAAACCAATTCTCACTATTGTGGCTATTCTGAGGTAGACTGACCAACTTTACCTTAAAGTTAATTTGTATTTTCCTTGCTTGTGCCTGGTAATGCAGAGATATGAACCATGTGTGTCCCCAGATATGAAGACAAGAAAATCTTAGTACTTTTTCCAAATGCTTGGTTCTAATTTTGGACTATTATGAAATTCTAATGTCATAACTGGTAACTCCCTAAGAATTACATGACGTTCTGGCCTTTTTGCCTTGATTTCTTTTGAGTGTACTTTCCAATAGATCTTTCAAAAGTGAGTGACAAAGCTAAAACACTCTAAAAGAAACCACATTTCCTACATGGTATGTTTTGCTTGCTTTTTGAGAAAATTTTAAAAGCTACTAAAGAACATTTATTTAGTGTGTTAGTGGTGACCAGCAAGTACCATTATGGCCAGAGTCTGAGGCCCAGGAAGGTCATATAGGTTAGAAGCAGTGGATGGTTTGAATGCTAGGGAAGGTCGCTGAAAGCTAACTGCGGCTAAGCATAGTTTTGTTCTGTTTTTTAATCAACTAATGGAAAATAAATTTCCAAGAAGCTCTTTTGATCTAAAATCACTGCTCTTCAAAGGCAGGGACGTGACAGTTATCTGTCATGACCTCTGCTTTGCTGCTCTTATTCCCAGCCTCCGTGGAAATTGCCCAACTCCAGAGGCGGGGACTGTTTTAGTTGGCATATGGGCTCAGCGTCCTTGGAACTGCTCTACTTTATGCCTAAACTTTCCTGCCAATGTCAGCATCAGCCTTGTCAACACTTCTTTTCCATTTGTGAATACTGTAGTTAAAGCTTTCACCTCTCCTTTTCTAGAAGTATTTCATATTTAGCACTTGGGTGTTTAGAAATTCTCTCTCTGAAGAAATACATTTCAACTAAGAATCTTTACGACTTATGAAAGAAGTTTCACTTAGAAAATATGTATAAACATATGTGGTTTTTGGTTTTTTTTCCATATGGCCTTTGATCTTGTCGCAAAGCTTTAGTGCTGTGAACAGTGAGGTTTAAGGTAACGGACAAAGTGGTCTCACCAGTGAGGCAAAGTTGTGTCAAAAGAGGGCTTAATTGTTTAAAAAAAAAAAAAAATTCTAAGCAAAAATTCAGCTCAAAACCCATAAGGTTTCTAAATACATTTTGAAGCATTTAGAAGAAAAGAAGTCCTTTTGTGTTTGCTCCATGTTCTGGAAGAGCAAATAAAAAATGTTACTTTGTTTTGTTAACTCAGTGGCCACAGGGCAATCCTCAGGCTGAATGCCCCTGGGTCATCAGCTAAGCATGTAGATGAGTTGTGTATAGATTATTATAATCATAAAGTTATATCACAGTCTATCAGGGGAAATACTTGTGATAATTAGTTTGGAAATATAGTTTAGTAAAATTAAACATAATTTCAAGGAAGAGAAAACATGTTCAGGAAGGTTTTCTTCATTAGAAAGGTGACATCATCCCAAGTAATTTAATTATTGTTGATTTATTTAACAAACCTCTGTAAGTCAGGGTGGGCCTTCCTTGCTGTGTTGGTCTCCTGACCTTCTTCACATTTCATATATCTGGATACCTCCAGCCTTAGTGACAAAAGTTGATTATGTTGAATCCGGATGTCCACCTTAAGAATACACATCTCTCTCATTGTTTTTTTTTTTAACTTAACATGGCATGTGTTTTTAACTGTCTCATGACAAATAGATTTACTTTTTAATCACCACTGTTGGGTAAAATTTATTATCACCTGAGTTCCATCCATCAGATTTGAGGGTACAGTTCACGTGAAGAGGTAAATGGGGAGACGGTGAGGGGCGGTTTGGTGGACTAGGAACCCCAAGTTTGTAGCTTGTTTAGTTATCACCACAATTTCATGACCCTGTCATTTGAAACTTAGATGACTCAATGGTGTCACGTAATGTATGACTAGAAGACACAATAAGGAATATTCCCAGGACACAGTCAATTTCTCCCTTTTTTTCATGGAAAAAGAGTTCACGGAAGACAACCAAGCAGTAAATATAATCCTAAAGATAGTCAAAACAGATTGGAATATAATTTTGTTCAGAGCTATTAAAAAAAATACTATGTCTCAATATAGGCAGCCTGTAGAAAGTTCCAAGGTGAGGATTTATCTTCTAAATGTAGACTTGTGGGTCTTTTTAGCTAGCGAATTCAAACCACCAAAGGAAGAGGTCAAGAAGAATGAATGAAGTTAAGAGAATTGACGAGCTGAGTACCACTGTTGGAATTTTGTTTCTTGTACGGCTTGAATTTGTGCTTTGAGATTTTGGGGTCTAAGAAAGCCATGCTGTTCCAGGAGCTTCCCAGAAATATTTTTGGAGCAGGCCACACGGGCTCCGGAAAGAGAATGCATTCTATTTCCAAGTGCTATTGTAGAATCATTATTCATTTAACAAAAGTGTGGTCTTTTCAGCTAGAAATTTTAGTTCCATCATTCAAATGGACTAAAAATATTCTGGAGTATAACTAGAAAAAAGTATTTCGTATGTATCAATATGTTGTTTTCTAGCAATGTCCCATTCTGGATTAAACAATAGAGGAAAACTTTCCTGTTTCTCTGTAGCATGGGCTTTTAAATTGATATATGTGTATGTGTTTTAAGTGAATTGTGAAAATCAGCCAAATATAAAGTCAGTTATAAAATAGTTCCCTTTGTTTCCAAATCATCTGTGTAATATTTACACCAAGGAAGAATCGATTAAAAAAAAACAAGTATATGAGGAAGGCCTTCCTGAGTCTCTATACTATATGATCATTGCTTTATTTATCACCAGTTCTGGAGTGTTTCTCAATGCCAAGTCCATCCTGTGTCTCTATACTATATGATCATTGTTTTATTTATCACCAGTTCTGGAGTGTTTCTCAATGCCAAGTCCAGAAGTGAAAGATACAGTTGTAACTTAGAGTGCTGACACCTAGCGAGGGAGACGAGCAAGGTAACAGAAGTCCGTGTGACAAGTGAGGGGATACAGGTGAGCTCAGGCCTCTCTGGGAGGAGCAGCAGCGCGAGTGGCCTGAGGGCAGAGGAGGTGAGCTGGGCTGGAGGACCACAGGGGAGTTGGCAGAGAGGACCGGAGCGCAGCACGGGGGTGGCCAGAGGGAACAGGCTGTGCAAAATAAGTGTCGGACTGGAGAGCAGCACGGGGGCGGCCAGAGGGAACAGGCTGTGCAAAATAAGTGTCGGCAGCACCAGTTTCACCCTCAGCATTGTCAGCTTCTCACAGAAAGTAAGAAGGTCATACATTTTATTCTGTCAGTTTGAACACCGGAAAGCCTCTTCAAAAGCGATTTTCTTTTCGTACATTTGTCGAAGTCCGGAGCAGGAAAGTGGTGCGGAAGGGCTGTCTTATTCCACTGCCTTTGCTCTTGACACTCAGTAACATCCCCGAAGCCTTCGACCCCGCATCGTTCATGTACATGGGAAACACTTTTTTCAATAAAAAGCATTTTCTTAGGGAGTTTTTTGGTTCCATTTTCACAAGTGTCTCATCTCTTTGTAGCAACAAACCTTGCTCTCTGAACTGTACTGAAGGTTCCTACTTTCCTTTCTTCGGTGTCGAATTAGGAAGAATGGAGTAAACGCTTCAAGATTACTCATCGAACATACTATTTTTTACTTAATTTCAAGTAGCATCTTCCCTGTAGATGTAATAAAGATCTGCGCAAGTTAGAGGAAGGATAATTTTCAGTATTCCTTTCACATTTTATCTTGTATTGATGATCCTCGTATTTTACCTGTAAATGCTCAATCGGTAAAGCAATTAAACTTTAATGGTAATTCATAATGGATTTCTGCAGCCACTTTTCTTTTTTAGTTCACATAACTAGAAAAAAATAAGGGACTTAAATTACATCTTATGTTAAAATTGTCCTTCATATTCAGACCATAAAAGCAAAAACGTTGTATATTTTTAGTATGTAGGGATCATTAATGGAAACAGTCACTTCTGTTTTCTGTTGCCATTTTATATTTGGTGCATGCTGTTCCTCTGTGAATCTTTCTCTTAAAAGTTATTTTCTTGTATGAGTTCCTCAATAGACTATAAACTTAGCCATCATAGTCCCTCAGAAAATAATTATCGATAACTTCATTTGAATTGAGGATAAGAGAAAATAAGGTCTTTCTAAAGCCCTGGTGCCAAGCAAGAGAATATATATAAGTAAATGGTAAAGAAAAAAAGAGTTTAAGACCTGGAGCCTGATGATGTGGGTTTAGATTCTGGTTTTGTTTCTTTTTAACTCGGACAACTTCATTATCTAGTGACCTTCACTTCGCTTTTCTGTAAAATGTGATGGATATTATCTGTGCTTATACCCACCTACACATCTACCTGCCTAAGTAGACAGGGATTTCCTTAGCATTTAAGTATGTGAAAGAGCCTTGAAACTAGACGTGTTCTACAAATACTAGTTGCTATGGCAACAACTTACCAATGTACCAAATACGATTCTTAAAATGAGAGGCAGTACATATATGAAGTTATATTTTACATAAACTACATAGCACAGATTAGTGCCTAATAGGCATTCACCAAACAGGGATCCGCTTTCCCTCTTTCTCTCAGCTTTTCTTTCAAGCCTTGTTATTTCTCATTTGTCCCCATTTGCTGCTACACTTTTCTGCTGTTCTGGGTGCTTTCGAATTCACTGATGCTCTGATTCTTCTTCCTGCATGCATAGGCCCAGAGAGGCAGTCAGACGTCAGCCAAATTTAGTAACCTCCTTCTTAGTTTGGACATTTGATTGTATGCACATTCTAATTTTAAATTAGCACATATATGGATAGATATTGGTTTTATATCCTATAATAATTTAACTCATTTATAGCAGTGGAATTTGTTGAGGTACAGATGTTTACCAGTTTTATGAATAAAAACCCAAAGTTGTAAACAACTTCAACTGAGTACTATATTTTTTATTTGTATGGTTTTTCACAAAATAATGAGCAGTTATTTTCATTGTTTATAATAATGCCTAAAACTTATTAAGTGCTCATCAAATGTCAGTGCTTGACAGAAATGAAATCATTTAATCCTCACAATACTTTGAGGTATGTCTTAATTATTATTTCCCCATTTTACAGATGGGGAAACTAAGCCACAGAAAAGATGTCAGGATACAGGATATCATCACAGTTAAATATGCAGGTCCTCGTTCCTGAGTGCCTGGGTTAATTCTAGTTCCCCTAATTATTATGTGTGCCTCCCTAGACAAATTCCCTACACTTTATGTGCTTTAGTTTTCCCATCTGTAAAATAGGGAAGTAATGACACATACTCGTAATGCCGTGAGGATTAAACGCTGGCTTTCCTCTGAATGACATTTTAGATTCTCTTAACCATACGTTCAAAACTCTGCCCACATATTGTTCCCTTTTCCTTCTTTTCATTATCAGTAGTATTTTCAATGAGGCAATGCTCGTAGACAATACAAAGTACTCTTTAATGATTTACTAACTTACATTTTGGTGTTCAGTGTAAACACCATGGAATCCAAAGACAGGCTCCATCACATGAATTTTTGGAGCTTAAGATACTTTAGTTCTCCCTATGAGAACGTGATTTCAAATGAAACCCAGTTCTCGGACTTATTTCAAGTGCTTTTCAGCACGCTAAAAGTGTTAAGCCCCAAGTGGCAAGCGTACATGGTACACATCCGTTTTTTTTTTTTTTTTAAATTATTTATTTATTTATTTATTTATGGCTGTGTTGGGTCTTCGTTTCTGTGCGAGGGCTCTCTCCAGTTGTGGCAAGTGGGGGCCACTCTTCATCGCAGTGCGCGGGCCTCTCACCACCGCGGCCTCTCCCGTTGCGGAGCACAGGCTCCAGACGCGCAGGCTCAGTACTTGTGGCTCACGGGCCCAGCCGCTCCGCGGCACGTGGGATCCTCCCAGACCAGGGCCCGAACCCGTGTCCCCTGCATTGGCAGGCGGATTCCCAACCACTGCGCCACCAGGGAAGCCCCCGTTTTTTATTATATCTTTACTTGGCTTGATTGTTAGTGTTCTTTTCCGCATTGTTAAATGCATTTAACAGCGAAATCTGTAACCTAAAATGATTTCATTGCTAGAGATATTAAAACTGCCCTGGCTTGAAGTCAGAAGCAACTTTATCAAAATCCTAAGACTAAGAGCAATAAAATGTTGCATGTGATTTGAGTCCCTTTAGCAGAGCTTTTGTCATTGAGAAAATGAGCATGGATAAATATTGATTGTGTTTCTGAAAAATGTTTTCTCATTTCAAAAGTCCACCCCAGCTTAGCCAGCTCCCCTCTCTCTTGACAGGCACCAGCATCTTCACCGTGTACGAGGCTGCATCCCAGGAAGGCTGGGTATTCCTCATGTACAGAGCCATCGACAGCTTTCCCCGCTGGCGTTCCTATTTCTACTTCATTACCCTTATTTTCTTCCTTGCCTGGCTTGTTAAGGTACTCTAAAAATTCGTACTCATCCAGTCTATGCTTTCTGACAGTTTCTGCAGATCTTTTGTTTGTTTTCGGTTGCCCTCACTCCCTCATGCCCAGTCTTTGGTAAATGTGGTTTGTCATTTTCTTTCAGAATGTGTTTATTGCTGTCATCATTGAAACATTTGCCGAAATCAGGGTACAGTTTCAACAGATGTGGGGATCGAGAAGCAGCACTACTTCGACAGCCACGACGCAGGTACAGTATCCGGAGATGACGATGTAACCCACTTGAACTGGGCGTGTCCCTCTGCACCACCCTGGACATTGATGGAACTTGATGGGACTTGAGAAACCCTGTTATCACCAACTTCTGCAATCAGATTCACTGAGGGAGCTGCTTAAAAATACAGGTGCAAAGCCCCAAACCCAGAGCGACCAAATCAGATTTTCTGGGTGACGGGGCAAGGGCACCTATATTTTTAACAGCCCCATGGGTGGGTTTGATAGAAAACCAGGCTTATCATCATATTTATTATGTACCTTCCATTTGATTCTACCATCACATGTCCTCCAAGGACTTGCTGATAAAATATAGCAACTGTGGAATTCCCCATTTTAAAATATTCACGTAATTGAAACCAATATAATGGCCCTTAGGTATAGGATTAGAATTTTTCAGAAGGAAAATTTATTTCATTCAGAATGAACCAATCACAATATAATAAATTATGAAGAGGACCCCTCCATCCCAAATGCATGCCTGTGAATTTTGAGGAATTACTGCATATTCAGAAGGTTTCCACTCTGCTCCCAAGAAATTGGAAGTATCCTAGAATTTGACTAAAAGTGGCATGGCATTTATTACATAAGAGGGCAATTCAGATCCAATGTCTTTTGTTTTTATTTTTGGTTTTGTTTTGTGTTTGTTTTTTGGTGGTTAGAAAGAGGAAGAATAGGTTTATATATCTTCTTCTGGTATAAATCTTAATAAAAGAGAGAGAAAATAAAAATTCCAGAATTGAGAATGAAATTACTTTATGCCTTGCAACTATTGCTTTAATGTTAAATTTTAAGAGAAATTTAACATAAGTTTGTAAATACTTACACAGGTCTGTTAGGACAAAGGTATCTGTGAAAGATCCGAGGTACAAATTTTACTTTGCAAATCTCCAAATTGAACTTTTAATAATTATATTTATATAATTATTACTTTTAAAATAATATATATTTTTTAAATAATTGTATTTATGCCTACGTATTAAAATTATAAAGAAAAGGATTCAGGATAGTGGCTCACTGGGAGTGGGGATGAGGAAGCAGAGGAATAAAGTTAAGAAGAAGTACAAAGGTTAAAAAAATAAGATATTTATATTTAATAACTAATAGTGAAAATACTATTAAACATGCTAATATTTGGAAGAGCCTCGTGCAGTATTTTTATGATGTTGTGAAAGTTCGAATGGTCTAGTTCATTATAGATGAAATAGTATTTATATTATTCAGTTTTGTCAAACAGCTATTCAAACTTCCATGAAAGATTTTTTGAAGTGTTACCTAGGTTATGTCACAGATGGCATGTAGGAAAACCTTCAGTGAGTCCGCCACATCCAGTACTCATTTCCTCTCTCATCTTTTTAGTGAGCTATGAGAAATCGTAAAGTTCCAAGTCCATTCTGACATGTCTTTTAAATAGAGTGACGGCCTCGTGAAGGTGTGTTTTCCAGTATAGACATTGAGAACGAAGTGGGACATAGAACTATGAACTCCACACAGAATTCATGTTCGCTATTCCTGAGAGATGACCTAAAATGTCTTTAAAACTATATAGTGCTTCTTAAGTAACTCTTATTTGTAAAACCACAGCTGGAAAAGTGGTGTCTGGAAGTGCCACCAAATCAGCCAGCAGTTACAGTAGAAAGTGAAATGTGGAGAGACTGTGAACACAGTTGTACAAAATTGCTTTGATGCAAAATTGTCCTTAATCAGGAGGAATAAGATGGTAATTCAGACGTAATGCGTCTAGGTATTCAGCAGAGGTAATCACCCAGAGAACTGTGAAAAACCTTCATTAAGAAAAACGCTGTGGCTGAGGACCTGGTTGCTAAGCAACCGAAGCTCCAGCCGCAGCCTCTCTGGTAAAACACCACTTGGGCTGCCTGGCAACAGGCCGCAGGCCCCGCCCATCCCCTCGCCAGCCACTCAGCAAGTGTTCCAGATGCTTTTGTGTGTGTGGAAGGGAGAGGCATCATTTGCCATGATTCTGTTAGGTTTGTAAAATCAGAGACAACGCTGCACAAAGGCCTTCTCGTTCGATGGTTTAAAACACTAAATCACAAGTTTCTAGTTCTAACAAAACAGATGGGCTTTAAGGAAATAAAATAGAGATGGTTGTGTATTGTGAAGCACACAGCTTTTTAGAAATGAAGTCAGTTCTTGTCTTCCTCTAGTATGTGGGACGTCTGCAGTTGTTCTCTGTAAGTTATCCTCATAGGAGGGCAAAGAGGGTCCTGGGGATGGTGGACTTGTTGATATTTCTAAGTCCCTGGACTTCCCAGGAGGGCTGTGTGAGTAGAAAGAAAAATTACACACATTAACAGGATAAAGTAGGGGCTTTCCGACGTCTTAGGAGGTTCAACAGATTTGGCTCTGATATGTTAAGAGGCAAAAGAGAATCAGTGATGAGAACTCTTTCTTTAAAATAGCAAAGCAACCTGCCTCAGAGTCACAGCGTAGAAACAAATTACAGAAAAATTAATGCCAAAGGTCTTATGGAGACCATAATAGAGCAGGTAGCAGGAGAACAAAAGGAAAACGACGTGGAAATTTTCAGATTAGTAGTCAGTAGTTTGCCTGAACTCTGATGGGGATGGTGACTCCCGTACCTGCATAATCATTTGACACAGGTCACTGTTGCCACATGCTCGGTTATATGTTGGATTAAAGTGCAAGAGATTTGTACATCCAGGATATAATAGCCCCCTGTGTCAGCCCACAATAGGACTTCCCATGCTGCACGTTTGTAGGGGTGTTGCCCCAGAGAAGGGTGTTGGGATGGGCCGATGTGCTAGCGGAACACGTCCTGGGCATCATGCATGTCTGGTCCAGACTTGCACTCCCACTCCTTAGACACTTCACCTCAGATATCTGTTGCCAGTCTTGTGGTCTTCTGATCTAGGCTGATTCACGGTAGGAATGAGCTTATCTCACTTTGCCTGGAAGAGAACCGAAAGAACTAAACTTTAGGGCCCCACAAGGCTAAGTGTTGTATATATAGTGACAAGAGACACAAGGCAGCCTCCGGCAATCAATCCATACCTAACTTTTATATACAAATCATGGCCCAATAAGGCCATACTGAGGGACGAGTAAGTAAATATTCTGATTGTCTAAAGAGAGCAGTAATTTCTGGGTCTGTCATTGTCTCTGACTGAGCACACTTGCTGGCCCATGTTTTCTGAATTAATAAGATACAAGACAGATAAGGGTGGAGTTAATAAAAGGACACAGGAATTCTTTCTCCTTTGTAGTTCCATGAATCTTCTCAGAATATAGGTTCCTACAGTACTGGAACAACTTCTGTGTAAATGTGCAATACCAGCTTAAAGGCAGAAAGGCATAGGTGAAAAGGCACATGATGGAAAATAAAAAGAATTTCTCCTCCGTGAAAAGATGTGTACAACGTAATGCTCCAAAACAAAACTTTAGTAAAAATTTGTTTACTGCGTTCCAAGACTATTGGTTTCCACATGAATATACATCATTAAAATATGTGAGAAAGCAATTGAGTGAAAGCAATTTCTGGGAAGGCTTTGGTAGAAGGTACAATAGTGAGCTCCTTCTAATAAGAAACTATAGTAATGGAATAATACATTCATCATAGGAAGCCATACATGAGAATTATGTCTTGTGAGTCGGAGTCATTGAGTATATTATTCAATTACGAAATCAAGTCAAGTGTCCACCCTCATTATTTTGTGTGATAATGACTATTACCTGTTTTTTAAGATGATTGATTTTGAAAGAACCCAAAGAGCATGGGAATTTCAAAATAACTTTTGGATTTTCTTTTCATTACCAAATGTGTATGTGTGTCTTGGGTTTGGAATTTTAATTCAGTTGCTAGTGGTCACCCCTATTACCAAGATCCATTCTCTACCACCTCCCATTAGATAATCTGTTATTGTTGTCATTGATGATGATGATATTCTGCCTAAAGTACAATAGAACAATCCGCAAAGCATTCTTAGCAAAATCAAGTGACCCTTTATAAAACGCTGGCAGTTGCAAACAGGCAAGCATGAGATGATTCTCAAGACTGAAACCTCCATGGATTCCCAAGTGGTTGTACTAAGAGGAGGGTGCACACGTGGTTATTGGTAATATTCCACTAATTCATAACACTTTACTATAATAAATCACATATCTTGAGAGCTGCACTAAGTACTACGCTATTGGCTTTACAAGCAATCTTATTTAATCTTCACAATCACATTGTGAAGTTGGTATTATTATTGTCTCTGCGTTGCAGGTTAAAAAAGGACAAGGATTGGAAAGTTAATTATTTTATCCAGTATTACATAACTGGTATGTGCTAGAACGGGGGCTCAAAACCAGCTTCCTCAGCCATAAGAGTCTTCCGTTTTGCTCCCTGAGATCCTACCTCCTTTTAATTTGGTCATTACAGGCCCTGCTGTCAATGTGCTATCTTTTTTCTGGCTTCTCTTTTCTATTAAAACAAACAAAAAAGGTTTTCTTGTTGACTGAAAGGTGGAGAAAGGGGTACTTTCATGCATAATTACTAAGTGTGAATTAGAGCATCCTTTCTAGAAAATAGTTTGGCAATATGTGTCAAAAGCCTTAAAAACATATAAACTATTTGACAAAGAGAGAGAGAGAGAGAGAAAGAAAATTAACTCGAGTCATAAAGTATTGATTATAAATTATGAAATTAGAATAAATGCAAGCCATTAAATCGTGATTGAACTTTATTGATATGAAAATATGCAAATAACATATTAATGCAGTAAAAGGGTCTCATGTTTATATGTATATGTGTGTATGGGCATAATATACCTGAAAGGTTAACTCTGAAATATTAGGGGTGCTTGTCTCTGGGGAATGGGCTTAAGATTTTTTTTTTACAGCTCATACACATTTTCTAAGTATTTAATAGTAAACCTGTATTAATATAATGAGAGGGGAATAGTTAGTATCTTTAAAAATGAAATAAATCATTGGACATTCAAAATGAAGCCACTTGTGTTAACTTAGGTTCAGCTGCAAGGGACAAAAAGCCCCAAATAAGTGGCTTCTATAAGATAGGGTTCCTTTCTCTATCATATAAAGCTGGAGGATGTCATCCAAGGTTGTTACGGTGGTCTGTGTTGCTATAGATCCAGAATCCTTCTACCTTTTTGCTCCACCTTGCATCACTTCCATTCCCCAGATTGCCTCCTGAACTAAAATGGCTGCTGTAGCTCTAACTCTTACATCCATATTCCAAAGAGCAGGAAGGAAAAAAATAGAAAGTTTCTGCTTTCATTTCATAGACCAGTATATATATAATTACATGGTCAAGATGAGCTTCAAGAAAGGGAAAGAATGTCCTTTTTTTTTTTTTTTTTTTGGTGGCCATAAAATTTTTCTTACTTTGTAAGACAAGAAGAACAGATATGGTGGGACAACTGGCAGCCCCTGCCCCTGCCACACTCCCCTAAGGACTTCACCCTAGGATTCACGGCTCTGGATATCCCACCATGTGCCTCGCGTAACTACTGTTACATTAACCAATCCAAATGTTGTTGTATAATTCAGGGAACTAAAGAGAAATGGACCATGGCATTTCCTTCACTTTATTTCACACAAAGAACTGACCTTGAGAGAGCACTTTTACTAACAATTAAATGGATTCATTTGATTTTAGTCTATTGGAAAAAAAATCATTTAACAGAGAAAATTAGTCTGCTCCTGATGAAAGCAAACATGTGCCCCAGGGATCCTTTGCTCCATGGTAAGAGAGTAGAGGATGCTTGTACAGAGGGTTCCTACCTCGTGACTGGCGGGATTGCTTTTGTCTTTTCTCCTTAAAAAGAGACTCCCAGACATTTGACAGATACTTTAAAAGGCACTTAACGCATGTTTGCATCTCAACCAATGTATGTGTATTCTCAGAATGAGCCTATTTGTGATGGATGTGCTTGATTCTACCACTAAACTTCCCTTTTAAAATTCATTCTAAAGGGAATCAGAATCCTGTAAATGGACAGCTGAGAAGAACCATTTGTAATTGGCATCTTGGATCAGAGAATCTTTGTGTAAATGTGCACCGCCATTTTGTCATTTTAAAAATACATGTATGGCCTATGAATTTTGGCATTTGTCACTCTCCACCTCCCTTATTTTATAGAGGGCAAGTTTTCTTTCTGCAGATGATCTACTACCTCTGTTACCAGGAGTTTGAAATTATAATGATAAATCCTAGGTAGTGGGATCTTTGCATCATCTCATGTTTCCATCAACAGTTACCCTTTTGAACACAGACACGGTCAGACGAACATGAAGACATAAATATGGCAAAGAAAATGTTTATGTCTGTGAGATAGTGAGCTCAGGCTGGAAGAAAACAGTGAGTGCTTGTAGTTGGCGTCTTTTCTTAGAAAAATAAACATCCTTAATTTCACCCTATTCCACCACGCCCCTGCAGGCACACCTAAGGAACTGAAAAGAAAATATATAATAGTGGGAAAATATTTATAAGTGGTACATGCTTTCCAGCGTAGTATATTATTGATAGACAACTAATTTTTTAAAATAAATCTATTTATTGATTTATTTATTTTTGGCTGCATTGGGTCTTCGTTGCTGCGCATGGGCTTTCTCTAGTTGCGGCGAGCAGGGGCTACTCTTCGTTGCAGTGCGTGGGCCTCTCATTGCAGTGGCTTCTCTAGTTGTGGAGCATGGGCTCTAGGTGCGTGGGCTTCAGTAGTTGTGACTCGCGGGCTGTAGAGCGCAGGCTCAGTAGTTGTGGCACACGGGCTTAGTTGTTCCGCAGCATGTGGGATCTTCCCAGACCAGGGCTCGAACCCATGTCCCCTGCATTGGCAGGCGGATTCTTAACCACTGCGCCACCAAGGAAGCCCCTAGATAACTAATTTTTAAGGTGGTAGAATATAAGATAACCTACACATCCAGCAACCTGGATGTCTAATTCAATGACTGTCAGATTTTAGCATCCTGTACTATCCTGAATTTCATCATTTATGTCTTTTAAGCCAAAAGAAACTACTTTTTCCCTTCATAAATATGTATACATAAAATTTCTGCTGAGCAGATTAATTGTGGCTTACACAAGCTAATTTCACAAAGTCTTTTAAGTGATTTGTCATTCTCCTACCATTAAAATAACATTCCCGGACTTCCCTGGTGGCGCAGTGGTTAAGAATCCACCTGCCAATGCAGGGGACACAGGTTCAAGACCTGGTCCGGGAAGATCCCACATGCAACGGAGCACCTAAGCCCATGCACCACAACTACTGAGCCCGCAAGCCACAGCTACTGAAGCCCACATGCCTGGAGCCCATGCTCCGCAACAAGAGAAGCCACCGCAATGAGAAGTCCATGCACCGCAACAAAGAGTAGCCCCTGCTTGCTGCAACTAGAGAAAACCCGCACACAGCAACAAAGACCCACTGCAGCCAAAAATAAATAAATTAATTTAAAAAATAAAATAAAACAACATTCCCCTCTTTCCCTATGCTAAATGCACATTACATTATTTATCCTGAGAATATTTTTCTATTGGTTCAGTGAGAACTGTCTACTAAATAAAGGTAAAAGTTTACCACTTTTTGTAAAAACACACCACGCTTTGGAATTCTAATTTTCATTTTCTCTGAGATGTTATATATAATAATCAACATAATGGGGATAAAATACCTACTTTTAAAGTCTTGTGGAGAAGAATATTTGGGCAGTTACATGCAAAGCATATGTAAGGCAGAAACGGCCTGTTGCATAGCAAGTGCTCAATTAATGCAAGCTATAATCTTTATTATGATTATTCACTTACGTTTGCAGTGTTAAAATGGACATCATTGGAATGACTCATGTTCTAAATATAAAGCCATAAGAAGACAAATCTTTGACAGCAAAGAAAACGTAAAAAGCTGCAGACAAAGTTAGAGTTCTTGATGTTCCATCGTAAGTGTCTCTGACTCATTTCCCCTTTGTCTTGAAGATGTTTCATGAAGACGCTGCTGGCGGGTGGCAGCTGGTAGCCGTAGACGTCAACAAACCCCAGGGACGTGCCCCAGCTTGCCTCCAGGTGCGGTATGATGCCATTTCTAAAAGTCACCCCCAAAGGTCTTTGATTTGATTTTATACGAGGAAATCTACAGCTCTCCAAGCTCTAGATCCACCCAAATTTGTGGGCAATATTACACTCCATCCTGTATTCCCGGGACCTAGCATCCTGTTTAGATACACACTAGGGATTTGGTAAATTTCTGGTAAATGAATGCACACAGGTAAAAGCAGGCCAGTGGTAATGAATTGATGAAGAATTTTGTTGTCTCATTAAACCTTGTAAAGGTATTCTTCTGCAAAGGCCTGAATTGTTTGGGGCCGGGGGCAGTCAAGATCACAATTCACTTACTTGAGTACCTCACCATGTACGCAGGAAGGAAATGTCTTGAATATGTAGTCTGTTGTTCTGCATCTGCAAGCTCTCCCAGCAGTGTGGTATAATAAAGGCACTTCCTTAACAAAGTGCACCTGCAGCAGACACGAGGCGATGGGATTGCAGGGGAGCCCAAAGTCCTGGCAAGTGGCCGGAGGATGGGCCATGAGGTCTCTGGCCTGTGAACCTTCTGGACTTAGCTTCTGCTCTGAGCTCCCCAGAAAGCCTAATAAACTCCTTTTCTTCCGTGGACCACAGTGGCCTCTTCTCTTTCATGTCCCCCCTCCCTGCCCACCAATAGCAGTAACTCATTCAAAACAACATCACCTTAAGAGCGGCATCCCTGCCATTCCAGGGCTTTTTATATTTCCATTTTCCTCCTCTTTAAGGGTGAAAGCTCAAGCTGTCCCATGTTGGGAGCAGAGAACTGATTCTTCCTCCTGGAGAATTTTCTTTTCTTCACCCTCTTTCTGTTTTCAGTTGTAAATCCTCTTCCTACAAGGGGACTGCTTCTTGTAGTTTTTCATATCCCCCCCCTATAATTTGGGGAAGGGTTTATCACCTGCTTCAGGATGAGAACGCATCTTCTGTCTTTCTTTTGGATCTTTCTCCAGGTGGGGACTGGTGCATTTCAAGGATTGGTACATAAGTAGCAAAATACTGTCCTCTGAACCTCTCCTGTGGGCTACATCTATATGGCTGTTTAATCATATAGTTATCTGTTTGTATCCATGAAAAGGATAGAGCAGAAAAAGAGGAAGAGTTTACGATGAATACGGATAATATTAAGTACTATTCTGTGCTTCTCTTTCTGTCGTATATTGGATGGTGACAATGCCGCTAATAATTCAACTTCTGTGGCTACCTCTACTACTGCTACTACTGTCATAGCAATAATGATGACAACCATTGTAGTAGCAGCAGCTTCTTGCCTAAAAAGTACTTTTACTTACATTATTCATGAATCCACCAACCGATATGTACTGACACAAAGATGGTCCTGAGCAAGACAAGCCCAGCCCCTCCCCTCATGGAGCTTACAGGGTACTTCAGGGAGTGAGGAGGAAACCCAGCTTTGAACTAGCAATCACAGGAGTGACGGGCGTTTGGAAGGAGTAATGCAGGATGCTATGGGAGTATGTAATTTGGAGTCCGCTCTCCTTGTCTGAGAATCAGGGGAGGTCCTCGTGAGGTAGTGGTACTTAAACCGAGACCGAAAGCATGAGGCAGGGAGTGAGGAAGGGTGAGACTCAGTACAGCCCTGTGCTGCGGAAAGATTGGCATCCTCTATCAGCCTTTGTAGAGGTGAAGTGGAGACCCAGAGGGCCACCTGAGTCTCCTGACCTCAAACAAACGGAGAAACCGGGACTTGTACCTGGTCTTCTGGTCCCTGGTCCCATGCTCTATCTAGCTGAAAAAATATGCCAAGGAAACGTTCATTTGTAATAGAAATCAACGATCAGGCCTGCTAGGAGTATCAGGGTCTTCCTGTGCCCCAAAGGCATTGCTTAAAATTTTAGTAAATGCTTGTTAATAGATGCCTCAAGGTTGCAGTCTGGAATTAGGAAGCGAGCCTCTATATCAAAAAGATTTGAGGGGCTTCCCTGATGGCGCAGTGGTTAAGAATCCGCCTGCCAATGCAGGGGACATGGGTTCGAGCCCTGGTCCAGGAAGATCCCACATGCCGCGGAGCAACTAAGCCTGTGCACCACAACTACTGAGCCTGTGCTCTAGAGCCCGCGAGCCACAACTACTGAAGCCTGTGTGCCTAGAGCCTGTGCTCCGCAACAAGAGAAGCCACTGCAGTGAGAAGGCTGCATACTGCAAAGAGTAGCCCCCGCTCACCACAACTAGAGAAGGCCAGCGCACAGCAACAAAGACCCAACACAGCCAAAAATAATAAATAAATGAAATAAATAAATTTATTAAAAAAAGAAAAAGATTTGAAATGGCAAGAGCTAGATGGCAATGAAGGTGTGATGGAGGGACAGCACGGAGCAGGGACATAGGGAACTAAAGGTCAGCAGAGGGGGGTGGATGTTAGGCTAGCCCTGTGTGGGTGTGGCGTCTGGGAGACGTGAGTGTTAGGCACGCATGGTGGGTGTGGCAGCATGCTTGGTAAGTTGTGTGGTTGATGGTACATGTGGTTTGAGACAATGGGAGAAGGAAGGCAGACAATTCA
The DNA here is from genome assembly GCF_949987535.1 of Balaenoptera acutorostrata. Lineage (NCBI taxonomy): Eukaryota > Metazoa > Chordata > Mammalia > Artiodactyla > Balaenopteridae > Balaenoptera > Balaenoptera acutorostrata. The sequence continues at coordinate 9,707,582 of NC_080081.1, forward strand.
GGATGACGCTCCATGCAGCTCAGCGTCCCATCTTTGGTCCTGATGCTTTCCAGAAAGAGCCGATCTGTAGGAGTACGGATGAAAAGTGCAATGGCCAACGGGTCACCTCTTTGTACTGGGCATGACGTGAGCTGTGACTGAAGAGAGAGAGTACGTTTCCACGTCTGGGTGAACAATGAATTAATTATTAACTTATTAAAGAGAAAGAAAATAAGTAAAGAAAAAGTACTGAAGATACAATGGTCGTGAAATACTCACTTGGCTCTTACTAATGATTAATGCCATCTAAAACTAGGTAACAGGAAAATTTTCATCTGAACCATACCTCACTCACTGCCTTGGATTATAATATCTCACTCAAAGACAAACTGTAGCATGTATTACTCCTTTTTATTTTTATTCTTTCTGTTTGTTTGTTTTCTTTTTTATTGAAGTATAGTTGATTTACAATGTTGTGTTAGTTTCTGGTGTACAGCAAGGTGATTCAGTTTTATATATATATATAAACATATATATACATATATATTCTTTTTCACATTCTTTTCCATTATAGGTTATTACAAGATATTGAATATAGTTCCCTGTGCTATACAGTAGCTGTATATCTATTTAATATGTAGTAGTGTGTATCTGTTAATCCCAAATTCCTAATTTATCCCTCATCTGCGCCCCCTTTGGTAACCATAAGTTTGTTCTCTGTGTCGGTGAGTCTTTTCTGTTATGTCAGTAAGTTCATTTGTATCATTTTTTTAGATTCCACATATAGGTGATATCATATGATATTTGTCTCTCTCTGTCTGACTTACTTCACTTGGTATGGTAATCTCTAGGTCCATCCATGTTGCTGCAAATGGCATTATTTCATTCTTTTTTATGGCTGAGTAATATTCCATTGTATATATGTGCCACATCTTCTTTATCCATCATCTGTTGATGGACACTTAGGTTGCTTCCATGTCTTGGCTGTTGTAAATAGTGCTGCAATGAACATTGGGGTGCATGTATCTTTTTGAATTAGAGTTTTCTCTGGATATATGCCCAGGAGTGGGATTGCTGGATTATATGGTAGCTCTATTTTTAGTTTTTTAAGGAACCTTCATAGTGTTCTCCATAGTAGTTGCACTAGTTTACATTCCCACCAACATTGTAGGAGGGTTCCCTTTTCTCCACACCCTCTCCAGCATTTATTGTTTGTAGCTATTTTGATGATGGCCATACTGACTGGTGTGAAGTGGTACCTCATTGTAGTTTTAATTTGCATTTCTCTAGTAATTAGAGCTATTAAGCACCTTTTCATGTGCTTGTTGGCCATCTGTGTGTCTTCTTTGGAGAAATGTCTATTTAGGTCTTTCTGCCCATTTTTGGATTGGGGTGTTTGGTTTTTTGATATTGAGCTGTGTGAGCTGTTTGTATATTTTGGAAATTAAGCCCTTGTCGGTCACTCTTTTTATTTTTAAAACAAGCAAAATGTGAGTGTGTTCTTCTAAAATGACTTTTAAACTGTAGAAATAAAATAAAAAGTAAGAGTTTGCTTTAACTTCTTCCAACTAGCCTCCCTCATTCCACTTCCCAGAGGTAACCTAGCGGTCAGCGTTAGGAGCCAGTCTCCTAAGACCCTTTACCCCTGAATTTAAACATTATATCTCTTCTGTAAAACAGCATTTCTGCCTCCCGGAGGCCCTGTCATTTTCACATAGTGTTTCCTCTTTCTAGAACACTCTTCTCTCCCACTCAGAATTCAGAATTCAGCTCAGATGTCACTTCCTTAAGGAAGCCTTCTTCGTCCTCAAAGAAACAGATCAGGTAGCCCAGTTATATGTGCCCATATCCTCCTATACTTTTCTTTCGTGTTTATCATAATTTTAATTAAAAAAATTTTAATGGTATAATTTGTTATTTAATGTCTGTTTTTCCAACCAGAGGAAACTCCCTTACAATAAGAACCATAACGGTCATGGTCAACATGTGGAATAAATACATCTGTGTTTAGAAATGTAGTCTTAGGAATAACAGTTGAAAAGAATCAAAACCAATTCCTACCTACTAAAAAAGTAGAATTTATAGGAATGAAGCATTTGAACAGCTGTAATTAAATTGAGTTAGTGATTTGGCCACTTGTTGAAAAAGAATGGAAGAATGAGGTAGAAGCAGTATCTGAGATGGTAAACGGGTGACCGGGAGTCCCCATTTGGGTATTAGGAATTACTGATTTTGTCTTGAAAGTGGAACTTTGTTTTCAAATTTGACCCCAAGTTTAAAAAACAGAAATTTCATATGAAAACCCATATATCCTACTGCTTTTGTAAAATAGAAAGATCTGGCAACACAGGACCCTCACTCCCATGTGGTGTAATTGGCTGGAGCTGGGCAGTGGCCGCCGCATTGGGCACCGTCTCTCCAGTTTCTGGGAGTCTCCCAACAGTCCGTATTGTTGTCCCGACAGCACTGGGAATGTGTGTTTTATTTATCCACAGATTCGTACGGTCACTTTTCTCAGAGTAGCAAAGTATTTCTCTTTGCCCATCACTCTATGGACAGAAAATAAATAAATAATAAATTCATAAGTGCACACATATATAAATACACACGTAAATGCATGCCTGAAGGAAAACACTGTTTGCAAAAGGAAAGGAGAAATGAACCTGATTCTTTGTAGAAGTGAGGGTGGTCCCTGTGTGTTTAGTACATGACTCCGGGTCTGCTTTTCTCGTTCATTTTACCTGCTGGGTGTCAGGAGGCCTTTGTTTGGGTGACCTATGAGATAAGTTACAGAAGTGTGACTTTAGTTTACAAAGATGGCATAAGGGTAAGTAGTGCGTGGATTTCCATTAGTCCCAAAAAGTCTTCCCATAAGTTTTATGTCTTCATAATTTCAAACTGTTGAAATCTTAACTCAGCATAAATGGAGACTGGCTCAAATTCTCTTATAAGTGAAGGATGTTTAAAAATCATCTCTGTTCTTGTTTCAGGTGAAATTGCTTCGCATTGGCTAACTTTCTTCACTGGTATCGTGTCTTGTATTTTTACTTTCTTTTCTGCTTTCTGTATCCTTGTCTATTGGTATACGTCTATCGGTCTTCCCCACGAGCTATAAGTAATTAGGTAATTTAATGAAATATGATTGATTGATGTGGCTTAACTTTCCCCACTACTGTTAAACTAAATACATGATCTACTGTTAAACTAAATACATGATCTGACTGTTAAACTAAATACATGATTCTGGGTGTTTGGTGTATAATACTTTATTTTTTTCCGCTCTCTCTCTCTGTATGTTTGTATCTATCTACCTATCTATTTAAAAGACATATGTGTATATCTGTATATGTATATACACATTTTTTTACATTGCATGAATAAATCTATCAGGATTTTATATATTCCTGTAAGCAGTGATTAGGATCTAAGCAATAGGAACAAATTTTTTATTGTTTTTTATTTAAAAAAATTTTTTTCCCCACATCCCTACACACATTTTACTTTATTTCAAATGTTGCAATATTTGTGGTATTTCTACCCCCTCTTTACATATGTTGATTATGGAGGTATCAATTGAATTAGGGACCTTAGAGATCTTCTCACTTTTTTACAGAATAATAGGCTCTGTAGAGCCATTTATCAAGGAAAAAATAGGCACCTTTGGTCTGCAGTTTGAAATCCTACAAATTCTATTCTGTGTTCTGAGACAAATTATAAATGCAATTAGAGCTATAATTATAATCATAATGGGAGTCATATGCAGGCATACAGGAAAGGATTCAGTCTGGGGCCCTTAGGGTGGTCTTTTCTGTTTTTATAATGAGTGAGAATACACATGCGTTCACACTGAACTTCACAGCCACGAGTCTGGAGCACGTGGGCAAGCAGGACCGCCTTACTGACCTAGTAGGTTCTGCGTGCTGAGCTCTCTGATGCCACTTGTTGAAATTTTTAGTTAATTCACTTAATGTTAACAGAGTTAATTTTGCTAGGACATTTTTCAGGTTTATTAATGAAATTCATACCACGTTTAATAAGGAAATTAGTCATGATCTAAATCTATGAAATTCCTAATAAATTCATTCCTAAGTTAAGGACAAACTGGGGGAGGGGAGAGAGTTTTCTCACACCACCAAGCAATTTTCTGACACCAGCTGAGTACCCTGAATTCAGCCCAAAGATTCAGGGCTCGGTCCTACAAGACTACCCCCGCCACCTCCTTTTCAGATGTCACCTGGGCTTCTGACCAACCAGCTCTAGTTGGAGGTGCCAATGACCTCCTCAGGTTCGAATAATTTGCTAGAGCTGCTCACAGAACTCAGAAAAATATTTTACTTACTAGATTACCAGCTTATTGTAAAACAGTGCAATGAGGGACAGCCAGATAGAACAGATGGCACAGGACAAGGTATGGGGTAGGGGCACGGAGCTTCCATGCTCTCTGAGAGCCAGTCTGCCAACACCTCAGCGTGTTCCCCAACCCGGAAGCTCTCTGAGCCCCGTCCTTTTGGGGTTTTATGGAGGCTTCATTGCATGGACAGCGTTGATTAAATCATTGCCAGTGGTGATTGCTTCAATCCCCAGTCCCTCTCCTCGCCCGGAACTTTTGGTCCCAACCCTCTAATCCTTTGGTTGTTGGCTCCTTTGGCGACCAGCCCTTATCCTTAGGTGCTTTCCAAAGTCACCACATTAACATGAGAAAAGACACCTTTATCCCTCTCGTCATGGGAAATATCAAGTGTTTTAAGAGATCTGTGGCAGGGACCAGGACAAAGACCAAATATGTATGTCTTATTTTAAGTCAAAATATCACAGAGGTATTAAATTACTTAATGATCATAACATCATAAATGTAGGTACTATTATGATCTCTGTTTAACAAATGAGAAGTTTGAGGCACAGAGAGCCTAAGTAACTTGATGATGGTCACATAGCTAGTTACTGACTGGGAATTTCCTCGCAGGCAGTCGACCTTGTGTTTTTAACCACTTCATCTTCATCACTGTATGTTATCGTACTACAAAAATATTTCACAGTTTGTCCATTTATTCACTTACTCGTTCTGTTGATGGCCATTGAGGTTGTTTTTTTATTGTTTTGCTCTTGCAGACATTCTAAGATCCTTCTTGCCCTTGCATTCTTGTGCACATGTGTAAGAATTATCTGAGCATATATAGTTAGGAGAACAATTGCTCAGTTAAAGGATATGAACAAACTTAGGCTTTATGAGCTGTTGCCTGATGGCTCGCCAGATGAAAGTGCCACTTTTTACTCTTACCAGCAAGACTAAGAGTTCTCATTCTTTCACATCCTTGTCCACACTTGATGTTATCAGATTTTTACACCTGATGGCATGAGATGATATATCATGATGTTAAATTTGAATCTCCCTGATTAAAGCCTATGGTTGTTGAGCATTTTTTCATATACACGTAGACCACTTATATTTTCTATAGATTGCTTATTCCTGTTTGTTGCCCATTTACCTGTTGATTTTTCCAAATGATTTTCAGAAATTCTGTGAGATTCTAAAGGGCATATCACTTCTACCTAACTGGGAAGACATTAAAATGTTAGAAAGGTAAATCCAAAATATTAATACTTGACCTATGTATGCACATTTTACACTCTACCATCTTCAGGCAATAACGTAATTCTTTTATGTGGTGTTACCAAAACCATTTAGAAGTTTTCTTTAAGTGTGTCTCTGAGTGTGAGTTTCAGCAAAGGGAAAAGTGTCAGTCGACTCTTTTAGCATCAACCGGTTACTTAGCGGTTTAAACTCATTTTAGCATAAGCAACAGCAGCGCTGAAGAGGTCACCCTAATGCATGGTAAATAGAACACGGCTAAATTAGAGCCTCATTCCTGGGCTGCTGCGGTGACAAGCCGTTTTTCTCCTGCCTCTCAGGTAGGAGTTTTCATCTCTTGACAGTTTGGCAGACCTGGCTGCACGGTTTTGAGCCATCTTCCAACCCACACCCAGTGCTCCGTTATCTTGAAGAAAGTCAGTGACAAGGAAGTGGAAGTATGCCTGAGACCTGGCCTCCTTGAGCTCAGTTTCTCTCCGGTAACGTCCCATCGTGTGCCTCCTTCTATAAAGAACAGAAATAACAGGCTTTTACCATAAGTAGGTCAAATTGTGGCAAAATTACTACTATAGTGTTGTAATGCTTTTTGAGAAAATTTCCCTTGAAGGCGAAGATGGGAGGAGGGGTAGATTGTGTGAAATGTGTATTTCGAGTGACAAGGTGACATTCTAGGCACTTCTTAAATGTCTGTCTTCTTAATAAACCTTCCCACAAACTGGCAGATAATTTCAAGAATTGATTGAGCCCAGGGGAACGTAGGTTCCATGTACAGGCAAACCTCCTCCATCCTTAAAGACCCATGTGTGGCCCAGCTCAGACAGTATGGCCCAGGAGAACCTTGGACAATTGGCTAAATCTCCCAGAGACTCAGTTTCCTGACCTGAAAAATGGGCATAAAAACATCTCTCAGGGGGTGGTAAGAATTAGAAGTGAGGCGCATAAAACACCTAGTGCTATGTGTGGGATGCAGCAGGTCACTCAGCCCGCAGAGATGATTGTCGTTACTATTAGCATATGGTTCTCTCCTAACGCTGTTCACTCTGAGTGTCCTACTCAGTTCCAGAAAGTCAGCTCTCATGCACACTCATGGGCCAGTGATGTCACAGCCTTCCCTTCTCACTCTGCTTTCTGAATCTTTGCAGTGTATTTCTAAATGTCCAGCAGACACGTTCCCAGGTGTTCTCATGGACACGTCACCCCTCCCCCACCCATCCCCACAGAGACATCAGGCTTTTCCTGCATCTCCAGAAACCTGAACACCAACCTATAATGCACCCCTCTTGGTCCTCCCCAAATCTGATCGGTCTTCAATTCTGTCATTAATTCAGTCTTTTGAATTTCTCTGAATCATCCGCTCCACCCCATGCTAAGGTCCCTGCCCTCAAAATCAGATCAAAGCTTCCACAGTGCAGTGATCGCTGACTCCTTGATTGTATTTGGTCAGTTTCTCGCTGCTTCCACTATAGCTTTCACATGATAAGCGCTTAGCAAATATTTGGGGAGTTGTATGTGAATGTGCACACGTGTGTGCTTTCATGTACAGAACTACACAACCTCCCACACAGCAGACACAAATTCTTACTCTCCCCTTAAGTGGATGCCAACGATCCCTTCCCAAAACACGCTAGTCTGAGACCGTCTCAGCTGATCACGGCTGGGCTCACTTTTGATCTGAAGTCAGCCAGCATCATCAGCTAGCTCACCAGCCCTCATCTCTGCTTCCAGACATGGCTGACTGTTGGGATAGAGGGGATGACGGGGCCGGTGGCCACCATGAAACAGACCAACCTGTAGTGTTAATGTGGTGGTGGCTCAGGGCTCCAGGAGCTGCAAGAGGAAGTCACAACTCACAAGTATTTTCCAAGTCTCTGCGTACAGAGACAAATCTGCTTTTGCGATTGTCTCACTGACTGAAACAAATCACATGGCTAAGTTCAGGATGAGAGTGGGATGGGAGAGCACTGCCAAGGCTGTGGATGCAGAGGTGGGTTCAATTTCAGGCAATTTCAGGCTCTCCACACAGGCTAAAGGGAATTCAAACATCACTGGCTTAGTATTACAATCAGTCCTTGGCCACATTTCTCTTCCACCAGGCATGTTTTTCTTCTTGTTAAAATCTAGTTCACATAGTGGAGTCAGGAGTTTTGAAAAATATTAACAGCAGTCATAGATATTTGTGGGCAATTTATGATTTAACATCTAGGCTTACTCCGACAGAGTGATATACTCACGGTAGCCAAGAGACGAAAGTGTCTTACCAAGCCCCTCTTCCTTCTTCCTACAATTTGACTTCTGCGTGTGTGTGTGATTCTCTTCCCCAGCTTACTGTTCAGGAAAGAAGCAAACCAATCAGGGCATGACAGTGGGTGTAGTTTTCACTGGTACCATAGATGGTCAGTACCTTTGTGGGAAGTCACTTGTAGATTGCCCTCTGCCCTCTGGTTCTCCAAGGACATGCAGCAGGCAGAAAGGAAGAGCAGAGTTTTTAAGGATATCTAATGGTTCTGTTTTCGGTATTGCTATAAAGATATTTCCTGTTTAACAGAAATTCTTTATATTAGACAGAAGTATTTTGTGTATTGATAGTAGGAGTAACAAATATCCGGATGTCTTCTAAATAAGGGAAGGGAAATGGGAGATTTATTTTAGGTTTTGTGCCCTTGGTCTTTTACATTATGTTCTTGTTCTTACGCTCATGGCTCACATGCAAGACGGTTTCTGAAAATTTCATCTTGTAATTGCATTGTTCTCCAAATATGTTTATTTTGAAATCTAATTAAAACACAACTTTCTGTACGTGGCTGATACAGTGTTCAGTGCATGAAATTTGTTTACCACGGTAGGGTATTTTATTCACTCAAGCAGCGATTTAAAGAAAGATTTGAGTTCTGGGCTGTACTGTTTATTATCCAAATTTATCCTTATTGTGGCCTCTTAAGCCACAATTTTGATTTGTTAGATGTTTGCATGCAGAGTCTTCAGAATCTATAAGGCACTATTCTATAGGAAAAATTACTGAACAAATTAATAGGAAGGACTCCTGTGAAGTACTTAAGCATTCATACCACTAAAAATGAGACACCTTAAGACCTTTTTGAAAATCTATAAATTTTCCTGGTCCCTCTCAAGATCACTTGTATCTTCCACTTGATTTCATCTCTTATACATTTGTACCTTCCCCATAAACAGCTGACTGTGTCTCTACCTTTAAATACCTTTTCAAATACAGCAATAATAATAAGAGTTTTGGAGTGTAAGATGCCTGCTATGGCATCTATACTATTTAGACTCTATCCTGTTTAGACTCTGTACTAAATAGTCTCATTTATATTCATGTTCTAGCCTAGAGATGTAGATGTTATTACACCCATTTCCCATATAAGAAAACTAAGTCACAGAGAAGTTAAATCGGGTACAGAGTCAAGATTTGAACCCAGCTCAGGCTGCCTTCAAAATTGACGTTCTTTTACACCGCGGCAATCTTAGACCCTTCGGTGAAGAACAGGTCATCTTCAGCTTTCAAATATAGGGTTCCCAAACTTACACCCTCTGTTAAATCACAAACACTTGCCATGGGAGCTGCTGCTTCTTTAATATGTAGGCAGAGTCAGCTGCATTTTGACTGCCTGATAGGAGGCAGGAGAGCATTTGCTTTGGACTCAAAACAAATGAGACTACTTTCTAAGTCTGTGAACTTGGAAATCGATTCATCCTTCCCTGCTTCTCCATAGGTGAGGGGATAACAAATACACCTTTTCCACAGGGTTGTTGAGGATTAAATGAAATTTTTACACCAGCATGTGGTATGCTTGGAATGAGGCTTGGCACAAACCAAGCCCTCAAACATGAGCTCTTATTTTGATAATACATTTTGGCGACGTCGATTTGAATTGAGGGAGGACCCCTATCCAGGTTTGGCGTAGACTTCTGTCTTTGAGAGCTTTCCTTTCACAGTAGAACTCAGAACTAATATGAAGAAAGGTGACCTTTCCTGTTCTTCTTTTTTCTTCGGTGGAACCCTTTGATCGGGTAGAATTTTGTAGCACTGGGCAGATGTCTGCGGTCCTGTTTCCTAGGAGATGATTTGAGCGGGTGTATGTCAAAATCACCAACAGTGCTTGCTTTAGTTTCCTATTGCTACTGTGACAGATTTCCACAAACTCAGCGATTTCAAACAACACAAATTGATTATTTATGGTTCTACAGGTCAGAAGTCCAAAATGGGTTTTGCTGGGCTAAGATCGATGTATTCGTAAGGCTGTATTACTTCTGAAGATTTTAGGGAAGAAACTGTTGCTTTGCCTTTTCCAGATTCTAGAGGCCACCCGCATTCCTAGACTTTATGAAAGAGTTTGTGCTGGTATCTTCATAATCCTCTCCAAATGGTTGAAAAACCAACACATACTTTTGTCTCATGAAGCCAAACTGGTTTAATTGATTTTTGATCTTGGAGTTGAAGGAGGCAGGGGGAGGTGGGCATCCATTTTTGTGATGATGTATCTTAACATAGTGCCTTAATATGCCAGCCAGTATTTGTTATATGTTTTAGTCAGTGATCACAGGCTTTTAGAATCATAAAATTGTGAATGCGTAAAACATTTTATAGGTCACCCAGTTTAACCTGCTACTTAGGAGTTTCCTCTACAACAGAGGTTCTCAAACTTTACTATCCACATTAATCAGGGCTGAAGATGCAGATTCTGATTCAGTAGGTCTCTGCATTTCTAACACACTCCCAGGAAGCTGCTGGTCCAAGGACCACACTTTGAGTAACAAGGCTTCTGAGCATTCCTGACATTGCTGCCTTGGGAATGATTCTGCTATAGTCTCTTCTTCATATTTTGATAATTCCAACTGTCACATACAGAAATCAGTAGGTCTTGGATCAAAACCAAACTCAAAACATGTGCAAAATTTTTCTGATGGTTTAAAAATATAAATCAAAATGACATTGCAATTGAAGGGAATTTTTAAAAATCTAATGTGTATGCAGGATCTGAAGAGTCTTATATTAAATATATCTATAAATATATAGATATATACACATATATAAAAATATATATACACACATACATATATATACATATATGTATGTGTATGTTTATCTATATAGCCTACATCCATATTAAATCATACAAGTGTGAAAATCTCAAGTTATATAATATTTTGTGGCACTTACAACTTTAACATTTTCCTTTACATTAATTTTTACAACAAAATGAAAAATCGTGGGGTATAAATTTGGACTGTCCTATAGATGTAAGCGTGACTCTAAGTGTAATGTTGCCAGCCGTTCTACATTAAGGAAGCCTGTAGCCAAGTTCAAACGTTGGTTGAATTGGATTGAGTTGAAGTGGTCTATGTAGCTAGCTCTACGTTTAAAGCTAAAGTTACTGGTTTTATTATTTAAATTTGGCTACTGCACATACTGATTACCTTAATTCTTATTTAATATTTGGAAGTTATTACTTTGGAGAAAGTCAGCCGAGCAATGGTGATTATAGCATATCAAAATCCATTGTAAGTGATTATTTTAATGACTCTGTACCAACAGGGATACGTAGACATTCAGACAAAAAACAACCTAATTATAATGACAGCACCAAAGTGAAGCTGTGACAGTTACAAAACCAATTTAAAAGTTTTTTGACAGCCATGGCTAAAAGCTTTGTTTGGACCTTTCAGTAATAACAGTTTACTTAAGACATAAATCCACAGCTAAGGAAAATAGAAAGTTGTGGCTTTTCTGTCATGCAGATGAAGTGGAAATCAGTTGAAATGTTTTTAATAGAACATTATATTGAAAAGAGCATAGAAAAGGAATAATAGTTATGGAATTTAACTCTCACAATGCAAGAAAGACTAAATAAAAATTCTAATGAGGATAGAAACTTGGCCACTGATTTGCTTATCTACTTTATGAAGGTCAGTAGTTCCTGCAAGCAAATTGATGTGCATTTAAATATGTTGATTGACAGTTCTGGAACTTGATTTTGTATTACCCATAAAATAAAGTCAAGGGCAAATAAATGGATGTAAGAATGCATCAGTAGCCATGGTGACACACAACCTTACTAAATATCTGCTTTTCCAATGGCTCTGACATCTCTCACATTATTAGACTTTATTACTTTTATTTATCTCACTTGGTTCTGGACTCAAATATACAACATAATTAATTCTTTGACCTGGTGCAGTTTATTTCTCATTCCCGAACAGAAAAATACCTCATTCACAGAATTGCATTTTCTTACTGCAAATCTTAATAGAACATTTATAATGTGCAAACGCTGATGTAAGAGCTTACAGATATTTACTTGTTTATGATAACAACTTTTAGAGTAGCCAGTATTGTCTCCATTTTACTGATGGGAAAACTGAGGCACAGAGAGGTTTAAGTATCTTGCTCAGGGCCAGAGTTCGTATGTGGTAGAGTTTCAGCTCCACGCACTTTGGCTCAGAGCCCGTGCTGTTGCTGACTGCAGGGTCATGAAGCCATATGGATGTGCACATGTGGATGCAGAGAGCCAGTGGTGGGCCCAGAGGCATCCTTTGCCTCTTTTTCTGTTCTTAGGTCCTGCTTTAGTTATGTTCTTTCAATTGCAAAGACCGAAGGAGTCTCAGGTCGAGATCAAATGGTGTCCGTAGGTGTCTGTAAGTACTAAGAACAGGCGAGACCCTGCTACATGGTGACACCAGTCCCTGGGCAGTTGGTGCCAAGGGATGTGATTCAGTGGTTTGTTATGTGGTCAGCCTCTCTCTCCTCCTTCTTCTGCCCAGGGCCTTCAGCTTCTACTCTGTCCTTTTATATACTTCCTACCCCACAGTGGGCAGGGGCTCCCAGAATGGACTTAAACAGACATGGGTACAGAGCCTGGCTCTGCTGTATACTTGCTGTGTGGCCTTGGACAAATGACTTAATCTTTCTGAACTCACTGGAAGAAGTGAGTAATATATCCCACTGTGTATATGGTGGAGATGAAAAGAGATGAAATAAATAACCTTATAGTATTCAATACATGGCAGCTATTATAATAATAGTCATTTTTGGGGGATGCCTAATTATTTCACCTCAGTGTAGGCAGCAGACCTGGACCAGACTTGGGTCCAAATTGTGATTCCATCTTCAACACGTGTGTGACAGAGAGAAAGTTATTTAACTTCCCTGAGCCTCAGTTTCCTTCTCTATAAAGTTAGAGTAACTTCCTAGGGCCGTTATGACATTAAATGAGTTAATTTATGTAAAGCACCTACAACAGCTCCAGGCACATAATAATTATAAATATAGACATTAGCTATTATTAGTTGTAGTGTAATTTTCAATAACATTTATGCAAAGGGTACAAAGTTCCAATATATAAGATAAATAAATTCTGAAGATCTACTATACAGCATAAGTGCCTGTAGTTAGCAATACTCTATTGTATATTTAAAATTTGCTAAGAGGATAGATCTTATGTTGTGTTCTTACCACTAGTATTAATAATAATGGAGTTGAAAGGAAGCTTTGGGAGGTGACGGATATGTATATGGCCTTGATGATGGTGATGCTTTCATGGGTGTATTTTTACCCCCAAGCTCATTGAGTTGTATACATTCAATATGTACCACTTTTTTTAATGTCAACCATACCTCAGTAAAGTGGTTTAAAACATAGAGAGTAAGTTATTAAAAATAGTAATTTAAAGAAATAAATAATTTACAGCGGCAATAAATTTAAAAATAAATAGTTCTTAGGTTTCTCCCACTTTTCTGGTTTTATGATTATCTCTAAAATGCTTTCCTCAGCAGTAGCTCTTTCTCTTAACAAAATAAAGCAATACTTGTTATGTTGTATCAGCTTTCCAAAAATAATTTCTGCATAGAGTCAGTAGTAAGGATAAAAGCTTCCTAACTAATCAGTGAAAATTAAGATATAGGCTATATACAAGTTCAATGAAATGTATTTTCAGCTTTTAACCAAAAGTCTCTGAAACTCTCTCCCCAGTTATTTTTTAGCTGCCTGCAGAAAAATGATTCCTTTGCTCACACTGTTTAGTGACATTCATCAAGTTATCTTAGAAGGACTGTTCTGGACATGTGGTTGCCAAGGGACAGGGGGGTGGGAGAGGGAGGGATTGGTAGTTTGGGATTAGCAGATGCAAACTATTATATAGAATGGGTAAACAACAGGTCCTACTGTATAGCACAGGGAACTATATTCAGTATCCTGTGATAAGCCATAATGGAAAAGAATTTGAAAAGGAATGTATCAATATATGTATGTATAACTGAATCAGTTTGCTGTACAGCGGAAATTAACACAACATTGTAAATCAATTATACTTCAATAAAATAATTTTTTTTAAAAGAAGGACTGTTCTGCACAGCAGCATATCACAAAGATGTTGCAGACCAAGGCCTAAGCACATAGTTATGTTGAATCATGGGTTTGTTTCTTTGTTAAGAGTTCACCTGTTTTGCCTCCTCAGCAAATGATGCGGTCATCCGTCTTCCACATGTTCATCCTGAGCATGGTGACCGTGGACGTGATAGTGGCTGCCAGCAACTATCACAAAGGAGAAACCTTCAGAAGGCAATACGACGAGTTCTATCTTGCGGAGGTAAGCAGCTCACGGGGTGCAGATCACTTTTCAAGGTAGGCGAAAACCTCGGCTAGTCATAGCACCTTTTTTAAATGTGAAAATTAATTGCAGTTTGTTAATTACTTGACTTTGACCAAAGCTGATTCATTGTCCGCTTCGGAGGTGTTTCCCTTGGTCACCGTGTTGCCTGATTTGTTTCCTGTCACCCTGGGCCTGAGTGATCTTTCCTACAGTGTGTCACATTGCCACGGTAACCTTGCCCTGGGTGTTACTCTGGCCATCTTGCTGTTTTCCTATCAACCTCTCATTTTCTCTGCTTTGTCATGTTGTGTTAGTCTGTTTCCTCCTAAGTGTAAGCAAGCAGAGATTCAGAATATTATAAATGAGCAAGTCAGCTCAACAGTACCAAGGAGGGGGCTGGAGAGAAACTGAAAGATTTCTGTTCTAAAAATCTGAGGTGTTGCAACCTGCACTAAAGATGTCCAGTCAGGAACAGGTAGGTTTAGTGATTAAATCAGCATCATCCAGCACCCCGCATCCCATACCAGAGTTTTTGTTTTTTTTGTTTTGTTTTTTTTTTTTTATTTTTATTTATTATTTATTTATTTATTTATTTTTGGCTGTGCTGGGTCTTCGGTTCGTGCGAGGGCTTTCTCTAGTTGCGGCAAGTGGGGGCCACTCTTCATCGCGGTGCGGGGACCGCTCTTCATCGCGGTGTGCGGGCCTTTCTCCATCGCGGCCCCTCCCGTTGCGGGGCACAGGCTCCAGACGCGCAGGCTCAGCAGCTGTGGCTCACGGGCCCAGCTGCTCCGTGGCATGTGGGATCTTCCCAGACCAGGGCTCGAACCCGTGTCCCCTGCATTAGCAGGCAGATTCTCAACCACTGCGCCACCAGGGAAGCCCCATACCAGAGTTTTGTAATAGACTTCTTATTGCTGGGGTAACTTTGTTAATGTTTGATTCTTAAATATTTTTTAATGATTTCCAGAGACCACTACTTTTTTTCATTGTAAAAACTTATTTCTAAAATATATCTTAGAATTCAGTGGTTATGTATTTATGTAAAAATTGATTGACAGACAGCTCTTTCAAAACCCATTCATCATGTAAGTGAGGAATGCATATCCAGCTGTGCTACACTTCAAGAAATCCAATATATGAAAAAGACAACTTAAAAAGCACAAACTTCGCAATGTGATTATTTTTATTACAAAACCACTTTTCATATACAAAATCAATTTGCCTTATAGTTGAGTTCTCTTATATATGCAGAATTCTCCCAGTGCATTTAAAAATGGATTTGGTTAATAAAAAGTCAATCCACCAACACATCAACTTTTCAGAAAAAGAATTGATAGTATACAGCTATTGAATATAAACATCTATGTGGGTATCAAGAACCTTTTAAGGAGTCACTTATGAATTCCCCTCTTGTGGAGGTTTGTTTCCTGTAAGAAAATATCATTAGTATTAGACTTTCACTGTAGTAGAGTCTCTGTGATGTGACACTACCTGATAGCTGTGTCGTATATGGAGCTTACAGTTTAGCAAAAATATAGACAGTGAACAATAACAACTTTTTATGCTGTGGAGAACAAATGACAGGGGCTCATGAAGAAATTATGTCCAGCCCAACACCTGAAAAATGGGTATAATTTTGCTGCAAATCCAGCACAGAAAGCATGGCTTGTCATTGAAAGCAGAGGGAAACATGGACCAAGAGTCATCCTTGCAGGTGAATTTCTAACACAGGGATGGGACTTTAAGGAATCCCAATCAAGTAATTTCCGTCTGTCCTGTGAAGTAGGAAGCAAGGTCTCCATCCAACCTGATGATGAGACGGTAAAGTGGGAAGCTGGTGGAGAAGAGAGATAGGACACGGGTAATGTGGAGAATGCAAAAAAGCTAATGAATGATACATCGAATGCAGCACTGAAGATTGAGACTACAAATTTATAGTGATGCCAATTGAGACAGGCCTGTGACTTTCTTTGGCCTTTCATAAAGGGGAGAAGAAAGGCAACATTCGGATTGGTCCAACTTTAGAGCTTTTTCAGTCTAGTGGAGCTGAGAGACAAGGGATCAGGGAACATGGGTGGTTGGCAAAGGAGTTGAAATGATGACCCTGTGGTCTAGGTTGGATATGAAAAGAGGGAAAATAAGAGGAGAATGAAAGAGTAAAAATGAAGGATCAAGGTTCTCCAATGGTCAAAGAACAGGTATAGTTAAAGGGATGGAGTAAGAGAGCTAGAAGGTAAGGTTGTGATCAGAGAGCGGGGTGCAGGATTTATATTTCAGAATAATTCTGGGTAACTAAATACAAAATCTAGGGTGTTCTATGGATGTGGGTGGCTCAAATGTAATGATGGAGTCAAGGCAAAAATGGCAGGGAACTATCGGGGTATGGTGTTGGCTAAATCTTCACAGTGACACACGTCATTGGGCGTGAGGCCAGTTCTTCTGGAAAGGAGTGTAAGTGGCATGGGAGAGTGACTGACAGAGAAATGAATAGAGATCAATAGAGGGCCCTCTATCGAGGGCATGGGGAGAGTGTGGGAGAGGGTGTTTTCACCTGATGGAGTACATCTCAAAGGGGTGTGGAGGAGTCATGGATGGGGCATCTCTTCCTCATCCACACATTGTCCTCCATGGGCCACACGGGGTATTGGAGCATGGGTATCCTTTTCTGGACAGGGCAAGGGGGGGAGTCATGCATTTGGGACAGGACCGGTAGAGGCAAGGATGGAAGAAGCGGACTCTGTGCTCAGAGATCGAGAGTGAAGAAGAAATTGTTTAACAGGGAACGAGAAACCCAAAGGTTAATTAAAGGCTCTGGGTGGAATGAGGAGGGAAGGTAGGTGAGGTGGAAGAATTACACAATAGTATTAGAACCAGAGGCAAAAAGGCTGGTGACAGAAATGCCTAGAATAAAAACAGAAATGGCTACACATGATTGACCTTATGCCTGTCTCACTGGAAGAAGCAAATTATATTTGCTTCTGAGGGAGCCCTGGATACTTAGAGATTCCATTAACATTTCCTTTGTAGCTCAGTGTGCATACTCAGTCATACTAAATCAATCCTATACAGTAAATACATAAGCCATTCTGGGAACAGAAGAACAACAGAATCCTCCAGTAAATTTTACCTAATTTGTTCATAAACAAAATTGATCTCTCTCCTAATGTGTTTATGTGTGTTAGCTGATTTATGATCACACTGTAAGAAATTCCAACAAAATTTCAAATATTTTAATATTGTAGAGTTCACTGATACTATTTAAGTGTATAGGTAGCGTCCAGTGGTAGTTGAAAAGTTCTTGTCATTGTTCTTTTTTGTATATAATGCTATTTTTTAATTTAAAAAATCAGAAAGAGGGACTTCCCTGGCTGTCCAGTGGTTAAGACTTCGCCTTCCAATGCAGGGGGTACGGGTTTGATCCCTGGTCGGGGAGCTAAGGTCCCATATGCCTTACAGCAAAAAAACCAAAACATAAAACAAAAGCAATATTGTAACAAATTCAATAAAGACTTTAAAAATGGTCCACACACACACAAAATCTTTTAAAAAAAGATTATTAAAAAAAAAATCAGAAAGAGAGGATTGTATAGTAAAATCTGGCACATATGTTTCTATTAATTGTTGTCCACTTCCCAAACCCCTGAAAGTAAATTTGATTTTCATAAACAACGTAGTAGAGATTTAGTTTACTTAAAAAATGTATAGGCATCACTTTATTCTTGAACTACTGAAACATTCAGAATTTGTTCCGCATCTATTTATTGATTTGGCGTGTCTGAGTTTCCCAAAGCATGTTTGGTCTTTATTCAAATCACATTATCTCTTTTCTTTGTATCAGAAACTTGCACATGGTTTGTTTTAAATGAGTTTGGATAAGTCTTTTTTTTTTTTTTTTTTTTAATTATTTATTTATTTATTTTTGGCTGTGTTGGGTCTTCGTTTCTGTGCGAGGGCTTTCTCTAGTTGTGGCAAGTGGGGGCCACTCTTCATCGCGGCGCACGGGCCTCTCACTGTCGCGGCCTCTCTTGTTGCGGAGCACAGGCTCCAGACGCGCAGGCTCAGCAATTGTGGCTCACAGGCCCAGTCGCTCCGTGGCACGTGGGATCTTCCCAGACCAGGGCTCGAACCCGTGTCCCCTGCATTGGCAGGCAGACTCCCAACCACTGCGCCACCAGGGAAGCCCTGGATAAGTCATTTTAATCACACTTAATTTTTTATAAAATACTCTCTTTTAAAAAAATTGGTAAAGATGGTTTGGGCTTAAGCCAGGAGTCAACAGATTTTTTCTTGAAGAGCCAGATAGTAAACATTTCAGGCTTTTCAGGCCATGTGCCCTCTGTTTCAACTACTCAACTCTACTGCTGTTGTGCAAAAAGTGAATGTGGCCTCGAAAGGGTTGTGTCCCAGTGAAATTTTATTTATGAAAATAAGCATTGAGCTCGATCTTGGTTTAAGCTGTAGAAACACAGAGCATGCCAACTAACATCCCCATGGGTTAAATTCAAATATAGTAAGACTAACAACATAATAGCTACCATTTTTTTAGAGCTTCCATTATGTTGCCAAGTGCTTTAAAGGAATTCATTATCTCATTTAATCCTCAAAATGGCTATAATAACAGCAATTCAAGTTTATGGACTATAATGACATAGTATTTAAGGTAATAGCATTATGTAATATTTTGAAAAGTTTACCTTTAAAATAGATCACAAGAGGCCATGAGCTTTCAGAGAAGTAATTTCTTGAGTTCCCACATATTCCAGAATAAATTATTTTGAAAATCCAAAATAAACCACTCTACCCAATAGGAGTCAACTTGCAGTCTAAAAAACATCCTTTAAGCATAAATTAACCTGCTTAGCTTCTGCTGTGAAGCTGGGGACTTATTTAGTTACTTTGGATTAACTAACCTAAATTTAGAATTAGTTGAGAAACAGGGAAAACTTTTCTTTGTTTTCTAGGCTCTACATAAACACAAAGAGGTAAAGTTTTACTTTCTTTTGTAAGAGTTTCATTTTTCATTTTGATCTAAGAAAATTCATTGTCATTAATATACATAAAATCACATGTTATAATGAACATAATTATATTTTACAATGTATAGTCTCATTTTCTTAATAAAGAATAAAACTTGAACAATACTCTCCTATTATTATATAAAAAATATAAATATATCTGTATATCCACTAGATTGTATGTTTAACAGAAGTTTATCAGCACAGCCTTATGCACAGAAGATTCACAATTTTAACAAAATTCCTCTTTTAAGAAACTCATAAATTGGTGGGAGAGAGAGGGGAACAATGAAGTTATAACAGCATACCCCTGTTGCATTTCTGGTCGAGAGAGAGGTTTACCTCATTTAGAACTCCAGGGTGTCTCTTTGGTTTCCTCTTTTTCTATGATTGTTCTGTGTTTTGAAGCAGAAGGGCTTTCATAAGCATAGAATCATTTTGCCGTCCCACAGGAAGTTATCTTTTCTAGCAAAGTGATTTCTGTGTTCCTCTGAAGACATTTGGCTTTATGATATTTGTTAAAATGAAATTAAGTGAAAGAGCCATTTATTTTAGTTCCAGCAAAATCTGACGCCTGTATTTCATCTCAATCACAAGAAATGACTGAATTATGAAAGTAACTCATCCTGCTCTACCAGCAGTCTTTCATATTGTCATTAAGTTTTATTTCATTTTCTGGGATACTTTAATTAAATAAGTATCTTTTGGCTGTAGCTTTTTCATGTGTTTCTATAGGATTTGGGCAGTATCTTGCTGGGTGAAAAAATAACACAGTAATGACATTCTCGATTATTCAATGATCCATCTCCAAAGTTTGCTCTTTAACTGTTGAGTTACACTATAGACTAAGAGTAGGTGATTTACAGACACCTCTGGAATGATGCAGGTCATCATTTATTTGGGTGTTATTTAACCTGAATTTCATTTAGGAGAATAGTGTTACCTGAATTGCATTTGTCCTGTTATCTTCTTCTGTGATAAATATACATTCATTTTCTCATGAATATCCATTATGTTTCTCTGAAATTATGAAATAGAGTCTGCAACACAAATCTGGGATAATATATTTCAAATATCTTTGCACATATGGGCAGTATCTCTACTATTTTATCTTCTCAGACCTGCATAGTACAATCAGCTCATTTATAATTTGTCACCTATAAATATTCATACATTATTCATTGAATTAAAAGGGCAGAACAATTTCCATTGTTCCATTTATATTAAGCATGTCATTTTCTGTTCAGTTATTTTTCTCCTGAGCTTCAGAAATTTGGCAATCTCTTGTTGTCTTACCTGCTAACCTCACAAATCCAATTACAAGTTCTTTTGGAAAACAAGCATTTTAAACTAATTTCTTGCAATTTTCATTCTAAAAAAAAAAAAATCTTTTCACAAGTTATGTGCTGTCATCCTAAGAACAGATATAATAATGTTTCTTAGGACAGTAACTCCTTTAAATTTATTAATTTAACTTAATTTATTTAATTTTAATTAAATCTGCATTCCCTTATTGATAATTTCCTTGAGGACAAGAGGGCTTGTTATAGTAGATATTAAATGACATATGTATTATTATAAGATGAAAATTTGGAAAATAAATAATAAAATGTGGTGTTTAAAGAACTCATACAACCTGCATTCCTGAAAATACTAGTTAAACTCTGCTGTCGTGACATCAAACCTGATTTATCTGTACAGCATGAATTCTCAACGGGAGGTGAAAACACCTCTAAGGGGATAAAAATTATTCTTGGGGAGGCAAAAAATCTTATTCTTGCCATATATAAAAAGAGATTGATATGTTTATATTTATAACATAACTGTGCTAATAAAATTCCATATGGTGTAATGATTAGAAACTAAATATCTAAAAAGACTCCTTGGCTGGGGAGGTGGTTAAAAAAAAAAAAAAGATTGCAAAACACTGACTTAGGAAAATTGTAAGAAGAAAGAAATATTTTGGGTTTTTTTCATGTATTTCAATTTTTTTCAAGTAATGTGACAAAAATATTTATGAAAAGTTTATTATCCTCTTACAAATCTTGCCTTCACTCTTAAAAAGACAAGTTTCAACTTTAAGCACCCACCGATAATGTAATGTACTCTGAGGGTTCGAGACAGAGGAAAGGTCCCACTGTGACCTTTTCGATGTGGGGACTGAAGAGTTAGGGGCCAAGGTCATGGGTGCTCACAGGCTAGGAATGACCAGGCTGTACTGCTGACTGGTAAGGATTTGCAGAGGACCTAGAGATGGTCCTGCTGAGTGAAGTACGTCAGACAGAGAAAGGCAAATATCATATGACATCGCTTATATGTGGAATCTAAAAAAATGGTACAAATGAACTTACTTACAAAACAGAAATAGAGTCACAGATATAGAAAATAAACTTATGGTTGCCAAGGGGGAGGGGGGGGAGGGATAAATTGGGAGGTTGGGATTGACATATACACACTACTATATATAAAATAGGTAACTAATAAGGACCTACTGTATAGCATAGGGAACTCTATTCAATACTCTGTAATGACCTATATGGGGAAAGAATCGAAAAAAGAGTGGATATACGTATACGTATAGCAGATTCACTTTGCCATACAGCAGAAACTAACACAACAATGTAAATCAACTCTACTCCAATAAAATTTTTTTAAAAAAAGAAGGATTTGCAGATCACCTCTAGATTGGATGCATTCTTAGGGGATGCTTCTGGGGGGCCCTTCCGGGCAACTGGGTTCTGCAGGCAGCCCGCTAGCCTCCTTTCTGTACGGCCAACAGCAGGACCGTTGCAAGTCCCACCCTGTCCAGCAGGTGGCAAGGTTGAGTTCACTGAGGCAGGCTGGAGCCATCCATTGAAAAGAGGTTACTAAAGAAACCTCCTCACTGCTTCTACCCTGATTCCTCCCAACTGCTGTCTTCTGCTGAATGGAAATCCTACGCTAAACCCTCTAACCTACACTAAATAACTGACAACTTAATTTTCCTAAATCCCTTCTGTAATTCCTGACATAGTTCTCCCCTACGCCAGAATAACCCATAATTACAAGTAAATTAGACATATTTTTATGCATAATATTTTTCCATGAAATTTCAGCACTTTGGGATTGATACCGGTTTTCAGAGAATGGGAACGTTAGCTTGTGGACAATTAACAAACTATGTTAGAAAAAAGGTATTTGCTCCCAGGAGAATTGGAATCAGGAATTCTAGTAGGCAAATCAGTGGGAATATGGGTATTTATACATAATCCCATAATAGTTTGCTAAATCCTTTTTAGTGCCTTTTAGTGTCTTTGAAAAGCATATAAGTTTTCCCACCAGGCAAATAATAATGCAAATGGATCCAGCTGCCTATTTTATTATAAATTATGATCATTTAAACAGGTCACTCCATCTGTCTTTTGATAGCAAATGCAAAGTTAGTAAAGTGATTAATTGTATTTATATGTAATTAGACAATCTATTTGGATATATTTCAGGCATTTATTGATAGTTCCCTGCTTTAAAAAAAAAAAAAAAAGCCTACTTTCATATGGATTACATTCCTTCCTTTGGAGTGAAAGTCTAAAAATACAGGTGAGGGAGAAGTGGAGATGTGGGTAGTGGCCACACCAGACCAGGCTGCAGGGGAACCTTCAGGATGGACGCATCTGAGTTTCAGCTTTTCCTGAACTCTGCCAAGATGCCTGGGGGAGGAGACAGGTGCTGGACTTCCTCATTGTGCTGCAGGCCCTCGAGTGAGAAGCCAAGGTTAGAGAGGAATTGCCTCTTGTTACGACTTGCAGGGATCTGGGTCCTCTGGTCGCCTCAGGCTGACCCTGCAAAGGAGTTGCGTCTGCCCACTGGTTGCTTGTGGTCCCGGGAGGTCTAACAGAATCCTGTTGATCTCAGTGATCCAGGAAGGGAAGCTCCCCAGAAGCTGAATTTCTCCCAGGAGGGAAGTTAGGAATGGATTCCACCAGCCTGGGAAGAATCCTGACACAAAGCGGCTTCCTCCTGCTGCCCAGCAAAGCGGCTGTGGGGTTTTAGGTCTTTTACCACAAAAAACATGATGCCTCATACCATCCCTTGTTTACCACTGCTCAAGAGAGCATTTTTAAAAAAATTTTTTATTGGGTATAGTTGATTTACAATGTTGTGTTAGTTTCTGCTGTACAGCAAAGTGAATCAGTTATGCATATACATATATCCACTCTTTTTTAGATTCTTTTCCCACATAGGCCATTACAGAGTACTGAGTAGAGTTCCCTGTGCTATACAGTACGTCCCTATTAGTTACCTATTTTATATGTAGTACTGTGTATGTGTCAATCCCAATCTTCCAGTTTACCCCTCTACCCCCCTTACCCCCTGGTAACCATAAGTTTATTTTCTACATCTGTAACTCTGTTTCTGTTTTATAGATAAGTTCGTTTGTAGCCTTTTTTTAGATTCCACCTATAAGCGGTATTGTATATTTGTCTTTCTCTGTCTGACTCAAGAGACTGTTAAAGACAAACAAACAAAAAGCATATAGCCATGAGCAAGCAAAGAAAAATATTCTTACACAAAGGGATTCAGAAACTGAGGATGGAACTGGGAAATCCAAGATGAACATCTAGTACAGGAGTTTCCCAGTAGAGTAGAATTGACGGGAGAGAGAGTAGGTTTTTTTTTCCCCCAATGTCTCAAAGATAGTTAATTAGGGCAAAAAACAAACCTTCTGAACTTTGACTAACATTTTCAAAAAGTGAGCTGAAAAGGGCAGGGTCGTTGATGAGAGCTAATTATTAATATAGGAGAGCAAGTGGAAAAAATAAAAAAACAGTAGAAAACATGAGGGAAAAGCAAGAGACTAGCCACTCAGATGTGAATAATAGGAGCCCCTGAAGGACAAAGGGAACAGAAAGAAGAGTAATAATAAATGAGAGAAGAAAATTTTCCTAAACTGAGGTAAAGCATAAATCTGTAGATTGAAAGAGCTCACCAAGTCTCAGAGAGGATAAATGAAAAAAAGGTACATTCCTAGGCATATCCTGGTGACCTTCCTTGGTTGCAAGCATAAAGAAAAAACTTCCTTAAACCTCCGAATGGGCTTAAATAACCTGCAAAATCAAGATAAATATATTGTGCTTTGGATGACTCATCCTCAATATTGGAAAGTAAAGGCAGTGAACCAACATATATATTGACCACTGAGAGAAAAGAACTGCAACTCAAGACTGTATGCAGCCAGAATATTCATGTCAGTGTTAAAAATGCACTTTAGATAGAAAAGGATTGAGACAGTATACAACCCTTGATGTTTATTTGAGGAAACTACCCCAATGTATGCTAAGCCTAAGACAAATTCTTCAGAGTCCACAGGACTAGATAGATAAGATGAAAAGGAAATAAAATAGTGGGTATTGAATCTAAATGGAAGATGGTAATTAAAATGTCAAGTAAGGGTCCTTGAAAAAAAAGAAATAATTACAATTCAAAAAGCTAGAATTGGGACTTCCCTGGAGGTCCAATGGTTAAGACTCTGCACTTCCACTGCAGGGGGCACAGGTTCAATCCCTGGTCATTGAACTAAGATCCTGTATGCTGCGTGGCACGGCCAAAAAAAAAAAAAAAATTGATGGTTGATCTCAGAAAAAGCAGAATTTAGGAAGAGGGGTGATATCACTGGGAGTGTGGGTGAGAGAAGGATACTATGAAGTTTGTAGGTTGGCAGGTGTGTGAGGGAAGAGTGAGCAAGTACATTTGTGTGGGAGAGGAGTTTACAATTACTCAGTTTGGATGCAATAATAAAAAAGTATAGGTTGATGTAGGACAATTGGGAATTAAACTGGGAGATTAGAAAAGCAGAGTCCAAATAAACAAGGGGGAGAAAAGACATTAACAACAATTTGACCAAGCCAGAAAAGACAAGAAAAGGCTAAAAGATGAATATCAATGACATACAATAAACTAGAAACATAAGACCAGGTATAACTTTGGCATGCTATATGTGAGAGGGTTGAATTTTCCTATCAAAAATCATAGAAAATATGCCTTTAAAGGAGAAATGGCTGATTAAAGGTTGGGGCAGAGAAGGTCCAAGATTTTTTAAAAATCATAGAAAATATGATTATGTTTAAACACAAAATCAAATAGTATCTTGATTCTAGGAGACGCATACAAAGTGGCCCCAGAAAGGGGCTGAAAATCATCTATGAAAAAACTAAAAGTGACATCTAAAATATTAAAACATTTTAAATGCTTAGCAGACCGTGCAAAAAAAATTAAGGAATATTCTCAAGGCCAAAAATTGTGCTGATGTGAATGAAGAACAGCTAGTGGGCTCTAAGGCCACTGGCTGCCCTGGGGGTATTTGCATATGCTTGTCACCTAGAACTTGCCATTTTAAGAGCTGTATCCTGGACAGACAGAGGGGCTGTTCAAGGTGAAGAGTCAACACAGAGACACCCCCATGTAACATCAGGACACATGAGGTCTGTACCTCAGTGAGAGAAGGAAAATGTCCATCCCTCAGAAGGAAATAGTGGGGAAACCTTCAGTCTTGACCTTGACTCCAAAAGAGTAGAGAAAGAGTACGCTTTGTGAAAATGTGTCAGCACAAGCCTGCCTGCGTGGGATTGGAGTTCAAAATCACATTACTTTCAGGTCTGAGAAATGTCAGCCAAGAAATTGATTTAAAGGGGTACCAAATTTGTAAGACACCTCATGCCCTCTGCTGAACCAGTTCTTTCTGAAAAAAAAAAAAAAAGTACTCTAAATACAGGTCTTGAAAATCTAGAAGAAATTAATGATTTCCTGGCAAAGTACAAACTACCAAGTTGATGGACGAGGTAAAAAAGCTGATCAGAAGAACATTGGAAAGCTTTGATCTTCCATTACAAAAAAGATTGGGCCCATGTGGTTTTTCTGCTGGATTTTTATCTACTTTCAAAGATGAGATAATTCTTATTTTATTTAAGAAATTACAGATTGTACAAAAGATGGAAAACTCCCTAATAAGTTTGATAAAGCTACCATAGACTTAACCTAAACCTTATAATTATAGTATAAATAAAATTATAGACCAATTTTATTTATGACAGTAGCTGCAAAAATTGTAAATAAAATATTATCCAATAAAATCAGCATAAGCTTCTAGGGTTTATTCTAGGAATATACAAATCAAGGACTCCTGTGATATATTTCATTGCCTCAATGAATTAAAGGCTAAAGCCCTCTAAGTAAAATAAAAGAGAAAGAAAGTCCTTAAACATGGTAGAAATTATTACCCTAAGTTCACTGCAACCATTATATATGAATACTGAGAAACTTTCATTGAAAATAAGGAGCATATTATGGACTCCTCTGTTATTACCACCACATTACTTAGTATATATTACTATTTGGCTATACCATTATAGCTAGTGAATTAATACAATTAACTCCAAAATAAATCTTGAAAAACATCGTATCTTCATTGGCACATGAAATATATATATGTTTATAAAGCCCAAGAGATTATAAAAATTTTAGAATTAATAGAAGAATTTAGTAAGGCAAGTTGAGAAAAATCAATATAAATAAATCAGTAGCTTTTCTTTCCACTGGAAATAACTAGGTAGAAATGGTAAAAAAAATTAAAAAGGTAAAAAAAAATTCATTTTCATTAGTGACTGGAATATTAAATGCATAGAAATAAATTTCAAAATCAAACAATAACATATCTTTATGGGGAAAATTTTATTAAAGAATATGGGCCAAATAAATAGAAAAACATAGTATGTTTCTAGATATGAAGACTAGTTATTAATCCTTCTAAAGCTTTATATGTACAAGGTAAAGAAAAAAGTTATAAAGATGGACACATGTGACCATATCGTGCTTATAGAACTAATTCCACTAGAGTTAAAAATCTAACTACTGACTAAGGAAAAAATATTGCAGTTTATACAGCAGACAAAGATGAATGTCCTTAATATCAACAACTCCAAAACCTGATAAGAAAGAAACAACACCACCATAGAAAATTGGCAAGGTTATGAACAGAAAGTTGTTTTAAAAAAATAATCTAAGTCATCAATACACATCTGGACAGCTAAGCAAAAGTTTTATTAAGTTTGATTACATCAGGTGATGGTACAGATTTAGGACAAGAAACCCTTTCCTACCTTGCTGAAAGGCAAATGACAATGTAACATTTTGAAAGTAATCTCTTAATGCTTTCTAAAATTTAAAGTGGGCAAACATGTCCTTTGCCCCAGAGGTGCCAGGTTTGAGACTCTACTTACAGATAGGAAAGCCCAGTAAAAACTGATATTGCATAAGGGTGGTCAGTACAGTCTGTTTTTGAAGTAGCAAAATGCTTAACCATTTTTCCTGATGATTCCTTATCCAAGAAGTACCGTGCTTTAACGAATCAGTAGGGAAAATGTTGAATAAAATAAACATTGAATACCATGCAAAATTATGCAGCTGATAAAAAGAATAAGTAGAACTTATATCTCTTAACCTGAAGGCATGTCCATGATTGTTAGTGAGAAGCTGCAGAATGACACATAAAATGTAAGCCCATTGTGTGATTATGTATGTTTGGATGAGGCTGGAGATGATTGAGGAGGGAATATAAAACATGGTTACCATGAATCACCTGGGAAAGGTGGGCAGGAATTTTATTAATACTTTGTGTATTTAGGATTATTTCACAGTTAAAATGTATTACTCTGTTACACTTTTTTTAATTGAAGTATAGTTAATTTACAATGTGTTAGTCTCAGGTGTACAACAAAGTGATTCAGTTGAATACATATATATACACATATATATGTGTGTGTGTGTATATATATATATATATATATATATATATATATATTCTTTTTCAGATTCTTTTCCATTATAGGCTATTACAAGATATTGAGTAGAGTTCCCTGTGCTATAGAGTAGGTCCTTGTTGTTTATCTATTTTATATGTAGTGGTATATATATGTTACTCCCAAACTCTTAATTTATCTGTCCCACCCTCACTATCCCCTTTGGTAACCATAAGTTTCTTTTCTGTGTCTGCTACATTTTTTTGAAAGGGACATGCCAATTTAAATTAAGAAGCAAGGTGGGTCTAGAGAAGTAATGCTAATTTCCTCCTCACACCTAAATTAACCATCTGCAATCCCTTTAATGTTCCAGTCCTAAAAATGTTATTAAAACTCCACTTTCCTCACATCTTCCAAATGTGTGTGGAAGAAAATCCCTTCCATGTTGGCCTAGAAAAAGAGAAGCAAGCTATCCTTTATTCCTATCTTCCAGCAAATCATTTGGTATCTTCTGACAGGGATGTGTTATGACTAGCTGTGCTCTTTAATTAGAAGTTAATCTTATGTCACTGACATGTACACACTACTGTATACAAAATAGATAACTAATAAGGACCTGCTGTTTAGCACAGGGAACTCTACTCAGTACTCTGTAATCACCTATATGGGAAAAGAATCTAAAAAAGAGTGGTTGTAGGTATAACATTCACTTTGCTGTACGCCTGAAACTAACACAACATTGTAAATCAACTATCCAATAAAAATTTTTAAAAGTTAATATTATATTGCCATTTTAATTCCAGTTGTAAACTTCTTTATAAAATGAGTGCTCTTATCCATAGGCCAAGTAAACGAAAAATAGTATGCTATGTTTGTATATGTACTTTATAATATTGTTATTTGCAATAGCAAATTCCTAGAATTAATGTGATAGATTAAGCGATTGAATGAATTTATTAACACAGTAATGTCGATTGTTAATTTATAAAATTAATAATGTAGACATATTAACATTAATTTATGTGTGCATATGCACACACACATAAACTCCTTGTTATATTGGGTTGGCCAAAAAGTTCGTTTGGGTTTTTCCCTAAGATGTGATGGAAAAACCCGAACGAACTTTTTGGCCAACCCAATAAAATCCAAAATTCTCTGCTGTTTATGTGGCCCAAGATATAAATGATATATAAACTTTTAAATTGTAGTTTAATTACACTTAGTAATATGTAAGTGTAATTATACTATATCATGTGCATTGTAGAAACTTTTTTTTGGAAAATACAAATTATAGAAAAATGCAGCCTTTCTGTATATAGTACTGTAATTCTATAAATGGCAATGACTTTTAATTAATATCAAATGATGAATAATGAGGAAATAATACCACTCACAACCATTTAACAGTTTAACATATTTTTCTCGGATTGCTTAAGATATATTTGGTCTGTGATGTTCTAGTTGGTGTGTTTCAAAACTGTATTTTTAACAATATTGTTCTAGATTTTTATATGATATGGCTCCTCATTTTATATGATAGTGGCTAAAATTCATGCGCTAACAAACATATGAAATATTTTGAAATAAATTATAGTTTTAGATTACAATTTCACTGTCCCTTTGTTCCTCTAGGTGGCTTTTACGGTACTTTTTGATTTGGAAGCGCTTCTGAAGATATGGTGTTTGGGATTTACTGGATATATTAGCTCATCTCTCCACAAATTCGAGCTGCTGCTCGTAATCGGAACCACTCTTCATGTATATCCAGATCTTTATCATTCTCAGTTCACATACTTTCAGGTAATACGAATAATGCCTATTTATCTTGAGAATTTTTTTCTTTCCAGGGAAAATACCAACAACTGTAGTAAATACAAACTTCAAATAGGCCCTATGACATTTTAAATACCAAAAATAGTGCCTTCATTTCATTGTTTTAAAAACTCTGAAAATTCAGAGTAGTAAATGGAGATGTTTTACATACAGTTCATAAACAGCACAGTGTGTGGAAGTACATATTTTATATGTACATGTATATTATGCATCTGTGCATACATGTAAAATTTTCAACTACATCAGATGTTGACACACATTTTAAAGAGCAGGAAATATGAATTTAATTCCAAGTGTAGTTCTCCCTTCTCAACAAGTCTAAATATGTTTGCTCAACACTAACTTACAGTTGAAATAATAAGAAATAAAACTTACCGTTACAGATTGTAGTCATACTTCATTATTTATGAATTCCTATTACTTTCTTTGTGATGATTAAATAACAATACCTATAATTTTTTACTTTGTTTATAATAACTGGATATCTGTTTTTTCAAATATGATATATTCAATCACATTACTTTATAATTATTCAGTAAACAAAAGTAATTATTACTTATGTTCTTTGTAATTGTTGAATAATAGCAATATGCTGAGCATTCTTTTTAACTACTTGGTCAAAATAGAATATATGTATATGGGATATCTTAATTTTTAAAATCTCAAGTATAGTCATTTTTCTGACTCGAAATTGGTCATTTGTATAATTTATCATGTAAGTATCAGAAGTTGCATTGTTTTCTTCATAGATATTATGAAATAGTTGGAGAATAAAATGGCAGTAGAATTTTTAAAGAAACAATTCAGAGAAACAAGATTGTAACTCCTTAGATGAAAGAAAATGCATTCCAACTTCACTGAACTTACTTATTGATGATACCAAAGCCATCATTTTCAGAGCAGTATTAACATCAAGTGCCTGATTGTGACCTGAAACTCAGCACTCCTGATACCTTGGAGAAAAGACATGAAAATACAATTCACAAAAATGAAAAACATACCCCACAAACACACGTGAAAAGCTGAGCCTCTTGTTATCACAGGCAAGCATGCTGAACTCACAGAGGGTATCATGGTTCAAGCTTTCAGTACCGTCAACATCTTTGAACAAAAATCCCTTGCCACTGGTTGGGTTATATCCTCAGCCTTGGTTATCATAGGTGAGATGCCTGGGGCAAGAGACATACACATGTTTGAAACTCTTGATACAAAATATGCTTTCCAAACATTTGTGTCATTATATGCTCTTGGGCACTGCTGTCTAGATTCACAAAATCAACATGAGCATTTAGTACCTACATTAGAGAATCATTGTACATAATTACAGAAAATATGCCTCAGAGTCAAAACTACAACATACCTTTTTTCCAAACCTATTAAATTAAGAAAGACATCAAAGCCTATTTCAGCAAGGGTACCGTATAAAATATATTCAGAGCTTTAAAATTCTTATCATTTCTCATAGATAATTTTTCAGTGAAAAGTTACAAATAGGTCAGAATTTTTCACACAAAGATATTCACTCTAGAATTGTTTATGAGAGAAAAAAATGGGAACTGTTTAAGTGGTAAGCATATGAGGAATAGCTTAGTAACTCATATGCAAATTTGACCATAAAAATAATTATGATGAATTTGTACTAACTTAGAGATATGATTGTTCTATTTAAATGCAAAACAGTATAAAATTATATAACATGTATAGCTACATATCCATACTATATATAACATATATAGCTCTATATATGTATGTAAAATACCTATAAATGAAAAAATGACTGGAAAGAAATAAACCAAATTATTACAAATGATTAAAAGTCACCACCTCTGGGTTGGGTTTTTTTTTCGGCTGCGTGGCTTATGGGGTTTTTAGTTCCCCAACCAGGGATCGAACTGGGACCCTCAGCAGTGAGAGCACGGAGTCCTAACCACTAGGTTTTTTCTTCTGCTCTGTTTTTCACAAAGTATCTAAAATCAGTGTGCATGGCTCCAATCGTTTTATATAGAGAGATATAGCTATAGATAAAGTCACAATACAAGGTCAGTGAAGTTAGCAATTTTAATGTCTGTATAATTTGTAATAGTTTATGTTAATAGTTGAGTGATTTTCATTTGTATCTCTCTATACACGGCCAAGTTTATATTTGTCTAATGAGATAAACACTGTCTCAGTTATTTTGTGCCTAAAAGCTAAATCTCTCAAGAAACTTAGATGTCACAAGGATTTTTGCAAATTCACATCTGGAGAACCCACTGTACTGAACAGATTGGCTCTTTATGGGCTGACTTTGATCTCCCCTGTTGGTCCTCACGCTTGCTTCTCATCTCACTTGACCTTCCTTCATCGTGCTGGCAGCAGTTCTTCCCGTAGTGAATGTCACATTTTTCATATCTAAATGAAGTCAACAATTTAGTACAAAATGTCTCCCTTTATATCAGTTATCTCTGAGAGTTGGGTGTTATCCATCTCTTTCTTCAGATGAGATTTCCTGAGTACCTACTATGTGCCAGGGACTGTTCCAGATCCTGAGGGCAGAGAAGTGAACAAGGCAGAGAAGATGCCCACCTCGGGAAGCTTGCATTCTAGAAGGCAAACAGTTCATACACAAGTACACACAAGTACACAAGTATGAGTGCACGAAAGGAATGCGAGTACAGGAAATGCCGTCCAGGAGAAACAAGCTGAGTGAAAAGGAATGAAGTTGTGGGGTGAGGGTGCTATTTTAGATAAGTTCGTTCAGGGAAGCCCTCTTTGAAGAGGGGGCATTTGGGCAGAGAAGGAGCGAACCTTGAGAAGGTCTGGGTGGACGCATTCCAGGTAGAGAGGACTACATGGCACCTGTCCTAAGCAGAACACATGCTTGATGGAGTGAACACAGGGCATAGTACAGGGAGTAATAAAGTCTTCACAAAATGCTCTGGTTCTGACATAGCAGGGTGATGACACCGGCTGGTATTTATTGTGCACCTACTGTGTGCCAGGCACTCTGCCAAGTGCAGGGCTTCATTTGTTTCTCTTTAGATGATAAACTGTTTTGATAGAGTGTAAACTGCGATCCCTAGAGACTGAATAACTGGCCCAAGACCACATAACTAGCAAATGGTGGAAACTCATTCCCAAGAAGTTTAATCTTATATTCATATTCTTAACCACACAATTGCTACAGTATCTCACTATTAATCAGCAGAGTGACCTTTAGCAACAGACTTAGAAATGTGACCAGGAAAATGTGCTTTGGAAGCAACCACAAAATGTCCTGCAGTGCTTATCTTTGAATGTATGGTTTACTTTGTTTCGTATCTGTAGGAACACGGAATCAAAAGGCTTTATTGGGCAGACAGAGTGAAAAGCATACTTATCCCCAAATAAATGAAAAGGCATAATTAGAGTCGCCGATAAGGATTTTGCCTTTCCACGGATGCAGGCCTACCCCTCTGAAAATGCTGATCAAATCACCAATGTGGGAATTGTGTTAAGTTATGTTTCTTCCAGCTAATGAAATATTGATTTATCAAAATTGCACAGATGTGCATAGACTGTTTTTATTAGAATTTGAGACAGGATTCAAGATTACTTAGGCAATCTTTTAAATATGACTTTAATGCAAGTGGAGAAAACACAAGGTACTGAAATTTGAGCAATAAACCAGTTGAATTGTTCCTGTAAACTTTCCTGGACTCAGCTGTTTAACTATTAGATACTGAATCATTTATGTCTAAGAATAAATAAAAGTGTAAAATCTTTTCATATTATTATTCTGGATGTTACTATTTTAATAGTTCTTATGATAAAGCTGTTTGCTTGTTATTTGGGAAGATGACCCAAGTGTAATATGTTCTGATTTGGAAATGTATGTTAAGAATTATAGCGGGAAAAACTAGTAGCTTAACCATGCCTGTGGTATAATGTTTAATTTCAACAATATAATTTCTCACATAAATTTTCTTCTTTAAGTATTGTGTTAAGTATTTTAAATGAGCATGAAGGAAATCTGCATTTTCTCAACTTCTTTAAACATTTGTCCATTAGTTTATTAGACGTGCAGCTACAACCCATACTATTGATATTTGTGTTCTGCAGACAATAAGAATACGGTTCACCATTAGTAGTTCCTGTTAATTCAGAGTCTGTGGGTAGCGGGTAAATGTGGCTTCAGGGATGGCCAAATTCAGAGACTAACATGGTATTATTGGGACCCCGTCCCTTTCTCCACTCACCTTGCTTCTGTGTTGGTATCATTTTTAAGCTCTCTTTGTCCATGTGGTGGCTAAGATGGCTCCCAGAAGCTCAGGGCTTATGTGGCTCTTACAGTAATTCCAGTTGGGGCTAAAAAATAGGACACCTCTCACAGGTCCCACAAAAGTTCTGATGACTGAGGTCATTGTGAATACCCTGGCCAGGCCTGGATCATGGGGGTCAGGGAGTCCCTTCTGGACCTCATAGACTAAGAGCAGAGTGGGAATGATTTGCCAAAGGAAAATTAGGAGGATTAGGAAGCTAGGGTTGCTGGAAAAATCCAAACACATGTTATTCTGTGTAAAAATTTAAATCTAGGTTTTTAAAGCATTTCCTCTTCCTTACTGTATTCTTTCTTCTCCTGAGAAGCCTTTACAGACACCTTAAGCTCTTATTGATATCAAACCATCTTGGACTACCATTCTACTTATCATCTTTCATTTATACCAAGACCACAATTTTCCTATTTTAATATCTCTAAACTGGGATCTGTCTTATAATCAGTGGTGTGTTATACTTTAATTGGCGGCATTTTTCAATTTCTCAGTGGTATATAAAAAAATCGATGGCATCTTAGACTTGTTGAAAAATGCTACTTTTCCATACTTTATACTTCAACTTTTAATTATATTCTACTTTATATTTTTAATCTTATAGATATGCCCTTAAGAGCTGTGCCTTTGTATTATACTCCCTTTGTAACAGTAATAGCCATTGAATCTTATTTGTCCAACACAGTGTTTGGCACATAATAATATTTGTTAAGTGAATAAGAAAATTAATTAGTTATGGGTGGGAGTTTTTGCATATATACATATATATATATATATATATATATATATATATATATATATATATGCAAAACATTTAAACGTGTGTGTGTTTAGATAACCAGCTGAGCACATATAACAAAGTTCTAAAAAATACAGGGCTTGCATAAGATAGAAGTGTGTTTCTCTCCAGTTGGTGGGAGTTCAGGGCAAGTAGGTGGCTCTGCTCCCCAGGGCCATCCAGAAAGCAGGCCTGTTGGGTTGGACCGAATCTATCATCTTCTATACGAGGCTTCTATTTTTGTTCCAAAGGGACAGTTACAGTTGTTTTAATTTCCCAGCCAGAGGAAGGTATAAAAAGAGTGTCCAGGGCAAATTTATTTAATTTAAAGTGCAAAAATCACTTCTTTTCTCATTCCATAGGTCTGAACCTAGTCCGGCCACAACTAGATAAAAGTGGGGCTGGAAAATGCAGTCTGTAGCCTTGCTAGGCTAAAATTCAGCAAGTTCTATTAATTAAAGGAAGGATAGAATGGATCTTAGAGTAGCAGTCTCAGCCACGAGTAAAGACTCCTTGATAGATGGATTTTTTAAATTTCCTTTTGAATGTACAGTAATCCCTAGGAAAGTTTGTTTTATGAGACAATGAATATGCCTAATATTGAACTAATGTTTTCTTTGATATTCGAACATTAGAACAAATGTCAATTTTATTTCAACAATTTGTGTTAATTAATGCCACTTTGAATTATCACATCATATATTAAAACACTGAGTTGTCACCGTTTTCCTTCCTTCATTCCTTTGGGATTTATTGAGTTCTTGCTATATGGCAGTCACTGAGCTACTGATAGCTTAGTTATTAAATTGTTTTATCGCTAAATGCGATTTTATAGAGTGCTATGAAAAATGAGATTTTAGTATGAACTTATTTTAGATTCAGTATAAATAAACAATTGAGTGTGTGTGTTTTTCTCTCCCACAATAGGTTCTTCGGGTAGTTCGGCTTATTAAAATTTCACCTGCATTAGAAGACTTCGTGTACAAGATATTTGGTCCTGGAAAAAAGCTCGGAAGTTTGGTTGTGTTTACTGCCAGCCTCTTGATTGTTATGTCAGCAATTAGTTTGCAGATGTTCTGCTTTGTCGAAGAGCTGGATAGATTTACAACGTTTCCAAGGGTAAGAACAAAAAATGCAGTCAGTTTAATTCAGTTATTCTGAATTAATATCAAAGTAATTTCACTTTAACAGTGGTTTTAAAATATTGTCTTTTTTTATAACTTGGAGTAATTCAGTTTTAATATTCACAGTGGTCTTTTCTGCAGAATACAGGTGTTTGAGCACATTTTCAGCATTGTCAGATTATGTGTCAATTCTAAAATTCTGGAAATAATCTAATAGAATGAGATGCAGAAACCAGTAAAGATGGAAGATAGGGTTCTTAGTACCTATAAATGAAAATATAGCAGAACTTTAAAATTATTAATTTAAAAATGTTTAAAGTTTGCTTTTATGTAAAGTTTGCTTTTATGTGTTTGTGAGAGTTAACATTTTAAATCTGTTTTACAGTTCATATATATATATATATTTTTAAGCTTGCTTGCTTATTTATTTATTTATTTATTTATTTTGGCTGTGTTGGGTCTTCGTTTCTGTGTGAGGGCTTTCTCCAGTTGCGGCGAGCGGGGGCCACTCTTCATCGCGGTGCGCGGGACTCTCACTATCGCGGCCTCTCTTTTTGCGGAGCACAGGCTCCAGACGCGCAGGCTCAGTAGTTGTGGCTCACGGGCCTAGTTGCTCTGCGGCACTTGGGATCTTCCCAGACCAGGGCTCGAACCCGTGTCCCCTGCATTGGCAGGCAGATTCCCAACCACTGCACCACCAGGGAAGCACCAGTTCATATATATTTTTATGTCAGGCATGATCTAGAAAGAAATTTTGATTTTCAATATATAAATTTCATAAACTCTTCAGATTTGAAGTGTCTTTAAAAGATCATCTAGTTCATAACTCTATTCTTGTTAGAATTCACTTAGGCTAAAAAGAAAGTTAAAAACCAATCAATCCATAAAGAACTTGTGTAGAAGATACAACACCTAATCAGAAGGATCCTGAAATTTAACTCCATATGGATTTAGAAATATGAAAAAATATAATGACCAAGGCAAAGAATATATATAGATATTTTTATAGCCTTGGGGTAAGAACAACATATATGTTTTTAAAAAATAAGCTTTGAGGGCAAACGTATCTGTAACATAACAGATAGACTAATATAGCCTGGGTTATATTTTTTAATTTTAACAGATAGACTAATATACTCTGGGTTATTACTTTTTTTTATCTTGTACTAAATGTGTTACTCATTGCCAAGCATTTGTTGAGTGCCTATCAAGAGCCAGGCCGTGTTGGCCATCCTGAGACATAAACAATTAAGTTCCTAGTCTTCAAGTATTCTCAGTTGATGGTGGGTAACCAGTAAGTAGACATAAAACATGACGGGCTTTGATAAAGGCAAACACAAGGTGCTCTGGGAACCCAGAGGTGAGGTCCATAACCAGGAATGGAAGAATCCAGGAGGACTCCCTGGAAGAGGAAGTTAGTGAGGAACAGCTGGATGGAGCCAGATGAAGTGCACAGAGAACAGTGTTCTGGGTCATGGGGACAGCCTGTGCTGAAGGTTGAACTGAGCTGTGTCTTGTTCCAGAACTTAAAGGAGAAAGGACAGTTGCTGACAAGAGGAGGACATAAAGCCAAGGAACTTTTAAGTTGGTGAAAGCGTGATCACGATTAAATGCCAGTGAGAGAGCGCAAGGAGAGGACAATAAAGATGTGTGAGCTAAAGAGGACCCTGGCAGAAGGTTCCCGAAGGCAGCCTGCAGGGCACTGGCACAGGGCAGGTGTCGAGGTGGTCTTGTAGGACAGCAAGCCGAGCCGAAAGGCACAGCGAGCCTTGTTTCACTTTCAGCCGCAGTGCAGGCAACAGGCAGGAACCGGCACCACTGCCCAGGTCCCGTTCTGCCCACTGGGCAGCGCTGGGTGAGGGGCAGGTGGGCCAGCCCTGGCATGGTGACGAGGGAGGGATCTTTGCCCAGGAGCCCTGAACAAAGCTCCTGCCCTTTTAGGAACCGGGGAGGGGGTAGGGGTATGACTAGAGGAAGGGCTAGAAGTGAAAATGTACCGAGTCAGGATGGAGAGAAGTGCCTCAGCTGAGGCCCCCGCGTGGGGAGATTTCCGAGCAGAGGCACGCGGGCCGGGAATGCCGCTGTGCACAGGAGCGGGGCAGCCTAGGGGCCGAGTCCTTGCCTGAAACTCCCTGCAGACGCTGCAGTGCACAGCTGTGCCCCAAGACCGTGTGGGGAGGGCAGCTTCCCTCCCCTCCCCGTGAGCCTGCCGGGCAAAGCCTGGTCCCTGGCCGTGGTCGGGTCTCTTAGGATCGGCCTGGAGCCAGACTCCTCTACAGTGGGACCAGCTCTTCCTCCAGGGATAGAGAGATGTAAGCAAAGATGACAGTGCTGTCATCAAGGCCACCTTCTCTTAGGCTGCCCCTTCACTGCCCCCTCACTGTGTAAACACAGAGGGCAGACTGCCATCCTCATTATCATGACCGTCCAGCCCTCAGGCCAGTTTAGTTCAGCTCCCTCTAAGGGTCAGCCAGTGTTCCAGGCCCGGGGTGGGGAAGGGGTACTAGATGGTAGCAACCCTTTATTTATTACACAGACCTATCTGAATTTCATACCTTATCTTCATTTTTTGCCCTTTCCTCTCATTTCACCCCACTAACTTTATATCCTTTACCCAAAACCTCTTTGAGCCAGATGATTTTTGGAGTGCAGAATATTCTAGATATTGTAAGGGTGATATCACCCTCCACAGCTGTCTGAATCAGCACCCTGTAACGAACACATTAATATTTCTCTAGCAAAACATCAACCTTCAGACAAAGAAGGGTAAATAAAGACAATAAGTAAGACTTAGGTCAGATCAGACTTTTGCCACTAAATGAGCTACCAACAAAACCAAACAAAACACCTTTGGGTATTTTCAAAATGGTTTGAATACTGAAGCTGTGAATAAGGGCTGTGGGCCTGCATATGAAAGCATCGTGGATAAGAGTCTGTACTTCCTGCTCCATCGCTTTTTAGTTATATGACACCAAATGAATTATTCTTTAAGCTTTTATTTTTTCACACCTAAAATACAGGCAAAAATGGTATTTTCCTCATAGCATGTGTGTGTTGCATGATATACAAAAACAACCCAACTCTGGGTTTAGAAAGCATTAAAAAAAGTGATATCCTATATAATATATTTGAAATTGGCATAATACAGAGGCTACTCTGTATTAAAGACAAGGCTGCTTTAGAGCCAGGCCTGCCTTAGCCCCTTGGGATGTGCTCTAATTTTCCAGCCATAATTGTAATCAAGTAGCATTGCATTTTCAGATCTCCAATTACTCAATTGTGCTTTTCTGCCTGATTACTGTGACCACCTTAATGAAAGCAGCCAGCGACTATGGGGCCCCTAATCAGTTATACAGCAGCTGACAGCGTTGACAGGGGAAGTGACTAGATTTCTCCTTGCATATGAACGCAATTAAGACTTAAATTCCTGAAACATAATCAAATCTTGCAAGAAATGTTAAAAAGGTTACAGTTACAAAAAGCCATCATTATCATTCCCAGCCAAATAAAGCATCATCCGTTGGTGGCACTTGCCTGATATGAAATGATCAGGAAAGGTGATTAGAAACACAGGGCAGACGATGCTAGATTTTTGCGGGTCTTGCCCCCTTCCATTCTCATGGGACATCTCCCTCATTACTCAGTGGCTGGGTGTTGAGGTAGGTTGGATAATTATATTATTAGCCAAAGCACAGCACATTAGGAGAACAGATTTTCTGTAAGAAAAATCACGTGATCCATCCCAATGCAAAATCGGAACTTTTAAAATCAGCAATTGTTTCTATTATCTTTACTTGGATCCACTCCGTCTTGGAGGCTAGCAACCCCCATCACACACAGGGCCATGGGATGCAGGAAGTAACTGCGGGAAGGTGTGAGAGGCTCAAGAGAGGACCGGTCATGAAGAGAGGAGTGTTCTTGGCGAAGGGGACCCAGCATCTGTGCCCGGGAGGTCATTCCTCTGGCTGTTTCTGGAACCTGACCTTGACCCAGCCATCCGGGGAGGGGGGTATAGTCTCTCTAGAGAAATAGGACTAGATGTAAAACCCAACACTGGTTTGATTGGACCTGATTCTCTCCTGGGCTCCAGCAACCTGCTGTGAGACCCCTCTAAGAGGAGCTGACATGGACCTGGGAAGCTGGTTTCCCTTCCAAATCCCAAGAAGAGAACCCTGGAGGAGCAGAGGGGCATAGGAGACAACAGCGACCCGGGCACAGTAAGTAACCGCTCAGTGCGGTGACCCTCTGGTGCAGCTCCACCCACACTGGAAGACCCCGGGTGCTTCTGGAGATACTCAAAGGTGGAAGGATGCTAAAGGGATTAGGATTAATCCACCGGTTCTCCAGCGACCACACTGCAGCCTGTGCTCCGTTGGCAGTAAAACTGATCCTTCTTCGATGTAAATTGTCTCATGACACTCTCCTATTTAAACTGCTTCAAGATTCTCCTTTCCCTCAAGATAACAAACATTTTAATAGGGTTTTCAGTATCTTTTCCTCTCTGGCCCCATTTACCTCTTTGGGCTCATATTTCAGGATTTCCCCCAACACACCTTTCAAAGGCAGAGATGGTGTCTACCTTTTTTTTTTTTTTAATTTTTTAGCCACGCAGCATGTGGGATCTTAGTTCCCAGACCAGGGATCGAATCTGTACCCCCTGCAGTGGAAGCTTGGAGTCTTAACCACTGTACCACCAGGGAAGTCCTAACAGCGTCCATCTTGCTCATTTAAATCCTCCATGTTTAGCACAATCCTTGCCACAGGGTAGCTGGTGAATAGGTGTTTGGATGAAGAATGAATAATCGTCCTGGACCAAAACAAACCTCTCCGATCCTTCCACACTGTATCAGGCTCAACAGGACAGATGCCTTCTTCTGCTGTTGTCTATAGCTCCGAGACCCCTGTCAGCCTCCGTCACTGCCCTTACCCTCATCCCATCAGCAATGTCTGCATAATTCTGTCTGAATGCTTTGGCTGCAAGTAGCAGAAAATTGACTCCAACTAACTTAAACAATTAGTAAATTTATCTCACAAAATTCAAGGGATTAGGTAGACTTCAGGAAGCCAGGACTCTGGGTCTTTCACTGAAATTCTCTCAGTTGTTGTCATGGGTTAACTTATGTGCCCCCAAAAGATGTGTTGAAATCCTAACCCTCAGTACTCCCAAAATGTGACCTTATTTGGAAATAGAGATAATCAAGTTAAAATGAGGTCATTAGGGTGAACCCTAATCCAATATGACTGATATTCTATAAAAAGGGGAGATTTTGACACCGAGACAGACATACACAGAGAGAAGACAATGTGACACACATGAGGAAGACGGCCATGTGATTGTCATGACATCTACAAGCCAAGGACCTCCAAGGATTGTCAGCAAGCACCGAAAGCAGAAGAGGCAAGGAGAATCCTTCAGAGGGAGCGAGGTGCTGCCGACACCTTGATTTCTGATTGCTAGCCTCCAGAGCTGTGAGATAATACATTCCCACTGCTTGAAGCCACCCAGCTTTGGGTACCAGCAGCCCTAGCAAAGCAAAGCAGTTTCCTTGTCCATGTGTTGTCTTCATGTGTTAACAAAACGGATGCAACATTTTCAGGCTTCGTGATAAAATCTAGAAGAAAGAGGGTCACCTCCACCCAGACCTCCTTCTTAGAATCAAGGACACCTTTCCCAGTCACTTCTCCCTCCCCCTGGCCCCCAGCAAACCAGCTCTCATCTCTCATCCGGCAGGACTGGGTCACTTGGTCACTACTAAATGAATCACTGGCAAGATGGCTAGAGTCAAGGTGATTGGCTTGGATTCATCATAGGGGAAGGAATGGATATTGGGGAGACAACTACAGAAGCCACTACAATGGTCAGACCCAAAACCTGGACGAGATTTCTCTCGCTCATTTCTGCCTCTGAAGCTCCCATATGCCCTGTGCAAACAGGCTGTGTAGATAGACACGGAGTAGGAGGAGGGCTGGTGTTTAATTTCTCTCCCGGAAGCATCTGGGTCCCAGCTCCTTTCCAAGATGCCCAAATAGGACCTGCCAAGCAGCCAGCATAGGGCCTGGCACATAGTGGGTTCCTGCTTCCCATCTTTATGGTTACTTCTGTCGCACACCATCGACACGTATGCAAGGTCTCATCCTCTTTACTAGACTGCAAGTAGCTTGAAGTTGGCAGCGCTGCGCTATTCTCTCCTGACACATCTCAGAGCATTATTAACACTGTGTCATGGGATCTGCAGCTCCAGGACGCAGAGACAGAGAGGAAACAGCCAGAGGAACCTCAGCATAAACCCGGTGAGAGGGAGCAAGGGAGCCTGAATGTTTTCAGTGGGAAAAAAAGGAATGACATATGGACACAGTTTAATAAAACAACTTTGTCATCTCAAGCCAATAACTTTCTCTTCTAATTTGGACAAAACAGACACACTGCTAAGTAGAAATAAGATGAAGTCCTGCTCTGAGGCAGTATCCTGCCGTTCCTGTTTTTTTCTTTGTTTTTGTTTTTTTTTTTTTTAAAGGATTTTCTTTTTTATTTATTTATTTATTTATTTTTTGGCTGTGTTGGGTCTTCGGTTCGTGCGAGGGCTTTCTCCAGTTGCGGCAAGCGGGGGCCACTCTTCATCGCGGTGCGGGGACCGCTCTTCATCACGGTGCGCGGGCCTTTCTCCATCGCGGCCCCTCCCATTGCGGGGCACAGGCTCCAGACGCGCAGGCTCAGCAATTGTGGCTCACGGGCCCAGCTGCTCCGTGGCATGTGGGATCTTCCCAGACCAGGGCTCGAACCCGTGTCCCCTGCATTAGCAGGCAGATTCTCAACCACTGCGCCACCAGCGAAGCCCGCGTTCCTGTTTTGTTGGGACTAATAGGTTGTATTATAAGGAGAACAATTAGATTAGCTTTTCATGAAGGAAAAGCCCATACAGGTCATGGAGACAAGTTG
Organism: Balaenoptera acutorostrata; assembly: GCF_949987535.1. NCBI lineage: Eukaryota > Metazoa > Chordata > Mammalia > Artiodactyla > Balaenopteridae > Balaenoptera > Balaenoptera acutorostrata. The sequence continues at coordinate 9,750,504 of NC_080081.1, forward strand.
CTATAGGCAAGAGCCACATGTCTCTGTAACAAAGACAAAAACAGTTTGCATTTTCTCCTGGTTGCCCGACAAAAGCTCATGTGCGCAATTTCACCACTGTTTTTGTTCTGTTTATCCCTCTACTTAGTATATGAAGAAACTTTCTTCTATGTTGCTAAAATACTTGCAATAAACATCCCCTGTAGATCTTTAAATAGCTCAATATCTTTATTCCTTTTAATTTCCTACTAAAATAACAATAAGCAGACCTCATTTGTTTTGCATTCCTACAAATGGGGATAGTTTTTATTCATAAAGAATACACTACCCTCCATAATACAGGTTACTTGAATTTTAATACTGTTTATTTGATATGTTTTCTTAATTTGCATTCTCTAAATGCTAATTACTTGCTCTGTTGAATTTTCACTTATAAAACCATGTCCAAAGCAGTTGAAGAATATAAGCAGTCAATACTATAAAACACTTAATTACAAATTAACTTCCCTGTTTCCTCTCACAACCAGAATGGCTAATCATGCTTTCAGTTGCATTGAAAGAATTACTGAGAAATTTGAAGAAACAACTTGCCCCTTAATTTTTTTCAGCATTTTCCAGATGAAGAGAGTTTGACTACATTTTTAATCAATTCAGGGTTTACCTTATCTTCAAAAGGATAATTAGTTCAATTTATATTGCCGAAATCTTTATTAATTTTTGTTTTTTATTGTTTGGTCTTCCATGTATTTTTAATTGTTCATGATATATTTCAGGCACGCAAAGGTATATAAAGAATAATAAAATGTATTCTTCCGTGGCCATATGCGGTTCAAAAAGCAGATTAGCAATGGATCTGAAGTCCCTGAGCACATGCCCCTCATCCCTCCCCTCCCTTTCCCATAGAGAACCACTCTTCTGAACTTGATGTTTGTCCTTAGTACATCCCTTTATGCCTTGAGTGCATATATAGGCATCAGCTGAGAATCACATATCTTTTTGCGTAATTTAAACCCGCCTCATGTGGTCTCATACTGCACTGTTTCTTCTGCTAATTGCGTTTTTTGTTCAACACTGTTTGTGAGATTTACCAATATGAGTACTTGTAGCTATATTTTATTTATTTCCCTTGGGGTATAATATACAACGATACATTGCACCATATTATATATATATATATACAGAGAGAGAGCACTATTCAGAGAAACACTGCACAATTTATTTTCCCATTCTCCCGTGTGGTAGGTGAATTCTAAAATGGGTTTCCAGGACATCTGACCCTCTACATAATCTTTTCCCTTTGGGTTTGGGCAGGACTTGTGAATATGATGGGATTTCACTCCTGGGAATAGGTTGCTAATGATAGAACTGGAGTGAATCAAAAAGGAGGTTATCTTGGGTGGGCCTGACCTAATCAGAGGAGCTGGGCCCTTTCTGAAGAGAATGATTCAGAACAAGAGAGGGTTTCCAGTTGGCCTTGGACAAGTAAGCTGCCATGTTGTGAAGGGTCATGTGGCTAGGACCTGAGGGTGGCTTCTGGGGGCTGTGAGCAAGAAACCAGGACCCTCAGGCCTACAACCACAGGAAGAGAATTCTGATAACAACCCGAATGAGGGTAGGAGACCCCAAGTTCCAGATGAGACCGCAGCCCAACCTACACCCTGATTTCAGCATCTGAGACCCTGAGCAGGCAACCCAATTACACCCCGCCCACACCTCTGACCTACAGAAACTGTGAGATAATCAGTGAGTGTTGTTTTAAGCCATTACATTTGTGGTTTGTTACACAGAAATATAAAGCTAATACATGCAGGTTTGAGAAGTGTGTTTCTAATATTTTGTGACTCCAAATAGCGCTGCTCTGAACATTGCATGTTAACTTGCACACATCTGAACTCTGCACTTGTGAAATTCTGCACGTGTGAAAATACCGTTAGGGTGTGAAGCTAAGACTGGAATTGCTGGGTCTTAGAATAAAGATATCTTCAGCTTTAATAGATAGTGATCAACTTGCATTCCAAAGTACTTTTACCAATTTATCTGGCATCTGTAATATATGAGAATGTTCTCAGCTTCAACTCAGCAGTATTTGGTCTTGTCAGGCTTTGTTTGGCTTTTAAACATTTAGCTCTTTGTTTAACCTGAATTGATTTTTGTGGCTGCTGTAATAAGATAGGGAACAGTCTTATTTCTGTTTGTCTAACCCATTGTCACAGTACCATTTATTGACTGGTCTATCCATTCCCCACGGTTCTGTGGGCCAGCTGTGTCATCGTACGATTCCACATGTGTGTGCCCAAGTCAAGTCACACATGCTCCCTTTTCATCTCCTTTTGCCATTGAATTTTTCTCTGGTCAGCCTCCAGTGAAGCCCAGTAAATATCCAGCTTAGCAATCTCCACCTTTCAAGGGTCCGTGACTTTGCCCCTTGTGTGACGTGACATTAAAAACCAAAGTCTAGCAGAGCTCATAAATCCCCTAGGGAAGGTGCCTTTTCTTGACTCAAGGTGCCCGTTAGTTTTTCGTCCTGGAGTTTCCATTATATTCCTGGATCTTAACTAGGCCTTTTAAAGGATGTCTGTTGCATGTTGTCCAGAATTTCCTATGGTTTTTAAATCATTTTTTCTCATGTACGATCAGACACTGAGGTTCTGTTATAAATTTTTGAGACAAAAAAGGAAAAAAGAAAACCACTCTGTTGACTATCTTTCAGACAGATAGCTTTATTTTTTTTTTCTATAGGCACAACCCAAGGCCAGGCATCCTAGCGTCTGCTTTCCCCATCTGCAGCCTCACATCTCTCTGCATTTGTTTGCATTACAGATATTATCTCCACTTTGATTCTTTTTTTTAATTGAGATTTTATTTTTATTTATTTATTTATTTAAATTTTATTTTTTGGCCGCACTGCACAACACGTGAGACCTTAGATCCCCGACCAGGGGTCAAACCCACGCCCCCTGCATTGGAAGCGCAGAGTCTTAACCACTGGACCGCCAGGGAAGTCCCTCCACTTTCATTCTTATATCCTCATGTTTATACATCTCTTTGTATTTGCTTGCATTACAGATATTATCTCCACTTTGATTCTTATATCCTCATGTTTATACTCCCCTCATCTGCTACACCCCTGGAAGTTTTCCACAAATACTGCATACATCCATTCACAGTGAAGACTAAATAGATTGTGTGCCTATTTTGTTGTTGTTTATAATTCAGACAGCATTCTCCATGTGATGGAGCTACGCGGTGGCCCCACATGAACCAATGTACTAACTTTCACTTACAACTTACAACAGAGTTGAGCACATAAGGACGAACTCAACTTATCCCCTAGTAGAAACATAAGAAGGAGCTCAAGCCAGAAAGTGAAATGTGCTCCAACAGATGTAGTCAGTTGTAAAGTAATATCAAAGATATCCTAGAGTGTATTTAAAAATTTCTGGGAACCTATTATGTGCTATGTATTGTGCTTCCAACTATCGTTTCATTTTAATAAGAGAGGAAGAGATTGCTTCCAGGGAAGGAAGTCTGCAGAGCTTTATGAAGAGTCGTCGTCAGGGGTAAATATGATTCCCCAGGAGGATTTGGGTAATGGCATTAAATGAGAGTATTCTATGTAAGGAAAACAGAGTGAGTAAATCAGAGACATGGAGAATCACAGTGTGAAAGGAACTGCAGTGTCGGGCTGGAGCCTGACCATTGGGTGTCTTCCGAGGTTGGGATTGTGACACGGGGGAGCCATTGCAGATTTTTACTTTCTTTGTTATTTTTCCTGGAAAATAGTGGAAGAGCTATTTTGAGGAAGTTTACACTGAAAAAAAAATGTTATTTCTCTGAGGAGGTTTTTCATTGAACAAAACTCACCTTTATTGACCAAAGACAAAAATTTACGATCAGTTGCGGAATTTCTGGCATCTTCAGGGCAGTAGGGGAGGTAATTTTTTATTTTATCTGTGTGACCACTATTGTGTCAAATCTTCCACAGTCTCATAAAGTCAGTCCCATCTGAGGCTTTAATCCAAATTGTCATCCATGCCTGGACATGGCCCTGCAATAGAAACTAGCAATTTGGTTTAAATTTTAAAGTAATGCAATATATAGCTTAATGTAACCACTTCCCTCTTAAAACCTGAAAAATTAACTCTATTTCCTTTCTGCTATAGCATCTGAGGTTCTTTGGCTTCTATTTGAATTTATATTTGTGGTGATTCATCAGTGGCGTAGTGATAAAATACTATCCTGTGCTCTTCCTCTTGGAGGATGATTTTAACGCAGCATGAATCACACAGAAATGGCCATGTCTTTTCCTGTGGCTGTGTGTTGATATCATTTACCACTGAGCTTCAGTATTCAAGGAATTATTACATTTCTTGAATAAAGCATCCTTCTATTCCTACCCCTGATTCCAGAAGCATATTCTTTGGGGGAGAACCTTTTTTTGCACCTTGTCATATTTTGGTAGTTTTCTACCAGTTATCTTGTAACTGAAAGTGGGGTCCGGCTGTTTGCAGCTCAGAAGCCATTAAAGAGGCACGGTTGGTGGAAAGGAAAGTTTTCTTTATTTTGGATGCTGGCAGCGGGGGGTGAAGGCGGACTCCTGTGCGAAGGCCGACTCCCCCCACTGACAATCAAGGGGCAAGAGCTTTGATAGGCGGAGGGAGGGGCTGCGTGCAGAAACAGCACAGTCAGCTCTGACCGTCATCTTGACATCGGTCATCGGTGGTCTGACCAGTGTCATCTTGATTGTTTTAGGTACAGTTAATCTTCGGTTCCAGGGTCGGTTTGTTCCCATTTCTTTGAGGCCAGTTCTCGGAATTGTAGCAGCTTATGTCATGGCTACAGCCTGGTCGTTGTGTAGTTAACTTCTTCCACCTGGCGGGGGTTTCAGTCTCTATTAGACAGCTTACAGGATATGGCTCAGAATATTATCTGCAGCCCTTAAGGAGGAACTAAATGTCCTTGACTATGCTTGATGACTAAACTATCATTATTTGGTCTCCTTGGACTGTTTTCCTTTGTTTCTGCATTTTCTCACTTCTCTGATTAAACTTATTCTTTGGCTAAAGTTTTTCCACAAACAAAAGGCAGGCTGAGGACATAGAGGGGCAAGGACCATAGGGTCCTGCTCCGTTTCAATCTTATTTGTAGTTTTCCAACTAGTAGTTACCATATTACATAAATATTATTTTAATAATCAGTCTACTCCATTGCACCAACTTCAAAAACCAGTGAGAGTTGTTAATGAGGAATATGTGTGTGTCTCCTTCAGTTAAGATGAGTTTCTGTGAGCATATTTTCACTGATGAAAAGCTAACTATATTTTAAATACTTTGCTGAGTCTTGCCTACAAAAAAATACAATCTATAGTCAGACATTTCAACTATTCTCTTGTGGTTACATATAATAAAAACAGAACAACAGTAAATATCTTAGAGGATTATTAGAAAGTTTAAAGGATGTAATATATTCAGACTAGTTAACATTTTGCTGACAATGTAACAGGGAATCAACAAGCAGTAGCAGCTAGTGTTTTTCTTAAATAGCGCGGAAATCCAACTTCTTAGCGTGAAACACTAAATTCCTAGCAATAATCACATAGCCCAACATAAAAGGATCCCTCAATAAATCATTGGGCATTAACTGTACAGAAAGCATTCAGTTTTCTGTATTGCACTGAAAGTTTAAAACTCCACCCCCATTCTGGTTTGGACTATTCTTTTTACTCACCCTTTGCAACCTTCAACAAAAATGCAAAAAGTAAAAAATTATAAATAAGATTACTGCTGGAATCTGAAATAGCTTATCATTCACTATTTCACATCTGGGACTAAATGCAGAACCATTTAATGACTGATGTATAGATTCATTCTTTCCCCACTGCCCACCCCTTGGGTACAACTGCTTACCTCTACGGAGGATTCTCTCCAGCCTTCTCGAACATCTTCTCTATGAATCAATGTTAAAACCTTAATGTCCAGGAAACAAGACGGGATAAAAATATACGTGTGCATGCGAGTGAGCATGCCTGTAGCTGAGTACATGTGTGTGCAGATGGGGGGTGGTGGGGTGTGAGGGGGCGAAGGGAGCTGTACTAGGCAAGTGGAAGTGGATGGGTTGCATCCCGTAATCTTGCATTGTGCAATACAAAAGGGGAAAAACAGTACAGGCAGGGACTAGCTATAGAAAGAACCCTAGTTCAGACTTAAGTCTGTGGTATTGTTTTTGTTGTTATTTTAGTTTTCCATGCGCCATTAATTCAATTCAGAATCTCAGGAATAAGGCAGTGGGCAAAGGTCAGAAATCTCACCTCAATCCAACAGAAATGTACTGGATACATTTCTGAAAGAAAAACTCTAGAAATTTGACAATAAAGCATGCATAGTTATGTGAATGACCAAAAAGAGAATTCCACTAACAATGTAGGCAAATGTCACACTTCGTGTCTCTTTGGATAAGCCATGTCGTTTCAGGTTGATTGAAAAAAAGGAAGTAAAACCAATTGGAGGATTATGGAAAGGTACAACAAAATAAAGGAAAGGGAATACTATCTTGGAGCATGAGGAAGAATGCAAATTTCTGCATTATTCAACTAAATAAATAATAATAGACTTAAATTGCAGGCAATTGAGCAATACATGGAAAGAAATGTTTATTCTATTTTGCCTTAATCCAAAAAGGCTATAATGTATCCAACAAGAATTATACCTAGGTCCAGTAAATTTAAGCAGAACTTAAAAGAATTAATCTAAAGGGAAAACAAAATCAAAATTACAGTGGAAGCAAAAACGAAACCTAAAGTTCATCATGAGGGCGTCCATGTTTCCTAGAGCAAATATACACCGAAATGGATTAAACAATGATTATGAGGTAAAAACAAGCTAGTTTCTAGAGAAGCATAATTATCTCTGATTAAGTCTAGAGAAACATTTCACCAGAGGTCATTATTATTAATAGTAATAATTACTGGATTTAAGTATTTTTTACATGTGAGGTCCTTATAGCAAGAACTTTTCATAGATAGACATTTATAGAAAGAAAGAGATACAGGGACTTCCCTGGTGGTCCAGTGGTTAAGACTTTGCCTTCCAATGCAAGGGGTGCAGTTTCGATCCCTGGTCAGGGAACTAAGGTCCCACATGCCTCAGGGCCAAAAAACCAAAACATAAAACAGAAGCAATATTGTAACAAATTCAATAAAGACTTTAAAAATGGTCTACATCCAAAAAATCTTTGAAAAAAAGATACACATATACATACATAGTTATCTACATACATGTAATGGAATCCCCAAAACTACCCTGTTAAGGAAGTATTTTCCCCACATTATAAATGCTATTAAAAAAAAAGCAGTGAGGAGCATCATCAAAAATCAGTGAGAACCGACAAGAAACTGTATACGGCTACGATAATTAAAAGAGTATGATTTAGGGTTAACAAACAGATGAATGGGCAAACATATATGTCCATTGAAAAAACATATGATGAAGAAAGGATCACAATGAATGATTAAAAGACTAATTATTAGTAGTAATGTTGGAGATACCAAAGCCCTCTCATACTATGTACCAAAATAACTCCCTGATTAATTAGAGCAAGGATATTTAAAGTGTAAAAATGTAGAATGACCATCTTTGTAAATGACCATCTTTCATCTTAGATGGTCAGAGACTTTTTAGGCCTAGAAGAAGGATACATTTGAATTTTCAAACAAGTCAAAAATAATCACCATAGGTAGTTTTTAAAAACAAAGGAAAATGTGACGGTACAACCATAATTTGTAATACATGTTAGTAAGAACATGTCAAATGGACAAGGTTTGTTCGTTATTTTGGTTTTTGGTTAATGATAATGCTCATTGCCAACAGAAGAGCCTCTCACACATTGCAATTTGTGTAACTTTTCTGAGAATCAGTTTTTCATTATGTATCAAGACACTAAAAAGCATTTTTACTCTTTGATCTAGTAACTGCATTTCTAGAAGTCTACCCCAAGAAAATATCCACAGTGCACACAAAGATCGATCTTCAAAAAAATTGCTCTTTGTAGCATTATTTATCAGTGTGAAAATTTTAAAACAACTTGAATGTCCAATCATAATAGAATGTCTAAGTAAACTTTGAATATGGTGGCATATTATACAGTTACCAAAACTGTAGTTTTACAGAATGATTAATGAGGTTAGTCATGAGTGACATAAGTGGTGATGACCAAAAATCAAGCAAAGAACCCTAATACAGCAGTATATTTGCAGCTGGATTCAGTTTTGTTTCCGGTACATGTATATCCCTAGGGAAAAATAAACTGGTAGAATTTTCAAATTCTACAACAAATTCTAAAAAATATATACAACCTCATTTGAATTATAAGTAACATTTTATTCTTTATGCCTTTTTGTACTTCCAAATTTTGTACAATGAATGGCTTCTTGGTTTAAAAAAATGGAGATAGGTAAGTAAGTTGGTAGACAGATAGATATAAAAGCTTAATTTATAATTACACATCAGTAAGAAAAATAATTGTCTCATTTTTTAAAATAAGAACATTAGCTGATAAAATTTTAAATGAAGGAAAGTATAAATATAGATATAACAGGGATATGCAAATTGTATAAGACTAATTTCAGTTGTATAATAAGACAAATTTTAGTTTATGACTTATAAAATCAACTTTATTAAATTCAAGTCATTTCAATTAAATATTTATTGGTAAACAACTATCAACTTTATTTTCAAGGCGTTAGAGTACTAAATAAGCACTATCAAGATAGAAGCAAGGTTTTGAAATTTATGTTTGCAATAGAAAAGAGCAGACAATATAATTTGCAGTGAAGCTTCTTATGTGTGAACTTAGATTGAAGAGAAATGAGAAATCAAAGCCCATTAAAAGAGAGCAAAAAATAGGCAAACTATTTCCAAAGTGTGGGGATTTTTAGTATGCAAAAATATAAGCATTTTCTGACTGATGCTGCTTTCTATTTGAAGCCAAATAGGAAAACCTTGTTCTTGGGCATAGTTCTACAAATGGATAGTAAAAAAACACTGGGAACTTCCCTGTGTAGACTCGGTGGTATTTTAGTTACGAAAGTTTTCTGAATAAATCCTCAGTTTTATTTCACAGTAAGACGTACATCTATGTTCTTAGGAGCACTGTCTCTTTTGTATATGTTACTAGATCTCTATTGCACCCAAAGTAAAATATTAACTTTCATCTACAATTTTATAGCACATATTTGCCAGTGAAATGCATCATTTACATTATGAAAATTTAATATGACTGACATTAGCAAAATCGCTAATTAAGAAATAGGGCATAAATACTTCAAGAAACTTGACAGTCTGTTCTATGAGGAAAATTAATTCAGAAGTCTCCTATTTGCATAAATCTCCAGGTCTCATTTTCACAGCTGTTTGTTCTGTCAGCTAGATGGTTGCATTTCAAAATTATTTTAACATAATCGGTGGGAAGTATACCTTTCAACTAAAAATATCATGCTCTGCAAGAAAGATTGTTAGGGGGAAAATATAAGTTCATTCATTTTATCTCGATCTTGTTCCCTTAAGATAAATGTTTCTAATATAGGAACTTTAACGTTTAAGTCTTAAATTATTAAAATATTTTTATTATTAAAAGACAGTTTGTAATTTTAGATTCTCATGAAATTGAAAAGGTTGTGTCTTTTTCATTTGGAAAAATGGTAACAAGTGAAGCTTATTTTAGCAAAGCATAAAAAATACTGGCGATATCTAATTTTTATTAACCAGTTGAGCATAATACAGTTTCAGATATGTACTCAGTACCGTGCTAGACAAAGGAGGTAACAATTTTAAATATGATTTAGACTAGAGCATTGTTTGTTTTAGTAATTTAGATAAGGAAAGGAGATCAGCAATTACTGGATCTTAAGATGTCTTGTTACCTGTAATATCCAAAAGGACAGCAGGAATTTGAAATCAACAGATTCCAGCCTAGTCACCCAGAAACATCGCTTGCTACCTGCAAACCTGGATCAGTCATTTAAGGCTTCTGTATTTCAGTTACCCGTCTGCAAAATGTACAGTAACTAACACAAGATTATTGCTGAACTTACTCTAAATAATGGACAATGAACTGCTTTGGGGGCTGCAAAGCACTGTATAAATGCTAGTCATGGCTCAGTGTCTCTTCTCATGTTCTTAAATCTTACCCTGAAAGAGTCCTAGGAGACTGTACAAATCTATGATTTGGTCTACATGGTCATTTATGGTGTTATATGTAGAAGTTAACCCAAGCACACCATTTGTAAGAAAAGAGATGATCAGATATACCTACATTCACTTTCATAACTAGAAAAAGATTCACTAGTTTTTGCAAATGAGCTTCTGCCATCTTTCCTTTTAGTCTTGAAATTATATTTAAGTGTAGACTCTACTTAAAGTAATTTGCTGCTGGAATAGGCATAACATTTTGATTTCTGCTTTGCTTCTAATTACATTCAAGCTCATTTTGACATTTAAGGCCAATTACATTAGTCTAGATTCAGCAAGACTTTTCCATAGTAGTCTAAAATTTGACCAGTAAACAGGCTTTTCTTCCCCTCTCTCTCTTTTTACTCATTTAAATGGAATGCTTGGCAACAAGCATATTTTAGGAATTATAAAAGCAAAATAAATAATGTGGGTTCATTTTGAAAAAAAAATAAAGGCAAAGAACTGCTCGGTCTTTCTTGCCAACATAAAAGGCAGTCACAGAATTAATTGAAACCACCAGTTTCAACTTTATTTCTTTCTAAATCACAAGGAATAAGGTGCAGTCATTTTACAGAGAAATTAATATTTTAATGTTTCACTTCTGTTAACAACAAGGGTAGTTGATTTCAACAGCTCTCAAATTTAAAGAGTTTGTATATGGAGAGAGATAGCTCCAAAAACTTTGTCATGTAGAAGTCACTAGTAACTAAACTCTTCAGAACTCTCCAGGCCCTACAACAAGTTTCAGTCAGTCTTCCATTGCGTTTTAAGATTCCAGTATATGCGATGGCTTAGAGCACATACAGCTAGTATTTTATTAAGCCCCTACTTTCAGTCCACTTGCTAACACCACAATTTTTACTGTTTATTCAGTAAATTCTCTTATCCTTGACAGCACTCAATAAAAGTCAATTTATAGTATCTATTAGTATCAAAACATTTAGTGTAACCTTATTCTATAGTTTTTATAGTGAAAGTATAGTCGAGGAAAATAGACCAGAAAGTATATTGTATAAAAACAAAGTTTTCCAATTGACTGCCAGTACCAATTGAGAGCATAGGACAGTAGACACCTATAGCTAGAAGATATCTTAGGAATCACTTAGTTCAAAGATGAAATAAAATGATGCCATAAAAAGCACTGTCACACTTTCATGTATCTAAAGGAAATATCTTCTTAAAAATATAATTTATCATATATTATTTTGGGCTTTACAGAAATGGAATCACACTGTATATGATGTAAAAAGTTCAAGTCGTAAGAACTATACAAGAATTCTGAAATTCTAACTAGTGTAATTGAAGTTGTTTTTCCTTGGGGCAGATTTTTAAATCACTATTTAAAATATTATTTGGGAATTCCCTGGTGGTCCAGTGGTTAGGGCTTCACACTTCCACTACAGGGGGCACGGGTTCTATTCCTGGTCAGGGAACTAGATCCCACAAGCCACACAGCACAGCCAAAAAAACCAACAGAAAACCAACTATTACCTGTATAGCCCTTTAATGTTTATAATACAGTATTCACACACGCTTTATTTTGATTCTTAAAACAGTCTTCAGAGAGTGATCATGTGATAGCACATTTGAGGAAGATTGGTGTCAGGCCGGCCGGCCGCGTGCTTTACCCAGAGCCGCTAAGCCAGTCAGCGATTTAACCCCAAACTCAGGCCCTGTGACAGCAGAGCTGAACACTTGGTTCTTTACGTCCCTGCCCTACAACTCACAGAGGGCCAGGGTCTTTATCCTCAGCTCATTCAACCTCTATTTTAAACTGCTCTCCTTCGGCTCTGCCTTCTGGGAGGGGCATCTCTTGAGAGTGAAGGCAGAGATGAGGTGGGTGAGGTTAGATCAGATGAGAAGTTTTGAAAAGCTCATGGCTGAGGGGCTTCCCTGGTGGCGCAGTGGTTGAGAATCTGCCTGCCAATGCAGGGGACACGGGTTCGAGCCCTGGTCTGGGAAGATCCCACATGCCGCGGAGCAACTAGGCCCGTGAGCCACAATTACTGAGCCTGTGCGTCTGGAGCCTGTGCTCCGCAACAAGAGAGGCCGCGATAGTGAGAGGCCCGCGCATCGCGATGAAGAGTAGCCCCGGCTTGCCGCAACTGGAGAAAGCCCTCGCACAGAAACGAAGACCCAACACAGCCATAAATAATTAAATAAATAAATTTAAAAAAAAAAAAAAAAAAAAGCTCATGGCTGAGGCTTGCTGGGCAGTGTTGAGGTCTTGTTGGAGGCCAGGGTGGAACGGAGCCCGTCTCCATATGGAGCCAGTGGAGGGGCTGGAGAGGTGCAGACATGAAGAGTTAGATTCACCTAGGAGTTGGCATGTTTCCTGAGAGTTTCGCAAAAAAGGAAGATGGAGTTTGGAGAACTGAGAGGAGTGTATTTGAATTGATAGGCCATGAAATTCCATCTAAACCAGACAAGGAGAAATTTGAAGTAAAGAAATGGCTATTGCCAATGGCTTTAACATTACAGCACTATGGTTTTACTCCAGATTTCAAATCCACAGTATTTGTATTTATGGACACCTTAGTTTAGCCACGGTAAGTGGTGACTCTTAGAGTTTTTATTTACTGTAGTTTTTTAAATGCATATAGTGTCATTTTTATTGGTTTTTCCCAACCCCTAATTCTCCATAAGGCCTTGATCTTGTTGATCATGATTTTGCCAACCAGTGTACTTTTTAGAAATTTAACTCCAGCATTAGGTAGGTCCAAAATTTGCTGTGTATTGATGTCATTTTAAATATTGTTAGAACTTTGAATAGTTGAATAAGTTTTAAATGAAACTATACAGCGAAATACTAAAGGATTGTGAGATCAGTGGGTTTTTCAGAAGATAAAACTCCTCTACATTTTATTCCTATTTGAATGGGAAAAAAAGAAGTAAGGAGATTGAGTAGGTGAATAATTAAGGCAATTAAAACTGAAGGAGGTGTCACTTTTGTACTCAGTGAATACTGTCAAGGCAAATCTTCTATTTTACGGCTGACTGGTAGTAAGACACAGCAGGGACACCCTCAATAAAAAGGTTGAGCTACTATATAAGTTATCAAATGCATTTCATTTTGAAGGTAAATCTTTTGTAGAGAAAGAGTCCTGGAAACCAGCTAAAGATAGATAAGATAGATGCAAATTATATAGTAAAATGGAAGTTGTATGTCAATGACCTGAGTTGTATTCTTCACCACATTTAAAAATTTTTAATGTCTATATTTTTAAAGTAAATATATGTTTTACATGTGTTTTAATACACAGTAAAAAACATACATTAAGTATAAGGTAATTTTTATGTCCACCAAAAACCCATACATGAATGTTCGTAGGAGCATTCTTTTTTTTTTTTAATTTATTTTTATTTTTGGCTGTGTTGGGTCCTCGTTTCTGTGTGAGGGCTTTCTCTAGTTGCGGCGAGCGGGGGCCAGTCTTCATCGCGGTGCGCGGGCCTCTCACTATCGTGGCCTCTCTTGTTGCAGAGCACAGGCTCCAGACGGGCAGGCTCAGTAGTTGTGGTTCATGGGCCCAGTTGCTCCGCAGCATGTGGGATCTTCCCATACCAGGGCTCGAACCCGTGTCCCCTGCATTGGCAGGCAGATTCCCAACCACTGCGCCACCAGGGAAGCCCCAGGAGCATTCTTTATAATAGCCAAAAAGTGGAAACAACCCAAATATCCATCAACTGATGAGTAGATAAAATGTGGTATATCCATCTAATGAAACATAATTTGGCAATAAAAGGGAACGAAGTGCTGATACAGACTACAGCATGGATGAACCCTGACCTCATATTATATGATTCCATTTATAGAACATGTTCACAGTAGACAGACCCATGGGGACAGAAAGCGTATTATTGGTTGCTGAAGGCTGGAGGACGGAGGGATGAGGAGTGACCACTATGGGTACATAGTTTTGGGGGGATGATGAAAAAGTTCGTAGGTAGTAGTGATGTTGCACAACTGTGAGACAACAAAACCACTAAATTGTCTACTTCAAAAGGTGAATTTTATGGTATATAAACCATATCTCAACAAAGCTGTTACTTTAAAAAGTTCAAAAAAAAGAATATTTACCCCCTTCCCTAGTTCCTCAGTCCTTCCCATGCCAGTCCTCAGAGTTCCAAGTTTATTGTGTAGGCTTCAAGCGTCTTTATGCACACAAAGCATATCTAGATACGTATATTACAAATAGAATCATACTGCATTTTCTGCTCTCTCTCTGTTAACGAAAACCTAGATGTTTACTCACCTACTTTTTTTTTTAAAACATCTTTTTTTTTTTAATTATTAGCACCTTTAATTAATTAATTATTTATTTATTTATTCATGGCTGTGTTGGGTCTTTGCTTCTGTGCAAGGGCTTCCTCCAGTTGCGGCAAGTGGGGGCCACTCTTCATCGCAGTGCGCGGGCCTCTCACTATCGCGGCCTCTCTTGTTGCGGAGCACAGGCTCCAGATGCGCAGGCTCAGTATTTGTGGCTCACGGGCCCAGCCGCTCCGTGGCATGTGGGATCCTCCCAGACCAGGGCTCGAACCCGTGTCCCCTGCATTAGCAGGCAGATTCTCAACCACTGCGCCACCAGGGAAGCCCCCTCACCTACTTCTTAAAATATGTAATTTTCTTAACCTAAATTGATACCCACACATACTAAAAACCAAAATATGCTTTGGGTCATCAAGTTATCAAAGAGCATCCATGATATATATTTTTTAAAGGCTAAGAACTACTTTACAAGGTCTAGACAAGAACTTTCAGCCTGTTATTTCAACATAGGAGAATACCCTTGCTTTGCTTTCACCTAACTCTAAGAAGATCTATCAGAAAGAGATTTGGGGTCCGAAATGGGGCCTTGAGAGAGAGAGAAGGACGTCCTGTCATTGAGGAACCAGCCAACTCTATGGTGTGGGCCCTCAGCGGCCCTGGTGGAAGCGTGGTCCCAGGGATGCTGTTCACCCCACCTGGGATCAGTGTGTAAGGGGTGCTAACTGAACAAAAGAGAAGCTGTAAAAATACGTGTTTATTCCCCTTCCTCCCCGTTTTGATGATCTTATTTTTATTCAAGTCTCCCAATCTCAGTTTATGGCAGGAAAGTACAGCACCAAAATGTAAGGCCACTAAGAGGGAAACTACAATATTAGATGCTTTGGTAGGAATATTAAGGAATATTGGGGATAAATGTGGAACTGAGACCTGAACCAAGGGTGGCTTTAGCAGGGTTTCCTGGCAGATTGGACGTAGGATGTGGGGAAATGAGAAGGACCAGAGAGATGTCTGTGAGGTCATTGGCATGAGTAACTTGAAAAATGGATTTGTCATTTTACAAGACGGGAAGAAGTGTAGGAAGAACAGATTTAGGGAGCAGGGCCTGAAGAGTTTGATTTGGGACATCTGATGTTTGAGATCCCTGTTAGATAGACACCCAAGTGGAGATATGGAGTTGATTCTGGATGTGGGGCTGGATATACAGATGTGGGTGTCATCAGTACATAGACCGTATTTAAAGGCATTATAATGGATGAGATCAACCAGTTAGTGAGTGTTGAGAGACAAGAAAGAGATCTGAGGACCAAGCCCCGAGGCTCTGCAACATTTAGAGATTCGGAAATTGAGGAGAAACCAGCAAAAGATCCTGAGAAGGGCTGGTGGTGAATTGAGTGGCCCTACAGAGAGGTGCTTAGACCCTTCAGTGATCCAAGACCTTGTTCTCTGCTCTTAGATGTGTTTTCTCCTGCATCATCCCTGGAACAGCTCACTTCCTCACACTCTGGTCTTATGGCTTTCACCCTCTACCCTCGTTCACGCCCTTCGCTTTGCTCCCACATACCCAAGGAATACATCACACTACGATTAGAAAGAGGTACTCATCAGGCTAATGATTTTCAAAACCTTCCTTCTCCATTCAGTGAACATCATTGCAGTCTCTTTAGTGCATTTCTTTCCCACTTCTGTTCATTCAGAGATGTTCCTTCCTTGGAATATCAATGTGCTTATAATTACAACTCTGACTTTGTCGTGACCCCTTCTTGCTCCTACCAGACTGCATAGCCAGTCTCCATTTAGTCGTTCACGTCCAGATCCTACTGCTAACAGTGTGATTTTTCACTGTAGCGTCCACTTGAAATCATTAGAGATTTCTTTTTAACATCTTTATTGGAGTATAATAGCTTTACAATGGTGTGTTAGTTTCTGCTATATAACAAAGTGAATCAGCTATACGTATACATACATCCCCATATCTCCTTCCTCTTGCGTCTCCCTCCCACCCTCCCTATCCCACCCCTCTAGGTGGTCACAAAGCACCGAGCTGATCTCCCTGTGCTATGCGGCTGCTTCCCACTAGCTAGCTATTTTACATTTGGTAGTGTATATATGTCCATGCCACTCTCTCACTTCGTCCCAGCTTACCCTTCCCCCTCCCCGTGTCCTCAAGTCATTCTCTACATCTGCTGCGTCTTTATTCCTGTCCTGCCCCTAGGTTCTTCAGAACCTTTCTTTTTTTTTTTTTTAGATTCCATATATGTGTGTTAGCATATGGCATTTGTTTTTCTCTTTCTGACTTCCTTCACTCTGTATGATAGTCCATTAGAGATGTTTTTGATTGCTTTTGTTCTTCCCTGATGGGGCAGAGTTGTTTGCTCCCGATCCCGTCCTCTGCAGCTGGGCTGTTCTCGGGTTAGCTGCTTATCCTTGACTCAGTTAGCTGCCGCCAGGCACCTGCAGTGTGAACAGAGCCTGACCTGCACAGCGGCGTTTAATATGTGATTATGTCATTAGACACAAAAAAGAAAAAGCACTTGTAAATGGAGTCTTTATCCCTATTTATATCTGTAGGATTGGACTTGGGGGGTAAAATAGCAAAAAGCACAGACCTTCTGTCCTGAAAACCTACAGAAACGAATAAAACAATTAATTATCAGCCTGGAAAAAATTATACCAGCAGTAACCACACAAAGAAAAGGCCACAATTTCACACCATTATCTTTGAATAGCAGCTACTAGGAAAGATGGAGGGAGGAAGAGAGAGAGAGAGAATCAGAGAGAGAGGATGAACACTCCAGGCTCGTGCCTGAAGCCTGTTTCCCAGAAGTTGAGAAGAAATTACATTGGAAAAGCAAATCGTAAAATATGTTCTCATCTCCCTCAGTTTGAGAGCCTCAGGCTGTGGGGATGTGCAGAGCCCTGGAAAAGACATCAAGAATCTCCCACAGATGTAGACGTGATTGATGCACCCCGTTTTACCAGAGGCAACATAAACTTCTAGGTTGCACCATTTTTATTTTCCCAGCTGGGAAGAAAGCTTGAGAGTGAAAGCAAAATGATCATAATTTCTGAAAACTAGGAATCTCCCATAATAAACAAAAATTCAGCATAGTGAAAGGATGAAGAGAAAGGAAGAAAACAGAAACCAGGAGGGAACAGGAGCCCCAGGGAGACAGTGATGGGAGAGACCCAGCTGTCCTCTCCTGGTACCCAGAGGACCAAGACCAACAGAATCAACCTGTCTTTGCCCTCACCTGGAGTCAACGGAGTGCTAGTGATGCTGGAAGGAAGCCGGTGAATTAGAGGAAGTGAACACCTGAGACTGATGGGCTGGCAGCAATAAAGATTTCCAGAATCTACCCACAGTGGGGAAATATCTGAAGCCTGATATTTCAAGCATAGCTGCCCATGGCCTCAGCTAATACTTCTCTCCCTGCAAACCCCTCTCCTCATACTGAGACAGCAAAATATAGAGAAGAAAATCTAGCTGACAAATTGAAACAGGACTCTGATAATGGGTATGAGATTCTGGGATCACTTTCTGACACTATATTAGAGGGAATAAAAGATCTAGATGAGAAAGTTAAAAATGAAGGCTTTGCATTTGCAGCAGCATGGATGGACCTAGAGATTATCATACTAAGCAAAGTAAATAAGTGAAAGACAAATACCATATGATATCATTTATATGTGGAATCTAAGGCAGACATAGAGAACAGATGTGTGGACACAGTGGGGGAAGGGGAGGGTGGGATGAACTGGGAGATTAGGTTTGACATAAATACACTACCATGAGTAAAATAGATAGCTAGTGGGAACCTGCTGTGTAGCACAGGGAGCTCAGCCCGGTGGTCTGCGATGGCCTAGTTGGGTGGGATGGTGGCGGAGGGGAGGGAGGTCCAAGAGGGAGGGGATGTGTGTACGCTTATGGCTGATTCACTTCTCTGTGTGGCAGAAACTAACACAACATTGTAAAGCAATTACACTCCAATTAAAGATAAACAAATAAATTAATTAAATAAAATACAACACAAATAAACATATCTATGAAACAAAGACAGACTCACAAATATAGAGAACAAACTTGTGGTTGCCAAGAGGGAGAGGGGTGGGGGAGGGATGGATTGGGAGTTTGGAGTTAGCAGATGTAAACTATCATATATAGAATGGATAATAAACAACAGGGTCCTACTGTATAGCACAGGGAACTATATTCACATGCAGCAGAAATTAAATACAGCATTGTAAATCAACCATACTTCAATAAAATTTTTTTTAAAAAGGCTTTGACAATTGTGGAGTAGGTCTAGAAGGTAATTAGTCCAAATTAAAACAGCAGTAAGAGGACTCCAAGGAAAATGTCTGAGAGTAAGAATCAAATGGTTTCTGGGTAATTGAATGCTCCAAGAAGGACATGTGTAGGAGAGGAAAAGTGGAATTTATTTCAAACAATAAGTAAAATGTTTGATAATCTGGAAGCTATTTAAGGTAGAAGGAGGAAAGCATATATTTCTTTTCCCAAGGAAACATGTCAAAAAACAATCAGAAACTCTCAACCAAAACAAAACTAAACTAAAAATTGTATAAGAACGCTGTGATTCAAATAAAGTAAATTAAACTGGGCCAGATTCTGAGAAATTAGGGGAAAGTAAGAAAACGGTCTCCACTTAACCTTGAACATTTACCTTCTAGTACCAAACATATCATAATATTGAGGCCTGAAGGAGGAAGTATTATCCTAGAACATTACCAGGATAACAGTATTACATAGCAATATTTTCATAGTCAACATATTGACTATCAGTCTATTGATTATCAATGTACTAACAAGCATGGAAGACCCAATCATGACTAAAAAACAAAATGTAAATATTGTTGAACAGAAGTCTCTGTCTAAGGTAGATAAATCAAGAAATACTGAATGGGGATGTGGGTAGCACCACCAGAAGTAAAAACAAAAGTGGTTAAAAGCAGTGGCTTCTGGGAAGTGGGACTGAGATACTGAAGCATATGGCCATTGCTTATTATCTGTTAAGAAAGCCATCATCAGGCTTCTTTACTATGTAACATTTTTAATCATATGGTATCACCTTGATTAAGTTTTTGAAAAGTAATATTAAGAATGAGCTTAACAAGAAATGGACAGAAACTATATAAAATGAAATCTTTGTCCAGAATCTTGAGTAAAGACTTGATAAATGGATAAATGGAAAGATATGCCTTTCTTTGAGACTGGAAGATAATATCAATTTTTCTTAGATTCATGTGATTCCAATGAATAAAACAAGAGGATATTTTGGGGCAATTAACATATAAAAATAAATTTTAAAATTCTGAAAACAAAAGCTTATGAGGAGGGGCTAGTAACTACCACTTATTAAAATGTACAAAGATTAGGCAATTTGGAGATGAAATAAATAGATGGAAAAGAATAGAAAGTTTAGAAATAGAGCTGAAAGTGTATGAGTATTCAATGTATGATGCAAGGGATTTTTCAAATTAGTGAAGAAAAGACAGATTTTTTAAATTATATTGTGCTGAATCAACTGATCACCTATTGAAAAGAAAAATAAGATTGATTTCTGTCTCAT
Organism: Balaenoptera acutorostrata; assembly: GCF_949987535.1. NCBI lineage: Eukaryota > Metazoa > Chordata > Mammalia > Artiodactyla > Balaenopteridae > Balaenoptera > Balaenoptera acutorostrata. The sequence goes on from NC_080081.1 coordinate 9,770,564, forward strand.
TTCTTATACCAAAATAAATTCCAGATTTAAACTGATTTAAACAGTGATTTCTGGTTCAAATGTTAAGCATAATAAAATAAGGAAACGTATAGGTACATTTATATCTAATCTTGCAGTGAGAGAAGTCTTTTTAAGCAAAATATAAACACCTTAAATAAAAGGAATGGCAAATTAAACCACATTGAAATTTAAAATTTAGTTTTGTAAAAAAATACCATTAAAAGATAGGGGAAAATATATGGCAGATATAAGATTAATTTTCTTAATTTATAAAGAGCTGGTTGACATCAATACGGGGAACATAAAGGTCAACAGGATAGGAAATGGCATAACACATGAACAGGGAACTTGGAGAAAAGAAACAACTTCCTCCAGGCCTTTGTTCATGACCCCCTTCTCCACCATTTAAATCCTACTCGTCTTCCTCATGGAAGTCAGTTGCTATCATTTTCTCCAAGCTATTCTTGACTCATCCAAGAGGAATACATCTGTCCTTCCATCTTGCTTCTTATAGCTTTGCCATATTTCTCTTAACGCACCATATTTTTCGTTCTTCCATTTCTTAGAGTTGGCCATGTTCATCTTTTTCTTCCACTCCTATTATAAATTTCTTAAGAAGCCATGTCTTCCTCATCTCAGTCCCCAACACATCAAGTCTTCAGGAACCACTGATAATCCATGTCCAAATAAATAACATAAACAGGCTCCTCAAGGAACACAGATCCTGCAGACAATATAAGTCAGTAAGTGTATTTGATTCACATCTCAAACAGACTGTCACTGGGATTTAAATTCCCAGATAAAATCTCAACAAAACTGATAACGTACCCCTCGTGCAGGACACAACTTATTTTTCAGCCTGTAATAGAAGTATTTCATGGCCCTGCCTTTCACTGGTCTATTGATGTAAGTGACTATAAACACCAATCACGTTGTAACAGAAAGCTTTGCTCTCAAATATAAGTCACAGCATCTCATAGTATGTATGCACTTTCAGGTGGCTGAGCTGGGCAGAAGTGAGACTTGTTTTCTTTTGAAACTCTGAAAAGAGTAGAGGATAACCCGACATTCTTGCTCACATTGCTTGTCTCACAGCAACAGGTTATAAACCCCTAGCTTCATGTTCCCGAGCATTTACTGAATGCATAGTAGCTGAGTATTCGTGAAAGCTAATGCCGTAGATGAAAACACATTAAGTTGGTTTCTGCCCAAGGCAGCGGAAAGGTACACCTGAATTTTTGGCCTCTAGGTACCAAGAATAAATCTGTTGGACTTAATCAGAAGCTTTCCTGTCACTTTTGGGGAAAGAAATCCATGTCCAGAAAAATTCCTTGTATCCTGGTAGGTGTTTTGACTCTTCCCCCTTTTACTGTAGAGTCTCTTGGATGTCCACACACTTTCACGCTGGCGATAGCTCTGTTGAAGAAGATCTGATATTTTTATGTGAATCATCTTTGGAACTTGTGTTGCTTGCATTCAGATATAATAAATATTCAATAGAAAAAAAAACACAGGGAAAAAATAATTGCCCTCAGTGATAGGTTCTGGCATACTTATGAGGTTAAACAATGTGTTGAAAAATTCTCTGAAGCATTTTTAGGATGAGCTAAAGCTAATATTCTCTTTGGCACCCTGTCGAGGAAAGTATTACACTGTCCTTGTTGATGCCGTGTTGAAGTATCAGTAACAACATACTTCATGCTTTCATTAAGGAAACACTTTGTAGGATGATGATATTATAGAAAAATTAACTCAAGGAGAGGTTAAGTGTTTCACACATGGACAAAGGGTAAGAGAAAAAACTTATCTCCTAGTTCAAGATTCATTTAACAATGCATTGTTCCTTTGTTCAAAAAGGCCTATTATGTGCTGAGCATTGAACATCGCACTTGTAAAAAAAAGTTAATTTACTTATCCCTAGTAAAGAAAACTGGTAAGAGAGCTTACTGCACAATGAGGCCTGGGAAGTAGTAGATTCCAGACTTCACTGAACACAGGAAGCAATACTTGGAAAAGTACTTGCTTTGGAATCATAATGCCTGGTGCTACTTCTGTTAGTGCCACAAATTAATAGAGTGACTTTGGGATAATCACCCATCTTTAAGCCTCTTTTTCCTTATCATCAAAAAGAATGAGTCAGGTTAGGTTATCTTTAGCATCCATTTTGCCTCTAAGATACTATCAGTGTAACAGAGCTTTTATCTTGGGCTCAGTCCATCTTTGTATTATCCTGGACCTCATTTCTTGGAATCCCAATACCTGAGAATTCAATTTATGTCTTCCATTATACTAAAGTCTGTAAAGATTTTTTTAGAGTCACTAGATTCCAATTGTCAACTTTCCCCAACATCATCATAGGTTCTCATTAAGAAACATTTATTGACCACTAATGTGTACAAGATACATGAGTCAATGATGGATATATATATTTAATGATAAAAACATGTAGGAATGAAACTAACCAAAGATCTTTGCAGAGAGAGAATGAGTCTTTTAGTTAGGCTGGCTTTTGTTGGAATGCTCTAGTTTTAATTATTTTATTTATTTTATTTTATTGTTGATCTTGGGGTTTCTTCCATGGTCTTGACTGTCTTGAAAATATTTTTTAAAAATCATGAAAATTGTGATCATCTTTATTAAGTTGCTTAGCATGGCCATATCATTTAGAAAAATTTCTTTTTTAAAGAGTCTCATGTTTTTAATATAACTGAAATAATTTGATAGATGGATACTAAAAAAGTAAAATTAATGTTATTATTCTCATTTGCCTTTAGACAATCAAATGTAATTCACTATAAAAATAAGTTGTGCTTAATAGCAAAAAAAAAAAAAAAATACAGTAATCCACTGGAAATGTTAAATAGTTAGCTTGCTAAAAGGGAAAAACAAGAAAGGAAATAAGCAAAGGTTCCTGAATTTTGTTCTGATTTGATCAGCAGTATTTACCACCAACAAAGCTAATTTTAATTCAGGGTAATTATTTTAGTTTTCCACATTGAATAGCTAGATATCAGGCTTTTAGAATCTTTGTTCTTAGACCTTTCCTATCTGTTGAATGAAGGCTGTTTTTTCCCTGCTGAATCCATAATATTGAAATCAAAGTCCTCAACACCATATACTAGTTCTAAGTTGCATGTAAGCCCAAGGCTGGTGTTTAATACTTCCATTCTTTTCCTCTGTAGGCATTTATGTCCATGTTCCAGATCCTTACCCAGGAAGGATGGGTTGACGTCATGGACCAAACGCTAAATGCCGTGGGACACATGTGGGCACCAGTGGTCGCCATCTATTTCATTCTGTATCACCTCTTCGCCACTCTGGTGAGTTTAGCATTTCTTTTCAATTATGTCTTACAATTCATAATGGAATGGACATCAACAGATTTTTGGCCTATTGTCAATTTCAGAATCAGAACCAGAGAACCAAGGTAGAGTAGTCCCGTTGGGTGAGGTCCCTTCCATTCTAAATGTATATGAATCAAAGAGCTACTTGAGGAACTAGATTTCAGATCTAAGTAAGAAGTTGTCTCCATCAAGGTCAAGTGGTTTACATGAGGGAAAACAAGATAAAACAAAATGGAAATCCCACATCCATGTACTGACTTACCCATCTCTAAGCATTCACACCCTCAGCGATCTAAGGATCAAACCAGAACTACGTTATTATTATTTTTTTATCATGTGGAGACACTCTCTTCAGTTTCACTGCATCTTCTTCACAGCTGTAATTAAACTGAAAACAGAAGCTGGAGACCTCAGGGTGCAGTCAGTTAATTAGAAACCAGCTCAGTGTTACTACACTTTGTATGACTAAAAGAAACACATGGGGAAAAATAAAACACATGGCTGCAAATATTGTAAAAAGCGTGATAAAAACTGAATACCAAGATCCAGGAAACATTTTCCTCTGTCACACAGATTTTTCTCTTCGATGTATTTCTATTAAAAAGGTAGGAAAAAGTTATGAAATATGGCCTATGACATACTAAGGGATGTAATTCTTAGGTCTTTCTAATGCCAAATGTACATCTTCATATAATAAATTTGTACATATTTAAGAACCAAATTTAATCTCTGATATTATGCTAAGAGTTCCAAGGTAAGGACCCAGAATGTTACCCTTCATCAGGAACACAGGAAATATAAACAACTGCTAGTCTTTATTGGGTGGCAAAATTCTTTATAATTTTATTCCTAATATCTGGAACAACAAAGTTAGGTCACATTCCCACATTACAGATGATGAAACTGAGGAGTTAATTTGCCCAGTGTCACAGAGAGTGTAAATGTTAGAGCCAGAACATTCCCAAGTCTGCCTGGTCTCAAAGCCCAGGGTCTTGCAACTATTTATTGCTGCTTCCCTAGATTCTGAAGCTTGTCATTGTCACTGAAAATGTCTGCAGCAAATCAAACCTCTGCCCAAGTCACTAAGATAAAACAAATTACATACAACCTCTAAGGTCCCTTCCAAATCTAAATGTCTATGAATCAAATAAGTGCTGGAGAAACTACATGCGTTAAACTAGAGGTCGCATTTGCTATAGGCAGAGACCTTCAAAACGATAACACGTCCATCAAAAGGTGTATGAGAATACATTGTTATGTGGCGGAAGGTCCTGGGCTCAAATAGTGGAATCACGTAGAAATAGTTTTGGCATTTTTACACGGGGTGACTTTAAAAATATTCACGAAAGGAAAGAACACTGAGCAGTGGGAATGGAGGTCTGGCTTCTAAAGACGAATCTGGCGGCACTGGTGTTGGCAGGCACTTGGCCTAAGGCCTTTGCGTCCTCCCTGACAGGATCTCTAATCTGTGTCATTCATTCATTCATTCATTCATTTATTCATGAACTCAACTAATGTTTATTAAGCACCTACTATGTGTTTAAGTTCCTTTAAGACTATGGAATAGCTTGGAGACTATTGATCATGGGTTAAATGCAGGATAGATGGTTGAAATCATCTATGTATGGGAATAATCTGTCTAATTGTTGTTATATTAAAACAATATAATCTTCTGCTCTCCCCACTGCAGATTTTTCACACTTAAAGATTTGATTCTTAAGTCAGAGACTAACACAATATGTAAGCATATTCACTGAGATTCACTTGAGCCTTTAGGAATCTACAGAGCACAGCTTGAAAACCCATATCTAATTACACACCTTCATTCTACTGATTTAAGTGTCTGCCCAAAACACTCATTGTACAGTAATTTTTTTCATTGTGATTTTCAAAAAGTAGTTCTAAAACTGAAAATTGAAATCGTTTGTTCTTTTGATCATAATTTTTTCAAATCTGTAAAGCAATTGAGAATTGAGAAGTCTACATGTCAATGAGGGCAGTCTGGTAAATATAGTGGAGTACAAGACTCCAGACTTGAAGTCCAAAAACCTAGATTCAGGATCTCTCTCTGCTAGTCACTAGATGTGACTTTGGGAGAATCAGACAACTTCTCTGATCTCTGTGTTGCGTTATATCTGAAAGTGAGAATAATAAGGCCCAACACACCTAGTTTCCAAGGTTGCCATGTACATGTGAGGTGAACTTGTATTTCTGAGGATGTTTCAGCCATGGTTTAAGAGGATGATTGTAACTATCACCAACACTGCGTTCCTTCAAGTTTAAATAAGATGGTGTGAGCATTTCAAGCTATATATGAATAAATGCTAAAATGTTCTTGCTATTTCAGATGTTTTTAATTTATAGAAGTAAAGTATTATTGATCAGTTTAAAGTATCATTTATGCCCAAGTCCGTCTCTCTTTTCGTCTTTCCCCACACCCCTTCTCCCAGACAATCCCTATGATGAATTGGATACGAATCTGTCTTCCAGTTTTTAAATCATATTTTACTAAATTTAGCATACTATCAACTCTGAAAAGACTCATATTTTGTGTAACATTAACCAAAAAAACAACAATTAAACTATACGCATAGATTGTAAGGTGCATCCCAATTTCAGATTGTTAAAATGTGAAGATAAATGTGCACCTTAAAATCAATGGATTACAGTAGTTTCCCACACATATATGTATCCATTAAAAATATAGAATGTTTTTAATTTAAGGTTATCATCTACAGACATTTTATACCCTTAGTTTTGTTTTTTTTTAATTTAATTTTATTTTTATTTATTTATGGCTGTGTTGGGTCTTCGTTTCTGTGCAAGGGCTTTCTCCAGTTGCGGCAAGCGGGGGCCACTCTTCATCGCGGTGCGCAGGCCTCTCACTATCGCGGCCTCTCTTGTTGCGGAGCACAGGCTCCAGACGTGCAGGCTCAGTAGTTGTGGCTCACGGGCCTAGCTGCTCCGTGGCATGTGGGATCTTCCCAGACCAGGGCTCGAACCCGTGTCCCCTGCATTGGCAGGCAGATTCTCAACCACTGCGCCACCAGGGAAGCCCCTACCCTTAGTTTTTAAGATCAATATTATTTTTCAGTTTGAGAGTGCTGCTCCAGTGCACTGATGGCCATCCCTGGGGGAGATGGGAGATGCGTGGTGTGCATACTTCTCTTGCTGTTATGACCCTGCTCCATGCTGAGGCCAATTTACCTTTCATCAGGTGTTTCCCTCCTTACAAATCATTAGGAGTAGCAATTTTCAGAATAAATAGTATCAAGCTCTACGTATATTCTCAGTTGAGTTTTTTAAAGATATTTTTTTTTAGGATTTTCTTATTTATTTATTTATTTATTTATTTATTTTTGGCTGTGTTGGGTCTTCGGTTCGTGCGAGGGCTTTCTCCAGTTGCGGCAAGCGGGGGCCACTCTTCATCGCGGTGCGGGGACCGCTCTTCATCGCGGTGCGCGGGCCTTTCTCTATCGCGGCCCCTCCCGTCGCGGGGCACAGGCTCCAGACGCGCAGGCTCAGCAACTGTGGCTCACGGGCCCAGCTGCTCCGTGGCATGTGGGATCTTCCCAGACCAGGGCTCGAACCCGTGTCCCCTGCATTAGCAGGCAGACTCTCAACCACTGCGCCACCAGGGAAGCCCCTCAGTTGAGTTTTTAACCAAGTATTGTTTTTGAAATCTTTTCATCTTAATACACATAAAGCTAATTCAGTCATTAATATATAGAGTCATATAGTAGTCCATTGACTGAATATGCCATATTTGCTTCTCAGTTCCCTTCCTGGTAGATATTTAGGTTGTTTTCCAATGTTTTGCTCTTATACTGTTGCAACTAATATGTTCGCACTTTGTGTCCAGTTGTGTGAGAGTTTCTTTAGGGTACATGCCAGAAAGTATCAGTAGAATCCAGGATCCTGGATGCGCCCAAATGGCTCCATTGCACAGGTCTGCAAACCCACACACCAGACCTGGTCCACGGGCTTTATTTCTACAGCTTGTGAGCTAAGAATGGTTTGTGCATTTTATTTTTTTAAATTTATTTTTATTTATTTTTGGCTGTGTTGGGTCTTCATTGCAGTGGCTTCTCTTGTTGCAGAGCACGGGCTCTAGGCACGGGGGCTTCAGTAACTGCAGAGCACGGGCTCAGTAGTTGTGGCACACGGGCTCAGTAGTGGTGGTTCGGAGGCTCTGGAGCGCAGGCTCAGTAGTTGTGGCTCACGGGCTTAGTTGCTCCATGGCATGTGGGATCTTCCCAGACCAGGGCTCGAACCCGTGTCCCCTGCATTGGCAGGCAGATTCTTAACCACTGCGCCACCAGGGAAGCCCAGTTTGTGCATTTTAAATGGTTGTGTAGGTCCATACACAATATCCTCAGTGTTGCCTCTTGGCCCTCAAAGCCTAACGTATTTGCTATCTGGAACTTTAATTTGCAGACCCCCGTTCTACAGGCAAACTGCACTAATTTACAGTCCCACATGCAGTGGTTGAGAATTCCTGTGTTCTTACGTTCTCATGTATACTGGATATTGTTAGACTTTTAAGATTTTGACAGTCTTGTGAGTTGAATGACGATATCTCTTTGCCTTAACTTGCATTTTGGGGGTTTCCATGGTTATTAAAAAGGGAGCATACCTCTTAGTATGTTTATTGGCTGTCTTCTTTGTGACTCACCCAATCGTGTGCTTTCTCTCTTTTCCTAAAAGCTAGTTTGTCTTTCTTAAATTCGTTGTTGGAGTGCTACATAGATTCTGGATATTATCCATTAACTACTATCTATGTTGCAAATATCCTCTCTCAGGTAATATTTTGTTATTCCAATTTGTCTGTGATGGCCTTTGGCATTATATTTTGATGTGGTCAGAGCTATCAGTTTTTCACTTACGGTCAACATTTAATTTGGACTCGTGTTTAAGAAATTCTTTCCCACCCTGAAGTAACAAAAATATTCTCCCCATCTTCTTATAATTATTTAAATTTTTGCCTTTCATCTTTAGATCTTTAACCCATCTCAACTTACTGTTTATATGTAGTATAAGTTGGATGAAATGCATTACTTAAACAAAACAAATCAATTTTTCTCATCCAGATTTATGTGACATTTTAAAAACTTTGAGATGTGTAGTTGGTTTCATCTACAGCAAAAAGGTCAACTCAGATTTTCTAATTTATAAATAATTTTTTTAAATGAGAAGTAATTAATTCAGTGAAAGAAAACACTATAACTAAATTTTCAAAACGGAAAGTGTTACTTCTGTACTACCCAAAAAGTCTAGGGTCTGAAGTCACTTCCCCAGGTCACTGGAGATTTTGCTTAAACATTATCAACAATTGCTTTATTATCCTGTATGTCCTCAGACGGTCAGTCACTATCATGAGCTCTATCAAGTTAGCCCAATTTGATTGAGCACAGTTTTACTGAATCTCAACTACTCTGTATAAGTACTAACCTATGTATAAGTACTAACCTACATCCTGGCCATAGTGGGAAAGGGCTTAATCTCTGTCCTCTCTGAGCCTAAACTAGTACAGAAGTTGGACTAGTAAACACAAACCAACCACAGATAAAAGCTGTGATTCAAGACCTAATGATACAAGTGATAAGAGGCACGAGGGCATGCTGTTGCTTGCTGTGTGATCGATGCACATGATAAACATTTGCTTCCCAATCATTCCAGGTCAACCTGATCTGAAATTCTTAAAATATTGGCAGTAAAACAGCTGGAGATGGTTTGTGGACCAACATACAAATGTGTGTGGAGGTGATAAGCCTGTGTTAACATATGCATCGCATAACCTTCAAAACTGAACATTTATAAGTTAAAATCTCTATTCCATAAGTCTGTCTTTACGTAGCTTGGATTTAGCTTAAAAAGAGCATTTTTGTTAAATTGTGTGGTTTTTAAATTTTTTTGTAAAATACTACAGAGCATTTTAACCCAAATTGGAAAAAATTTTTAAAAGTCCACATAAATATACAAGCTCTGATTTGATTTTTGTCCACGCTGGCCAGCGGTGCCACACAACCTGGGAGCTCCTGATTTAGTCTTCTCGGGGACAAGCAGGCATGGGCCAAGCAGAAAAAAAAAAAAAAAAAATGTTCGGCTGCAGTTTGTTCTGGAATAAGAAACAGCGGGCCATTCCATCGCCCCCTGGGGCCACCGATTTGTCAGCCCACAAGGAAAATCAGGCTTAAGTGTATAGCAAATGCATATTTATAACCATTATCTACTGTTCCTGTAAAACGTCTCTCTCATTCGCCAGGTATATGTTCTGTATTTCTGTCCTGACTGATTGCAGTTTTGCCAAATGCTTATGAAATCCATCGTTTCCCCACTTTTGCCAATGATTTGGGGATAAGAACGATAAAGACAAGCAGTTGAAAGACTCTTTTTTTTTTTTTTCAGTGTTTTCCCCTTTATTATTGTTTCAAAGGAAAGCCCTGTGATGGGAATACTGAAAGAGAGAAAATGTAATTAAGCATTCATTGTGTATAGTCTTTTTGTTACCTTTGAAGTGCTTACATTAACACAGCAATCTCTTGATTTTGCTTCTGTAGCAGCAGCTTTCAGAAAATAGTTGTATTTTGCTGACAAAAATGGGCATTCCAGAGTGTAAATTAAATAACTTGATTTTATAGAATTCATTTAAAAGTGCATCTGTGGTGAGCGTTTCCCATTTTACATTGCTCTGATTACACTTGACTTTTTGTTGACCTATATGAAAAATGAAATTGTTTCCAACTACAGCCTGCAAGACAGCTTAGGAGAGTGTGATTATAAATGGTAAAAAGGAAAAGAAAACCACAAGATGATGGGGTGTTGACCAGATTCCTGCTGTGCTTCTACTGTATCCTTGAAAATAATGTTAAAAATAGAAATTATTAATAAAGTTCACAGTAGAGAAAGAAATAAGATTAAAGGTGACATTTCAGTTAAAGGGCTATCTTTAAGCTATATGAAAAGGAAAAGAAAATAATAAGAGGAAACTTTGGAAAAGAAATGGAAATGAGAAAGGAAGGATAGATAGGGTGGGTGCAGGACTCTATGCAGAGCTGGAGAGAATGCAAAACAGGATTGGAAGCTACAGAGATAGAAATTCTCAATCAAGGATACCCATTCTAAGACGGTAAAGCCACCCTCTTGAGAAAATACACCCTAACTTTCAGCAGCCTGCATCATGCTAACCTAGCCTCTCCCTTCAGCAGAGAGAATGAGAACCCTCGTGTGTTGCACAGAGAGGTTGTGTCACAACAAAACTGGAGGAAATAATGACACTGGGGAACACACTGCTTCAGTCATTTATTGAATTTCGTTGAAATGCATTATGGTTCAATGGAAGAAAACCAAGTTAATTATCTGCGGTTAAAGGTATCCAACTTAAACATAGCAAATACGTTAGCTCAGGTGAATCTGGCTTTTTCAGGAGTGAGAGGAGGAGTTAGAGGAGAAGAGAGGTCGTGAGGAATCGCAATGGCTGAACGCCTCCTACCACATGCGGTGGGAGCCATATTGAACCTGGAGACATTGGTTTTGAAACCCATTAAGCTGGAAGGTCAGCACCCCACCAAGCCGTAGCTACCCCATTCATAAAAATTCTAGGAAGGAGACTTGCCAGGCTTGCAGAGAGCTGATTTTCCACACCAAATGCGTTGTCAATGCCAAAAATATCTTGAGAATGGGTGTTGTAATCTGAGAAAAATAAAGAATTAGATACCTGGACTATTTTAATAGCTATTCTCGACTTTTTCGTTGAAATCGGTGATTCATAATGTATCAATATTGATCACAAAATAAGGAAGTGGATGTGTTACGTCCATTGTATATTGCATGATAGAGCAAATACGTGTGTTGCGTATTAATATAATGCAGTGTTATAGATCTGTTAAAAGTGGCGAGTAGCCAGTGCATGAAAATATAAATATGAATTTCTTGTCTTAAAGCTTTGCACATGCTAAATACCGCTGTGTTGAGAGTATATGTGTGCTTAATTTAACAAAGCTCAAGAGGAAATGAAAGGATATATCATTAGCCATTTTTCCCCTGAAATTACATCTTTAAGAAAAAATAGTGATTTAGAATTCCATGCCCCATGATAAATTTAAATATTATATAAATTATGAAAGATAAACAATGCACACAACAGGTCTAAATGTAATTTAGAACCAGCAAAGTGTAAAGGTAAAAGGGTTTCATGCAAACGATGAAGCTCTTGTGATTCAATGTGACAAATCCCTGTAAAAATTCTTTTGTTATATCAGTAGCATTTAATATAAAACTGTGACCCTCATTTAATGGCTATGGAAAGCCTTTTGGCACAGTGCAGGATGGTACTGGTAGTAGGCAGACATCGGCTGAAAATAAGACTCAGATGTCAACATAACGGGTTCAGGTTAACGAGCATTACCTCAGCTTTCTATAAAAACAGAACAAACAACAACAGCAACAAAAAGCTACACTGAGAGGAATGAGCAATAGTTCTTGCTTTCAGAATTAGGATCTGTCCCCCACTCCCATTAATTTGGGGGATGGGGGGAGAAATGGCTGACACCCAAGTCAGCCTGCAAGCTCAAGGCCAAGTCCGCACAGCACTCGGTTTGTAGGAAAATAATGTCTCACTGACAATGTAAATTAAATATGATGGAAACCAAGCTGCCACCCTCCCTTCACTTCTGTTTCTTTATCACGGTGGTTATTGCCGCCTTATTAGAGTCTGAGAAAAAAACTACGAAGTAATTCTCACCTCCTGGCAATCAGCTGCAGACCTAGCCTCTCCGGCATCTTCTATTTCCACTCCAGAGAGACATCAAAGCCAGACCCCAAGTGCCAAGTCCTCACCTTAGCACAGGGCCCTACTTGTCAGGAACATGGTGACAAGGACCCATAAACGTCCGTGTCCACACAGAGTTTCGAGGAAACTCGAACTCCACACACATTTTTAAATACGGTTTCTGTTTTTGCCATCACGTCTTCATGTTAACTAAGCAGGAAAGGCTGAACATTCAGATAGTGAATGAACCTAGGTTTAATGTAGTTTAAAGCAAACTTTAAACTTTCTCATATATCATGCTTAAATTTGTTACCAAAACCCGTCCCAAGAGCTTGTCTCAACGCTGTTAGCGAGGGGCTTTCTAACTGCAAAGCCCCTTCAACAAAGCCGAAGTGTTTCCTTTTTGAGTCTTGCCTTCTCTCTACCATGAAAATCAAACTCTTATCTCCATGAAAAAGAGAATGTGCAGCTAGAATCCCCATCTATTTCTCTGTCCTTCTGCCCTGAGGTTAGCTTTTTCCTCTTTCCTCCAAAAAGGAGTTATAAAATGTACTGTTTTTTAAATTAAGGTAACAAAACATTACATATTTAATAACTTTTGTCAAACTGCACTTAACAGTATCCCGTTACTGTTTCAATGAGCCAGCTTAAAATAACTGCATTACCTGCATAAAAAACCAGAACATCTGAAAGGAAAATTTTAACGGAGAAGAAAAGAATGCCATGACTCTGTGATTATTACAACCTCCCTCTCACACCTCCCGACCTCCCTTGGTGGCATTTGGGCAAACTGCCAGCCCCCAGGCCTACGTCTCAGTCTCCCCCAGCCTCCTTCCAGGCACCCATGCTCTGGCCATACTCACCTGCTCACCAGGCCCCTAGTTAGCCCCATACGCCCAAGGCCCTGTCTCCCCTCATGCCACCTGGAAAGACTTTCTCACAATTCCCTTCCTGCCAAAATCCTCCTTCTCCTTGGCATCTTGCTATCCTGGTAGCGCCTGGCTGGACTCATGATCAGCCCCTCATGACCTTAAATGAGCAGCGTTCAGAAGAGGCCCCCAGACGCATTGGCCCAGATCAGCTCTGAGAAATCGGAGCGCTCAGATGGCACAGAACCGAACCTGGGATACGCTGGCTGAGTTTAGTTTCTGCTTGTCAGTCTTCACGCAGGTGTGCCCCCCCTCCAAGCCCCTGCTCCCATTTTCCTTCACATCCCTGCTTTCTGAGAGGAAATAAGAACGTTCTCTGGGGATGAAGCATGAGGGAGGCGGAAGGGCCCGGAGAGAGACCGGGAGGCGGAAGGGCCCGGAGAGAGACCGGGAGGCGGAAGGGCCCGGAGAGAGACCGGGAGGCGGTGTGTTTCGACGACGGTGGCACGTCACACCCAGGGCAACGGCAGTATGGGTACCATCCTGGGTGTGTTGACAGCCAAGACCTGCAGCCACTTCTTGTCTGAACGTGACGGGGAGAGCTGAGCCTTGCTAGGACGAGGGGCGGCCCGCAGAGGGCTGTGTGGCTGCCTGAGAGGTCTAGGTGGAGAGAGTCTGAAAGATGCCCCCCAAGAACCAGTGTCCCTCAGCCTCCACCTGGAATGGCAGAACTTCCAAACTTCCTTGAGAGTTGAGAGCCACTGAGTAGGAAGAACACTACTGCTGGAACAGGGGCCCAAATTAGAGACCAGATAGAGAGTAGAGGGGGTTGAATGGGCGCCCCACAAAAACATATCCATGTCCTAACTCCCAGGCTTGTGAATGTGACCTTATTTGGAAAAATGGTCATTTCAGATGCAATTAAATTAAGGATCTTGAGATGAGATTCATCTGGATTATCCAGTTAAGCCTCAAGTCCAATAACAAGTGTCCTTATAAGAGAAGGATGAAGACAAGACACAGGGAGTAGGAGGAAAAGGCCGTGTGAAGACAGAGACAGAGATTGGAGTGATGCTGCCACAAGCCAAGGAATGCCTGGGGCCACTAGGTGCTGGAAGAGGCAAGAAAGGATCCTCCCCTAGAGCCTTTGGAGGCCGTGTGATCCTGCTGACAACTCGATTTTGGACTTCTGGCCTCCAGAACTGTCATAGAATCCCCTTCTGTTGTGTTAAGTCACAAAGCTAGTGCAATTTGTTGCAGCAGCCCTAGGAAACTAAAACAGGGGGTGTCACTGAGAACCAGAGATCTTAGCAGGAGCTGCAGGAACTGAGGTGGTGATCAATTCAGCAGAGAGAAAGCCCAGCGTCCCCCAAATAAGCGCCATCACTGCCCCTGATGGGGGACAGAGGACCAGTCACATGGCCACAGTGGACCAGAGGCCAATGACAATCACATCTTTGACTTTAAACCAGAACTACAAAGATAAGGAGCATTTATTCAAATGTAACTGAGTTTTAAAGGACAAAATTGGATTCACGTAGCAAGATTCGGTTTTCAGCCATCAACACAAATGGAGGGCTTATGGACTAAATTCAACTGATATGTAAAAATATGAAGAAAACTGTTTTAGTGTCGCATATCTAAGTTTACGTCTGTGTATTTTCATATGGGCTATACCACACACCAGGGTTCTTGGGGGAGGATTAAGTGAAAAAATACTATAGCTGCAATTTGTCAAGCTATTATTATTATAGCCATTATATTTTACAAATGAGAGCACCGAAATTCACAGTGGGCTAGTGGTTGCCACGTAGCTGGTGACTGTCAGAGCCTATTTGCCGGCCAAGCTCTCCAACCACATTGCTCTTTTCCACCAGGCTGCCAACCCACGTCTGCTTAATTCGATTGTGAACTTTGTAGCAGTGAGCACGGTATTGCATTTATGTTCCTGACCAGGCAGTGTCTGACACAGCGACAGAGTCCAATTTAATCGAATAGCATAACCTTGCTGTGGTTAAGTAACCTGCCATCTGTCTGGTGTTGGGAAAATAATTAAAAATAAAATCTCCTGACAATCCAGAAAACCTCCACCAAGGTAGACAAGAAAGAAGACAGTTTTATTACTGAATAGCACTAAACCAGACTGTGATGGGCCTCACGGGCAATCCACCAAAGTGATCGCAAAGACAGAAAGCCGTGTCACCCTTTGATACACATCCCCACATCGCATCCATTCTCTCAGGATGAAAACAACTAGTCCTCAGGCAAGAAGATCGAGGGCATCATATGTTAAATACAGTTCCCCCTAAATTCACCTGGTAACTGGGGTGGCGCTCTGTGATAGCTAATTGCCGTTACCCGAAGGAAAAATAAAACTTTTCATATCTCCATGATAAATAGGTAGTTTTGCAACATGGGTCCAGGTGACTAAGTTATATTCCCAACTTCCCATGGAGAAGGGGAGACAGGGCACTCTTCCTGGGTTGTAAAATGATGAGACTTATTTAGCTTTTAAAAAGATCTGTATACATCTCAAAGGGACAGAATATATAAGCACAAGTTTTCCAAAGGAAATGCGCTAAGAAAAGGGAGGGGAACTGTGGCTTTCCCTGTTTTAATCAGGGAAATTATTTTTTTCTTTTTAGATTTGTGTTTGCCCTTTCCCTGGGGAGATAGGAAAGGCTGTTAGGTTAGGACACAGAGCCAGGCCTGCTCCAGTGCCCAGGAGAGACAGAAGTGGTGTGAGACGGCTCAGATTCACAGCGGAGCCCTTCAGGTGGCCACTCTGAGTCTGGGAGAGGAAGCAGGAGAAGGGAGACTCCTCCCCTGAGAGTACTTTGATGATAACGTCAAGGTCAACCTCAAGGTCACAGGACAAGGGCTAGACTTGGAGTGAACTATGAAATGTCCTGTATAGAATAATGTCTGGTTTAGAGTAAGCCTGAATATATCTGTGCCCAGATGTGCACAGTGTGGTAGACGTGGTGACATCAGTAAAAAATCTGTGGTCTGATAGAGAACAGACATGTGGTTGCCAAGGGGGAGGGGGTGTTGGGGAGGGTTGGATTGGGAGTTTGGGGTCAGCAGATGCAGACTATTATATACAGAATGGATAAACAACAAGGTCCTACTGTTGTTCCTATATCACAGAGAACTATATTCAATATCCTGTAATAAACCATAATGGAAAAGTATATAAAAAAGGATATATATATGTGTATTACTTTGCTGTACAGCAGAAATTAACACAACATTGTAAATCAACTATGCTTCAATTTTTAAAAAATTAAACAAAATAAATCTATGTTCTAGACCATTCTGTATCCTCTTTAAGTTCTGGTAGGATCCCAAAGGCTGTGGCTATTCGCAGGAAGGGTGCTGGCAATTGTCCCAAGCCAAACATTGTCAAAACTTCAGAGTAGTAGAGGCTTTTTTTTCCCCTTGTTATACGCTCATTAAACTTGGAAAAAAGCTAGCCATTAACTTCTGTATAATAATCTCTCTGGTGCTTAAGAGTCATGACTAAATTGCCTCGATTTTCTTACCTTTGTGCTTAACAGTCTAATAGTAACAAATGGGAATAATTTGCTAAGAGGGAAATTAAAAGGAAGAATATAAATTAAGAATGAAAAAGATTATCAAATTAATGTGGTACTTTAGAGAATTCAAAGTTGAAAAGGGACTAGAAATTAAAATATTTTTAAAATTCTACTTTTTTGTTGTTTTCTTTCTTTTACCATATTTACCCATTCCAAATGAAGTATATGCCTTTTTTTTAATTTGGGAAAATATGGTGAAATACAAAAAAAAAGGGAGGGGGAGTCCATTTTTTTCACAAAGGCAGGCACCGTTAACATTTCTAAAGTACCTCCTCCTAGCATTTTCTCTATTATTTCTTTTTGTACATACTTGCACTTCTACCATATATACTCTCATTTAATATTGTAAGCATTTTTTCTACTGTTAAAATTCATAAGTGTATTAGTTATCTATTGCTATAGCACATATTATGAACAACTTAAGAGCTTACAACAATAAACATTTATTATCTCACGTGGATTCTGCAGGTCGGGAATCTGAGACGGGCTTAGCTGGGTGTTTCTGTAGTTCAGAGTGTCCCATGAGTTTGCAGTCAAGATGTTAGCTGGGGCTGCAGTCACCTGAAGGCTTTACTAGGGCTGAAGGATCCACTTCTGAGATGGGTCAGTCACATGGCTGTGGCAGGAGGCCTCAGCTCATTGCCACATGGGCCTTTCCATAGGGACACAGCACCTGGCCATAGGACACGGCACCTGGCTTCCAGCAGAGTGCGTGATCCAAGGGGGAGCGAGGTGAAAGCCACAGTGTCTTTTACTACCTAGCCTCATAAGTCACACACAGTCCTTTCCGTAACCTATTGTTTATACAGACCAGCCATATTCAGTGTGTAAGGGGACACACAAGACTGAACACCAGTTACTCACAATGTTGCAGACTAGTTACCACAATGGATTTGTAATGGCTGCATGAATTTTACAATAGAGATCTCTATAACTGTATTAGCTATTTACATAAGGTTAGATGTTATTTCCAGTATTTCATTATTACAAATAATCTCTCAAGCACTTTTTGTATATAAAGGTTTTCATTAGTACTTCAGGTTATTTTCTTTGAATACAGTCTTAGAAGTAAGATTGTTGAGTTATTTTTTTAAAAGTTTTCTTAATTTTCATTTTAAATCAGTTTTATAAAGCAAATTAATATTTTATATTGTTTATTTCAGTTAACAGATGCATTTCCTTTAATGTATTTGCTATAAGTATCTTAAAATACCTATGCAGTGATTCACAACTCATGTTTAATGCATTCTATATAAGTGTATATTTTAGGTAGATATTCTATATCATATATATAATATTTTGATACTTATGGCGTGTGGATTTTTTCATTGCTATTTAACCATTTTATAGATCCTCCTGAGTTTGTTTGTCGCTGTTATTTTGGACAACTTAGAACTTGATGAAGATCTAAAGAAGCTTAAACAAGTAAGTAATGTATGGGGGATTCTTTAAATCGGCATTAAAAAAATAAGGGCAAAACACGTGCTTACAGGTAGTATTAAAGCAGTTCAAGGTTCAAAGTAAAAAAAGATAGATTTTAATAAATTAAGACAATCTGAGTTGGCAAATAATTTTCTTCTAAGTTTAACCTTCTCTAATATCAACCAAGGAAATTTTTATTGCTCTATGATTATCCTAGGAATATTTTTATATCGTTGAGTAAAATTAAGATGGATATAATATAGTAAATTGAATTTAGATTCTCCTTCTGCCATTAAATGAATGGCAGATTTGCCAGATTGCCAGATTGCCATTTGGCATAATTATATGTAATACTCTTGATCATCATCATAAAAATATTAAGCATAAACTTGCCTGACCACTAGACATTATAAGAGAATTTAGTCTGGGTGCCCAAAGTGGTTATAAGAAATGGGATAGAATAATTGATCAACTGTGTGCCCAGTTGTATATGAAAATAGATTGGGTGTTATGGCATTGATAATTATGTCCCCAAAATGTAAATGTAAATGTGTGAAGATTATGTTATTGATGGCAGAAAGATTACAGGTGTGATTAGCTATTCTCATAGTTTTTGTTCCATGGAAGATACTTGGCTTGAATATTTGACTCTGTCAAAGAGAAGAGACCGTTTGAGAAGCAGAATTTGTAAAAGGGGGCAGCCTGGATAAATATTCTTGGATCACCCCCCCCCAGCACTGCGATAGTTGGGATTATTAACATCCCAGTGAAGATCCTATCTGGAATTTTAGGAAGGCTCTACACATTCAGAATTTTCAACTTGGATAGAGTTGTCTATTTTTTAAAAAACAAAGACATAACCTATTTAAATTTTTGTTGTTATTTATATATCTGAAAATCACTTTAAGCATTTCATTTTTTTACTCTTGTTTATTTCCAAAGCCTATGCTTTTAACCAAGGGCAGTCAATAAAGAAAAAAAACAAACAAACGTATTTGATATAAAGATGCCCACTGTGAGCATATCAAGCAAGGATTTAAATTCTCCCCTGTCCTGGGGCTACACAGGCAAATGGTTATCTGGGTATGGTGGGCATGATTTCTTCCAGATCTTTTCAATTTTGTGGCAACAGTGGTAGGTTCTTCAAATGAGGGTTGGGAAGTTCTTTATACCATTGATGCAAATACTTCCCATGGTTTCTAGTTGTAGAAGAAATATGTAAATAGTGAGTTCAAAATTGAAATTGACCAACCATATAATTAGACACAACCAATAAATATCTCTTGCTGTATAACCACCTTAGTCCTTGCTTTACAAATCTGGTATTTATTTCAGGATTTAAATGATTTTATTCTATTTTTATTATTCCCAGAGAAGAGGATGGGGAAAATGTGAAAAAATAGTTGATCTTCTTAATGTTTCAAGTTCCAGAAAGCACTCTATATTCCAAAGTCTGTCTTTATTCAGTTTAAACTTTTTTTTTCAATCTTTGACCCTTTCCACCAACTAGTCTGTAGGTTCTTATAGCTATAGTCACGTTTGTGTGAGCACTGGCTCAGTGCCAGGTACTTTGTATTTTCATTTATTTAAATTTCACAGCAACCATGTGATGCAAGTATTATTAATAGCTTCATCTTACAGGTGAGGAAACTAAAGCACAGAGAAGTAACTTGCCTAAGGTCTCACTGCTAATAAGTGGCAGAGTTAGGATTTGAACCCAGGCAATTTGGACGAAGAGCCCAGACTCAGCCTCTATGCTATATTGAGTCACATTAAAGCTATATAAATGCCAAACATGAGTCATGCCATTGTGGAGGCTCATTCATAAGACTGTTAGTTACTTGTTGATAAATAATGATATCTTAGATGACAGAGATGTCATTATATTCATGAAATAACCATTGATGTGACAGGCAGTTTCTTGAGGAATGGAGGTGAATTAAGCTACCCAGTCATTAAAACTCTCCAAAAGGCAGATGATCTAATTAGAAGCACTGGAGTTAGGACTTTGGCAGAAGCTAAGAGCTGAGATGCTTACCATTCACTCCACATGATGGCAGACACTGGCCAAAGCACCTGTTCCCTCAAGGACCTTCTGGAGCAATGACCCTCCTTAGACACAGACATAAGGTGCTTGCAGCATATTAACATTTTAGAGAGGTCTCTAGAGACTTAATGTACTTTATTATGATTGTGGTAAAAACGATTGTGTTAAAATATACATGTTGGTGCATAGACGTTTTTCAAGAGTAATAGAAACCAGTATGAGCCACCTCTGAAATGGAGACGTTAAATATGAAACACTGAACGGGGGCTATTAGAAAAAGTCGGTTCTCATGCTTGGGAGAAGGATTATGTCCCTGGAGGTGGATGGGTTAGGAGACAATGGTAGAAAGCTGAATGGTACAGTGAAGAAACTAGAATGGAAGAGAAGGAAGTGAAGAAGTGAACGAGGAAAACATCTAAGAGATGAAATTAAAGGAAAGAGCACAGATTATTAATCTAAGCCAGTGATAAAGGGGGAGAAATGTGACCGAATGCTAAATCAGATTGCTGCATGCACCAGAGCTTTTGCGGAGAAGCTCCCGGAGGCAAGCACAGTCTGCAGGATCAATTGTGCTGGAATTGTATCCTTCTCAAGTAGAAACGTGCTACTTATTGTTTCCCCATTATTTTCTGAAGTTGCCTCCTTGCCCTTTAAGACAGTGGTTTCCAGCCAGGGACGCTAAACCGTGGGGCTCTTCAGGAGAAACTATGGGACCAGCAGCCTTCTTTAACACTTCAGGAAACCTAAAGGGAATTGTGCATTTGCCCGACTGAAATGCCTACTTCATACTTTTAGCTGGAAATTTGTGAATTCTAGGCAACAGCACTGCTTCCCTAATGCTAATGCTCTGAAGGCTCTTCATGTATGCTTTTCTTTAAGGAAAAAGAAGCAGCGTTGAATTATGTATTGCTTAATAAAGGCATTTTGATAGACAGAAACTTTTTTAAAGAGAGGACTCAGAGGGCAATAATTAAAGGGCTTCTTGGGGATGACTTTGGGTAGGTTCTGATGTAAATGCTCATTCCCAGGCCACCTGTCTCCATGCCATCACCCGTGTTGTGCCTTTATAGCCACTAATGTAGCTTTTCCTTTGTCGCTCTCCAAAATAAACAATGCTCTGAAAAAACATGCCAGTTATGCATTCACATGAAATTCACCTATTGCTTTCCTAGCAGCAATATAGCAGTAGCAATCATTTCCTAGCTGCCATAATTTATGTGACCCCGTATCTAATAAAATAGAGACCATGATTCTCTTCTCAGCATCACCAAAACCCAATACAGGACCTGGAGATAGATAGAGACAGAAATAGAGATATATAATGGTTTTTTACATAAGATCAGAAAATTGACTAGAAATGAGATTGTCTGTAAATGTATAATTTGGCTTCTGAGAAGCCAGATCAGTTCATATAGAGGCTAAAAACCCCCTTGACCTACTGCTGTCCTCTAAACAGCAGTAGGAGACAATGACCTTCATGCTCTGTGATGTAGCAAAAACACTGGAGAATGTAGGTGGAATTTTGCAAACTTTGAAAAGGAAGAGAATTCTTGCAGCTTTAATGATTTTTGCAAATTCAGTGCAAGACAGATATAAAGGGTTTTCTTTTAAGCAGTAGAAGATTCATTAAACTATGAGAAAGAAAAAGACCCATAGAGA
Organism: Balaenoptera acutorostrata; assembly: GCF_949987535.1. Classification (NCBI taxonomy): domain Eukaryota; kingdom Metazoa; phylum Chordata; class Mammalia; order Artiodactyla; family Balaenopteridae; genus Balaenoptera; species Balaenoptera acutorostrata. The sequence goes on from NC_080081.1 coordinate 9,792,274, forward strand.
AGCCTCAGGGAAAAGAATCATTGAAAAGGGAAGTAGAGATAGTCTGTGTAGATTAAATTCAAAGCTCTGAAATTAAAACTGTTTGCCCAGCTCTGTATTAAGTCCCATTTGAGTCTTGTCTGGTTCAAATTTGATAATGTTTGGTCTTTGATGGCGTCCAATGCATAGTGAGGGATGGACATGTAAAGAGACTTCTCTCTCTTGTTGATTATGATTTTAACAAAACAACCAAAATCTTAGTCCTTTTAAAAATATGAGCTCAAAAAAAAAAAAATATATGAGCTCCGGGTTAATGTTTCTCTGTAGCCTTACCTGGGGGCTTTCATTTTCATCTCTGTCTTGTCTCCTGTATTGAAGTCATTCTGGATTTAGGGCAACAGCAAGGGGACAGAGTAGCCACTCAGCTAAGCACTGTTTGCCGTCTCCTGATCTGAGTCGAGCCTTCAGTCTTCTCAGTAATTTTTCCATCTCACAGGAGTGAACTCAAACGAATATAACGTGGAAGAAGGATGCAACTGTGACAATAATAAATGTTCCCTCTTGAAACCTATCTGGTACCAGGCACTTCGTATGCAATTACTGAATTTAATTCTAAATGTTAAAGACACAGAAACTAACATTCAGGGAGATAAATTTCTGGCCCAATTTCATATAATTTGTAAAGTGCTTAAGTTGGGATAATAAGGGCTTTCTGACCCCAATGCCGGTGACACACAACCTGCTCAGAGAATCAGTTCATTCATTCATTCTACGGCGAGTGTCTGGAAAATGAGTTGGATGAGATGCTTGCATTTTTGGATCAGCAGATTCTCTCCCTGTGGATGTGTAGACGGGAGGTCAAATTGTAATCAGAATATAGCTCAGTGAGCTGGGAATCAGTGTGGGGTGTGGAGAAGGAGGGTTGTGTGATTCAAATATGTAATGGCATCAGGCTAATGTCACTTGAGGTATTCCTTTTACTAGATCTCCCCATTTTTGTAATCCTGGGGTCTGAATGCCCATCTGCCGTACTTCAGATGTTGTGTTAGGGGCACCAGACATAATGATAAGCAAGACATTGTTCCTGCCTTCAAATAGCTTATGAACTGGTGGGAGAAAGTGACAACTAAACAGATACTACAAATTGTGGAGCACAAAGGAGACACACATAACAGATGATGAAATTAGACATGTTTTCTCCCAACTATGGCAGAGACTAAAATCTGTAATTCCTGTCTAGGTGAAGGGAGTTAGAAGAAGGCAGTGTGAAGAAGCGTGCTTGAGACCAAGAGAACAGCAAACTTTTTCTTTAGGCAAGAAAAAGCATAGTGGCTTTTTGGAGGCCACTAGGAGTTCACTGTGACTCAAGTATAGAGCAAGGGAGAAATTGGTGAGCTGGAAAAACAAGCAGGGACCAGCAGAGGAAATGCCATGAGCAGTGCTAAGCCTTTAGATACTATCCTGCGGGCATTTAAGCCAAGAGCGACATAATCTCCCCTATGTTCTATTTTTTTTTTTTTTTAACTTTGGGTTTATTTATTTATTTATTTGTTTATTTATTTATTTATGGCTGTGTTGGGTCTTAGTTTCTGTGCGAGGGCTTTCTCCAGTTGCGGCAAGCGGGGGCCACTCTTCATCGCGGTGCGCGGGCCTCTCACTATCGCGGGCCTCTCTTGTTGCGGAGCACAGGCTCCAGATGCGCAGGCTCAGTAATTGTGGCTCACGGGCCTAGTTGCTCCGTGGCATGTGGGATCTTCCCAGCCCAGGGCTCGAACCCGTGTCCCCTGCATTGGCAGGCGGATTCTCAACCACTGCGCCACCAGGGAAGCCCCCTATTTTTTTTTAATCAAAGTTTAGTTACTGTACAATATTATATGTTATAGGTGTACAATATAGTGATTCACAGTTTTTAAAGGTTATACTCCATTTATAGTTATTATAAAATATTGGCTATATTCCCCATGTTGTACAATATATCCTTGTATCTTATTCATTTTATAGATAATAGTTTGTACCTCTTAATCCTCTACCCCTAAATTGCCCTTCCCCCTTCCCTCTCCTCATTGGTAACCACTGGTTTGTTCTCTGTGTCTGTGAGTCTGCTTCTTTTTTGTTATATTCACTAGCTTGCTGTATTTTTTAGATTCCACATATAAGTGATACCATGCATCATTTGTCTTTCTTTGTCTGACTTACTTCACTTAGCATAATACCCTCCAAGTCCATCCTTGTTGCTGCAGATGGCAAAATTTCATTCTTTTTTCCCCTACATTCTTCAGTTCAGAGAATGAATTGAAGGGCACCTAGACTGAAGATAGGAGAGCCAATCCCTGAAGCAGATGGTGATTGCAGTCTCAACTAAAGGAAACAGAGGTGAGGGAATGTGAAGGAGTGGTGACGTACAGAAGGGGGAGTGCAGAGGGTAGGATCTGGTGACCCACTGGATGTAAGATGAGCAAAGGCTGGAGACTAGAGCATCACCCAGGTTTCTAGATTGCCCCAGGTGTGCCAAGGCAGAGGATGCAGAAGAAGGAAGAATTTGGGGGTTGGTTTGTTTGTTTCATTTTGGGGAGTGGGGGGGGTCATATTTTCCATGAGATGCCTGGGAAATATCTATGAGACCATGTCTGTGGATAGATGTAAGGGTTAAAACTTAGGCGGAGTATCGGGGCTGAGATAGATATTGGAGAGAAGCAAAAATTAACATGCAGGTGGTAAGTTAAGCCTTTAGAAATCATTAGTTTACCAAGGGAAGAATGGTTCCCTGAGGAACAGCAAATGAATCCAGTGAGCCAATGAGAAAGAGCCCTAAATGGGAATGAGAAGCCCAAGAGGTAGGAGGAAAGAGTAGAACGTGTGTGTCATCAAGAACAAGGCTGTGGTCCACAATCTCAAAGACTTCAGAGAGGTCAAAAGTGGTCACCATAACAAACAATCCTAATTACAATAGCATCAGAAAGAATAAAATACTTAGGAAAAAATATAACCAAGGAAGTGTAAGATTTCTGCCCTGAAAACTACAAAACATTGCAGAAAGAAATTACAGAAGACACAAGTAAATGAAAAGACACTCTGTGTTCATGGCTTGGAGAGGATATGGAGAAATTGGAAGACTTGTGCACTTGTTGGGGGTGTAAAATGGTGCAGCCGCTATGGAAAACAGCATGAGGTTCCTCAAAAATTAAAAATAGAAACGATCCAGCAATACCACTTCTGGGTATATATCCAAAAGAATTGAAAGCAGGATCTCATTGCAGCGTTACTCACAATAGCCAAGAGGTGGAAGCGACCAAAATGTCCTTTGACAGACGAATAACTAAAGAGAATGTGGTATGTACATAAAGTAGAATATTATTGATTCTGACATGCAACAACATGGATGAACCTTGAGGACATTATGCTCAGTGAAATAAGCCAGTGACAAAATGATAAATGCTGTATGATTCCATTTATATGAGGTATCTAACGTAGTCAAATTCATAGAAACAGAAAATAGAGTGAGGGTTGAAAGGGGCAAAGAGAAGTTGTTGTTCAATGGCTATAGAGTTTTAGTTTTAAAAGATGAAAAAGTTCTAGACACCTTTTGCACAACAATATGGATGTACTTAACGCTACAGAACTGTACCCTTAAAAACGACTAAGATGATAAATGTGATGTTATGTGTTTCTGACCAGTTTTTTTTTTAATTTTGATAAAAAATTGGTCATCATATTGGTAAGGTGGTGAGAGCTGGCTCAGGGATTCTGATGGTGCAGAAGCTGGGTTGCAGAAGATGAGGAGTCATGACAGCTAAGAAAGTAAAGACGAACTGTTAACCTTTTCCTCTCAGACTTCTCATGCTCTAAGTCTCCAGACAGACCACCTGGTTACGGACTGATTCTTAATTTTTGTAGCTATGTAGTAACATCATTTACTACAGTGCTACCCAACTGTTTTTTTTCCCATTGCGGTTTGCACAGAGAGTGGCATTTGTACAACAGCTGGGAATCACATGCAGCTGGAGGCATCCAACACTAGGATTTCTGCTGCTCCGGGAAAAACTCAGCTGCCTGCCCAGGGGCCGAGGATCAATACCCCAAAGAAGCTATAAATCATCAGTGGCTGAGTTGGAATACTCAGCATTTTACTCAAAGCCTTTGATGTAGCCCAACTCCACTTGAAGCCACTCCCTCAATCTTTTGGTCAGAGATGACTCTTTTGTTGTCAACTTACATATTATTTCCCATAATTTAACATAACTGAAATCTCAAAAGCTCATCTTATATAGCACTTGATCTGCTATTTCTGATAGAGCTTCATTGTTAGGCTTCTTTTAAAAAATAAATTCTTATGCCACATTAAGACATAAACAACAATAAGATCTGTTTAAAGGGATGAAGTAGCTAAGACTGAGAACTGTTCGGATCAGGGTTCAAGCTAATAGGTCACAACAGAAGCTAAGAATTTGAGGGTATCAATTATCAGCGTAAGAAAACAGCCTAGAGTGGGGAGGGACAGATAAGATGGGGGCACAAGCTACCGTGTATAAAATAAATAAGCTACAGGGATACATTGTACAGCACAGGGAGTATGGCCAATATTTTATAATACCTATAAAAATGGAGTATAACCTTTAAAACCTGTGAATCACTGTGTTATATACCTGAAACTTACATAATATTATAAATCACCTATACCTCAATTTTAAAAAGAAAAAGAAAAAAAATGACAGCAGCCTAGAAATCTAGAAGTCAATGCAAAAATGGGGAGCAGCCAGCTGGAATTTTGGAGTTAAACAGGTACTCGTCAGGGGTCCGGGAAGTCAAAACAAAACAGATGAGCTTCCTGTTAGAACTGATGTCTTCCTATTACGGGTTGAATTGTGTCCCTCAAAAAGAGATACTGAAGCCCTAACTCCCAGTACCTGTGAATGTGACCTTATTTAAAAATAGGGTATTTGCAGTTGAAATCAAGTTAAGGTGAGGTCATTAGGGTGGTCCCTAATCCAATATGACTGGTGTCCTTATACAAAAAGGAGAAGAGAGATACACAGAGACTAGAGCGATGCATGTACAAGCTAAGGAACACCTGGGGTGCGGACCGTCACCAGACACTAGGAGCAAGTCTTGAAACAGACCCTCCCTCAGAACCTCCAGAAGGAAACAAGCCCATAGACACTTTGATTTGGGATTTTCAGCCTCCAAAACTGAGATAGCAGATTTCTGCTGTTTCAAGCCACCAGGTTTGGGTACTATGGTACAGCAGCCCTTGGAAACGAATACACCCCCTGGCCTCAAAAACAAAGGACCGCTTTCAGCCGCCAGGAAGTAACAGAGCTGAAAGATAGTAGGTGCTCTCAGGATGGCGGGCAGCTTTCACCAACCAAGAGCAGCTTTCTCAACAGATGGACTCATTTCCTTTTGCCCTTAATCAAACAAGTCCCATAATAATAAATGTTATAAATTTGAGACTTTCTTGGAAGAAGGGTTTCTCTAAGCCCTTCCAAAATTTCATCCTACGTGTGATTGACCCAAACCAAATCACTTTTAGAGGCTGTTGTTTTCAGAAACCTTGCTCTTTGCCTCATCCCCTGGCACTCAGGACGGTTAATAAGGCAGCTCAAGTCTCTCTTGACATTGAACAGACATAAAATGACGGGCTTAAGACTGTTCAAGTTTACATTGATAAGTTGTCAGTTGTGTCAATTGTGCTAACTCAGAATTACTTTTATTACAGTTTATCACAGCCTCTACAAGATAAACTCTCAATTTTTTTTTCTTTTAAATTCTGAAGTATCTTTAATGAGAAAGGCATTCTTACAAAATCAGATGGCTCTTGACATTATTACGATTTTTTTTTTTTAAGTGAGGTTTGGAGGGAAATTGTGTACAAACCAGGCAAGAGGGTTACTCTTCATCATGCCCGTCCTCAGCCCCCTGCCCAGCCACAGAGACACTAGCTCACTTTGCTTTCTTTAATCACGAGAACAAACATTTTAAGCACCAACAGCGCTTTTTTTCTTCAGATCCTTTCACAGGCAGTGGGAAACTAGATGGTTATGGTTCTAAGAAAAAAACGTGACAATTGGTTTTCAGTTTTCTGCAATGTCTTGCAGTCATTGAATTGCAAACAGGCTCTTTGGTAGCTGCGTTCAGACATGTTTCAGGAGTGAGGTAGTGAATTTTGTCCTCTGTGTGCCCATACACGGAACATGAGGTGTTGTCATTGCCTTGATTCCTTTGGGACTCAGGTTTCACCCATCTGTTCTTTGTTCTGAGAAGCCCACATACTTGTCTATTCCACCCAAAACGTTTCTGCTATCTGCTTGTTCATTCAATTCCTTCAATCTTTGAGTCCCTACTGTGTGCAAAACACTGGGCCAGGCATTAAGGAGATAAGAATAAACAGTTAAATTTTCTGCTGTCATGGAGCTTAGGGTCTAATGGAGGAGTTGGACATCAATCAAATAATCAGAGCAGTGAACAAATATTTATAATGTGAGGCGAACTTTCTGCAGAAAAGAACGGCATTTGAGTGAGGAGTTAATAGAAGACCTTGACCCAGATGGGGGTCAGGGAAGTGGGGAAGGAGAAAGAGACACTTGGGCTGAGTTATGAAGGAGGAGCAGCCGTGAACTTCATGGGGGTGTTGATAGGGAAAGGGAGGGGAGAGCATTCCAGAGAGAAGGAAACATGTTCAGCATGACCCCAGAAAAAAGTGGTGTAAAGTGAGTACAGAAAAGTAAGTGGGGCATAGACCGTGCAGCCCCTTGAGAAACATGCCAAGAACTTTTCCCTTGGGGACTTCCCTGGCGGTCCAGTAGTTAAGACTCTACACTTCCAATGCAGGGGCGTGGGTTCAATCCCTGGTCAGGGAACTAAGATCCCACATGCCACGTGGCATGGCCAAAAAAAAAAAAGAACTTTTCCCTTTGCCCCCAGAACAATAGGAAGCCACTGAAGGCTTTTACGATGGGAGGCAGTGTGAATGGGAGAGCTGTTTGGGAAGCAACATCAGCAGGGACTTGGTGAATGTTTAGATTTAAGGACATAAATGAGAGTCTCAAGGATGACTCCTGGTTTCAGGTTCATCTCCTTGAATGGATGATGATACCATTCGCAGAACCGGGGAACATTAGCACAGAACTTTATTTGTGGGAAAAGACCATCACTCAGGCTTGGATATGTTGAGTTTGTGATGGGTTTGAGACTCAGCAGAGACGCCTAATACTTGGTTGCATGTGTAGGTCTGGAGTTTAGGAGCAAGGGCTGGCTGGCTAGAGATACAAATATGGGCGTTCCATGTCATTCTCAATTGTTTATCCAGTGCCTGCCATGTGCCAGGCACTGTTCTAGGCCTAAGGGGTAAGTCAGCAAAAAAACCAGACAGAAATGTCTGCCCTCATTGATTCTTCGGTCCTAGTGAAGCTCTCTGTACTAGTGGAAGTTGTAACTCTGGATGAGACTGTGTAGGGTGGGGGGAAAAGAGATACCGCAGCCTTAAGGAAAAATAATGATGCTGGTGCTTTGCCTTAGGGAAACACAAATAATCCATCTTTGTTTTTGTCCCATGTAAATGTTTGTTCTGTTACAAATAATCAACACTTTTTCTGTCTCAAGTTCAACCTCCCGATGGGAGAAGAATCTGATTGGTCCAGCTAGTCAACATCATTCCTTTTAGGCTGGGATTTTGTATCTCTGCCTCTCAATGCTGGTCAGCCATACAGAAAGCCATCAGCTTTGAACAGGGTAGATCCAGACCAAACCACAAAGTGGGCTCCCCTGAAATGTGGCTGGTTTCCTAAGACAGTCCTTTCTTCTCCTAACTCTCCACCCTGGCCTCTGCTCTGGAGGAGCTAGACCCCAAAGAAGGAGATGTGAAAGAAGAGACCATGTCCCCTTCCCAGTTCTAGACAGGAAGTCATACTTGTGGGGCTGGGGTGGTGGAGGGGAGCAAGGCTTGAATCAGGTATGAGACTGGATTGCCCTGGACTGATTTTTTTATAACCAAAGGTGGCCAGAAAGCTATGGAACTTATCTAAGAAGGGCAACCAGTCTTTTTCTTTATTCATAACTGAAGGTTGATGGTTTCATTGTCGGCCTTTCCTTACGTTCTACCCGCTGCCCTTGCTCAGTAAGAGTCACAGTGGGAGACGGGGCATGGCTGGCGTCCTCACTCACAGCCATATGACTACTGAATATTTTTTACTCTGATATTAAAAGAATGACTTAGATTATTACTAGGAAATGAGAAATGTACATGTATGTTATTTTATTTGATGTTATCCCTATTTCCATGTTGTTTTGCATAAAATATGTTAATGTGAATTTTCATAGTGCATCTAATAAGCCCTTTGCCCTCAAAGTATGCAAAATTGAACAACTGTACAATCTACCACAGGCATACTCAGGAATGTTACTTGGAAAATGCATGATGGTTGCCTGAGAAGGAATTACTTAAGAGGACAGAGCATGGGTGGGAGTTCAAGACCCCAATGTGGAGACTCCAGTACAAAATATGTGTCTTCCAAACCTCCGATTTAAAGTGTGGGATTTATTTTATAGTAAATACTGTCACTGACACTAGTTATCTGTAAACTAAGGTGGAACAAATAAAGAAATTTATGGAGATAATGAGAGCCAGATTTCACACAGTCAGAGAAAGAAGTTACAGATAAGCAAAGGGAAGATGCCAGAATGAACCCTCTGGCAATTGGAATAGGAGTATCAGTATGAACTCAGTTTATTGTAAGATAGAAGATAGATAGATACATAGATGCATAAATAGATAGATAGATACATAGATACATCAGTAGATGTATAGACATAGATATGTAGATAGATACATGGATACAAGGGTGGATACCTATATACAGCTCTGTGGTTGTATAAGATACAAACATAGTAAGTAGATACTAAATATAGATATGTGTGTATGCAAGGGCTCATATACATACATATACTTCCTAGGTCTTTCCTCTGGGCGAGCCTAGAAGCAGTGACATGCCAGTAACATCAAGAAAACCCAGTCCTAAAATTTTCGTTTCTAAAAACCATTCTCCAATAAAACAAATCAATATTCTTTGGAGAAGTGACTGATTCTAGAGTTGAGGCAGGGAAAACACAAGATGAGACTTAAGTATTAAGTATAATATTTTGTGGAGACAGAAAGTAAGGAAGAGCTTAAAACACACACACACACACACACACACACACACACGCACAAGGGTGTCAAGATGTGACAATGAAATAGAATGTGGAATCCTGGATGGGATTCTGAAACAGAAAAAAAGACATTCCTGCAAAATCCGGGGAGTTCCAAAGCAGTTCTGCATTTTGGTTCAGAGTATTTGACCAAGGTTCATTTTTTGGTTTTGATCAATGTCCTATGGTTATGTAAGATACTAACATAAGAAAAAGCTGGGTCAAGGGTGTACAGGAACTCTCTATACTATCTTTGCAACTATTATGTACGTTCAAAATTATTTCAAAATAGTTTTCTTTTTTTAACAGGCTAAGAATTTTCTATGGTAAACTCTAATAACACTATATATAGACATAAATTGGCTGCTCTGTTGACCTGTTCAAAGACTCATATGTTTGTGAAGCTTTATACCATAGATATGTTGTATAGAATTTATAGTCAATTACGATTTTTTTTTTATCTTATAAAGTTGGAAGCATAGACTTCATCAGGAACAAAATGTTTTTTTATGGTTTTGTTTCTGGTAGAAAATCTGATGTGGACTGTCATTTCTCTTCATCTTAGTAATATAATTCATCTGAAATTGGAAGAGTCATTTGTGCTGGTTCATGTGGCTGATTCCACGTTGTAAAGAGCCTAAGGAAAGGGTAACCAAGGGATGAGAAATACCACAAATCGGTCACTTCAGCCTGTTTGTGGGACACCCTTGATGCTGCCTTTTTTTGTTCTTCATCTCGTCACCATTGTGTTATCCTTGTCTCTTGTGTATAAACATCTAGTGAGCCATGGGGCCACAGAGAGTCATGCCCTTAATTAAAAATTGTCAGCTTAGTAGGGGAGAGATACACAGAATTAAGGAGTTATAGTGCAAAGCCCTGAGCACTAGGGTCGAAGACCCAGGGAGCCTGGGGGAAGACGTGCCTAATTCAGGTTGGAGCCAGGTCGAGAAGATATGTCTAAAAATAATGAATCAAATTTTATTCGGAAAGTGGGAAAATGCATTCCATATAAAAGAAATAGCAGGTGCAAAGTTGCAGAAGTAAAAACACATCTATTGCTTAAAAACGCTGTTTTGGTGAAACAGCATACAGCAGTGTTTAGAAGCTGAAGTTCTGGAATCTGAAAGATGGTGGTCAAATCCCCGTGCTTACCACTTCTAGCTGCGCGACCTCGGGCAGCAGATTTGAGCTCCTTGGACCTCAGTTTCCTCATCTATAACATAATGGAGCTGATTATGGTACCTACATCAGGGGGCTATTTTGAGGATTAAATAGTGTTAGAAAATGAGGCAATGAACAAAGTGTTCAGCAGAGTATCTGCACGCGTTTACTACTTCAAGTACCAGTTGTTATTCTGAGAAATCGTCCTAGAGGAGATGGTTTTTGAAGGAAGTATTGTAATTAACCAAGTGTGGAAGGAAAGTGTGTTGCAGGCAGGGGGACGGTATGTTCAAAGGCACAAATGGGACTCTGTGGGAGGGACGCACAAACCAATATTGTTAGAGTATAAAGGGCAAGGCATGAGGGGATACTTTAAGCCACGCTGAGGTTAGAATTTATTCTACACCTAATTGACCATCCTTGAATTACTTTAAGTCCCAGGAACAAGGTGGTGTTTCTTTCTTGGGTGTTCTTTAAGGTAGATTTAAAGGGACAGGACTAAGATGGAAACCCAGTTGGGAGGGTTTAAGGAGTGATAGTGAGTCCAAGTGCCACTGACTCAGCAGCCTGGGACCACTGAGGTGGTGGGAGAGACCTGGGGCCCGAGAGGCAGTGGACGAGGGGAAGTTAGTGCCGAAGAGTCGCGTAGATGGTAAGCAAGCTTCAAGAAGCAGGTTTGAAAAGGGAGGGAGAATAGGGAAGGACACAAGGTGAGGAGAAATGTTTGCCCTTCTCTATTTTCATTTTCATTTTTTAAACCAAGAATCTTGAGAAAATAAATCGATCAACGTAGCGAAAGGGAAGAAATTGGAGCGAGTGGGAAAGGGTGAGGTGGTCCCAGGCTAGAGGGAGGAGGGGTCGACAGCCCGCATGCAGCATCTTCTCCATTTAGCCCCCTCACTGAGATGAGACCATTTTCACGTCGAGCCAGCAGTTGCTGTGGCTCAGTGATAACTTTGGTTTTTATAGCACATTTCCCTTGAGTAATTCAAATTACAGGCAATACACTATCGCTCTTAAATATCTGGCATTTATATAAAAGAGTGAAGATCCTCATTTTTCATTTGAGAACATTGAAATCCAAAGCAGTTAAGGGATTATAAAATGGAACAAAAATTTAAATCTACATCTTCTTACTTTTTTACTGATGCACTATGCTATCCCCTGTGTTTTCTAAAGCAAAACAGGGAGGACAATTATGTGAGTGCACAAAAATGTATATTCTGAATTCCCTTTGGTCTGGGCTTTTTTTTTTTTCCTATTACTTACTGAATATTCATCTCATAATAAGAACCAAGCATCTAGTTTACATGGAACTCTAATATAATTTCATTTGAAGTGGTGCAAAAAATGCATTTTTTTATCATAATAAAAATGTTTCTATGACTCAGTAAATTCCCTAATGGAAACAACTGTGCCTCGGTTGAATAACACAAGACAGATATAATGTAAAATAGAGGTGTTTGGGACCTAGAGGAAAAAACATGCAAAAGCAAACTGTATTCGTTACTACTATCTCAAGGAAACCGTTCATTCCATTAGTGGGATTTTAAGGGACAATAATGTAAAGAGAAACAACTGTTCAACATCATTTGGTATTCTAGTTTTTTAATAGTTTTCTTTCTTTTACTGTCTTGTTAACATTTTCTGCTAGCTTAGGTTTGTTGCAAATAGTACCTACATTACTGCACAAAGAACCTTCTGCAGGACATTTAAAGCCTGTAAGATCTTAGGTTCAGTGTTGTAACAAGAGCATGAAAGTGAACATTTCCTGTACAGCTTAGGGATGTCATAAGATGGTGTAAATGCATCTGTGCTGCTGGCCTCCCAAACCAGGAGGCACAGAACAGCCACTTAATTCCCAGTTCCTCCAAGAACATACCTCCTCTCCCCACTTTCTTTGGGGTCAGGCTGTAAGGGGGAATGAGTAACAGCTCTGAATTTCTTGAGAGATGTGGAAGAGGAAACACCGCATGCCACTGATCAGCTGAAGTTATGAAATTACCTTGAACATTTTGGGGGGCCAGCTGTCACAAATGAATGTAGCTTTTATGGCCCAGATGCAAACCAAGAAATGAGCCCTCCCATTTACATCCAGAAAACTCCTATTTGAAGTCGGAAGGTACAGGGTTTATTGAAGATTTTTGTAAAAGAGGGAAAAAGCAGTGACTTAAACACTTTTTTTTCTCCTTTTTGACCCTACTGCCCTGACCCTGACCCTAACTAACAGCCTGACACTGACCCTAACTAATGACCTGAGGACTTCAACACTTTTTAAAGGAAACATTTTTAAAGTACACAGTATTGCTGTCTCACATGCAATTACGTAGCTAAGGGACATTTGCCCAGAGGAAAAAGGAAAGGTTCTCCCTTCCAAGAAACTCTTTATTGGATTCAATAGGCTAGTGAGAAGTATCCCTTATACGTATTTGTATGTCAAGGTTTTATAGTAACATAGAGATATTAATAAAAACCAGCATGTTTGATCATTACTCCAGACAGGTCATCTGCAGTTCGGGTTGTAGAATCACAGGTGCAAAATAGCAAGAGAAACTTCCTTGAAAAATAATAATTTATGCTTTAGAAAGAGTCTCCATTCTGAATTACTGAGTCATGTACAGATCTAGAAAAACCAGCAAAAGCCATCATGTAAAGAAGCAAAGATATGGGACTTCCCTGGTGGCACAGTGGTTAAGAATCCGCCTGCCAATGCAGGGGACACGGGTTAGATCCCTGGTCCAAGAAGATCCCACATGCCATGGAGCAACTAAGCCCATGCGCCACAACTACTGAGCCTGCGCTCTAGAGCCTGCGAGCCACAACTACTGAGCCTACGTACCACAACTACTGAAGCCCGCGCACCTAGAGCCCGTGCTCCGCAACTAGAGAAGCCACCACAATGAGAAGCCCACGCACCACAACGAAGAGTAGCCCCTGCTCGCTGCAACTAGAGAAAGCCCGCACACAGCAACGAAGACCAAACGCAGTCAAAAAAAAAAAAACAAAAACCCAAAAGAAGCAAAGAGAATTCAGCCTTAATTGACTCAGATAACACTGAGGAACTCCCTTCTCTGGGTTAAACGGAATGTGGTCCTTTTTCATATGTGGAGCAGTCAAAAACCACTCTTCAGTTACATTAACCCACAGATCTCTGCACATTTTCCAAGCCAGAATGGACTAGATTTTCAAATGAGAATCTTTCCCAAGTCTGAATGCTTTTTAAATTGTTTTCTTTTAGAAAATCACACAAAAATTACCAAAAAAATTTATTTAAGGTAATCCTTCAATTCAGTTATTTGTTGCAGCATTCAGAAAGGAACTGAAACTGAATAATGCTTGAATATTTTAACAGAAGAAAACCCAGGCTGAAATATGGCAGATTTAAGCAATGAGGCAGAACGGGGTATGTGTCGTGCAGACCAATTGCTCCCAACTCTCTTGAGAAGCACAAGTAAAGGAAAAGGCTTTCAGCCACCCAACGTGTAATGATATCTCCGCAAGACAGATGCTGAGCCATAGAATAGCACTGAGCTGAGATGATTTATATTTTTGAAAGCTCAAGGTTTGAAATTTTTCCTTTGATTCTAATTTCCTTTTTGCAAAAAAATTTTTTTTTTTTAACCATGTGAGTCAGTTGCAAAGCTATCATCTGATCTATCTGCTACAGCCAGACTTCACGCTCAATTGAAGCCTTTATAACCTCCTTCCTTCGGACTGTTCTTTACATTAGGTTTTTCAATAAAGAGAATAAAATCTTGGGATTCTCTGTGCTACTTTTCTTCCATTCAAGAATCATAACCTTTGAAATAAATTTTAAGCGGAAATTTACGATTGCAATTACTATATGTTAGAAGGTCAGCTTTTGTGATATAGTATAATGATCTTAAATTATTATCCAGTATATCCAATATAATCCATGTTATTCCCTCACTTGCATCAAAGTAAATTTAATCTTGGAAAATCTGTGCTTACATGCAGAAGGGGAAAGAATTTGGATAAAAGCTAGAATACCATTTTATCACATATTAAGGAAACTTTATAGTGGCTTCAAAATGCCATGAAGTACTTCCGTTTATCCTGGCTTCCTGATCCCCCACCACCGATCACCCCCTCGACACACACACACTCTCTAATCCCATCTTGCGCTTTCTTCTTTTCTTCTCTTTTTGTAGCTCAGTCATGATCATGGGCTGGGGCAGAAGCAATGGTGAAGGTTATGGAGGTTAATAGCAGTGAAGTAAGAATTAAATGATTGTGCTCAAATGCATCATCTGCCCTTAAAAAAAAAAAAGAAAACTTTTTACTAAACTATAATATACTTATAGAAAGAGGCATTTTGCTGAATTTTTACAAACTGAACCCCCACCAATGCCCAGCTCAAGAAATATTGACTGTACCTTAGAAGCCCCTCCCCATACACCTGTCCAGTCATCATGCTTCCCCCTCACCCCAGGGTAAACGCTCTCCTGGGACCAAGCAGATAGACTGGTGCTGCCTGTGTTTTAACTTTATATAAACGGAATCATTCAGTCCGTACTCTTTTGTTTTGTCTGGCTTCCTTTACTCACTATTCTATTGGGAAATTCACCCCAGTTTTGTGCTTGGATGTTGTTCGTTGACTCACATGTTTCAATGGACCACAGTTTGCTCTTCCATTCAGGGGCTGATGGGCACTTGAAGAGTTTAAGTTTGGGACTCTTACAGGTGGCACTGCTGTGGGCTTGGGAGGGTGTAGTTGTGCTGGGCGTGCACACATGTCCGGGAGGTATACACCCAGGAGAGGATTTGCCCGGCCAATGAGTGTGTGTATGTTCATCCCCCGTTGATGCTGCTTATCTGGGAACAACCGAAAGAGCACTGGTGTTCAGAAAGAGACCCCTTCCCACGGGTAGAAGATTCGCGTCAGTGCCTCGGCAGTGAAAGTGGACGTATCTGCCATTCCAGCAGCCACTCACCTTTCTCTATTTTAATTGCCCCATTTGGCACATCTACGGGGCAGCAATGCCTGATAGTCAAGAGGACGGATTGCAGGATCCTGAAGAACCTTTCGAGCCATCGAAATAGCTTCTCACCTGCTCTTTGCAGCTTTACGGTGCAGTGATCAACTCATGCTGAGTTCAGATCCATTTAGTCACAA
The DNA here is from genome assembly GCF_949987535.1 of Balaenoptera acutorostrata. NCBI lineage: Eukaryota > Metazoa > Chordata > Mammalia > Artiodactyla > Balaenopteridae > Balaenoptera > Balaenoptera acutorostrata. The sequence goes on from NC_080081.1 coordinate 9,807,734, forward strand.
ACAGTTATTATATTTCTACTCTCTAAAAGGTGTGATAAAAGTAAATTAAAAGTGGAATCTTGGGGCTTCCCTGATGGCGCAGTGGTTGAGAATCCGCCTGCCAATGCAGGGGACACGGGTTCGAGCCCTGGTCTGGGAAGATCCCACATGCCGCGGAGCAACTAAGCCCATGCGCCACAACTACTGAGCCTGCGCTCCGCCAACAAGAGAGGCCGCGATAGAGGCCTGCGCACCGCGATGAAGAGTGGCCCCCGCTTGCCGCAACTAGAGAAAGCCCTCGCACAGAAACGAGGAGCCAACACAGCCAAAAATAAATAAATAAATAAATAAATAAAATTTTTTTAAAAATGTGGTATCTTGCCCCCAAGGAGCTTATGAGCTTTGGGGAGTATAAATAACTCTAATACAAGTTAGAATGAGATGAGTTCCATTTTAAAAACATATAGGCATGGGGATTATTTTTTAATACTGGTAACCTACATCTGTTAAACATTATATTCTAGGATAGTTGATTAAATGTTACAAGATATTGCGTGTAAACTTATTCTAAACATTCATCTGTTCATCAGTGGCAGACATACGTTCAGGTTAAATGTCACAGAGTATAATTTTATTCTAGTGTGTGAATCTAGGGACACCAATATTTCACACCAACAAATGTATTCAATTGGGAAACAGATATTTTCTGCTTGTCTCTCCATCCCTTAGAAGATACCTAAAATCCTTTCTTTTATTCCCAGTTATCTGCTGGAGATTTTAGTTCTGCCATCTGATCTGTATAAATACTTATTCCACAAATATTTGTTTAACTTACTTTATGTCAAGTATTGTGGCAGACCCCAGATACGGAATAGTGGAAAATTCCCACACGATCCCTGTCCTCCAAGAGTTCACAGTCTCAGGAAGAACAGATATAGAGTTCATGTGGTCATACACTATAAGTTATAGTAATGGTCATACACTATAAGCATTATAAATAATGCTCTATGTAGTGGGTTTCATAGTGTCCCCCCAAAATCTGTGTCCACCAGGAACCTCAGAATGGGACCTTATTTGGAAATTAGGTTTTCACAAAAGTCATCAGTTAAGATCACACTGCTTTAGGGCAAGCCCTAATTTCAATGAATGGTGTCTTTGTAAGATAAAAGAGAGGGAGATTCAGATAGAGAGACAGAGAAACACACAGGGAAGAGGGCTAAGCAATGACAGAGACCAAGGAACAACAAGGACTGCCGAGAAGTTGAGAAGAGTGAAGGAAGGATTTTTCCCTAGAGCTTTCAGAGAGAACATGGCGTTGCTGGTACCCTGATTTAGCACTTCTGGCCTCCAGAACACCGAGAGAATCAATTTTTGTGTTTTAAGCTACTGATCTTATAATGATTTGTTAACAACAGTCCTAGGAACCTAGTACAGTGAGTGTTAGGTTGAACCATAAGAAATTGCCCATTTTGACTGCTTTGACCTACACAAACATGGCGACTTCATTTGGTTCAACCCAGTATGCTGTGAGCTTGTGAGAGGAAGACCTTGTTGATGAGAGGAAGCTTATCGGAGGGATTTCTGGTGGAACAGAAATCAGAAGAGCAAGTGGAAGTTCATGAAGAACAAGAGAGAAGGGGGAGGAGAGGAGCTCCCAGCAGAGGGGCCAGGGCGACAAAGGCTCTGGGGCAGAGGCCTGGACACTTGTGAAGAGCTGAAAGAGGCGGGCATGACTGGAACGTGGTGTGGGCACAGGGCCAGGTGAGGCTGGACAGGTGGTAGGAACAGGTAACACAGAACTGGGTGTTAAAACCTAAAGGTTGACGGTTTTGTTCGAGAGCAGTGGACCCCCCACTGAAGGGTTTAAGCCAGAAAGTGAGAAGATTACTATGACCCAGATGCGGCATAGATTTGAAGGAGCCAAACCAGATGAGGAGACCGTGGGAGGGAGGGCATGAGCCAGGGGATGCCTCTGACCAGGGAAGCACGGTGGGGATCCAGAGAATGGGCCAGCTGAGCAGTTTTTAGGGAGGAGCTCCGTGTTTTTGCTTTGATGGCATGTCCTGATTAATATACCATCTGCCCTTGTGTCTCTTTGAAGACATTTAATTCTCATAAAATATACATACCAGTCCCGGCAGGCCTACAGCCCCAGTGTTGACTCACGTAATCATGTGTAGCAATTCCACTGCCCAAGAAGTCTCTGGAAGGAGAAGCAGCACCTCCTTCTTCTTTTTTTTCTGATTTCTCTCTTTGCTCCTCACCTTGTGTTCACATCACTTTGTTTGTATCTCAGCTAGAATAGCTATTACATTTTATTGTCTTTATCTGTTTATATAACTATCTATCCATTATAATGTGGGTTCCGTGAGGGCAAATACTGTGCCTCAGTTATTTTTATATCCCCAGAACCTAGCACGGAACCTGCTAAGTCCTGGCCTGCGGGATTTGATTTATAAGAAGTGACTGCATCGGTGTATCAATAAATGAGTCAGCAGACGCATGAATTAAATACCTCATTTATGCTCTGTCTTTTCAGCCTGTCTTTGGCCCTTTATAATTGCCTTTCTCTTTGGTCTGACAACATATTAACTGCTTTTTTTCCCCCCTGTGTGCTCTACTTACCACTACAAATATTTTTCTACTAGTTGTGACCATAAACTTTTGGAAAACAAGTCTCTTCCTCATGAATCTCTTTATATGTGGAGCCATTTTTCTAATTGCCTGCGTCTTCTGGAAATACTCACAGTTTTTGTTCTGTGCCTTTGGGAGCTAATTCTTTATCATTGTTGTCATTGTAACCATCAAATTATTGAGAATGCCCTGTGGTCAGTGTTCCTCTCAGGGGGAGAGGGGAGGAAGGTGGTGAATGATGGTGGCCCCTTCCCTGAACGAGATACCACCAAAGACAGAAAGTCAAAGATGACTCACAAAGCTATATAAGATATACAAATGGCTAAGGTAAATGTTCATATTATATAAAACCAAAATGTAAGAACAAAATGTATAAAACCAAAACGTAAGTTCCTATAGTGGAGTAAGAAAAAAAGGCAAGTTTCCTGAACTAGGAATCAGGACGTAGAATCTCACTGTGGGCTCACAACCAGTTGGACAACTGAGCCATATATTGTATTGAAATTGGGATGTTCCCCCAAAATGCTCATGTTCTCTCTGGCCAGTTTGAATATCCCCACATGGTAGGAGGGAAGAGCTGCCACCTCTCTTCTCATTATAAACGCTTCCTTGGCCTCTCATGCTCACCTTTCCACAAATCCAGGACAGATTGTCATTATAAAGTAAAAGCATAAGAAATAGAGACACAGATGTAGAGAACAAACGTATGGATACCGGGTGGGAGGGCAGAGGAGGGATGAATTGGGAGACTGGGATTGACATGTATACACTACAATGTATAAAATAGATAACTAAAGAGAACAGACTGTATAGCACAGGGAACTCTACTCAATGCTCTTTGGTGATCTAAATGGGAAGGAAATCCCAAAAAGAGGAGATATATGTTTACATATAACTGATTCACTTTGCTGTACAGCAGAAACTAACACAGTGTTGTAAAACAGCTATACTCCAATAAAAATTAATTTAAAAAAATAAAGTAAAAGCATATACCCCCTTGTCATGATATTTAGGGGATATTTTGTCATACTGTAATAGAGATGCATTGACCAGTCCCAAGAATAATAAATATTTAAAGTTTTGTATTTAACTAAAATAACATTGGTTATTTTAATATTTTAAAATATTATTTTCATAAAATAAGCTAATGTACTTTATGCCTCAAGTAAGTCTTTAAAGATATATATCATTATCTCTATAAATTGCAACTTTCTGATAACTAATGAGGTAATTATGGAACTAATGCTATGGAAATATCTTTAATATGTTTTCTCATAATTTATGCTAATATATGTTAATTTTAAGTAATTTGAGCAAACCAGAGAAAACTAATTTCATAATTCTGCTTCTTTTCCCCTAGAAATAACCACTATTACCAGTTGGAATATATCCTTCCAGATTTGTTATATATAAATGATGAGGTCTCACAATATGTACTCTTTTATATTATCTATTTTTTAAGGACACATATACACACACAGATTATAAGATTTATAAGATTTAAGATTTATAGATCTATGTCATCCATTATAAGAGCTTCATAGAGTCTTTTTGCATGAATGTACCATAATTTATTTTGCCAGTCCTTACTGGGGATAAGTGTTTAGTTTATTAGTTTATTTCTAATTTTTTTTAATATTACTGACAGAGTAGTATTGAACTGCCATGTACTTTTTTTTTTAAAGATTTTTTTATGTGGACCATTTTTAAAGTTTTTATTGAATTTGTTACAATATTGCTTTTGTTTTATGTTTTGGTTTTTTGGCCACGAGGCATGTGGGATCTTAGCTCCCTCACCAGGGATCGAACCCATACCGCCCGCTTTGGAAGGCAAAGTCTTAACCACTGGACTGCCAGTGAAGTCCCTGCCATGTACTTATGTCTTTGCCCGTTTGTTCAAATATTTCCTTAAGATAAAGTCTCAAAAATGATATTGCTGGGCTTCCCTGGTGGCGCAGTGGTTGAGAATCTGCCTGCTAATGCAGGAGACACGGGTTCGAGCCCTGGTCTGGGAAGATCCCACATGCCACGGAGCAGCTGGGCCCGTGAGCCACAGCTGCTGAGCCTGCGCGTCTGGAGCCTGTGCCCCGCAACGGGAGGGGCCGCGATAGTGAAAGGCCCGCGCACCGCGATGAAGAGCGGTCCCCGCACCGCGATGAAGAGTGGCCCCCACTTGCCGCAACTAGAGAAAGCCCTCGCACGAACCGAAGACCCAGCACAGCCAAAAATAAAAATAAATAAATAAATAAATAAAAAATTAAAAAAAAAAAAAAAAAAAATGATATTGCTGGGTCAAAGTAGACACATCTTTAACATTTTAAAACATATTATCACATTGCCTTCTGAAAAAGTTGTACCATTTTATATTTAACAGAAATTCCCATTTCCTCATAACCTCACATTTTTTAACTTTTGATAATCTGATACGCAAAAGTAATAATTTTATTTGTGTGTTTATAGTACCTATAAGTATTTGTGTTTGAGCATCTTTTCATTAATTTTGAAGCAGTTGTATAATTTTGTGAATTTGTCTTTTCCAAAATTAGTTTGTGAACACTTTTTATAAATCAAGAAATATATATCAAATATTTTTCAAAAAAAAAAAAAAAGCATATACCCCATAGGGGGTAAGAAGCTGGTACCTTTTGAAACGTACCTCCATAACCCCACCAAGAAAGACTGCCTGAATTAAAGTACTCTCTGACCTCTTAGCTCAGCGTTTGTGATATAAAGCCTCAGCTTCTGTGAAACTTAAACTGTAAAAATAGAAAAACAAACTTATAGAAATAAATAAACAAACAAACAAATAAATAATAAAACCATTTGCTTGTCGACTCCCAGATACTTCATGGCATGTAATTGAATAATTCCCAAGAATCTTTACAACTACATAGAGAACTTTTGCTTTATGTACCAAATGTGTTGTTTCTATTTGAGCTATTCTTTCATGAATCTGCTAGACTAAATGATCAATTTCCTTGACATTTTCCCCCTTTCAAATATCACCACTTAGAACTTTCATTTCTTTTTTCATTCTTTTGATTTCTAATTCTAACACACATATTTATAAAACACTTTGGTGTTTAAATATGTTAGTGATAATAAGTCAGTCAATGATAAAAAATTGTTTGGTGTGAAAAGAGGATTATGTTTGGGAATAAAATAACATACATTTTTCTTCTAATTTTTTTTTTCTGGTTTAGTTTTTTGTTTAGTTTTCTCTTTGTTTTCCCTGTGCTCAGACTTTGAACACTCAGAGTAAGGCAGGCAACCAAGATATACTTAGTAGGGCTTTACTGCCATCTACCGTTTCTTCATGTAATAACTCATTGTTCCTTTGATTCAAAAATTCTGATAGACTGTGACTTACATTACTATAGATTTCCCCCTTCTTTCTATTTTTTTCTTTAGTTAAAGCAAAGTGAAGCAAACGCAGACACCAAAGAAAAGCTCCCTTTGCGACTTCGAATCTTTGAAAAATTTCCAAACAGACCGCAAATGGTGAAAATCTCAAAGCTTCCTTCAGATTTTACAGTTCCTAAAATCAGGTATTAAAGTATTTCTTTAACTGTATATCTCAAATACACTGTAAAACATTCATCTTAAATCTGATTCAGCTCTTTCAAACTCATGTGGGTGTGGTTTCTTTCTGTTTTTAAGTTATTATCCATCCTGCTACTCTGTCTTCCTCTGTTTTAAAAACCGTTGACCCCTTTAAGCAATACATCCAGAGCAAGGTCAAGTGTGTTAACCTGGGCAAGGAGGCTGCTGACCGCTGCTTCGCCCTGAGATGGCCCCTCGGGGATTTGACTTCACAGGTAACTGGCACAGGTGGTCCAGCTTATAAAGATGCGCGTAGACATTGGCCTCTGACCCTCAACCATGTAAGGATAAAATTGCCTCTGAGGCCCTTTTATTTTCAAGGAAATGGAGAAACCGCCACTGGCCAGGTTTCCGGACTACTGTGACAGCGTTTATTTAGAATGCCATGTCTGGGTGCAATATAATTTGTCTTCCATATTTTAAAAGAAGAACCATGGCATTTGGCACTCATACTAATATGATTTTCTACCACTTTTGCCCTCAAGTTAAGCAATTGCATTGAAGATGCTTCAAAATGCTTATTTTTAACAATTAAAGGAAATTCTTCCAGTCATAGCTCAAAAATTACAAATAGAACCAGAATAATATCAAATATGGCATTTTTTATGTAACTAGTTTTAAAAACAATTCTATGGGGAGGTTATAAAAGCATGAGGCTGGATGTGGTGCTATAATATTTAAAATTCAAATCAAAATATATTTGCAATTCTGATTAAAAAAAAACAAAATTTAAAACCTGAAAAATATGACATATATAAAAGAGCCATAAATTAGATTCAAGATTAGTGATTATTTGAAAAGATGTTATTTGAATTCTCCCCATGCTTTGAAGATCAGATGAAGTAAGTTTCTTCTGAGTTATTTTGAGTCTTTAAATGTAAAATTATCTCTCAAGGATTCTTATGATAAATGAAAGTTCAGAGAGATGAACTAATTCCTCCAAATCTTAGAGGGGGAAAAAAGGTATCTTATTACCACCATAGGAGTCAAAAGGTACCATTAATTTCTGAATATTGTTGCTTAAAAGTAATTTCAGGGACGTGACTTTTTTAAAACAGGAATAACTGAAGATTCAGGAATTTTTCTCTGAATGCAACATTTTGCAAATTATATGTGTAATTAAATCTAAACACCTCTTGGTGTGACATGTCTTATTTTCTGTGAACTTTTGTCACCGCTTTATCTTAGCTCAGGCAAATGCATCATTGCAAAATGCCATCCCTTGCTCCAGTTCATTAATAATGCTTGACATAATGTGTACTTCTCTTGCAAAGGGAAAGTTTCATGAAGCAGTTTATTGATCGCCAGCAACAGGATACCTGCTGCCTCTTACGAAGCCTTCCATCCGCCTCTTCCTCATCCTGCGATCACTCCAAACGGTCTGCGATTGAGGACAAGTACATTGACCAAAAAGTAAGAATCACTGTCTCAAATAACCAGATTTTTCTTAAGCCTATATGTTAGAGAAAAGAACCACGTAACTGGGTGGGGTCCTGAAATCTAATGTCTCAGAAGAATAATGAAAAAAATAATTTTAGTGGTTGAAGAAATTACTAAACCTAACATTTGTAAATTTGTTAATTTAAATTTTGCATTTCTACAGGTCAGGCTTTTGAGCCATGCCATGTGGCAGCCGGGTGACTTCCAATAGATCAAAAGCCTCCCCAAACCTGCATTTTCTCACGTGCAGAAGGAAGGGCTCTGAGCTCTCAAGTTCAGCCCAGGTTTAATGGTGGCCTGTACATTACTTTCTGCAGGAGACCTTACTTATTCCAGTTATTATGCCAGGGAGACTAACCAGAGCCAAGTTTCTCTAAAATTAGTCCAAATAACTGCCGTTTATTGAGTTTACTAAGGTCTGTGGCAGGAATTATCTCTTGGCACATTATCTTATTCATGTTCTGATTTACCTATGTCTTTATCATTTGAAAAGTAGATAAGGAATTTTTTTCCCCAGATTCTACAGTTAGAAAATGAAAGATCAATAGCAGAGTTTGTGAAAGAGATTACACATTAGAGTTTGTTTGCAAAAGCATCTAATTCACTTGCGAGTATTTCTCTTTGAAAGTCCTAGTTTCTATTTTAATCCTTTCAATTGTTGCCAACTTTTTTTATGGCTTATCATCAAATACATATTTCTCTATTATCATGTGAAAATAAAGTAGCAGCTCCTTCATGCTCCAAGATTCTCTGTTTCTCCCTATTCTCCAAAGATTACCCTTGTAAAGGACCTTTACTTATTCCTCTCCTCCTCCTTTTCTCCCATCTCCTCCCCAAATGAAATGAACTTCTGCCCTTTATCACTCCCCCAGTTCCTTGTTTCTCTGCTGTAGTTGAGTGATTTTGTTCTCAATTATGATGATGATGATTTCCTTTGTAGTGTGTCTCTTCTCACTCAAGAATTTTCATTTATTTCTTTTCTTTCAGTTATCTACAGATGTTATTCCTCTGTTTTAGAGATTCCAAGATTGTAGATGACAAGTCTGATGCCAATGTCATTTTTTTTTTCCATGTGAAAGTAATTCGGTTTTTCTTTGGTGGTTGTTTGGTTTTCTGGTTTCTCTTGGGAAGCTTGTAAGACTTTCTACATCTCCTTGGAGTGCAAAAACTTTACCAGGATATACTTTGTATGTCTTTTATCATCAGAACTGCCCAAACTGGGGAGTCTTTTCAGTTTGCCAACTAAGAATATAAGAAATTTTCATTTATTATTTGTTCAATTATTACTTTTCCATCTGCTCCTTTTTTCCCCCTACTTTTCTCTTAGGATTGTTATCTCTCTCTTTTTCTTCTGTGTTTTGAAATATTTGTTCTGCTTAATCTTTCAGGCCACTAATTTGATTTCAACTGAGATCATCCTTTGCTTTTAAAGTTTGAGTGAAAAAATCATGAAATGTGTGTGGAGGGGGGCACACACACGCAATACCGTTACCTCTCCTTAAAGACTTTCAGAAGACTGTACTCTTCTAAAAGAATTGTCACTAAGCTTGTCACGTCCCTTCCCCGTAGTTATGTTCACGCAATACTGTGCACAAGGCATAGAAGCAAAAAGTTTCTATGTTAGTGGATAAGCAAGTGGGAAGATAATGGCCTGGTTTCAGACAATCATTCTGAAATTGCATTTTACACATGAGAACACAGATCACTTATTTTCTAAATTTATTTCAAAAGCAGAACTTTAAGCCAGAGGGCGTGCAGTGAAGCCCCAGTCTGGGCTCGGGTTGCACCCAGCCCTCTCCAGGAAGAGTGCCGAGAGTCGATACCATGGATGCCCAACCCGGCAAATCCACAGCTTGCTTTTTTAAATCCCGAGTAACGATATCCCACTGGAAATACAAAATTAAAATCTTAGTCTGTGAAATTTTATTTTCTCTCTAAAAGGGGAGATGATGTCTCTCACATTTCCTGAACAGAATATTTTGAAATTGGTGAGAAAAAATAAATAAAAAGGTTCTTGGCGGGTGAGTGGGATGGGGGGTGTGTCTAAGGGGACTTCTCATACTTCTATGTTTGTGGCTTCTTTTTATATTCTCATGTAACAGTTATTTTTAACTAACTGAAAGTAAGATAACAATTATAGCTTTATTCTGTAATCTTACACTTGAGTCTCTCTCATAATCCCCTAAAATATAATGAACTAGCAAAGACATTGATCCTGGGGGCGGGATCCAAGTCCCTCAGCTCTAAAGAGACTAGAACTTCTTGGAGACTGCGGGCCGTCCCCCGTCTATAAAGTCAGTTGATTCAAACACACAATACATGGTCTTACACAAGGGCAGTGATCAGCCATGGTTAAGTTGCCCTTCATCCCCCGTCAGGCTCATTGGCCATATGTAGATAAACTACAGTTGGAACAATATTGTTTATCTTTTTACAGCCTTCAGCATCTGGAAAGGGGCACGTAGGGAACATAGTTTCTCTTCGTCTCAGCAGTAGCTACCCTGTTGGGGCAGCAGCAAAAAAGACTTACCATGCTGCCACCCATTCTTAAACCTTTGACTTTCCTCAGGCTGCTAGGAAAGTAGACTTAACAATTCCTTTCACCATCCAGTTTCCAGCTTGAGCTCCTGGCGTTCTTCATAAATACTTAGGATCTGTCATCCTTGAGGGCTTTGGGCCAGGGAAACCCAAAACAGAGAATTCCACTCAGTGAATTTCAGTGGTAAGGATTTAAGGGAAGTAGGAATCGAGGAGAAAGCAGTCTGGTATCTGTATTTTTAAATATGGCAAGCCTTTTTCATTTTTCTTAAGAAACCCCAAAGCCACTTAAAAACAAAAATACACAAACACACGAGAAAAATCCTGAACAGAGACCACACCACTGTTAGCTCCCCTGATACAGTATTTTTCAGGAAGCGCTTGCAAATTTCTATTACATCCCAGTTGCCTTTGGAAATGCGAGTCATTGTCAAGTGGGCAGCAAGGTCCTTCACTGCGTGAAGAAACTCTCCCAGCCCCCTGCACACAGAGGCTGTTTTCCCCAAAGAGTAGTAAGAAATCAAAAGAAAAAGAGAGGCTGGCTTTTGGTGATTCTCATAATGTGAACAAAGGAGCAATAAAATAAAAGTTTTCTCTTAACGACTACCTGTCAGGAAGAAACTTCTGACACCCTCTATACTAGAGGGACTCACTTTTCTCTTGCCAGGGAAAACACTGAGTCCCCAGGAACCTGGACATCACAAGTTAAGGGCAAAACCTGACAACAAAAGCCAGGAGGGGTGGAGGTGGAGTTGTTTGATTAAGCAACATGGAAACACAAAAGCACATGTTAGGCAAGATTTTCTCAAGTAATTACCCTGGCTTTGAACAACTGTAAGGAATTCCCATGGCAACCTCACTTTGCAGAGACCATGTTTTTAAAAATAGCCCTGTCTGATTACCTTTATCACATAGTTTAAAATACCTGTCCTTCTCTGTAAGCAATGAGCCAACAAAACTGTAACATCTTTAAAGCCGTTGTGTGGTTTGCTCAGATCCTAAAGGAAAAAGACAGCAAACAGTGTGGTCCCTCTTTTCCCTTGGGGTGTCCTTCCAAACCCCACAGAAAAGGCGTTCCCAAGTGCCAATTCCCACATCTCTTTCCCTTTCCACTCCCCTACACCCCCGTGGGCATCTTCAAGGGGTCCCCTTTCCTCCTGATTAAAGGATAAACCTGCAGATCTTGAGAGGAGTCTTACTAGTTTCCAAGCAGAAGGGAATCGGGCAGTGGTTTTCTACTCATTTTTTCCCTCTGTATTATTGGAATTAAACCCTCAATTCCTTAAGTAGAGTGCTTACATAAACTGAGATGTGAACTTGGCTTTCCAGTAACCCTGTTAATAAAAGCAGCTCACTCTGTCCTGAAGTGAATCATCTCATCGACGTCAAGGTTTCCACTGTGGTTGGATCTAAGGACTCTCTCTGTCTCTGACGGACCTCCCTGGACTTTCTGCCCTGCTGGCTTGGCTGCGGAGCCACTTCCGGGGTCGGAATCTGCCGTGTCTGGGGAACATGAGGGCCCATCACAGAGTCACATCAGCATGAGACAGATGGAGAGATGAGGGCCGTCCCAGTCACCCCCTTGTGTCCCTGCACTTCTCAGAACAGTAATCAGAACCCATATGATAAACAACAGTGACGATTTATTTCTCCAACAATAGAGCGATGTCTGCTCTCTCTCTTATCTCTTTCTTTTCCGCTAAACACATAGAAAGTTCCATAGTAAGCCTTCATAATTAATAGCTAACACGTGTACAAAATGAGGAGGAAAACAAAAAAAGTAATTACTGTGTTTTGTTTACCCTTTACATTTCCATAAGTCTTCAGCAGTCACTCAGTCATTCAACAAACATTTATGGAACACCTGTTATTCGTGTGGCACTCTTCTGGGCTATGGGAATTCAACAGTGAGTGAGGCGTGAACTATGCCCTTGAGAATCTTTTAGTCTAATGGGGAGAAACACGCATGAATGGATGAAAGTAAAAACTATTACAGGAGCATGAGACAGAACCCCCTAAGTCCTTCCTGCAGGAGAAGGGAGACTGAGCCATAGAGGACAAGTTGCTCCAGGCAGGGAGGGAAGCATGTGGAAAACATGGACCGCATGATCTCCTTAATGTAACTGACTGTGAGAAGCAGAATAGAACAGTCATTAAGACCAGTAATACTGATTACATGATGGAGGTTCCAATCCTCATTTATAAACAGAGATCATTCTTATTTTTAAGGTTTGTTGTGAGAATTAAATATCTGTTAAATGCTTAGCATCGCACCTGGCATAGCATATGATATGTGCCTATCAAACCAGATAAGAAAAGTTACTTTAGGGACTTACCTGACTGTCCAGTGGTTACGACTTGGTGCTTTCACTGCCTGGGCCCAGGGTCAATCCCTGGTTGAGAAACTAAGATCCTGCAAGCTACACGGCACGGCCAAAAAAAAAAAGAAAAAAAAAAAAGTTACTTTAATTAAACCATGCCATGAAGTCAGATTCAGCAAATAGACATATTCATCAACCAAGAAAAATTACTTTTACTTAAATTAACCTTCAGATGTAACAGTCTAGTTGAGCACAATATATTAGTTACTGATTTATTTTCCTTATTGTCTGTGAGCCTGATTTTTTTTAGTCTGATTTTTGATGATATTTCAGTTGCAACCCCTGTGCCTACCTAGTGTCTCAGCCTCTCAAGAAGTAAGTTAAATTGTTCTGGAAAGGTTTACTGTTCACAAAGCCTTGTTGATTGCCATACAGCATTTTATAATTTTCTGCGTAATCATATAGAGTATTTGATGGTTTGTTCCAGTAACTCCACATGTAGCAAGTTACTCAGCCTGATCTATAATTTCCAGGATGAACGTTAACTCACTTTAAAAAAAGAGAATAGCCTGTTTTCATCTTTTGGGCTTTTACTCTTCTGAAAGAATTTTCTAAAATAATAGCTTAGCATCTCTGCAGTGCCATTCAAGACACATCTCTAGGAGAAGAGTGCCAGATTACATGTTACTACCGCTAACCAGAAGCTGTATCGCAAAGATACAAAGTAGTGTGGTCCCAGGGAGGGAAGAAGTATGTCCATCAAGCCCAGTATGAAAACCCTACCACTTCTCTCTTTAGCATACGAATGCTTTAGTAGATAATTGATTGCCCACTTATTCACAGTAATAATGGAGATGCATCATTTAAATGACAACTTTTTTTCCATTTTTATTGATCTTTGCAGTACGTTTGTGAGCTCAAATTAAAATATGGCTGCATTTATGTGCACATTTGACAATCATTTCTAGAGGACTTTTATATGCAGTGTGCTGGGTTATGGGTTAAAAACACATTTTGCTGCTTTCAACTAACACAAGAGTAGGAATTCCCTATCAATGATTTTTTTTTCAGAATATTTAATTGTGTGATCATTTTTAGTTTGGAATTATATGTCATTTGTCTGCATTCCTTAGGTGCACGTTTATTGGGGGTCAAAAGTAAATCAGTCTAGGATTAAGCATCTTTTATACATAATATAGAAGGCTTTTGATCAAGTGTTTTCGGTACAGTCTCCAAAACAGGTCTGGGAGAGCTGAGGTTGCAGCTGAACCTGTCTTTGAAATTTACACTTTGCTCTACTTTTTAAACATGCTTCCCCTTTGAGTATAGTCATACTTATAAATTGTATTTTCCATTAAGTCTCAATGTGTTATGGTTGGTGCTTCTGCTGACATTCTTGTTCTTTGGATCTGAAGTTCAAATACAATTGAATTGTAATTGGAGACCAATAGCTGCTCCTTGCACTATCAGAGTACCATGGATTTTAAATTCACAAATAGCTGCTTGGTTAAAAGCATCTGGCATTTTCTCCCAGAATCATAAATCCACTCATCTTTTTTAAATCTCTGCAGATTTTCAGTCTTTGTCTTTCTATTTATAACCACGAAGTCATTTTGGTTTTTACTTATATAATCTAAATCTCCCTAGCATGTATTGTATTTTATTACCAGTTAGCACTATATATAAACATATCTAATTTTTTTCTGTAATTGAAGATAATGTTTTCCCCTCATGCTTTGCCTCATCAGTTATTATACTAGTTTAGCTGAGATATAAGTTGTTGGAGATTTGACCAACTCTGCAATGACAAGCATTAGTGACTAAAGCACAGTCATAAAATTCAAGTGCCAAAAAGCCAAGCCAATGAAGTTTCCAATCATTTAGTTTCTAGTTTTACAAGACTGTCCTATATCTCAAGTGAATAGAGGCATTTCAAAATAAGCAGTCCTCCTTTGTAATTTTTACCTGCTTCACATCTGTTATTTTAAGGATTCACTTCATGAGAAAAAAAAAAGGTAGAACACAGAGAGAGCTATCTTTTAATATTAAGAAATTTATTCATTCTTTCAATATATTTCAGAAATGAACTCTGCACAGTGCTAGACTGGAGGAAAATGTAGTGGACAAGGAATACACCATCCTATTCCTAGATCATGCGGAGCTTATGATCTAGTGGAATTCACAGAAAGACAAAAAGATGTTTCACACACAGAGCAGGGACTGACATGTATGGGGTGCCCTGGACCCCAAAGGAAGAGTAAAGATTTGGGAGGTGTGTGTGTGTGTATGTGCACATGTCTGCACATGTGCTTGTACACGTACATCCTTATATATTTTTTTAACTTTCCTGCCTGGTATTTTCTCAGGATTCAGAATTTATGATGTTGAAATAACTTAAGATCAGAAATCTTGACCCATCATCTAAAACTCCCTCTTTACAAAAGTCACATTCTAAGACATATTTCAAACCTTCCTAACACACTAATACAATGGTATTCACCTTTATATACATTGTAATAGGACTATTTTAATCTTGCTGCCACCGATGCTAATCACGTTTTTAAAATTCTTTCTTTCTAAGCATAGTGTCAATTTTGCAAAAAGTTTATTTTATGGAAACATCTTGCCATGCACAGGATCTGTCGTATGCACTTTGGGATTAATTTTCAGTTCACAGGTGCATGAAAAATTCAAATACAGATAAGTGAGGTACCACCTTCAACCTGTGTAATTTTAAGTAATTGCTCAGTTCCAATTACTGTGTTTTATGTGGGAGACTTATTCAATAAAGTGGCTCATTATAATAATTACACTATACCTTTCCAGCAGAAATGACATTCATCAAGCCTTGTTCACTGGACCATGATTTGGGGCTTAATGGTCATATGTTTTTATAAATTCTCTCCCACTTAATATCAATCTGTTAATATTTTCAAAGTGAGAAAAGAAAAATAAGGCCTCTCAAACTTTTTCCCACTTAGCAACAAAAATGTATTGTTAACAACTCCAAATCAGAAAAGTTAGTTGAATATTTATAATGTTTATGGCTTTCTTTCTCAAATAAATATTAATGGCTTCATTTTGAAGGTCACTAGAGTGAAAGATGGTTCTTTAGATCTAAGCGTGGAGCATCCCAAAGGAATCTAATATTCCCTGATAGGTTTGTGGTTACTCCCAGGTGATGGAGTAAATTGAATTAATGTTCTGGTTAACTAGAAGGTGTGATGGATCCCTGATTTTAAGGATCCAATAAATGTAAAATATAAATCCTATAAACCATCCTGGCTCTAATGGGTTAGAGAGGTCATTGATCTCTTTTCATGCTTCAGCGTTGTTATTCTGAAAATCAGTTATGGATATATAGAACGAAGAAAAAAAATTGGCTAGTTTAGATTTTGTATTAGGCGTTGGGAGAAGCAAGAGCATGTTATATGTTCAAACCAAATCTTCCAAGTCAAGCAGACAATGTTTTATTACAGTATAGCTTGGAAAATTCCTTTTTTATACTTCTTTTTTTTAATACTGCTTTTTTAAATACTTTTAAAATACTATGACATTTTACATAGACATCATGATGTAGTGAAAAGCTGTACAATCCAGAACTCTAATCATAATTCTGCAATTTATTATCTGGGTAACCTTAGACAACCTAATTTCTATGAACCTCAGATTTCCCATCTGTAAAAAAGAGATAATAATACTACCTATGAAGATTAATTTGAAGATTAAGTTTAAAATGTGTAATATAGTACCTCAACACATGATCAAACAGCCGAGGAAATGAATAAGGATTTAGAGGATTTGAAATATACAGTTTACCAGTTTCATGTTATGGCCATTTATACAATTCTTCATTCAATGACTAAAGAATATACATTCTGATTCAAGAATGCATGAATGATTTATAGAACATGACCACTTACTACACCACAAAGGAATTCTGAATATAAACCAAATCAGTATCTTAGAGAAGGAATTATTTGACCAACATAAAATTAGAAACCAAATAACAACCACAAAAATCACCTACACACTAAAAAATTTTAAAACTGGGGCTTCCCTGGTGGTGCAGTGGTTGAGAATCTGCCTGCCAATGCAGGGGACACGGGTTCGAGCCCTGGTCTGGGAAGATCCCACATGCCGCGGAGCAACTGGGCCCGTGAGCCACAATTAACTGAGCCTGCGTGTCTGGAGCCTGTGCTCCGCAACAAGAGAGGCCGTGATAGTGAGAGGCCCGTGCACCGCGATGAAGAGTGGCCCCCGCCTGCCACAACTAGAGAAAGCCCTCGCAGAGAAACGAAGCCCCAACACAGCCATAAATAAAATAAATAAATTAATTTAAAAAAAAAATTTTTAAACCACTTCCAAATAACTGAGGGAGTATAGAAGACACCACAATGGAAATAAAAAGTATCTAGAACTGAAAAATAATGAACATAATATATATCAAACTTATGAGAAGTAGCTAAAGGCATTTTTAGAGGGAAAATCATAGCCTTGAATGCATATTTAATAAAGGAATAAATGTTGACATAAATCTTCCAAGTATTCAACTCAGGTAATTAGAAAAATATCAACCAACAAAACACTAAAACAGCAGGAAGAAAGAGATAATAAAGATAAAAGCAGATTTTTTCTCTGAATTAAACATTTTGCAAATTATGTTTGTAATTAAATCTAAATGCCTTTTGGTGTGACATGTCTTATTTTCTGTGAACTTTTGTCACTGCTTTATCTTAGCTTGGGCAAATGCATCACTGCAAAATGCCATCACTTGCTCCATTTCATTAATAATGCTTAACATATGTGTACTTCTTTTGCAAAGGGAAAGTTTTATGAAGCAGTTTATTGATCGCCAGCAATAGGACACTTGCTGCCTCTTAGGGGCTCTATCCTCATGACCTCATCTGAACCTAATTGCCTTCCAAAGGCTCCTCTCCTAATATCATCACACTGGGGTTAGGGCTTCAACATATGAATTTTTGGGGGACACAAACATTCAGTCAATAACACACAGTGCTGTAGGGAAGAAGCCAAGGTTAGTTGCAGGGCATCAAATGTTTCTGGGAACAGGCAAACACCCTCTTCCCTCTACACTAAAGAAAAACATCCAGGGCACTTCCCTGGCAGTCCAGTGGTTAAGGCTCCATGTTCCCAATGCAGGGGGCTCAGGTTCGATCCCTGGTCAGGGAACTAAGATCCCACATACGGCAACTAAGCCCGTGTGCCACAACTAGAGAATCCCGCAGCCAAAAATAAATTAATTAATTAAAGAGACAGAAAAACATCCAGGAGTGGAATCAAAAATAACAAGAGTGATAAAGGAAAGAGCAGATCCAGATAAAATTGGTAGTGTCAGGGGGGAGTGAAAACAGAGCCAGGAAATCCCAGAAAGAAAGCTGCCACATTTGATCCCTGTAGTCTAACAGAAGAGGAAGCTCTGAAGTTAGGAGAGAAATATTGGAAATGCAGGAAAACAAATTTTGCATGAAAATGAGCAACCGAAAATCATCAAAGTCAAGTTCCCTACAAAAGTTACAAGAAAAAGAGAATCAGGAAGGGAATGCTATCCTATAGACAGGTGAAGAATCAAGCATGTATCTTGCCTTCTCCTTATGAATTGAACTACTGAGTAACCAAATAATACATGTGGGGAGGTGCCTCATTATAAAAGTAATCCAACTAATAAATGAAAAAGAAATGACAATTTTACAAACTGGGTGAATCAGTCATCTAAGCAACGAATATCAATACTGTTAACATCACAAAAGAGGGACAACCAGACATGATGTGCATTCTGATCAAACCTGAGTGTGATGAAACTCAGAATCCAGTTGCCCATTTGCAGAAAGTACAGAGGACAGAAGAACATGGTGAACTATACCATGAATGTACACTTAGCAAAATCCAGGCTCCAGGAAGCTATGGGTCCAATGGCCCAGGGTCTTCAACTGTAAGGGGGAAAAAAAGAGGAACCTGTAGATTAAAACATCTAAAGGCAGTGCCAGAAAATTGGCTAGACCCCTCCTTTGCTATGCCCTTCAGCTCCAATGTATTCAACCACAGATAACTCTATGCAAAATGATTTGAACTTCCAGGGTCTTGAATTCCATGTTCAAGTGCACAATTCTGGGACAATCTTTTAAATTAAAATTTTAAGACTTAAAAAAAAATCACTTATGTTTTGTTTGAACATTTAAATTGAATGTATTTGTTTTTGATTATTAATTCAGTCACAGAACAGTTATCTTGTGGAGCTGAATGTATCAGGTTTACAAATATAAAATCACCCAAAGAAAGAGGCTTTTCAACTAATCATTTTTTTTTTCAATTCAAATGCTATGTAAATATGTCACCCATACCCTTCTTTTTAAGTCCTGCATTTCTGATAGGTTTATATCCAGAATGAACAGTTACACCTTTCATAAGCTGTAATTCCTTAAGTGCTTTGATCATTATTTCAGGTCCTGTCAGTATCTTCTGGAGCCAGAAGAGGGCACTGCAGAGCAGTGTAGCTGGTGCTGTCGGCTGAAAGAAATGCACAAAGCTTTATTAAAGAAATAGGAGAACTAGATAGTCACTACAGGCCTTCTTTATTTACCAGCAGAAAGAACAGTTTCTAAATACATATCAAGGCTATCAAATACAGGTAGGTAGGTAGATAGATTAGGTAGATAGCTATAGATATCTCCTTTCTTCTTTCAAGAATATCCCAAACCTGAATTGAAGTTATTCTATTACGGTGTTTATTCTTCTACTTATTCTGTTGTTAGTTACAAAAGCAGTTTTCAAGGACTCCTTGGTACAGATTAATAGCATATTCTGTTTTACCTGGTTCAAGTTTAGGACAAAGGAGATTTGGAAGCCCTTTAGAAACCATGTGCAGTGCAAGAAGTAATTTGGAAACAATACAACACATGTTGTCCCCAGTGTCTGCAAAGGTTTTTCCCAACGTGAAGAACACTGTTTTAAGTGTCAGCTGCCCAATTACAGGGGCAGAAGCCAGGTGATTGAGTTCAGACCATCACCTTACACTAGGGGAAAGACGGCTAAGGCCTGTCTTTGTCCTTTGAAGATGAAGCAAGTGTGGGATCCAGAGTTCTCTCCTGAAACTTGCCTTCCCGGGGCCTCTGTAGCCTGGGCCCTTTCGTAACTGGTGAGCACTTTCAGCGGAGTCTTCTGTCTCCAAAGTGACTCTAAACAATGTTCCTCAGGAGATGTGCTGTCACCTTGGGGGGGGGTTCAATCAACGCACAAAGTCACTCGTCAGCAGAGGAGAGAAGATGTAAGAAAGTTTCATGATTCGATCATGGTAAACAGCCTTTTGTGCGTTACCCTGAAAATATAATTTCAAAAAAAAAAAAATGACTTCCACTCTTGTTTCCTTATCTACACATTAATTTATTCTTCCAAGAGTTCTAGTGAATAATGAAACCAGCTCAGTTTTTCATTATTGGAAAAAAAAGAGTGTACCGCCTCTCCTCACGTGAGGGAAATTGCCAGTGTGTGCAGTGATCCTTCCCTTCATTACAGATTTGCTGTGAAAGAGGAAAGTTCTCTTGCTAGTAATGATGCTGTGTAGGTTGTCAGCTGTGGTGATGACCAGCTCTTTCCCAGCTCTGGCAATATGGCCACATGGGTTGACATTATAGCATTCGTTTATAGGTTTGTCTGCAGATTGGAGCTCTGTGACTTTGCACCTCAAGTTACCCATCTCTCGTTCAAGAGAAACTGGATGGCCTATTTTTTCTGAATACAGAGTTATTCTGTCTCCTGCTTGATTTTCCTCCCTCAACTTTGTTTGAAAGTGTTTCCTCCATTCTCCTTGCTTAAAGGACCGCCTAGCTCAGCACTTGCATAGGTAGTTTGCACCAAGTTAATCTGCCCTGTGCACATTTCCAGCTTTAGTCCTTCACCCACTGCTTCCTTCGCTTGTAGAAATCCTAACTATCCTTCAAGGCCCAATACGACTTCTTCTTCAATCAAGTCTTTGCTAACTATTTGAGACACACCTAGTTCTCCCCGACCCAGAGCCCTACAGCCCCCCTTATCTTTTCTATGGTGCATAGCACCTAGCATTTTACAAGCTACTGTACCCTGCTTTTTACTGATAATCTCATGACTCTCCAGTAGTCACTAAAATCATACTAAGTGCTCAGGAAATCTAGTCTAATCTATTGATCAAAATGAACGGGACATTGTCCAAGTATCTGAGGTCTGCAGCTACACTTCCTAGTTATTGAATCTTCGCAGGCTGGTGTTGTCTCTCTTCTTTCTCTGCCCTTTTCCTGCCCACCCTGGATCCCTGTACACCTGTCACCAGTCTTACTTCTGTAACTATCAAGCAGGACGGAGCTGAGTCTGTGGAGTGTATCTTCTGGTTTGTAGCCAGCCTCCAGGATTTTGTTTTCTTAGTCCTTTTCCCTGGGTTAATTTCATCGTCGCCAAGGAGGAAGAAACCTTGAAAGTTTGTCTCATTTGTCTCTATGTCTATAGGCAAAACAATTCTTAAACTCATCATTCAGATGAGTATTGGGTCCCAGAATCAGATGTAATGTGGATTAGACAACATTTTACTAAACGACGACAATAAGGGTCCAGTAGTCATTGCAACATTAAATTCTTTGGAAACTGAAAACCGTATTCGGATGTAAGGAGACATTACTACCAATGAGCATAGCCAGTGTGTCGCCCCCAAAGCTGTGACACGTGGCCTCACAAGCTTGTTTGCAGTTCTATTCAAATAAAAGTAAAGATAGAAATTAAAATTAAACGATAGAATCAATCATATGATGAAAAAATTCATGTGTATTGTTTTCATAGTGTTATCTGTTTTGTGTGTGTAATGATTTGTCAGTATATTTCCCCTTTACACTCTTTTTTTTTTAACATCTTTATTGGAGTATAGTTGCTTTACAATGGTGTGTTAGTTTCTGCTTTATAACAAAGTGAATCAGCTATACGTATGCATATATCCCCATATCTCCTCCCTCTCCCCTTTACATTCTGAAACTAAAGTCACACTCATGATTTTACAGCTTCGCAAGTCTGTCTTCAGCATCAGGGCAAGGAACCTTCTAGAAAAGGAGACCGCAGTCACTAAAATTTTAAGGTAACATCGTTTAACATTGATACATAATTAAATACAAATAGGATTAAGTTAAGCAAAAAGGACCTTTTTTTAAAATAATGAGCTAATTTTCTGAGTATCAATATATACTTTCTGCTACAGAGTAGGTTTGGGTAACTATGTACTTAAAAATAATGTCAAACACATCATTAACATCTCTCCTGAAAAAGTAATATTTTATTAGCTCAATCAGCCATTTTTTTCTCTTTCATGCACTTAGACATAAATTATAAGTATAAACATTTACAGAAAGATGAAAATAACTTTTATTTTTACAGATTTTGTCTTTCATGATCTCTAAAAGACAAATCACAATCTAAGGGAAAAATGGTAAAAGGGAAAGCTTTTTAATTTATTAAAAATAAATGTATTTAAAATCTATAAGAATCAAAAGCATATCCATTTTAGAATGCTTATAAAAACACATAATTTTAATGCTACTTTCTAAAATCTGCCTTGAAGTATCAGAAAGGAAAATTAAGCTAGCTACTTAAGGGTATCTTATAAGACTATGTTTTAATATAAAGTAACATGATCATTATAAAAATGCATAAGTATTTGGAATATAATTTATTGGTTCCTGTATTACATGGACATGTATAAGAAATACACCTAAATATTGGAGCTGGAGGTGGAATGGCTGAGAAGGTGAATAGATAAATTCATAGTAGGAAGCCCCGTCCAAACTGTGCTAAAGGGAAGGAGTTTGATTCTCTTCTACTCTACCTGAGTTATTAAGAGTAGTAATGAAAACATTTTGTCAGAATCTCTATCT
Source organism: Balaenoptera acutorostrata (assembly GCF_949987535.1). Classification (NCBI taxonomy): domain Eukaryota; kingdom Metazoa; phylum Chordata; class Mammalia; order Artiodactyla; family Balaenopteridae; genus Balaenoptera; species Balaenoptera acutorostrata. The sequence goes on from NC_080081.1 coordinate 9,830,154, forward strand.
CTATAACTTGGATAACTGGAATGAGGAAATAAGGCTAATAGATATGATTTGAGAAACTATTTTGACTTTGTAACACTACCTGAAATTTGTATGCCAGAAACAATCCTAACTCATCGAGACAGGACTCTGTGTATTTATTCTTTATGTTGGCTGACGATTCATGCATACAGTTGAGTGTGTGTTGGAGTCCCTTCTATGAGATGAGAATAAATATTTCTGGGGCTTAGATATTATCACCGAAGAATATGATGAGATGAAACTAAAAGGTCTCATTAAATAGAGAAAGGAAAGCTTCTAAGCAAATATAACCACCTGTGAACCAACTTCAGTTTGCTTCCAACTGGCTCAATCCTGGCGTTACCATCGGATAACACCACGAGGCTGGCCTCAGACACTACGTGGTCCTCCAGGTTCTTTATCCAGCTGGAATTGTACTAGACACGTTCATGGCACGGTCAGTCCCTAGGGTCTTGAAGACTCTCCCTGCTCACACCAAACAGGTGTGGGTGCTGGATTTCTGGTTCACCCCCAGGAGCCAGAAACCACCCACAAGGAGATCCTAATATCCAAAGTCTACCTGCCAAATTAGGAATCAAGTGACCCTACTGACCTGCCCAGAATAAGTTTCCAGAAGGTGCCCTAGAGGTTCCCAGAGACCTTCAGAGCAGAGGCAGACAGGGACCCTTGGAAGGAGGTGACCTCCATACACCCCCATTCCTGTGAACTCTTTCTTAAACTTGCTCTTCCACTTTCCCTTTTCCACCACCTTTCCTACTCACCTTCTCCCAGTTTACAAAAGAAAGGTGGTGCTCCCATCCACCCAAAAGAAAGGTGAAGCCCTAGGGTGCACTGATCTGAGAGGTCCGGTCCTCTGGGTGGCCGGACACAGGGGCTGTTCCCGCGTGGCTCTCCCAGAGCGAGGGCCCCATGGGCAGCCCCTTATTGTCCATCCAAGCGACAGATTTGTGGAAAACTTCCTTCCAAGAATTCATCTGCCTTAGAGTTAGGCCTTAGCAATACATGGATGTCACAAGGGCCTGTGTTAACATGTTATTTGTATTGAAAAATAACAATCAGACTTCTGACAGATTCGCTGATTGGTTTGGCAATAAAAACGAACTTTGTGGGTGCGCAGGGTCATAACATTGAATGGATTGGATGGATGAGACTCCCCAGTATTTTCTCAAAGTTATATTAAAGCACATATACAATAATGCTAGAAAGGACATCCTTTACTGCTAATTGACATTATGAGTGGAACATTTAGTTGTTGATATTTAAAAGTACAGAAGTGGTTTTAAAAAGAGATAATTTATGAGTACCTGAGCAGAAACAACAACAACAACTAAAAGAGAGAAAAAAAAAGAGAGGAGAAGAGAAATTAAAAAGAAAAGGAAAACATTTATAGTCACTTGGGGCCAATGGTTCAAATAGCCCTACACAAATTGGAGAGGAAGGAAGGTTTCCAGCACTCTCCCAGGGTCTCTGTGCTCCCACCGACCCTCTCCTCCCGCAAGCCTCCCCTTTCTCTCTGTTAAGGAAGTTCTGCCAGGTGACTTAGAAGCAGAAAGACAAATACTATATGATGTCACTTACATGTGGAATCTAAAAAAAAAGTCAAACTCCTAGAAACAGAGAGGAGATTGGGGATTGCCAGGGGCTGGGAGGTAGGAGAGATGAGGGGATGTTGGTCAAAGGATACACATTTCCAGTTTTAAGTTCTGGGGATCTAACGTACAGCGTGGTGACTGAAGTTAGCAATATTGGATTGTATACTTAAAATTTGCTAAGAGAGTAGATCTTGTGTGCTTACCACATATACACACACACACACAAACACACACACACAAACACAAAAACAGTACAAAAAACAGTAACTGAGGAGATGGACGTGTTAATTAACTTTATTGTGGTACTCATTTCACAATATATATGAATATCAAATCGTGTTGTACACCTTAAATGTACACAATGTTATTTGTCAGTTATACCTCAGTAAAGCTGGGGGAGAAGTCGCCTCTCCCTTGACCATCTGCATTTTGAAAGGAGGCTTTGAAAGAAGGAAAGAACTTTAAGACCAGGAGGTGCAGACTCGATATCTTAAAAGATGGGGCTGCCTTGGTACAAAAGGGAGGTCCGATGGAGACTTGTTTCTGTCACTCTTGATTTTCCTAAGTGTTTTGTTTTCATAGACTTATAGTCTTTAGTTTCATCTAAGAGGTTCCTCCCCAGGGAGGCATGGAAAGAAGACCTGAGCTGGAACGTTTGGGCAAGTCCATCACTGGTGGGCATTAGTCACATATTAGTGTCTTAGAAATAACTTTTTAAAAAATAGCAAATATTTGGGGAAAATAATACAAGACACATCCCAGATGTAAGGTATCTGGAGGACTGTTGTATAAACAGGGAAATTATTTAAATTTAAAGTTTGGAGGAGATGATCTTCAGGGTCCCCCAGGTGTAACACAGGATACTGGACTTAGTGTTAGGAGTCCTGGACCAGCGTCTGGCTCTGCTCTTCTATAACCTTAAGCTACTCACTTATCTGAGCCTCCGTTTTCTCATCTGCCTTTGTGGTGTAGACTGCCCCAAAAGGTCATCTGAATTATCTGTTGATGAAGCGAAGTGAAATGTTAATACTTATTATGTGAGGGAAACCACCAGTTCAGCGGTCTTAATAATGTCTCAGAAGGGATAGGTCAGGGGTGGATATTCATAAGGTTGGGGGTTTGGGTTTAAGTGTTTTTAGTGGGGACGTCTGGTTGAGATTGGGCAGAATTCTTCATATAAGAGTTTAGGTCATTTTGCAATATGTACGAATACTGAATCATTATGTCGTATACCTGAAACTAATGTTATATGTCAGTTACACCTCAATTTAAAAAAAAGGAGTTTAGGACTCTTCAGGATATACAAGTAACAAGTACTTGTTATTATCAACAGGTAACCATTACTATTCGGGGGAGGGCAGCACCCAGGGTGGGGGATGAGGAAGAGGTGACACACTTTCATCTCTCCACTGCCTTCAGTGCTCTTTCCACCCTCTATGGCATGACAGTTCAGTCATCAGCTGTGGAGTTTGCACTTCTGATTTTCACTTACCTTCTTGATTTGGGGTGATTCTGAGAAGAGGGAAAATAAATGGTGGCTCTGGGCTGCCATCTCTACTCCAGAAATCTGTTCTATTCTCTGCCTTTTGAATTTTTAACCATATATATGTATTACCTTTAAAAAATAAATACAGCTAATTTTTAGAAACAGCATTCTTAAAATATTTAGGATTGATGCCTACCTGGGCAGTGTCTTGGCCTGAGTCTTGATGAGAACCAGTTAATCTGATGTGACTGGTTTGTCCAGTTGATGACCTGTTGTCTAGAGAAAGGAAATGGCCCATTAGTCTGTAGCTCAGATGAGCGGATTTTTGGAAAGTTCCTGAAGCTAACAATGAAATTACTTATGGTTAAGGCCTTAAATGCCTGGACATTCATTTCCTGGAATGAATATTCAAGTCATGTTGATGGAGAGGTCTTGATTCTTAGTATTGATAATTAAGCTGTGGGGTTACCAGGGGTCTCAATTCTCAGGGGACCCACATTTCCAAATATCCATCTTTCATTTGAAACAGGGTTGGCATTATTCCAGCGAAGACTGTGCTATATACCTCCCCATGAACAGGAAGTTCAAGTCCACAAATGATTTCTATACATAATCATGTTTAATTTGTATTCTTCTACTTATTTTTTGAAATTAATTGTCTGCTTTGAAAATTGAAATGAACTTCTGGATATATATGGGAACACTTTTGATGAGAAACAAAAGTAGGGCATTTTTACAGAACTTGAGAGTAGTGTCGCAAGCTTAAATGCAGGTGACTCATTTGGCACTAATGGGCCAGAGTTATCTGGAGAGCATTGTGAGAGAGAGGACGGCCCACCACCTAAATGATAAAATCCAGGGTTGCTATTAAATTCACTCTTATTTTGACTTCATCTACACCATTCAGCTCCACTAAAGAAAGCTTCCTTCAAAAGGCAGTGACCTTTACACCACATCAGATGAAATCAAAACAAAGAGCAGTGCATTTCGTCACTCCCTCTACTGAGATTTCTCTAATTTGAGCCCTGAAATTGAACAAAAATACATTATCATTCCTGCTAGGCTGAATACATAGAGAAATGTCAGAATAAAATAATTAAATATTTTACATTATTTTAGAAAGTGCTATCCTTTTGTAGTTTGCCATCAGCATCTCATTAGCTAGGATGGATCTTTATAACCTTTTTGAATGCTCAGTCTGGTATGATATTTGTATTCTGATATTTGGATCTATGACATAATTTTCCTTGCCACACACTTAATTAATTTTTCTAATTTAGTTGAATGCTACTTACTATTTAAAAATTAAATATATATAATGACATATGTTTGGTGAGTTTTTCTCATCATTTTAAGCGAGTCATTTTTATTGATTACAAATACATATATTTCTGGACTGGAATTTTGTGCCCTTCTTGACACTGACCTACAAAGAGCGCCTCATTCCTGTCCCAGGTCCGGTCACATAGAATGTGCTGTGTCGGTGTAGTAGAAATGGAAAGAAGACAGGATTTGCAGCCAACCACACTTGGCTTTAAGTGCCCTGAGTAGCAGTGACTCTTGGGAAGGCTCAGCTTCTCCATCTGCCAAGTAGGGCTATAGGTGACCTCATAGGAGTTAAGTGAGCATGTGTATCACGTACTCACTTGGCAACTCAGTAGCCAAACTGAGTTCTAATTCTGGCTCCATCACTTCGTGGATGTTTGACATTGGGCAAGTTACTTAATGTCTCTGCACCTGCGTCTTCTCATCTGTTAAATGGGATCTATAAATTTATAACCCCTGCCTTATAGGAGAGGATTAAACGAGTTGGTATCTGTAGGTGATTTTTCATTATTGGCAATAAGTTAGGGGAGACCCACAGTTGCCCCTGAGAGGCAAGCAATTGACAGTTACCTTTCAAAGCTGATCCTCAAGGGCATGGTGCAGAATCTCCACTGTTGCCCAGCAGAGACTAGATCTGAGGGGCATAAAATGCTTTTGATACATCGGTGTACTCTTTTTCCAGGTTGATTCCAAGGTTCTTGCTTACCCAGCTGGGAGCAGTCTATCTGCTGCAGCTTTACACTCAGTTAAGCCTTGCTAGGCTGGCTAACATCTTCGAGGTATCATCAGATCATTTGTTTAAATCATTTGCTGGGTGTTTATTGGTGGATATAGTCCCGAACTAACAACATAGATTCCTCAGCCAAGGTTGGCATCCCTGATGGCTGGCGGGAAGTCCCAGGCTTGGAGAACTGTGATTGTCGTAGTGCCCTAAGGGCGGCTGTCAAGTTCTCCATTCTGCTTGGCTGCACCAGGAAATCAAACAGTCCTATCTCAGAAGCGGAAAGCCTACATAGGCTTTGGCAGGAAGCCTAGCCAAACAGGTAGAGACCAGCATCTCTCAGGGACAGCCAGCAAAGGGAGAGGTGAGGGGTGGTCACAGGTGTTGGTAAAGTCAAGCCTGATGGACTTGGCAGCTGGAAGAGTGATGGTGCGTGGGATTTAAGTCAAGGTCATTGGCTAAGAACAGCTGGTGATCAGGGCAGGGGAGCAGCTGTACAGAAGCTGTAGCTGCCGTCGTGGGCACCACGGGTAGATCAGTGACCGTGGGGTGGAGACAAGCATAGTGTCATCTTCTGCGTGGGTTGTAATACCTGCCTGGAACCTTCGGTGTGCACATCCCTTTGGCGCTCCGTAACTTCGGGGTGGATGAGGGCTTAGCTGGGGGTGGTCCTTCATGGGCTGTAGGCTCAATGAGGGTGTTTCTCTTGGTCCACTGGCCTCTTCGAGGGCCCAGTTCTCCCAGCTCTCTCTCCCCAGGGTCTAGGACAGATGAACTGACGTCTGGGCTGTTCTCTGGGATGTGAGCATTTTTCTGAGTCCGTAGCAGGGTTACTAAATTCAAACCCCAGTGAATGGTGTGGGGTCTCAGACATTTTATTTGCTGAATCTGGATAGATGCACTAAACGCATGGATTTCCCATGAGGTCACTTTCTTTTTCACGTATGGTATCTACGTATGATGAGATGTAAGGCTTCTTTCATTTTTCAGTCTACAAGAGGTTCTGGTTGTTGGTGTATTTACATGTCTACATATGAAAACATTTTCATGAAAAACACAAGATTGGAAGGAACTAATTCACTGTTGCTATTGAAGAGCCGTACTCAGGACTGGGCTGACTCACAAAGGAGCGGGATACTTACTGGGGTAAAAGCGCAGCTATTCCCTCTTCGCAGCAAGAGGCCGGTACAGAGGCGCTCACCTATTAGCATCACTGGGTCCCTGCTTTGGAGGATCACGTTGTCACTTACATGGAGGCAGGTAAGAGCCCCTTCCAGGAAACACTCATTATCTGTTCTCTTACCCAGTTCTACAGCCATAGTTTTACATAATTACCACTAAAGGACTATCTTCCTATTGTCTGTTGATGAGATTACATTATATTAACCACATCTGATAATACTTGACAAGGTGCAGCTCAAGATTTGAGTAAAATCCCTCAAATTTAGTGTCCTGCAAAGCTACGCCGCTGTTCCTTTAGATGGTAATTACGTTTAATACCAGATAGTATCGTTGTGTAATCTAAGTTTTCTATAATGGATGAAAATAATTTGAAGACTCACAGTCCTCTCTCTTTCGTTACAGAAGGTACAGGCTTTTCCCACACCCTCGTTCTGGAACATTAAGAAAGAAAATGTGGAGACAGAGAAGAAAGAAACCGAGGACCCCCTGCTGCTGTTTCTATAAACAACTAGTGGTGTTTAAAGGCTAATAAAGCTCCAAGATCTCTCTTAGAACCATCACCTTTGGGCCAATTTTAAAATATTTTAGATGGAGAAATGTCAAGAAAAATAGAGACAGTTTCTTAAGACATGATTCTCTCCCCTCAACCTCCATAAAAGATTTTATATAAATATATGGCTGTCATATAAGGGGCAATTGAAATTCCACAGCACAAAGGCAATGCAGAGAAGAAGAAGAAAAAAAAAGAGTCAATCTTTCATATGTTTTTTTCAAAGCCTTGGCAAGAAACCAGGGGTAATATTTTTGCAACTGGAAATGTGTGTTTGCTGAAGAATATTCCCACATTTGAATCATCCTCAGGGGTCCTAGGCTTGTTTTACTTTCAAAGGTAGAGAGGGCATCACATTAACCCCAGCTGGGAAAAGGAAAATGCCCCACTGTAATTCTCCTCCGGGGAGCGGGGATAAAGGGATTACATATGCCTGCATAATGGGGAATTTCCTCACTCAGACAAGACAAAAGACTTCATTATTTTCCACCAGACACTTGAAGCCTTGTGTCTCCTGGTTCCAGAAGCCAAGAAGGCCGACCAAGTTTGTTTAATTTTAAACCGCTAGATGGAGTTTCTAAGAAACCGGCCTTCCAGGACTGGCCATTATGAAGAGATAAAGAGAAGATATTGAAGACCTTCATGCCACGACTCTTAGGGTCTTTGCCCTAAGATGAGCGAGACCTTCCCTGAAGATCACAGAGTGTGTCTTCGATACCTGTGCTTTGCTTTTTCTCTAGGCAGCAAAGAAATGAACACTTTCTTCCTGAAAACGTATTTCTTTGATCCTTATGTGAGACCAAAAGGCATCTAAATCCTCATGAAAAATTTAAAGTGGCAAAATAGAACTTAATTGAACATTGGAGTAATTTTCCTTCTGGCTAGGTCTATTCCTGAGTAGCTTTAACAATGTGTGCGTCTCATTTCTTATTGGTGCAGTATGAAAAGTCCCAAATTCCTCAGTTATTTACTGAAATAGTAAATAACTATTTAACAGTTATGTAACTATTAAATAGTTATTTACTATTTCAGAAAGCTTGGCAGTAGATTCCTGTAAGACAAGATGCACAGTGACCCTGTTCCCAGTGACAGATCCAATCTCCTGTTTAAGAGATTGATTTCAGCTCAGCTTCATGCTGGCTTGCAAGTTTCCCTTAATAGCTCTCTCATAGAATATAACTAAAGATTTATAAACTTCCTACTTGCAAGAAGCAACGTCTGGTTTTTTGTTACCGTTTCAGGGTCTCATCTGTTATAGGTGTGCAGCCTGCTTCTTGAGTGGTGTAGTATTCTAACTTGAGATCAAATTAAGATTATTTAACTTCCCCTTTCGAAAGCATATTTCAAACACGAAAGCCTATCTTGAAGGCATATTTCTGCTTTGTATTTCCGTGCTTCATGAGCATGAAGGGATCAAAAAAGAAATGAAGACATTTGATCTTCGCAGAAGATGTCAAGGTTCCTTCGTGTAACAGATGTTTCTTGAGCGCCTACTGTGTACAAGGTGAAGTAATCAGTGACCAAGCAGAGTGTCGTGGAGCTGTTTGGAGCATGGCGTGGGCAAGGAGCTGCAGGACCAGTGACAGCGAAGTGGAGGTGAGGCTGGAAGGGCAGGTTGGAAGCGGACCCTACAGGACTTTGCAAGTCAAGCTGAGCTTTTGGTCTTCGTCTTTCTCTGAAGAGCCGTAGGATGCTGAAGATTTTAAGGCAGTGATGATAGCTGTATTCGTCACCTATTTCTGTGTTGCAAATACTCCACAACTCAGTGATTTACACAGCACGTGGATAACCTCACAGTTTGAGTCAGGAAGCTGGGCCTGGCGTAGTGGGGTCTCTGGCTCTGGGTCTTTCACAAAGCTGCAGGCATTTTGACGGGAATGGGCAGAACGCCCTGCCCAGCTCGCTTGCATGGTTATGGATGAGCTGGTGTGCCTCCTGGGCTGTCGGATGAATGCTTCACTTCCTCAAGGGCTGTTCAGGGGAGGGCACCCTCACCCCTTTAGGAAGGGGGTCTCTCCATAGCGCAGCTCCCAACAAGGCAGCCTTCGTCCCCAGAGCAAGCGAGAGACTGAGGAAGACGAAAGCACAGTGTCTGGTGACCTCTTCCATCTCTTCTGCCTTATGTTTGTTTAAAGCAAGTCTCCAAGTCCTGCCCACACTAAGGGGCTGCGCACGGGCATGGAAACCAGGAGGTGGGGTCATCGGGGGCCATCTGAGAAGCACCCGCCGCAATCACACCGTGGATGGTCACTTCAGAAATCACTTTGCTTGGGATAATAATACGTTTGCGGAGACCGCTTGAGAGGCTGTGGCTCTGGTCCAGAGTGTACATCACTGCTGATCTGTCAGAACAGAGAAGACTTCCTTTCCAACACAGATCTGTGTCAAACTTGCTGTTCTGTCCTCCACCCTCTATGGAATGTTTTAACGTTAACCGTGACACAGGACAAGAAAAGTCAATAATAGCAACTAAAATTTAAATCGAGCGTTTATGTTTCCAAAGCGCTTGCACATTCATAATCCTGCTTGATTCCTCCCACTCCCTATGAAGTCAGTAGCAAAGGTATTATTGTCACCACATCTTACACGTGGGGCACGGAGGCTCGGAGAAGGCATGTCACTTGCCTGAGGTCCCACAGCTGGGAAAAGCTGAGGCCAGAAGTGCGTGGTTCTAAACTATATGTTTTCTCAAATCATCTTCTCCATTTGGCCTCCAGACAGAGGCAGAACTTTCTGTTCGCTTCTGTGCTGCTGGGTGGAGACCTGCAAACCTCTGCGGCTTTGCTACTTTGAACCTGAGACGAGCGAGTTCTAAATCCTGCCCCCATGCTCCCCTCACTTCACTCTCCGTACACCCCCATCTCCCCCTTCACATGTCCGTTCTGTCCATCCGTCAGCCCGTTCGCGTGCCGGGAACTGCGCTTCTAGGAATATGGGTTTGAGTGTTGAAATGGTCCCTGAGAAATGTACAGTCTAATAAGGGAGGTAACTAATGATGGCCAAATGCCACAAGCATTAAACAAGCTCGGTCAATAACATGCTGCAGGAACACGGAACATCAGACATAATCCTCCTGCGCTTTCACATCGGTGAAATATTTATTTCTCACTTGATGTTACTTATCAGAACCCATTTATGTCAAAGTTTGTAATTATATGACGCACGTCAAAACGTGATTTGGTACTTCCTAGTTTGGGTTACAGTTGATGCTTGTATGTATAATAAAAGTGTATTTCCTTTTAAAAATAATAAAGCAAGCTTTTACCATACTTGCGTGTGAACCTTGGTACATTGCATTAGAGAATATGTAGCCTCTTAGTAGCATCTGATTGTGCCAGATTGAAGTGACTTTTCTCCCAAGTTTATTATTTTCTTAGATAACAAAATATTTTACATTTATCAAAGAATGTGACAGTGGCTTATGTATGAAGCTGTTTTATCTATGCAGAAACCTCCTAACGTTGCATCCTTCCTACACCTGCTTCAAAGCCCAGGGGTCCTCAGGGTGGAAATACTGTGCACCTGCTTTCCCACACCCTTGCCCCTGCCAGGCCTCTCCTACCCCAGATCCATCTCCTTTTATCTGAGTTTCTTCCTTCATCCATAGGGAACTCGTTTTTGACAACTAGTCTCCTTGTATAATATAATTAGATTTTCCCCATATGTTTTCTTTCAGATGGATTTATGTATCTGTAGAAAAGTTTTTTCTGTACTGTTAGCTGTTTTTGTTGGGGGAGGGAGATTATTACAGACAAATAGCTAGTTATTAACTATAATGGATACCTTGCCTAGAAGAAAATTTTGCCTTTTAATTTTAGTAAGATTCTACCACTGTACTTAAAAGGGGGGAAGTGTAAACCTTTAAGAGCCTTTCATGAACTGCCTTTCATGTGCCCCCCTCAGAAAAAGATTGCCTTCGCCCAATTTGCTATGAATATGACCCTCAGTTTTCAGCAATGAAACCCTAGCATTTACCTTTAGAGTTTCCTAGTTTGAAAGACACTGGACATCCTCAAAGGAGAGAACAAGATGTCAGAGCATTCGGTCTGAGGAGAGACTGCGCAAGGGGACTGACCGCTAAATGAAGACAGAGCCTGTTGGCCTTGGTTTTGGTACCAGATCTGGGGGTGAGGTGCTGGGGTGTGGGTCTGGCACAGGGGGTCAGAGAGTCACATTGAGCCTGAGGCTCCAAAGGGGACCATTAACACCCTGGCGAGAGGGCCCCACCTGCCTGATTTCCCCCTGCTCAGATCGCAGGGCACCTTGTTACCCCAGGGAAGGAGGAGATGAGTCGGCAGCCTCTGCTCAGAGAACAAGAAGATTCTGGCAGGAAATGGAAACCACCGAGGTTGATGCTGTGAAGTCACCTGTTACATGTTCTAACTGGCCCAGGGTTAGCGAGCATTTTCTTCTTTTTTTCCCATCAGTATCTAGTTTGAAATTGTTCCAGCAAGCAATGCTTAGAACGTAGAAGGAAGTGGTAGGAAAAGGATAGTAAGGCAAATGGTTCTATATGTTACATTTAAGTGGCTGTCTTAGCCTGATTAAGCACGGGTTTTCTGATTGTAGGATAGAGCTAAAAAGCCAGCCCCCATCAACCCCGCCCCAGATGAGTGAATCACAGAGAACCTGAAGACTCACATGTGGACTGCAAACATTCATGTCACGTGTGTGGCTGAAACTCCAGCCCATGTGAGAATTATTTTCTGAATTCTCTAGACCCAACAGAAAAGAGAGAGCTGATCTTGAAGCAAAGAGGACAAGAGGGGTTGCTTTCTCACCCCAACTTCAGCCACGCTATTGGTGGAGGAGATGGAAGAGGAGGTGTCATAGGGTGGGGGTAGGGGGACTTCCAATAAGGATTTGTCTCCATGGAGACCTGCTTGTCTTGTTCAGTCAGAGGAGGGGGTCTCAGGTGTGGTCCCGACTCTTCTCCAGCAAGGATGCCCAGGCACCCTCAGACTGGGCTTTCGGGCAGACACCAGCAGTTTTTTTTTTTTAAATCACAGGCAGCTTAAAGCCAGTTACATTCTATATGCTTCAAGCATAGCAGGGACGCCCAACTCAAACGGGTATTTTATTATCAAGTTGTATGTGTTTCGCATTTAAGACCTATAGGTCTCATCTACTTTAGGGAAGTCTTGTGACAAAAAGTAAAAGTTACTAAGTGGTTAAAAGTCAAGTCTTTTTTTAAATATTGAAGTACAGTTGATTCAAAATGTGTTAGTTTCTGGTGTACAGCACAGTGATTCATATTACATATATACATATATATCTGAATCTTTTTCAGATTCTTTTCCGTTATACAATAGTTACAAGATAATATAGTTCCCTGTGCTATACAGTAGGACTTGTTGTTTATCTATTTTATGTATAGTATTTTGTACCTGCTATACAGGGACAAATTAGGAGTTTGGGATTAGCAGATACAAACTACCATATATAAAATTGAAGGTTAAGTCTTGACTGCTTACACAAGTGGCAAGGCTCTGCATATCTATGCCAGAATAGCACTGTTCTCCAAATAGATTTTTTTCAGAATGCCTTCATGATTTTCAGACCTTTGTCCAAAAAATAATTCATACTGTACATAATATGAGATCATCCTATACCTTTGTCAACTCAGCTGAACTTACAAATGCATTTTCCTCTTCGACCCCATTCCAGTCCTGGAAATAGCACAGTCTCTATATATCACTGCCATAAATCCTTGTTGTTCAACAAAATTTTGACTTGGATTTTATCTCAAAATGGTCCATGTTGCTCATTAAACTAAGAAGAGTGATTTGGGGGCATTATTTCCTGTAATGCATTTACATTTGTTGCATGTGTATGATTTCTCATAGGTATTCGTCGTAATTATCTTCACTGGCATCAAAACAGTTTTTAAGTACTTGAAAATACACATGATATCATAAGAGATGCTGTTTTAAGTATGCTGAACAGACATAGATCTTTTTCTCGAAGATCTTAACTCTGAGACAGACAGTAATAATATAACTCAAAGCCAATCTAGAAATGCAATTTAGGAACCATAAATACGAAAGTGTTACGAATGCAGTGACAGAAGTACATGGGTTCCAGTTTGAACACATATGGTGTCATAAAATTTGCATATCACAAAATCATTGCATTTTAAGTCTGTGAGTTTTCTTCAAGATCAAGGCCTTTTCCTCGCTTTATGGATAATGAAACTGAGCCCAAAGATCCCTCAACTGGTTCGTGACAGTGTTGCCTTGGAACACAGGTCTCTTAACCACGGATTTCTTTTCCTTCCACTTGACTACTACATCAAGGGAATTTCTGTCATTTCCAGTTGGAGAGAGCTTCCTGGAGAAGAAATGTTGTTTTCTCTCCAAATCATTCACACCACAGGTGTTGCGTCACCCAATTGTCTTCACTCATTAGCAAATCTGAAATTAACACAAGCCTGGTTAGGGTTTAAAGCGAACATGTTTTAAAAAGTCTTCAGAGCTTTGTGACTACAAAGAAAGTGGCAACTGGTTACCTGTAAGCCACAGGCTTTCAGCTGACGTTTCTCTAGGTATTCATTCCAGCTTTAATTACTTGTCTTTTCTATTAGTTTATTGCCTCTAACTTTCCCCTTTCCTAGTGTTCTGCAAAATCTCCTTGGAACATATATTCCATCAGCCCGGGAGCCTAGGTGGACAAATCCTTCCCCAAGGGCTTTTATTAGAAACCTCCCTGTCTAAATTGAAAACCAGCATCATGGGTACGTGTGGTTAGGCTGGCCCTACTGCTTACAGAATCCCAGTAGAGGCTCTTCTGTTTGGGGTGGGGGGGGTGGGGATGGAATGGGGACACATGGGGAGGGGATTGTTTTCTATTTATTTTCCAGCACCTTTTCGTGGCTATGACTGTTCTGTTTTGAAGGTGTTCTTGACACAGAACCTAAAGCTCATTTACATTATTGGCGATGTGTCATTTGCTGTACTTTGTCTTATCATTGGTGTTTCCTTAAGAATAAGAAGAATAATGAGCAGTTATGCATTATTCATCCCAAGTGTACAAATCAGGCATTTATCTGCGGCTCCTTTTTTTTCTAGAGCTTGCACTCGACAGCGCATGCTGAGCGGATCATTTGAGGGGCAGCCGGCAAAGGAAAGGTCAATTCTCAGTGTGCAGCACCACATCCGCCAAGAGCGCAGGTAAATACACCGGAAGACAAGGCTGCAGAGAAACGAAGGAAAGGAGTTTTACAGGAAGCATCGCTGACCCCAGCCCTGGTCAGGAGGCAGGCACGGGTGAAGAGCTGAGTTCTGTTTGCTGATGGCAACAGTAATAAAACTCACAATCAGATTCAAAGAATCAAAACATCTTTCAAAAACCCTTCCCTTGGCGATAGCCAAATTCTCACTTTTAAGATCAGAAGGAAAAATTCTGAATTTTGTTAGATGAGATCAAAGCAGGTGTATAGACTAAAACTTTTGCTATAAAAAGAAATATTAAGCATTTGTGGTGCTATCAGGAGTTATTTTATTTCGTTTTTATGATGGTCATTGCTTAAAAGTCCAAATTTGGTCTCGAGATGTATTAATCAGTTGGTTGTGATTGTTTTAGGTCACTAAGACACGGATCAAACAGCCAGAGGATCAGCAGGGGGAAATCTCTTGAAACTCTGACTCAAGATGTAAGTTCTAAGCAGTGCTTTGGATTTTGGAAGTGTGATTGTGAAAACGTATTTAAATGGTTGCTTAGACAATTCCAGCACCTGGGTTCTTCTGTCACATTGTCACGTCTGCTTAACACTTCATACCAGAAGGAATCAGGAAACTCAGGAAGCAAACTAAATGGCCAGGTACAGAAAAGTGACCATAAACTGTAGAAAAATCTGGACATCCTACAAAGCACATATCTTCGTTTAGATAGTAACACGGAAGTGAAATATCAGACGCATTTGACTGAAATTAAAGACATTTAAAGCATTTTATGGCAATGAATCACATCCGTAACTTTAAATATTTACTAATTTCCAAATATAGGTCCAGTGTCTATCATTTCAGAGTTAACATACTAGGAAATAAAATTTTATTTCTAGAGGAATTTTTCTGTCAAAGACTGCACAAGATTTCCCAGGAATTTCTTTGCTTTTCAACTCTAGGTCATTCATTTATTCATTAACTGACACAATAAAATATTTATCAACTACTTATGAAGTGCCAGGTCCTGTTCTAAGGGATGAGAAGTAGCAGGGAAACAAGACAAAATCCCTGCCCTATAGGAGCTTACATTCTAGTAAAAGAGACCAACAATAAGCAAGCAAACAAATATATCAATATAATTCTTTCTGGGTGTGATTTTTATTTAGTTTGCATCATCTCTTCATTGCTGTGGCAGGTTTGCTCTGTACTACAAAGAAAAATCAAATAGTGTAAAGAAATCAAAGGTGGTAAGTAGAGTCACGGATGTAGAAAACAAACTTATGGTTACCGGGGGATAAGGTGGGGGAGGGATAAATTAGGAGATTGGGATTGACATGTACACACTACTATATATAAAATAGATAACCAACAAGGACCTACTGTATAACACAGGGAACTCTGCTCAATACTCTAATGGCCTATATGGGAAAGGAATCTTAAAAAAAAAAGAATGGATATATGTATATGTATAACTGATTCACTTTGCTGTACGTCTGAAACTAACACAACATTGTAAATCAACCATGCTCCAATAAAAATAAAAATAAAAGAAATCAAAGGTGGAGATTTGGGGGCAGGGAACATTAGAAAGGAGGGTGACACCTCTGAATTAGCCCAGAGACCCAAAAGAAGTGAAAGAACGAACCATGTGAAATCCCAGGGAAACCAGAGGAGGCAAAAGTCTAACCTATGGGCTAGACTCGCCAGCAGTGAGATCACACCGAGATTACCATGAGAGAGTTGGAAAGGACATACTAAATACTTATCATTAGTGAAGCCCTGATTAAGATACAGGTGTTGAGTCTGGATAACTTGGCTAAGAAAGCAGAGTCTTGAATGTTCAGAGCCAAGGAGGACATTTGAGAAAGCAAGAGAAAGTTAGCAAGGCTTAGGGTTTTTTGTTTTTGTCTTTTTCACCACTTTGCCTCTTATTTCTGAAGAGTTTCTGGAGTTTTCGGCACAGTCCATCTGCTTTCAGTCTGCAGAAACTGCTTAGTCAGAGTACCCTCTCCTCATTAAGTGTTTCAGGCGAAACTGAGGATGGAGGAAGTTGGTGATGAGGACCCCTGATATCACCATTAACAATATGCATGGTTCTAATTGGCACAAACATCTGTTAGCACCATGGCTGTTAAGCCAGAGCTCTGTCTGATGTAATCTACCATACTGTCAACGTGGAATTGTGATCAGATCCAACACATGGCCTGCGTACTTATGATTTGGGGGTCAGGCATAGTGCATGGAGACAATTTCTAGATGAAAATTGAGAGGCAACACTAGTTCAAAGAGCTTTCCTTCAGTGAGATTCAACAGAAATGTGTGGTCTACTTAAGCATCAAATTAGAACACGGCTTTGAAAATGTGTGTTTAAAAATACACAACAAAAGGCCCTATTTGAATAGTCTCCATTCCAGAGGCTTAATTCTTCTTCAAAGACTTTTTATTGTGTTTTCTACATAGACATATAACAAAAATCCGTACCCCGTCTTCTCCATAGCAAAAGGTCACAGGGTTCTGCTAATTTCTTAAGAGATCTCTCCTAGTGTCTTTTCCTCTAGAATAGAAGCCATTTAAAATAGGGAGCTTTATCTTTGTCACTTATTCCAAATGATAGAAGGTACAGATCATTACATCCAAGGAATGCTTTTCTATAAAATCCATCCAGTTAGTTGAACAATGGTTCTCCATCTTCTACAGCAGCGGTCCCCAACCTTTTTGGCACCAGGGATGGGTTTCATGTAAGACAATTTTTCCACGGATGGGGGGGTGTGGGGTGTGGTGGGGGATGCTTCAGGCAGTGATGCGGGCGATGGGGAGCCATGGGGAGCCGTGGGGAGCCGTGGGGAGTGGTGGGGAGCCGTGGGGAGCAGTGGGGAGCGGTGGGGAGCGTTGGGGAGCCATGGGGAGCCATGGGGAGCGGCAGATGAAGCTTCACTCGCTTCCCGCCGCTCACCTCCTGCTGTGCAGCCAGGTTCCTAACAGGCCCCGGACAGGTGCCAGTTCTGTGGCCTGGGGGCTGGGGACTCCTGTTCTATGGAGTAGAAACCAAAGTCAAGATCCCAATGATCCACCCTCCGCCATCCTGCTGGCCTCAGCTCTTGCTATTTTCTGTCCTGTCCTCCACCCACCCTGCATCCTGGCTGTTCCACCTGTGAACACACAGACCCGCCCCTCCCCGGAAGCACACATTTCTCCAAATGTCCAGTGACCTACATCCTCCTAGTCTTTGCTCAAAGAACAGCTCCTTGACGAGGCCTGCTATGACCTCGTGCTCTCTGTCCTGTATCCCGGGGGTCTGCAACACCCGTCCTCGGCCTGTCGCCCGGCAGGAGGTGAGCGGCGGGCGAGCGAGCGAAGCTTCATGTGCCGCTCCCCATCTCTCCCCATCGCTCGCATTGCCGCCTGAAGCATTCCCCGGGTCTGTGGGAAAATTGTCTTCCACGAAACCGATCCCTGGTGCCAAAAAGTGTGAGGACCGCTGCCCTATCCCCCTCTGTTTTTAACCAGAGCACTAATAAACCTCTTCTAACATTCTTATTTATTTTGATTTCATTTTTAATCTGTCTCCCCTGATGAGAACATTAGCCCCACAAGAGCAGGGATTTTGTCATTTTTTCCCCTTTTGCCGTATCCACAGCACTACAACAGTGCATAGCACATAATAGGTTCTCAATAAGTGTTTTCACTGGAAAAAAAAGTACCCTTTTGAGGAGAAAAAATATCCTTGCTAAGATGACTGTGGCCATTCAAATATTTAGAAAGATATTTATTTCCTTTTTTTTTAATGGTCATCTTCGGAGGAGGACTGTCAGAAAAATCTCCCACGTTGATGTGTCCCCTTTCATTTTATTTCTAGCATTCCAATACAGTGAGATATAGAAATGCACAAAGAGAAGACAGTGAAATAAAGATGATCCAGGAGAAAAAGGAGCAAGCAGAAATGAAAAGGTACGGGCGGGGTGGTGTTTTGAGGCTCTCGTTTGGGGAAGGCAGACATGCCCTTAGCCTAACTCTCCCGTGATTTTCCTGGTCCAGGAAAGTGCAGGAAGAGGAGCTGAGGGAGAACCACCCGTACTTCGATAAGCCCCTGTTCATCGTGGGTCGGGAGCACAGGTTCAGAAACTTCTGCCGAGTGGTGGTCCGAGCTCGATTCAACGCGTAAGTGACTCCACTGCAGCCAAGGGTTTGGCCCTGAGTCATGCAAACAGCAGGGGGAGTTGTCATCCGAGGAAGAAGGATCGTGTCGTCCTAATGGGGTCACCAAATAACCCGTGGGCTACTTGACCATGCTGCTCCTCTTGGCTGAGCGGCCGACCAGGTGGGAAACAAAGGTTGCAAGTAGTTAACATTTATAGAAAGCACACGTTTATGAAGCACTTCACAGCCATTCTTATTTGTTCAGTTCCACAGGCGCCCAAGACATTTATAGCAGAGTTGTTAACTCCATATTTTATTTTGGAGACAGTTAACCAAGGGGAGACGGAATGACAGAGCTGAGGTCACTGCCCACATCTTCTTTTAGACTTGTTGTTTCTTTGTGGTCAAAATACCTTAATTCTAGAATAGTGCAAAATAGAAATCAAGTTGACTAGTGCTTCTGTTACCAACTCTTATGAGAAGAAAACCCACTGGCCAGTGTCCCTGTCCCTCCCCACGTGGAAGAAATGTGTGAGAGGCTGTGAGGGTGATCAGCCCAGGGGATGCTGCGTTTGGGACAAGCCAAGCCAAGTTTAGCAGGCAACCAGTGGAGGGAGTGGGCTTCTCGTCATGCATAACTCTGAGTAAATATCCAGAAGACATTACGAGTCTGGAGAAAGTGTGAAAACGTTCCATTCAGTGGTTGTACCTTCCCTGATACTATCATTAGTAGCATATGTATGAGCATTACTGTATGTTATGGGCTGAATTGTGCCCCCCTCATCCAGAGAAATTCAGATGTTGAAGCCCTAATCCCAGCCCCTTAAAATGTGACCTTACTTGGAGATAAGGACTTTAAAGAGGTAATTAAATTAAAATGAGGTCATTCAGGTGGGCCCTAATCCTATATGACTGGTGTCCTTGTAAGACGAGGAAACTTGGACACAGACTGCTATAATGAGGGGCAATGTGAAGACGGCCGTCTACAAACCAAGGAGAGAGGCCTGGAGCAGATCCTTCCCTCACAGCCTCAGGAGGCGCCAACCCTACTACCACCTTCAACTCAGACGTCCACCTCCAGAACTGGGAGAAAATAAGTTTCTGTTATTTAAGCCCCTCAGCCTGCAGTACTTTGTTACAGCAGCCCCAGGAAACTAATACATTCTCCTAACCCCTCAGGGCTGGAGGAGACCTCAGGAGCCATTTGGCGTCATTTGTGTTCCCCCTTCTCCAACAGAGGAGGGCATTTAGGTCAGCCAAGGGTAAGGGCTTTGCTCAAGGACGCCAGCTAGGGCCCTCTCTGACTGCCAGTCTACTGTTCTTCCTCCTGTTCTAGAAAGACCTTCGCAGTTTAAAGCACCTGAGTGATAATGATTTAAAACCCTGAGTTTTCACAGAGCATCAACAGGAAGAAGCTGGCAGTGTAGAGTTGATTTGATCAGTTCCCAAATTGGGTTTTTCATCTGAAATTATCCCATTGGCTGTCTCCATGTTTACATCTAATTGCTAATTCTTGAAGACTGGTCATGGGCTTCCTGAAAGTAGAAGTTATAAATCCCCACCCCAAGAAATTCTATATAAACTACTCCACACGATCACAGTTAAATACAGAGTGAAGAATTCTATTTAATTTATGGATATTTAATTAAATAATTATGAGGAACAGCTTCAAAGTGCTAAGGCAAAGACTTTGAATGTTTTTAAATGGAAGTCAAAGTTTAATTTTGTAATATCCTTGTCAGAAATTGTTGAATGGCGTCATGAATTCTAAAATCAGGCATTTTGAAAAATGTAAACTTTGCTTTCCTAAGCATCAATTGCAAACTCTTCTGATTTTTCTTTCATCTAATGTTCTCTGCCTTCCAAAGTCACATACAGTTAACATATATCATAACAGACATTTTGTAGAGGGTATGAGAGAAATTTTAGGTAGATGAGATGTTTATATGTACTATGCTGCTGAGTTACAACATGCATGCTGTGTCACAGAGTTTATATGTTTGTTCTCTCTTACAGATCTAAAACAGATCCGGTCACGGGAGCTGTGAAAAATACAAAGTACCATCAACTTTAGTAAGCATTACAAACTCTGTTTCCATGCACATTTGAAGTTTCCATGTACTATTTTATGCCGCATAAAAATATAAAAATTCCCTTTATTTTCTTGTTATATTGTGCTGTGAAACAGACGATTGGCGATTCATTTTAAAAATGTCAGTCACGTTTATAGAATCACAGAAGCATCGTCTCTGACTTCTAGCACCTTTTCCTAGAATGTTTGCATTTCTCAGTTTTGTCTGGTCTTTGGCAGTGATTTGCTGGGATTGGTGACGTACCTGGACTGGGTCATGATTATCGTAACCATTTGCTCCTGCATTTCCATGATGTTCGAATCCCCCTTCCGGAGAGTCATGCACGCACCTACTTTGCAGGTACTCTGCCGAATCTCAACTCACAGCTAAGCACAGAAACGCTGACCTGCAATTTTTGCATTCATTGTGACCAACCTGCCTTCTGCCCGTTTCAGATCGCCGAGTATGTGTTTGTGATATTCATGAGCATTGAGCTTAATCTGAAGATTATGGCAGATGGCTTATTTTTCACTCCAACTGCTGTCATCAGGGACTTTGGTGGAGTCATGGACATATTTATATATCTTGTAAGTCTTCGGTTATTTCCTGAATATAAAACTTAATGGTTTTATAAAATCTCCTGCATTTCTTGGTACAAGAGTGAGATACAGAGGTTTAGGTGCCATTAACTGAGTTCCTAAGTAGAGCAGCAGTTTAGTATAGGCAAATGAAGGGCATGCATGTAAAATCTAAATAAAAAGCATTAAAAATATTCATGGATATGGTTCAAATACATCAACCACATTCCTGTATGCATAAGGCATACATTAATGAGGTCTAAGATAGCAAATCTAGTTTGCACACCACAATTCTTGGGGCACCTATACTAAAAAAAAAAAAACAACTACATTATATAAGTGATCAATGAGCCGCTTATCACTAAAAGCAAACTAGAGAGAGTATGCCAATTCCAACACACAAAATACCAGGCCAGAGAAGGCAACCATTCAACTATCTATTTAAACTAAATGGGGAAACCATAGGAAGGGACTCAAATTTCTTTCTATATGTCCAAGAATGCATAAAATCAGTGTCTTTTCCAACACAACAAGGAGAATTGTTACCATTAACATGTAGCATGTTTAGATCATTAACAAAATAGCGAGTATTCAGTCCAGCGTGAGGTTTAGTATCCTCGATCAAAGGAATTTCAATCCTGCTGACTTGTGCGGAGCCTCCGGTATATATGTTAAAAGAAGGGGCAGGAGGCACTGGAGTACCCACGCCCACGGTGTGGGCACCCCTATTTCAAACCCCCTGCAAACACCTGATGACTTCCTTTGGGGCTGCTCACAGGTCTGGGTCAAGTCCATAGAGATGAGTTGCATGTACACCCAGTGAATGCTCGTCCCACATAACACGTGGAGTCTCTGCTAAAGGAAACTTGTGGCCAGCTGGCTCACAGAAAATGTAGATAGTAGAGGATAAATTGCATAAATTCTAGAGATTATTTTTTCCCTCTAGGTGAGCTTGATATTTCTTTGTTGGATGCCTCAAAACGTGCCTGCGGAGTCGGGAGCTCAGCTCTTACTTGTTCTCCGCTGCCTGCGACCTCTGCGGATATTCAAGCTGGTGCCTCAGATGAGGAAAGTTGTTCGAGAACTTTTCAGCGGCTTCAAGGAAATTTTTCTGGTATGTTACAGTCACCCTTTACTCCTGGTTCACGGAGTCCAGCTCTTAATGTAGCAAATGAGGGGATAAGGTGAGTCTCGCTTGTCAAGGTTAAGTCTACCATTTTGTTTATTGCCAGAAGATTGTAAAGGTACTAGCAAAACACAACACAGATTCAAAAACTTCACCCATGGATGCTTCTGGCTTATTGGTATATTTAATTCAACAAATATTTTTAGTAAATTAAAGGGAAGCCTTCTGGAAAGTACAGTGGAAGGAGAATCCAAAGAGATAGAATTTTCTGACACTTCCATTCCTAACTCTTGACCCTAATTTATACTCTGGGTTTTAGTTGCCCCATCTGGAAATTAAGAAGAAGTTTCAACACCATCGAATTCACAGACGATATTAGGAGTTAACCCATTTAGGCTCGTAAGCTCATTTTCTATGTTCCCAAATACATATAGAACAAAATTTGGCTTTGACCTTTGGAGTGTTAACATAAAACAACTCTTCAAAACTGTAACATACAGGTATACCCTACCTCAATATACAGTAATGAACATTTAGAAATATGACTGAGGAGAAAATATACTTTTTAGTCGGGCAAATATTGATTTAGGGTCTTCTAAGAGCAGGGCTGCAGATAAAACAATGAGTAAGAGGCTCTTTGCTCACAATCTGTTAAAGAAGAATCTTTGCCTTACAACAAAGGAGTGATCACAGGATTCTTTTTATTATTAATGAGTTCTGCTTGTGCATGGAAAACATGAATTAACTTACTAAGCTAGTTTTATATCTTGCTTTCTAGAAACACACCTATAGTGAAAAAACAGCTATAGTTGCAGTTGATTCTAAGGTGTTTTAAAGACAGGCTGTTATGTTACTACAGGCATATAGCTGCTAATACTTTTTAAAATTTTTATTTTATTGAAGTATAGTTGATTTGCAATGTTGTGTTAGTATCCTGCTAATACTTCGTTAAAGCTCTGTTTAAAATTCCATATTTTGGGGACTTCCCTGGTGGCACAGTGGTTAAGAATCCGCCTGCCAACGCAGGGGACACGGGTTCGAGCCCTGGTCCGGGAAGATCCCATATGCCACGGAGCAACTAAGCCTGTGCGCCACAACTACTGAGCCTGTGCTCTAGAGCCCGTGAGCCACAACTACTGAGCCCGTGTGCCACAACTAATGAAGCCCACGTGCCTAGAGCCCATGCCCGGCAACAAGAGAAGCCACCCCAATGAGAAGCCCAAGCACCACAATGAAGAGTAGCCCCTGCTCGCTGCAACTAGAGAAAGCCCGTGCACAGCAGCAAAGACCCAACGCAGCCAAAAATAAATAAATAAAAATAAATAAATTTATAAAATTCCATTTTTTTTTTTTTTTTTTGCACTAAAGCCATAACACTGTGGCTTTTCCCACAGCTGGAATTGAGGGAAAACAGAATAGCCCCTGACAATGAATGTGTATGCATCTTTGAGCCCTGATAGAATTTAGAAGATGATTTATTTGAGCCTTGCTTCAGAGGATGTTTCTGTGTAATTTTAGTATCTTTAAGGGATATGTTTAGATTATTCAACCAGTAGAGATCAATCGTTTGTTCAGTATTTTGGCCACTTTTCTCTGCTGAGACCAAAGTAGTCATCCAGCAGAGGGAGCGCCAGCCAATTGCCAGATTTGCTTCTCAAGACTGATCTCACACCCTCTGCGTGCGGCACTTTGATACGCCCTGAGCCCTCAAGCTCGCAAGAAAGCAAAGCCACTATCCCCCTTACGTAGGCTCTGCTAACACACACATGCATCCGTTTTGAGAAAATTTGGGAAAGAGAATTATTTCAACATTTTTCTTTTGTTCCATTAAATAAAGCAAAGTGTTGATTTCAAAATCAGAAAAGTCCAAGTCATGTCAAAAACACCTTGGCCCGTTTTCTTACATGGAAGTCATATGTTTTTATTCTAAAAATTCAAAACCTGTTGTTAATTTCCTTCTTTTAACATTCCAGCTAGGCTAATTGAATGACCTGCGGGGGAGAAGTTAAAAGGTAGCATCCAAAGACTGTGAATTTCATACAATGTTATCTGAAAAGTCCTGTTCATAATCACTGCTCAAACCAAACCTACTGTTTATAATTTTTTACCAAGAGATTTGCTGTCTCACCCATTTCTTTCAGGTCTCCATTCTTTTGCTGACATTAATGCTTGTTTTTGCAAGCTTTGGAGTTCAGCTCTTTGCTGGAAAACTGGCCAAGTGCAATGATCCCAACATTATTAGAAGGGTAAGATATCCTTTCTGTCTTTTGGGATGAAAACCAAGAACGTTTACCATCCCTGGGTAGCCATGCACTGAGGCTGCTTTGAGAACAGAACTCTAAGAATACTCTTCCCATGGACTCCCTTTGCTTAAAGCCGGCAGTGTGTCTCTTCTGGCTGGTAAAGGTTTATAAGATTAAAACACATCTCAGACAGTCCTGTTCTTCCCTCCTATTCCAAGGTCAAGCCACTGTTGACATCTTCCATATAGTCACCCAAGATTCCATGTGAAAACTTTCCCTTTAGGTCTTCCCTAACTTAATCCTGCCTCTGCTGTGACCCGAGACTCATACCAGCAAACAGCTCCCCCAAAATACAAAAGGCAAAGTTTGACTTCCACACCCCTTCTTATGACTTACCCACTCCACATTCCTCTGTTAGGAAGTCAGGGCCTTGCAGTAGCTCTTAGCTGCCCAGAATCTTCCCCATGAAGACAACTAAGACTCAAGCTTGAACCAAGCTTGAATACTTTCGATTCTACTTTTTTTTTTTTTTGGCCGCACTGCATGGCTTGTGGGATCTTAGTTCCCCAACCAGGGATTGAACCCAGGCCCCAGAAGTGAAAGTGCCAAGTCCTAACCACTGTACCACCAGGGAAGTCCCTCTACTCTTTTCTTTCTCTTTCTTTGGCCGGTGTTATAAGAGGAGGCTAGCTTCTGGAACAGCCCCATTATGTCAGTAGCTGAACGTAATGAAATGAATATATTTATTGCATGTTGAATAATTCAGGCAGCTCTCCTCCAAATGACCACCCAATGGCTCATGCTTCCTCTGTCCTGTGTCCCTAGCCTTTGCTGTCTTCAAAGTCTTCTCTGTTTAGCTGGCAGTTAGGAACAGAAAACCATCTCTCTCTCAGAGGACTATAGGCAGAGCCTAGAAGCAAGGCATCTATCTTCACCCCACATTCCACTGGAAAGAGCGTGGCCTCACCAGTCTGAAGTGAGACCGTGATGTGTAGTTTCGTGGTGTATTTTGTAGAAAAGGGGGCGGGGTTTGGTTAATAATTAGCCAATCTCTGCTGCATCGCCCACTGTCCCATTCTCTTAGAATCCTGCCCGATGTTACAAGTAGGTTAATGGAGTGAACCCAGTTCTGCTGATGTATAAACTAGCAAGAGTATTTCCTCTTCTACCCAGGTAAAATAATGCTTAAGTCTCATTAAAATGCATGCTTCCAAAAGGGCTACCCGAGCTGAACTAAAACACTTATTCCCATATTTCCAGCAAATATGGCTGTCTAATATAAACTTTATACTACTATGACATTCCTACATTTTGAGGCTTCTAATTATAAAGCTTAGTAGCTCTCAAATTTTTAGAAAATACAGGTAACATCTTTGTCCAGTCAAAAATACATTATCAGTCATGTTAATAATGAGATTTTTCAGGAAGAGGCAGAGCAGAAGAGACAAACTTAGGATGGGCAGACCTTACACTATTTCACAAGGCATCGCCCGGCTCGCTGCTTCCTTTAACTCCCCTTCCCAGAGGTTCCAGGAATTTTGATAAACCCGACAAGACATGCAAGGAACATGCTATAAAGGTCATGGTGTACCAAATGAGCTAAATGAAGGCAGTAATAATGAGCTGATGCATTAGTCCACAAGCTTATGTAAGGAAAGAAGGGTTATTTTAGGTCCACCCTGAATAGAGGCCAGAAAGATAATAACAACATTTCAAGATGAAGCTTCGTAGGAATAGTGGATGACTCAGGGGGGTAATAATGGCCTAAGAGCCTTGTGATTTAACACTATCTGCTCATACCCAGCCCAAGCTAAAGAGTAATGACTTGTATAGGGGAGGGAGGGCACACGGTGGACAGACAGACATACAGATACCATGAGGCATTTATTCTTTTCCACAGAACAATGAGGTCTCTGTGGGAAGCTCATGAGAAAACTTAGCCATCAAAAGACCATCAGGAGCAAGCAGAATAATTGCAAAAAAAATTGGCATAGTGAGAAGTGGCCCGTGTCTTTGTATTTGGACGAATTCTTTTCTAGTCCTAACATGAGAGGCCAAAGCCAAGCGTGTCATGTGGATGAAGGGGATACTTTAGTTTACCTTTATAAAAGAAGAGACAAACCCAAGGAAAAGGGGAAACTAGATACCCCAACATTTGGATCACACAGCTCACATTTTTTTTTATTCAAACAGAAAGTTACAAAAATTATAATCATCCTCATCAGTTCACTCAGTCCCACGTAATTAATTTTTTTTTTCATCTTGATCTTTTGTTAGCACTTTTATGAGTTCATCAGTTTTCCAGTAGCGTTCTAAAACAGCTCACATGCAAAGGCCATGAAGCTTGAGTTGTTGGCGCCATGTCTCCACCTGGAATCATATAATATGTGGTGTTTGATGGCTGGCTTTCTCACTTAGCGTAATATCTTCAAGGTTCATCCATGTTGTAGCATGTGTCAGTACTTCATTATTTTTATGGCTGAATAATATTCCACAGTATGGATAGACCACATTTTGTTTGTGTATTTGTTGATTGATGGACATTTGAATTGTTTCCACCTTTGAGCTATTGTAAATAATGCTATTTATAATAATAATGATATAAACATTCATGTACAAATTTCCATGTGAATATATGTTTCATTTCTCTTGGGTAGATACCTAGGAGAAGAATTGCAGCGTCCTGTGGTAATTCTTTAATTATTTAAGGACCTGCCACACTATTTTCCAAAGTGGCTGCACCATTTTCCATTCCCGCCAGCAGTGTGTGAGGATTCTAGTATGAGGATTAAGATTTCTGCACGTGCTCGTCAAAGCTTGCTATTTGACTTCTTGATCAGAGCCTTCTTAGTGAGTGGGAAATGGTATCGCATTGTGGTTTTGATTTGCATTTCCCTGATGACTAATGATGCTGAGCATCTTTTCATGTGCTCATTGGCTATTTGTGTCTCTCCCTTGGAGGAATGTCAGTTCATATCCTTTGCCCACTTACTAACATTTTCAGCATCAACTTTCACCTGTTTATCTCTGAAGTCTTTGTTACTCTTTGCTGAGTAGCTAAGCACATCTCTGCTGTTATATAAAAGACCTCTGTCGTTCTATGTAAAAAACGTTTCTTATCTTTTATCTTTTCTGACTTCATTTTCTGACCAGGTTCTTTTCCTCTTCCTTTTATTTTTATTTTTTTTCCTGTTTTAGGAAGATTGTAATGGAATATTCAGAATCAATGTAAGTGTGTCCAAGAACTTAAATTTAAAATTAAGGCCTGGAGAGAAAAAACCTGGATTTTGGGTGCCCCGTGTTTGGTAAGCATATCAGAAAAATATCCTGAAGGATGCTATATTTGTCAGTATAAGGGATTTTTCCCCAGTTTTACTGAGAAATAATTGCCATACATCACTGTATACGTTTAAGGCAAACAGCATGATGGTTCAATTTACATATATTGTAAATGATTATCACAATAGGTTTAGTTAACATCTATCACCTCATATAGATCCAGTTGAAAGAAAAGAAAAAAAATTCTCCTCGTGATGAGAACTCTATTCTCTTAACACCTTTTCTGTGTATCACACAGCAGTGTTAACTATAGTCCCTATGTTGTACATTACATCCCTAGTATTTATTTGTCTTATAACTGGAAGTTTGTACCTTTGACCACCTTCCTCCACTTCCTCTCCTCCCCCCACCTCTGGTAAACACAAATCTGATCTCTTTTTCTATGAGTTTAGTCGGGCGAGTTTTGCTTTTGTTTTTGTTTTGCTTTGTTTTTTTAGATTACACACACAAGTGAGATTATACAGTATTAGTCTTTCTCTGTCTGACTTATTCACTTAGCATAATGGGCCTTCATGGTCCATCCATGTTCTATATAAGTATATATAGTATAAGGTTTTAAAGCAGTGTAATATGGCATGAAACTAAAAGTAGTTCTGCTAGAATTACTTAAAATAATTTTAAGTAATGCAAGGCAAAGCACTGAATTACAACAGGATGCAAAAATAAAAGAAATAAAATAAGAGAGGAAGTGGTACACTGAGTCCCAGGGTTGCTTCATGAAACTAATAAAATATCACTGCAGTATTTTTCTAATACTTTAAAGTATGTATCTGGACTCACATGGCTTTAAAAATTAGTGAGGCTTATAAAAAAAGAGTGAAATAATACCATTTGCAGCAACATGAATGGACCTAGAGATTATCATACTAAGTGAAGTAAGTCAGACAAAGACAAATATCATATATTGCTTATATGTGGAATCTAAAAAAAAAATTGATACAAATGAACTTATTTAAAAAACAGAAAAAGGCTCACAGATATAGAAAACAAACTTATGGTTACCAAAGGGGAAAGGGGATGGGGGGGGGGGATAAATTAGGAGTATGGGATTAGCAGATACAAACTACTACATATAAAATAGATAAAAAATAAAATCCTACTGTATAGCACAGGGAACTACATTCAATATCCTGTAATAAACCATAATGGAAAAGAATCTGAAAAAGAATTTATATATATATATATATATATATATATATATATATATAATTTATATATATATATATGAATTTATATATATAAATATATATATAAGAATTTTTATATATATACATATACATATGTATGTATATGTGTGTATATATATATATGTATATACAGCTGAAGCATGTATATGTGTGTGTGTATATACGTATATACATATATATATGTATATATATATATATATATATAGCTGAAGCACTTTGCTGTATACCTGAAACTAACACAATGTTGTAAATCAATTATACTTCAATAAAAATAAAAATTTTTTAGAATAAAAATTAGTGAGGCTTAAAAGAAAAAATATTTTCTATCAATTTTTAATCAAATTTTAATTCAACTTTTAAACCAATTTTTAAAAATTTTAACAATTTTAATCAAATTAAAACTAAACTCATACTGACTTTATATCTTTAAGGATGATCTGATGTCCTCATAACAGTTGTAGAGAAGCCTAAATCATAAAACTATTTCAATTTTAAAACCCATTTACATTGAAGGATTTTGTTATTGAAACCCTGGAAGGGAATAATCAGTAGTAACACAATTGATTTTATCTAACTGCCTCTTTAAAAAAATTTTTTTTAAATAAGTTTTCAAAGCATTCACATCAAAGCCAGAAGTACCTGGTACCTTCTTTCTCAACCATTTCCCTAATGACTATGAATGGAATCTCTCAATCTGCTTCACTGATGCACAGTGTTCCATCAACTTCATTTGTCCTTTTAAATCGTTATCTGTTTTCTTTTTATTTCATTTTTTACCTCTTAGAATAATGAGTGAACCACAGAAACTGCTCTGCTTTTGTCACAATTGATGTTCTCTACTAAATGTCAAAACTCTTTAAAAGGAATAGCATTTCACCCAGTTGTACCCTTAGGACTCATTGTTACCTGCTTTGGCATTTCTCTAATATGAAATTCACTTTCATAAACAATTCAATACAATTTATATTGGTTTCCTTTTAATACCAAAGAACTATGGAAAAAAGATTAATTTTGGATGTGAGGCTTGAGCATGGGTAGAGAAGTATATAACACATGGGAATATCTTTATCCCAGTGTTAACTAGAAAAGCAGTCTAATTTACGTTACAATAAAAAATTAAAGAAGCATAAAATGTTTATTTTGTTGTGAGATTAAAACTCATTATTATACCATAAATAATTTACTTATGTCAGGACATCAATTTTTTTTTCCAAAATTTTTTGGAATTTTGTCTAAAGTCTCAAAGTTGAGGTCAAGGGGAGATTAAAGTACCTTGACATTCTAAAGAGGCCAACTAAACCAATCCCATCAGAACTAACTCAAACATCATCCGTCACCCAGCTTCTGTAAAAGAAAACACTGCATTCAAAGATAACATCATGGTAGTGAATGAAGTCAAGAGCAGAGAGTGCTATGGCATCACGCCCCCTTCGCTGTGGGGAAAGGTGCACGGTGCTTCTCGCATTCATATGAGGACCCCTGGAAGGACCAGTTGATACCAGAGTTTGGCAAGGCAAGAAGAGAGGCTCTTGTGGGCAAGCTGCTCCTCACCATCTGGGAAGACGGGCTGATCTGCTGTTTCTGGAGGGCCACGTCATCCCTGCCAAGGGCCGCCTGACCTGAGCCTTCTTGTTGGAACCCTGCTGCCAAGGGCTGTGTGCTGGGGACAGGGTGCCCCTATGGGAAGAAGCTGTGGGAACGTTTCCGGGAGGAGGAGCTGAGAATCACCTAGAGGCTACACTCACGGCAGAAAGAGCACACTGGGGCATCCTCATGCTGGGGAGTGTAGCCATAGGAAATGTGAGGTGCAGTAAAGCCAACAGATCGAGAGGATTACCACTGAAAAGACAGTTTGTTACTCATCGTTCCCAAGAGGAGGGGGCATGCCACTGCACGGGGGACCACCTGGGGAAGCAGCAGGGTGAATCAGCAGGCGGAGAGGTGGGGAGAGCTGGGGCCAAGAGCCTTTATTGTGGTTTCCCTGGGAAGGAACGGGTGAGGCAGGGCAAGCAGGCTTAGGGATGGCTAGTTTGAATAATTGTAATGGGCTCTAGAGCATGGAGGCCATCCATTGTGGTCTGGTGCCTGGCACTGGGGTGATTAGGGCAGGTGGATGGTGGTCCAGAGTGTGAAAGCCTGATAGAGGAGGTGATTGGTGGGGGGCTGGACTCTGGGTTGGTTGGTTTGTATTTGAAAAGCACGCCCTGAAAAGGGCTCGTCTCGAGGTGGGGAGGAGGACGAGGGAGGCACGAGGCCAGCAAGGGTGACTCAGGCATCTTATCGGGTGTCCAGAACAAAGTGCGTCCAGCGTCTGTATGTGGGACAGATGCTCAAGTGCCAAGTTCACAGAAGCTAGAAACACTGTTCAGACATGGAGTGTTTCTTGGGAACACCAAAATGAGCTCCGTGAAAGAACAACGGCTGCTGTGAGGAGAGCACCAATGGCCACAGTCCAGCAGAGTCAGACACGCAAGATGTGATGTCTCGAACCCCAGCTGCATCCCAGCCCTTCTTGTAAGACCCAGGCAGTCACCAAGAGGAGGAGTGGACCAGAGTGGCTGACACTCTTTTTCCCTCCTCAGACCACGGGTCAGGCTTGAGCTGCTGAGGGTGGGATCCTGGTACAGGTTTGAATGGAGTGGGCATTTTAGAATGAGGCTGGCTATATACCGAAAAGCTCTGGGCTCTCCCCAAGGTGTCAGGAAGGGAGTAGAATGCACACTGGAAGGTAGCATTAGGAGGAGAGTAAGCTGTTTCCGGTTGTACCCTATGCCGTTCCACGTGTTCCATAAAACCAGCTCTCTAAGATTTTAAAATCAGCTAATTGAAATGTAATGTTTTATGTAAGCTATTATTAAGGACTTCAAGTTCAATGACATTTTAAAAGCATAAGCAAACAGAGGGACATCACTTGAACGTTATCACAATAGCTTTTCCCATTTGTTCAGAATATTGTGACTTGGGTTAGTTTTAGTGAAATATAAATCTTTCATCAAATAAATGTCAACTGTAACCATGATAATTTTCACATTTTGTTTCTCTAATAATCTTGTCAAGAGTTAGCAGCTGAAAATTTTGTAATTTTATATTGGCTAATTTATGATTAAGAAAATAACTTATATCTGGGAATTAGCCTAGAGGAATGCTCTGATAATTATAATTAGGACATAAATATGCACTAGCTAATTCAGGAGACAATCTGGCTTCTGCATTCTCTGTTCAGATGAATACATTCATTTTCTTCCGAATCACTCAGACTTGATGAGATAAAAATTACCTTGGTAAAAAGGATTAAACATATCATATATTATAAATATTGTGTTTTGTCTTAAGCAGAGGTCTGGGATTTAGGAAAAGGAAATGCATGGGAGAGAAATCAACAAAGCATTCAGTTTTATAATAAATATATTTACTAAGTGTTTACTGTTCGCCAGGAATTATGCTGTCACTGCGAACAAGCTATGGCCTCTGACCCCTAAGAGCTAGAAGTCCAATGAAGAACAGAAAATAAAATTTAAAATAATTTAATACAATATGCTGAAGTTTTAATGCTACATAAATAAGCCCCTAGACTCACTTGAAGTTCACCAGAAGCTTACCTCTAGGTAATTTCAAATTACACTGTGATACATTCTAGGCAGAAAGAGATCAGATTTTTTTTGTCGAGTCTAAGGCTCAAACAATTTGGGTACACTCTCTAAGAAAAAGAATATAAAACTACTTTGCTTTTTTAAGTTTAACAGAAACATATGACTATGTGAACTCACTCCTGGGCCCCTTCCTGAGTCTTGGAAGGGACCTGGGTCAGGGAGGGGCCCTGAGGCTTACCTTTAAGTTTCTTTCGCTCCGTGATGTATCAGCCTCTGATTCTAGGGTACGGAGAGGCGAAGGGTTCAGTGGTACACACAGGAGAGAGGCTCCTAATCCAAACGATGACTGGACCAGGGAGAAGGACCTAGAGGAGAAGACACCCAGTTAACTCTTGAAGGGTGCACAGGAATTAGGCAGGTGAAAGGGGGAGGAGCCACGGGCAGGTGAGAGTGAGGGGCGAGGCAGAGGTAAGGTTGTTGCAGGCTGTGGAAACTCAAATTGCTACTACCAAAGCGCGAGGCAAAAAGCAGTCTGCCTTCCAGAAAGTACTAGTTTCTGATTTCTTTCGATGGCAGAGCTGTGTAAGATACAGGGTACCATCTTGGACCATGTCGTCCCCTGCATTTCCACATCCCAGGGCAGAGGCTCGATTCCTCTCCTCCATGGCATCCCCATCTTCCCAGAGGAGAAGCAGCTCTGCTTATCATGACCTGGGGTCCCTGGAGCACTTGTCACTGGGAGGTAGAAAACTCCGATTGTGAGGTCAGAACTGATCCTTCATTTTTCTGAATTGGATAGACAAGATTGTAATCTTTTAAAACTTAACCAGAAAAGATAATATTTAAATAGCCTTCCAGATCAAGGGAGGCCAACAGGAAAAATGACAATAATGGATTGTGTTTGGGATTTGTTGAAGTCCTCTGTAGTTATTGGTAAAGCTTCAAACTTTCCAATTTTAGTATCATGAACAAAGCATAAACATATCCAATATGATTAAAACTGAGACTTTTAATGTGGTATATTCTTCCAGCAATTTAAGTCTGTGATTCTCCATTTTACTTTTCTTGCTTTAGCCTGAAAGTGTATTTTAACATATTCTAACTTCTAAAGGATGTGGAACATGAGAATAGTTTGGGTTGCTGCAAATTCAGCTAAAAAAAGCACTTTTACATAAAGAAAATGGATGGGTAAGAAAGTTCAACATCAGATCTGAGAGCTGACTCACTTGGTTTAAAAAAAAAAATCCTTACTCAAGAAAATCGTGGCATCTGTAGCATCCTTACAGATTCTGTCTGCTGTAAAATATATTAAATTTAATTGAAACCGCCAAAAGGAAAGGTTGGAAAAATCCAAGAGAATATGCTTGTCTTTCATACTTAAAAAATATAAATCAGAATCCCTAAATATTAATTCCTGAGTGGGGCTTTTTTACTATATAGAAAACATTTCTACCAATCAGCTTTAAACCTTTAAAAACAAGTCAGTCTCAGTTTTATGTTTTCTTATTAGATTCCCACATATTTAGTATTAAAAAAAGAAAACTTATAAAAGTATATCTCATGATAGTCTCTAGTTTTGAAAACCATAAAAGGTGGTAGAAAAATACTAAACCGGATTCCCCCTAGAATGTTGCCTCCTATGAAGGTTAACTTTTTTTTTTTTTTTTTTTTTTAAACACTATTTTATTTATTTATGGCTGTGTTGGGTCTTCGTTTCTGTGCGAGGGCTTTCTCTAGTTGTGGCAAGTGGGGGCCACTCTTCATCGCGGTGCGCGGGGCCTCTCATTATCGCGGCCTCTCCAGACGCGCAGGCTCAGTAGTTGTGGCGCACGGGCCCAGTTGCTCCGCGGCATGTGGGATCCTCCCAGGCCAGGGCTCGAACCCGTGTCCCCTGCATTGGCAGGCAGATTCTCAACCACTGCGCCACCAGGGAAGCCCGAAGGTTAACTTTTGATAAATGTGCTAGCAAGAAAAAGAAATTATCAAAATATAATTTAGCTAGGCTTCAGTAGGCCTACTCTAGTCAATAATCCTGAGCTCAGGTCATCAAATTCAGGAAATGTGGTGATAGTCATGATTTTCCAGCATGTGGTTGTCTAAATCTTTTAATTATTTAAAATAGCCTCAGAAAAGGGGGATTAAAAAAAAGACACTGAAATCTTCTGTTAACAAATATGTTAGCTAAGACCTATAATGACTAGGGGAGATGCAGTGTAGTAGAAAGATGTTAGTGGAAAGAAAAAAGTATACACGTGTCAGAAAAACAAGAAATGAGACATCCCCTGACCCCCCAAAAATAGAGGGTCCAAAATGTTTTAAAACTCAGGAGTTAACTGTGCGGTAGGCAGCACACTATACACTGGGGTCTACAAGAAGTATCTGTTGAGAACATTTGGAGTTAATGAGAGAAAAAAATCCACCTGGGAGGGGGTGATCTGGAGACACACAGGGTATGTGCCACCTCAGGAACCTCTAAAGCATCACTAGGTCACAGCATGCTGCTCACATGATGACACAGACTAAAATATAGTGGCCAAATTCTACTCATTTTACACTTTCTGTACTAACACCAGGATTTGTAATTCATGCCTTTAGGAAGGTTTCCTAATGTAAAACCATTTCACAATTCACACCCAAACTCCAATGCCCCTTTGTAAGAATCTCCTGCACAAGTTCTAACCAGAAAGTCCTCGGTATGCTAATCAGGACCAGCCAGAAACGTTGCAGAACCTCTGGAGCTTGAAGTCAAGGGACATAGCATTTTACTGTTTTCGATTGAGAACACCCCATTATTGCCTAGTAACTAACTGCATAATTAATAAATGCATAATTAATAAATTCTAACACATTGATGCATTCTTATGAGTTAGCAAACAAATGCCATCTAACCTACCTTCCAAGTGCCACCTATACTTTGCACCCAAGATTGGAAAGAGTTATAGATATTGCCTTCAGGCGCTTCTCACTGGAATTCCACGGAACATTCCTCTTTCTGACTTGCAGGGCGAATCCTCGGAACTTTAATTTTGACAATGTGGGCAATGCTATGCTGGCATTGTTTGAAGTTCTCTCCTTGAAAGGCTGGGTGGAAGTGAGGGATGTTATTATTCATCGTGTGGGTCCGGTAAGCACACACTGGAATCCTTTGAATGTTACCACAGCTGCTTTCATTGGCTTTGATGAATAACCGTATTTTTCATTTATACAGATGCATGGAATCTATATTCATGTTTTTGTATTCCTGGGTTGCATGATTGGACTGACCCTTTTTGTTGGAGTAGTTATTGCTAATTTCAATGAAAACAAGGTAAGAATTCTTGGTTTGAATTCCGCAGCGTTTATTCTTTCCTAGCCGCTCACTTTGAGTTCCCTTTTCCACACACGGCGTGAAGTCGCATTAAACTGTAAAGTGACCGGTGTAAATAATCTCTATAACTATGTTACAAGCTACCTCATTGCTGCGTTTCAGGCACATTATTTCAGAGCACAATTCTCTTGCTAAATTTCCTCTTTTGGTAATGGTGTCATTAATTTGCCGAGGACTGAAAAGCGCATCTCCTATTGTTCAAATTGAAAGGATGTGCAGCAAGTTATTAAAATACAGTAGCTGAAACCGATGCACTGATCACAGGTAATATGCCTTTCACTAAATGTAAATTGGATGCTTCTTTGTAACTCAGTAGGTGAACTCAGAATTTTGATGGGATGGGGGTGAGGGTTGCGGTAGAAATTGTAAAATCCTAATTCATGGGATAAAAAGATTTTTCTAATTTCGCATAAAAACTTTGCATACTTTACGAATTCGGGAGGCATGCTGAGTTCGTAACAGCTCTAACGATCAGTGTAAGAGCTCACAAATAGAAAACAGCAAGTGTAGTTTCCTGTCAAAAAGAGAGCTCGGGAGAACTTTCGATGTCGGTCTTCTGGATATGGCTGAGATGCCCTCTGTTGGGTAAGGGTCAGTCTTCCTCTGGCATCGTGCACTGCGGTTTTACACGCTCACCTCTCTATTCTCACAACTCTGAAATGCACAGTTGAAGGAAAAGCAGACTACAGAAGTGAAATCATTGTGTGGGGCTTATAAGGAGTGGAAACTGGGGCCAGGATTCAGAAGTGGTGCCCATTGCTGTCATTCAAGGGTATAAAAACGTCACCTGATGCTCTGCATTGAATTAAAGCTAGATTTGCCTGCATTGCACCGTGCTGCTCCGTGTCATTCACAGCCGGGCCCTTTGGTTTGTGTAGCTGCACACGGGACTGTCTCATTCACGTCCCCCCAGGCTCCAAGTGTGTGGTACCAGCTACTCAGCCAATTGCCACCTTTGATGTGTGCCTAATGAGGATGTCATTTGGTTCTGCCTTTCAAAGCGTTCGAGTTGAAAATCCCCCTCTTTGGGCCCCAACACTACTCTAACTCACAGAAACATGGAATTTAGAGAGAGAAAGAAAAATAGAGATCATATTGCCCAGCCCCCTGTTTTACTTTAACACATTCATAAACGAGTTTCTTTAAGCCCAACAGTGTGTTCAATTTAATACCACGCGGAAAGAGGAAGATGGGTCTTTTTAGATGCCTTTGAGCCATGCCATGGAGCAGACACTGGGAATTGCAGATCGCGGGCTGAAGCTAATCAGTCAGTTAGCAGAGTTTAGGTACTGCTTGCTCAGAACACCTTCCCAGGCCCTCTGAGCAGATCTGATTTCGACTTCAGACAAATTCAGGCCTAAGGTAGCTCACAATTCAGCAGCATAAATGAAACAACATAAAACGTCCCATAACTGAAGGCAGGTGCATAATTAATTGCAGCTCTCTAACTTAGAGGAATGGCTGAAATAAGAATAACAGGAGGTCTGCTTACAACACTGGTCGTAGCGCTGTTCGGAAGGAGGAAAGAGGCCCCTTGGCCTGAGAAAGGGGAATGTGGATGTTAGCTCAAAGTGTGCTTAGGGAAAGGGGAAGAGCGGAAGAAATCGTGTAACAGACATTAAAAACATGACCAGTTCATTGGAGATATAAATTTCTAAATTACGTGAACCTTTTAGGAAAGATATTTTTTGGCAAGTTTTTTAGGTGGTCGTGCATGAGATACTTCCTATATAACACATTTATTCATTTTTTTATTCACTCATTCAGCATATTTCTTTGAGCGCTTACTAGGTGCCAGACGCTCTTGACCCTGAGGACATAGGGAACTAAATACATAAACTAAAAACTAAACATATGAAGATTTCTACCCTCATGGAGCTCACATTCTAATGGTCATTCCCAAGGTATATAAATAGATTTCCAAATATACAGGCAATAGAGAGATTTAAAGATATGGACAACAGGTAAGCTTTGGAGGCAATGTTTTCACAATTCAGAATTATGCAAAATTATGTCTTCCCTAGAAAATGGAAGCCTGTTTAAAAGTTCAAAGTCTATGCCAGTAATACATATTTTTTAATTTCCCTACTATAAGATAATATGCTTGATTAATAAACTTAATTTCACAATAATAAACTTTCAGAGGTTTTCATATATTAATGGTCAGATGATACCACCATGCTTATTATTGTTTTGGATCCCTTCAGAGTTCAACATTCAAAAATATCTAGTTTTGTTTAATAAAGGAATGATACTCATGCCTCTATGTTCAGAGAAAAGTATTTGTTTGCAGTTAGTGAGAAAAAGTGGTTTAACATTATTAATATAGAAAAAATTAATTTAAAACAAAACTCATTATTAGGAATAAACAGTGTAATTATATAATGACAAAAGAAACTAATGACCACAAGAATATAGAATTCCTGAATCTCAAAATGTACAAAGCAATATTTAACCAAATTATTTTAAAAAGCTAGCAAATCCAAACTCTGATGAAAGATAGATAGTAATGTATTTCTCTAAGAAACTCATAAATCAGAACAAAAAGTACATGTTAAATTTGACACGATGAAAACATTTGGTCCAATGGACATATAAAGATCTCTGACTCTGACAATTTGAGACTATGTATTACTTTCAAGTACAAAATGTATCATCTACAAAGTCATAAAACAATAATTACCAAAGAATTGATAATGTACACATGTTCTCTATCATAATTTTAAAAGATAGCAAAAAATTCCCCATAATTGGGAAATATTAAGACAGCATTCTAGGTAATTTTTGAGTTAAAGAAGAAATCAGAATAGAAAATCACAAAGCATTTAGATAAATCATTGATAAAAATTACATTAAAACTCACAAGGTATAGATAAATCAGTAATTAGATGGAAATTTATAGCTTTTAAGTGTACATGTTAGAGAAGAATCAAATAGTGATGATTAACATGCCAAATACACAAATCAATAAATTATAATCAGAGCAACAAAGTGAAATAGAAGAAAATGGAAGGAAGAAAATAACAAAGATAAAAGAACAGAAATTAGTGATATAGAAAATAAAGTAACTTATAGAAAAGCTCAAGAATGAGAAAAACTGGTTTGTTGAAATAAATTAGATTGATAAGACTCTTACAGGGGTGAGCATGAACAAAAATGTGGAAAAACAAGCTATGATAAGTATAATAGTGCCATCATTGTTACAGGGATAGAAAGTTAGGCTTACAGAATAGAACAGAAAGCCCTAAGAGGGACCCATGTGTATATGGAACAGAAGTAGCACAACAAGTCAGTGGAGAAGATGAGACCATCCATAGTGGTGCTGGGATAATTCGTTGATTGTCTAGATCTCAGAAATTAAACTGACATTTCTACCTTACAGCATACTCAAGAGTGAATTCCAGATGAATGAAAGATCCAGCTATGAAAAGCAAATTTTAAACCATTTTTAAACCATGGAGAATGTGTTTTTGACCCTGGAGTAGCTGTAGAGTTCTTGACATTAACCACAAAGTGAAATCCATAAAGAAAAAAATTTATAAGTCAGATTACATTAAAAGGAAAAGTTTCTGAATGATAAAAGACACACTAAGCAAAATTTAAAAAAAAAAAGCAAGCTAAGACTAAGAGAAAATACTTACAACTCACATAACTGACAAAATGTTAGTATCCAGAATATATTAAGAATTTCTACAAAACATCAAAAAGTAAATATCCAAATACAAAAATGAGCAAAGAATATGAACAGGCAATTCACAAAGGAACACACAGGAATCACCTTGTATACACACTGAAAATGTTTCGTCTCATTAATATTAAAACTAAATCAGATACATTTCACACCCATCAAACGACCAAATTAAAATGTCTGATAGAGTCAAGTATTGGCAAGAATATAAGGAAAAGGGAACACTTGTAGAATGAAACCAATTTTCTTGGTTATTGCTCTTTGGATAGCACCTTGGAAATCTCTGGTAAGTGTGGAAAAGTGTAAACTCCTAGACCCCAGCAGTTCCTTTCCTAGAGATTTACCACAGAGCAAGATGTTTACCATGAGACAGTACCTGTGTGTTTATTGCAGCATTGTTTATAGTCCATAAACCTAAAATGAGAACTTCTGACATATCTGTACAGTGGGATACTGTGTGATCAGTTAAAAAACTAATCAGATCTAGTATCTAGTTGTATGGAAAATGTAATTTTCAGTGAAGATAAAAACAAACTGGGGACTTCCCTGGCGGTCCAGTGGTCAGGACTCTGTGCTTCCACTGCAGGGGTCTGGGTTCGATCCCTAGTCGAGGAACTAAAATCCTGCAAGCCGCGGGGTGCGGCCAAAAAAAAATAATAGTAAAAAACAAACTGCGTAAATTGCCACGTTGGATACCATTACAGAAATTTATAAAATTAAAAACAAACACATTCTTATATATTTATATATACATAAGCAGCAAAAGTCTGAAAACACAGTGAGGAGGATGTACCCCTGAAAGGTAGTTAGCTGTGTGTCAGGAAAGGCAGGATGGGAGAGGGGAGGTGGGTTTTCTCCAGTTTCTTAAATTATATTTCTGCCTTTGTAATATAATGTAATGAAATGTAATATATTCAAGTGCATTTTAATGATGCGCTCTATTATATAACAAAGAATATCTGATCTCATTTAACCGATTGTCACAGCACAAATTTCTTAAATATGCAATTCGCTGACCGCATACCACTTAAAAATAATTTCACGATTGCATGTAACAGAATGATTTCTAAAAAGACACAATAGCCTTAACCAGAAGCAGCAGCATTGATAAGCTATCATTTTGCTGCAGTTTTTTCTACTATGAAAGGAAACTAACCACTGTTAGAGTATCTCTTTTAGAAAATCTAATCATGTAGAAAACCTTCTTTAGATTTTTCCCAAACCTGAATATTATACATGTTCAAAGATGCCAACTGAAGGCTGCTGAATCTTCTCTGAACCCCCGGCCCTCTTTTCTGGAACTTCTCTCGAGACCACGTTTGAGAATTCTGACCCTGTTTATCGAACCACCATGGTATTGGAAGAATATCTTTGTTTTAAACCCACATTAGTCCTGTTTGTGTCAGCAGCCCATTTGCGATGTCCTTGGTGTGGAGCACATGACAAAAGGTCTCTCTCTGTTTTCCTTTGTTTATTAAGGGGACGGCTCTGCTGACTGTAGATCAGAGAAGATGGGAAGATCTGAAGAGCCGCCTGAAGATAGCACAGCCTCTTCATCTACCACCGCGCCCGGGTATCAAAGATGCTCTGATTTTATTCATGTTGGGCCCTAGTGTTCATGATTCCCCAGGAGTCTAAGATTTCAATTAAAATAATCATCATGAGGCCACTAGGCGATTGTGCAGAAGTTAATATAAAAACAGGCTCCAAACTACAGATCTCTCCATAGGCTATTAAAATCAACCACCCAAAGGCCGTGCTTCAGTGCTCTCGGGATAAGCCTTAATGAAAAAATGAATTGTTAAATAAATATATTTGTGCTTGCCTTTTAAACATATGAGTGAAATGTATTAAACTGACAGAAATTGAATGATGCGATTCTCCTTCCAATGCAGACGGTGTCATGCAACGTCGTTTTAAATATTCAGACCCAGCCATTCCTGCAAGACACTTCACAGTAGATTGAACTGTAGGAGAAAAAAAAATGTAATGGGTTTTAAGACGAGCATTAAAGAAAATGAAAGGCAAGAACGTAAATGTGACCGATGTCTGAAATGCCCTTGCCTAAACCTTTCTTTTCAGATAACGATGGTTTTAGAGCTAAGATGTATGACATAACCCAGCATCCGTTTTTTAAGAGGACAATTGCATTACTCGTCCTGGCCCAGTCGGTGTTGCTGTCCGTCAAGGTACTTTACTTCACCCTAACACCCTGGGAATGAATTTTTTATTCATTGGTGGGTCCAAGAACACTGCAAGCAGCCATGTCCACCCACAGTCTACATTTATAAAAAATTTAAATTCACAATCACGTTCAGATGGGTGGAAGAGGGGAAAGTCTTTCTGTGTCGATGGATGCAGGCACAGACCTGTGTGCTGTTTCTCTTACAGTGGGACGTCGAGGACCCAGTGACTGTTCCTTTGGCAACCATGTCGGTGGTTTTCACGTTCATCTTTGTTCTAGAGGTACAGTAATGAGTCAACTGGTGCTGGCGGCTGCAGTGCACGTTTTAAAGCAAAACCGCGTCCTCCTTCGACGGCACTTCCTCTCACCTCTGCCTTCCGTTGCTTTTGAAGTCCTTTTCGGGGAACGGAGTGCTCTTAGTATATTTCCTTTTCAGGCTGTTGTGCTTCGCTTGAACAAAGACTTCACTTTATATTTCCATTTTTCTAACTGCAAGAGTTACTAACTGCTGTTGATGTTGTATCTGAATGTTGGCTTGTCTAGTTATGTGAGTTCAAATATTTACAGCAAACGGCACAAACCACTGTAATTCAGGGACTCAAAATTCAATGTGGTGGCAGAGGGAGTTGGCCCAGACAAGATTATTTTAATATGTGGTCCACATCACATTGCTTTCCAGTGCAATCTTCTTGGAAATGCAAGCAGATTTTTATTTTACCCTGTACCGGTTGATGTTTCCCAAAATCTATGGTCTTTTACTTGACGAAGAAAAATGTCTTGCTATCAGAACTATCTGATATTTTACTTGCTATCGTAAAAAAAAGGGGAAAAGAGTGTGGAGAATATAGATTTACATATATACACAGACACATCAGTAATAAATTCTTCTCTTTGGTTTCTACATCCTTTATAAAAATAATGTGCCTCAGGTTAGTGCATTTAAATATATGCTGAGCACTCAGCCTCAACTCACTGTCTTCACTGTTTTTCTCCAGGTTACAATGAAGATCATAGCGATGTCACCTGCCGGCTTCTGGCAAAGCCGAAGAAATAGGTACGATCTTCTGGTGACGTCACTCGGCGTTGTCTGGGTGGTACTTCACTTTGCCCTACTGGTAAGCACATCACTAAAGTTTATTTTAGTTGGTAATTTCAGCTCAAGTAACCCTGTCTCCAGTCTCATCTCACTCCAGGTCAGCCCACTCTCAAGGGTCAGGCTAACCTCCCTAAAATTCAGCCTTGACCGTGACGGACCCTCGGACATGCTTGCACCCACACACACACACACATACATGTGTACGTGTGCACACACTCGCACTCTTCACACAGACAAAAGCTGGCCCCTCAAAGTCCTAGAGCCTGCAAGCCAGAAAGAGAAGGTCCTTCAAGATCCTCTGGTTTAACCCTCATTTTCTCAAAGGATAAAAAACAAGAGAGACAGAGAGACAGAGAGAGAGAAATGGAAACCGAGAGATGAAGAGACCTGCCTAAATTCACACACAAGCCAGAATCAGAGGACCTGAACCCAGTTCTCTGAGTGGAGGTGTAGCTTCCGTGCCACTACATTATAATTAGGGTTTCACAGTATGATTCT
Organism: Balaenoptera acutorostrata; assembly: GCF_949987535.1. Classification (NCBI taxonomy): domain Eukaryota; kingdom Metazoa; phylum Chordata; class Mammalia; order Artiodactyla; family Balaenopteridae; genus Balaenoptera; species Balaenoptera acutorostrata. The sequence continues at coordinate 9,873,298 of NC_080081.1, forward strand.
CTGATACTTTGCTGCCTTATTTTCTCCCAGACACCCGGCTGCCATTTCTCGAAAGCCATCATTCCCCATCTCAACACCTGAGTTCTCACTGTTCTGCCTAAAATGCGTTCAGCCTCCCCACCCTCCATTCAGCTCAGACTCTACGCCATAGGTGTACTTGATTGTGATCATGAGCCGTGTTGTCCAGTAGAAATAAAATGTGGCCTGGATGTTATTTTAAATTTTCTGGGAGCCACATTTAAAATGTAAAAAAGATATAAAAAAAGAAAGAGATGACATTAATTTAATAATACATTTTTAACCTACCATTTCCAAAATATTATCATTTCAACATGTCAGAAATGTAAAAATTATGAAGGAGTGAGGCTACATCCTTTCTTTGGTATTCAATCTTTGAGTGCGTACTTCACATTGACAGCACATCTTAATTTAGACTGGCCACATTTCCAGTGCTCACTGACCACGTGTGGCTGCCATGGTGGACAGCACAGGTCCAGAAGACCTGGTTCCTAATCCAGCACTTCAATCAAGTTATTTGTCTTCAGTGATCTTTTGTTCCCTGCTCTGAACTGGGAATATATTTTCATAATTTACCTAGTCCATGTGTGCATTATGAAGGTCAAGTATGTGAACTTCTTCTAACTGTAAAGATTATACAAGCCCATAACACATTATTTTTTTTTATATACAGCAGGTTCTTATTAGTTATCTATTTTATACATATTAGTGTATATATATCAATCCCAATCTCCCAGTTCATCCCACCCCCCCCCATAACACATGATTATAAATACTTTCTTCTTTTCTTCTTTAGTCTTCCTTGATCCCACCCAAAAGTAATTGGGTGGGATTACTTTGCCCTGCTCTTCTGTCCACTCTCCCATCCTCTCCAGTGTTAGAGTCATGCAGGAAAATAATCCCTAATGTTACTGACCCTGGCTAGCTCAGTCAGTAAAGCATGAGACTCTTAATCTCAAGGTCATGGGTTCCAGCCCCACGTTGGGTGCCAAATGGGTGCCAAATAAAAGCCAATACTCGAAAAAAAAAAAAAGCCAATATTCGAGATACAAGTGTTGGTAGGAAAGGAAAGGTTGCTTTAGTCAGGAGGCCAGCAATCTGGGGAGAAGGTGGACTCATGTCCCAAAGCACCAACTCCCCACTGCCAGCCAGGGGGTGGGAGCTTTTAAAGGGGAGTTTCAGGGTTGTCTAGGTTGAGGGTGGGGACTTTGTGCAGAACAGCACTGTCAGCTCTGACAGTCATCTTGAAATTGGTCATGCAGTGATCTGAATATTATTTATAACCCTTGAGGAGGAACTAAAGGTCCTTGACTTTGTTTAATGGCTAAAATATTATTATTTTGTCTTGTTTGACTGCTTTCCTTTGCTTCTGCATTTTCTCACTTCTCCAATTAAATTTATTCTTTGGCTAAAGTTTTTCTACAGACAGGAGGCAGGCAGAGGACATGGGCTGGGGGTGGGGGGGGGTGCGGTTCTGTCCCGGGAAGGCCCCATAGGGTCCTGCTCGGTTACACTAACACAGAGAACCCCTTTACACACCACAAAGGCTTTGCTTTAGGATGAAATTGCTGTGCTCAGGAAGACACTGAGTGTCCTTAAAACAGTTGTTACCTTCAGTATCAGGGGCTGTACCAAGCCCAGGTGGGCTCTGAGTCACCCCAATTCATTTCCTTAAACAACAGATGATCCAGAGCACTAAAAAGCTGCAAGTCACCGTGCCAGCAATTGAGAAGAATGTAATGGGCAAAAACAAAGACAGTCACTACTCTCATGAACCTCACAGCCTGGAATGTTAGATTGGTATTCATCAAATGCCCCCAGGTCAGTGAGAATTACAGCTATGGTGAGGGAGATGGAGAAACATGTGTCCCTGTGATGACACAGTGCACGATGGCTTCATCAGAGAGATCCTGGAAGGCATCCCTGAGGGGGTGATGATTGGGATCAGTCTGTAGGGTGAGGGGAGAACATTCCAGGCAGCTGCCCCTGTGATGGGAGGGTTCAGGAGGATAGACAGTTTGACTGGAGTAGAAGGAGCGAGGGGAACATGGTACAGGATCTGGGTGGGTAAGAAGGTGTCAGACCTCTCAGGAGCTTGAAGTCATCATCCCAGAAGCTGTGGGATGTCATCCCTTCCAGAATGCAAAGGGAGACGGTATCTACAATAGGCTTTGAGCTAACGTGGAAAGGAGGAGCAGCAAAGCCTATGTTTGTATCTTTTTCCAGACAAATTGTAGCCAAAAGCTATTCAGTCCAAACAGGAGAATGAGTAAACTTCCTAATTCTGGGTGTCCCCAGAGAGGATATCACACATCCGAAAGACCAGCTTGCCTCTCTGCCTGACTGCTTCTGCTCTTCACCACGAACCTGTGGTCCTGGAAGGTCATTCCTTCTCCACTCTATTTTGCAGTGGACTGTTGTGAAAGAAGACGCAGTCCTTGTTCCCATCCAAAGATGCTTCTGTGCAGACACATTCATTTCTTTGCAGCTCACTAAGGATCTTCCCTTCCGGGGGGCCATCTGTGACTGTTGTCATTTGACTAAGCAAGGCTCCCAGGGAATAATCACGCCTTGGCATCAGCTTAATGCCACTGTCGTTATTGCACTTGTAGCCGGTGGGGTCTTTGTTCTCAGATGAAGCTTTCTTAGTCATAGAGCACACCGAGTCATCTGTTTTTTTTTTAATTAGTTTTTATTGGAGTATAGTTGCTTTACAATACTATGTTAGTTTCTACTGCACAGCAAAATGGATCAGCTATACATATACATATATCCCCTCTTTTTTGGATTTCCTTCCCATTTAGGTCACCACAGTGCATTAAGTAGAGTTTCCTGTGCTCTACAGTAGGTTCTCATTAGATATCTATTTTATATATAGCATCAATAAGGTATATGTATCAATCCCAATCTCCCAATTCCTCCTACCACCCCCCTTTCCCCCTTGGTATCCATACAAGAGATATTACCGAGTCATCTCTTGCTGCCAATCACACACTTGAAGGAAGAGGTGGATGTGTTTCCGAGAGGGAGGACTTCTCTGAAATCAGCTCAGACTAATGTGCATGTGGCCAGCTTCAGCTTCCTTCAGAGAGAAGGAAGCTGAAACTGACCCCCGGCAATCTTTTCCAACACCAGCACCCCCTCTGGTTGTATAAGGAAGCCAGGATTCTTTTATCTCCTGTTCTCTCGACTTCTTCACTTGCATTGTTATCCTAGAGTTTTCTTGCTCCTCAAAGGACCTGGTCACTATTTTATGTAAAATAAGTTTTAAAATACAGAATTCAGCTGAGCAAAACAGAGACGAAAGTTTCATTTAAGATTTGATTTTATAGCTAATATTTATTCATGAGTTTTGGCAGTGACCTTTTCAGCACCTTTTTAAGATACATTTCTTAGAGGAATTTTCACATTTTATTAAACTCATTATTCAGTAGACTTCACAGAAGACTTAAAATGAAATATGGAACTGTAACAAGATTTTTCGTGCAAATTACGAGAGGCTCTCCTCTGTTTAAATTTCAGAACGCGTACACCTACATGATGGGTGCGTGTGTGATTGTCTTCCGGTTTTTCTCTATCTGCGGGAAGCATGTAAGTACATTGTGAAGATGCTGTCATAGGTCACGCGTACACTGAAGAAAGGAGTGATGACTAACTGACTTTAGCTGCCCTTCTGGGTCTCCAGGGCTGGAGTTAACAAATTCCTAGACATCATAAGTCAAAATGAGCAAATAATCAAATGAATCGGTAGCTTAATTGTCTTGTGATTCGTTTCCTGACATTTGTGTTGTTTTAGTTATTCTTCTGATTTGCTAAGTGAGCTCAATCATCAACTAAAGATAACATGTCAGGCACAAAAGCAAAGACTAATGGTCTTTCTTAATGCTTCTTTATTTTTATTGTTTTTATTTTTAATAAAGTTAAATAATTTTACTGCAAAGAAGAATAATCTTTAACAAATATTCATGATTCTATGATTCCAGATTTACTGATATTCTTTGTTAATGTTCAATACATTCCACATATATTTTTCATTTTTTTTTGAAATTAATTCCACCTGTTTCTATTTGCTTTTTTTTTTTAATTTTATTTATTTATTTATTTATTTTATTTATTTATGGCTGTGTTGAGTCTTCGTTTCTGTGTGAGGGCTTTCTCTAATTGCGGCAAGCGGGGGCCACTCCTCATCGCGGTGCGCGGGCCTCTCACTATCGCGGCCTCTCTTGTTGCGGAGCACAGGCTCCAGACGCGCAGGCTCAGTAATTGTGGCTCATGGGCCCAGCTGCTCCGCGGCATGTGGGATCTTCCCAGACCAGGGCTCGAACCCGTGTCCCCTGCATTGGCAGGCAGATTCTCAACCACTGCGCCACTAGGGAAGCCCCTATTTTTCATTTTTTACAGCACTGTTTTCTTTTTTGTTACTAACTTTATTTCATGTATAGTCCATATATCCACATAATCAGTATGGTAAATATTTGATGGTTATTTGGTACTTTACCATCGTTTAGTTTTGTTTTTATGATCGTCTGTTTGTGGAAGAATCCTGGGTCTGCTTGCTATTGGCCAAAAATGTACAGCCCGTCTAATAAAGAATTAGGGAGGAAGAGAAGAGGAAAAAGAAGGCTTAAAATATTGGGGTGGAACTTTTATTAATTTGGCTAAAGAGGCTGAAGTTTGAAATAGGAGCAGAATTTCTCTATGTCTAATGGTCTTTAATAATATTCAAATTTAATACCAAATAGGAAGCAACTTTCAAGTGATATCCTTGAGAATCACTTTTGTGCCAAACTGCTTAAATGTTACTTACTTCCTAGGTTCACCATGGCTTAATGAAGTGAATGTTCCCTCCCTCTCTTTCTCTTTCCCCATCCCCGCCCCCCAATCCTTCACCTCTGTACAGGTAACACTAAAGATGCTTCTCCTGACAGTGGTCGTCAGCATGTATAAAAGCTTCTTTATCATAGTGGGGATGTTCCTATTGCTGCTGTGTTATGCTTTTGCTGGAGTTGTCTTATTTGGTACTGTGAAATATGGAGAGAACATTAACAGGTTGGTATATATTTATCTTTCTATTCAAATATTAAGCAAACGTTTTTAGTAATGAAATCATGAAGACATATCTGCATGTTTTTTAGACAAAGATGGGGAGGGGGAACCAATCATTTGGAAATTAAAATAAAATGGCCAAATTTTAAATGACATTTTTCTCATTGAAACAGTATGCATGCTTACTGTTAGAAAATTAGAAAATTCAGAAATAAAAGAAAACAAAAAGAATCCATAATTCCACCACCATGCAGGAAGAACCACTTCTAATATCCTGGTGAATTCCAGCAATTCTTCTATCCATATATTGCCAGAAATGATATATTATTTTTTTAATTAAACAATTTTGAGATGGCTTTGTTTTTTTTAAGCAAAACATGGGAAGTTAGGACCCCCAAATGGTTATATGTGGAAAGCATTTTTCAAAGATTGTCTTAAATTTTGTGGAGCCATTTCTGAGGATTTTTTTTTAAGTCCTTATACAAAAAATTAAATACAAACGTGTCTTGTTGCGGAGGCCACTTACTTGACATATGGTGGCCCCATCTTTCATAGCACAACCCACACAAAAGAAGGGACCACCTCTGACTGTCAGAGCTCGCTTTCTCAGTCACTCAAGATGAATGGCAATAAATTGCTGGCACCGTGCTAGGGTTGGACTGTTGCGATAGCTGTACTTGGAGGCAAGTATAAATAAGAAACAAATAAGAGGGTGTAACCTTTGGAAATGGTAACTTAGCAATCACCTTTGCTCTAAAATCCACGTGTTTTGGTGGTGACAACCCTTACATGACAAACCATATTACTCACATTCTGGTTTTTTTTCCCTTAAATTAGGCATGCAAACTTTTCTTCAGCTGGCAAAGCTATTACCGTACTGTTCCGAATCGTCACAGGAGAAGATTGGAACAAGATTATGCATGACTGCATGGTAAACGTCTCCTCGTCACTCGCGATGCCTTGACTTAGAAGCAGATAAAACTCTTTGGTGATACAATATAGGCAGCGCCATCCTTGTAGCGTCTAGACTGTGTACAAAACACATATCCTGGCCCTTTAGTCCATCAAATGGCATTCTTTTACATTACAGTACATGGACATACAGGAAAAATTTCCAGTGAACCCAACTCGAGCTATTGTAGTTCCATTCAACAAATTTGCATTATGTGAGCATTGCTCTTTCCCTCCCATCTTTGACATTTTGGCAGTCAAGTACAAACAGGAGAGTTCCACTTCTTTGACTTAATTCAACAGATATTCACGGAGCCCCTGGTTTGTACTGGCCCCTGTACTAGGTGCTCGGTCTTCAGCGAGTCCAAGGCATTCTCAAGGAGCTTATGTCAGGGGCTCTGAGCAATACTCTCCCTCAGCTATCCTCAATTCTAGAGCCTAATTCTTCACCATCCTTCAGGTCTCAGTTTAAAGCTCAGTTCCCTCAGGAATCCTGCCCAACGCTAAGGCTGCTGGTTCTGTGTCCTCTCAGTGTTCTGTATTTCTTCTTTGTAGTGTGTAGCACAACTGCAGTGAGTTACCAGCTTGATTGGTTTATCTCAGCTCCCTCTCACCCTCTGGACCAACTGTTACAAGAAATTTCTGCAAAGATGGCAATTCAGTGGCCACCACCTATGCGTGGTTATTGAGCACCTGAACTGTGACTAGTGCAACTGAGGAACCAAATTTTCAACTGTATTTAATTGTATTGAATGCTAATGAACATACATTTGGATTTAGATAGCCACGTGGAGTTAGCCGCTACCATGTTGGACTGCAGGGTTCTAGACTGTCAGCTTCACGGCAGAGGGAAGGGGTCTGGGTCCTGCTCACCAGCCTGTCCCCAACACTGGGCACAAACCTAGCACATAGGAGGAGCTCAGGAAATGTATGCATGAATGAGTGGGGACAGAATTTACCAAAGAAAAAATAATACAAGGCAGAATTAAATGAATTCTAGATAAAAACAAGCAGAAGGCCATGGAAATGCAGAAGAAAGAGCTAGTCTCTCTGACTGAAAGAAACCAGGAGGTTTCTCAGAGGTGTTGGAGTTTTACTGGGCCAGTGAAGAATGGGGAGGCTTTTGATAACCTGAATCTTGTGCCATTTAATGATATTCCATAACGTTGCTCCAAGAACGGGGATTACTGGCTTCTCCTTACACAGTTTGAATGTGAATTTGCTGTGTGTAGCAAATCTTCCTAAATCTTAACCCATTACTTAAGTCAGAGAGTTTTTTATAAACACCTTTTTATCTGACTTTCTGCGTTTTGCATCACAGTGACTACTTACTCTTTGGGGCTAGTGGAGGTGGCAGAAAGAGGGTCTCTTGAAGGAAGGGAGTTCGTGTTCATTGTGCTTCTAAAATGGCAATGAACTTGGGATCCTACAAGACCAAAAGCATAGTATAAATGAAATATTCTTTTTGATTTTTGCCACAGATGAGGTACCCAATGTATGGGCCTTTGAAAGATCACTTTGAAGTCACTTATATTTTATATTGTTAGGAATATGTTCACAACTACAGTCAGTTAATGGAAATTTGTAATCTTCTCTGCTCTCACCCTGTCCCCCCCTTCCCTGCCACGGGCCCACAGGTCCAGCCCCCCTTTTGTACTCCAGATGAATTTACATACTGGGCAACAGACTGTGGGAATTATGCTGGGGCACTTATGTATTTCTGTTCATTTTATGTCATCATTGCCTACATCATGCTGAATCTGCTTGTAGGTAAGTGATGTTCATTGAATTATTTTTCAATCTCTTTAAACTCAGGTTATTAGATAATTATGTACAATTTCCAAGTAATTATCCTGGATTGCTTGGGGTGGGTGTTTTATGGCATTAATTATAAATTGTTGCCCCTCGGTCCAGAAGCTGAAAAGACCTTTGAAAGGCATGTAAATGACAGTTGATTGCAATTTCAAGAGTTGTTCTATTTATTGTGATCATTAATTTCAAAAGCTCTTCTCATGGATTCAGTTGGACAAGTACCAGGGAAGGCTACCTTTCCAGCCTTGAAATATCACATTTATGTTTTCAAAAGATATACGTTGTCCACCCAGATGTGGGGCCATCCAGAACTCAATTTGACCTTTGAAAACTGCCCTGGAACTCAACTAAGAATTGAAGCCAGCTGGCACGAGCATCTATAGACACAGAATGCGTGTTTATGCTCACGACCCTGATGTTTTGGAAAGGCAGAAGCTGGATAAATAGCTCAGTCCAAGTGTAAAACATGCCAACTTGGAAACCATACTAAAAGCCCTTTAATAATTTGGCTTATAATGTAGGTGATAAAATTCATTATTTATAATAGATGTACTTTTTCTGAAAAATGGCAGATTAGTATAATTGTCTAACATCCCCATTTTTCTTTTCTTTTCTTTTTTAGCCATAATTGTGGAGAATTTCTCCTTGTTTTATTCCACTGAGGAGGACCAGCTTTTAAGTTACAACGATCTTCGCCACTTTCAAATCATATGGAACATGGTGGATGATAAAAGAGAGGTATTGTCTCATGCCTCACCCCTACCCCAACTGCCGTACTGCAGACATTTCAGTGGTTTTGTTGTTTTCAGTGGACATGTATTGAATTTGGAAAGGCCATTGCTGACTTGCAGAAAGCTGTCGTTGACAATTTAGAAGAATGTTCAAGGAGGGGAGAGGGACAGAGTAGCTCCCCATCGTGTTCTTTCGAACCACAAACGTCCTCTCCTTCAGACATTCAGAAGGTTGGCAAGGAAAGGAAACCAAGGGAGCTCTGAAGAGACCAGCTGGGGCTCAGGGCAGGGAAGGGGGTGAAGTTCAGATCACCAAAGCGACAGTGTAATACAGATTCATGATCACCTCAGCTCTCACACAGCAATTCTGATGAGAAGTGCAAAGGAGTTATTTAAGTGGTTTCTGAAAGTTATTATTTTGGACTTATTATTTGAATGTTTTCATCATAAGTCTTACCCAAGATTTCCTAGAGTTACACAAAGCAGCAGATGCTTCCTCCTCCCCCTCGCTCCCCCTCCCCCTTCTCCTCTTGCTCCTTCATCCTAGCAAACCTTCAGGCGCAGTTCTAGGCACCGGGGATGTGACAGTGAACGAGATGGCAAGGTCCCCGTGCTCACAGAGCCTGTGTTCCATTGTGGGGAGACAAATGATAAAAGGGGAAACAATAATGATTGTAATAATTATTACTATTTCAAGAAGTTATAAGCACTTTGAAGAAGGTGGCACGGGACAGAGTGGTTGGAGGTGGGGGGCAGATGCTTTAGCGGGGTGGTCTTGAAGGCGTGGCTGAGGACGTGTTACTTGACGTAACACCTGACAAACGAAGAAAGTTCAGCCATGGGTAGACCTGGGGGAAGATCTGAAAATAGTTTCTGGAAGATATGACTGTAGACACAGAGACCAGGGAGCCAGAGGCAGAGCAAACGGGGTCCTGGACCAGAGCTGGGGTCTGCACCACCATGCAGGACTTTCTCCAGCCCCTGGGCTTGCTCTCTCTCTCCTTGGCGGCCCCCAGGCACTGGTCTGGGGGGTTTTCTTCCAGACAGTGACCTGTGTGTGCAGGTGTCTGGCCCTGTCTCTGTCTCACCTGGATCCACTTAGGTCTCCATAATTGCCGCCTCCAGGAACCTGCTTTCCACTGACACACACGGAAGGCGGCACCACTGCTCACACGTGTAGACATTCGTAACTGACAGGAATTCATGGGCTACCAACATCCCTGCCTCTCACCCAACTCCTTAACTCAAAGTCAGAGCCAGGCTGGCACCGTAGGTTTTGTTGCCCTGAACAGAGTGACATGTATTAGGTCCTCGGAATCTGGATCTGCTCTGACCAGCAAGAGGGCAGAGCTGGGAGGCCCGTCCTGCTGGATGTAATCGTCCTAATAACAAAGAAGCCCCGGAAAAGAGTGGTCTTTCCCTAGAAGAGTAACTCAGAATCCGTGGTTAGAAGTCCCCAGCATCTGGACTGAGTGAAGAGGAGGATCATACACACGTGTCGATCCCATTTTTTCTGCTTCGTGCGTTACTGACCCACTTGGCACGTGTGTTACAGAAACAGGTGAACACGGGCTGGGACAGGGCAACGGGCAACAGGAAGAGAAGGTAGAGTAGGAGCTGGGCCCGGGGGAGGCCGAGGGCCAGCTCTGCCTCCTCCTCGGCTCCTTGGCTGCCGCGTGGTGGCGGGGACGTCCCCTAGAACCAGAGATGCTCTGCCAGAAACTCCACGGGCTCGGCTCCTAATCCCGGGCTCCTCGGGGTGCCCAGAGCCACCTGGCTTCGGGGAGGCCAGAGGCTTCCTTGCCCCGGTGCTGATTATGTTAGCTGTTGAGCGCTAGCTGTGGGCTTTTTTGCTGTGAAAACAGAACCCCAAGCGAATCATCGTGGCCTGTTTCCGAGTGACTGTGCTCTGCCACCAGGGGGTGATCCCGACTTTCCGCGTGAAGTTCCTGCTGCGGCTTCTGCGGGGGAGGCTGGAGGTGGACCTGGACAAGGACAAGCTTCTGTTCAAGCACATGTGCTACGAGATGGAGAGGCTGCACAACGGCGGTGATGTCACTTTCCACGACGTGCTCAGGTACCGCGGTTCACAGCTCCGCATCTCAGCTGCAGGGGGAGAGGAGCCGGGCAGCCCCCTCGTCACGCAGGAAGGAAGTGGTCCAGGAGGGCTGGGCGCCTGCTCAGTTCCTCAGGCCCCTGCGGTCAAGCGGGAGCTACCGTCCCCGACCTTCTCACTCATGGGTCCGACCACAGTCGGCCTGGCCCACCCGGGGACAGTTGCCCCTGGTTGGTTGACAAACCACATTTTCCAGACATTTCATGAGAACCCAGACGGGACAGAGGGGCGGACAGAGGGGCAAACAGAGGCTTGGCCCTTTCTTCTGAGAGGCTTCTGTATTATTCACTAGGATTGCTCTAACAAAATACCATACACTGAGCGGTTTAAACAGCAAGTGGATAGTCTCCCGGTTCTGGAGGCTGGAAGTGAATTCAAGGTGTCAGCAGGGTGGGTTCCCTCTGAGGCTGTGAGGGGGGATCTGATCCAGGTCTCACCCAGCTGCCGGTGATTTGCTGGCCATTGTTGGTGTTTCTTGGCTTGTGGAAGTATCACCCTCATCTCTGCCTTCATCTTCACAAGGCGTGCTCCCTCTTGTGTGTGTGTCTGTGTCTGTGTCCATGTCCAGATGTCCCCTTTTATAAGGACACCAGTCATATTGGATTAAGGACCCACCCTACTCCAGCATGACTTCATCCTAACTAACTACATCTGCAATGACCTATTTCCAAATAAGATCACACTTTGAAGTACTGGAGGTTAGGACTCCAACATAGCTTTTGTTGAGGGGAAAACAATGCAATGCATAACAGCTTCTTAAACGGGAGTCCATGGATAGAATTCAGAGGTCCGTGGTCTTGGAAAGGGAAACAATTACATCTTTATTTTCACTAATCACTCACTGAAATGAAGCATTTTCTTCAATGATATACCTGTATCTTTGTCACCAGTAGAAATCACAGTTTCACACGCATTACTGTGTGTCTGATATCTTAAAATATCCGTTATGCTCACCAGTTCTGAGTTACAGTAGTCATTTGACCTCAGCTAAATGTTATTATTTAATGTAATAATACAGAAGCACTTATGTTACTACATCATCACCTTTTCAAAGAAAATAATTTGAGAACTGTATTTCGATATAACCGGTTTCCTTTGTAATGCAGATTTTGAAATGCATTTAAAACCTTATTCTAAGAAATGTCCCATCAGCTGCACTGCCAAAGGATCCATGCCCCAGAAAAAGTGAAGAACCCTCCTCTGCCACCAGTAACTATTTTCATCATGTTGCATATACCTGGCCAGTTACATGTTGGGTATTGTGTCACAAATTTCAGGAGCATTCAGGCGTACAGAAATACGTTGTGACTGGAATTTGAAAAAAGAACAGAACAGAGGAAAGATCTGGGAGAAGTTCTCTCAAGTTTATCGATTTTACCTCCCTGTCTTCACTTCTTCCAGGGGCAAGCTAAAAGGCAGGAAAAGATGAGGCAGAAAACACCGATGAATAGCAAAGGATGCCATCTCTCTCAGAATGTCACTCCATCTTCCCTCCTAGTGACAAATATTTTTAGGCTGAAAGTCAGGTGCATAGACGTATCACTGTCCCTAATAATTAACACTCAGCCTCTCTGGATCACGTTGGTGTGTCTGATGAAATGGACCCAGGCGAAGTTGATGGTGGCATCCTTTGCCCCTCCCTATCCCTCTAGCCCTGGATATGATGACAGCTGTTCAACAATGATGAGATTCTTGATGAGGCAGGGAAGAGAGGAAGAGCAAACGTGCTTTCTTCCCCCATGGTGGGAAGAACCTTAGCGAACAAGAGTAGGTCATTGTACCAGGGCTGCACCTGCACGGGGAGGGCCCCTCAGGCGCCTCCAGGCTGTGATCTGGACTATGGAGAAGGTACTGAGCTCGAAGCTCGGGGCAGGCAGAGGCTGAGCAATAACCTGGGTACCGCGGCTGTACCAGCGAGCACCAGAAGGCGCTGTGCCTTTGGCTCTGGGCCCCTCAGCCTGGGTGCATGAGGAGCCTTACTGCCCAGGGGCCCCAGTGCAGCACGTCAGCTGTGTTGCTTTCATTTGCCACTGCCTGGGCCTATTGTATTGAGGGCCAAATGGGAGTGAACGCTCCACCCTGGCTTTGCACCCATCTAACATAAATGAGGACGATGTAGGGGGCAAATGAGATAAATTGAGAGGGAAATGGCGGGGGGGATTGGATGCATGACCCACAGCCAAGCCTATTGACCATCACCAATTGGATCTGAATGTGAAGAGAGTATAGAAAGAGCAGCCTTCCTTCTACAGGGGAAGTTCCAGAGTCTTAAGCAGCTGATAATGTAGGTCAGGGCCCAGCCTGGACATTTTGTTTCACAAACGCTTGTAGTGTTGTAAGTACCTTGCCAATATTCGCGAACTTCGTCATGTAGTAAGGTAGGTCTCATGACTCTCCCTGTGTTACAGACGAGGGTAGAGAGACAGAGAGGTGACTTAACCAGCCCAAGCCCTCCGGCTGGTCAGGGCTGGCGTCCAAATGTTACATTGGTTGGATGGAGTGATGTCCTCTCTGGATTCTGAGTCTAGACCCCAGGTGCATCAGAGCTCATCACCGCGTGTTTCCCCCACCAGCATGCTTTCCTACCGGTCGGTTGACATCCGGAAGAGTCTGCAGCTGGAGGAGCTGCTCGCAAGGGAGCAGCTGGAGTACACCATCGAGGAGGAGGTGGCCAAGCAGACCATCCGCATGTGGCTGAAGAAGTGCTTAAAGCGCATCAGAGCCGTGAGTGAGCCGCACCCATCGGGCTTTACTTCCTCCTCCCAAAGGAGGAGGAGAAGGAGGGTCAAAAGGAAAGAGCTTCTTCGGCACCTACATTGGAGCCTTCTGTGATTACCCTATGACCTCTCAACCACGTCACCTTTACCCACTTACAATGATTCAAACCTGACTTCTGGTCCACCTTCAGCCATACCCTCTTGAGCAGAGTCCATAAGAAATTTCCATTGAATCACATTTTTATAACATAGCGTGAATGTTGAAAAAGCAGTTTATGGATATTAAAATATTTATGATCTCCATTTATGAAACATGAGTGTTCACAATGCCAAAAATCTCTACATACTGAACGGCAACTGAATTTACAAAACTACTTTTAAATTGCTCCTAAAAATACCAACATACTGTTGACAGTGTTGTTTGATCTTTAATTAAAGACCGCCTCTCCCCAGAGTTTATGACCTGCTTCCTGAACTATAAGCTTTAAGACTCTCTAACTCATAAATCAATGAACATATACTGTGTTGACATAGACTGTGTTTACAGTGGGCACTCCTATTAGGTTATTACTTTTATGAGTGGTTTTGACCTATGCTTCACACACAGGGGAAAAAAATCAAACTAACCACACTAAGCATTTATCCATAACAGATTTTTTTTTTTATCCTATTTCTCAGAACACCAACTTCAAAACATATCTATTGGAGGAGAAAAGGTCCCCAGAGCAAGGAGCCAGTCCAACCTCGAATAGCAAGGCAGCTGTGGCAGCTGGGCCACCGTAGCCCTGCTAGGTCAGGGATCACGTCTGCCCTCCACAGGCCCTGACAGGGCACGGGCAGTGCCGACTCACCCCAGACCGTCCAGGCCTCAGTGTGTGCCAAGATAGGTTGGCCCGCTGCCGGATTGGCCTGCTCCAACCAGAGCCAAGACAAGAGCGGAGCAAGGGTTTCACTCATCCACCCAAGTCTCCTGCCTCTTCCAGTTTAGAGGAAAGGAGCGATCCACATTGGCTTAGTGAGCACAGTGTAAGATAAGAAGGGAAAAAAATAGAAACTCACGTTAATGATCTAAAAATTGTGTTATACTGTATGGCACGGGGAACTGTACTCAGTATTATGTAATAACCTATAAAGGAAAAGAATCTGAAAATATTTATATCTATATGTATAGATATATGCACATATATGTATATGTACTGAATTGCTGTGCTGTACACCTGAAACTTAGACAGTATTGCAAATCAACTATACTTCGATTAAAAAAAAATGTTTTCAAAGCAGGAAAAAAACTCTATTTAAAGTAAAACACAAGGTAGTATCAGTGAGCATAACTATTCCAATTGTTATGCAAATGAAAACAGGATGGGAAGGCAATTCCTAAGTCTCCAAGTCCTCCTTTAAAGCAGTCTGATACTCCTCAGGGAAATCAGTTAAGAACCTTTACTTGGAAGCTCTTAAGAGGTCACCAGGCATGCAGGTCCCTTGAAGAAGAGAGAAGAAAATAAGATTTGAGCAGTGCGGGCAGGGGGACGCTGGGCTGAAATTCTGGTCCCTGAAAGAACATCCTATTTCCATAGAAACAGCAGCAGTCCTGCAGCATCATCCACAGCCTGAGAGAGAGCCAACAGCAGGAGCTGAGCCGGTTTCTGAACCCGCCCAGTATTGAGACCACGCAGCCCAGTGAGGACCTGAATGCCAACAGTCAGGATAACAACACGCAGCCCGAGGTAGGTCCGGGCGGGAGGCGTCCGTCACCTGAGGCTGTTCGCAAAACATAAATCGACGCCGATCACGTAGTCATTTTAAACAAGTGGCACTATCTCTAATAGGAAGTTAAGTGGAAAAAAAATACCTGGAACATGTTGATCCAGTTGATGTTTGTGTCTTTGTCATCCCTGAATCAGTGGAGGTTATTTCAAAAGATTCTGATTTGTATAGATACAAAAAACAGTGGGAATGCTCTGAACTTAATAATCCTGTTGGTTTTTGTCTAAAGAGTTAACATCACATGACTTAGGAGAACCATGGCTTGCCTGAAGTTCTGTCCTAAGTGTTTTCTCCCCCTCACCAAGTCACAGAAACTTGCAGTAAAATTTGCTTGCAGTTGGCCTTCAGCCTCCTTAAATAGTCAGGCTCACTGAGGATTTGTCCTTCTTTAGCTGGGTGTCAGAAGAGCATATGGAACCTGGGGAGTCTTAGCTTGAGGACCTTCTGTGTACTAGGACCCGGCACGTCCATAAAAAAGAAAGCACAGAGTCACCAGCATCCTGGAGAGCTTGTGTGTGAGAAGCAGCTGGCGGGAGGCCCGGCCTTTGTGAGGCTTAGTTACGAATCGGCTGGAGCTGGTCTAGGACCTGGGTGTGTGGTGACACAGTCGGGGCAGGTGACAGACACTGAAGCCTGGGGCTCCGTGGCCCAGCAGGACGCTCCAAGGGGCCCTCTTGTTCCACAGCCCAGTTTTGGGTGGATTCATGTCGTTGGCTCCCCAGCCAGTAGGAATCACGTGCCACCGACTACTTGTGCAGGGACGGTCAACACAGCAGGGACGTGGGGCTTCTACAATGGCCCTGCCGCCTGTCTGCCCTGAGGATGGCTGGCAGTGGTCGCATGTGGTGCCGGGGTAGGAGCAAGATAGCTGATCTCGGGTGGCCTTGGCCTGCAGCGGCTTGAAGCAGGATTTCGGTTCCCCGGCCGGAGACTGAAGTCAGGCTGCGGCAGTGTGAGCGCCGAATCCTAGCCTCTAGACCACCAGTGACAAGGCCCTGGCCCGTCAGTTGTGTAGAAATGAACTGCCACAAAGAGAAAAAAAGTAGTGAAACAAGCAAAGTGTTTCTTAGGAGGAAAAAGAATACGTGTGGCTAGACACACGGGCGGGCTCAGAGGGAGAGTCGCGCCCCCGTGGTAGTTTGGATCACTTATACGGGGCATTTCTTCCAGCTTCCTTTGGCCAATCATCTTGCTTTGCCTGGTTCTGAGCCTGTATCTGGCATATCTCTGGGTCCTCCCCTGTGTGCATGTGCATCTCTTAGCCAAGATGGATTCTAGCGAAGAGGCCTGTGGGTAGGTTGACATCACCTACCACGGGGTGGCACCCCCTCCCTTTTTGACCTCCGAGGAGCCTTTCTGCGCGTGTGTAGGCGGGAAGGTCTCCTTGACCTCGAGAAGGAGGAATGCGTGGTCTCTCACCTGGGCGGGGCTCAGCTCCTCCTCCTCTTCATCCTGGACTCCGTCCACAGGGGATGCACTCCAGCTGCTCAGCCTGCGGCCCATCTATCTCCTGCCTCACAGCCAGCGAGACAGGGGAGGCAATGGCAGCAGAGCTCTCTGGTTTTAGGTCAAAAAGGCCAAGAGGGGCCACTGAAGAGAGATTGAGGAGGACGGTGCTGATAAGGAAAGGGATGCGGATGGAGAACCAGAGACGGGGTGAAATGCACGGAGATCTGAGCATTTCTCTTTGCCTTCAGTCTTAATCGGTTTAAGTTGTGTTCTCTTCCGGGGCCCATCCTAGAGCTTTGTCCGCTGAGAACTCTTCTGGAAGCTCTGGGTTGGCAAGCGTGTACTGTCCCCAAACCCGGCAGTCCTGCTGTCCCCCCGCCCTGGTACATGGCGGTGCCCCCAGGGGTGGCAGGTGTGTGGCCGTGGGAGTGGAGGAGTCTGGGAGGGATGCCCTAGAAAAAGCACTACCTGCAGGGTCGGGCCCGTTTTCCTCACCCTGTGCAGTGGTGACTCTTTCACTTTCCCTGACTCTTTTTACCCATTTTCACTCTTCCTGTCCCCGTTGTTGACACTATGGGTCCGTGTTGTCTTCGCCACTTACTTTCCTGCGGGGCTTTCTTCCTTCCTTAAAATGAAATGAGGGTCCAGGCCAGTGCACAGAGGAGGAGGAGAGCACAGCACGAGGAATAACCTCCTGCTTCTCCCGCCCGCACCCCTGCAGACAAGCAGCCGGCAGCGGCTCCTGAGCCCCACGCTGTCGGACCGGGGAGCCAGCCGGCAGGACGCGGCCGAGGCCGGGAAGCCCCAGAGGAAGTTCGGCCAGTGGCGCCTGCCCTCGGGTATGTATGGCAAGTCCTTTCTCGAGCAAGTGGGGCATTTTCAGGGCATCCGTGCTCTTTGTGTGTGTGGGGTCTTGAACTTCAAAATTCAGGTCTGCCTCTAAAGTTATATTTATAGGCAGTAAACAACGAAAGATGTATTTCCCTCATCAGAAACATTTCCCTCAAAATAACTTCTCTAAACAGAACAGTATTAGCCCTTGTGTTCAGCTAACAGAGAAGGCAGCACCTATTAACAAAGATATTATAACCACGATCTAGAAAGTGCTGGCGATTACCATCAGGGACTTCTGGTGCACGTCCCAGGCATTCTCAAACGTAGGCAACATTCATTTAATCTAAGAGGGAGTAGGTGGATACATGTCACTCAGAAAATGACACAGGTTCTCAAAGAAGGAACAACAAAACTTATTTAGTGCAGTATAATCTAATACGTTATAGTACCTACTGTATGCCAATCACTGTTGTAAGGGCCTAACATGTATTCCCTCCTTTAATCCTCACGACCCTATTATTTTCCACATTTTATTGTTTCAGTGAGAGCGGTTTCTTCTAGAGGGACATGGGGGTCTGGAAAGCCAGGATAATCCCATTCAGGGCACGCAGAGGCGGCAGGAGAGCAATGATCTGCCCGGCCCAGGGTTTTCTCTGTAGAGAAGTGAGCCCGCGGGAAAGCCGGGGCTTCCTAGGCTCTAGAATTGTGTCCCTTCCTCAGCCCGATTCAAGTGAGGAGACAGGGACTGTTGCAAAGTCTTCTGTAGCACGTCTGTCCCACAAAGCAGACGACAGTGTGCCTTACCCTTGTTCAGTGCCGCTTAACACCAGGGAGGGGAATCTTTTTTCCTACCCCGGAGGCTATTATGCAGGGATCAGAGAGAACGGAACTTCCTTCCACCTGGTAAAGGCAAGCCGGGAGTGAGGGGAAACAAGATTGAGTGAGTGCTGGGGCCAGGCCATGAACAACCCCACATTACAGGCTGAGTGGTTTCAACTTCATCCTGTAAGCAGTCAGGAACCAGGAGAGATTTCTGAGCAAGACGTGACATTTGGAATCCGGCTGAGCAAGACTCACATGGCAGCAGTGTAGAGAGTGGGCTCTCTGTGGCAGAGCCCCGAGGCAGGGTTATGAGGCAGAGGGTGGTGTAATAGTGTGGGCGAGAGGCGATGAGGACACGGACGAAGGCGGTGGTCCAGACCACGGAGGGACGGATAGGAGAGACGACCTAGGGGAGGGAGATGCACAGTCCTTGGTATTCACTTAAGAGGATGAAAGAAAGGATGCTGTCAAAAGTGGCTTCAAAGGCCCACAGGTGGCCCCAGTGCCAGTAACGGTGATAATTAAAGGGACATGGTATTGGGGACGCCCTGAGTTTGAAGAGGCACTGGGCAGGAAAAAGAGCATTTGAAGATGGGGTACCAACGATGTACCCCCCCAGTGTCATGCTATGCATTTTCTTTTTTTTCTTTTTTCCCTTTTTATTTTGTGTAAAAGTTGTATGCATTTAAGGTATACAATGTGATGTTTTGATAAACATTCACATTGTGAAATGATTATTACAGCTGAGCTAATTAACATATGCGTCACCTCACAAAGCTACCATTTGTGTGTGTGTGTGGTGAGTACACTTAAAATCTAGTCTTTCAGCAAATTTCAAGTATACAATACAGTATTATTAACTATATTCATAATGCTGGACATTAGATCACCAGAACTCATTCATCCTACACAACTGAAACTCCGTACCCCTCGACCAACACCTCCCCATTTCCCCCACCTGCCCACCCATAGTAACCATCATTCTACTCTCTACTTCTATGAATTTGACTTTTTTAGATTCCACATGTAACTGAGAGCATACAGGATTTGTCTTCCTCTGTCTGACTGATTTCACTTAGCATAATGCCGTCCAGGTCCATCCATGTTGTTGCAAATGGCAGGATTTCCTTCTTTTTTAAGGCTGGGTAATATTCCATTGTATACACACCACGGTTTCCTTATCCATTCATCCGTCGATGGACACAGGTTGTTTCCATATCTTGGCAATTGAGAATAAAACTGCCATGAACATAGGGGTACATGTATCTCTTCAAGATAGTGATCTTGTCTTCTTCACGTGTGCACCCTCAAGTGGAGTGCTGTACTACATGGCAGTTCTGCTCTGCATTTTCTTAGGTCATCTCATTTAATCTATTTTAATTCTCACAATAGTCCAGTGAGAGAACTTGTAATCTCTTCATTTTGCACTTGAGGAAACTTGGGTTCAGAGGCATGAACTTGATGTTGGTTACATCTACAGGTCACAGAAGTGGGACCCCAAACCATGACTGATGATAGAATCCCAAAGCCATGAATGTGTCAACAAAGTCTTCATGCAAGCTGTTTGTTCAGGCACATGGATGGGAAAGATGCATGCTGCCCTTAGCGTATTTTAAATCTGTCCAGGAATCACGCCTTTTTCTCTGATGCTACACTTCTGTTTGTTTTTACAAAAAAAAAAAAAGTTATTTACCCACATCTTTCCTCCCTTACCTTCTCCAAACCTCTTCCTCTCCCCTCACTGTCTATTACACTATCCCTTCTTTTCCTTTGTTGTTTCTTTATATTTATATGTATATACTAATGAGCACCGACACATTTCTATGACACTTTATTTGCCCAAATTGGAACTTTTAGTGATTTTTTTAGTCTTTGTAGTTATCTCAAATTGCAAGCAGCGAATTTTTTTCAAATGGTGTTACTAGTTGCCCATGAACATAATTTTAAAGTCCATTGTGAATATAAAGAATCAAGTGTTTGAAAGGTTTCAGACGTGACATCTATGGGTAGGACTTGCTCCTGGAGAGTATGACTGACAGGACCATCAGGGGGTTCCAGGAATGGCTAGCACTGGGGGGAAGCCACACCAGGTTGCTCACGGGACTCTTGTTGATTCCACAGCACCAAAACCAATAAGCCACTCAGTGTCTTCGGTCAACTTACGGTTTGGAGGGCGGACCACAATGAAATCTGTCGTGTGCAAAATGAACCCCATGACAGACACAGCTTCCTGTGGTTCCGAGGTTAAGAAGTGGTGGACTCGGCAGCTGACAGTGGAGAGCGACGAAAGCGGAGATGACCTTCTGGACGTTTAGATGGAAACCAGTGAAGATGAAAGTCCACTGGTGAAAACTGACTTCTGATATGTTCTTTCATTGTCCAGTGAGCAATCCATAATTGATGTATAATTTAAGTCCAACTTGTAACAAGATTTTTTAAACTGATTTCTGTCCTGCCATAGGAAGGCATAAAACTGGGTCTGTCAAAGCTGTGTGTGTGATGGGTTATTATCACGCATTCAAGAGAATCTGCAAAATGGCAGTTTCATAATATTAGAAACTATACCAACTATACCAGATGTAGATCGTTCAAAATTTCATATATTCCATCTGTGTAAACTAAGATATATTCATGTATGCTCTTATGCATTATTTTCACCCCCTGAAAGAGTGCTTAGCCCAAAGTGGCTGATATTTATGGTGCAGGAGCTATATCTTTAGTTCACGTTTTTCCCACTTCCTCTAGAAATACCTCTCTTGGGAGAATTTATTATTTATGATTGATCTGAAAATGTCAACACTGAGCTCATGCTAAAATGATAGTAGTTTTACAAACTAGATTCTGAATTTTAAAAAGTATACTCTTTTTCTCATGTTATTTTAAAAAACATGCACAAGCTATTAGAGATCAGAACAAGTCAATGTCTGTCCCCTTGGCCTGCTCCCAAGAGAACTGTGTGTGCAGCTACCAAGCAAAGAAATGGGCCCAAAGAGCTGACTGGCTTAAAACAAACCTGTACATGGATCACTTGGGGGTACACAGTTACTTAAAGATGTTGAGTTTCTTAAAAAGCCTTTTAATAATAGAGTTTAGCAAAAAAAAGTAAAACTACATGATTCAGCTTATTTTAAAAATCTTTGCATGTGTGCTGTTACCCTTGGCTTCATCTCTTACCCAAGGTAGGTCTGTTTTGCCATAAATCAGCGAAGACATTGAGTTGGCCCCAACACACTATTGCAATGTTCAATTCAAAGTGATGCCCTTGCTACCAGACTCTCCTATAGAAATAATGGTACTCTCCAAAATCTCACTCCCAACTCACAATTTAGTTATCTCACAGCTCAATTGTATATGTTTCACACATCAGCCGTCCATGTCCTCTGGATGCAACATTGGTTCTTTTATGCTGGGTCAACCAAGTAGAAGTGCATTTGGGCCTTTAACTACACAATTCTTGATGGGAGATTTGCTGTTTAGATTACTTCTTATTTATTTATTTATTTATTCATTTATTTATTTTTGGCTACCTTGGGTCTTTGTTGCTGTGCACGGGCTTTCTCTAGTTGCGGTGAGCGTGGGCTACTCTTTGTTGTGGTGCTCTGGCTTCTCATTGCAGTGGCTTCCCTTGTTGTGGAGCACAGGCTCTAGGTGTGCAGGCTTCAGTAGTTGTGGCACGCGGGGTCAGTAGTTGTGGCTCACGGGCTCTAGAGCACAGGCTCAGTATTTGTGGCGCGCGGGATTAGTTGCTCTTCATGTGGGATCTTCCCGGGCCAGGGCTCGAACCCGTGTCCCCTGCATTGGCAGGCGGATTCTTAACCACTGCGCCACCAGGGAAGTTCCTAGGTTATTTCTTTTAATAGAGTGATGATCTCAGAATCCTTTGACCACCACCCTACTCCCCCAGTTGCTTTATGATCTATTTCTGTCTATTTAACATTCTTAACTAGCCGAATATCACATTCCTTCTGTATAACAAATGTGACACTGTGGTGACAGTCCATATAGTGTTTATATGATTAATTGTGACAATAAGATAAAGGGCAATTAAAGTCAGTGCAGCCGAAAGGATTTTATTTTGTTTTATGTTCATTTAGAGTTTACTTTTTGTACGTAAGAAAATAAAATATTGGATTTGTAAAAGAATTTACTTCGAGATTATGATCATTTCTAAACCCTTTTCATATGTGTGGGTTTGGGGGTAGGAGACGGCTTGGTGGAGGGGCCACTAAGGAGCTGGCATTCTGCAAACTCTGTATTTGAATATTCCGTCGATAATTAGTTGGCAAAAGCTCTGTCCCTGCTATTCATTTCAGCTCAGTTCCTAAGCCAGAAGGTTCCTTTCACGTTAGTGCTCATAAGGCTGAGTGAATACTCTGTACCTTCCAAACTCACAAAAGGATATTTGGCAGCCAGGGCATGGGTCTGTACTAGTGCTGCATGAAAACGAGATGTTTTTCCTCTTGGCTCATTACACTTGAGTAATACAGCTTCATTCTCACAAAACGGCTGAGCCCTTTCTAAAATGTCTGTAATAGATGTTCAGCAGAACATCATTGTTGTTCATTCTGCAGTGAAGCAAGGGGCAGAATAGCAATGCACTTAAAGCCACAGCACCCTACATTTGCAATGAAGGGAAACAACCAAACAACTCCTGTGGGACTTAACGCCACTCTTTTCCTGAAGCCAGTAGAGCAGACGGCAAGCCCAGAAGATACATGCCTCACCCCCTTTTAGATTTTTCATCAACTTATAAACAGGCTGGTTATGCAGATGGGAAAACATCAGCCACAATGTCCCCTGGTCCTTAGGGAGGCCAGACACTGATACTAATCCTGTCATCATGCCACCCACTGCCTTTAATTAAGGGATGCTTTGGGTTCCGAAGGCATCAGAAAGTGTAAGGGATAGAATACTTGACGCAGAGACCCCCGGGGAACAGACCACACACACATTGCACATGAGGCAATTCAAGGGGACTCAAAGGGGAACAGGCATGGAGAGAATGGCCAGACTGAGGCTATTCACTCTATTCTCAGTGGTGGTTCAAGAGCCACAGCCATCAACGGGGACTGGCCGTTTGTGCCCTGCCCGCGCTGAATCAGATCGAGCACATAGAAGAGATACTGGGCTTGTAAACCTTTAGGAAAAGCAGTTTCTAGGCCAGTTGAATGATGTGTTTGCCTGTTTCTTTGTAGAAAGTGGCATATACCATAGACAGGTGGTTTTCAGTGTACTGCTACCAGTGGCACTCTTTCTCAAAGTCCCTCGAAGGATCCCAAAATATTAAGCAGGCAAAAGCAAGGCAGCCCTAGTTGAAATTCGGTTGAAGATGAGAACCCCACCCACAAGGCCTGTCTCCCGCCTGTTATGGACTGAATTGTGTCCCCCCCCCCCAAAAAAAAAGATGTGTTGGAATCCTAACTCCTGGTCCCTGTGGATGTGACCTTATTTGGGAATAGGGTCTTTGCAGATGTGATGAGTTTAGTTATGGTGAGGTCATACCAGAGTAGGGAGGGCCCTTAATTCAATGTGACCGGTGTCATAAGAAGATGAGAGAGACACTGAGGGAGGAGAAAGCCACATGAAGACACAGACTCCGAGGGAAGACAGCCACGTGAAGACAGAGGCAGGGATTGGAGTGATGCCACCACAAGCAAGGAACACCTAGGGTGACAAGTCACTGCAAGAGACAAGGAAGGATCCTCCCCCAGGGGTGTTGGGGGAAACATGGCCCTGCCATCACCTTGATTTCAGAGTTCTGGCCTCCAGAACTAGAACTGTGAGACAATAAATTTGTTTGAAGCCACCCAAATACTACAAAATTTGTAGTATTTTGTTATAACAACTCACAAACCCACTCCATCCCCCAAAGATGGCCTGAACCATCCTAATGTTCCAAGGAAACTAGTTTGAAAAACACTCGTATAACTCAAAGATCATGAGCTTTGGAGTTCGACAGATTTTTCAAGTCCTGGATTTATTACAGTTACTCCTGGTGTAATCTTGGTTGAGTGTTATACCTCTGAGACATAATTCAGCTTCTTGCTTTAAGAAAGGCAGGAGAGGTGAATTCATTCACTCCGTTTACCTGAGTGGCTCACAAAATCTGCTAGATGGGCTTAGTCTGAGCTGATGTGCAACATACCCCAAACCATTGCACTAGCTGTCTAACCTCCCAACCAAAATCCCCAGTTGACCAGTTGTCAATTGGGCCACTTTTCTATCCGCCATAGCAGGTTTCCAGCTTGAAGCAGGCCTGAGTCAGTGGAAGGGAAAAGATCTGATATTAAATCAAGTTCAAGTTGAACCATTCCAGTTTCTTAATTGAAACTGTATTTGCTACCTATGGGGACCACTGAACGTTTCTAATATCTAAGGGTGAGCAGATACGAAATACAGTCACATTCTGGGGTACTGGGTGTTAGGACTTCAACATATGAATTTTAGGGGGACGTGATCCAGCCCATAACAGGGTCTGTCTCCCTGGCAGTGGTGCACATTAGAATAGCCTGTCAGGAGACAAAAAGGTGAGCCCCAAGCCTGCCTGAACCCTAACCAGTACACTCAACTCTGAGTTTTCTTGCTTCCCAGAAGCCTAAAAACAAGATCCATGTTTCCAGAATTAATAGAGAGGTCCACTTTTCTGAGTCAGTATGTGGAAAGAGACAGCCACCAAAACACTGATACCTGAAATCCCTGTATGCAGTCTGGAAACTCACGGCTAGAGACGTTCTTCCCCAGTCAGCTCAGTTCAGCAACTTACTTCCATGTAGTACCATTGCCACACTACTACCTTCAAAAATGACATCTAGACCTCACACTCATTAAGATGGCTGCTATCAACATTTTTTTAAAAACTGAAAATAACAAATGTTGATGAGGATATGGAGAAACTGGAACCCTTGTGCACTGTTGGTGGGAGCGTGAAGTGGTGCAGCCACTATGGAGATCAGTATAGTAGTTCCTCCAAAAATTAAAAATAGAATTACCATATGATTCCAGCATTACCATTTCTGAGTATATATCCAAAAGAATCAAAAGCAGGGTCTCAAAGAGATATTTTTGTACAGCCCTGTTTATAGCAGCATTGTTCACAATAGCCAAAGGTGGAAGCAACCCAAATGTCCATTGATGGATGGATAGATAAACAAAATGTCAATGCATATGATGGAATATTATTGTCTTAAAAAGTAAGGAAATTTTGATACATGTAACAATATGGATGAACCTTGAGGACATTATGCTTAGTGAAATAAGCCAGCCACAAAAAGACAAATACTGTATGATTCCACTTATATGAGGCACCTAGAAGTCATATTCATAGAGACAGAAAGTAGAATGGTGGTTGCCAGGGGTTGGGAGAGGGGGGACTTGTCACTCAATGGGTATAGAGTTTCAGTTTTGCAAGATGAAAGGGTTCTGGAGATTGCACAACAATGTGAATGTATTTAACCCTACTGAACTGTACACTTTAAAATGATTAAAATAGTAAACTATATGTTACATGCATTTTATCAAAATTAAATTTTTTCATTTTTAATATACTCTGTCATCTGATCCCAAAAGCTAGGGGCCAAATTAAAATAGCAAAACAATTCCAAAGCCACACTTAAATTATGCTTCCACATCCCCTTGCTTTCTGTATTTGACCAGTATACCCGGTTTAAATTTAATACTGATAGTTTATTATTTTCCCCAATGCTGTATGTCACTCATTCAAAATTTAAAATCTTCCTGTAGGGCTTCCCTGGTGGCGCAGTGGTTGAGAATCTGCCTGCCAATGCAGGGGACACGGGTTCGAGCCCTGGTCTGGGAAGATCCCACATGCCGCAGAGCAGCTAAGCCTGTGAGCCACAACTACTGAGCCTGTGCGTCTGGAGCCTGTGTTCCGCAACAAGAAAGCCCATGATAGTGAGAGGCCCGCGCACCGCAATGAAGAGTGGCCCCCGCTCGCCGCAACTGGAGAAAGCCCTCGCACAGAAACGAAGACCCAACACAGCCAAAAATAAATAAATAAATAAAATTAAAAAAAAAAAAATCTTCCTGTAGTATGCCCAGCAAATATTCACGTCCCATTTGAACGTGTAGAGGGCTGGCATCACCACCCACTGAATTAATGGGTTTATTTGTTGTCAGCGTGCTCATCCTGATTCACAAGGCTACGCCAAAGGACTTGAGACACACGTCATTCCCCACAGGTACAGGCTTGACCTCCTCTGTCTTAATCGGTCCCAGGAGCATTAGGACAGTTGTCTTGGGACATGTCAGACCCCAGGCACTGTCTTCTCTTTCAGAGTCTGCATTTCACGTTGGAAACAGCATGTAGGGCCCTACCCAGGGAAACACTGAAAGCACAACAACAAAACAGTCAGCTAGGGAACATCGGGCTGGCGACAGGTTGAGCGTGTATTCCATAGGCCCCAGGGAGAGCTGTCACAGCGAACCCAGCTCTCTCCTCTGGTGCTGGGGACACAGCAGCTGGCTCGCCCAGGTACAGAGCAGAGAAAGGCCTCCTTCTGTTCCTGTTTGAGCCAAGAGTCAAGAGGGCAGGAAGGAGTCCAGGCTCTCTTGATACCTTTGGTGGGACTCCTAGACTCACTGAAACACCCCCCAGGGGTTCATCAGGCTCTTCTCACATAACCTCTTCCTGACCTCTGTGCAGGGCTGCAAACCGCCCCACTCCAGAAGCCTGCTTTTGCCTCCCCCAAGCTCTCATCCCAGCAAACACCACATTTCTGTGTTCTACCAACTGAACTTCAGAGCCAAACCCATGGAGAATTTCAAATCGGGTGTTCTTTTCGATCCACTGACTCCTTTTTCAGGGCAATGAAAAGGGGCCTTGCTCAGGGCCAGGTCAAGAGATAACTGGGAATTCTGCAAAGCCCTAACGAGCACAGCCTGAAGGTCCTGGCTGTGTTCTCACTTCCGACAGCCACCTCGTGCCGACACGTCACACCACCGGCCCTGCAGGGGCCGTCTTATGCAGGGGTCTCCCAGCCCAGGCATGGTGTCCACTCCCCTCTGCAACTGCCTTCCACCCTGGGCGACCTGTTAATTAGGCGCCTCGTTTCTTGGCGTGTATCCAGGTCTGAGCCATCTGCTTATTGATTACACCCTTCAGAATATATTGGATTTGAAGGAATCCAGCCACAAAAGCCGATAATGTTGCAGGTGGCTCATTGAGAAGGTTTCTCCAGAGCAAACTTGAGCGTATACAGTGTGTGG
Source organism: Balaenoptera acutorostrata (assembly GCF_949987535.1). Classification (NCBI taxonomy): domain Eukaryota; kingdom Metazoa; phylum Chordata; class Mammalia; order Artiodactyla; family Balaenopteridae; genus Balaenoptera; species Balaenoptera acutorostrata. Next base: position 9,900,786 of record NC_080081.1, read on the forward strand.
TGACCAGCAAGCTACAGAAATATTGACTGCAAAGTTCATAGATTATCATCATTACAAAGCAATATAATAATGAAATTCAGAATTTCTACATGAAATCCTTTTGCTATATTCTTGGTATTGCAGAAGAGAAAAATCTATGAAGTGGGCCAACAAGCTACACAGCTACTGAGACCACTGCCCAAGTACTAATGAGACCACTGACCACTTTGCAGGTAACCTTGAACTCGCTTCTCCAATCCTGATCACGTATGTGAATCCTCTATGAAACCAAAAAGCCTCTGCGGGCAAGGCTGGCTGACCTGCCCAACTCGGCAGCTCCGGCATCTCTAAAGAGCATGTAGGCACGTGTGCTTCTCGGCTCTGCTCTCTAAAGCTTAACAGAACGGAATTGCTTTGGATTTTTTTTTAACTCACCTCCAAATAAGAATGTCTGATATCCCTGGCATTTATCCCAAAACATCAACCACTGGGAAGATTTCTCATTTTTTTCATCCTGAATTCTTGTTCCATTCCTCCCTTTAACTCACTCCTTTGTGGGACACAGACAGCTTGTTCTCGGATTAAGGTAAAACACCAGTGGAGACAAAGCAACACAAATCTGCCCCTGCAGCCCCAGATGTATGAGGTGGCTCTTCCTTCCTTGTAAAAGCTTTATTCCAGAGAATCCTACGGGGCACAGTGTTGCAGGAACACAGAGAGTGACCCATGGGAACCAAGCCTGGAATAAGCAGGGCCTGCGGTCGGGGCCACCATTCAACCACACACCCCTGGCAGGTGCAAAAGTCACACCACATGGGTGACGAAGGCTAGGTGACAGGAGGCCACCTTTGATCCTTAGCCTGTGACCCATCAGATAAAAACCAAATCCTGACTTAGGCAAGGAGGGACTGTATTCAAAAAGACTATTGCAATAGGAAGAACGCTCTAATCTTCTCAAAGGTCAGGCAACAGGGAGGGGTAAGCAAAGCTAGGAAGAACCACGTATGGCTGGGGGATGCGGGATGAATGGAGGGCGTGATTAGAGATTTGAGCAGGAAACATCTTTCCCTGAGGTCAGCCTTAAGGAGTGGTTTCCACATTCCCATTTGGCTCAGGCTTAGGGTGGGTCAAAGTTCGGGGGTCTGGGGGAAGGAGAGAAGTCTGACGAAAGTTTGACCTGGTCAAGCTAGCAGATAGTTTGTCTTAACCAGTCTAATAGTGAGCTAAACACTTATGAGGCAAAGAATGGGAATTGGAGGATCTGTGTCTGGCCTTGTCATAGGGAAACGAGGGACAGCAGAGAGTCCTATCGAAGTTGTGGCGAAGGGTGGTTCTTTGTAGTAAAGAGTTTTTCAGAGCACAGGGGCGGGGTGGAGGAGGTCTTGAGCACCACTGTTTCCCTGGAGCACAGGGCAGCTTTCCCACAAGTCACCGCACCTCACAGGCCTTCTCCTTTCTCTGCTGTAAAATGAGATTCGAATGATACCTGCTTTGCCCGCCTCTCACTAAGACTGTGAGAGTCACATGCGATGTTTGTGACCATGTTCTGTAGCCTGGAAAAAGGCACACATGAGTAACGCGGGCCATCATCAGCTCTGAGAATGGCTCTTCAGCTCTGTGTTCACAGCAGGTTTCAGAGATCACCCTCGCTGTCATTAAATCTCCATTCTTCACAAAATCTCCGTGCTTCGGGGCCAGAGGTGACAAGACGGCCATGTGGGAAGCAGGGGTGGGACATCCCGAGCCCTTCAGTAAACCTCAAGACGGGCATGCTTTTCCCTCTGAGCCCATTCCCAGTCTGTAAACTGTCTGATCTCACAGAAGGCACCGTCTACCACGCAGCGATAGGTAAAGCAAGCGCTTGTGAGCTACCCTTGGAGATCAGAGTTCTTAAATTTCTCTCCTTCAAAGGTTTTCGGTGGCTCCCGTCAGAAATCCCCACCACTGTCCCCCAGAGGTAGGAGCCTAGCCGAGCAGCGGGTGTCACAATCTGCACGGCTGCTGGCGAAGTGTGACTAATGCTTCGGACGGCAAGCCAGATGGAGATGCCCAGGGAGCAAAGCTTTCTCCAAAACCCAAGGAAGAAAATCAATGTCCCAGGAAGGGGGGCGGGCGGCAATCTACAGGAAAGAGAAATGAGTGGTATGTCACGCAATGTGACGATTTTTCCCCCTCAAGCAACTGACTCAATAGAGAGTGAAACCTAACAACCTCTGGTTGGGAAGGTAAAGACTGAAGAAGGGAACGAGCTGGTTCTCGTATCAACTGGCCACGGACTCACAGGTCCCTGCTGGCATCCGGGCCTGCTTTTTGTTTGCTTCTGTTTTTTTCTGATTTATAAGAGTAGAGCTGGGCTTCCCTGGTGGCACAGTGGTTGAGAATCTGCCTGCCAATGCAGGGGACACGGGTTCGAGCCCTGGTCTGGGAAGATCCCACATGCCACGGAGCAACTAGGCCCGTGAGCCACAACTACTGAGCCTGCGCGTCTGGAGCCTGTGCTCCGCAACAGGAGAGGTCGCGATAGTGAGAGGCCCGCGCACCGCAATGAAGAGTGGCCCCCGCTTGCCGCAACTGGAGAAAGCCCTCGCACAGAAACGAAGACCCAACACAGCCATAAATAAATAAATAAATAAATAAAACTTAAAAAAAAAAAAAAAAAAAGAGTAGAGCTGAATCTCCCAAAAATGGGACATCACGTTCAGAGTTGAAACGACTGCTACATCGGTTTATTAATTCTTCTCCCTGCTATGAAGAAAGCCCAAATAAATATGACAGTGTTTGCATTTGATTTCATGACTGATCACCCCAAACTGTTTTTCAACAGGTTTTTGAGCCCCTATTTGTAAGCTTCAGAAGCAGTTTCATCAGAAATATTCTAGAGCGAATATCCATTTTATGCATTTGTTTAAATGATTGTGATGGAGGCACGATACACCTTCCCTAAATGATCAAATCTAGAATATTACATCTAAAATATTCATCCATCGTTATTATATTATTGACAGAGGGGACCATGTCGTAATTATCTTTGCATGTCTTAACTACCAGGCATGGATACATGCACTTTCAGATAATGACATCAGCATCATTTGTCACATGGGCTACTGACCACTCTGGCCCACCTTCTATTTCTCTGTCAACATCTTCATTCTTCTTACAACTGATTCTCCCTCAAATATATGGCTGGAAAAAAACCAGATCCTCTCAAACAAAGATAAAGAGCACAAAATGACTGACTTATCCTCCAGCTCTTCCTTACATTCTCCTTGTTTTTCTGCTTCTGAGACCACACTGGACCATGGAAATGATAGACAGATAGTGCTTTCTGTCAACTATGCTAGAAACATTGTCTTAAGAAAGACTGTATTGAAAATGAAAGATTGCATGTTGACTGTTGTTATCAGCATTTACTATTAAAATAACCCCACCTCATGAAAAACAAAGGGATAACCCCCCCGACTAAACAGAGGTAATGAAAGAGTTCCTTGTTTATAACCAGTGTGTGTTTATCATACCGCATCTCTTCAAATCATCTGAATATATCAATGTCAGAAGTTGGCCAAGGGAATAATGTAATTTCTCTTTGATATGTTTGTTCACCGAACAGAAGCCCTTGGGGTTAACCTTTCTCTTGCCTTCATTGATCCTCCAAGATCTAAAGGCTTTTAGTAAAATTGACCTGACCAAGGCCTAATTCTTTTTATAATTTGGTTAAATCCTAGCCTGCATCCCAGATTGTAACAGATTTCCTTGTATCTATAAATGATGACAAGGAAACAGGCCCAAGATACTATTGAATTTCTAGCCTTTTTTATTTGAATAAATGATTGGCCCTTCTTTAAACATAACTTCTGAACTGTCGATGTAAGGATGGTTTCTCACTAGATACAATTTTTGCCCCAAGAGGAGAGGGAAAAATTATTAAATTATTTGGGGAATCAGGTGAGAGATGTTCCATATGCCAGCATCCTAGTTGGTCAGACCAGGAAAACCCTAACCAGTAGCCATCATTCTGACTTCTGAAAGAATCATAAAACTTTTTACTTGTAGGTACATTCTTTCAGGCCACATTGGTTTTGGGTTTTTGGTTTTTTTGCGTTAGAAACAAGGAAATGAATGGAAAGATAGTCACTGGTGGGTGGATGTTTCTATGACCTCTTCTTAAGCTTTCTCTGCAGAGGGGCTAACTCCCTAATCACAAAGTTGAGACGAATCCACCATTTGCCAAAATCCTGTCATCTCTCAAAAATAATTACATGATTGACTTGCAATTTCTATAAAAAGTTTCACTTCACAAATTTGTTGTTTTCTAGATTACATTTTAAAATTCATTGACTATCTGCTGTATGGACATTAATTTTTAATACTTGAATAGAATATTTCTCTGCATTTGGGCAGAGTTCATCTCTCAATTAGCATAACAGGTGGGCCCATTTTTCTGCGCATGCCCACTGTAGTACTCAAACATTTGCATCCAATCTGCAATTACTCTGCTAGTTTCTTTATTCTATCCCAGTAAATTTGTTTCCCAAATAGATAACAAGAATGATCTAAACAAGAAATTAGGGAATTATGATGATGTAAAGGGAAAAGCATGGGATTTGAACTCAGGAGAGCTATTCTTCAGTTCTTAATTTGCTATTTTCTATCTAGAACGTCTTGAACAAATAATTAAACATTCGCAATCCCCAGTCTCATCCATAAAAGGGAATAGTAGTGCCTCATAAGGAGTTTCTAATGAGGCCAAACAACACAATACATGTGAAAGCTCATGAATAACTATAAAGTTCTTTACAACACATTTATTTTTACCACTGAGAGACAAGTTAATAAAATAGTTACTATGAGCTTTGGGCTCAGACAAACCTAGATTCAAAATCTCACTCTAAGCCTTACTGTTTAAACTATGTGGTCTGGGCCACGTGGTAGGCAGAAGTCTTACGTGGCCCCAGATCTCCAGCCCTAATCACCAGGACTATGACTGCGATAAGATATTACACCCACGGCAAAAGGAATTAGGGAGATGTTATTAAGATTACTAATCAGTTGGCTTTGAGTTAGTAAAAATGGAGATTACACAGGTGAGCTTAATCTAATCGTGTAAGCTCTTTATTAATTTTTTAATAAATTTATTTATTTATTTATTTATGGCTGCATTGGGTCTTCGTTGCTGCACGCGGGCTTTCTCTAGTGGCAGCGAGCGGGGGCTACTCTTCCTTGCAGTGTGCGAGCTTCTCATTGCGGTGGTTTCTCTCATTGCGGAGCACGGGCTCTAGGCGCGCGGGCTTCAGTAGTTGTGGCACGTGGGCTCAGTAGTTGTGGCTTGCGGGCTCTAGAGTGCAGGCTCAGTAGTTGTGGCGCACGGGCTTAGTTGCTCTGTGGCATGTGGGATCTTCCTGGACCAGGGCTCAAACCCGTATCCCCTGCATTGGCAGGTAGATTCTCAACCACCGTGCCACCAGGAGAGCCCCATGTAAGCTCTGTAAAAGCGGGGAGTTTTCTCTAACTGGTAGCAGAAGGGGAAATCAGGGAAATTAGAAACAAGAGAAGAATTTGATGCATGGTTGCTATCATGGAAGAGGGAGAAACTTAGGGTGGTCTCTAAAAGTTGAGAGCAACCCCTAGCCAACAACCCACAATGAAATGGGGACTTCAGTCCTACAACCACAAGGAACAGATTCTGCCAACAGCTGGAATCAGCTGGGAAGTGGCTTCTTCCCCAGGGCCTCCAGGAAAGAGCCCAGCCACACCAACACCTTGATTTGGGCCTGTGACACCCTAAGCAGAGAACCCAATTGAGTCTGTCCAGAGACTGTGAGATAATAGGGGGTGTTGTTTCAAGCTACTAAGTTCATGTTAATTTGCTAGGGCAGCAGTAGAAAACTAACACAGGCAAGTTGAAGATAAAGTGAGTTAAGTAGCCTGCCTGGTGCATAGTACAAAAAGAACAACTTGTAAATATGAAACTCATTCCTTCCTTTAGAGCCGCATTTCTCAAATTTTAATGTATGCCTCTATTTCCTGGGGATCTTGTTAAAACGCAGATCCGGATTCAGGAGCTCAAGGTGGGGCCTGAGATTCTACATTTCTAACAAGCTCCCAGGTGATGCGGCTGTCACTGCTCTGCGGCCCACACGTGGAGTGCAAAGCTTGGGAGCTCACTTCCGCCAGTGGATCTCAACCCTGATTACACAGTAGCATCTCCTGGGAGACTCCTAAAATGCCCAGAAGCTGGGGTCCACTTTTAATTTAACTGGTCTCAGTTGGAACAGAGGCCTCAGTTCTTACAACAAATCTCCTCTGTGCAGCCAAGGATGAGAATTATTGCCGCAGACCTGCGCTCTCGAAGGCACGGCTCCTTGACCAGCAGCAGCAGCTTCTTGTGGAAGCATGTTAGAGATGCAAATCCCCAGGCCCCTCCAGACTCAATGAATTAGAATCTCTACGTGTAGGCACAGGAATCTGTGCTTTCACTAGCTTTCCAGACGGTCCTAATGCTTCCTTAGTGTAAAAAACATTGCCTCAGGGGCTTCCCTGGTGGTGCAGTGGTTAAGAATCTGCCTGCCGATGCAGGGGACACAGGTTCGAGCCCTGGTCTGGGAAGATCCCACATGCCGCGGAGCAGCCGGGCCTGTGAGCCACAACTACTGAGCCTGCGCGTCTGGAGCCTGTGCTCCGCAACAAGGGAGGCCACGATAGTGAGAGGCCCGCACACCGCGATGAAGAGTGGCCCCCGCTTGCCACAACTGGAGAACGCCCTCACACAGAAACGAAGACCCAACACAGCCAAAAATAAATAAATAATTAATTAAATAATTAAAAACATTGCCTCAGATCAATACTCTCATTCTACAGGTGTGGAAATGAAATCCAGAGAGACTGAATGATTATCTAAGACAGAGGCTGGCACACGACAGACAGCCTGTGGGCCAAATCTGGCCACTGTCTGCTTTTGTAAATACAGTTTTATTGGAACACAGCCACGCCCATTCATGTACGTGTTGCCTGGGGCTGCTGCAGTGGCAGAGTTGAGGCGAGGCCACCAAAATGAAAATATTTACTATCTGGCCCTGTACAGAAGAAAACTTGCTGATCCCTGCTCTAATAATACATTTTAAGTTAGTGAAAGACAAGGCAGAATTCAGCTGTTCTGCAACAGTAGCTGATGCAGACTTAAAAGGAACAGAACTCCCAGATGAACGGTGACTGGGATCCGCTCCATCCCTGTGTCCGCAGGGCAGGCCGGGCTCTGGGTCCTGATCCTGGGCACTGGTGTGGAGATGATCAGGGGTGGCAGGGCAGGCCCCCAGGAGAACGGGCATCATCCTGAGGAGCACTGGCCTCAGGCCAGGTCTTCACAGATCTCCAGTCTGCCCTCGGCTGTGGGAGACCATGGGTTCCTTAAGCCTTCCCTAGAGGCCTCTGGCTTTCACAGCGAGCCTGGAGTTGACAGCTGGCTGATCCAAGGGTATCATTTTCTTTTATTAAGGCTTCAGTGAAGTTAAACCCAGCTGACTCCATGATTCTTACAGCTGTCATTGCCCTCATACAGCTGTCAAAGCCCGGTCACCAATGACCACCAGGGATCACCTGCAGTCAAATGAATTAGCTGAAACCTAGCAGCTTAAAACATCACCCACTGATCATCTTCTAGCTCTGTGGGTCACAAGTCTGGGTGGTCTCAACCGGGTTCTCTGCTGGGTCTCACAGGTCCAAACCAAGCTGCTGGCAGAGCTGGAGTCCCATCTGGAGGCTCCAGGGAAAACCCACGTCCAAGTTCATTTAGCTCATGGCAGCAAGGGGGACGCACAGCAGAGAACTGAGCTGAATACACGGACGGATGACGGCCAGACCACATACTGCAGCAGAACTGACCCACACCCTCCAGCAACCAGCCGAGGAAGACAAACCACAGCCCCTGAAGCGGAACAACAAGGACTTGATTAATAGCTAGCACCTTCCTTAATTTTTGCCCACACTTCCAAGTAAGGACCAAGCAGAGAAAGCCAAATATGCTCCCCTAACCAATCACATGCATGCCCGCTTCTAGTTATCCCGCCTACAGCTTCCCCAGGCGCCCGTCGGGGCATTCTCGAAGCTTTCTCTTGTTATTCTCAATAAAGCCTCCCATTCCCTGCTTCCCACTGGGTCTGCCAAACACCAGTGATGGTAGCTGACTCCCTTCCCAGAGCAAGTTCTGCGTAGACAGTCTTTTCTTGTTCTCAGTTGGGTGTTCTTGTTTATTTCCGCAGACCCATGGGCTATCTTAGTCATGGGGAACTGAGAGGGGCTTCTTACAGTATTTGCCCCTGTGCTGGGTGATTCTACAGAGAGTTTGAGGAAGCAAGGGCAGTTCAAGACTAAATGGGTAAAGACTAAATCAGGATGGGTGCACAATTCACCCATCAGAATGGGTACTGGTCACCTTGGTAATTTTTAACTAGGAGGCAGGACGTTTGAAGGTGGGATAGAGTAACAGTCAGTAAGAAGTGACAGTCTTTCATGTTAGTTGGAAGAGTGGAATGTTTAGTTATTTGGGGAGAATTGCTAGTGTCCTTGTCTCCATGTTGTCCCCGTACCATTCTAGAATGGTCTTCTCTCTGTCTTGTTCTACTACAGCCATGGAGTGGCTTTGTCTCATCATTGTTTATACCCTGTGAGTGTTGTTCATGTTCATTGGTAACATCACAGCGTCATAGCTTTCGTGGCCATTTCTCACTTTCTCATTGTTCAAGTGGCTCTCAGTCACCTAAGCCAGAGGTCAGCAAGCTCTGGCTATAAAGGCAAGATAGTAAATATTTTAGGTTTCATGGGCCACATACACTCTCTGTAGCATAATCTTTATTTTTCATTACCCTTTAAAAGTGTGAAATCCATTCTTACATACAAAAACAGGCCACAGGTCATAGTTTGCCGACCCCTCACCTAAGTCATCTTCCACCAGCAGCACATCTCACTCAACACAGGTGAGAACGGTAGTAGCAAGAAGCCACTGGGTACCAAGGATTATCAGCACCCCTCTTATCACCACCTCTTATCTTTATTGCTGCCTGACTTGAGTCACCCGGCTCTTCCCAGGCTGACTCTCTTAGCCTCAGTTTCCCCGAGAGCTGAGCGCAAGGACTGCACTGGGGAAGTGATCCAAGGAGTCAGAGGAGAAAAAGCAAAGCGGAGAAGGGCCGAGTCCACACGGAGACGTCTTTATAGAGTTGGAGTCGGCTGCCACCGTAGGCAATGAGCTGTTCCATTCTGCACAACCCTTGTCCCAGGGGAACAAAAGAGGACGTGTTTATCCATCGGCTGCTCTTCCCCTCACCCCACCGCTCATACTACGGCTACCGCACCCGGAGATCCCCCCGTTGCACTGAGTTAACTCAGCGCGCGCGGAACAGGTCCTAGTGGCCCCACCACGTGCCAGGACAATGGCGAAGTCCAAGGTTCAAAGCGAGAGTCAGGTTGCTTAGTGGCACGGTAAGTGCTGTCAGGCTCACCTGCTGGAAGGTGGCTGGAACTGTGCACAACAGCTTGCCCCGCAGTCGCCACAATGAAAGATGAGACCTAGAGGAGACGGAATGGTGCTCAAGAGATGACCAGCATGCCTGCAAACTCTACCCTTCCTCCAAGCCAACCACTGGATGAAAGCAGAGAGGGAAAGCTCCGTCCCCAGGTGGGACCCCCAGTAAAGTCCTTGGCAATGAGTCCAGAGGAAGTTAGACGGAGCATTCCAGAAATCCGCACCTGGTCCTAGCTACTCAAGAATCATAGACTTCTCAGCAGCCCCGGCCACTGCTGCTTGAAACTCATCCTTACCCCGGATTCTGTGGTGCCTCTCACTCCTGGTTTTCCTCTCACCTCTCTGACTTATGTATGCTTTCCTCTCTCTTTATAGGCTCCTTTTCTGAATCTGAAACGTGGATGTTCCCCAGGCATCTTTCCTAGGTTCTCTTTCCTTCTCTTTCCAAATGTTCTCCTGGGGGACCTTATATAGATGTTCATGCGTCAACTACCACCTATGGACAGACAACTCTAAAATGTATGTCACCATTTGTCAAATGGAGCACTAGGCCCCTGATCGTCAGCTCAGCTTCCACATCAGCAGCGGAGTGAAGGCATGACTCTGTGTATCTGCACGAATAGGCATGAAATGACAGCAAGAAAACCTGAACAGCCAGTAAATGTTTTCCTCTAATTAATACAGCTCCAGAGGAAGGAGGAACAGAAGCATCTTGTACTGAACAGACCCTTGGCTCTTTCAGCAACCTGTAACCTGGCCATCTCTATCGCTGATGGCGGGCCACAGCTTCCCCTTGGGTCTTCTGTGAAATGTCTTAAGGGAGATAGTAAAAGGGATCTTTCATGGAACTTATTGAGATTTAGCTTTAGTCAGGCTTGAGCGAATAGATGGCTGCCTTTGGTGCCAGCACCCACTGAGAAATGGGTAGGAAGTTGTATATGAAAGAAGAATGCATGTTTGCTTCTTAACAAGAAAATGGTTTGGAAGAAGGAAAGAATGTGTGTGTGTGTGTGTGTGTGAGAGAGAGAGAGAGAGAGAGAGAGAGCTGACAATTTGAATTACTATCATCTAAGCTGACACGGGAAATTCAGAGATGTGAAAAAGGAAGAAGGAATAATAATAAAAGCATCTGTAATTTTATTTTGGAAAATAAGATACACATCTCTTATGGGCTGAATTGTGTCCCCAAAATTCATATGTTGAAGGCCTAACCCCAAGGACTTCAGAATGTGACTGAATTTGGAGACAGGGTCTTTAAAGAGGTAATTAGGGTCAAATGAGGTCATGAAGGTGGGCCCTAACCCAACAGGACTGGCGTCCTTATAAGAAGAGATTAGGACCCGGACAAGTGCAGAGGGAGGACCATGTGAAGACACAGGGAGAAGACGGCCATCCTCATGCCAAGAAGAGAGGACTCCGAAGAAATCAACCCTACAGACACCTTGGTCTTACACTTCCAACCTCCAGAATCACAAGGAAATGAATTTCTGTGGGTTAAGCCACCTGATCTGTGGTACCTTGTTATGGCAGCCTGAGCAGACTAATCTAACACTTTATATTCATGTTCCCCAATTTCAGAAATGACCTTACTTGAGAAGACATTTCTTTTCCAGTTTGCTCCTATACAGAAAGGATTTATTCCCTTTGTCAAAGGGTTGGCTGAATGGAGTCCCCAGAAAATCTAATACTGAAAAATTCCAACTAAGACTTCCCTGTACAGCTTCAGGTGTGCTGTGGGCAAGTCCTGTCTTCTCTGCCGTCTTCCCTCCCAGCCACAGTGGGGCAGGCTGGAGGCTGCTGACCTCCCACGAATCCCCCTGGGTGCAGCAGAGACTTATCATGTCTCTTTATCTGAAATAACATTCATAGCCGTGGACTTCTACAATCTTAAAACCTAACTCTTTCAACAGAGTAGATTAGAAAGGTAATGTGGGAGATGCAGGAGGGAGGGGATATGGGGATATATGTATACATATAGCTGATTCACTTTGTTATACAGCAGAAACTAACACACCATTGTAAAGCAATCATACTCCAATAAAGATTTTTTTTAAAAAAAAAAAAGAAAGGCAATGTGGAAAACGTAACAACCAATTACTTCAAGAAACTCCCCTTTCCCTTCCCCTTTTGACTTATCTCAAAATTTCAGGCAGTTTATGCACACAATCTTCCAATTTTTTAAATTAATTATAAGTGCCTGAAGGTACAGAAGCCCTGAACATTTACGAGACTACATGACCAGACAGAAACAGAAGGACTGCTGATTGTCCAACCAGGCAACGTAACTTCCCAATTATCTTCCTCAGGCAAATTGTGGATCTAAATATAACATATTGTAATCTTTGCCACTTTTCCACAGGGCTGAAGCATCAATGCTTGATCTCTTGTTTTCTCGCTTCTGCTCAAGAAAACAAGGGTGAGTGAGGGTGATCTAGATGCTTGTCAAATAAGACATTGCTCACTTAAAAGGGAAATCTTCATGGCATTACCCTACCAGCAACAATGAGGGGAAATGGGAGGGCTTGAGTTCCTTGTGCCCCGGACACCGGGAAGGAATAACGGTTCTGAATTTAGACCCTTCAGGCAGCATCTCTAAGTGGAGGGAGATGGCTGACTCACAGGAAGCCCTAGCTTGTTATTTCAGGATGACACTAATTGACAGACAGTGGGTCCCCACTAAGCATAATGTTTATGGCAGCTGATGAGAGCCCCTGGAACAAGCCAGAAGTGGTCCACTTTCCCGAGATGGACCCCCAGACTGTTGGGGGTGGAGGCAGGATCCAGCAGCATCTGAATGTGGCTGACTTGTACCTCTGTGCTCGAGGGAAGACCTCCCTTCTCAGCTCAAACCCTGATCCTCAACAGCTTCCTGGAAATCTCCAAGTGCGAGTCCTGAAGGCACCTTCCTCGTGGTAGAATCCAGAGCCACTAGACCAGCATCTCCACTGCTCTGTATTCAAATAGCTCTTGACCCCCTACAGTCAAGGAAAACACTGGGGGTCTATCGAACCCCTCCATGTGGCACTCTAGCTCCTCAACGCCTCCTGGCCACCTTCCTCATGCCTGCTACCCACCTTCTCAACTTTTCTGATGCTGCATTTTGTTTTTGAACCTGTTTTTGCCCATGTGGTTTGAATTTATGTTCTAGTCTTTTGCCTCCTGTTATGGGCTAAATTGTGCCCCTCCTCAAAGCTATATGTTGAAGTCCTAACCCCCCAGTAACTCAGAATGTGACTTTATCTGGAAATGAGGTGTTTACAGAGGTAATTAAGATTAAATGAGGTCACTGAGGTGGGCCCTAATCCATCATGACATGTCCTTATGAGAAGAGGAGATTAGGACACGGACACACACAGAGGGACGACCATGTGAGGATACAGGGAGAAGGTGACCATCTGTAAGTCAATGAGAGAGGCCTCAGAAGAAACCAACCCTGCCAACATCTTGAGCCTGGACTTCCGGCCTCCAGAATAGTGAGAAAGCAAAATTCTGTTGCTTAAGCCAGCCAGTCCAGTGGGCCTTTGTTATGGCAGACCAAGCTGACTAAGACACCTCAACAGCCTTCTAAGACATACGTTTCTATGTTTTCTTTTTTTTCTTCTCTTACTTCAACCATGGTTGAGGGACATCCTCCCCACAATGCCTTCATCCCTTGGGACCAGGGGTGATATTCAACATATTTAAAAACTGTTACAGCATGGGCACTTCCCAACCAGAACTGACTCCTGTGACAGCGACGGAGCCACCACTGCCATCTATTAATAAGTTATGAGTGGATCAAGGGACCCAGAGGAGGTGATGACGGTTGGGAGGTTTCAATGGCATGGGACTTGTGATGGAAGCTATTTGCCATGGAAATATTTCAGTATTTCAGTGTATCCATAACCTTAGCGCCACCCCAGCTAAACCAGCTGAGCATCAGCCTGCTTGATCCTCACAACTGAGCAGCTAGAGCTTCCTCATACTCTGTCTTCCTCTGTCATGGGAAAGAAGCACCATCATTTACTCACTCAAGCAGCCTAGAAATCTCCACATCACCTTGATTCTTCCCACTTCTTTGTATCATTGGTGACCCTTTCTCACTGATCGTATTTCTGAATGTTCCCATCACCCCTGTTGAACTTCACTTCATTATCTCTCACCTGTACCATACAATGGCTTATACCTAGTTCTTCTGACTTGATCCTCTTCCACCCCATCCAATCTTGGCACTCATTCTAGAGCTTATCTGCCAAAGAATGGTTCTGACGGAATTACCTCCCTCCTCAAAAAAACAAAAACAAACAAACAATAAATAGTTCCCTGTTGTACACCAAGGAAAGTGAAAATATGCTAATCGATTTTTTCAGGATTATCCACAACCTGAGCCCAGCCCACCTTTCATTCAGTTCATTCGTTCATTCCACAAATACTCTACTGAGTGACATGTCCTGGGCTAGGCACTGGAAATCCAATCATGAATGAGATGTAGCCTCTGTCTTTGAGTTTCTTACATGCTAACAGAGTAGACAGGAAATTATAATACAGTGTGAGAAGTGCTATGAGTGGCATAAGCAGTGTGCTCCGGAACACATAGGAGGAGCATCCAGATCAACTCACTGATGACACCTGAGCTTGTTCCCAATGGATCAGAAAAGTTGATCACTTGACCAGAGGGAAGGCAGTTGAGCATTCAAGACAGAGCGCACAGTTTTGAACAAAGGTCAAAAGCATTATCATTTTTGGTAACTGCAAAGGATTTACTAAGGTTGTATAGTAGATTTCAAGGGAAAGAATGGTAAGACCTAAAACAGGAGAGGCAAGCAGAAGCCAATTCCTGAAGGGTCTTGTGACTCATGCTAAGGGATCTGGACTCACCTGAGAGCAGTGGGAACCACTGACGGTCCACAGAAGGGACAGAACATGGTCAGACCTGCATTGTGGAAGGGTCGTGCTGGCCTCAGAGGGATGCAGGGACTGGAAGAGGACAAGACTGGAGGGCATGTGGGATGATCATGTGGGCAGATGATGAGCTCAGTATTGGACATGTTGAGTGTGAGATGGAAATGTCCAGTATTCAGGCGGAGATGTGGATCTGGAACTTAAGGGGAAGATGTGAGCTGCAGATGTAACTTGAAGAGTCATCCGTGTATAGCCACACCCATTATCCTTGTCTCCTAATATAACTTCCTAATACCCTACCCTCCAGCCACACCAGACCACTCACATTGCCCCCAAACACACCAGGCACCTCCATGCAGCTCTTCCTTTACCCGTACAGTTCTTCTACAAAGACCCACTGTCACCACTTCCTCCTCTCCTTGAGTCTTAACCTGTCAAAATTCTACTCATCTTTCAAGGCTCGCCTCTATGAAGTCTTAGCAGATTCCACTATTCAGAATTCATTGCTTCCAGATTTTTTCTTTATACACACACCAAAAAAACACATCTGTTTCCCTCACTGAAATATCTGTCCCTTGAAGATGCTTATTTATCTTTCCGCCTCCTATCACAATGCCCAAAAGAGAGCAGATAAACAATATATATTTTAAAAAAAGGAGTTCCCTGGTGGTCTAGTTGTTAGGATGCAGCACTTTCACTGCCGTGGTCTGGGTTCAATCCCTGGTTGGGGAACTGAGATCCCACAAGCCACGCAGCATAGCCAAAATAAAAATAAAAAAAAAAGAAACAAACAAAAAGCCCAATAAATTTTAGTGGAAGGCCAAGATAAGCCTGAGAAAAACAAGGATTGGTGATTTAGCCAGGGTATAGTTAGAAAAATAACCACCCTAGGTAATTCGAAAATGGAGAATTGGTCCCACAGGTAAAGGAGAAAATAAGAAGCCAAAAGGGGATAGTGAGGGAACCCAGCAATTATCTACAGCAGGAATCCTCTGCTATTCTTCAGCTTCCGGGACAGAAGCAGTGTTACCGTATCCCAGGAACTGGGCTCATCTGGTAGATGCCGGGTCTACGAGGACCTTTCAGTCTCATAGCAGAAGCTGGACTCCACCAGGACAAGACAGAGCCACAGACAAGACACAGTTTCTGGTGAAGAGGTTCCCCCAAGGTAGAGAGTGGAGGGGAAATTCCCTTGATTTCTCCTTCTCTCCCACCTAATACCTCCCATCAGTATCTCCCATTGGCCAAACCAAATGGAAGCCAGTTGATGTGGGAGCTTGGGAAACACACCCTGCAGGATCTTCCATCTGTGAGAGGATGAAGACTAAAGTAGAGGCAGAGTAGAATGGATCTGAGCACATGTAGTATAAATGGTCAGTTTCACTAATAACCAAATGGAAGTTCATTCCACAAGCTTAAGTTTAAGGGGTTTATTTTCTAATAAGGGGAAGAGATGACAATGACCTCAAAAATGTTTGCTCTCTGGGGCAATGAGCTGGGGCCTGGAATACAAAAGGAAATACATTTCACTGTTTAGCATCTTAAGATCTATAACAGGGCATATGGAAATGAAATGGAAACATAGGAGGGTAAGTAAAGGCCTAATTGTGAGGGGATATTTGAGATGGGTTTTGAAGGATACCCAGGAGTCCTCAAGTAGACAGAACATCATAAGGGCCACTAGAAAAAATATTTTTTTAATGTTATAGGAGTTTAGAGATGAGAGAAAGTATTTCTAGCTGAAGGGCTTGGGGAAAATATCTTTACAGAGAAGTTAAAATTTTCATCTAGCCTATTTTAAGAGGTGGCAAATGAGGTAAAGGGGGAAGCAAAAGCTAAGAAGTGAGCAAAAAAATGCAGAGAAATGCTCAATTGTTCACTGGGAAGTGGTATCTTCAAATCAAGCAAGCAATTCTCCCTGGTGTTCCTTCCAGAAACAGATATTTGTGCTCACTGGCAAGCGTGGCTGGAGAACAGTCCCAGCTCCTGTGGTCAGTCAAACCTCTAATATGGTGCCCCCAGACACCACCCAATGAGTCTAGATTACCCAGCAGGACAGACCCCCAGCGGGACAGGCCCCAAAGCACATCTCCATGAGCTGTGCTCTGAGGCAAAAGGACGCTGATCAGGTGGGTGTCCCCATCTCTCTCTAAGAAGTAACTTTTGTCCTTCAAAGTTGAGCAGTGGAGACAACAGGCTTCCTCATAACTGCTTGGGAATTATGTTTTTTAATCCTTTGGAAGCTTTGAAACTTGCATCAGCCCTTTCCTTTTGCTGTCCGCACACAGCAAAAACTTCCTAAATCTAACAGTCAGAAGAAAAGCATAGAGAAACCTACAGAAGCTCTGTTTATTGTCTGATTTGAATCTTCCCTGGGAAAGATATTGCTATTATTATTCAGTTATATGATTGCTCCTTCTTAGACATATGACTACAACTAAATATATTCCATTGGTAATTGATTCGGTGGTTCTCCAGTGAAACTCACACTCAGTGTCCTTGTAAAATGTCTTTATGTATACAGAGGACTCATTTAGGGAGACAGCAGTAGAAAGGTCCAAGGTTCCTGATTTTTTTCTCTCCAATTCTCGGAGAGAATAGAGGTTCGCTGCCCTGCAAACATTGTCTAAAGGCTCTGTCAGCAGAACTGCATTTTGAATGCAGGTAACAAAAATTATTTTAGTATATTCTGCACCTGTAGCTCATTTCATCCCTAAATAATAATATTTCTATCACTTTGCTCTTACTCAAGAGCTGTAGCTCCTTTCTTATCCCAATGAATAGACAGCTGCAGTTTTATTAGGCATGGACCTCAAAAACTATATTTGTATATTATCCCACGAGGCTAAGGTATGTTCACTCCAGGCATAATATTTCAGAGACAACTAAAATAATTAAATGTGAAATGCTAGCAGAAGAATTCAAGGCTGCATGTCAAGGTACAATGAAGCAAAGACACTGTCGAAAGAACAATTGCAAAACTTAATCCTACGGTAAATATCTGTCAGATCACAATTCTGTATGAAAACAGATGCACCTAGAGTTGTATGTCATGTTGAAAAGTAAGATAAATTTAAATTAAGCAAATAAAAGGGGAGGGGGCAAAGGCACATTTGGGAGATATATAGGACTCTTGGGGCTTTTGTTTTTAATGAATTGGAAAGTCAGCTGGGGAAAGAGCCACAGATATGAAAAGAAATGTGATCAAGGTAAGAACTTTAGAAGGTAAAAGAAAGCTCTAACACAGAATATGACTTTAAAAGAAGCAAATAGTTGAATTTTTCATTGGCCAGATAAAATTACAGATCACAGATTTTAGAGAAGACTTGCTGAACAGAGTTAATTTTTGATTTTTCATTTGGGAGATGTGGTGGGGCATGGAGTTTGTGGTTGATACATACATGAACCAAGTCCAAGATCAATGTCATCCCTACTTTTACACTCCATGTTGATGTCTGCTCCAGGAAAGACAGCAAAAACACTGAATCAAATTCAACACATGCCATTCAACAGAGACATGGCTCCTCAAACCTCTTGAGAAAGAAGAACCTCCCTCCGTTTTAATTCTCCCACTTCCTTTGCAAGCTCCTTTTTAGTCTTTCTGGTAATTAATGCCCAAATTCTGACCAGGTGAGTAGATTTCTTAAAGTCACCAAAGATTCTTTTTGATGGGAAAAGCTACAGATCACTTTTTCTTATCACATGTAGCTCATCTTAACTTAAAGTAGGGCTAAAATTCCATGCCTCTGCACTGGGGCTTCCCAACCCCTCTCACTCTGTGACAAAGCACCACACACCCACATGTCAACTTCTTCCTGAAGGATCCCCCCTTCAGGAAGGGATCCCCTACCATGGACAGTCAAAAGTTCTCACTTTAAGTTCTATGTAAGCTGGGCTTCCCTGTGGCGCAGTGGTTAAGAATCTGCCTGCCAACGCAGGGGACACGGGTTCGAGCCCTGGTCCGGGAAGATCCCACATGCCACGGAGCAACTAAGCTCATGCGCCACAACTACTGAGCCCGTGCTCTAGAGCCCATGTTCCGCAACAAGAGAAGCCACCGCAGTGAGAAGCCCATGCACCGCAATGAAGAGTAGCCCCTGCTCGCTGCAACTAGAGAAAGTCCGTGCGCAGCAATGAAGACCCAACGCAGCCATAAATAAATAAATAAATAAATATAAAATAAATAAATAAATTATATGTAAGCTTCCTCTAGCCCCTTGATATGCAAGAGTCATGAAGATATTCAAAACATGCATTCACATTATCCTCAATAAAAAGCAACAATTTATCAACTCTCAACTCTTTTGTTCTCTGATCTGATCCACTAGCCTGTAACTAGTTTTTAAATGCTCAGAGACAAACTGTACCCCTGCAAGTCACACTATAGTGAGCAAATGAAATATGTAACCATAGTTTTACATAATATTCATATGAAAAGAGATGGATACATCTCTTAGAAACATAATTTAATAGACTGTTCTAATAATACACTTGGGAATTTTAATGTATTACACAATAGCAATTCCAAATTCAATAAAAAAGAATAGTGGATACACTCTCTTGAACTAATAAGCAAAACAGAATTTAAAATTCTTTTCTTTGTGCATTTTTGTACAAGAGTTTTTTTTTTTCCTTCATCTCTCACAATAGGGTACAAAGAATGATAAATTGTTTGATTCTGCATAAAGCTTGGAAATAGAGTATTAACCTTAGATTGAAGTAAAGGATATCCTATAGTGTAAAAGAGCAAACTGCAGGGAAGGAATGAGACTATGTATGGTTATAAATTCTGAATACCTGTGTAATGTTATGCTCACAGGGATACCAAGTATGATGAATTAAAGTCAGGTTATTCTTCAGAAAGAGGTCCTATGCCCTTTCCCAGCCACATGGGGAATAATTTTGAAGGTATGTTAATATATGTCCCCAAATGTCCTCCATTCATAGCCAACCACCCAGTCTTTACTGTTTGCTAGATTTTATTTTAGTTTTATTTTATTGTGATATGGTTTCCTGAGTATTATCCTGAAAATTCTCATTATCACCACTGCTATCAATCCGCTGCTATTAGCAAGCAAAGTAGGTTAAGTATAGGATCAACTGGATATCCACATGGAATAAAACATTAATCTTGACCCCTACGTCACACCATAAGCAAAAATCAATTCCTATAGATTATAGATCCAAATGTGAAAGGTAAAATTTCAAAGTTCTAGAAGCTATCATAGGAGAATATATTTATTCTCTTGTGGGATAGCCAGGATTTCTTGAATAGGTGCTTAAACCACTAACCCTAAAGAAGAATATTTATAAATTTTGACTGTATTAAAATTAGAAATTTCTGTATATCAAAAATTGACATTAAGTAAATAAAATGCCAAAATACAAGTGGGAGAATATATTCGCAAAACATAACTGTCAAAAGATTTAAATCCGAACTTCCCTGGTGGCGCAGTGGTTAAGAATCCACCTGCCAATGCAGGTGACATGGGTTCAAGCCCTGGTCCGGGAAGATCCCACATGCCATGGAGCAACTAAGCACACATGCCACAACTACTGAGCCTGGGTACTAGAGCCTGAGAGCCACAACTACTGAAGCCTGCACGCCTAGAGCCCGTGCTCCGCAACAAGAGAAGTCACCGCAATGAGAAGGCCTCGCACTGCAACGAAGAGTAGCCCCTGCTCGCCGCAACTAGAGAAAGCCCGTGCGCAGCAACAAAGACTCAACGCAGCCAAAAAGATAAATTAAATAAATAAATAAATGAAATAAGATTTAAATCCTGTTTAAAGTATTCTTACAAAGAAATATAAATAACAGAAAATTGTGCAAACGACTTAAATAGGCGCTTCACAAAAGATGGTACCCAAATTGGCAATAAAGAAGAAAAGGTGCTATGGGAATTCCCTAGTGGTCCAGTGGTTAGGACTCCGTGCTTCCACTGCCAGGGGGCCCAGGTTCAATCCCTGGTGGGGGAACTAAGATCCTGCAAGCCGCGTGGCGCAGCCAAAAAAAAAAAAAGAAGAAGAAAAGGCACTCAACCTCGTAAGTCATCAGGAAAATGAAAATTAAGGCTACAATAAGGTACCACTACACACTTGTTAGAATGAGTAAAATCTTAAAAGACTAAGAGTAGCAAATATTGGGAAGAATATAGAGTGATTGGAACTATCACTGCGTGCTGGTGGGGTCTATGAAAACTCTTATGTACTGTCTATTAAGCTGAGAGTGTACATAATAGAATTAATTTTTATTTTTTTAATTAATTTTTTATTGGAGTATAGTTGATTTATAATGTTGTGTTAGTTTCAGGTGTACAGCAAAGTGATTCAGTTATACATATACATATATTCATTCTTCTTCAGATTTTCATTCTCATATAGGTCATTACAGAGTAGTGAATAGAGTTCCCTGTGCTATACAGTAGGTTCTTATTAGTTATCTATTTTATATATATTAGTGTGTATATGTCAATCTCAATCTCCCTAGAATTAATTTTTAAATTGTGGTTTAGTCATACAATATAAACAGCAATGAAAATATGCTGCATTTAATAACTACACTGATGATCTCAAAAACAAAAGTAGACATAGACGTGCACACAAAATTACATATTGTATGACTGCATTTATATCATGTGCAAAAACAGGCACAACTGTCTTTGGTGTTAGAAGTCAGGATAGTGGTTACCTTTGGGAAAATAATAACTGAAAGAGAGCATGAGGAGGGCTCCTGGGTGCTAATCTTCTACCTCTTCATATAAGTTGTAAATATATAGATGCGTTCACTTTATGAAAATTCATTACACTGTGCCCTTATAGCATGGACACTTTTCTTAATGTATGCTATACCTCAATAAAAAGCTATTTTTTAAAAAAAGAATGCATGACAACTTTGTTTCCATACTTAAAATGAAGGAGGTGGATAGTGGCAACTACAGACTAATGATATTCATGTTGATTTCATGGGGGGGGTTAGTAAATAGAAGTGGAAATCACTTCTATAAGACACCTTTAATCAAACCTATTTTCTGGAAGACCTTTTATATGTTCCTGTAGACAGGTCGATCCTGAATAGTATTATGAAACCAAAAACCAGTCAGTTTTAAGAAAAACAATTAAATTAGTTTATTTTGTACAACACGGTACAATTAACTCTAAACTCCTATAATATCTTAACTCCCCAGAAGTTGACCTTAGGAGTAACCTAGACCTCCTGGGGTGTGTAGAGAATGGAGAAAGCGAAGGTACAGGCTACTTCATGCCCATCAAGTCTGTTCACTGCAAACTGAAGTCAGAGACTTTGAATATTTGGTGTATTTTCTCTACATTTCTTTTATTAGTTGCAGGATAAAGATTGATTGTCTTAGACTGGAGGTAAGGGAACCCCGTAACTCACCCCTCTCTTTCTTTCAAAGAAAAAGACAGAGAACTAATAAAAAACTTGGGCAAAAGTCTTAAATAGGCACTTCACAGAAGACAGGGAGGACCATGGCTGGAGTGTTCAGGTATTCCCGGAGAGGAGCCTGAGGGAAAAGGGCCCAGTCAATGGGAGCGGGCCCCGGCAAGAGAGCAGAAACCAGAACTACTGCAAGAAAGTGCACGTAGAAATATAGTGTCTGGACTTCAGATGCTGGGAGAATTTTTCCTTTTCCGTTTCTGGTTTCCTTACGCTATCCTCAAGTCTCCACTGGGGATGCAGCCGCGAGAAAGCTGCTGGTGATGAGAGACAGCCAGGAACGACAGCTTGCAGGAGCTCAGCTAGTTGGACGCTGGTGGCTAGCAGAAGGGAAACTAGTGCTGCGGATCCTCAGAGGAGCACAGGGAGGGAGGGTGACTTCCCAATCATGTGGGACAGGAGCTCACATGTGACTGCCACATGGTAGATGGAAGGGGTCAGAACACCTGGCTGATGTGTATAAAGAGTCTTGCACACAGTAGGTACCAAAAGCAGGTAGCTATTATTCTGACCATCTAGATAATGCCACAAGATTGTCATGACATCTTTCACAATACTGTTCAAATTGGAACGGTCTATAGGAACCTATACAAACTCCGTCAGAAAACAGCTTGAGGGACTTCCCTGGTGGCGCAGTGGTTAAGAATCCACCTGCCAATGCAGGGGACACGGGTTTGATCCCTGGTCCGGGAAGATCCCACATGCCGCAGAGCAACTAAGCCCGTGCGCCACAACTACTGAGCCTGCTCTCTAGAGTCTTCGAGCCACAGCTACTGAGCCCATGAACCACAACTACTGAAGTCCGTGTGCCCTAGAGCCTGCGCACCACAACTACTGAGCCCACATGTTGCAACTACTGAAGCCTGCATACCTAGAGCCTGTGCTCCGCAACGAAGAGTAGCCCCCGTTCACGGCAACTAGAGAAAGCCCACGTGCAGCAGTGAAGACCCAACGCAGCCAAAAATAAACAAATTAAAAAAAAAAAAAGAAAATAGTTTGAATTAAAGACATCTTACAATACAGACATGATATCATAACTAAAGAAAGGCACTGTTTGAAAAATAAGACATTAGTGCAAGAACAATGACTCTCAAGAAAAGTGTGGAGGGTTTGTCAATGAGGAAAATGCTGGTAGAGATAGGAAAGAATTTCAGAGGGAGATTTACCTACAAACTGTCAGGACTGTGGAAAATTGTGTGTCACCATAGATATGCTGCTCTGTGACTTGTTTTTCTTGCTAGCTCTTCTCTGATAGTGAGGATGCAGGTGTCAAATGAAACATCTGATGCCTTTTGCAATGTGAAACTGTCAGGAAGGAAATCTGACACATCAGCAAGGAGCATAAAATTCAAGTTTTTAGTAGATTTATTAAATTATAAAATTTCATCCAGGCCATCACAAATCCCCTACTCCACACATGGTTTATTGTTCAGTTTTAAAGGGTGGAAAATATTCATTAAGTGAGACAAGGCCATGGATGCAGGGTGAGCAGGGATATGTACAACATATCACTTGGTGCTTAAGAGATGAACTCTCTAGGAAGCACAATGTGAGTGTAGTGTGTCTGGGGCAACTCCAGTGGGCTGACTCAGCTGTATTTAGATGAGGTCTACAAGACAGCAAAGGCAATGAGAGGTTACCAGGGAAACCAATGGAAGGACAAAGCTAGTAAGTGTGGCTAGATAATGGTGATGCTTATGACTTGTACATGAAGTATGTACATGAAAACTTGAAACATCTGGGATGGGGCCTTCTGAGTAAGTCTAGGGAAGCAGTAATTAGTAAAAGTTAAGAATAAAAAGAAAAAAAGTATTGGACTGTTACTTAGACTTTGCTCTGTTTCATTCAACAATTATTTCCTGGAAATCTTTGCAGCTGGGGTAAGCATAAGGACTTAAAAATGAATAAAATATAGTCTCCATCCTCCAGACACTAACAAGGAAGTGGGGACAGATGCAGGCTTTCTGGGTGTGTAGGAAACCTAGACACAGGAGGAACGTACTTCATGCAAACCAAGTGGAATGTGATGGGAACAGAGTAAAGAGAAGCAAGCTTCCATGGCATCAACCTTCATTTTCTTTAATCAAATAGCCATAATCCATACTTGATTACAACAGGCTCAACCTGCAGGATTTAAAGCCACTCCATGGTTAAATATGCTCCCGTTCAAAATGGCATTCTGAGTGTAGACATCTGTCCTCTTTCTCCCAAGGCTCTATTAAAATGTTAAGAAAACAATCATTTCATTTTTAAAAGTATAAGCCCACAAGATAAATAACAATGGGAGAGGGAGATAGCATAAAATAGGAGATTGAACAAGTAAACAGAAATATGCACAGAGGAGGCTGCAGCTGAGGAGGGAGCCAACCTTTCTGGGGGCCCTGAGAGCAGCTCCCTAGTCAGGTGGCAGCTGTGATGGACAGCAGCAAGGGGCAGGGGTATTAATTAAAGTTCTGTATCTGTAATGGTCAAAAACCCCAATCCCATGTAGAATGTCTGGCAGCCAGATATTCACTCATAAAGAAAATAGCAAGTGGGGGCTTCCCTGGTGGCACAGTGGTTGAGAGTCTGCCTGCTAATGCAGGGGACATGGGTTCGAGCCCTGGTCTGGGAAGATCCCACATGCCGCGGAGCAACTGGGCCCGTGAGCCACAACTACTGAGCCTGTGCGTCTGGAGCCTGTGCTCCGCAACAAGAGAGGCCGCGATAGTGAGAGGCCCGCGCACCGCGATGAAGAGTGGCCCCCGCTTGCCGCAACTAGAGAAAGCCCTCACGCAGAGACGAAGACCCAACACAACCAAAAATAATAAAATAAATAAATAATTAATTAATTTTTTAAAAAAAAAGAAAAGAAAGAAAATAGCAAGTGTTGTCACCTAAAGAAATAGAAAACTATCAAGGGATAATCAAAACAGTTAATGTGGGTTTTGTCATCCCAGAGTGAAGCCCACCACATTCCAGTGTTAGGGTAACCCTTCATTTCATCACTAGGTCTCCACCATAAAAAACATCCCTGCCAATTGACAAACCCCACCAGGAAAACAGGGCGCTAGTCAGTGTTTCCATAAGGTCAATATGAATGCGACTAAGAATGCAAGAATGACCAGAAAGCTAAAGGAAGCCTGCAGCATGACAGAAAACCACCATGACAAATCACGTAGAAAAGATAATCCCAGAGGAAAAGGAGGTGAGCTTACACAAATTTCTGATGCATATGAAAATTGATATTAATATGAAAATTAATATGAGAATATATTACATCCAAAAAAGAAGGGGGGAGATACTATGAAAAAAGAACAATTGCTTAAAAATCATACCACTTTTGGGGCTTCCCTGGTGGCGCAGTGGTTGAGAGTCTGCCTGCCGATGCGGGGGACACGGGTTCGAGCCCTGGTCTGGGAGGATCCCGCATGCCGCGGAGCAATTGGGCCCGTGGGCCACAATTGCTGGGCCTGCGCGTCTGGAGCCTGTGCTCCGCAACAAGAGAGGCCGCAACAAGAGAGGCCGCAACAGGAGAGGCCGCGATGATGAAAGGCCTGTGCACCGCGATGAAGGGTGGCCCTCACTTGCCGCGACTGGAGAAAGCCCTCGCACAGAAACGAAGACCCAACGCAGCCACAAATAAATAAATAAATAAATAAATAATTGTATAACTTAAAAAAAAAAAAAAAAAATCATACCACTTTTTAGTTGCTTCATATTTGGACCAGGGCTACTTCTATTTAATTTGTTTGCTTTGGAAGAGACTAAGAAAGAAATGTTCAAAGGATCAGTTTGAACTTTTTTCTTAAGTTGCACGGGGGTCATGACATTGGAACCATAGGGAAGCAATGTGATCAGAAGCTACTTGATTCTCAGTTCTCAATAAGTAGTGTTTATATAATCACAGTAATGGAAGTTGTACTTATTCATTCAACAAATGTTTGTTGAGTATCTGCTATGTGCCAGGCATTGTCAAGGCATCTGGGCTAGATCAGTAAACAAGATAGGAAACAAAACGAACAAAGCGTCTTCCCATCTAGAGCTACATTTTCATGGTTTAAGTGCAAGAGGAGAGTTGAGGGAGCTGAGTCGAGGGAGGTAGGCCCGTGTGTCGAGCTTTATAAGCCCTTAGAAGGACTTTGGCTTTTACCCTGAGTGAATGGGGGCCATTGCAGGGACTGGGGCCAGAGGAGAGACATGATTTTAACAAGATCGTTCAGGCTACAGCATCAGTAACAGACTAAAAGGGGCAAAGTGGAAGCAGAGACCAGTAAGGAAGCTATGACAGTTTATTGTTTTCAATCATCTATACCCAAAGCACCAGAGACTTAACCCAGATTGTAAATATCAGCAACATGGCAATATCAAAGTAAATGCAGCGCCCACGAAGTCAGGAGGTGAAGAGGGGAGGAGAATGCAGAGAAAACTGTGAGCAGGGACCACTGCTTTTCCCTACAAGCCCTTTTGTACTCTCCTGTTTTTCAGCTGCCTTTATAAATAACAGATTTTTAAAATGTAGGTCAAAGATGCCCACTTCATTCTAGAAAGTAGTTCAGGTAAATGTCACATGATTAGATCCAAATTGCTCTTTTTCAGCATTTGGGGCAGGACTCATTCTCTGGAGTGGCTTTCCAGGTGATTTTAAAACATTTTATCACCTCTTTGCAGTAATGTGAGTGTTTTCTGTCCTCTTCATTTACACATCTGCAATTCCTAGTATTAAACAGCTGATGTTATGGTGCAAAGCAAGGACCTTGCCAGACTTAAATAAGCAGCATGACATGGTAGGAAGAAAACACAGGGATACCAGGCTCTGCCACTTAAGAGCAATGTGTTTTGGAAAACCTCCCTAAATCTCCCTGAGCACCTGTAAAACAGGCAGGAAATAAATGTCAGATTTGAGCATTCAATATGCTAATAGATGTGAAACACTTTGTCAAAGAAAAAGTGCTAAACATTTATGCTTATAAAGTTAATGTTTCATATGCCACCCATCATGACTGCATTGCACAGTGCTTCATAAATTCTATACATTTTACTCTTCTTTGATCCTTTATAATAACCTTTGGTGAAGGCGTGCTATTAAAGTAAAATAGAAATTACCTTGAACTTTGATCCAGGTAGGACAGGTGGCTGGGCCCATCAATCACTTTGTGATGCTTCAAATCCAATTTCATCCTCTTCCAGTTTTAGGTAAACATAGTTTCTATAATGAATTCTTCATAGTCAAAAGAAACATTTTAAAGGACTGTACCTTATTCCATGCAAAAGTATTCTCATGCAAATGACTTTACTTTTAATCATATAACTAGGATGTTGGTCTTTATAACATGATATTTTGACATATTATTTGAAACTTAAAGGGAATTATTTCAGTTACCACGAAACATCTCTACATATATCTTACGTCTGAGGCCCCCTACAGTCAGAATGCGTAATTCATCCTTCCAACACCCTAACCATTCATGGTATCAGGTCACTGAATGTTTAGAAACCAAGCTTTCACTAGCTTGCAATCAAATAATCTTCAGGCTGGCTGACAACAGCCTATGGACTACACATACTTACAAGAAAACAGAAAAGATGGCCTCGTATTTTCCCTGAAACTTCATTATGGTGCTAACCTTTCAGCAAGAAATGGCATTTTAGAAATGCCACATGCATTTTAACTCTTGTTCCAGTTGCTAATGGCAAAGATGACCTATCAAAAAAAATAAGAGGAAAAAAGAGCATCATTAACCGTGTAATAACCTCAGCCCTTCAGGGTCATGAATATCCTATTTTTACTCGGGCCAATGTCATTTTATTTGTCAATTCACTCCAAAAAATATTACTTTCAATCACTATCAGAGAATTGGGGTATCCTGGGAGACTTTAAATTATAAAGTCCTATAAGAATCTCACTTCCATTATATTCTTATATGTCTGTCTTTTCCTAAACTTCCTCTTGTCAGGTTGATTAGCAGGAATTGCTTCTGATTATCAATTTCTGAGCCCAAGTTCATATAGCAGACAATGAAGTATGGAGGGATTTTTTTTTTCTCATCCACAAATATCTTTCCAAAACATTTTCAGAGATTCTAAATAGAGAGCAAATCTTCTTATATGTTCTAGTTTGAAGAATCTACAGGCAAGATAATCCACCCCACTGGACCATCCAGTTTTGGGAAGGATATAATTAGGGTAACGAATAAGTTAAGAAAGCCTCTTGCTGAATCTTGCATAGTAGCTAAATCAACCCTGACCACTAACAGGATGGTAGTTGAAGCTTTCCATGTGGTCAACATTTGGAACTGCCAAGCATTCAAATCTAAGGCCCTAATTTTAATAAACACTCAAACAAAGGCATTCATTTTCAAAATTGTTTGTTCATCAGATACCAGTTGAGACATAAGTATTTAAGTCAAACACCACTCTAGGTGGTAGGATTAGCAGTGACCAAGAAACCATGTCATTGCCTTCATAGCGCTCCCATTCCTGATGGGGCTGAGTGAGAAATAGAGTGAGGAGCTTTGGAGCACCTGGTGTTGGGGGGATATTGCCATTTTGTACACGGTGGTTAGAAATGTCCTCTCTGATCAAAATGACTGCCTTAGTCCATTTGGGCTGCTATAACAAAAATACCATAGAGTGAGTGGGTGGCTTAAACAGCAAACATTTATTTCTCACAATTCCTGGAGGCTGGGAAGTCCAAGATCAAGGCAGATTCGGTGTCTGGTGAGGAACTGCTTCCTGGTTCAGAGACAGATGTTTTCTCCCTCTGTCCTCACATGGCGGAAGGGGAACAAGAGAGCTCTCTTGCAAGACACTAATCCCAATCCTGAGGGCTGCACTGTCATGACCTGATCACCCCCCAGAGGCCGTACCTCCGAACACCATCATCTTGGGAGTTAGGATTTCAACATAGAAATTTTCTTAAAATTTTGATTGGAGCTTAGTTGATTTACAATGTTGTATTAGTTTCAGGTGTACAGCAAAGTGAATCAGTTATACGTATACATATATCCACTCTTTTTTTAGATTCTTTTCCCATATAGGCCATTACAGAGTATTAAGAAGAGTTCCCTGTGCTCTACAGTAGGTCCTTATTAGTTATCTATTTTATATACAGTAGTGTGTATATCTCAATCCAGATCACCCAGTTTATCCCTAACCCCCCTGAGCCCCACTTTCCCCCCAGTAACCATAAGTTTGTTTTCTACATCTGTGAGTCTATTTCTGTTTTGTAAATAAGTTCATTTGTACCATTTTTGTTTGTTTGTTTGTTTGTTTTTGGCTGCATTGGATCTTCGTTGCTGCGAGCGGGCTTTCTCTAGTTGTGGCGAGCAGGGGATACTCTTCATTGCGGTGCGTGGGTTTCTCATTGCGGTGCCTTCTCTTATTGTGGAGCATGGGCTCTAGGCACACGGGCTTCTGTAGTTGCAGCACGTGGGCTCAGTAGTTGTGGCTCATGGGCTCCAGAGCGCAGGCTCAGTAGTTGTGACGCATACACTTAGTTGCTCCGCGGCACGTGAGATCTTCCTGGACCAGGGCTCCAACCCGTGTCCCCTGCATTGGCAGGCGGATTCTTAACCACTGCACCACCAGGGAAGTCCCTGTACCATTTTTTTAGATTCCACATATAAGCGATATCATATGATATTTGTCTTTCTCTGACTTACTCAGTATGACAATCTCTAGGTCCACCCATGTTGCTGCAAATGTCATTATTTCATTCTCTTTTATGGCTGAGTAATATCCCATTGTATATATGTACCATATCATCTTTATCCATTCCTCTGTCGATGGACATTTAGGTTGCTTCCATCAACACAGGAATTTTGAGGGTACACAAATATTCAGTCCTCTGCAGGCATGGAATGAACATTTACTAAATGCCTATGACATTTAATGCTAGGAACCGTGGTAGGTGCTCGACATATATTTCTCAGTTAATTCTTGGAATAGTCACGTGAGACAACTATTCGTGTCCTCATTTTGTGAAGGAAATACATCTCAGAGATGGCAGAAAGGTGGCACAACCAGCAAATGACAGAGCCATGATTCAGACGCAAGGTTGAGGGGCTCTGAACTCCGTCTTCTTCATGCTTTTTCCCTCTAATGACAAAAGGAGAAGAATCCACTGTAATAACTGTAACTGAACGGGCCCCTTATGCTGCTTCCACTGCTGCCCCTCCTGCGAGTTCTCCACGGGGCATTAAAGGGGCCTCTTAGAGCGCGACACGTTCATCCGCAGTGCCTCCCTGCTCGCTGTCCTCCAACCCTTTCCACGTGGGGCAGGAGGGGCAGCTCTCCCCACAGCCCGCAGGCCCCTCTCGTGTCACCTCCTCTTCAACCTCAGTGCTCACCCCCCTTTGCCACACTGGGCTGCTTGCTCTTCCGGGAGGGAAAAAAAAGCCAGGCTTTCCTGTCTGCAGACCACATCACTTTCTGGAACACCTGCCCCTATGCCTTTGTGTGGCTCATCCCCTCACTTTATTTGGGTTTCTACTCCAATGCCATCTCCGCAGAAAGGTCTTCCCAAAGACCCTACCTGAACCATAGCAGCCTTACATTCTGTGACACCTGCCCCTGCTCTATTTCTCTTCCTAGCACTGCCACCATCAGATATCAAATTACATATTTTTTGTTCATTTGTTTATTTTCTGTCTCATCCAAAAGCATAAGCCCCACGAGGTCAGGACCTCATATCTCTCCTTCATGGCTGTCTCCCAGATCCCAGAAAAGTAAACAAATGGATGGTGGATGGATGAATAAGCATACTTCCCAGACAAGGAAATTTAAGGATGCTCTTCTGGTCTTACACCTCTGCCTCAGAGGTGTTTTGTTCTGTTTCCCAGGGCTGTTGCTAATTCTGCTCTATGTCGCCTAGTTCTTTGGGCTTTGGGAAAAAGCAGGCAAGCACCTGCTTCGTGTCTTTGCTCTTTCGTGGCACTGGCATCATACGCAGAGGCCACCTCCAAAAGTGTTTTGCACTTTTCACTGAAGCATCACTTAAGCATTCTCTTTCAGGTTCACCATGCACTCCCAGAAACTTGTTATTTCTGAATCAAAGGAGGAAACTTTTTTGTTTTTTCTGGTACTATCTTACGTCTGGATTTTTTTAAATGTTCATTGCACAATTAACTTCTTTGAAAAACTAAATAGCAATCAATTCTCAGATTAATTACTTACGCCTGTGGAAGATTTCTGATGACCTGATCCAGAAGCTACTCCTTCTTCCTTCCTCTTCCTTTTTCTTTTTCCCTGGAATGCAGACACAATGACTGGAACAGCAGCAGTCATGATGCATCCATGAAGACCAAACCATACACTAGAATGTGATTGTAGGAAGGTAGAAGGAGGCTAATATGAAGGTCAGCAAATCCAACTTGCTGCCTGTTTTTATTCAGCCTACAAGAATGGTTTTTACCATTTTTTATTTTTATAATTTTTAAATGTTTGGGAGGAAATCAAAAGAAGCATAATATGTCATAGCACATAAAATTATATGAAATTAAAATTTCATTGTCCATAAATAAAGTGTTATTGGTAAACTGCCATGCTCATTTGTTTACATTGTCTATGGCTGCTATTCACTTCTCTATATTTGTATATTGTCTCTGGCTGCTTTTGCATTACAAGGGCAGAGTTGAGTGGTTGCGATAGTCTGTATGACCCACAAAGCCTAAAATACTTACTCTCTGGTCTTTTACAAAGTTTGCCAATCCCTGCTTGGATAACATCCTCGACACCTAACTCCAGACTTTTTGTTGTATAAGAAAACTAAACCCTTTACTTACGTAATTCACTATTTTTTCATATTTTTATGTCATTTGCAGGCAAAGGCCATCTAATTGGCACACAGCTAAAGGAGACTTGATATACTGGAAGAACCACCACTTGGCTGGTGGACATTCTGCAGATGCCAGGGCTCTATTTTCCTATAATTTTCCAAGAACTTTAACTCTTTCCTTGGAGTAGGCAGTGGCTGGAAGACTAGAGAGGAGGGTAGAGGTGAAAACTTTAAAGAAAGATAAATCCCTACAGAACTTGGCAGCCAAGTGGATGTATACAGTCGAGGAGAAGGAGGTTGGTGCAGTGGAATAATAATACTTCAGTGTATTAGTTATCTCTTGCTGCAGAAACAACATTTATTACTCATATTTCCTGTATGAGAGGGGCCCATTGGAAGCCCTGTCAGAAAATGCTTACCACACTCATCAAAATTAGTATTCAGAACATTCACGGATTATCTTCACTTGGATCACCTCTGCTGTCAGTCTTGTGGTGAAAAGCCAAGAAAACGGACTCGGGACCATAACGGAATACATTCAAATGGCGCTCCCTGCGTCCCTGAGTAGAAGGTGGTGCCCATTCCCAGCTCCCTACAACACACGTATAACCCACCTCCACCCACTCCGTCCCCACCTTCAGAATTCTTACCTCAGCCAAACAAATGAGAACATTTCTAACCCTGTCACCTATAATCTAGATACTCTGGGGAAAGTTTTCCTTGCAGGTAGTATACCCTTTACCTTTTGTCTTAAAAACAGTTGTTGGTTTTCCCATGAGCTGAATTTGGAAATGCAGACTGGTGTTCTCCTGAGTACCTACCTGCCAATAAAGGTGACCTGAGAGTCCTTAGCTTACCCCTTCTTCCCCAGTCTCGGTCTTTCCCAGGCTCCAAACTTTCCTCCTTAGCTTTCCTCCTCCAAGAGAGGGCTCCCTCACTTCACATTCCCTCCTCCCTGTGGGAAGCACTTTCTGAAACAAAGAATCCCTCGCCAAGCCCTAAGACTGCTCAAGTGGCCACTTCTGACCAAACAGGCTTCAGGTTGGTGCTACAACCATCTGAGGTCTTGCGATTAGACTCTTTAAAATATGCAACGCTGCTCTGATCTGGGCAGACAACAGCCCTCATTTGAATGCCCCCTACCTCTTCACTTAAGCAGACACTTAGGCTTCCCTTTGTTGAGCCAAACTAGAGTTAATCAAACTCCTGAAATGAGTCCCAGGAACTGGAATCATGGCATTATGCCCTGCCTGCCTATTTTACAAATTTAAAACACTGGGCTTCCAAAGAGCTAATACTGGAGGGTCTTTTAAACGCATAGAATACTGAGGTTGGGAGGGGGCGGTTTCTGTCATAGCCTTGAACAGCTGAAAGGGGAGCACAAGAAGGAAACGTAAAGTATTTCATTTTCTCCTTTTGGCCAGATTCATGTCTGATCTAAAAGCAGAATAAACCAATAGGCTCAAAAAGAAAAATATGCACAAATGTATACATACCCAATAGCTATTCTCAACTGTTGGCAGAGCTTTTTATCTTAATTCGTCTTTTTTTTCATGCAACAGTATGAGAGACCTGTCCTTCCCGGCCACCCAGGAGCAGGTAACGGGGGCAGTCACCAATGGACCAGCTTGCCTGAGGAGTTCCCCAGAGAAACAGAAACAGGGAAACGATTTTGAGGACTGATGAGATTAAGACCTTCAAGGGAACCAAACTGTAGAGATAAATTTTACCCCCAAGTCTCAATGGGAGAGGTGCCCCAGGAGGACAGAAGGTCTTAGCTTCCAGGTAGGGAGGATGTTGAGGGAGGGTACCCATTCTCAGGGACAGGTTTATGGTCAGGAGGGAGGGAGGCTTTTAAATATGATAGGAGAAGGAAGGAAGACCACCTCAAGGAAGTAGTCTGTTTAGAAAAAGTAATCATAAAAATAAACAAACAAATGAGAGAGTGAATATACAAATGGACGATGAGCAGACCATTTATGCAAATGAACTCTGACCCACAACCTGCAGCAGCCTGTGAGGAAGCCAACCCCCCATCTACAATCAACAGCCCAGGAAGCCAGCCTGCTGTCAGTCAGACTTGCAGAAGCCAGGTTGCCATCCCTAGTGACAATCCAGGAAGCTAAACAGTAACTCTGTAACAATCTACCCCAAATGGCCAGGTCTTGATTAATAAATCATAGTTTCCCTAATATTCACCCCTGCTTCCACCTTCCCACCAATCAGAGAAAGCCAAACAGGCACCCTACCCAATCACATAGGGGCCCTGCCTCCGACTTAGCCCACCTCCAGCTTCCCAAGCCAACAGGCTACAATCAGCACACATGCGGGGCCTTCCCTCTTCTCCGCTGCGAAGCTCCCCCTCCCCTGCCCGCCTTTGAGTCTCTGCAAACGCAAGTGACGGTGGCTGCCCCCCTGCTGTAACAAGCTCTGAATAAATAACCTGTTTTTCTCACGTGGCTGGTCTTCTTTTATTTCCACAGAAATAGCCTGAAAGGACTCAGGCCTATTTAGGAAGCCTAATAAAAAGATCTCTAGCAAGAGCGCAGAGGACCTCCTGGATTTGGGTGAAAAGCACTGTCACTTTGCCTGTAACTATAACCCACCCACGTCTCTGTGTCCCCCGGGTCTGAGGCAGCCTCAGAAGGAAACCTAAATCAATTCAGCTCCATGAGTTCGAGTACTGGTTCCTCATCTCAGTTTAGCTCCTGGCTCTCAGTGCGGCTCTCAGTGTGTCTTTGGCAAGTCTCAACATTCCCCAGCCCGTCCTGTAACAATTGTTTGAGTTCTGAACATTAACCTCCACAGTCTACGCACTTTATTCATTTATCCTTGTTTTCCTGTATTCCTTTAGTATCGTATTTAGCCTACGACCATCGTCTCTACACAACGCCTTCAAGAATGCTTTGCACACGGAGGCCTTCTGATCACTAATATTAACTGACCTTTAAGAAACTCTTGTCTTTACAAGGATTTGGAATAGATAACTACTGCAAATGCATAGACCTTTATTTGTTTTAACAAAGGTGCATCTAAAATTGCTTGCCGTGGTGAGCCAAGATGTCAGTACGCATTAAACTTAGGTATATGCTGGTTTAGAGTTTTAGTTAAGGAAGAACTAACTAAGGATGTAACAGATAAAACCCTAAGTCTCATGGCTTCAGAGAACACATGTTTATTTTTATCAGTAAAGCCTACTCCCAACCAGTGGGCATTTCCCCACCAAGAGGTGATTCAGGGACCTTATACCTCCATCATTTTCAACACTAGGTTCTCAGTGTTACCACATTTGTCTGCATCAAGCCAGAAGGGAAAGACTGTGGAGCCAGGCATAGAGGTATGAATGTGATTTCTAGCACATTCTATCAGCTTCATCTCAATCATGTGGACATACCTCACTGCAAGGAAGGCTGGAAAATGTGATCTAACACTGGGCTCAGAGGGAAGAGAAGTGGGTTTGGTTAAGAGCTACCCAGTGTCTGCCTCATTTATTAGGGCAAAACATCACTTCTGTGAAGACCTCCTTGCAAATACCACTCCCCTATCCAAACACCTGGCTTAGTTTCTGGAAAATGTGCACAGGCTAAGCTCTCAATTGGATTCTTCATACATCAAAGGATACAGTCAGCTCAGCAGCTCAGGCTTCTCAAACATGAAGGACAGCTAGCAATGATGACAGCAACAAGAAAAAGTCCTGCCAATTCTCTCTGCCCTTTAAAAAATGTGCTTTAATTTTATTGCTTCTAGAAGCAGTACAGTTTTCATGAGCCAGTGAACTAGTTAATTGGCTGCAGTAATAACTGGGTCTTGGAAGGTGGCACTTAACCAAACAAATATTAAGAAACTGTGAGTCTGGAGTATGAGCTTTCACGGGTGAAGGGTGTGTCACGGGTCAACATGACACCACACATGACAGTTAAAGATGAGGGAGGAAATGACATTTTAGAAAGGGGAAAACTGTGGCAATGCTTAGATTTGCCTCACATTCAGAGCCATTAAAACCAGAAGGTCCTATAAAGCTGATTTTTTTTGAGCTACTGTTAAAATACAAAAAAAAGGCTTTTTTTTTCTTTTTTGCTTGACATTCTGTGTCTGCCTTTTTTCCCATTTATATATGTACATCCTGAGCACATATGATGCAAAAAGTAACTGAGATTTTGGTTCTGAAGCAGATCTTGATTTATGAGACTTATCTGCTGAGTCTAGCAAAATGATCTATGACTTCCCACGGAAATGAGATGTCAAGATGCAAAGAATGCCGCGTGCTGTCCTCAGACAGCCACAGCCTGTCTCCCAGCCTGTCCCATGGGCAACCTTCAAGGACAGTCAAGATGGGGTTCCTTCGTCAGACTGCTACATGCCAAGCTTCATGTCCATTTCTACAGGAGTAAAAGTTGGGAGCCATACTGCATTCGAATTTTCCCTGGAGTTGACCAAAAAGTAAGGTCTACTTTCAGGTGATTCATTGAAAAATCAGTTATAGAATAAAAGTAGTCTGGCAATTTTTTAAAATGAAAAAATGGGACATGACGTATGAACCTGGCTCAAACACAGCCACCTGTTTCCCATTGTCGTTGGCTGCAAATCCGCTCTCAATTTTCTGCTTGTCGTACAGCTCCCACTGCCTCTGCCAGTGATCACAATGTACACTGTCCCTGGGCAACCTCGCTTCCCTACCTTCCCGGTCCCAGACCACAGACCACTCCAGTTGAATTGCAAAGTTATTATGGCAGATATTTATAATATTTGTAATATCTAAAAAGCATGTAGGCCTATGTTGTCTCTTTCCTCTGTTTCTCTCTTACTGTTCACCACCTTGTATTACTAGTGCCTCTTCTCCCCTCCATTAGCACTGGTAAATCGTTGTTGATTAGAGTCCAGTTGCTTTTCTAGTGGGTTAAGTGCAGTAAAATGAGCAAAAAAGTAGCAAACAAGGCCTCAGGGTGACATCAACAGCCTATAATGGCTTATTTTTACCTCTGATATTTTCGCAGATGATTCTGCCTGAAATTCTTCAATTTGGGGTAATGATGCTGAAAGTGTGTAATATGAGAAGTTGGGGTAGAAGCAACAGATGATGATGATGGTAACAGAAGGGTTATATGTAGATAAAAACCTAGCTCTGTGGAAATGTTGGTCGGGGCTAATAACCTAAGAGCTAAAATGAGCCTCGATTCTACGGTTCCATTAGTAAAAAGATGATGTTTTCAAATTTACTTTTAAAAAATGAAAAGAACATATCTGACAGTATATTTAGAAATGAGGGACCTGACTTCTGGGTAGAGAAAACCATTCTGGGGCTTCCCTGGTGGCGCAGTGGTTGAGAATCCGCCTGCTAATGCAGGGGACACGGGTTCGAGCCCTGGTCTGGGAAGATCCCGCATGCCGTGGAGCGGCTGGGCCCGTGAACCACAATTGCTGAGCCTGCGTGTCTGGAGCCTGTGCTCCGCAACAAGAGAGGCCACGATGGTGAGAGGCCTGCGCACCGTGATGAAGAGTGGGCCCCGCTTGCCGCAACTAGAGAAAGCCCTTGCACAGAAACGAAGACCCAACGCAGCCAAAAATAAATAAATAAATAAAATTAAAAAAAAAAAAGAAAACCATTCTGGCTGTAGCTCTCCAGGGGCACAGGGATCTTTCACCTGGAGTCATCAATCTTTTTAAGACCCCCCCTTTTTTTTTTTTGCATTAGATTGTTGGACCAAATGTCATGGGCTTCTGGGGCTTGATGGCATCTCTAGACATGAATCCATATTTATGTAACCATGAGGACCACTGCTATATGGCGGCCTCATGAGGGACTCATCTCTTCTTTAAAAAAAAAAAAACAAGTTTACCCCAAGCTTTCTTTCTTTTTTTTTTTTTTAATAGATTTATTTATTTATTTTTGTCTGCGTTGGGTCTTTGTTGCTCCATGCGGGCTTTCTCTAGTTGCGGTGAGCGGGGGCTACTCTTCGTTGTGGTGCGTGGGCTTCTCATCATGATGGCTTCTCTTGTTGCAGAGCACAGGCTCTAGGCGTGTGGGCTTCAGTAGTTGTGGCACGCAGGTTCAGTCATTGTGGCTCACGGGCTCTAGAGCACAGGCTCAGTAGTTGTGGCGCTCGGGCTTAGTTGCTCCACGGCATGTGGGATCTTCCCGGACCAGTGCTCGAACCCATGTGCCCTGCATCGGCAGGCGGATTCTTAACCAGTGCACCACCAGGGAAGTCCCCAAGCTTTCATTTCTTAAGGAGCTTTATGTAGAGTAATTACGGTCACAATAAAATGCTCTGGAGTAAGGGGAAAATTAGGAAGGACCTGAAATCTGTGCCAGGGGCCCCAGAAAACTTGGTTTTGTGTCTCCCCCATTCTGTGCATGGACCAAACTCACCACCTGTTAACCCCAACCCCTAGCCCCCTGGACCCTCTCTAGTCTCCAATTTTACATTGCCTCATGCTACTTCAACTAATTCCTGCCAAATAGCTCTGGAGAATGTGCAGAGCTATTTTGTAATGGACGTTCACAACCCCCTGGAATTGCTCACCTTTTAGATCTTGACTTATGTCCAACATTGTCTGGGCAGCTCTTTGACCACTTTCTCTCCATTCACCCTGAACTCCAAAGCATTGCACCATAAGACCATGGTAGCATGCCAATGGGGTCCCCTACAGGTTGATGCAGAACTTTTATTCCTCTCTTGTCTCACAAGTATATTTACTCCCTGCTGATGTTATTGCTAATTTTTCACTCTTATCAAGACCCATGTCCACACCCACCTCCCACACTTTATCTTCTATACTGAACTTAGGTACCTCCAAGAGCTTCAATATCCTATTTCCCTGCCCCTCTTATTTCTAAGGGAGAGAACTTGATTCTCTTGTTAAGACCCACACTTTCTACCTTTGCCCCTGATCCCATCCTCACACCATCTCTGGGACTTGGTTCCATCATTCCTCCTCAACTGTACTTCAAATTTCTCCCTCCTTGGTACCGTAGGAGACCACGATGTGCCACCTCAAGTGCGCCTCTTTGGCACAAAGATTATTTTGAGAAACAAGACACAGGAGAAGCTCTGAAAACAGCATAAGTACCTTTTGTAAGAGAAATTTACATTTATAAAGGATATCTCCATTTGCAAGTGTCTCCCTCTTTGTACCAGGAAGAAAAGGATGATTCTAAATCACAAGAAAATCTTATCAACGGAGACGAATTTCACTTAAATCTACATAACTAACCTTATCCTGTTTACTGTCACCTCCCCTTAACCAGCATCCAACACGATCTTCTTCCTTTGATTTGGCTGAAGATGGTTAAGCCTGAATTCTAAGCCATCCCTTTGAGCCATACTCATTTCCCTGAGTATCTCCCATGTATATATGAGATAAACATGTTTAAAAACTTCTGTTTGTTTTTCTCTTGTTAATCTATCGTTACAGGGTCCCCCAATGAGAACTTAGAAGGATAGAAGGAAAACTGCTTTTTTCCTCCTGTATAATATCTTTCTACTCTTGAGTTATTCCTTACCTTTAACCAAAAGGAAAAAAGTGAATGAAATAAAAATCTTTCTCTGACCCAGTTATGCTGAAGTTGCTCTTTTTTATTCCATCTACTGCCAAACATCTTGAGCTAGACAAAAACCTTCATATCTCCTCCTTCTTTCCACCAACAGAAACTCAGAGCTCTCTTCTCTGCAAAATTGCTTTCTCAAACACCAATATACAGTTTTTTTAAATGTTCTTAGGTCACACCACCAGAATGTTATATCACTTCATTACCTACTAAATTTTATTGCCTTTTAAAATGCCTACTGAAGAACACACATACAGGAAAACGGATAAGTCATAACTGAAAAGCTCAGTGAATACTGAATGTGTACAGACTGCACACACAGCCACTATGTACCAGCACCCAGACCAAGAGACAGAACTATTACCAGAACTCTGGACTTCCTACCCATGTGCTCTAGCACCTACTGCCCCCTCCCCGCAAAAGTTAGCTGCTCTTCTGACTTCTGAAACCTCACACTGGTTTTACTGGTTTGCAAGGTTTCTATAAATGGAAATATACAGTATGTAGTCTTTTGAGTGTGTCTTCTTTCACCAAACCTTGTGGTCATATGTTTATCCATGCCCTTGTGTGTAGCTGTAGTTCATCCATCCTCAATCCTGTAAATTTCCATTGTGCAAATGTGCTACAATGTGTTATCTATTCCACTTCTGATGGGCATTTGAGTTGTTTCAAGCCTGGGGGATTTTATGAATAGGGCTCCTGTGGACATCTTTCAGTGAACATATGTACAAATTTCTGTTGAATATACATCTAGAGATGGCATTTGGGGGGCCACCGAGTTTTCACACCTTTAGTTTTAATGTTATAAATACTGCCAAACCACTTACAGAGTGGTTGTGCCAATTTACACCACGACTTACACCATTACACCCCTACTAGCAGTACGTGAGCGTTCTTGTTGCTCCTTATCCTCATCAACATTTGGTATTTTTAAAAATCTTTTTCCCTTTGCAATTCTGGTGGGTGTACATCAATGATTTTAATGTATCAGACCCAGCAGCCTCATCCTCCTTCAATATTTAACACTGTAGGTGCCCTTCCTTACATCATGAACGCACTTCTTTCAGGTTCGCTTTATGCTGATCTTCATCGTCTTTCCTGCCATGTCTTGTCCCTCTGTTATCCCTCCCAGTTTGCAGCACTTTTCTTTTTTTTTCTCTACAGACTGCCTCTCTCTCTCTGATCATACTCTTTACTACAGCTTCATTTGCCAACTCTGAATATCTTAAGTCCTAATACCCTCAGACCTTGACAATTTGAGCAGTTTTCTATCATTTTATTCATTTATTCACCCGTTTGTTATTTGATCCTTTAATAATTGTTAATTGCTTATTGTGTACCAAGCACTTTGATAGGAGGTAGAGTTGGGGATTCTAATAAGAAATAGTCCTTGCCCTCTGTTACGAACTGAATTGTGTCTCCCTCAAAATTAATATATTAGAGCCGTAACCCCTAATGTGACAGTACTTGGAGATAGGACCTATAAAGAGGTAATTAAGGTTAAATGAAGTCATAAGGGTGGAGCCTGGTCCTACATGACTGGTGTCCTTATAAGAAAAGGAAGAGACACCAGGGATGCTTCTGTGCATAAAGGAAAGGCCATGCGAGGGCACGGTGCAAGACGGCAGCCACCTACAAGCAAGAAAAGAGAAGCCTCAGAGGAAACCAACCCTGCTGGCATCTGGATCTTGGACTTCCAGCCTCCGCAACTGTGAGAAAATCAATTTCTGTTGTTTAAGCCAACCAGTCTGTGGTATTTTGTTATGGCAACCCTAGCAAACTAACACACCCTCAAACAGCTTACTATCCTGGGGAGACAAGAAGGAAATCAACATTTACAGCACTATGTGAAATACACTGTGATGGAGGTGTACGGGGATAACATGGAGGTAGAGAGAAAGCACCAGGACAAAAGGATAAGGGTAAGAAGTGACAGAAGAGGTCTTCCCCTGGAAGAGGATGCCCAAACACAGTCTAGAGAAATTAGCAGAGTTATCTGGGCAGAGGGCAGGGAAGGGTATTCCACAGAGAGGAAGCTACACCTGCAAAAGTATGGAGAGCACGGCACATACACTGAAACTAAGGAGTTCAGAATGGGCTCAGGGTAGCTGGTGAGAGAGGGTAGACTCAAAAGATGAGACTGGAAACACATATTGAAGAGGTTCCCTACCTTGTTAGGAAGTGACTGAATCAATAAATCAAGGAATCCATGAATATTTTGGGGTAATGCTGTTTAATTTACTGGAAAGATCATGACTAGGTGTTGGGGCCCAGGGCAGGCCACCCCAAACTATGCCTCAATGGCATATTATTTCGATCAAAGTTATTTAAGAAACAGCTGGTGCAAGAGGAACACTTTGACCCTCTTCTCTGCCTCCTTGCAAGCAGGAAATTAATCTCCCATGTGAAAGGTGCCCTACCTATACAGGAGGTAGAAAGATATCCTTATCACCAGAGAAAGGGAATTCAGGGCCAAGAAGTCTATGAACAAAAACCTTGTTACTTCTAATTTACTACTCAAGCCCAAACATTGCTTAAATTCCTTACTAACTAAAGCACCCAAACCTGAGTTTCTTTGTCCTGTCAAATCCTCACAGATTTATTTTTTCTTTGTATAAGAAGATATTAAAGTTGCCTGCTTTTGGTCACTCACTGAGCATTATTTTATGATCTCCCATGGACTCGAAATTAAATTGGTTTTTCTCCTATTAATCTGTCTGGTGTGTCCATTTTATTATTAGTCCAGCCACAAGAACTCAAGAAGGATAGAAGGAGAGATTTCCCCCATCCCCGACATAAGGAATCCTATTTTAGCACCAAAACTAAGGCAGCCATATGTCCTGGGTTTTACAAGACTCTACTGATTTAAAATATTTTGCCTTATCATACCGTGTGTCAGAACACAGACCAATTTAGGGTTAGGAAAATTTTGTTACCATAACCTTGTTCCATCCTACACACCATATTGTTTTTTCCAAATAAATGGTGACATCGTTTCTGTTTGGTATCCCCTACAGAAAATAATCCTAATTTGTGAGTTTGCAATTCATACTTATGAATATTCAAGTGCACAACTCCAGTTAAAGCCAGAGCTGAGCAAGCCTGGGCTACAGGCACCGAAAATAATCCTCCCACAGTTACATTTATTTTATTAACAGGTTACAGCCTGAAGTCCTAAAAAAAAAGAATTAATGTTTTATTATAACCTTGTCTCTAACTGAGTGGGAGGTTTTCCCCTTTTTTCATTTACTGAAGTATCAGGGATTTCGCGACTAGAATAGCAGAAACTTTAGCTACGTTGGCCAATTCAGGTGTAATTCCCATGTATCCAGGGGCTTCTTATGACTCAGTCTCTGCAGGGAATCAAATGCCAGAACCCAGTCCAATAATCAAGAGAAAATTTAAGAGGAATTCCAAGCTTTAGTCTGATCTGAGAACAATTAGCGGTTCCAAGTCACACCCCAGAGCAGTAACATTTCTCAAAAGCTTCCTTCCCCACAGCTTCTCGAATCCTGAACCTGCTCCAGCGCCTCTCCCTTGCCAAAATGCCAGCACTCACCTCCTCTCTCCTGCCCTACCTCTTTCTTATGGAGATTGTCTTAGTTCTTGGCTTTATTTCTGCTTGTCTTCGCCCACCCCCCCACCAACTCTCCTCCACAAAAGGACACCTAGGGCTTAACCAGGCCAGTTGGGACCTGTTCCATTTTCTTCCCACAATTTCATTCTTCTCTCTACCCATTCTCCTGTATCTACTTCATAAGCAGCCTGGGAATTGAGAGAGCAGAGGTCAAGCACTCCCTAGAGAGTGAGGAGAAGGTGAGCAAGCAATAATGAAATTTCATTTAAAATCTAGTGAGAGTATGGAATTTCCTTAAAAAAATTAAACATAGAATGTCCATATGTTCTAGCAATTCCATCTCTAGGTATATTTGGGTAAATACACCCAAAAGAATGGAAAGCAGGGACTCAAACAGGTCTTTGTACACCAATGTTCATAGCAGCATTAGTCACAAGAGCCAAAAAGTAGAAGCAACCCAAGTATCCATCAACAGATGAATAGTTAATAAAATGTGGTCCATCCATACAATAGAATATTATTCAGCCTTTAAAAGGAATACAATTCTGATGCACGCTACTACTTGGATGAATCTTAAAAACATTATACTAAGTGAAATAAGCCAGACACAAAAGGACAAACACTATATGATTCCACTTATATGGGGTAGTTAGAATAGGCAAATTCATAGAGATGGAAAGTAGAATAGTGGTTGCCAGGGGTTGAAGGGAGGGGAGTGCAGGGAATTGTTCAATGGGTACAGACTTTCAGTTTGGGATGATGAAAAAGCTGTGGACATGGATATACGTGATGATTCCACAATATTTTGAATGTATTTAATGCTGCTGAATTATGCATTTAAAATGGTTAAAATGGTAAATTTTATATGATGTACACAATTTTTGAAAAGGATTTTTAAGCTCATAAGAAGGAGAGAAGAAAGGTTACTAATAGCATTCTCATCATACAGAAAAATTTTAGGTAGAAATGAACAGAGCTGTCTATTGATACCATAAAACTTCTTAATTTGATGAAACTAAGACTATTACTCACTGGATAAAATATCTGCATGATAATTGTTTTTAACCTATGACATGATGTAGTCTCCTTATTCGTAATACACTTTGTTACTGTGTTCATGATCACTGACTGACTGCTTTTTAAGGTTATTATTGTTCGTGTTTATAATATGTGTTTCCCAAGTATAACATTCCGGAAGAAGTTAGAGAGGCAATTTGAACAGAATATTTTGTGTCCATTTCCACCCATAATTGCAGAAATTCCAGCCACCCTAAAAATATATCCCCAAACACTTCTAGGAGTCCCCAAGACTCACTTTAGTTGCACTCACAAGTACCCATGGCAACCATTTTCCTCCTCTTTTAATCTGGCTATTAGGGTGATGTCTTCAACTGCTATAGAAGCTACTGTGCCTGGGTCTACCAATTTTGTGTGTGTAAGATGTCCTCTTCTGCTTCCTCTCTCTCACATGAAAGATGATCCAGCACCTTACTCATACTCATTATGTTCTCAGATAATGATTTTAAGATTTACCCATGTTGTTGCATGTATTGGTTGTTTGATCCTTTTTATCATTGAGTTGTATCCCCTTGTATACATAGACCA
This sequence comes from Balaenoptera acutorostrata, assembly GCF_949987535.1. Taxonomy (NCBI): domain Eukaryota; kingdom Metazoa; phylum Chordata; class Mammalia; order Artiodactyla; family Balaenopteridae; genus Balaenoptera; species Balaenoptera acutorostrata. Next base: position 9,945,104 of record NC_080081.1, read on the forward strand.
CATTTTGTTTACCCATTCACTTGTCGATGGGCATATAGGTTGTTTCCAGTTTGGAACTATTACATATAAAGCTGCTATGAGCATTCATGTAAAAGTCTTTGTGTAGACACAGTTTTCACTTCTCTTGGGTAAATACTACGTAGTATGGGACTGAGTTATATGTTAGTGTGTATTTAACTTTTTAAGAAATTGTCAAACTGTTTCCAATTTGTCTGTGCCATCTTACATTCCTGCCAACAGCGCAGGAGTATTCCAGTTGCTCCTTATCCTCACCAACACTGGGTGTTGTCAGTCTTTTTAATTATAGCCCTTTTCTTGGGTATACAGCGGTATCCCGTGTGGTTTTAATATGGATTTCACTGATGGTTAACAATGTTGAATATCTTTTTATGTGCCTATTGGTCATTCCTACATCTTCTTTTGTAAAGTATCTGTTCAAATCTCTCACCTATTTAATTTGTTGTTGGGCTGTTATATTTTATAGTTATACAGGGTTTTTTTGTTTGTTTGTTTTTATATATTCTAGGTAAAAGCCTTTTGTTTGATATATGTGTTGCAAATATTTTCTCCCAGACTGTAACTTGACCATCACCAGTGGGCTCAATAAATCTTTGCCCTTTTTTTCTTAAGTCATTCAACTAGGTGGATACTCAAGTAATCACTGGAAGAATGCAAAGTAAGCCTGGGAAGTGTTACCAAACTTGGAAGGAGCTCCAGGTGGCTCCAGGTTTAAACAGCATCTTTCATGTTTTTATGGATGAACATTATGGAGACTATTTTCTGAAGCTTCAGTAGAAGTGCTATTGGAAAGAACATTTTCCATTCATAATATTTCCTTTTATCAGATAATGGACATAATATTATGCTGTTGAATGTGTGGGTAGACATGAAAGCTCTAGCAGATGGTTTTGACTCAGCTGTTGTCACCGTGGGGGAACACTGTGAAGAGGTAACAGTGATGGGTGGAAGGTGAAGATATGTTGATAGATTTATGAGGGAGAGAGTGTCAAAAGGGAAATAAACTAGAAATTCATCTCTTCCCAGAAAGAAAGGAAATAAAAATAACAAGCACCAAAAAAGCCACAGCTGTGGGAGGGAATCAAGCCACCAGTCACACACACACACCCACAAAAAGAGTGCGAATACAAGGATAAATGAACAGCAATCTGCTTTCTTTATGTCCTACTAAAATCATGCATGTCCTACTGGTGGATTTTGGTATATTCTAGATAATAGAATGCACAGCTGACTATCATTCTTCCTCTGAATCCTGAAAAAGTCAGAGAAAATGTGCAAGATGAAGACTTCAGGGAAGATGAATGACACAAAACCAGTGATCAGTGAGAAACCAACCCAGGAAATCTCCCCACGTCTGCAGCCAATGTCAGCAAAGACAAAAACATTTTAAAAAATAATGATTTAGGCATAACTAGACATTTTGTAGACTCTCCGATCCCTGTTCACTTAATGCCTGGGGTTAGGCAAGGTGTGTGGATATTGGCATAGAAAGACCACGAGCTTTGGCATCAAACAGACCTGGATTCAAATTCTAGACCTAAATGTTTAAATGACTCTGTAAATTTAGTTAAATTTCCTTAAACTTAATTTATTCATCCATAAATAGGAGACAAATAATATCTACTTGATAGAATCATTGAGAGTATTAAATGAAATCACATATGCTCATATCCTACAACAGATCTCAGTACAAACTAGACACTCATTAAATTTTAGTCATTACCCTTACCCAGCTTCTACTTGCCCTTAATAAGAATGCTATTTGGGAATTCCATGCCTTTTTTCAACATCATAAATTCTTGGGGTTGCACTCTGGCAATTGGCCAGCAAAAGCCACATTTCATAACACATCAGGAATTATCTAATTTAATGTATCCATATTTTTCCCTGGCCTTCCAGGAAACTCTAAGTTAAAAAGTAAAATCTTTGGAACTAGAGATGCTTGAGATTTGGGTACATTTATTTGCTCTTCTAAACACGGTAACAATAGCTTTAATTTTTTTTTTAAGTTGTGCTAATGTGATAGCATCAAGCTAAATACTTTGTCACAATAACCCCAAGGTGTAGGTACGATTGTTATTTCCAGTTTATATATAAGGGACTGGGTCTGAGGGGGTTAATTTTCCTACGGGTGTCTTATTTCAAAGACACCCCTGTTGTTTGTAATGCTGATAGATTTATGAGGGAGAGAGTGTCAAAAGGGAAATAAACTAGAAATTCATCTCTTCCCAGAAAGAAAGGAAATAAAAATAACAAGCACCAAAAAAGCCACAATTGCAGGAGGGAATCAAGCCACCAGTCACACACACAAAGAGTGCGAATACAAGGATAAATGAACAGCAATCTGCTTTCTTTTTTTCCTACTAAAATCATGCCTCCACTATACAGCTTCTAATTTCTGACTACTATTTTTAAAGTGTTATTATCATTGCATCTTTTACTGTGTGCTGCTCAAATTCTTTTGGGAAGTGGGAGTGGTGTCAATTATAAATAACTATTCCCAAAACAGACAAATCATCAGAAGCCCACAAATCAAAGCTAGAAAAGAAGAAGCAAACTAGGCAACCAATGAACTAGACCTGGACAATAAAACTACCAGTTTGAAAATAAAACCCATAGATATTATTCTCAACTTAATGTTCACCACCACAAGCTGTGTTATTTATGGAAAACAATACAGAACCTATGTTTCTAGCCCAAGCAGCATGTAAGGCTCCTATCAGACATCTAGGAATAAGACGACAGAAAAGGTAAAACTTGAGAAGTGAAATCAATACACAAAGTCTAGAAAGACTAACAATGTATCTGAGTCTGTGCCCTGAATATGATAGTATTTGGAAAGGCCATACGCTTTATCTGTCCTCCTACCCTGGCTGATACCAAACACAATACTACTTCATTTCTTCAGCTTAAGACCTTGATTCCTGCCAAAATGCATAGTCCTGGGAGGGCTAACAAAGTTCCATCCATCACTGAGAACGCTGTGGTGAAAAAATTCCCTCCCTCAGAACAGAGGGAGAAAAGCAGCACAAAACTCTATGTAATGCACATAACTACAGATAGGGAAGAACTACTTCTCAATTTTGCCTAAAGCAGGCATAAGATTGAGCTGACATTCTTCAGCCTTCAAGCTTTCCAGGAAAATAAGCTGACAGAGGGTTAAGTGTTCTTATTTACACAGAAAAATGCTGCCAATAACCTTAGATGCAGGTAGGATGGAAAGAGTTGATTTTCCTTTTTTCTTTCATGATATTTTGTTAGAAGTTTTGAAGACTGACTAGAAAGGGCAATTCTGCAATGGTGGCCACAGAAGGTATTGCATCCAACTACTCTGCTACACCTGGCTCAAAAACAAGATCACTAAATGGCAACATGAATAGACTTGAGTAAAATGTTTAAAATAAGTTTTAAATGGATTTCCTGAAAAATATGATTGCAGGAAAAAAGGGAAAAAAACATTTGAAAGAGAACATTAAACATTAATGTAACATTAGAATATATTAAAAGAATAAAATAACTGTAACATAGCTTCAGGAACTTCCACTACTGATCAGTAGATCCATGAATGAGGGGGAAAAAGTTTGTTGCTTTAAGTCACTGAGAAATAGTATGGTTGTTTGTTACGCAGCATTACCAGAGCAAGAACTAATTGACAGAACTCATGGCACAAAATGATTATGGGACAAGACAGTTCGACAACTCCTGGCCTGTGGAAGCAGAGGTAGGCTCAGTAACTGATGAACCAAGGTGAAGGAAGCCATGGCTCAGAATACAAGTGGAGGACTGGCAGACTAACCAGTGAGTCTCTAGAGATTCCCCACACTCAGAGACGCTAAAGACAGCAAAATAGCGGGAGGAGACATGGAACTCAAAAGGGGAGAATCAATTGAAAGACATAGGTAACTCCTTCACTCACAAGTGCAGAACTAGGTGTCTGCTTTCCATGGAGAAAGAAAGAAGGGGGGAAAGAAAGAAAAAGGAAAGGATATGGAAAGAAAGAAAAGAGAAAAACACAGATTTCTCCTTTAAAAATATTGAACCTGGGTACAGCTGGGGCAAATTTTGGGAGTAGGATCCTGAAATCAAACCCCTCCACATCCTATATTAATGTATGAATGTTGCCCCAACCTACTGGCTGACTCCATGTCTGCTCAACATGAACTGAAACCTGACAGCTGACATGACCCAAATGCGGCCAACATTTTAAGGCAAACATGAACATGGCAGATCAAAAAAAAAAAAAAAAAAAATTAACTGAAAGAAAAATGACACTGGTAAATATAAAAGCTAGTACTATTGGGCTTCCCCGGTGGCGCAGTGGTTGAGAATCTGCCTGCCAATGCAGGGGACACAGGTTCGAGCCCTGGTCTGGGAAGATCCCACATGCCACGGAGCGACTAGGCCCGTGAGCCACAATTGCTGAGCCTGTGCGTCTGGAGCCTGTGCTCCGCAACAAGAGAGGCCGCGATAGTGAGAGGCCCGCGCACCGCGATGAAGAGTGGCCCCTGCTTGCCGCAACTAGAGAAAGCCCTCGCACAGAAACGAAGACCCAACACAGCCATAAATAAATAAATAATTAAAAAATTAAAAAAAAAAAAAAGCTAGTACTATTATATTTTTAGTTGGCAATTCCCCTTTTGTTTCTATTATGATTTAAAACACAAATGCACAAAACCATATTTATAAATGAATGCTGAGGGACCCACAGTATATAAATATGAAATTTGTGACAACATAAAGGGAGGTACAGAGCTGGATAGGAGTAAAGTATGAAGCTAAGTTGGTATCAATTCAAACTAGATTGGTATTAACTTATGATATTAGCTGTAATTCCCACAACAATCACTAAGAAAATAGATTTTCAAAAATACAGAAAATAAAATGAAAAAAGAATCAAAATTGTTCATAAGCAGAAAACAATAAAAAAGAAGGCAGTATTGGAGGAAATGAGGAGCAAAAAAGATACGAGATCTATTTTTTAAAATGTATAGCAAAATGCAGATATAGTCCTGCATCATCAGTAGTCACTTTAAATATAAATAAATTAAACTTACCAATTAAAAATCAGAGATGGCAAGATCGATTTTTAAATATCAATCCAACTATATGCTGCTTACAAGAGACTTACTTTAGACCCAAAGATAAAAAAAAAAAAAAAGTGAGGGCTTCCCTGGTGGCGCAGTGGTTGAGAATCTGCCTGCTAATGCGGGGGACACGGGTTCGAGCCCTGGTCTGGGAAGATCCCACATGCCACGGAGCAGCTGGGCCCGTGAGCCACAATTGCTGAGCCTGCGCGTCTGGAGCCTGTGCCCCGCAATGGAGAAAGGCCCGCGCACCGCGATGAAGAGCGGTCCCCGCACCGCGATGAAGAGTGGCCCCCGCTTGCCGCAACTGGAGAAAGCCCTCGCACGAACCGAAGACCCAACACAGCCAAAAATAAATAAATAAATAAATAAATAAATAAGAAAATCCTTTTAAAAAAAAAAAAAAGTGAAAAAAAAAAGAAAGAATAGAAAAGATATTTCATGCAAATAGTAACCAAAAGAGAGCTGGGTGGCTATATGAATATCAGATAAAATAGATTTTAAGTTAAAGACAAAGGACATTATATATTGATAAAAGTGTCAATTAAACAAAAATATATAACAATTATACACATCTATGCACCAAACAAAAGAGCCCTAAAATATATGAAGCAAACATTGACTGAATTGAAGGAAGAAATAGTTCTAAATAATACATGGCGACTTCAATATTTTCCACTTTCAATAATGGATAGAGGGGCGGGGGAGAAGATGGCGGAAGAGTAAGACGCGGAGATCACCTTCCTTCCCACAGATACAGTAGAAATACATCTACACGTGGAACTGCTCCTACAGAACACCCACTGAACGCTGGCAGAAAACGTCCGACCTCCAAAAAGGCAAGAAACTCCCCCCGTACTTGGGTAGGGCAAAAGAAAAAAAAAAAAGAAATAACAGAGACAAAAGAATAGGGACGGCACCTGCACCAGTGGGAGGGAGCTGTGAAGGAGGAAAGGTTTCCACCCACTAGGAAGCCCCTTCGCGGGCAGAGACTGCGGGTGGCGGAGGGGGAAGCTTCGGAGCCACGGAGGAGAGCGCAGCCACAGAGGTGCGGAGGGCAAAGCGGAGACATTCCCGCACGGAGGCTCGGCGCCGAGCAGCACTCACCAGCCCGAGAGGCTTGTCTGCTCCCCCGCCGGGGCGGGCGGGGCTGGGAGCTGAGGCTCGGCTTCGGTCGGATCGCAGGGAGAGGACTGGGGTTGGCGGCGTGAACACAGCCTGAAGGGGTTAGTGCGCCACAGCTAGCCGGGAGGGAGTCCGGGAAAAAGTCTGCAGCTGCCGAAGAGGCAAGAGACTTTTTCTTCCCTCTGTGTTTCCTCGTGCGCAAGGAGAGGGGATTCAGAGCGCCGCCTAAACGAACTCCAGAGACTGGCGCGAGCCGCAGCTATCAGCTCGGTCCCCACAGCAACAGGGGCGCAGAGGAAAAAATGGAGAGATTCCCGCACAGAGGCTCGGCGCCGAGTAGCACTCAGCAGCCCGAGAGGCTTGTCTGCTCACCCGCCGGGGCGGGCGGGGCTGGGAGCTGAGGCTCGGCTTCGGTCGGAGCGCAGGGAGAGGACTGGGGTTGGCGGCATGAACACAACCTGAAGGGGTTAGCGCACCACAGCTAGCCGGGAGGGAGACCGGGAAAAAGTCTGCAGCTGCCGAAGAGGCAAGAGACTTTTTCTTGCCTCTTTGTTTCCCGGCGGGCAAGGAGAGGGGATTCAGAGCGCCGCCTAAACGAACTCCAGAGAAGGGCGCGAGCCGCGGCTATCAGCGCGGATCCCACAGCCACAGGGGCGCAGAGGGAAAAACGGAGAGACTCCCGCACAGAGGCTCGGCGCCGAGCAGCGCTCACCAGCCCGAGAGGCTTGTCTGCTCACCCGCCGGGGCGGGCGGGGCTGGGAGCTGAGGCTCGGCTTCGGTTGGAGCGCAGGGAGAGGACTGGGGCTGGCAGCGTGAACACAGCCTGAAGGGGTTGGTGCACCACAGCTAGCCGGGAGGGAGACCGGGAAAAGGTCTGCAGCTGCCGAAGAGGCAAGAGACTTTTTCTTGCCTCTTTGTTTCGCTGCGCGCAAGGAGAGGGGATTCAGAGCGCCGCCTAAACGAACTCCAGAGAAGGGCGCGAGCCACGGCGATCAGCGCGGACCCCAGAGACGGGCGTGAGACGCTGGGGCTGCTGCTGCCGCCTCCAAAAAGCCTGTGTGTGAGCACAGGTCACTCGCCACACCGCCCCTCCCGGTAGCCTGTGCAGCCCGCCACTGCCAGGGTCCCGGGATCCGGGGACAACATCCCCGGGAGAACGCACTGCGCGCCTCGGGCTGGTGCAACGTCACGCCGGCCTCGGCCGCCGCAGGCTCGCCCCGCCTCCTCCGTACCGCTCCCTCCCCGCGGCCTGGGTGAGCCAGAGCCCCCGAAGCAGCTGCTCCTTTAACCCCGTCCTGTCTGGGCGGGGAACAGACGCCCTCAGGCGACCTACACGCAGAGGCGGGTCCAAACCCAAAGCTGAACCCCAGGAGCTGTGCGAACAGGGAAGAGAAGGGGAAATCTCTCCCAGCAGCCTCAGAAGCAGCGGATTAAAGCTCCACAAACAACTTGAGGTGCCTGCATCTGCGGAATACCCGAATAGACAACGAATCAGCCCAAATTCAGGAGGGGGACTCTGGGAGCAGGAGACATTAACTTTTCCCCTTTTCCTTTTTTTTGTGAGTGTATATGTATATGCTTCTGGGTGAGATTTTGTCTGTATAGCTTTGCTTTACAATAGCTTTATTTTACTTCACTATATTATAGCCTCTTTCTTTCTTTCTTTCTATTTTTTCTCCCTTTTATTCTGAGCCGCGTGGACGAAAGGCTCTTGGTGCTCCAGCCAGGCATCAGGGCTGTGCCTCTGAGGTGGGAGAGCCAACTTCAGGACACTGGTCCACAAGAGACCTCCCAGCTCCACGTAATACCAAACGGCAAAAATCTCCCAGAGATCTCCATCTCAACATCAAGACCCAGCTTCACTCAACGACCAGCAAGCTACAGTGCTGGACACCCTATGCCAAACAACTAGCTAGACAGGAACACAACCCCATCCATTAGCAGAGAGGCTGCCTAAAATCATAATAAGGCCACAGACACCCCAAAATACACCACCAGACGTGGACGTGCCCACCAGAAAGACAAGATCTAGCCTCATCCACCAGAACTCAGGCACTAGTTCCCTCCACCAGGAAGCCTACACAACCCACTGAACCAACCTTAGCCACTGGGGACAGATACCAAAAACAACGGGAACTACGAACCTGCAGCCTGTGAAAAGGAGACCCCAAACACAGTAAGGCAAAATGAGACAACAGAAAAACACACAGCAGATGAAGGAGCAGGCTCAGAACACACTGGACTTAACAAATGAAGAGGAAATAGGTAGTCTACCTGAAAAAGAATTCAGAATAATGATAGTAAGGATGATCCAAAATCTTGGAAATAGAATAGACAAAATGCAAGAAACATTTAACAAGGATGTAGAAGAACTAAAGAGGAACCAAGCAATGATGAAAAACACAATAAATGAAATTAAAAATACTCTAGATGGGATCAATAGTAGAATAACTGAGGCAGAAGAAAGGATAAGTGACCTGGAGGATAAAATGGTGGAAATAACTACTACAGAGCAGGATAAAGAAAAACGAATGAAAAGAACTGAGGACAGTCTCAGGGACCTCTGGGACAACATTAAACGTGCCAACATTCGAATTATAGGGGTACCAGAAGAAGAAGAGAAAAAGAAAGGGACTGAGAAAATTTTTGAAGAGATTATAGTTGAAAACTTCCCTAATATGGGAAAGGAAATAGTTAATCAAATCCTGGAAGCACAGAGAGTCCCATACAGGATAAACCCAAGGAGGAACACGCCAAGACACATATTAATCAAACTGTCAAAAATTAAATATAAGGAAAACATATTAAAGGCAGCAAGGGAAAAAAAACAAATAACACACAAGGAAATCCCCATAAGGTTAACATCTGATCTATCAGCAGAAACTCTGCAAGCCAGAAGGGAGTGGCAGGATATACTTAAAGTGATGAAGGAGAAAAACCTACAACCAAGATTACTCTACCCAGCAAGGATCTCATTCAGATTCGATGGAGAAATTAAAACCTTTACAGACAAGCAAAAGCTGAGAGAGTTCAGCACCACCAAACCAGCTTTACAACAAATGCTAAAGGAACTTCTCTAGGCAAGAAACACAAGAGAAGGAAAACACCTACAATAACAAACCCAATACATTTAAGAAAATGGGAATAGGAACATACATATCGATAATTACCTTGAATGTAAATGGATTAAATGCTCCCACCAAAAGACACAGGCTGGCTGAATGGATACAAAAACAAGACCCATATATATGCTGTCTACAAGAGACCCACTTCAGACCTAGAGACACATACAGACTGAAAGTGAGGGGATGGAAAAAGATATTCCATGCAAATGGAAATCAAAAGAAAGCTGGAGTAGCAATTCTCATATCAGACAAAATAGACTTTAAAATAAAGACTATTACAAGAGACAAAGAAGGACACTATATAATGATCAAGGGATCGATCCAAGAGGAAGGTATAACAATTGTAAATATTTATGCACCCAACATAGGAGCACCTCAATACATAAGGCAAATACTAACAGCCATAAAAGGGGAAATTGACAGCAACACAATCATAGTAGGGGACTTTAACACCCCACTTTCACCAATGGACAGATCATCCAAAATGAAAATAAATAAGGAAACACAAGCTTTAAATGATACATTAAACAATATGGACTTAATTGATATTTATAGGACATTCCACCCAAAAACAACGGAATACACATTCTTCTCAAGTGCTCATGGAACATTCTCCAGGATAGATCATATCTTGGGTCACAAATCAAGCCTTGGTAAATTTAAGAAAATTGAAATCGTATCAAGTATCTTTTCCGACCACAACGCTATGAGACTAGATATCAATTACAGGAAAAGATCTGTAAAAAATACAAACACGTGGAGGCTACACAATACATTACTTAATAACGAAGTGATTACTGAAGAAATCAAAGGGGAAATCAAAAAATATCTAGAAACAAATGACAATGGAGACACGACGACCCAAAACCTATGGGACGCAGCAAAAGCAGTGCTAAGAGGGAAGTTTATAGCAATACAAGCCTACCTCAAGAAACAGGAAACATCTCGAATAAACAACCTAACCTTGCACCTAAAGCAATTAGAGAAAGAAGAACAAAAAAACCCCAAAGCCAGCAGAAGGAAAGAAATTATAAAGATCAGGTCAGAAATAAATGAAAAAGAAATGAAGGAAACAATAGCAAAAATCAATGAAACTAAAAGCTGGTTCTTTGAGAAGATAAACAAAATTGATAAACCATTAGCCAGACTCATCAAGAGAAAAAGGGAGAAGACTCAGATCAATAGAATTAGAAATGAAAAAGGAGAAGTAACCACTGACACTGCAGAAATACAAAAGATCATGAGAGATTACTACAAGCAACTATATGCCAATAAAATGGACAACCTGGAAGAAATGGACAGATTCTTAGAAATGCACAAACTGCCGAGACTGAACCAGGAAGAAATAGAAAATATGAACAGGCCAATCACAAGCACTGAACTTGAAACTGTGATTAAAAACCTTCCAACAAACAAAAGCCCAGGACCAGATGGCTTCACAGGTGAATTCTATCAAACATTTAGAGAAGAGCTAACACCTATCCTTCTCAAACTCTTCCAAAATATTGCAGAGGGAGGAACACTCCCAAACTCATTCTACGAGGCCACCATCACCCTGATACCAAAACCAGACAAAGATGTCACAAAGAAAGAAAACTACAGGCCAATATCACTGATGAACATAGATGCAAAAATCCTCAACAAAATACTAGCAAACAGAATCCAACAGCACATTAAAAGGATCATACACCATGATCAAGTGGGGTTCATCCCAGGAATGCAAGGATTCTTCAATATACGCAAATCAATCAATGTGATACACCATATTAACAAATTGAAGGAGAAAAACCATATGATCATCTCAATAGATGCAGAGAAAGCTTTCGACAAAATTCAACACCCATTTATGATAAAAGCCCTGCAGAAAGTAGGCATAGAGGGAACTTTCCTCAACATAATAAAGGCCATATATGACAAACCCACAGCCAACATTGTCCTCAATGGTGAAAAACTGAAACCATTTCCACTAAGATCAGGAACAAGACAAGGTTGCCCACTCTCACCACTATTATTCAACATAGTTTTGGAAGTGTTAGCCACAGCAATCAGAGAAGACAAAGAAATAAAAGGAATCCAAATCGGAAAAGAAGAAGTAAAGCTGTCACTATTTGCAGATGACATGATACTATACATAGAGAATCCTAAAGATGCTACCAGAAAACTCCTAGAGCTAATCAATGAATTTGGTAAAGTAGCAGGATACAAAATTAATGCACAGAAATCTCTTGCATTTCTATACACTAATGACGAAAAATCTGAAAGTGAAATTAAGAAAACACTCCCATTTACCATTGCAACAAAAAGAATAAAATATCTAGGAATAAACCTACCTAAGGAGACAAAAGACCTGTATGCAGAAAATTATAAGACACTGATGAAAGAAATTAAAGACGATACAAATAGATGGAGAGATATACCATGTTCCTGGATTGGAAGAATCAACATTGTGAAAATGACTCTACTACCCAAAGCAATCTACAGATTCAATGCAATCCCTATCAAACTACCACTGGCATTTTTCACAGAACTAGAACAAAAAATTTCACAATTTGTATGGAAACACAAAAGACCCCGAATAGCCAAAGCAATCTTGAGAACGAAAAATGGAGCTGGGGGAATCAGGCTCCCTGACTTCAGACTATATTACAAAGCTTCAGTAATCAAGACAGTTTGGTACTGGCACAAAAACAGAAATATAGATCAATGGAACAGGATAGAAAGCCCAGAGATAAACCCACACACATATGGTCAACTTATCTTTGATAAAGGAGGCAAGCATATACAGTGGAGAAAAGACAGCCTCTTCAATAAGTGGTGCTGGGAAAATTGGACAGGAACATGTAAAAGTATGAAATTAGAACACTCCCTGACACCATGCTCAAAAATAAACTCAAAATGGATTAAAGACCTAAGTGTAAGGGCAGACACTATCAAACTCTTAGAGGAAAACATAGGCAGAACACTCTATGACATACATCACAGCAAGATTCTTTTTGACCCAGCTCCCAGAGAAATGGAAATAAGAACACAAATAAACAAATGAAACTAATGAAACTTAAAAGCTTTTGCACAGCAAAGGAAACCATAAACAAGACCAAAAGACAACCCTCAGAATGGGAGAAAATATTTGCAAATGAAGCAACTGACAAAGGATTAATCTCCAAGATTTACAAGCAGCTCATGCAGCTCAATAACAAAAAAACGAACAACCCAATCCAAAAATGGGCAGAAGATCTAAATAGACATTTCTCCAAAGAAGATATACAGATGGCCTACAGACACATGAAAGAATGCTCAACATCATTAATCATTAGAGAAATGCAAATCAAAACTACAATGAGATATCATCTCACACCGGTCAGAATGGCCATCATCAAAAAATCTAGAAACAATAAATTCTGGAGAGGGTGTGGAGGAAAGGGAACACTCTTGCACTGTTGGTGGGAATGTAAATTGATACAGCCACTATGGAGAACAGTATGGAGGTTCCTTAAAAAACTACAAATAGAACTACCATACGACCCAGCAATCCCACTACTGGGCATATACCCTGAGAAAACCATAGGTCAAAAAGAGTCATGTACCAAAATGTTCATTGCAGCTCTATTTACAATAGCCAGGACATGGAAGCAACCTAAATGTCCATCGACAGATGAATGGATGAAGAAGATGTGGCACATATATACAATGGAATATTACTCAGCCATCAAAAGAAATGAAATGGAGGTATTTGTAATGAGGTGGATGGAGTTAGAGTCTGTCATACAGAGTGAAGTAAGTCAGAAAGAGAAAAACAAATACAGTATGCTAACACATATATACGGAATCTAAGGGGGAAAAAAAAAAAAAGGCCATGAAGAACCTAGTGGCAAGACGGGAATAAAGACACAGACCTACTAGAGAATGGACTTGAGGATATGGGGAGGGGGTGGGGGGAGATGTGACAGGGTAAGAGAGTGTCATGTACATATATACACTACCAAATGTAAAATAGATAACTAGTGGGAAGAAGCCGCATAGCACAGGGAGATCAGCTCGGTGCTTTGTGACCACCTAGAGGGGTGGGATGGGGAGGGTGGGAGGGAGGGAGATGCTAGAGGGAAGAGAAATGGGAACATATTGTATATGTATAACTGATTCACTTTGTTATAAAGCAGAAGCTAACACACTATTGTAAGGCAATTATACTTCAATAAAGATGTTAAAAAAAAAATGGATAGAACATACGACAGAAGATCAATAAGGAATTAGAGGACTTGAACAACACTATAAACCAACTAGACTCAGCAGACATATGTAGAACATTCCAATCAACAGCAGCAGAACACACAATATTCTCAAGTGCACATGGAACATTCCCCAAGATATACCACATGCTACATCTTAAAACAATGAATTAAAAAGATTGAAATCATCAAAGTACCCTCGCTAACCACATGGAATAAAGCTAGAAATAAATAACAGGAGGAAAACTGGAAAAGCACAAATGTATGGGAATTAAACAACACACTCTTAAACAACCAATAGGTTAAAAAAGAAATCACTAGGAAAAATAGAAAATACCTTGAGACAAATGAAAATAAAAACACAACATTCTAAAACTTATGGGATGCAGTGAAAGCAACGCTCAGAGAAAATTTATAGCTGTAAATGCCTACATTAAACAAGAAGAAAGATCTCAAATCAACAGTCTAACTTTACATCTTAAGTAACTCAGGAAAAGAAAAACAAAATAAACCTAAAGCCATACGAAAGAAGGAAATAATAAAGATTAGGGATAAACAAAATAGAACATAGAGAAACAATAGGGAGAATCAAGGAAATAAAAAGTTGGTTTTTTGAAAAGATCAACAAAATTGACAAACCTTTAGCTAGTCTAAGAAAAAAAAGAGAGAAGATGAAAATAACTAAAATCATTAATGAAAGTGGGAACATAATTACAGAATCCTTACAGAAATTTAAAGGATTTTAAGAGAATACTATGAACAATTATATGCCAACAAATTAAGATAATCTATATAAAATTCCTAGAAACATACAAATTACCAAAACTGGCTCAAGAAGAAATAGACAATCTTAACAGATCTAGGGATCTGGTCTTAGGGAACAGAGGAGAATGAGCCCTTATTGACACGCATAGGAGAAGAAGCATGCTCCAGAAACCAGCACAGACATAAAATCCGAGGTTGGAAGTTGGAAGCAGGGCTACATAAATACCACGCTGTGAACTGAACATCCAGGAGGTTGATGGAATCAGCTCTCTGAGGTCTCTGTCACCACCCATCTCCGGGGGCTGAATCCATCATCCTTGGTCTGAGTCTGGATCCATTACTAACGTTCTGTCAGGTGTCCTCATCTATGGTCTATGAATCTGCTCCAGAAATATCTCAACACCCTCTTGAGAAACCATAAACCACACCTCTCATCCACTTGCATTCAAGTGTCAGTTCTACTTCCAAAGTGTGTCCAGTGGATTTTCTTTTTGCCATCTTCACTGCCAACAACCATCACCACCACCACCGCTGCCACCAAAAACATGTCTGGACTAGTGCAGAAGCATGTTAAGTGCTGCCACCCATCTCCACTCCACCTCCAGCTCCGTCTCCACTCACTACCCAGAATGATCTTTTTTTTTCCTTTTTTATTGGCGTATAGTTGATTTACAATGTTGTGTTAGTTTCAGTTGCACAGCAAAGTGAATCTGTTATACATAAACATATATCCATTCTTTTTTTGATTCTTTTCCCATATAGGCCATTACAGAGTATTGACATATACCAAAATGATCTTTTTTTTAAATAAATTTATTTACTTTTTGCTGCGTTGGGTCTTCGTTGCTGTGCGTGGGTTTTCTCTGGTTGCGGCGAGAAGGGCCTACTCTTCGTTGCGGTGCATGGGCTTCTCATTGTGGTGGCTTCTCTTGTTGTGGAGCATGGGCTCTAGGCGTACGGGCTTCAGTAGTTGTGGCACGTGGGCTCAGTAGTTATGGCTCGCGGGCTCTAGAGCGCAGGCTCAGTAGTTGTGGCCCATGGGCTTAGTTGCTCCGCGGCACGTGGGATCTTCCCGGACCAGAGATCAAACCCGTGTCCCCTGCATTGGCAGGCAGATTCTTAACCACTGGGCCACCAGGGAGGTCCCCAAAATGATCTTTAAAAATGAGTAAAATCCAATCACATCACTCTCCCGCTTGACTCCTTTCAATAGATTCCTCTTATTCCTGAAATCATCCACAATTCTTCCCACGGCTTACAAGGCTCTGCATGGTCTGGCCCCCTGTGGAGTGTTGCCCTTTTCCTTCCTGCTGTGAGGTTCTGGGTGTGTTGGTCTTCTTTTCATTCCTGTTCACCCCAGGATCTTCACACACGCTCTCCCATGTGCCTGAATGTGCATTCCTCCCGCAAGCCCCCCAATGTGTCCTTAGCTGGCTGACTCCTTCAGGTCTCAAGTGAAAGAACACCTACTGTGGGAGGGTTCTGCTACCTCTCCCTTCACCAGCTTAGGTCTTCTGCTGTCCAGTCTCTTGCTTTGTCTTGGTAACATTTAGCAGAATTATAACTAAATTGTGTTTAATTATTTACTTGACTTCTCTCTCTCCCACTAGACTGTACACTCCATGAATAAGGATAGGATCTAGAGGGATTTTCAGGCTACTGTTTCTTCATCCCTTAACACAGGGTTTAGAACATAGTAGATACCCCATAGATAGTTGTTGAATGAATAAATGAATGATTAAAAATTATTTCTATCCTCTCTAGAAAAAGCCTTATATTTATGGCTGAATGTCTACTACTTTTGCAAGTAAACATTTAAAATTTTAGTTTTAAGCTGCTTAGAAATCTTAATTTCTTAAAGGACAAATGAAGGCATGTCACACAATGTGTAAAGGTAGGAAATGTTAAAAATGAAGAAATCCTTTAAAATAAAATTCTTAAAATTCTATCTACCAGTGATCTGCTCTAATTACAAAGCATCAGTTTGAGGCCATGACAAGGGATTTTGATGCAAGTGCTTTAATAAAGAACTTATTTTAAAAAATTTGTTACCCCAGGTAACAATATATTTTTAAATTTCAGAGCACAGTCACATCATTAAAACAAGGCTGAGGCACAAAGACATTAATAACTTGATGTGTGATTTTCAATATTCCAAGGATCTGGCTATATCATTCTGGCCAGTCACTCTCAGAATGCTACACATGTAAAGCAAAGTGGGAAGTTTCCATAGTAATGGCTTTTCACCAAGAGTATGTAAACATTACTGCTGCCTAGTTCTTCCATGGTCCAAATTTTTCTTGGTTCAGTCAGACTGTAGCTACACATTAGCCCTAAGCTAGAATTTGACAAGAATTTGATCATTGTAACAATAATTTTTCAGAGCAGCTCCAGAGGTGGGCATGAGCCCACTGGGCTTCCACACATCTGCAGCAGCTGCCCCTTAACCACATGACATTTGCATAGTGAGGTCTATTTTTTGGAATGTTTTCATGAAAATCTGAGAGTCACCCCGAAGTTATGAAGCAGGAGTTACAGACCCTAGTCTCTCCATATGTGAAAAAACAGACTTCAGGAGATTGAAGTGTCTTGTCCAAAGTCCCACAACTTCACATCTGAGTCTAGAACTAGGACTTTTCAGCTTATTCACTCATTAAACTAATACGCAATGAATACCTGCTATTTCCAAGCACTGTTCTAAGTATGTATCAGTTTTTTTAAAGATAATGATGTCTGCTTTCATAAAGTTTACATTCTAGTAGAAAAATACAGGGACTTCCCTGGCAGTCTAGTGGTTAAGACTTCGCCTTCTAATGCAGAGGGTGTGGGTTCGATCCCTGGTCGGGGAGCTAGGATCCCACATGCCTTGGAGCCAAAAAACCAAAACATAAAACAGAAGCAATATTGTAACAAGTTCAATAAAGACTTTAAAAATGTCCACATCAAAAAAAAGACACTATGGGTAAAAGCTCTATCTGTACACAAAAAGCATCCTCAAACTATTCTGCATTCATACACAAAGTAAAGCAAAACTTTCAGCAACCCTAGGTTCAGGAAATAGGCTCCAGCCTGGGGAAAATCACAAGTAGCTGAGAGATCCAAAAAAGCCACGCTCAATGCATCTAAATAACCTTGTCTTTGGTTAACAACGAATTGATGCCAGTGGAACGATCATATTTTAAAACTTTTCCTATAAAAGTAACATATGCATCCCCATGTGTCAGCATAATCTCTGCTGATAACATTTCAGTGAATGACAAGTTGATTGGCCCCAATTTGAAAAGCACAGTGTATAAAAACATAATTTCAGGGTGGCCAACAATATGACAGATTCTATATTTTGCTCATACACAGAACTGGTTTGAACTGTTTGGGGAATTTTGATAGTCTGTGAATGCTTTCAGCAAAGAAAATTGGCCAGAAAGGAGAGGGAGGAAAAAGGAGGAATGGAGTTAACAACTGTTGGACAACGATTATAAGCTAGACATTATTGGAGAGAAAATGATGGGGTAAGTGACTGACTGATAAACACTGTTTTTTACAACCAAAGGAACAGCATGATATAGATGGAAAGAACATTGGCTTTGCAAGTGAAGAGTAGTGCAAATCTCAGCTTTGTCACTACTTTAGTGAGACACCAAATTATGTCATGTCTTTGACCTCCAGTTTTTACATCTGTAAAAAGAGGATAACAATAGATACTTTCTAGGTAGTTGTGAGAATTGAACTAGATTTTACTTGTGTACACACACACACACACACACACACACCCTGGTTTAGTTCTAATTTCACTCTATTACAAATGGTGTATTAAGGAGGCTTCAATGTGACGTGGAAGGTATTCAGTAACGTACACACCATGGTGGTATAGACAACCAAAAAAACTCCAAAAACCCACAGGTCATTTCTGCTAAGGTGTCATGCAGGGTCTACTGATTCAAAAACTTAGAGACTTGAAAAGATAAACATAGGTCCCTTCTCTTCTGTCCACTATATGACATCAGCCACATTGGGACCCTTTCCTGTGGTCTCCTCATTCATTTTAAAGAGTTTATATAAAAAGCTGTGGCCTTGTGGGTTAAAACCCACCAAAAGAAATGTTAGAAAATAAGATATAGTAGTGAAAATGTACCTTGATAATTTGGGGAGTAGAAGACATCAATAACCTGTTAAATAATCCTTCAACAGTTTTCTATCAGTATACATCTTGCCCCCATATTAAGGAGAAACAAGGGGTCCGTTCTGTAAACTGCTGACTTGTAAGTAATTTGAATCCATTTATTACTTTCATTTTCTTCCACCTGCTGTGAATAACAGTAAGGATGAGGGCCAATTCCAAATCCTGAATCCCAAATAAAAAGTCCAAAAGAATGGATGGCATATGGAGGTTGGGGATTAAGTGGAAGTTAAGATGGCAACAAGAATAAAAACCCTGGAGAGAGAGAAAGGAGGTGGGCCAAAAATGAGGGAAGCTTGGCTTTTCTATTTGATACCATGGGGACCTTAACTTTCAAATAAGAATGGTGCCTCTAATTTGTTCTTTAAACAAGTACTGATTGGGTTTTCAGATTGGCTTTAATGTGAGAAATTCCATGGTGCTGTTAGAAGTAAAAGTGGATAGATCAGCTCCCTTTCAATTGAATTTGCCATCAGAGCCAGATGAAGATATAAAAAATAACAAGTGAGAGGGTAGGGTGAGTAATTGAATGACTTTTCTTCAAATGTTCTGTTTTGCACTAGTCTTCTCTTGCATAACAAAATCATCTCAAGAACTAGGTTTATATTAGCATCTGTATTTGGGGAATTGAAGAAAGAAAACTGAAGTGCCAAACTGCAACATACTTGCTGACAATGAAGTGCTTTCATTTTTTAAAATCTGAGCTACATAAGGCAAACCTCACTGGGGAAGGTAGGACAAATCGTGTGGGACAGGCGGACTTGCAGTGGCACAAGCCGAGAGTAGATGAGAGCTCAGGGCCACGTGCAGGCACACCTGGGAGAGGCGTCATGCAGTAGGGTCAAGGTCAAGGACAAAGAGCTATGGTGCTAGTGCTGCAGCTTAACTGTGACCAGACAAGATGTTCAAACCCTGGTCTCTGCATGAAAAGGCGTCTGCCTCTGGAGCATATCCTAAATCAGCCCCCGGTCTGGAAGAGGCAAAGGGGGCTTCAGCCATCTCTGCTGTGTGTTTTAGAGGACAATCTTTGCCCTTGATGCTCTCTTCCTTGGGGTCCTCTTTTCCCGTCTCTTTGGTCCTAAGAGGACTAAGAGTCAAAGGTAAGGCCAGGTGCGAACTGAGAGGAAAGGCGTCACATTTAGCAGAGATCGCAAGCCAGGAAGACTAAAGTAATCATTATAGCCTCATGTACTCCAGCCTGGAAGAGCGCATGAGCAGTGTGGGAGACGCATTCAGAATCGCTGGGGGATGCCTCTTAGTAAGAAGGGCAGGTGTACTTCTCACCTAGCAAACTGGCTACACATACACATTTCTGTGCTTCCCATGTTTTCTACCACGAACATATTATTTTGACATCACAAAACTACAATAGGTGCCATAAAAATGAAGACTAAGAGCTAAAACACGTGAAATCTAAAGTATAGATACTTTAGGTTATTTACTTGGCTAACTACACTCCATAATTTCTCAGATTAGCGTCTCTCCCAGCGCTTATGGGGTTTGAACCATTCAACAAATAAATGCCACCCATCGTTCATTGTGAAATATCCATTTATCACCATTGGATGCTGGAGCAGATACAACCTATCTTAATATCAGCACATTCCTTACTATGAATCAGTTGAAAGCACTACATAGTTGCTTTTGTTTTTTTCCTCTTTAAACAAATATTGAAAACTACTGTTTGAGTTTAAAGAGTACAGATAGGTATATACCCAAAATAATTGAAAGCAGGGTCTCAAAGATATATTTGGGTACCCATGTTCATAGCAGCACTAGTCACAATACCCAAAAGGTAGAAGCAAACCAAATATCCATCAGCAGATGACTGGATAAACAAATGTGGTATATCCATATAATGGAATATTATTCAGCCTTAAAAAGTTAGGAAAAACTGACACATCCTACAACCTGGATGAACCTTGAGGACATTGTACTAAGTGAAAAGTCAGTCACAGAAAGACAAATACTGTAGGATTCCACTTATATGAGGCACCTAGAGTAGTCACATTCACAGAGACAGAAAGTAGAATGGTGGTTGCCAGGGGCTGCTGGTGGGGTGGGGGAATGGAGGGTTATTGTTTAATGGGTATGGATTTTCAGTTTTGCAAGATGAAGAGAGTTCTGGAGATCCACTGCCCAACAGTGTGAATCTACTTAACATAAATGAACTGTACACTTAAAAATGGTTAAGATAATAATTTTTATGTGTATTTTACCACAATTAAAAACAAAAAATAAATAAGATGTACAGAGTATTTTTATTTATTTGTTTGTTTGTTTATGGCCACACCGTGTGGCTTGTGGGATCTTAGTTCCCCAACCAGGGATCGAACCCAGGCCCTCGGCAGTGAAAGCGTGGAGTACTGACCACTGGACCACCAGGGAATTCCCCCAGAGTACAATTTATTACTCTGTTAGATGAAAGAGCTTTGAGGGAGAAGTGAAATTTCAGCAGGTAATCCTTGACAGGAGTGGGATTGAGGGCTGGAAGTTTGGGGAAGGGATTCAGAGGCAAAGGGAGCAGTATTCAGAAATCCATTTGGAATCCACTGCATGCTCCCCATGGATTCCTGACATAGTGAGGAATGGTGCTAGGACCAATGTGAGTGCCTTTGTATCAGAATGCCGAATAGGTCTAGAAGGTGAGAGACCCTAGAGAGTGAGGGTCTTGAAACCAAGGGGACGACTTTGGGTACGACTGGACATGAAGGGTAAATAGTGAGCCACCATGGGGGTTGGGGAGAGAGGTGACACTGTCCGAGTAGCAGGTGAGAAAAATGCATTTGGCAGCTGCGTGAAGGATTGACTGCTGGGGAGCAAGGCTAGAAATGGAAGCCGGTGAGGAATGGGTTGCAATTATTGGTCTTGGAACATAAGCATTTCCTTGCCATTAAATTGATCTTACCACAATAAGTCACAGTATTTATGCAGCCCTACAATAAAATGGCTCAGTATTTTACAGTAAGAACTCTCCAAGGAAACTCCAATATTCAAGTCCCAACAGATGCAAAGGGGAAACACTGAAGAAAGGGAGACTCAAAAGAGAAATAAAAAATGAAGGAGAAATATAAAGACTAACAAACACGTCAGGGAAAGAACTGCAAAACCAAGTGATTTGTACTTTTAAAGACCTAGCATTCTTTCTTCAAAAATAACTGAACGATTGAACACTAAAAAAAGGTAATTTATTAACATCTCATACCTTGATGCACATTTCCTCCTAACACTCTAATGAGAGAGAACAGTGTGCACATAAAAAAGCACAGAAGAAAGAAAGCACTGAACATTTTATGGAACAGAAAGGGTCCCATTCCCAGTGGAGTGTAGGGTACGAGTGAGTTAGGGGCAGAGGAAGGGGTGAGTGTGTGCACGTATGCGTGTGTGTGCATGTATGCAGCACACACGGCTGGTGGGTGCATATGGTGGGAAACACAGGACAGAGCCAAACGGACCCAAGGACAATGTGATGGTGCTGATTTACATAGAGACTTTCTTGTCAAAGACATTTGCTGGGAAGAATGAGGTCATGATTCAGTTATACATATACACCTGAAAGTAACACAACATTGTTAATCAACTGTCCTCCAATATAAAATAAAAATTAAAAAAAAAAAAGAATGAGGTCATGAAAGAGCATGAACGTGGCTGAAAGTAAACCTACTTTTAAACCCCAGTTTGGGACACTTTTTTGTGCCTTAGACAGGTAGCCTCATGACGCCTCAATAAATACGTGTCTAAAACAAGATGAACACACTTAATGAAAGTGTTGAGAGGATTAGAAAAAAAGGATGTAGGGTGCCTGTAATAATGCCTGACACATAATAGGTACTGAAAAAAATAACAGTATCATGAAACTAGGATTGTATTATTTATATATACATAAAATATTACTGCTAATGATCATTTCAGGAAATGTACCAAGTCACATGCCTTTAAATTTATTGAGCATTTGTTATATGTCAAATGCTAGGTACTAAAGGGATATGGCTGGGTCCCTGTCCTTAAAAGCAAATGCAACCTGATACAGTCCTTTATTAAATCTGCAGAGCCTCATATATTGATATCGAGAAGGTCAAGTGCCTGAAAATCCCAGGTGACGGAGGATGGGATAACCCTGGTAAGCATCCACGGCAGCACCCCAGCCAAGGTGCTGGTCAGCCTACGGGAGTGCAGCACTGCCCCCTTCTGAAAGGAGGACTTGGTGACCAAGGGGTCTCAGACCTCCAGAGTCAGAGCTGTGCCCCCCAGATTGTTCAGCCACAGTACATCAGAAAGTGGGGAGGCGGAGGAAGAACACAGTGTAGAGGTGTGTCATCAGGTGAGAGTGGGATAGCCAGCTGACCCAGGGAGGAAGGACATCTGCTGGTTCTCCCTTTGCAGACACAAACCATATCCCAAACCCACAGGGATTCCTCGCAAAAGCTAAGATCCAGAGCACTGAGGGTGCTGTGGCCAGAACAACAGGATCAATGTGAAGAATGTTTCCACCCCAAAGGCCAGCCCACATCGCTAGTTTGATCTCATGTTGCAAACAGAGATTCAGCAGCCTGCAGGGCCCATGGACTGGATGTGGACCATTTTCCTTCAGCCAACCACGTTCATGTCCCTCAGCTACACATGACCACCCCCTTCATGTCAGATGCCCTCACCTCCATCAGAGACGGTAGAACACAGACACACAGAATGACATGTGATGTCACACAGTGCTGCTCAGGGGACATTACCGTTAGGTGGATTATCAAGGCAAGTCATATAAGGATGGTGAGCTTCAAAGGAAAGGACTCATAGACGAGAGGAATGGAGAGGGTCACAGGAAGGCTAGAGGGTTCGTGCACTGGAGTTGGGGGAGAGAGAACAGAAGAGCCGGGCAGGTCTCAAAGATACAAAATGCCAGGCTCACTCTACAGACGGTGTGTTCTTTTTTGAGATGAGCATGATCAGGCAGAAAGCAGAATTTGAGGAATACTCACTGGACCATTCCAACAATGAAATTACTGTCCCTCCCTTCCATCCCTTCTTCTGCTTAATTCATATCTCCCTTAATAACACCACCGCCCACCAGTTTTCCTACATAGACACTTGGGAGTCATCCTTACCTCTCCTTGTCCCCGAACTCAACATCTATACAGACACTAGGTCCTACCTATACTGTCTTCTCTAAATATTTCTGAAAATCCTCTTCCCCTCGACATCCTGCTACCACCTCTATAATTCAGACCCTTATTATCTCTTGGTCATCTCACCTCAAATTTAATGCGCCTCAGTTTATCCACCAAGCTGATTGCTCTCAAATTCAAATATGGCCATGCTATCACCTACTCACACTATTTTACCAGCTCCCCGTTGCTTGCATAAGAAAGTCCTTGGCTTGTCATATGAGACCCTTTGTGGTCTAGTACCTACTTACTTGCATCCCCTGGCTCACCTACCATTGTCCCTTCTAAACAGCTTGTTCTCCACCTTATCAAACTACCTGCTGTTCCTTGTCCCTAAAACAGGCCAGGCTGTTTCACACCTCAGGGTCTTCGTGTGTGCTGCTCCACGTTCTCAGATCCCCATTCTATTCTCTGCATGTCCTTCATCCAATAATATTTACTTATTCCTGGAGGCAGGAATCCAGGCACAGGCATTACCTCTTACCTGAGGCTCTTCTGGCAGCTCAGGCTGATTTCAGAACCCCTCTTCTCTCTCTCCATGGTACATCCTACTCCTTCATTACAGCACACATCACACTGGATGAACTGTGGACTTAGATGTCTGTTTCCCCCCTCTGGGCCATTTTATCCAGTCCTGAGTCCCCAGCACTGTGGTAGATGTTTAATAATTATATTGCATTTAATATAAGAAGAACATAAACACATTATAAAAATCTGTGCCAAACAGGGATAAAGCTTGGAACTCTCAAGATGTCATAACCTGAGCATCCCTCTGAATGGAAACTTCCAAGAGCAAAATGGAGCCATATCCTGGAGAGAAGTTTCACTGAGGCCCAGGTGACTTGGCCCGTTGTGTGCAACCACTTGCAGGGTCAGATTATAAAGGTGGAAATACTTATTCTCCCAGGTATATGTGGTTTGTTTTATTCTGATTGTACTCTGATTGGGCTCAGCATGACCCCTAAGTATTTCAGTTTGGTACATACGGGAGAATTGAAGTTATCTTGTGCGTAACCCAAGATGTCTGCTCAGTATCTTTCATCCGGCCAAACTGGTGTCCCCATTGAGCCCTCTCTCCCACCTCTGTCACCAAACACTCTTCCCATCCTTGGATGTGAAAGTGCACCAGAATGTCAGGACAGATGTCCTACCAGACAGGGCTCTGAGACATCCTGCTATTCTACAGAGCCAAAGAGCTCCCTGCATTGCCTCAAGTGCTTCAACGTGAACCCAGAAAGACAAGTGGAGGGCAAACACACCACAAATGCGCACCTGTAAAAATAACCCTGTAATAACAGCCGCCCATGAGCTAGGTGGGCGCAGTAACAGATGGCTACATCTGTCTCATTTTCTAATCCCTGAGGTCGTACCTCTCTGCTTTCTTTCCATCTCTTTTCCTGGAACATGGTTTTGGCAGGCAGTGGATCCCTTGGAATCAACAGTATCCTTCAAAGTCATTCCAGGATGGTATGCAATCGAAGCCAACCCACATGCTACCAAGAATCAGAAACCCAGAGTTAAAAGCATGAGTCATGCCCCAAACATGTCAGTGACCTTTTCAGGACATTCCTACATTTTAACAAAGCACATCGGTTGATCAATGTCCCTTTTTTTTAAAGCATTTGGGCTCAGATGAAAGTCAAGAGATATGTAGGCAATGTTATTTGCTGGTTGCCAGCCAGGTGCCTGGGTGCAGACGGGCCCCGCTGTCCTAAATCCCGCTCCGTGCTGGCTCCTACCTGCCCACCACTAGGGCACCACCTGTGGCCAGTCAGTTTCCTCATTTAGAAAAGAGTCTGGAACTTTGGATAAACATTGACTAAAGCTGATCTTCCTGATGGGTGTTCCCCAGAACAGACCACCAGTGTCCTGGCAGTTATTAACATGTGTAAACATTTTATAGTGATTTTAAAAAAATGTAAAACAGAACGTTTTCAAAATCACTCAAACTTATTTTTGAATTCTATTTTGATAACATCCTCTGTAAACTTCCTGAGTCCAGTAATTGAAAGACTATAGCATTTTAAAGTTTTATACAAGTAAAATATTTAATATGTTTCTCAGCATTTAATTTTCCTTATTATAGTTAATAGGATAAAGGAAATGTACTCAATTTTGCCAACTGAGGTTGATGCCCCCAAATCTCCTTCAGGTGACCCTAGTGTTCCACACAAATATTATCACTTTCTGTGAGTACCAAGAGATGAACAAATTTGGGAGGTAATATGCTAAGAAAACCGGGCTTAATCTGTTAGACGTTTATTGAGCACTTACTAAATATTGTTCGAGGCCTCCTAGGAGGATAAGGGTGTCAGCCCTGCCCTCACAGACCTTTCCATCTAATGAGAGAGATAACTAACTCTAATGCCTAGCAGGATACAAGGGGTGGGGATGCACTTACAGAGAACGGAGCATATGCAGAGAACTTAATAGTCTTACTTTGCTTAGTCCCCACCACCGCCCTCAGATGTGGATATCATCACCTTCCCAAATTAGGGAGATCGAGGTCCTGCGAGATTAAGTGACTTGCCCAAGTTCCCACAGAGTAAATCATTGATTCTCCGTGAGCCCAGGTCTGCCTGACTCCACACAGCCCACGTTTTTTCTCTTAACTGAGCCGTGTTTCTTCTCAATAAAAGTAGTAAGAGTCTGGGGTGACTAAGCAAGAAACAGCTCATTCCAGTGGGGTTGCCGCTGTAGGTATCAGAGAGGGAAGAGGTGGCATTTGAGCTGAGACTCGAAGGAGTATGAGTTCAATAGGGAATTCATGGGGAAGAAAATGTCAGACTAAGGAAACTGAAGGCGTGTGAGGTTGTGAGCTAGCAGTTGGTGTGGTGTGGCTCTGGAGCGAAGGGAACCTGGAGGGATGGAGTGAGACACGGGGAACATGGAGGGTGGATGAGCAAAATTACCCTGCCAGCAAAGGCACAATGTGGCAGCTCTGGCATTTTCTACACAGCAACCAGGCAAAGCATGTCCATCCTCCATACCTCCTTCACGCTAGATTTAACACTACTAGTTCCCTCCTTCCTCTTTCCAAAATGTTCACCTCTTGTCCTTTCTCCCTATCCCAAGCGGACTTAATGAATGTTTGAATATCATGTCTTCCCAAAACAATTCAGTTGAGCTTGCACAGCATTTTTGTCTCCAAGCTACTCACAACATTGATCTCTAACCAGCTACAGCAGCTACTTCCAGACTCCTGGAATAGCAGCTTGGGACACTGTAACCTTTGTGACTTTGCATGAGACATACATGGAGCCCAGATGACTTGTAAAATCCACCCAAGAGATAAGAACAGGAATTACTTTGCTGGTTTCTGTGCGAATTCTACGTCATTATTTGTACCACTTAGTCCTTAGGAGAAACATGGTGGTGCAGATACATGGAAGAGACCATTTGCCTGTCCCACCTCCCAAAGAATGGATCAGGGGCAATGGTCCACACTTACTGTAGCCTAAATTATCCATCAGCATAATACAATGGTGATCTGGAAAACAGGGTTTTTTTGGTGTGGTAGGAATGGAATAAGACTGTGTAGAGTTATGGTGTGAACAGGAAGAACAGGATTAGATGAAATATATATAGAAAACTGATTGGAATGAGATAAGACAGGATCTAAAAAAAAACATGAGGGAGACAGTAGGTTTGGGGGGTTTATTTTTTTCAACACTGGAGAGATGTGATCATGTTTCAATACTGATGGCAAAAGCAACACGAAGGAAGATGCTGAAGCTACAGGAGCAAGGCTAATTGAGAGAGGGATGTCCCTGGGGTGGGGGGAGCCCATGGAGGGCATGTGCTCACCTAGGAGAAGGGAAGGGAAGTCCAATTCATATTGAAATGAATGAAGGGTGTTAGAATGAATGAAGGCAAGTGTTAGAAAGAGGGGACTGTTGAGATAATTTCCATCTATCTTTTGTTTCCCCAGGTGCCAGCAGGAGCATGGGGAAACTGAGGAAACCTTGAGGCAAATACTGTGAAAACTGGGAGAAAAGTAACTGAGGACCACCAAAGGGCTGTTGCCCTCAGCTCAGGTTAGGACCATGATCAAGGATGGGTAGTAGTTGCAATCCAAGCATTGCACAATTTTCTGCAACAATACTAAGCAGGCTGGGGCAGGAGCAGGGAAACTAAATGGACAGATAAACCAAGCTTGGCCTTTTGGTGGGTGAATGGGGCAGAAGTTAGACAGCAAAGGTGTTGAGGGTATTGGCAAAAGAATTCATTCAACAGGTATTTACTGAGTGACCAATAGGTGTTAAGCATTATTCTAGGCATTAGAGACACAGTGGCAAACCAAACAGACAAGGGTTGTTGGTGGTATTATGCTGTGGAGACAAACAAGAAACAAATAGGCAAACAAGAAAACCATAACTGCTGATGGTGGAAGGAGCTCGAATGAAATGCCGTGTTGAGGAGGAGTCTGCATACTGGTGGGTTGTCCGGAAAGGGCTCTCCGAGGAGGTTGAAGTGATGTCCCGTGAGGTCTAGGCAGGGTGGGGACCAAGGGAAGACTCCAGAGTCTGGAGGATAAGGAGACTGAAAGTCTTGAAGGGATCAAAGAGGATGGGACTGCTGGAAGACTGGAGAGCTGAGGTCGGAGCAGGGTATGTATTACATGGTTTCAGAGACTGAACAGTTCCTAACCAATAGCTTGAAAGGATGACATGAGGGCTCAGTAAGATTTTTCTACTTTTCTCAGAATTGCAACTTAGGTCCAAAGCTGACTACAAAAGTACTAAGAGCCCCACATTTTAAGTTCAGAGAAACTTCCAGTTATTGGGAAGCTACCTCCCCTTCAGGTTTGCTGGGAGGTATCCCTGCAAAGAGAAGAAACAAAGCACAGAGAGGCTGATGGCCTGGACATGAGCCGGCAGTCAAGTAGGAAAGGTCTGTCTTCTTTTCACCCTCACACCAAAGCCCCACTTGTCCCTGCCCAGTAGAGGGCAGAGAAGACACAGGTGCTATAGACTGAATGCTTGTGTCTCCCACAAGACACGTATGTTGAAACCCTACCCCCATTGTGATGGTATTAGGAGATGGGGCCTTGGGAGAAAATTAGGATTGGATGAGGTCATGAGGGTGGAGCCCTCATAAAGGGGATTGGTGCCCTTATAAGAGTCACGAGAGAGTTTGCTTCCCCTCTGCTCTCTACCATGTAAGGATACAGTAAGATGTCTGCAATCGGAAACCAGAAGAGGGTTCTCACCAGAACCTGACAGCTAACTCCCTGGTCTCAGACTTCCAGCCTCCAGACTGTGAGAAATAAATTTCTGTTGTTTATAAGCCCAACCTATTGTACTTTGTTAGGACAGCCTGAATGGACTAAGACACTGGGATTAGAGTCACAGGCTGGCCTGCACTAGGTAAGAAGGAGGCCTTTAAACCATAGACAAAGATTAGAAAGGACAGGACTGGAATAAGCCTACTCTAAGACCAGAGAGTGAGCACACAGTTACGAGGGTCATGCTGAGGAAGTCTGCTCTTCAGTAATAACACTTTTGGGAGAAGAACTTGCGTTTTATGTCCATACCCTGAGTTGAGACTTGTTTTCTGGCCTCAAGACAAGGCGACCGAGGAAGGGCTTGTTTATTCATTCATTCAACACACATTTATTTAGCACATATGATGTGCTAAACTCAGCTCTCGGTGCCAAGGAGACAGAGGTGAACAAGACGGGTGAATGCCTTCCTACACACGTGGACACTGTAACTGGGGTTGCGAAGTGTGCACGGCTTCAGGTCGAGAGTGATGTTGGGGACCGGGAGAAGAAGGGGCTATTCTATACAATGATCACATGGTTCTCTGGGGCAAGGACACTCAAGCAGGGAGCAGAACAGAGTGAGGAGCGAGCATGGGGACATCCTCCGGGGAGTTCTCCAGGCAGAGGCTGTGAGGCGAGATGAGCTTCGCAGGGCTGGAGGATTCCAGTATGACAGGAGCAGCCCAGCAAGGGGGACATTGTGGGGGATGAGGCAGGGAGATGTGTGCATGCCTACCCCAGAGGGCTTTGGCTTTCAGTCTAGTGTGATGAAAGCCCCTAGAGGGTTCTGAGGAGGAACATGACATGGCGGGACACATCTTGGGGAGACTCCTCTGGTGACTGAGTGGGAAATTGACTACAGGGGCAAGAGGAGAAACAGGAAGCCAATTTATGAGGCTGTAGTGCCTCAGGTAAAAGGCAGTGGTAGCCTGGACTAGGTGGAAGCAGTAGAGGCAGAAAGTAGTCAGCTTTGGGATATATTTGGATAGTAGGTCCTACCAGGTTCCTGGTCTGTCAAGGAAGAAAAGGAGTTAAGAGCCTAGGATGAAGGGTGGATTCTACATACCTGAGATGAAAAGCTTGACAGTGAGCCCAGGGGCTCCCTGACAATGACCAGGAGGTACTGTGGAGGAGGAAAGATCTGCAGGTGACTTTGGGAGCCAGGAAGGGCCCAACCCAAATGAGAGTGTCCACTTGAGAGGAAAGGTTTCAGTGAGAGCCGGGAAATGGATGTCGCACCTGTGACTAGGTTAAGGGTGTGTGGGAAGTGGTTTGCAATTAGGTAGAGGTTCCGAAGAGAACAGTGGAAAAGGTTAGGAGGGAAACAACGACATCTGGTCCAGGGAGAAGGAGGCACAAAGATACAGGAGGCTGGGACTTTGGAGAGGTGGGGAACTGGAGGAGCATTTTTCAGCCTGGATGAAAAATGTGGATGAGTCATGCACAAGATAACCGGCCTGGAAATTTCCAAAGAACTGGACCTGGAAGTCTCAGACGGATTGAGGTCTCTGATGGATTGAAGGACTTGGACTTCTCTGGAACAAGTCAGCTGCTCCTGGAAATCCTAGACCAGGTGGGCTGGCAACAGCATTGTTTGGTTCCCAGGAGCCTCACTGAGTGCTGGAAATAGCATTAGCTTCAGATGGATGGCAGGTCTTTCTGGATGGAATCCTTCACAGCTTGCCTGACTGTGAGTCCAATGGAATGCGTGGGAAATGGTGTCATGGATTTTAAAATAACTCTAGGTGAGATGATTGTACTTTCTGTTTCCCTTGACTCAACTCCCACTCACTTCTCAATCCACAGAAATCTGATTTTCACCCATTTCATTTCACCAAAACAGCTCTGGCCAAGTTCACTAGTGGCCTCCATGTTGCTTGATCCAGTGGGCATTTTGCAGTCTTCATCCTTCCTGACATCTCAGTCCTATTGACCACACCCTTCTTCGTGAAACACTTTCTTCCTTTGGATTTCCACAGTGACACCGCCCTCTCGTGATTGCACTCCTACTCCTCTGACCACTCATTTGCTCTGTCTCTAAAATCCTCATTTACTTAGCCTTTAAAATGTTGGGGGTCCTTAATCCTTGAATGTAGCCCCTCTCCCTTTCTTACTTTATCTATTCTCTCCAGGCCACCTTGTTCAGATGCCTAATATAATGGAGACAAGTTAAAAATGCTATAGGAGTGTTCAGAGGTGTGCATGACTAAGGCATAACCAAGGTTGCTTGACTTGGGTCATTGCTACCCAAATGATAAGTGTAACCTTGGGTGGATAACAAAGCCCAAGGAAAGTTTATGTAGAGGCAGAAAAGAGAATCCCAGCTGGAACTCTGGGAAAAACTATTCATTGGGTTGGAAGATGAATAAACACCAATAAATAAAAGTAAGTGCTGTTATCACGTGTCACAATTACCATTATTCTATAAGTTAAGTGCTTGTCCATACATTTCAAGACCTGTATTCATTATCTATGCATTAACTTTTTATTAGCATTTCCTACATTCCACCCATTGCCTTTGTCCAGAATACTCATGCCTACCTTCCATTCAGCATACCACCACGTTTTGGTTCATCAATTCAATCCGTCATCAGTCATTTTTATTGACTGCCTTTAGGATGTATGGTGATGTTTAAAGCACTGTAATCGATCTCTATCCTCAGAGATTCTGATGGAGTACTGCAATAATCCTACTACTTATTGTTGTCAGCTTTTCCATCAGCATCAATCAGAAAAGACACAAGGGAGCCATATGTTTATCAATTATTTTATCAAGGGAACAAGTATAGTAACATTACTTGCAAATGATCAACAATCATTACTGCATGAAACTAAAAAGGGTATGTTCTACTTATTAAAAATCCACAATATAGCCAACTCTCATGTATAAACAAGGCAGTTATCTACAATGTATCTCATGGCAATCCTGCTGTTAAGCTTATTGATCTGCTCTAATGAATTACCTGCTTTGTTGACATCTGCACTCTTCAAAGTTAACCACATGTTTCCTTGATAACCATTCTCTCTATTTCCATTTATTTGCAGACTGTCTGCAGTGACAATCCAGTATAAAGGGGATAACGCTCACTTTGGGACCAGAAGGCTCAGGTCCAAGCTTTGACCTGTAATTCATTCAATCATGCACAAAATCTCATTTTCCTCATCTCTGTATCTGTGTGAATAATCTTATACTTCTTCCTCACCTCCCCCCAAAAGGCAGGTGGTGAGAGTATTACTATTAGGAAAAGCTTTGGAAACCCAAACACAGCCATTATGCTTGCTCGCTGGAAAATTTAAGACTCATCTGTTCTCAATAGCTTTATGGCATGGACTGCAAGAAACTGCCTCATCAAACAACAATCAATTCATTACGCGTATATTTGCAGAATATTAGACATACCTAGTTTCAGGTCTAAACTTGAAGATGCTTTCCACCTAATTAGATGCTCAGAATTGCCCTGGGAGATAAGGAGGGAAGGGCCTATTTTTCCCATCTTGCATATGAGAAAAAAGGAGGCTCAAGGTTTAGCCAACTGACCAAGAGCACACAACAAGAACATGGCCAAATTAGGACTTAATCTTTCAAACTCTCTAATTCCTAGTTGCACACCCTTCTTTAACAAAAAGGAATAAAGCAGTGCATAAATCCCTTCTCAGGGCAAGGCATGACAATTTAATAGCCAGAGAAAGTTAATGTACCTCCAAAAAGATTCATTTCTCCCCTACTTATACTGAAGAGTCAGGTTTATTCAAAATCCTCACAAATTGATTTATAACAATCAGGAGAAGGCTCACTAAACTTTCTTTACACAACAAAAATAATAATACTTAGCGTGCACGTATAACTTCATACTCTGTAGATACTGACAATAAGCAACTAAGAATGTATTATAATAGATTATATGTATTAATGTATTATAATAGATGGTTATTATAATTATTTCACAACACGAAACACCTAGACAGGCTTCCTTTTTATTGGATAGAGATGTTTTAAAGATCAGTCTAACAATACCACTTTAAATGTGCAGCGCTCCGAGCCTTATTCTGGTGGAATGCATTCTTAAAATCTTGCACATTTAGGGGCTTCCCTGGTGGCGCAGTGGTTAAGAATCTGCCTGCCAATGCAGGGGACACGGGTTCAAGCCCTGGTCCGGGAGGATCCCACATGCCGCGGAGCAACTAAGCCCGTGCGCCACAACTACTGAGTCTGCGCTCTAGAACCCGCGAACCACAACTATTGAGCCCGCATGCCACAACTACTGAAGCCCGCACACCTAGAGCCCGTGCTCCACAACAAGAGAAGCCACTGCAGTGAGAAGCCCACGCACCGCAACGAAGAGTAGCCCCCGCTCGCTGCAACTAGACAAAGCCCGCGCACAGCAACAAAGACCCAACGCAGCCAAAAATAAATAAATAAAAATCTTGCACATTTAATTTACAGTGAGCTTTCATAAATTGTTCTCCTTAGCCGTCTCACATGATGGAGGTTGGCACACATGCCGAAGCTTAGCTGTAGACAGACACTATACCGTGCGTTCTAGTCCTTTCCAGCATTCGACACAGAAGATTCCAAACTCTGACTAAACGTGGACAATCTCTTGGACCCAGTGAACTGAAAAGTTAGCGACCCCGGTTTAAATCCTCAAGTTTTCAGGGAGAGAGAGTGATTCCAAAGCAGCTACCGTAGGAGTTTATCTGCATGGGTAAGATATTACATAGCCTGACACACTTTGATGCTTGGGAGGTGAAGGACGGGTTGGAGACAAGAGGGTTTTGATGCGCAAAGGGGTAGAGACCGAAGGAGACTCATGTGCAAGCTCTTCATACTTGACTTGCCAGATCCTGGCTGGGCTGCCCTAGTTGGCTTTTATGAGTGTTCAGTTCATTAATAAATGAAATGCAAGATCCAAGCCCACCTTTTTAATTACAAAGTGCTTCTCCCTCCCGACAATCAGACTTCTACTCATTTCAAGGCTGAAAAAAAAAATGTCATCATCATAATTCCTAGTAGCTTGCTTCTGTTTCCGCTTCGATAGATACCCTGTAAATGGGAAGTCACATAACAGCTTTGCATCCCGTCAAGTTGCCTCCACACGAAAACAGCTGCAATGCTTATCTAATTAAACCCCAACGCCAAACTGTGAGCTTCTGCATCAATCATTAATATTGTATTTTGGATCACTTTAAATTCTGACTGGGAGTACGCGGCTCCCCACACACTGGTCTCTGAAGGAGATTTTTCAAATAATCTTTAAGCGGCGTTGAAAAAATAAAACCAGCCACCTGCTGTTTGATGAGAGCTCCACTACCCTGCTGCACCCTGATTAGCTGTTAATACTAATTGAGAGAGGAATATTGCTTATTCCAAAATGTGAAATATTTTTTTTATTATTATGAAAAGAAAAATGCTATTCTTCTTGCCTCGAAAATGTGGCTCCTTGCCCAAATTTTAAACAGCGCCAACAGAATAGCGGTTTCTGGGTCTCTCTTCTATAGTCTGCAGAGCCATTACACTGAATCACTTCTTTTCTCTGGGGGGCCATCCACAAGTTAGTGAGCTGTGATCTCTACGTGGGATTTGCACATGCATACCCTACATCTGGAACATGGAGATGCTCTTCACAGAGATCTGATGGCCCAGAAATATTTATGTAAATTTCTGTCCTGCTAAGGCACACGCTGATGAACTTGGGTTCAAGCTCATAAACCAAGAGGAACAGATTCCTACATCGCCATTCTAATAGACTAAAGCCAACAGGCCAAGCCAAATAGGACAATTTAGACAAAGAGAGACTGGCAAAAACCAAATGAATGTCTGCTTCCTTCTAGCATTCTAGGAAAAATACCAAGCAGCTGTGCCAAAGCATACTGCTCTTCTTTGTTAGGAAAAATACTTTGACCTACTCGAAATCAGGGGACGCAGTCACCTGGTTTAGTAAATATATATGCAAGACAGGCTTCCTCATGAGGAGCAATTAACTGCAGAAACAACATGCACCTAGCTCAGCATAAATACAGCTTAAAAATTATAGGGCAGTAGGATGAAGTGTGGGAACCATGAGGTTCTCATTCCCAAAAGCCGAGAACGACTGGACCTTTGCCAGGGTACTGCCTGGCAGTCAACCTCATCTGCTACAGAGTGATGGGGAGTCTCAGGGAATACAAATAAGGGAAAGAGTACAATTCAAGAATAGCAAAAATAGAAGGAAAAGACAGAGGTCTTAGGGTGGCTTACTGCAGAGAAGAGAAGGCTAAAAGATTTAGGAACAGTTTGAAAGCCCATATGAAAGACCTTCATGAAGGGAGTAATCAGAGGTATCTCCCAAGTTTGTTGAAGATTTGGGTGCAGGGGTTAGGACTGTCAATTTAACTAAGCTGAAACTACATCTCCCAGAATTCATTTGCTTCTGTGTGTGCGTGTGCGTGTGTGTGTGTGTGTGTGTGTGTGTGTGTGTGTTTGAGACTCTTGGGGGAGGGAAAGAGACATCTTGCTGGAGATTAGGAAGATGGAAGTGAAGTAGCAGCCATGCTACCGTGCAGGATTTGAAGGACAGAGCAGGGCTGGAAGGCAGCTCTGTCGCAGCCCCTGACATTGCCGTTGACCTGCCTGCTTTCCTTGTTGGCCTGAAGCAACTCTAGCTCCTGCTAAACCCGCTCCTTCAACTTCCGTGACTCTGAGGCCAGGAGAGTGTCTAGGTCACTGACAAAGGGTGCCTGCTGCTCCTGGCAGACACCGCCACCACCAAAGTGGGGGCTTAGAAGGCTGTCAGAGGCCACAGATCCCAGCCAGGACCCGTGGCTCCCAGCTGGTCCTTCTTTCCCCACTTCCCAACCGTCTCCCTCCCAGCCCCTAATCTCACCTACCCTCCTACGAGTGGCATCACCTTGGCCACGCTCAGAAAGAAGAGTACTTTTCTTTGGCCCGTAATGGTTTAACTACAACATCTTAGATAACTTACCGTGCAGCTCTGTAGGGATTTGGGTGGGGTTGGGAATCCATCTACAATACTTCGTGAGTCATCAACAGTCTGATCCAGAGACCTCATGCTTGCTTCCTGTAAGAATATACATAATTGTTTCAGACTAACCTATTAAGTTGTAAAGCAGGGTGAAATCTCACACGCATCTCAGTTTCAGACCTAACACTGTTTACACAGATCCCCATCATGTCCACATCCTGAACCCATTCTTTGATAATGAGACAAACCAGCAGAGCAATCCCCCTTTCCCTGTTTCCTCTATTTCCTAAGCAAGGCAAAACAAGAATGTGCCAGATTCTCTGCTTCTACTAGAATGAACCCTCAGAGGTGACTGGGAAATGGAAGACTCCATCAGTTATACTTTTTCTCCTCCGTGCCATTTCTACAATCCACACGAGGAAAGAATTCTGTGTCCTTCTTCCAGAAGACTCTTGTTCAGTAACATCACTCCAGAGTAACATCACTCCTCACTAAGTGTTCTGCATCAATGCAGATTCTGAATCCAGCTTCATCACCTGTCAGCTCAGGGACCTTGAGCAACTCATTTCTGAGCCCCAGTTTCCTCACATGAAAATATGAGAGAATGTTACTTGCTCTGCCCACCTTACAGGGTGGGAGCATCAAAGGAAATGGAGTCTGTGCCCATGGTTCATAAATGTAAAGGGCTCTAGGGCCCAGCTCACTCTGGTTACTGAAAAAGGTCTTGATTTAGTGAAGCAATAAATTGGGAGTCTCTACCTGATTATCATGGTATCCCCGGGGCCTGCATACCAAGGGTGAGCCTCTCAGCTGTGACAGACCCTTCTGCATCCCCATTTCAAGAGTCCATTTATTTCCCTGCCTTGTACTCTAGTTTTTTCCCACTGTAGGATAGAACCTAACCTTCAATCTCAACTAGTATGACTAGGGCCTAACCCTACTAGTTTTCCTTCAGTCTTTCTCTAGAGGACTGGATTCTGCTCCCAATATCCCCTACCTACTGGATGAGTTCTTCTCTAGGAGGTGACAAATTATCCAAAATCATAGTATCACACGCCCAGCCTTCACTGCCGTCTGGCCGGTCTCCTTTACGGCCGGGTGACCTGCTGCTGAGCTGCAACCCCACCGCCTCTTCTGATATCAAAAGTTGATGATTGCTTGTGATTTAGAAAGTTGTACTTGACTCCCAGTTGAGCACTGCGTCTTGGAGCACCCAACTGTCCTTCATGGGCCAGCATGAGAGGTAATGTCCTTTCTCACTTTCCATCCATGCATTAATTACTCTAATGGCCTTGTTCTTTTCCTGTCCCGCTATCCTCACCTTTTAGTGGACAGGGTATATAATTCCTTACCCCTGGACTGGTCATGTAACTTACTTTGGCCAATGGTTGTTAGCCAGTGTAGCACAGAGTCCCAAAAAGCACTTGCACATTAGTGTTCGCTTGCTCTTGGGCACAGCCATGACCGTGCGAACACAACCAGGCCAGCCTGCTGGAGGGCGAGAGGCATATGGACCAGGGCTAAGTTGCTCCAGTGATTAGCCAAGGCTGTCCTAGAACAACTAACAGCCAATCAACCTCCAAATATACAAGCTCACCCAAAAACAGTAGCATAGGTAATAAACACTTTATTTTAAGTCATAAAGTTTGGAGGTGCTGGATAGGTAGCACTACTATGGCAATAAATAACTGATTCAGAAGTTGGTACACAGAGTGAGGTGTTGCTATAACAAAAACCTAAAGTATGTGGCATTGGCTTTGTGACCAGGTGGTAGGTTTAGCCTAGAAAAATGGAAATGAAACTCTTGTAGGAACCTGGAAAAAATGGCAAGAAAACTGTTATAAAAGGATGGAAAATTGGTGACTCATGCTATCATAGTGGCAAACTGTAAAACGTAAGATAGAAAATGTTCCTGATGAAACTCTGGACTTTGGCAATGAAATTTCAAGGCAGAATATTGAAAGCATCAGTTGGCTCTAGCTAGCTGGGTATAACAAAGTATTACAAGAAAAAGATGAACTCAGAAAATAACCGGACAACTTGCAAGTTGAATTCAGAATATAGAGATGCCATTCTCTGCTAATTTGGAAACTAAAACTGTTTTTCATCTCCAGCCTTTTAAGCCAATAAAATATTCTCAAGTTAAGACATGGCCATGGGTACAGACCAAATTATGGGTGTACCCATGAGACCCTTTGTTAAGACTTCTTGGAGCATTAAGGAGATGCCTTGTAGACCCACTAAGTTCAACAAAAGGGCTTTCAAGATTCTTAAGGACATCATCCCACAGCAATATAAAAAGCAGAAAACATCAGGGATTAAAGAGACAGAGAAGCATGTTTCTAAAGACTGTGGGCTTTGGTTTTTGACACATGGAGTACCTGAACTAAAAGGAACCAAGAGTGTTTAAAATGAAAAAAAAAAAAATTAAAAAGGCTTCTGCATACCCAACTTTCCACAAGAAGCAGGCTGAGAACATTGTTCAAAGGGTACCTCTTCCAGGGACTTCCCTGGCGGTCCACTGGCTAAGACTCCATGCTCCCAATGCAGGGGGCCCAGGTTCAATCCCTGGTCAGGGAACTAGATCCCACATGCTGCAACTAAGAGTTCGCATGCCACAACTAAAGATCCCATGTGCTGCAACTAAGACCCCACGCAGCCAAATAAATAAACAAATATTTTTTTTAAAAAGGGTACATCTTCCACTCCCTCTTCAGCAGTGATCAAGGAGTAAAACTAAGGACATCTCAGAGGACAGAGGTAAGCGTAGTAGAGAACAATGGATTGGGGAACCACCCATAAAAAGCAGAATCTAGGTCTAATCAAGGAACACTCCCCATTCCCGAGGCACATTTGGCCTTGCGACTTGCTTTGGCCAATGGGTATTAGCAGGAATATTGCAAGTAAAGTCCTGAAAAGCACTCACGCTTTGGTGCTTGCTCACTCTTGCCCTCTGCCATCCTCATGAGAAGATGCCTGGGCCAGTCTGATGGAAGGTAAGAGATGTAGGAGCAGACTGGAGCCTCCCCAGTCACCCCAGCCGAACTCATTCCAGATCAGCTGACAGCTGGGCAACCACCCCAGACGCACGAGCAGTAAATTCTAACCATGTTAAGCCTTGAGTTTCGGAGCGGTTTGTTGTGCAGCACAGTTCCCAAACCACCGATACACCACTCCTCCTGGTCCCACGTGCCTTCCCCGCAGCCACAGTCTCAATGTGCCTCTTACCTGTGGCCGCTCTCTTTATAATTTATTTTCATCAGAACCCTCACTTCTATCCTTAGTAATTTTGTCATAGATTTATGCATGCTTGATACAGAGTCCCACCTGAGCTACCTTCCTATCAATAGAGATGTTTTCTATAATCAAGGTACACCCCTCCCCACAGACTCTGTCTCGGCCACCACGTTCCAACCACGTGTCCATTCTTAGGTAACTGAAGACCTTGAGCATGTTGGTGAGACAATCTGTGTCTCATTTTCCTCATCTTTACAATGAGAATATTGGAGGATACTTAGACACGATTTACACTTATTTAGGAGTCCCTTCGTATCATGTTAAATGTGTTTTTATATGTCATTCATGGTCCTAAAACAGGACGTGGTGGATGTTGTTATTTCTATCTCACAGACGAGCAACTATGGGGTACAAAACTTTTCCAAAACTCCCAAAGTCATCGCGCAAGTGAGCAGCCGAATTAAAGTTGTCTTTGCCTTGCCAAAAGAAGAGAAAACCAGAAGTAGAACCAATAACAACAATTCCCCCTCCACAAAAACAGAAAGAACTGCTAAGTGCTTCCATAGGAAGAAGCCCAAGCTTAATTTATTCTTCTCAGAATTAAGAATGATTTGTAATATTTGGCAGTAAGGACTATAATATGTTTGACGTTTAATAGACTTGGGAGATGTAATTAGGAACAGCCTTGCTTGGAAGTGACTGTTTTCTGTGAATCAGGAATTTTGCCTCTGGGCACTTTTTCTCCACTACTCGTAACTAAACTCTGGAGTTGGCAAACAATTCCTTTACAAGTACTGCTCTTTTCTCTGCTGGTTAATTCAACACAAGCATTTATCGATTAGTGTCCACGTGCCAGGCACTGTGCACTCACTTTGCCAGGCATGCAGTTTAGAGCCAGACAGTCTGGTATCTGAGCTTTGAAGGCCAAGAATCAAACACTTATGTCTGGCATTTTCTAATTAAGTAAACCACTTCTATATAATGAGTGCCGGGTCTCAAAATACAATGCAACTGGTGACAAGCTGAGTGGCCTCACAGAGAAGTTGGCGTGAGAGTCCCGAGACCAGATTAGTAGTAGAGGAGATGATTCCCAAGTCTAATTTTTTCCCTCCTGTGAGGCTCCAAGCACGATGCCTGGCCCACAGCTGGCTCGTTTCTCCCGCTTGCTATGCCTTGGAGTCTCCTAGGGAACTCTTTAAAAACAGAGGTGCCCAACAACCCTCTCCTCCCAGGAGATGCTCATCCAGTGGATGGGGGGGGTGGGAGGAACTGGTCTGTAGTCTTTCAAGCTCTGCAGGTGATTCTTTACACAGTCAGGGATGAGAACCACTCAGTGTGAGCTCTATACATACTTTCAATGTATGAAAAATGGATGAGTAAATAATATTAAAGTAAATGGGTACCATACTTCTTAAAGCCATTTGGTACACTGCTGAGTACAAATTCTAAAGGCAAGAGAAGAATAGGAGAAAGTGTAGGATCAGTATTATATGTAGCATTATATGTAGGGGCAACAACATATAATAGGGCAAAAATCTTACTAGAAGAGGGAAGTAACATGGAGTTTCTTAGGTTGAAAATGAGGACCCTTTTAACAGCAAAACATTTCTTAGGTAAGATAGTATTTATATTTTTATAACCTTTTTATTGAGAAAATACATTTTTTTAAAAAGCCTCTATAAATTTGTCAATGTTTTCAAAAGATTGAATTTTATTAATTTTAAGTGTCTACTTTCATTTGAAAAATACTCATCCATACATACCCAAGACATTTTTTATTCAGCTTACAGACAATGTTTAGTGGGTATGTGGACTCAGTAAGTAAATCACTGACCCAGTGGAATTCATGGCCCACAACTCAGGAACCTCAGACACAGACCACCTAACCAGCAATGAGACTAGAAGGAAATGTTTACTTAAACTGAAGAAGAGGCAGAATTAGACTATTTACTGGTAAGGAGCATTTTAGATTTCTACATAGTGAAAAAAAAATTCACCAGGACCAAATACAAAAGTTTGGCATTTTTTGATGAGATAAGTTACCATTTCATAGAATAAGTCATTTTAGTATACCAGAGCAAAAGAAATAAATTAGACTAGGTCCTGAGCAATAAAAAATGACACAGAGAATATCTGAGATAAATCTGTAATATTTTCTCAGAATAGGATCAAATTTAACATGATAATATCTGGAGGGACATAACCACCAGGAGAAAAACCATTCGATTATTCAATTTTGTGAAAAGGCACTAATATAAAATAATAGCATTGGTTAAGGAAGTAATGTCAAGTGCATAGTTGAGAAAAGTAAACAACAATAACAAAAATCCCATAAGAAGTCAAAAGATTATATTTTAAAAACTTATCAAAAGTCCAGGAGAAAAATGTATACTCAAGATCAAAAAGTGGTTCTTAAATAGAAAGCATTTGTGATTGAAAGGCAAAATAGGAGAGGCTGTCCTAGAAAAAGAAAAAATCATCTTATTATTGAATGGATAAGCCACTGATGCATGAAGTTCACAGAAATCACCCAGTGACAACAGAACTGTTTCTCTGCCTTTTCGTGTCTTCGTGCCTTGTCACATGGCCCTGAGCTGTTCTCAGGAAATTATTAAGCCAAAGAAGTGAACAAAGTGGTAAGGTTAGGGTTCAACAACATCCAAGGCTCACAATTCCACCTTTTTTTTCCCCACATACACTTCACCATATTATTGGCCTGGTCTGGCAACAGAGCATGATTATAATCGGGGTGGGACATGACTTTACATAGGAAAGCCAGGAAAGGCTTTTTCCAGAGGTGATATTTGAGATCAGATCCTTATTATGTTCACTTTGTTTTAATACGAAGTGTATTTTTCTAGTTGTTTGGAAATTGGTGATTGAGAAGTAGTAAGACAAGGGCTTCCCTGGTGGCGCAGTGGTTGAGAATCTGCCTGCCAATGCAGGGGACACGGGTTCGAGCCTTGGTCTGGGAAGATCCTACATGCCGCGGAGCAACTAAGCCCGTGAGCCACAGCTACCGAGCCTGCGCGTCTGGAGCCTGTGCTCCGCAACAAGAGAGGCCGCGATAGCGAGAGGCCTGCGCACCGCGATGAAGAGTGGCCCCCGCTCTCCGCAACTAGAGAAAGCCCTCGCACAGAAACGAAGACCCAACACAACCAAAAATAAATTAATTAATTAATTAAAAAAAAAAAAAAAAAAAAAAAAAAGAAGTAGTAAGACAAGATTTGCATTTCAGTCATATTCGGTGAACGAAAAAAGTTGATTAAACAGAGCTCTCGTTCCCCATCTGTACCACTCACACAAGCACAGGTTACAAGTGGGTTAAAAAGTTGTATCTCTCGGGATCTCACATCAGCTCTCAGAGCAGGTATATAGGAACATCTCTGAGCCGAAGCATTCAGTGGCAAACCAGGTTTCTCATACAACCAAGAAGCCGGTCCACTCTGTGGGCGCTGCCGTAGTTCTGCCTTTCACCTTCTCTGAGCCAATGCACACTCACAATCAGACACCTGGGAACTTCTGTATGGCAAACTGACAAAGGATAATCATCTTAGTGGCTTGTAATTAAGTAGAGTGGTAATGTTGGGAAGTCAAGTTTGGCAGTACTTAAACTACAAACCACTTTTCACTCGCCTCAATTCCTGCTGATTGCTCATCGGAATGACTCCCAAAACTCTTGGGAAAGCAACAAGGAGGTTGCAAAAAAATTTTGTATTGTTAAGGCACTCTGTAATGAACCAGTTCCTCACCACAGCAACAGAGCTCTGCAATCCAGGAAAAAGCTTTTAATAAATGTTTTGGTAAATAATCTTCACAATGATCACTGTGTTATTGGCTAAAATGGTGTTGAATAACAAGGCCTCCCCACTAGCCAAAAGGCTTCAAAAGACAAAAAGGCACTAATTCAAAGGAGGCTGTTGTTTTTAATTCCAGCGTGTTTCTGAGAAATCCACTTAAACATTTGCAGCAACAATGGAAAATCTTTAAGCAGACAAATGAAAATTTTCTTCTCATTGTGCATTGAGTAGTCAAATTGCACCCAGTATCGTAAAAGGAAAGCGGTTTGTTGCTAGGCAATTCCATGAATAATCCCAAATCGGGTTTTAACCAGACTGATGAAAGTGCGCCCCCTTAATTTGTTTTTTCAGTAGAACATAGTTTTTGCTTGAGCAACAAAATATATGAACTGATCATATGGGAATAGAATTTTGTGTAGCAATAAATAAATCTTACCCCAACACTGACTAATATTTAATGATCTGCATAATTATTGCTGTAATGCATGGAAATCAGATGTAAATGACATAAAGCCTAGGCAATGATTGCACTTGGCATTATGTTAACACTGCAGGTAAAAAGTAGCTCTGGGATCAGCCTGGGAGAAGAAAGAATAGAAAGAAGCTCTGAACTGCTCCAGAAAGACCTACTAGATTCATGGACCAAATCATGGGTCTCCCTGATTTGAGAAATGGCATCACTATTGGCCTTTGTTTCCAAGGAGAACACTGAAGGAGGCATCGTTCCATTGGTTTGTAGGTTTTAATATATTTGTTAAAGGTTAATCAGGTAATTGGTAGTTACATCTGATAATGAGAAA
The DNA here is from genome assembly GCF_949987535.1 of Balaenoptera acutorostrata. Classification (NCBI taxonomy): domain Eukaryota; kingdom Metazoa; phylum Chordata; class Mammalia; order Artiodactyla; family Balaenopteridae; genus Balaenoptera; species Balaenoptera acutorostrata. The sequence continues at coordinate 9,988,848 of NC_080081.1, forward strand.
CTTACACCTTTCATGTTATTTAAAAACAAAGTAGGGACTTCCCTGGTGGCGTAGTGGTTAAGAATCCACCTGCCAATGCAGGGGACACGGGTTCAATCCCTGGTCCAGGAAGATCCCACATGCCGCGGAGCAGCTAAGCCCACGTGCCACGACTACTGAGCCCACGTGCCACAACTACTGAAGCCCGTGCTCTAGGGCTGTGTGCCACAACTACTGAGCCCGCGTGCTGCAACTACTGAAGCCCGCATGCCTAGAGCCCATGTTCTGCAACAAGAGAAGCCACCACAATGAGAAGCCCACGCACTGCAACAGAGTACCTCTGCTCGCCGCAACTAGAGAAAGCCCACGCGCAGCAACAAAGACCCAATGCAGCCAAAAATAAATAAATTTATTAAAAATAAATAAATAAATAAAAACAAAGTAAACAGATATATAATCATACTGAATTCAAGGGGAATAAAGGTGACTCTAACTGAAGTATTATCAGTATATAAGTATTTATGGTCTCAATTTTCTTCACTATCTGTCTGCAAAGTTTATGCATTTATTTGAGGATGCAAATATGAAGAGTCACATAAACAAGTATGGAGATAAATGTTAAGGGCAGCTTTCAATCTTTAAACCAAGTATAAAGCTCTTTCAAATTTACAGTGTAATATAGTTCCTTCTACTTATATGTTTATTAAATACCTTCAATAAGCAGTTGATGGGTCAGAAATCTGCTTTTGTTGAGATTTTGCTTGCTGATGGTACAAATGAAACTGTGTGGACCATTTTGCCATTCTCCTAAAAACACAGTGAAGCTTTCATCCAGGCTCTCACAGTGGCTTTTAGTTGGATTTGGGTTTTAACTCCTAATGTCTATCAGCAATAAAGGAAAACTAGAGCAGAACATTTCCAAGGATATTAGGGGATTTAATGAACAAGAATAGCATTTAAAGAAAGAGGGGGAAAGAGGAGCAAAATGAACTTTCCTATGCTTTTCCCTGTGAGAAGTACCCTTGTAATTATGCATGTATCTTAATTAAAGTCGCATATTCATGTTTTACATTTTCAGTTGGCCTTGTATAATTAAAACTGCATCACATCTGATGTATGTATAATTATAGCCAAATGGTTATGTTAATGTTCATCTATTCCATGCTAAAAACCAACAAAAACCCACAAAGAACATTTCTTTAAATTGTTTCTACCAGAAATTCAATCTCCAGATATAAAAGCTCAATGACCATGTGTCTTGAAAATAAAATACCTTTGAGATCAATAGTCACAGCTTTAAGTGTGAGATCCAAAAATCCTGGTGCTTGCAAAAGCATAACCCAAACTGCTTTTAAGAGATAATCTAGGGGCTTCCCTGGTGGCGCAGTGGTTGAGAATCTGCCTGCTAATGCAGGGGACACGGGTTCGAGCCCTGGTCTGGGAAGATCCCACATGCCACGGAGCAGCTGGGCCCGTGAGCCACAATTGCTGAGCCTGCGCGTCTGGAGCCTGTGCCCCGCGACGGGAGGGGCCGCGATAGAGAAAGGCCCGCGCACCGCGATGAAGAGCGGTCCCCGCACCGCGATGAAGAGTGGCCCCCGCTTGCCGCAACTGGAGAAAGCCCTCGCACGAACCGAAGACCCAACACAGCCAAAAATAAATAAATAAATAAATAAATAAATAAATAAGAAAATCCTTTAAAAAAAAAAGAGAGATAATCTATAGAGGAAAAAAATAAAATGAATCATAGAAGGTCTAATTAAGGTCTTATAGGAGATTTCTCACTAACTTAAAGGAATTAATAGGAGACAATCATATCTCCTCAGGCTACAATCTTTGAACTTTAAACCCCCAAATCTTTCTTTCCATTAAAAAAAATTCTTGTATTACAAGATCAGTGCTGAATGTAAAAACCATGACCAAATTGAATGCCTATTATTAAATCTTTACTGAGAAATCCTTTCCTAACTTTTTCCAATAAAAGAATCACAAAAATGAAAGCACTTCAAAATATAAAGGTTTTGTGTCGGAAATAGTAACACTTGACTTTGGACCTTAGGCTGTTTGGGGGGATTTCAGGTGGGAGATCACCTGGACAAACATTCAGCACTTAGATATTCTTGTGGATTGAACTGTGTCCCCCCAAAACGATATAGAATGTAGGAGTCCTAACCTCTGGAATCTCAGAATGTGGCCTTATTTGGAAATAGGATCATTAAAGTGTAATTAGTTAAATTAATATAACGTTGTACTGGAGTAATGTGGGCTCTTAATCCAGTATGACTGGCGTCTTTATAAGAAGAAGGAAATTTGGACAAAGAGACATCCAGGGAGAAGGCCATGTGAAGATGCAGGAGGGCTTTGACTGAGGAATCTGCAGGCCGAGGAACACCAGGGATTGCCAGCCGCCACCAGAGCTAGGAGAGGAGCACAGGACAGATTCTCCCTCAGAGCCGCCACGAGAAACCAAGCCTGCCGGCACCTTGATTTCAGACATCTGGCCTCCAGAACTGTGAGAGAATAAATTTCTGTTGTTTTAAGCCACCCAGTTTGTGGTACTTTGTTAGGACAGCCCTAGGAAACTAATACAGATGTCTACGCAACTTGGAAGCTTGTCTTACCAGAATTTCAACTTGTATCCACATCCTACAAGCTGCATTAACCAACATTTTGCTTTCTTATAAATTCAAGAAAGAGTCTTGGGTTCTGGAAACCTTAGAAGCCACCTTTCTTTCCTTAGTTCTCCAGGAAACAGGCAAGAGGAAAATGTTCTCCCTGCACAGTTTATCCTCCAGTATTAAAATCACTCGCGGTACCTGCCTGAAAGGTCTCTAGGTTTGAACCCCAGGAGCCGAGACCTGGCGTTTGAGGCAGTGTAGCTGGTGTCACTCTCCCTCACGCCGGAGGCCATAAGGTACAGCCACTCGACAGAGTAATGAACTTAAGTGTCTGGCTGCCTTTCAGGCTCACACGTCAAGTCTGAGGGAAACTCTCTTGTGAACTGGTAAAGAGAACAAAGAAAAGAAAATCTTTAAAATGAGTACCTGTTCACAGACACTGATGCAGAAACATTTTAGACTAAGAAAGTGATTTGGAAACACAAACCCAAAAGAACCACACACCTTGAACCTACTACACACAGATCAACATGCCGATCGCTCAGCTGGGCATCAGCACCTCTTACATTCCAAGAAATGTTCATAGATGTTTTTCTGTGGATACACAGAGGGGCTGAATGCACAAATCCACATTCCAACACAATCCTAAATAGGATGCACATAAACAGAGGCCTTGGGGAGAAGGTAGTAGGAATCATAGATTAAATTCTATAGCGTTTTTTATTTTACAGAGCATTTTCACATATATTTCCTGGTTTACTTCTCATAACAGCTCTGTTAATTCCACTATTTTAGAGATGTAGATAGTCAAAAAAAAAATTAAATGACTTGCCCGTGGGCACACAAAAAGTGTAACTCACATCAGGCCTTCCAACCCACATCTCCCGATACAAATTCCCAAGAGAGAGATTCTCATTGTCCAAGGTGATAAAGTGTCCAGTCTGATTCAGTTGCCTGTAGCAGACTCTCTAGGCACAGGCTTACCTGCTCTTCTTAAAATTGTTAGGTGGTCCTGTTACTGTGACATCACTTTTTTTTTTTTTTTTTACTTACTAGGTCACTGGTTTATTATAAAAAGATGTAACTCAGGAACAGCCAGATGGAAGAGATGCTTAGGGCAAGGGATGTGGGAAAGGGAGCAGAGCTTCCATGCCCTCTCCAGGCATGCCAGTCTCCCCAAATTTCCACATTTTCACTACTCTGTAACAGGTTCTGTAACACTACTTCTGATAATGTCCTTTGCAGGGAAATTTTTTCATCATCACCATCATCAACAAACAGCATTTTTCCTTGCTCAAATGAGAAAGCTTTATATTAAATTGTTTTCTTCTCAAAGTAAAATTCTAGGGATTATGTCACAGAACTGTTTCTGAAGAGGGGAGCTGGGATTATGGATGGCCCTAGCCCTACCATGATTCCAGATGTCACCTGGGGTATCAGAAATATAAGAGATCTACATGATTGTATTTGACTGTCCTATAGACCATCCTATAAACCAAGAGACTCAAACTTGATTGTTCACATACCCCATAAAATTATTCGGAAAAATAATGTATCCCCTTTGCACACTTTCAAATTGACATTTATACTTCTTTCTTCATAAGCTTAAATAGTTGTAAGGAGTGTGACTTCTAGCAGATTGTAAATGCTAAAGTTTAAAAATTAAAGCTATGGCAACCTTTTAAATATATACGATGAAATCTAAGTTGCATAATGGTTTGAAAGCCACCTGTCAGGAAACAGTTGCTTCTTCTTGTTGCTTCTGACCCTGGTGACAAAGGTACCCTACAGAAGCCAGGGCCCTTCATCACAGAAGTGAACAAACAAACCTGGCCCAAGAGTCAGAGAAGCTAAAAGAGCATCTGTGGGGAGGTGGAATACCTGCAGACCCAGGTGCTGCCTCACACCAACAAGATGAATTAGTAGATCAGGAACAATGTGCATGAAATGCAAAATAGCTGTCACTTCCCATCCTAACTAGAAACATACAGGAAAGAGAATCCTGAGAGACATAATTCAGCCTAGGCAAGTAGACACATTCCAAAGTCATCACACCATAGCCCTTGCCAGGCACGAGGAGCCAGCCCAGACATGAAGCACATGCTGCCCGCTGTACCCTGAATAATGAAGTCTTTTGTCTCTGACCCAGGAATCTTTTGTTTCCTACCAGCATCCATGAATGAAACTGTGGCAGGCTAACTTGCTAGCTTGCAGGGAAAGTAATGTCTCAGACTCTTCACAGCTCTTGACACTACTATTATCAATTTAACAGAATATAAATGAGCTTTCTAAACTTTCAGAAATGTTTATATTTCCTTTCTTTTATTCATATTTCCATTACTTTTCCTTTAGATTTGAACCCTAATGTAAAAAAGTTTAATGCTTGGAAGTCTTTTATTGATCACATCATCACTCTTTCTTCAACAGAAATATGTCATAGAAATTATGTTTTTAAAATTTGTTTCATTTCCTATGATTATTATGTCCTAAGTTTTAAAAATTCTTCCATATAATGTAATCATTCATTAAAATTACTATTAGTAAACAACAGATCAAAAATGTAAATGTATTTCAAATTTGAATAAATAATAATCATTAAAAGAAAACTTTTATTGGAAATTAATCATCTATTAATGCAATACTGCTAATATCAATCCATTCAGAAGCTACCATGTATATTTTTGTTAACAAGAAGTTGAAAATATTAAACATTTTATAGCATGAAGATTAAGACTGACTATACCTAGAATAAATATTTTGTAATATGATATGATAAAATAATTTTTAATCATCTAATTGAAAAACACATCCTGAATCTAAAAGAAATGGCATAAAAGTTTTGCCCAAGGGTTTTATATAATGTATTCTAAAATTTTCGGTTCTAGAAGCATTCCACTTACATTTAAAAGGTTCTGCAGAACTAACCTGTCAGGCTGTTCAAAGTTCTCTTCTTTCTAGCTAATAAAACAGACTAAGGATGAGTCCTAAGAATAGCTAAAGAGCTGCTTACAGTAAAATACATGAAAAAGGTCATTTTTAGCATTCATTATGTCTTAAAGTGCACTTTGCTTTTGCTCTCACAGAATCTTACATTCTTTGGCAGAAGGAAAGGAATGTAGGAAATGAAGTCATTAAACAAAAATTGTCATAAGTCTCACTATTCCTATATCTGAACCAGAACATCCCACCCTGGCCTAAAACACCAAATTTTACCCTCAATAGCCTAGTGATAGAGAAATACAGGAATCCTTACAGGTTTATTGATATTCATTAATATTTAAAGAGGGCCTCCCTCCCTTTGTTGGAAGCCCAAGAGGTTTGCACATTTTCAATCCTTGGATAAAATTTGGGAAGGGTTAGGGGTCTGATTCTGGCTTATCAACTGGAAAAAGGACTACCGTGAACTCAGGCAAGTTCTCCAGGAATGAGTTATAGGAGAAAGGACCTATGGAATTTAAGGATCTAAACACTGATTCCCTGAAAATTTGCCATGGCCATATACCCCTTGAAAAACATATTCCAGTTGAAATCACTTCTATAAACGCCTTGAGCTTCTACCAAGAAGCTCCACCATTGGGCGATAAATCACAGGAGAATGAGAATAGTGGGATAGAATAGAAGAATAAAGCAGGCAAGAATGCGGCCATCTGAAGGGGTTAGGGGGTGGCTTTCAGTTGGCCAAGGGCAGCGTGAGTTGTGAGCTCCAAGGCTCCCAGGAGGTGGAAGATGGGTATACTGGCTTGGTAAAGGGGTCTAGGTGGGGTCCCAATGGCGCCCACTGCACACCCATGCCCTGGGCTAAGGGCTGAGGATGCAAACTTAAGACGAGCCCATGCCTTCCGGATGCACTCAAACACAGGATGTATATGTGTAGATAAATAATTCCTCTTAGATCTTTTTTTTTTTTTTTTTTGGTAAAATAGTGCCCTTTCTGTCCTGTTCTTTGAGAACACGAGTATATCTTTTATTTCATTCAATAAACATTTGTCTGCCCACGATCAGCCCGGCACTCTGCTCAGAGCTAGGAAAAAGATTAGAAGGGAAAGCAGGTATAAGAAGGAAGTAGGGCAGCATTCCTGTCTCAAGGAATCTTTACCATCTCCCTACCTGGCACAGTGTTCATGCCTAACCAACATTTATCAACCCTTGTTTACAGGCTTACTCATTTTTTCCTACATATTTTTTATTGTGGTTAAAATATATATAGCATAAAACTTACCACTTTAGCCATTTTTAGGTGTATGATTCTTGCTTACTCCGAAAAGCAGTGCTCTCTTCTACCAAGAGCTGGACACTTACCATGGTAATAATTGGAGTCAGATGACCCTGTCTTTGAGCTTTGGGGGAAAAAATCCCTTAGGCTCTGGAATTCTTACTGCAAAATGAGTTTTCTGCCATGCTACCAGTTATGATTTTTTGGTACAAATATCTCAGGCATTCAACGTGTCCATGTGCAGAGGGGAAAAATTAAATTGCCCTTCACTGGGCTAACAACATCAGCACTGCATTCTGATCCTCTAATCTCCACACGCGCTACCATCACAACGGATGGGGTTTCTGTTTGCTGAAAGAATATAAATAATTAAAATCCTGCAGGGAGCAGATTTTTGTTTACAGGGCTCCATTGTCATTCTTGTACCTGGTGGGAGTATGGCAAAATTACATGAGTTTATTAAAAAACAAAAATTGATGGTTCCAGCTCCGTTCCTCTGTCCCATGGAATGAGATCACACAACGGCTGCACAGAAGCCAGAGCTGTCAGTATTTAAAGTGCTGTCATTGGAATGAGTAGGGAAGCTAAATTTGGCGGAATGAGTTCTCAGATGCACAAGCTCCCCATCGTGCCCAGCACTTCCTGGACATCACCACCTCTTGGAGTTCAGATGTTCACGCTAGGAAATGTTGCCAAGCCCAACCTTAGCCCTTGTTGGATGTTCTGTTTCATCATTCCCTCCTATTTATGATCCCCCCGCATTTCTTAAGATAGAAGCTTACACTGCAGAAACAGTCTAAAGCATACCCCCTACATACAGACTGATCTCCAGATTACCAGTGCAATTGCTGCCTTTGTATACTTATGGACTGATGTGATAACTGAAAATAACTTCCATTAGCACTATAAAAACTCCAGCTGATACCAAATGAATTTCATTTGATACCAGCAGAGAAAAATATTGGCTACTGAGATATTCTTTGTTCATGGTTATTTACAGTTAGCTAGAATCCATGTACAATTCAGCCAGCCAGAAGGCGCCAAATGATTTTCCTCACTCGAGGACCTTGTGTGGAAGGACTTCCACAAAAGGCTGGCTCACCTTTATTTATTGAAACATAGGGACCATTCTTGTCACACCTGGTCCACTACAATACATGGAAATGTCTAGCAATTAAATTCTTTGGCGTAAAAAAGATGTAAACAGGTGTTTGAGAGACGTGTAGTACCTGGACTCTGACATTTTCCCTCCCCATCACCATCCTGTTTTGTAAATTTTGGAAATAGTCAACTAAATGATCAGAGCATTCCCCCAAAACTCTGATTTGGGGCATTTTTAAAATGTAAATATTTCAAATGAACATGTATCGCCACTAAGAATTAAGGGCGAACATTTTGTTATGTTCCCTTCAGAACTTATACATTTTTAAGAATCATCACAGATACCATTGAGGTCCCTCCTTTTGTACCCTCCCTCTCCAGGGGAAACCATTGTCTTAAAGTTGTCTGTTCATGTTGTTATACTTTTAACACATATGCATGTATCATAAACAATTTTACAAGTCTTTAAATAATATGTGTACCTATCTGTCTACAAATTGTCTTCTTCATTCAACATTATGGATTTTTAGATTCTTTGTTGTAAATATACATGCGGTTTACCATTTTAACAATTTTAAGTGTACAATTCAGTGACATTAATCACATTCACAATGTTGTATGACCATCACCAATATCTGTTTCCAGAACTCTTTTGTCATCCCAAAGAGAAATTCTGTACCAACTAAATAATAATTCCCCATTTCTCCCTCCCCCCAGCCCCTGGCCACCACCATTCTACTTTCTATCTCCATGAATTTGCCTGCTCTAGGTAGTTTATATAAGTGGAATCATATGATATTTGTCCTTTAGTTCTGGCTTATTTCACTTAGCATCTCAACAGTATGTTTTTGAGGTTAACACATATTAATACATACTGATCTAGGTCATTTATCTTAAATATTGTATAGTATTCCACTATATTAGAGACAATAACTTATCCATAACTCTATAGATGGACATTTAAGTTTCAAATTTTTTTGCTGTAACAAAAGCAAAGTTGCAGTGAACAGGAATGATTCACTGGAAGTGGAAACGCAGGTAGGTGCAACTTCAGCATTACCAGAGAGCTGCCAGGTTGCCCTGTATTGTCATCGAACTGACTTACAATCCTACCTCAGTGGATCCAAGGTCCTGCTTCCCCAAGTCCTTCCTTGCACTGACAGATTTTCATTTAATTTTTGACAGCATTATGGATGTGAAATGGTATATCATTTTTTTAAATTGTCATTTTTCCTAATTAGTAGTGAGGCTGAGCATCTTTTCATGTTTATTAACCATTTCATGTTTTCCTTTCATTTGAAATATCTGCTCATAATCTGTGTGCTCTTTTAGATTATTTTTTGCTTTTTTATTGATTTCTGGAGGAGACAGATACATACACTCAAACATAGAGATACCTAGATTGTATAGACAGATATTCTGCATAATAATCATTTGACTGCTGTATAAACTTCAGATAACTTTGCTAAACATCCCTGTTATTTCTTTGTTTTCTAGTTCATTAATTTCTGATTCTATCTTTACTACATTTTCCCTTCTACTTTGGTTTACTCTGTTTTTCTTTGTCCTTTTTCTTGATTTGGACACATTTTTTCCAGTTTTTCTTGTTTTCTAATTTGTGCATTTAAGGCTACAAATTTCTCCCTAAGTAAATTGCTTCAGCTCACCCACAAGCATTGATAGGTCATATTTTAAAATATTTTTTAATGTCCCTGTCGCTGAGTCCTTCCTTTTTATTTCCTTCAGTAGAGGCCTGGAGGCAGTAGAGTTTCTCTTCCTTTGTAGATGTGAGTATGTCTCAATTTGCCTTAACTCTCAGATGGTCAGGATGATGCATGTTCTCCCCCGACCTCTTGAAGACAGTCTTCGGGCACCTCTTGTTGCTGCGGGGAAGCAGCTGTCAATCCATGTGCCACGTCTCTCTAAGTCATCAGCCTTCCCTCTCAGGTAGAGCATATGATGTTCTTTTTGTCTTTGATTCTTTACATGTTAATTTTGATGCATCTGGGCTGATTTATTTCATTACTCTTTTAGGACTTGGGTATTCCTTAAATCTGAGAACTCAATGTGGAATATTCTCCACCATCATGTGTCTCCTCCAACCTTTCCATTTTAGGGTAGTACATAGGAGATGGGTCAAAAGAAATGAATGATGCCAGAAGTTAACTGCAATGAGTTTATTTGTATCTATAAAAACACCCCACAGGGCTTCCCTGGTGACGCAGTGGTTGAGAATCTGCCTGCTAATGCAGGGGACACGGGTTCGAGCCCTGGTCTGCGAAGATCCCACATGCCGCGGAGCGGCTGGGCCCGTGAGCCACAATTACTGAGCATGCGCGTCTGGAGCCTGTGCTCCGCAACAGGAGAGGCCGCGGTAGTGAGAGGCCCGCGCACCGTGATGAAGAGTGGCCCCCGCTTGCCACAACTGGAGAAAGCCCTAGCACAGAAACGAAGACCCAACATAGCAATCAATCAATCAATCAATTAATCAATAAAATAAATAAATAAATAAAATCTTTAAAAAAAAAAAAAACACCCCACAAATTTATAAATAGAATGCAATTTTATACTGTGATATATCAGCATGGTGCTAACAAGATGGCACACTCATAACAAGATAATTTGAGAGAGAGCCTCATCCACCAGAGGGCAGACAGCAGAAGCAAGAAGAACTACAATCCTGCAGCCTGTGGAACGAAAATCACATTCACAGAAAGATAGACAAAATGAAAAGGCAGAGGGCTATGTACCAGATGAAGGAACAAGATAAAACCCCAGAAAAATAATTAAATGAAGTGGAGATAGGCAACCTTCCAGAAAAAGAATTCAGAATAATGATAGTGAAGATGATCCAGGACCTTGGAAAAAGAATGGAGGCAAAGATCGAGAAGATGAAAGAAATGTTTAACAAAGACCTAGAAGAATTAAAGAACAAACACCTAGAAGAATTAAAGGACAAACAAACAGAGATGAACAATACAGTAACTGAAATGAAAAATCCATTAGAAGGAATCAATAGCAGAATAACTGAGACAGAAGAACAGATAAGTGACCTAGACCACAGAATGGTGGAATTCACTGCTGCAGAACAGAATAAAGAGAAAAGAATGAAAAGAAATGAAGACAGCCTAAGAGACCTCTGGGACAACATTAAACACATGAACATTTGCATTATAGGGGTCCCAGAAGGAGAAGAGAGAGAGAAAGGACCCGAGAAAATATTTGAAGAGATTATAGTCGAAAACTTCCCTAACATGGGAAAGGAAATAGCCAACCAAGTCCAGAAAGTGAAGAGAGTCCCGGGCAGGATAAACCCAAGGAGAAACATGCCGAGACACATAGTAATCACATTGACAAAAATTAAAGACAAAGAAAAATTATTAAAAGCAACAAGGGAAAAACAACAAATAACATACAAGGGAACTCCCATAAGGTTAACAGCTGATTTCTCAGCAGAAACTCTAAAACCCAGAAGGGAGTGGCACAATATATTTAAAGTGATGAAAGGGAAGAACCTACCACCAAGATTACTCTAGCCGGTAAGGACCTCATTTAGATTCAACGGAGAAATCAAAAGCTTTACAGACAAGCAAAAGCTAAGAGAATTCAGCACTACTAAACCAGCTCTACAACAAATGCTAAAGGAACTTCTCTAAGTGGGAAACACAAGAGAAGAAAAGGACTTACAAAAACAAACCCAAAACAATTAAGAAAATGGTAATAGGAACATACATATCGATAATTACCTTAAATGTGAATGGATTAAATACTCCAACCAAAAGACACAGGCTCACTGAATGGATACAAAAACAAGACCCATATATATGCTGTCTACAGGAGACCCACTTCAGACTAGGGACACACAGAGACTGAAAGTGAGGGGATGGGAAAAGATACTCCATACAAATGGAAATCAAAAGAAGGCTGGAGTAGCAATACTCACATTAGATAAAATAGGCCTGAAAATAAAGAATATTACAAGAGACAAGGAAGGACACTACATAATGATCAAGGGATCAATCCAAGAAGAAGATATAACAATTATAAATATATATACACCCAACATAGGAGCACCTCAATACATAAGGCAAATGCTAACAGCTATATAAGAGGAAACTGACAGTAACACAATAATAGTGGGGGACTTTAACACCTCACTTACACCAATGGACAGATCATCCAGACAGAAAATTAATAAGGAAACACAAGCTTTAAATGACACAATAGACCAGATAGATTTAATTGATATTTATAGGACATTCCATCCGAAAACAGCAGATTACAATTTCTTCTCAAGTTCACATGGAATATTCTCCAGGATAGATCACATCTTGGGTCACAAATCAAGTCTTGGTAAATTTAAGAAAATTGAAATCATATCAAGCATCTTTTCCAAACACAACGCTATGAGATTAGAAATCAATTACAGGGAAAAAAAACGTAAAAAACACAAACACTTGCAGGCTAAACAATATGTTACTAAACAATCAAGAGATCACTGAAGAGGGCTTCCCTGGTGGCGCAGTGGTTGAAAGTCTGCCTGCCAATGCAGGGGACACGGGTTCGAGCCCTGGTCTGGGAAGATCCCACATGCCACGGAGCAACTGGGCCCGTGAGCCACAATTACTGAGCCTGCGCATCTGGAGCCTGTGCTCCGCAACAAGAGAGGCCACGATGGTGAGAGGCCCGTGCACCGCAATGAAGAGTGGTCCCCACTTGCCGCAAATAGAGAAAGCCCTCGCACAGAAACGAAGACTCAACACAGTCATAAATAAATAAATAAAAGAACATGAATTTCTAAAAAAAAAAAAAGAGATCACTGAAGAAATAAAAAAAAAAAAACCTAGAGACAAATGACAATGAAAACACGACAATCCAAAACCTATGGGATGAAGCAAAAGCAGTTCTAAGAGGGAAGTTTATAGCAATACAATCCTACCTCAAGAAACAAGAAAAATCTCAAACAATCTAACCATACACCTACAGAATGAAGAACAAACAAAACCCAAAGTTAGTACAAGGAAAGAAATCATAAAGATCACAGCAGAAATAAATGAAATAGAAACAAAGAAAACAATAGCAAAGATCAATAAAACTAAAAGCTGGTTCTTTGAGAAGATAAACAAAAGTAATAAAACTTTAGCCAGACTCATCAAGAAAAAGAGGGAGAGGACTCAAATCAATAAAATTAGAAATGAAAAAGAAGTTACAATGGACACCACAGAAATACAAAGCATCATAAGAGACTACTACAAGCAACACTATGCAAATAAAATGGACGACCTGGAAGAAATGGACGAATTCTTAGAAAGGTATAACCTTCCACGACTGAACCAGGAAGAAATAGAAAATATGAACAGACCAATCACAAGTAAAGAATTGAAACTGTGATTAAAAATCTTCCAACAAACAAAAGTCCAGGACCAGATGGCTTCACAGGTGAATTTTATCAAACATTTAGAGAAGAGCTAACACCCATCCTTCTCAAACTCTTCCAAAAAATTGCAGAGGAAGGAACACTCCCAAACTCATTCTATGAGGCCACTATCACCCTGATACCAAAACCAGACAAAGATACTACAAAAATAGAAAATTACAGACCAATATCACCGATGAATATAGATGCAAAAATCCTCAACAAAATACTAGCAAACAGAATCCAACAACACATTAAAAGGATCATACACCATAATCTAGTGGGATTTATCCCAGGAATGCAAGGATTCTTCAATATATGCAAATCAATCAATGTGATACACCGTATTAATAAATTGGAGAATAAAAACCATATGATCATCTCAATAGATGCAGAAAGAGCTTTTGACAAAATTCAACACCTATTTATGATAAAAACTCTCCAGAAAGTGGGTATAGAGGGAACCTACCTCAACATAATAAAGGCCATATATGACAAAACCATAGCAAACATCATTCTCAATGGTGAAAAACTGAAAGCATTTTCTCTAAGATCAGGAACAAGCCAAGGATGTCCAATTTTGCCACTATTATTCAACACAGTTTTGGAAGTCCTAGCCATGGCAATCAGAGAAGAAAAAGAAATAAAAGGAATACAAATTGGAAGAGAAGAAGTAAAACTGTCACTGTTTGCAGATGACATGATACTATACATAGAGAATCCTAAAGATGCCACCAGAAAACTACTAGAGCTAATCAATGAATTTGGTAAAGTGGCAGGATACAAAATTAATGCACAGAAATCTCTTGCATTCCTATACACTAACAATGAAAGATCAGAAAGAGAAATTAAGAAAACAATCACATTCACCATTGCAACAAAAAGAATAATATACCTAGGAATAAACCTACCTAAGGAGGTAAAAGACCTGTATGCAGAAAACTATAAGACACTGATGAAAGAAATCAAAGATGTCACAAACAGATGGAGAGATATACCATGTTCTTGGATTAGAAGAATCAATATTGTGAAAATGACTACACTACCCAAAGCAATCTACAGATTCAATGCAATCCCAATCAAATTACCAATGTCATTTTTTACAGAACTAGAACAAAAAATCTTAAAATTCGTGTGGAGACACGAAAGACCCCAAATAGCCAAAGCAGTCTTGAGAAAGAAAAACGGAGCTGGAGGAATCAGGCTCCCAGACTTCAGACTATACTACAAAGCTACAGTAGTCAAGACAATATGGTACTGGCACAAAAACAGAAATATAGATCAATGGAATAGGATAGGAAGTCCAGAGATAAACCCACACACTTGTGGTCAATTAATCTATGACAAAGGAGGCAAAGATATACAATGGAGAAAAGACAGTCTCTTCAATAAGTGGTGCTGGTAAAACTGGACAGCTACATGTAAAAGAATGAAGTTAGAACACTTCCTAACACCATACACAAAAATAAACTCCAAATGGATTAAAGACCTAAATGTAAGACCAGACGCTATAAAACTCTTAGAGGAAAACACAGGCAGAACACTCTTTGACATAAATCACAGCAAGATCCTTTTTGACCCACTGCCTAGAATAATGGAAATAAAAACAAAAATAAACAAATGGGACCTAATAAAACTTAAAAGCTTTTGCACAGCAAAGGAAACTATAAACAAGACAAAAGACAAACCTCAGAATGGGAGAAAATATTTGCAAACGAATCAACGGACAAAGGATTAATCTCCAAAATATACAAACAGCTCATGCAGCTCAATATTAAAAAAACAAACAACCTAATCAAAAAATGGGCAGAAGACGTAAATAATTTCTCCAAAGAAGACATACAGATGGCCAAGAGGCACATGAAAAGCTGCTCAACATCACTAATCATTAGAGAAATGCAAATCAAAACTACAATGAGGTATCACCTCACACCAGTCAGAATGGCCATTATCAAAAAATCTACAAACAGTAAATGCTGGCAAGGGTGTGGAGAAAGGGAACCCTCTTGCACTGTTGGTGGGAATGTAAACTGATACAGCCACTATGGGGAACAGTATGGAGGTTCCTTTAAAAAACTAAAAATAGAATTACCATATGACCCAGCAATCCCACTACTGGGCATATACCCAGAGCAAACCATAATTCAAAAAGACACATGCACCCCAATGTTCATTGCAGCACTATTTACAACAGCCAGGTCACAGAAGCAACCTAAATGCCCATCAACAGACGAATGCATAAAGAAGATGTGGTACATATATACAAAGGAATATTACTCAGCCATAAAAAGGAACAAAATTGGGTCATTTGTAGAGATGTGGATGGACCTAGAGACTGTCATACAGAGTGAAGTAAGTCAGAAAGAGAAAAACAAATATCGTACATTAACGCATATATGTGGAATCTAGAAAAATGGTACAGATGAACCGGTTGGCAAGGCAGAAATAGAGACACAGATGTAGAGAACAAACGTATGGACACCAAGGGGGGAAAGCTGGGTGGGGGGTGGGGGGCAGGGGGAAGGTGGTGGTGGGATGAATTGGGAGATTGGGATTGACAGGTATACACTAATATGTATAAAATAGATAACTAATAAGAACCTGCTGTATAAAAAAATTATTTAATTTTTTAAAAAAAGATAATTTGAGGAGGTTTACTTGGAAAAGGTCTGTTTACAAAGGCCTGGGCTAGAAGGAAGGGAACCACAGGAATAGCACAGTAACCTGGGGTTAATAACCAGAGCTATTAACACACCTAGGCCAAAAGGATGAGTGAAGAAAGCAGGTACATGCAACTGGAAGGGAAACCACCTTGATATGAGCAATGACCTTTGATTCAGGGACACAGCCAGCCTGACGTGACTTCACAGGGGGGAAGCCAGGGCTTTTAAAAATGACCTCATTCTTCTGCTCCCTCCAGTGTCAGGACAATGTTCCTGTAGGTCAGCTGTCTAGACAGAGAGCATGTGCTAGCAGAGAAAAGAGCTGCAGAAACAGGTGGAAAATATGCATTAGTGTGTTTACTGTATCTCCTAAAATAGATAAAGTTCCCTATGGATATTTGAAAAGTGTCTACTTTCTGTAAACCTGTAATCATGGAAATTAAAAGCAAATTGGTGCATCTTCTTTCTGCATTCCTGAGCACGTACAAACCCAACTTACACCTTATCATTTTAAAAAGACATTGGAAATGCTGTGCTTGTTTCGCTTCTCTATTGATCGTGGCAAGCTGTTTCTGAGAGGGCATCAAGAGACATTTAGACCTTTTGTAGAATACTATAGGTTCTTTCCATGAACTTATCTCCAAAATTTAGGGCCATTCTCCCAATCATCCACAGCATGAATAGGCTCTTTCTTCAGCTTTTGTCTTCTAGTCACGGTATGTATTCAAACAATTTTTGTTGAATAAATTAATGAATAGTTGAAAAATTCCTGATATTCTTTTCACTCTTTCTTCCAGTGGATCATCCCTGATACCCCAGAATTTCCAGCATGGCCACGTAGGAGGAGAAACCCAAGGAACCACAGAAACATATTACTTTATAAGATACTTTTGTTATTATTGTTATTACTGTGGATGAGAGAAAGGAAATTATGGACTAGTAAGTAAATTATAAATTTCCCAAGAAAGGGATAGTTTTGAATTACTCGTAGATTTCCCATTCTCAAAAAAAGTAGCAACATCCTCCTCAAAGTGTTCCTATCTGGTTAATTGATTTAGATGTCAAATGGCCTCTAAGAACCTGACCTAGGACCCTTAGACGCCTTAAATTAGTAACCAAAAGATGAATAAGCAGTTGTTTTTTTCTTCTCATTATTTCCCCCAAATTTATTTTAGAGACATTCTGGAAACTCTGATTTTGAGACTGTGAAATTTGTTCAATTTCCTAAAGCCAGAAAATAATGGTATAATGTCTCATAAAAGGTAATTGGTACTTCCAAATCTCCACATACTTAATGAACTATTTGAAACTATAAAATAAAAAGACATTATGAATGGTAGAGAAATTGTGCAAATGTACAAAACTGACTCAATAGCTCATCTAAAACAGGAAGCAATTGCAAACAGCCTAATGTATTCAGCTAAGAAGCTGAAAGAGGACCTTCTCCAAAGCCTCCTGTTTAGAGGATTTCTACTCTGAACTATTTGCACATATAGGGCTCCAAGTATATTTGCACAGCACTCTTACAGATGCAGTGAGGAAAAAATACGACACATTCCCTGTCCTCAAGGAGCTGACATCCAGGTGGTGAGACAAAACCTCCAGATATAGAGCACTAATGTAAACAAGATGTCCGGTGGCATGCAAAGATGAGTGTGGGGAACACCATATACAGCAGCCACTCAGTGGGGAGAGAGACCCTGATGGGGAAGGCACAGTGGCCAGGCATCCAACCAGTGGCAGAGTTGAGCCATGGACTCAGGGCTGAGCATGGCGCTCTGGGAAGCTGACGAGGAAACCAATTTGATGGGAACAAGAAATGTTGGAGAGTGGTGAAAAAATGTCTACAGACATTGGGACATGGCAGGAATAAGCAACCCACAGACTGGCAACACATATACCAGACAAAAGACTTATATCTGAAATACACAATGAACTCCTACAACTCAACACTAAAAAGATAAACAATCAGTGTGTTTTGAAGGGCAAAAGACTTGAACAGGTACATCAAATGACAAATGTATCTACAGTGGCCAATGGTCACATGAAAAAGTGCTCAACATCATTAGTCATGAGGGAAATACAAATTAAAAGAAAAATGAAATGTCACTTGGCACCCACAGAATGGCTAAAATGAGTAAAACTGACAATACCAAGGGTTGACAAATGTTGTGAAGCAACTGGAATCCTCATGTATTGCTAACAGGAACAGAAAATGGAAAAACCAGTTTGGAAAACAGTTTGGCTGTTTCCTATAAAATTAAATACACACTTACCTTGCAACCCAGCTATTCTACTCCTGGTCATTTGCCCCTAAAAAACTGAAAACGTATGTCCAGAAAAAGATATACACACATCTGCGGCAACTTTATTAATAATAACGAAAAACTAGAAAAAAACTCAAACTTCCATCAACAGGAGAATGGATAGTGTAGATATATCTACACAATAGAATATACACAATAAGAAAGAACAAACCCTTGCACAATATGGATGAATTCCAGAAATAGTACGCTGAGAAGTCCAGAGTAGGCAGTTACTGATATTGCCCAATAGTTCAGTGATGCCTCAGGGACCCAGGCTCCTTCTCTCTTTCTGCACCACCCTTACCATCCTGACTTTCATTCTCATGATCACAAGAGAGCTGCCACAGCTCTAGACATCACATTCATGTCAAAGGGGGGAGAAAGAAGGGAAGGGCAGCACCAGCTCCATCTGTCTACTTCTTATCAGACTTTCACTTAACAGTTCTCTTTTATGGCTTTCATATGTTTTGCCAGAACTACATCACATAGCAACCCCTATGAAAGCCAGAAAGAAGAATTACCCATCTTGATTTACACCAATTTTGATTTCTCTTCTTAGAGGTAGGGCATATTATCACCCAGAGCAAAATCAGAGTTCTTTCAGCAAGACAGACAGGAGGAATGGATCTCCCACCAACAACTAGCAGTGTCAACCATACAACTTCAAAGTCGAAACATATCAATCTAAGTCCCTTGGGCCTGGGACTAGGAAGAAACAATAAGGAGATCGAATGGCCTGAGCCACATTGGAGGCACCCTCTAGGAGTCAGGGCACTTCCTCTCAGGCAGACACCAAGAAATTCATTCAATACAAAGGAAGAAAACAGTGGCATCCTGAAACAGGATATTTTGAAATACTGTAGCTGCTGAGTAATGAGAAGCAAGGACCAAGATGTGTGAAGTCCCAGTGCTATGTGTTGACATTAAGAAACAAGTTAGATTAAGGAATTTAAAGAAGGAAAAACAAGGGTGTATTAGTCAGCTGGGGCTACCATAAGAAAATGCCAGAGATTGGGCAGCTGCCACAACAGAAATTTATTTCTCACAGTTCTGGAGGCTGGAAGCCCAAGATCAAGGTACCAGCCAGTACGGTTCTTGGCGAGGACTCTCTTCCTAGCATGCAGATAGCTGCCTTCTTGCTGACACTGGCATTAACATGCACACTCGAAGAGTGCACCATGCACTCCCAGCAACTGAGTTCTTTTCCCTCCTTCCTATAGGAGAGACTTTGCTGTTCCAAGGCAAAGCCATCAGAGCTGAACCCTCTGTGCTTCGCGAGCCATACTTTATGTTCCATACAATGAAAAAAATATAACTGCCCCTTTGCCATTGTCTCATAAGAACATGGATGCATTTTAGCTGAAACAGGTTTAATAATCTTCTAATCCAGTGGTGTCCAAACTCCCTTTAGCAGCAGAACCCTGTTTTCCAGTGAAATATTCTGCAAAGCCCCAGTAACTACAAGAGAGGAAAGCAGTGCCACTGGGCTAAAAAACAGATGCAGACAATTCTCACAGCCCCCCAGGGAGGCCCTAAGTGCCTTCATGATACCCTAGATCTCAAAAGAGCCTTGTTTGCAAAGTATTTCTCTATTCTGTTTCTGAGACTTCTTGAGCCTCTTTTGACTCCTTATACATCTTGGGGAATAGAATCAGGCCTTTCCTGTCAATCGTCAGAGTCAGGAGCCTAGTAGGGAAGACTAGGCAAGAGAATTAAGACTGAAAATTTCCCATTACCTCTTAGCTGAAATCAACTGAGAACTCTGCGTGCTAAAATAGCTGAAGGGAAAAGTAGAGCCCAACTCGCCCAGGCAGGAGATGAACATTAAAAAAATAATAAAAGTAAAATATATATGGGTGGATTACTGACTTAGATGGGGCAGGTGTGAATCCAGTTTTGAATCCTGGTTGAATGGCGTGGGGGTAAGAGGCCTGAGACCTTGTTCACTGGTCATCTGCCCATCCCTACTCAACAAAAGTGGAAGTCTCAGAAGCACCTCTACAGAACACTAAGTCTCCACAGGACACATTTTGAAACCCGTCCTTCAACACTAATGCCCATAATACTAATAGGCATAGTAAATTACTAGCAAGAAATAATGCTTCTCAGTGGGGCTATCCAAGAGAGATCATGCCCCAAATCAAGTTGGCCTTAGCATTCTTCACTCTTCCTTCTGCCCTCTTGTCTACTCTCAAACACAAAATACTCTCTCCTGCTGAAGAGAAAAGATACCAGATGAACTTGCTTATACGAAAGTATGGGGGAATCATGGCTCACCCCATTCATGACAATTCTAGAGAGACCAGAGGAAAGAGGACAAACTTGAAAACAAGCAAATAAAGCATCTAAAGAAAAACTGAAAACACAAGGGGAAAGGAAATTCACAACCACAAGTCCCCTCAAGTCACAGCTTAGAGGAGACACCTCCTTCAATTACTAAAGTAGAGTTTAAGAAGCTGGTATGAAACAGCCTCGAGGAGACTCCATTCAAGCAGATCTCCATGCACTTATAGTTTAATCAAGAGTTTAACAAACATTTATTGAGCACCTACTATATGCAGAGCACTTTTTCAGCCCTGGGGAGACAGAGATTAAGGACACTGGTCCCTTCCTTAAATGAACTCAAAAATCCAATGAAAGAAAAAAGACAAATAGTTGAAGGGAAAAGAATGTGAAGATATATTTTTAGAGAGGAAGACACTAACTCATTTGGGAAGTTGGTAGGGTGAGATATGCCTTCACAAAGGGGTAATGTTTAAGGAGAACTTTGAATAATAAATGAAAGTTCGACCACCAACTAAGAAAGAAAGTTTATTCCAGGACCCAAGACACGTGTAACTGGGAAACTTTTGAAAGCATGAGTGGCATGCTATAGTTTATTTAGATACATTACCCCAGTGGAATGTGGAACATGTATTTGGGGGTATGAAAGCAAACTTGGGTTTAAGGAGCCTGGTTAGAAAGCTGATTTAATAATACAGGCAATATATGATGGAAGTCTAGGGCAGTAGTAGAAGTGGTGGCTTTAACATATCTTTAAGCCATAAAATGGGGAGAAATTGATGACCAAGGGGGAATGGATGGAAGAGAAATTGAAAACAACTCATGCGCATCTCCTCCATCTCCCCATCACACCAAGTTGCTTTTTCCTCTATGTCACTGTCTTCATTTGCACACTATCACTCACCCAGTTCCCAAGCCAGAAACTGGAGAGACAGTCTTAATTCTTCTCTTTTCTTTATCCTGACATTCAATCAGCAAATCCTGTGGAATCAACAGCTGATTATTTCTTAAATATGGTTACTTCTTACAACCCATTTGACAATGCTGAATTTTACTTGAGTCCCGTGTTCATGTAAATCATGGATGATTAATAAGTCCCCCTACCCTGTTGTTTTCTGGGCAACAGCTTATTGCAAAGAACCCCCACCCCTTCCCCAGATGACACAGGCAAGACTCATGGACGTCCCCTTGTTTACCTATGACAAGGCTACACACAGACCCTCCAAATTCCCATTCCTTGCCTCATAAAGGATTGCTTGTCCCCACTGATCAACCAGAATAAAATGCCCATTAACATGACTTGATCAAACTTTAGTCCAGCTTCTCTCCTTCCTTTAGAGCCCTGAACTTGGATTCACCCTCGGCCTGAGTCAGCATACAGCCCCCTCCTTAAAGGTTAATCCCAAAATAGGCTGAACTCAGGGTAAAACTGATCTACTGTCCTATATCATGCCACCCTCCTTGTTCATCCCACTTGCCCACAGCTGGTTCTTTCCAGCCTTGTTCACTCCTCTCTGTAAAAGAGAAACCTTTCCTGCCTGACCTTGGAGATGCTTAAAGGTCTCAGAGCCAGAGAGTTCTCTTTATTGCAATAGCTCCCATTTCTCCCTGTTGCAATAATAGTTTCCAATAAAGTCTCTCCCTCCTTAATTTGAATTTGTTTTATTTGGCACAATGCGTCACCCTTGGCCAAGTCATCATTCTCTCTCTCCTGATAGACTACATTGGACTTCAAACTGCTCTGGCCACTTCCCTTCCAGCCAACGTGTTTCATTTCCCACACTCTGCTCACAAGACTCCACAGAGCATGATCCCTGCCTACCTTTCCAGTCTCGTCTCTCACTGCTCTTCCCCATGCTGGGGAAGCCATTCTAGGCTATCTCTCAACTACTTAAACATAACACACTCTCTTGTCTTTGGACCTTCCAACATGCTGATTCCCATGCCTAGCTACTCACTGTGGCCAAATAGCTATTATCTGAGCTTTGAGGTATGAGCTTTGAGGTCTCCTGATATGTAATCCCATAGCTCACTTTAATAATAGTCTGTACTCTACTAGATAGCAAACTATGCAAAGCAAGGACCATGTCTATCTTATTCACTTGTCTGTGATATCTCAGACACAGAGCTCAGTTAATATTTGTTAAGAAGATGAAGATAGAAGAATGGGTGGAGAATAAAGACAGGCCATCAGAGAGGGAAGAATGATTTCCATGAGATGAAGTAGCCATAGAGATAGGAGGAAAATCAGGAAGCCAAGGTGTGTGAGAGTTTCAAGGAGGAGAAGTTGTTCAACAACAGTCTAGGACGAGAAGCCAAGTAGGGTGAGAACTGAAAGGAGATAAATTTTGAATAGACTAAGAGATCATTGATGAACTAGGTGAAAGCTATTTTAGTGGAGTGGTATGGAATAGAAGTCAGATGGAACTGGGTTGAAAATTGAATGAGTGATGAATTAGGAGAGGAAACTACCAAATAGAGACTGATCATTCAAAAAGAATAGATGACAAGGGCAATGGAGTGATAGGACAGTTACTGGAAGAAAAAGTCTCTTCTTTACCCCCTGCCCATCCCCATGCACTACTGCCTTGGTGTGTACAGTCCATGCATAGAGAGACCATGGTTTGAGTAGAACATGTCAGAGTGCTTATGTCAGCCTTTCTTCACATAGAAAAAGGAGTCTACCCAGCTTTCAGCTGAAAAATCTTAATTGTATGACCCCCCCCCACCAACTCAACAACATTCGCATCACCGGAGTTCCGCAAAAGCCTATTTGTCCGGGGTTATTAGACATGTACCTTCCAGTCTTCTTCACTATCCCCTCAGCCTAAAGTAATAACACACTGGGTAACCACAAAGAGAGGAGCATTTTACTACTGTGCTGGTGCTCCTGACCCATGTAAGCTGTTGACTTCCAGGAAACCAACGGTGGAGATCCTTCTCTAATCAATAACAAGGTCAAGATATGAACCTAGACTTTTATTTCTGGTGGAATGGCCAAGTAGGTAAACTGAACGACTCTCCCAAGTGAAACCACTTTTAAAAAGGATAAAATTTGAGAAATACCTTTTTAAATGAGTTGGCCCTAGTGAAAGAATCCACAATGGCCAAAAATAAAGTAAAAGCGAGAACTGTGGCAGACAAGAAAGCCTCAAGCTAGCTCTTTCATTCGAACAGTTTCTGCTGAACTCTGATTTATTGAGTTTACACTCTGATGATTTCAGGTGTTAGAAGATTCAAGAGGAGATGAAACCTAGGACTCACCAAAAAGTGGGGGAGGCCAAGAGGAGGCTCGCCACCTAAACTGAGACACCAAAGAACTACACCTTGATGGTAAAGGCAAGGAGACATAAACGGGCCAATCAGAAGAAGACATCAAGGAAATATGCATGTCTTGACATTGGTGCTTGAGAGAAGAGGGTAAAAATTTCCTTGAGAATTCGTAACCAAAAAATACCCTTTAGTAAGTCTATGATCTAATTCATAATAATTGAGAGTACAAAAAGAAGTTCTAGTTTATTTCCAAGGTTGATGGTTCCAGGTTATCAATACCTGCAAGAAATAAATTGAAATCCACTCTGAAGAAAGTAAGGCTCCTTGGAAAAATGGCTGATTCTAGGGCCGGGGCAGGGATTATACAGGACGGGCCCGGGGCATCTTTTAGTCTCAGAAGGTAAGGAAGTGCTAAAAATCCCCAAATGATGGGGTCATATCAAAGGGGCACAGGAACCAACCTGAAAGAATTCCCAATAGCCAAGGTTGGAACAATTTGAGCAACAATATAAGTAAGGTAATACTGGATTATAAACCCAATGTATAAAATAAATACCCATGAGTCCAGATTTGTATTAATGAATGAATGAATAAATAAATGGGAAGTGGAGCATGGCTCCCCATTCCTTAAGTGTGAGCCGCACACAGTGATTTCCTTCCAAAGAATATGGTGTGGAAAGGAAGAGAAAAAGATTAACTTACAGCGGAGAAGCCTTACAAATACCACCTGAGCCAGGTGATCAAAGTTAACATCAACGGTGGTAACTCAGGTTGATAATACATCCCCTGATATGATGTGACGAGGACGGCATTTCATCTCTGTGGTCTTCCTCCTAGAGCCCCAGAGCCCCAGTCTAATCATTAGAAAAACATCAGACAAATTCTGGTTGAAGGATATTCAACAGAACATTTGATGAAAATTCTTGAAAACCATCAAGGTCATAAAAAAAAAGGAGGGAAACTATAAGGAACTGTCAGCCAAGAGGAGCATAAGAGATGTCATGTGGTATCCAGGATGGGATCCTGGAACAGAGAAAAGTCACTAAGGATATACTAAGGAAATCTGAATAAAGTATGAACTTTAGTTGATAATAACGTATCCATATTGGCTCCTTGTGACAAACGTCTGCCTGCAAGGCTCTTCCCCACGACTGCTGCGTGGCTCACTCCTTTGCTGCTTCCACATCTCTACTCAAACATGAAGTCTTTCCTGACCACCTTATTTAAAGCAAAACCTTCTCACCACTATTCGCTATCCCTCTTCCCTGGTTAGTTTTTCTCCATCACCAATGAACTTGACACATAATTTAGAGAAACTCTGTAGTTTAAAGTCATAAACTATCAGCAACTTCACTATGTGACATTATATCAATAAGAATGAAACATTCCACTCTTGCCTAAGAATCTAAATCACTTTGACACAGAGAAGCATTCTTGATTCACAATCAGTGCAGAGCTTCAGATAACAGGCTTCTGGACTCAGTATTCCTTGTCTAACTTAACTTTGTAGAGTCCAAAGAAACAGGTCCTTGGGTTCACTTTGCAGTCTAGATCTGACAATGCTTTGAGCCTAAATTCTACCCTCCCCCCATCCTATACTATCTCCATCTTTTCCTTTGTTTGTTTTGACACCTAATGATTCTTGGTGTATGGTTCCCTCATGGCAGTGGGTCAATGAACCTGATTCTGTCAGACTACAGGTCTCACAGGGAAGCTTCTAAGGTACTGGTACACAGCTATTCATTTATTATTTTTTAATTTGTACATATATATTTTGTGGCACTCACACTGAGGGTTTTTTTGTTTTTTTTGTTTTTTTTTAATTTTTTATTTATTTATGGCTGTGTTGGGTCTTCGTTTCTGTGCGAGGGCTTTCTCTAGTTGCAGCAAGCGGGGGCCACTCTTCATCGCGGTGCGCGGGCCTCTCACTATCGCAGCCTCTCTTGTTGCGGAGCACAGGCTCCAGACGCACAGGCTCAGTAATTGCGGCTCACGGGCCCAGTTGCTCCGCGGCATGTGGGATCTTCCCAGACCAGGGCTCGAACCCATGTCCCCTGCATTGGCAGGCAGACTGTCAACCACTGCGCCACCAGGGAAGCCCCCACACTGAGGTTTTTTTAATTAATTTTTATTGGAGTATAGTTGATTTACAATGTTGTATTCGTTTTTGCTGTACAACAAAGTGAATCAGTTATACATATACATATATCCACTCTTTTTTAGATTCTATTCCCATATAGGTCATTACAGAGTATTGAGTAGAGTTCCCTGTGCTATACAGTCGGTTCTCATTAGTTATCTATTTTATATATTGTATTGTGTATATGTCAATCCCAATCTCCTAATTTATCCCTCCCCCCCTTCCCCCTTGGTAACCATAAGTTTGTTTTCTACATCTGTGACTCTATTTCTGTTTTGTAAATAGGTTCTTTTGTACCATTTTTTTAGATTCCACATATAAGTGATATCATATGATATTTGTCTTTCTCTTTCTGACTTACTTCACTCAGTATGACAATCTCTATGTCCATTCACATTGCTGCAAATGGCATTATTTCATTCTTTTTTATGGCTGAATAATATTCCATTGTATTATGTGTATATGTATATATATTTATTTTATATATATATATATATATATATACCACTCACATGGAGGTTTACCTGTTAAATAAATTATGTTATCTTCATTTACTAGGAGAAGTCAAGATTAGCATAATTATGTCTCCGAGGGAGATACTCAAATAGACCTTGACATATCAAAAACTTCTAATAATTTATATCTTGTTCTCAATTCATGGAATGTCTGACTTTCCCAAAGAGTGATGCCTCTTCCTTTGCTGATGCAGTCCGACTGTGAGTGGACGAATCAAACCATTCAGTTCAGCTGCAAGGAAGCCAACATCCTCAGATGAGTGGGTTCCCTCCTCCTAGAGCCAGTGATAGGCTCTGGAAAATTGGCCCCCACCACTGCATTACTATTCCATCATGTCCTTGCCAGACGTTCTGTCAGATTGATAGGGTGCCCATCCCTCTTTATGTCTCATATTCCTTTAGTAGTCATTACACCAACCTGTCTAGGGGCCCAGACATTCTGTACTCGTTAGACACAGACGTGTCTCAGAGATAAATTACGCACATTAGATTTTTTTTATGTGACTAGTTTATTGAATCACTGTGAATGATAGTGACAACACAGTAGGGCAATCTTTTCAATGAATCACTGATTTGCTGAACATCTGTTGACTTTTAGTGAGAATTCATCATTGAATGACATAGTGTAGTTTGTCTTCTTTCTTCATGTTTTCATTAGAACTTATTGACACATCTCAACTAGAGAATTCCAAGGATTTTTTTTTTCTCCCACGAAATAAAAAGCTATTCTCCTTCAAGAAAGAATTAATAAATTTTACTATGTGTTTTAACATTTTGACTCTTTATGAAAACCTTCCGTGGGTCCCTGTTCCCTGGCTGGGATTCTTTAGAAATCCTATTTGGAAACACTATTTAGAAAGTGGTGTCACATATCTAAGTTCTTTTCAGCAGTAGCATGGTAATAACAATAATCTCTAACATTTGCTGTGTGTTTACTATGTGCCAGCTAATTTACATACCTGCATGGTCTCATTTTATCCTTACGACAACCCTGAAAATGTTGTATCCTTATCGACTTCTGAGGGTGAGGAAATGTTGGCTGAGAGAGGCTGGGTGACCTGCTCAAGGGCACAAAGCTGAGTCAGGATATGGACCCAAGTGTGTCCGCCCCAAAGGCTACATATCTTCCACTAAACTCAGGCTCCAGTATTGATGCTAAAGCTAATTAGCTGATAGCTAGACCTTTGTCTCGCTATGAAGAAACAGGACTCCATTTTTATTTTTCATTTTTGCCAGTCATTAGGACACTCTCAAGCATGAGGCATGCTAGGACTTCTGAAGTATGAGTCAGAGAGAACAGAGAGGAAACCAGGACCATGCTGGACGGAGGTGAACAAGCTGCCCTGGTGCAAGAAAGACGAACTTCTGTCCAGTGCTCGGTGTCAGACACACACGATGAAAGGAAGTCCAGACTCCAGCTGGAACTGGCAGAGATGAAGTGAAATCCCAAAGGGCCACGATGTGTAGTTAGCATCACAAGGCCTGCACCACACGATGCTTTAAGTCAGAAGGGGGCATTGGGTTGCCAGAACTGCAGCTGGGGGCCATGGGAGGCTGAGGCCAGCCCCCAGGAGTGCCAACAAGAAACTGGAGAACTAGCAGGGAAAGTAAAGGATCCTGGTGTGGTGAAAGGAAACGGCCAACAAGAAGCTCTCAGTGGGTACCCGGCTCCAACTGGTGAACTGATGCTTCTGCTCACTCCCGCTGGTCAGAACTGGCTTAGAAAGCAGGCAGGACTAATGTCACAGATGACAGACACCTGAGAATTGAGCTGGGAGGGTGGAGGAAGACCAGGAATTGGCCTTTGGAGGGATGGATGGGGTGATTGTTTTATTGTTTAACATCCTAGAGGAGGAAAGTTTTTGAAATAGTACATCAATAAAACATTTTAGAAGTCAGTGAAGGTGGCTTGAACCTCCTCCCTCCCACAGATTGAGAGAAGATTTCATCAATTCCAAAGTAAGCAATAGCTCTCCAAATTATTTTTAATGCACAGAAATGCCCATAACAGTGAAAGTCTCCACTGACTCCCTCAATTTCTCCCATCTCCACCTGCCACGCCCCCTGCAAAAATTCAGAAGTATTAATGAAAATACTTTCTCATTTTAATGTGATATAAGTTTTAAGTCTGGAAACAAAGATAAAACTATTATTGTGTTGTAAATATTAACACTTCAAAAGGCCAACCCAAAGACCATCCGGAGGATGCCCCCTGAATGCTTGGATAATAACAATTATTGATTACTGCATCATGCTTGTGTTTTTACGTGTTCTTTCATTTAATAACCACATTTTAGGAACACTCTTTCATTTACCCACCACATCTCTAGAGTGGTTTAATTACTATTTCACATTTACAGATAAGGAAACCCATGTCCAGAGATTTTGATTGACTTGCCCAAGGTGACACAACCAGAAAGATCAAGGCTGGGTCTAAATCCCAGTTCTCTGACTCTATAGTTTATGCCTTGCTTCTCTCCACCACATTGCACTACCTCCGCCCTTCAAGAGGAAACAGAGGCCAGGTTCTGTACCCACTGCAAGCCTACTTGGTCCAAGATGGACTTTTTTCGGAGGGGGTCCATCAGGAAAACAGTGATGAAGCCCTATGATGTCGTTAAGACATAAATATGATGTGTGAGCCATAGGGATTTTGGAGCCTCAGAAAAAAAGGAGCATCCTCGATTTCAATTGTGGACCGTTCACTCTGTGATCACGCTTTTCTAGTCTGGTGTGTCGTTCCTTTTTAATCTCCAAATAACTCAGAATGTCACATGTCGTAAAAGCTGTGAGATTCTGAGCCTGCCATGGAAATACGACCCCTCATGCATGTAAAAAGAAATTGGTCAAATCCAGCAGAACTTCTTCCAAGGGAAGCTTTGCATTTTTCAGCCCATTGTTTTCACCTCTGTATCAACTACACTGAACATAACATTATAGGTTAAATGGTTACTTTTACACATATTTGTTAAAGAAGCACCATTTATCTATCTGTGCATAATTCTGGGTAAAATAAATTACTCTAAGACTCTCTCTATTCAAGAGTCTCTTTCCATTATATGAGATGAACTGTGAAATCTGTCGTTTTTCCATGACCATACTATAAAAATCTATTGTCCTTCTCCATGGTTTCCACCTTTCCTTCTGACTTTATAGATAAGATGGACTTTTCCCAGAATATCAATGGAGTTAGATCAGTAGCACAATTCATAACTGCATACATTTGGCCAAGGAAAAAAGCTAGAATGGAGACATGAGGGTGTTTTCCCTCTAGTTAAGGCAGGTTGGCTGAGGCAGGTTGGCTGAGGATGAGGGGAAAAGATCATTGATTTACAAGATATACACTCAGATTCAACCTCAGATGTTTCCAGGAAATTCTAGAAGCCATTGGCAAATGAAAATCAAATGGTTCAGGGCACCAGCCTTTACGTCATATGAGAATGGTTTCTCCTCAATGCTACACTTAAGATTACGACTACCGGGCTTCCCTGGTGGCGCAGTGGTTGAGTCCACCTGCCAATGCAGGGGACGTGGGTTCGATCCCTGGTCCGGGAGGATCCCACATGCCGCGGAGCAACTGGGCCCGTGCGCCACAATTGCTAAGCCTGTGCTCTGGAGCCAGCGAGCCACAACTACTGAGCCCGCATGACACAACTACTGAAGCCCGCATGCCTGGAGACCGTGCTCTGCGGCAGGAGAGGCCACCACAATGAGAAGCCCACTCACCGCAATGAAGACCCAATGCAGACAAAAATAAATAAATAAAATAAATAAATTTATTTAAAAAAAAAAAACGATTACGACTACTACATCTCCGTTAGTTATGAAGATTTACTCCCATGATGCTTTTGCCTTATCGGGGCAGTTGTGGCACAGATATGGCCCTGAGCCTGAAAAGAAAGCTCACAGTGCTCAATGATCAAAAGCTATTGATTTTGATATAAGAATCTAAATCTCTTTGTAAATACTGTGATAATGCTGAAGGTAAGTTGTCCTTTCTGCCATATCTTTTATTTACAAAGTATTTGAAACAATTAGAATCTTTATTCCCATCACCATGGGACATGAGCTGTTTACTTTCATTTACAGGAAAAGAAGATTTCCCTTAAATTTCACAGGGAAAGGAAAAAGGAGAGTCAGCAAGGTGAAGTGATTTCCAAAGTCAGAACTTGAGCTTGGATTAGGAACAGTTGTTTATCCATACAATCATTTGTCGACTGATACTCTCATTACTCTCTGTACCCAGGAGATCCTCAAAATTACATTTATCTCCAGAGTGGCGGAAACATAACAGGGTCAATTGCTAGGTGCAAAATGGGACATTGTCTCACTCCCTCCTGACTCCACAAATAAGGAAGCTGTGGCCCAGACTGGAGGAAGAGTGTCCTCCCGGCAGCTTCTTTAGCCAGGAGGACTCCGAGGTCTTCCCCGAACTAGAGGATTCTGAAGTTATTGCAAGGGTCCCAGGGTAACAGCTAGGAGGACTATATACCCCAGTTTCCTGGAAGATCTCAGTGTACGTCTGTTGAACTTGCATAGTCATTAATAGTACCTCCTCTCATTTTCAAAAGTGAATATTGGCAAAATATTTGGACAATATACTATATAGCCACCTTAGTCATGACAGAAACCCTAATTCTACCTGGGTTTACTCTATAAGAGATTCAAATTCTCTAAACTGTTATAAGAAAGCAGTAAAACCAATCACTATAACTAAGAAAAAATATGAAATGCCCTGCTTCATGCATTCAACAAATATGTATAAGACATAGTACTTACTTAGCCTTATAGTGAATATGAAGATGTGTAACACTATGGTCCTTGCCGTTTTTATGAGTTAAGCAAAATTTATCCTAGCTTGTACGGTCTCATTGTCTCATGTGTGTCCTTCCTGGCTAGCTGTTCCAAAGCCCAAACTCCTGTGAGTTTGTTTTTTATTATTAGAGTTTGGATTCTCCATATTTCTGCTCATGTGACCTGATCTCTGCTATTCCTATCTTGTTCTTCCTTGATATAGTGGGAATCCCCTAAGATGGACCCTAGTGATTCTGTCTCATGGTAGACAAATCATTGTGTAATCCTCTCCCCTTGAGTGCTGGTAGACTTACCAGCTCACTTCTAAAAAGATGGGCTTCCCTGGTGGCGCAGTGATTAAGAATCCACCTGCCAATGCAGGGGACACTGGTTGGAGCCCTGGTCCAGGAAGATCCCACATGCTGCGGAGCAACTAAGCCCGTGCGTCACAACTACTGAGCCTGCGCTCTAGAGCCCGCGAGCCACAACTACTGAGCCCGCGAGCCACAACTACTGAGCCCGCGTGCCTAGAGCCCGTGCTCCACAACAAGAGGAGCCACCACAATGAGAAGCCCACGCACCGCAACGAAGAGTAGCCCCCGCTCGCCGCAACTAGAGAAAGCCCGCGCACAGCCACGAAGACCCAATGCAGCCAAAAATAATAAAATTTTCTTTAAAAAGTCTTAAAAAAAAAAAAAAAGAAGAATGTGGCAGAAGTTACTGGATATCACCTGTGAGATTAGGTTGCAAAAAGACTGCTTCCATCTTGGGCACCCTCTCTTGCTCTCATTTGCTCATTCTGAGGAAACCAGCTGCTCTATGGAGAGGCTCATGAGGCAAAAAACTGAGGGAGGTCTTTGGCCAACAGCCAGCAAGAACCTAAGCCCTCACTCAGTGCAAGAGCCCATGAGAATCTAGCTGACACTTAGACTGCAGATTCTGGAGAGACCTAGAGGCAGAGACACCTAGCTAAGCTGCACAGATTCCTGACCCACAGAAATTATGAGACAGTAAATGTTCGTTGTTTTAAGATACTGAGTTTGGGGATAACTTTTTACCTAGCAACAGATAACTAATACACTTGACCTGTCTCATCCTATACCAAAGACCTAGGCTTCTCACTATGCCAGCACTGACCTTATTCTCACTCTTAGTAGAGGCTAGTAAACAGGCAGCCCCAGTTCTACTCTGTCCTTCAAAAAGACTGGAGATGACCAAGGAAACTTCCATTGCACAGCAGACTAGTGACCATAACCTTTCCCTGTTTCTTGCAGACCCAAGATTCTGGTGCCAGTCTCTGGGCTCAGTCCAGCCTCCAGGGCTACTGGAACCATGTAGCAAATGCCTGGACCATCTCTTAGGGTCCTTCTCTTTCCTGTTTTACTTTTATAAAAAATCAGATGTAAAGCTCATCTTCTATGTTCTTTTTAGCATTCCTGAGGCAGACTGATGGCTAATTATCTTGCAAGATCAGTTCACAGAGTTTCAAACTCAATTCCCAGCAGGTTTTTAATCCTTTTTCATGAAGGTGAATAAACAGTCGCGACATTTGTATATTTCTGTGGCACTATGGTAAATACAAAACCAAGCGTGTTAGAAAGATGCCATTGTTTCCATTCAGGAGTTAACGTTCTTTTTAAAAAATAAGTAAATGAGCCCAAGGGCATATATAACAAGGAGAAAACAGTGAACAGCAAAGAGACAGCACCTCCAGAAGAGCACAGCTAGAAGGTGTAGGTGTGCAAATTTTAGTGTTGGTGGGTTTCACACGAAAGACTAGACTGACTTCTACAAGGAACATTACATCTTGTCCTCCTACGAGAACAATTCTCCAAGCACGTAAAAGTGCTTCTGCATCCATTAACGCTTCATTCTGAAAAGCCTGACTATGACAGAGGGAAAAGCTGAAATCTCATCTCACCCTGAACTCATCCTACTATTTAAAGATCAGAAAACAAAGATTTCTCTTCAGGAGAGCGCAAGGAGTACAGCTTTTGTACTCTCAGGTAAGAGCAGAATTACACAGAGGCAGAGTAAGATTTCCTTTGGGGAAATGAATGTCTTTTTCCTAACAGTCATAAACAATTCTAAATACTCTGGCAGGTTGCATATCTCATGCAAGGCCCAGACACAGAGCCACTGTGAGCCACCAACAAGAGCAGGAAGACTCAAAAGTGGTATAAAGCAGAATTCCCCTCCCTTTGCACTGTATCCCCTTGGGATAACTAAGGAAGCTCTGTCCTCAACAAAAAACTGCAGTCATCATGTGATCTTTATCAGACACAATGTGCTTGTGTTTTGAGAACAGGAAGGGTGACCTGGTCAGCTGCATAACACTCAGCTTGATTTCTTCTAGAATTCACGTCCAGTGGGCAGGGCAAAGCTGAGACAGCACCATTAGGATGTGTGTCCATTTCCAAAATAGATACAGATGAGCCCCTCATCACAGTGTTTTCCAAGATCTGAGACTGGAAAGAGGCAGTGGCAGACAGAATCTGAGCCTCAGAATGTTTCAAAGTTCCACCCTTAGGAAAATGAGAAAAGAAGCCAACTTTGGACCTCCATCCTCTGAGAGCACATCACTGGTCTCAGAGATTTAGGTTTAGAACTCTGTGTCTGCAAAGGTCAGCAGGGCTAACACAGATGGCCTCTGGCCTTCCTTTAATGGGTTCTCTTCCCCCTGACTGAGGACTGCTGTTCCTTGTAGGTCATTCCTTACCTCTGTGTCCTTGACTTGCCTGGCTCAAACACATCCCCCAGCCCACACCATACATACACAGACCCCAAAGCCCGTCCCAGATCCTTTTTCCTTTCCATTCAAACCCAATCAATATAAAACGTGCCCTCCACATAGCTAGTGACACAAAAGCTTCAGTGTACCAGCCCTCACTTATCATTTATACCAGGTACTGTGAAGAATCTGAGTCACTACTTCCAATTCCCAACCACCCAATTATGTTGCAATTTTTATCCAATTAATCTCTAAATAAATAGTCTTTTGAGACAGGAAGGAGCAGTGACTCAGATGAACCAAATACCTTAAATCCATCTTTTTCATGTAGCCCTTTGCACACGGAAGCCAAAGGCAGCCGTGGCTCCATGAGCCCGCCGCTCCTGCCATCAGTTGACACTTCCAAGTTCAGCCTTAAAGAGGATGAATACAAATCAGGCACAACTCAAACTCTGACTCAGCTCCTGACATGCCAGTTAGAAGGGTTCAAACAAAGGTCACATCCCCAAAATAAACAGTACTGCAACCTGTTAGAAAAACAAATTGGCTGCATATCTTTATGGGCTGGGTTTTTATCCCTTCTAGAATTCATACATCAAAGTCCTAACCCCCAAGCCTCAGCATGTGACTATGTTTGGAGACAGGGTCTTTGTACAGGTCATTAGGGTGGGCCCTAATCAATATGACTGGTGTCCTTCTGAGAAGAGGAAATCCAGACACAGGCATTGTACAGAGGGAAGATGATATAAAGACACAGGGAGAAGGCATACCTACAAGCCAAGGAGAGAGGCCAAGAACAGAGCCTTTCCTCACAGCCCTCAGAAGGAACCAACCCTGGAGACACCTTGATTTCAGACTTCTGGCCTCCAAATCTGTGAGAGAATAAATTTGTTTAAAGCACCCAGTCTGTGGTACTTCGTAATGGCAGCCCTAGCAAACTAACACAATATCCATTTCCACATTAGGAATCAGCATGGTTCCCTGGGTAGAAGCATGTCTTGGGGATCAGATAAAGCTTGGCTGGAGTTACAACACCACCACTGCCTCACTTTGTGAACCGGGGCAAGGTGCTTCACTTTTTGAGACAAGTTGCTTCATCTTTGAAATGAGGATAATAATGCCGAGCTCACTGAGCTGTTGTGAGGATTAGAGAAGACGATGCACACAAAATGCTGAGCACGTGCTAGGTGCTCAGCAACAGTGACTCAGCGTTGATGGCTGCACGAGTCCTTGACCTTGACAGACCATGAATATAAACAGCAATGACATTAAGAAAATAATCTCTCTGCATGCTGGAAATGTCAGTCTTTGTAGTTTATAAGCAGTTCAACATCAAGGGAACATGAGCCATCATGAGTTGAAGGTGTCTTGGATGAATTATGAATAGTTCTGCTGACACCGTCATAAGTTAAATATGATACTTTCAGGAATAAATTGATGCAATGGATTCAATAAATTTTTATAACTTTTCCAAGAGATGTTGAAAACTGAGAGATAGCCTTTAATTGTAAAACTATTTAGGTCCTAAAGCCCTAGCACCTAATCCAGCCATTGTGCCTTATTGGATTGTGGTTTACAGTTTACTGGATGAAATAAGATTTCTCTTTAGCTTCCTCTACCAAAAATAGAGAATTCTCTTGCCCATTAGAGGATAAGTTCTTGTCCACAACTTTTTCTTTACCTTATGGATTTTCTGATGCTGCCTTCTTTTTACACTTTATCCAGTGCAGTCCAGCAAACAAGATAATCAAAAGACATGGAGTAAATGTTGTTAAAGGAAAAGGAAATGTCAAGACACAAACTTTCTTCAAGTGAAATCATCCGTGGTAAATGGTCCAGTGTCCTAGTGTTCATCCCCTTATCTTGGATTGCTCCATTATTTCTAGCAAGAGGACAGGACCAGGCCTAGTACAGTCTGAAATCACTCCAGTATTTCCAGGTTAAGGTTGTATTAGCTGGTTGGTGCAAACCCCCCCATTCTTCTGGTCCCTGGAGGAAGATGGTTCTTCTTCTCTCTTTTTGTCCCTTCACTCTCTCATTCATTCACCAAAATCTGTGATTACTTCTTTAGTCAGGGAGGGCTAGGATCTGCTGTCAAAAGAAACAACTCCAAAATCTTTGTGTCTTAACACGACTGAAGTTTATTTCTCCCCCTGCAAAGTCAAAGTATATCTCTAGGGCAACTGCCCACCACGTGGCAACTGAGACATCCAGGTTGCCTCTACCAACATAACACAAGGCTTCCTCAGTTGCCACGGCAAAGGAAAAACCTATCGGGGGTGGCTTGCACTGACAGTTCAATGCTTTGACCCCAAAATGGCACATGTAACTATTGCTTGCAGCCCATTGGTTAGAACTAATTATGTGCTCTCCCAACTGCAAGAGGAGCTGGGAAACGTAGTGGAGCACGTGGATATTTGGTGAGCATTACTGTCTCTACTACAGTCTCCTACTAGATTCTAGACCTGCATTGTAATATGGTATCTAGTATGCTATCTAATATGGTAGCCACTAGGCACGTATGGCCACTGGGTACTTTGTACTATGGCTGATTCAAATTGAGATGTGCTCTAAGTATAAAATACAGACTAGATTTCAAAGACTTAGTATGATAAAAAATACAAAGCATCTCATTTATAATTTTATATTGATTCTATGCTAAAATGGTAGTATTTTTATATATTGGATTAAATATACTATATTATTAAAATGTATTTCACATGTTTATTTTTATTTTTTTAATGTGGCACTAGAAAAATTTAAATTACAGATGTGGATCTCATTATATTTCTATTGCACAGCACCGTTCTAGACTCTATTCCAAGCTCTGGGGATGGAGAAATTTAAACATGGCACTGCCTCTGCTTTCAGGGTGCTCTGCAAACCCCAGGCCTTGAGTGGTACTTAACCCTTCTAATCCTCTGCTTTCTCATCTGTAAAACCTGGATCCTAACTGTTTTCCCTTCAAAGGGCTGCAGCGAGCACTAAATGAGTTCATGCATATGAAACACCATGATGGGCTCCTAGTGAGCATTCATAATTCTGAGTCATTTTTTTCTGTTGCAATTCTTACCTCTGGACAAAACAAAATACTAAAACCCTCTTCTCCTTTTTCCCATTTTATACTATTCTAGTGGTTCTGCCCTTACTCCTGTCAAGTAGCAAGAAAACTATCCTACCTACTTTTAAATGTATGGAAGAGGCATAGAGCTAAGAACACATGGGGCAAGCCTCAGTCTGCCCCACTGGGATGGGAATTTGGACCAAGCCACATGACCAAGAAGTTGACAAAAGTGTAGAAAGAGAGATTCTGGCTAAAGGAATACAAAGAGTAATTTGGAGAACATTGCCATATGTCATATTTTAATCAATCGCTTTGAATTTTGGTAGTCTTAAAGATAATACTGTTATAAGCTTAGTAAAGTTTGAATGAAAAACACAGGATTTCAGTCAACCAAGAAGAAGACAACTGCTTGGAGGAGGGAGTGTATATGTTGGCATGGGGGTGGGGCTGTAATTAAAGATAAGGGTCAGATGGAGACACATGGGTAAGCTGGAATAAATATAATTTGGAAGCTTCCAAGCCAGCATACTTTAAATATTTGTTCACCACTTACCTGGAGGACAGAATGGGCACCAACATTGGGAGAGCAGGAGAATAGGGGCTGTGGTAGGTGGCTCTCCAGTTAGCAAAACAGTTATCCTTACAGCTAACCTAAGCCACCCTTTTAAAGAAAGATTATATTGATACAGCCACTATGAAGAACAGTATGGAGTTTCCTCAAAAAACTAAAAATAGAACTACCATATGACCAGCAATCCCACCCTTTGGGCATATACCCAGAGAAAACCATAATTCGAAAAGATACATGCACCCCAGTGTTCATTGCAGCACTATTTACAATAGCCAGGACATGGAAGCAACCTAAATGTCCACAACAGAGGAACGGGTAAAGAAGATGTGGTACATATATACAATGGAATATTACTCAGCCATAAGAAGGAATGAAATTGTGCCATTCGCAGAGACGTGGATGGAACTAGAGACTGTCATACAAAGTTAAGTAAGTCAGAAAGAGAAAAACAAATATCACGTATTAACACATATATATGGAATCTAGAAGAATGGTACAGATGAAACTATTTGCAAAGCAGAAATAGAAACACAGACGTAGAGGACAAATGTATGGACACCAAGGGGGGAAAGGGGGGGTGGGATGAATTGGGAGATTGGGATTGACATATATACATCACTATGTATAAAATAGATAACTACTGAGAACCTGCTGTATAGCACAGCGAACTCTACTCGGTGCTCCATGGTGCCCTAAATGGGGAGGAAATCCAGAAGGGAGGGGACACATGTATACATATGGATGATTTACTTTGCTGTACAGCAGGAACCAACACAACATTGTAAAGCAACTATACTCCAATAAAACTTTAAAAATTAAAAGAAAAAAGAGTTTATAGCCTACTTTTGTGACTAAAGTATGCCCTTTCGGGGTCTCAATCTTACCTCCTTAAGAGTATCAAATTTCCTGGGGGAAGTTCTCATAAGGAACAATTTCTAAATCTTATCACCTTTCCCATGAGGCTTTAGAACCCCATATGCTGCCTGTCTTCTCTCTTAATCGAAGGAGACTGGGTCCCAGGTCAAAGAGCAGGCTTGATGGAAGTAAATCCATGGCACAATGCACAATAAATGAACTTTAACTGGGGAGGAAGACTGTAGTAAAAAGAACTCTCAGAACTCACCTGGGATGTTGTTAGATAAAGTCTGACCAAAGTCCCCTCAAGGCCTTTTCAACCCTTAGATGATGAGGAGAAGAAAGGATACAAAGACGGTTACCCTCTAAGAAGATGGAGGTAGGGATGTGATAGGCAAGAGAGAACCATTCCAACGGGTTGACCTGGCCTGGCAGCTGCTTGCCTGGCAACCCCACAGTGGTGCTGATGCCACAGAGAGACTAAGTTGAAAAGCTTCTAGCAGTGGGGTGGTACAGGGAGTTGTGTTGAACACAGCTCTCAGACTGTGAGTTCTATGGCCTGAACTGTGTCTCCCAAAGTTCATATGTTGAAGCCCTATCCCCCAGTGTGACAGTACTGAGATAGGGCCTACAAGCAGGTAATTAACGTACAATGAGGTCACAAGGGTGGGGTCCTGATCGATAGGATTAGTGTCCTTATAAGAAACACCAGGTGGCGCAGTGGTTGAGAATCTGCCTGCCAATGCAGGGGACACGAGTTCAAGCCCTGGTCTGGGAAGATCCCACATGCCACGGAGCAACTAGGCCCGTGAGCCACCATTACTGAGCCTGCGAGTCTGGAGCCTGTGCTCCGCAACGAGAGAGGCCGCGATAGGAAGAGGCCCGTGCACCGCGATGAAGAGTGGCCCCCGCTTGCCACAACTAGAGAAAGCCCTCGCACAGAAATGAAGACACAACACAGCCAAAAATAAATACATAAATAAATTTTTTAAAAAAATGTATATCAGAAACTAAACTGTTCCCCCTTTCTAGATCTCCACTCCCTCTTTAAAAAAAAAAAAAAGAAAGAAAGAAACACCAGGAGCTCATGCTCTTTCCCTCCCTCTCCCTGCCATGTGAAGACACAGAGAGAAGGCCATAGGCAAACCGGAAAGTGAGCCCTCACCAGACACCAAATCTGCCAGCACCTTGATCTTCAACTTCCTAGTTTCCAGGACTGTGAGAAATAAATGTTTGCAGTTTAAGCCATTCAGTCTATGGAATTTTGTTAAGGTAGCCCAAGCAGCCTAAGACAGAGTGTAAGGCTTTTATTTAAAATAAGAGGTATAATTCTCCCTGTAGAAAGTAAGGGGAAAGATTCCCCTCCCTTCTATTTTCATTTACTTTAGAACCCCTAAAGCTGAAATTTCTTCTCTCTTTGAAACGTAGATAAATCCTTTTGAGAACTAGGTAGGTCTTTTGTCAGCTTTACAACCCAGAAATGCCTTTCTCAAAGACTGGGACCCATCTCTTTAAAATGTAAATGTCAAGACAGACAGCGCCCAGATCTCCCATTTTCTGTGAGCACCTGGCTCCAAGCTGTAGGAGGGATCTCATAAAGGGATAAGAAGTTTGTTTTCCCTCTATATAAGGCCAATTAGCTAACACAGATAGTCACCCCAATTACTGGATAAAGTTAGTGACAAATGGTGCTGTCAAGTCCTCTTACTTGAGAACTAGTTACTGTTTATCTTGAGAATGTGTCTGTAATGAGTTGTATCTGCTTGGCTATATAAAAGGTGAGATTACTTTCTGCTTTGCAATCTCTAAGCGGGTTGCCTGTGATGTGCATCACTTGCTGGTTTAATGCTTATTCAATAATAAAACTGGTTTCTTTCTCTACTACCTTTGTGGAGACAATTTCTGGGCTGGAAGAAGATTCTGTTCTTAATTCTATTTGCCCAATAGAGTTCAGTTCTCGGCACCCTCTCTGCAGCCTGAAAGACAACAGGCCATGTAAGATGGAAGGACTCCAGGGAGGGTATAGGACTAGCAAATCCATTGTTAGGACTGAGCTCTGGAGATGTTTTCTATCTTCTGATTTCTCCTCTGGGCTGGCGAACCCTAGAGAAACACAAGCATTTGGTGATTACTCACTCAAAGAGTATGCAGGCACATGCTTGCCTGTACCCAAGATGATAAGAATGGTGTGTTGCTGCATTTGTGTGACCTCTGAGTCACTCAAATACCAGGTCTCAGGTTGGACCCTGGTTTCCCTCCTCCAGGGCTGTGAATCTTAGAGATTAGCATCAGAATCACCTGAGGAATTTTTCAATCTGCAAATGTCCACTTCCCACCCCAGACCCACCAAATCAGAAACTCTGGGTATGGGGCCAGGCAATCCGGGTTTAACAAGCTCTCCAGGTTATTACACTGTTCATTAGAGCTTGAGAACTACTGCCTTAGAGCAACAGTTTAAATCTGAGGAGCTTTCAAAAGACTGATGTCTGGGTCTCACCCCCAGTGATTCTGATTTAATGGGCTTGGAGTCAACCTGCTTAAACATTCACATGATTTTTAAAAACTACCCAGACATTTTTAATATGCAACCCAGGTTGAGAACCTCTGCCTCAGAAAGTCTACATAAATGGACTCCTCATGCATGAACCCCCTGAAATTTTGTGTAAAACTGGGTATATGTGCACATGTGTACTTTTCTGGAAGAGGATCCATACGTAACTTTCATCAAATTCCCAAAACGGGTCTGTTATCCAAAGTGTTGAATAATAAGAAACAGTGCATTTTCTCTTGTTTACTTAGTAATGGGGAGACTTCATGAAGAAAGTGGTTCAAAATTTAATGAGTGCCAGAGGTGCTAATTTAATATTAATTAACCTTTTACAACCAATAACAATATGGTTTCATATATCTTAGAGCAGGGAAGGGAAAAGTGAAGATAGCTATTACTTCATACTGGTCTCTATCATTGTCATCATTAGAATTTATTCAACATCCTAGAGAACAGGCTACCATATGTTAGGCAAGTTAATAAAAGTAGTTTTCTTCAGGCTTCAGAGGCAATAATAGGCCTTTGACTGAACAGAGACCCTGAAAAGAGTTACATGCCAAAGTGCTAACCGGCAGAAGTCACGAAATTAGGTCTTGAGAACCAACAGATAAGGAAGGGAGTTAAGTCCAGCAAGTCTTGAGAACCAGCAAAGGGAATAAGTCTCAAAGCTTCCTGGGCCCTGGGAATCTGGCCAGTTCCCGGCGATCAGCGAACATTCTGAGACTTACGATTAGAAATAAAAACATTTAACATAATGGCCAGAGCTGCACATTTGCACGTAAGCTGGTGATTATCAGCTTGCGGCTTGGCGATAAAAGCAGGATTCCTTGGGACGACACTTTGAAGTCTCACCCGTGGGGTGGACGCACTGCCCGGAACCTTCCCAACTGGGACTCCAGATTGC
Source organism: Balaenoptera acutorostrata (assembly GCF_949987535.1). Lineage (NCBI taxonomy): Eukaryota > Metazoa > Chordata > Mammalia > Artiodactyla > Balaenopteridae > Balaenoptera > Balaenoptera acutorostrata. The sequence continues at coordinate 10,030,822 of NC_080081.1, forward strand.
TGTCCCAGGGATCTCCCAACATTGCTTGAATCTGGATGAAGTTCTCCCAAATTGCTGATGTATGCACTTCTATCTCTCTATATATATTGCTTGTTCTCCCAACCTGGTGATGCAAATTCTCCCAGGTTGATGATGTTCCTTGTTCTCTCAATTTGGTGATAAATGTTCTCTCAAGCTAGTAACATACTTGGCAATGTAAATGCTCCCAAACTGATGACGTATGTACATATATATCTATTGCTTGTCATACTGTAACCTACTACTAATATAATAAATTTCCTTATTTCTTGCTTATTGAAGTGAGGAGTGGTTATTTTGCCAGTGAATCCTCTGAACCTGAAACCGAAAGTAAGTCTTTGAGCAGAACATAAATCTTTTGGCAAAACACCACACTGTGTATTTGTTTATCTCATCTGACCCCTGGCAACCCTGTGAGCTATGACAGGGCAGGTAATACGATCCTACGTATACATGAGAAATTGAGTGACTTGCTCAAGGTCACAAAAGTTGTAGCAAAACAAGAACTTAAAGAAAGATATTTGTCAGTGTTTGGTCTCAACTATGAGAGACTGAATATAAAATGGACGATGAGCAGACCATGTATAAAGATAGAACTCTGACCCACAACCTGCAGCAGCCTGTGAGAAAGCCAGCCCCCCATCTACAATAAACAGCCCGGGAAGCCAGCCTGCTATCAGTCAGACTTACAAAAGCCAGGCTGCCATCTCTAGTGACAATCCAGGAAGCTAAACAATAACTTCTGCAACCATCTGCCCCAAATGGCCAGGACTTAATAACTGACAGCTTTCCTGATTGTTGACCTCACTCCCAACTTAGTGCCAACCAGAGAAAGCCAAATATGCACCCTAACCAATCACATAGGAGCCCCGCTCCTTAGCCCACCTCCAGCTTCCCAGGCCAACAGCCTACAATCAGGGCGCACCTGGAGCCTTCCCTTTTCTCTTCTGTGAAGCTCTCCTACTCCCCTGGCTGCCTTTGAATCTCTGCCAAACACAAGTGACGGTGGCTGACTCTCTTGCTGTAACAAGCTCTGAATAGCCTTTGCTGTTCTCATTGGCTTGGTCTTCATTTATTTGCACAACTATCAACCCAAGCTTGCCCTTCATAGTTTCAAAAACAAAGAATATCACTAAGAGCTAAACACTTCACACTTTCACACTGATACACAAAGAAGAAGATGATACTTTTTCAAGCTAGCCCAGACTTTTCCCAAAGAACTTTCTAAACACTCTACCAGTGTGTGGGTCAATACAACAGCTGGATCCATGGAATAGATCCTAATCCCAAAGTGATTCCCAGAGTAAGGATCTAAATCAGATGTGAAATGAATGTCCTAGATGCCACCTCCTTCCCCCCTTCCCCTGGGGCCTTATCAATCTGACCTTCACCTTTGGACTTCACTCTAGGGTAATAGTTATTTCTTAACTATGTATAGGTTTGTTGTTGTTGTTTTTGTTGTGGTGGTGGTTGTTTTTACTTTTTTCAAAGCATTCCTTTTTTAATTTTTTTATTGTAATATAGCCAATTGACAATATTATGTTAGTTTCAAGTATATAACATAGCGATTCAGTATTTTTATAAATTACACTCCCGAAGCATTCTTTATTATCATTCCTCTTATTGATGTGAAGTGTGTGGGGCAGAGAAATGAGAGGAAACTGATCCAAAAAGAGGTTGCATAGCTTCCTCAAGGTCACATGACCAGGGCCTAGGCCTTCCAACAAGGTTCTCTGGTTCTTTCCTGAAAACACGCAGAGCCATCCAAGGCAGAAACACGGGACACTGCTGTCTTCACGTTGCCAGCCCACATCTTGCTCATGGGGCCCTCCTGCTCCCAAGGAAAGGCATCCTCTTCCCTCATTACCTGCTCACCTTGTCCCCAGGGAGCCTGGAATAAGTTTCTTTCACAACCTCTTAATGACACAGTGGGGTTGGGGAAGAACATTGCTGAGTCATTTCCAGCCAAAGGAAGGTGTTATTTATAGCAGTCTGCACAAACCAACTGTGGTATTAGCTGAAATGCCTTCCTTCTGGCACAAGATAAGTACCAGGCTAATTGTCACCTGTATCCTTTAAAACAGCTCATTAAGCATATATAGGCTGCTAATTGCCTCCTTCAACTTTTCCCATCTCTCTTCGCTGGACATAATCGGGTTCCTTAGCCTCTCCCAAATGGGTTGCATTTCATACAACCTCAGAGGTTTCTTCTTCCAATATAGTTTAAGTCAATATGGTGCATTCTTGGCAAAGGATGACTATGGGGGAAAACAGAAATCTGCAGTATTCCCATCAATGTACGGTCTGTATATGTTTACTTTATAACTGTCATTTGACCCTCCTCCCTGCGTTTCTACCTTTCAGCCTTTCACACTGCTTCCTTTCCCTTGCACATTATCCTCCACTGTGATCACCAGGTATTTCATCTTTCCCAGGTACCAAATGGAAGTTGACTCCAGGGAGGTGGGACTCATTTATTGTTCTTGAGCTTCACATCAAAGTGTCTAGTTGAGGTTTATGTGCCAGAGCACAGGTTAAAATGAGCAACAAGATAGATGTTCCTTGACATTGACTGAGTTCTAATTACACACTGTCTTGCATTTTACCCAGAGAGACCATAAACCAAGTTACTACCATATCTTCCCTTTATATTACAGCCCTATTAGTCATCACTGAGTCAGTGCCCAAAGAATTTGGTTGAATCAATGTCTTTATTATATAGTACACCCAGTTCCCAGTATTTGGAAAATAACCCTGTGTGATTTTTCTAAGGTTCTCACACATTCCCATTTTCTTTCTTTGCTTGTTCTTAGATCTGCAGCGGTAAATAATAAGTTTAAATTTTCTCTTTCTCCAACTGACTCATTTCACCTAGCATAATACCCTAAAGGTCCATCCATGTTGTCACAAATGGCAAGATTTCATCTTTTTTATGGCTGAGTAGTATTCCATTGTATATATATACCACATTTTATTTATCCATTTACCCCTTGATGGGCACTTAGGTTGTTTCCATATCTTGGCTATTGTAAGTAATGCTGTGATGAACATAGGGCCAGATAATTAAAAACTTTTTTTTCTAATTAAAAAATAAATAAATAAATTTTCTCTCACATTTAACTCTTACTAATAAGAAATATTATCAAAAGTCTTATGTTTGAAATTTGGAGTAGACATATATACGTATATAAAACTTTACTTGAGATTTCAAACATAGCTAAATGCTTGAAATTTCCATTACTACACTTGTACACAAATATTACAAACTTAAAGAGTATGAAAATTAAAAGAGGAAATGATCATTGAAGTGATATTTTACCTTGGCCATGGGACAGATTAATGTTTGAGGTCTTTAAATGTTAAGATAAAGTATTTAAAGGAGATAACATGAAATCTGTAGGACACCACATACGGAATGATATTATTTGCTCTGTAATGGAGCTTATTGATGCATGGAAAAATACTTTCACTCTTTACTTTTCACTCTTTCTGAAATTTTACAAATGGGTGTAGTTATATTCCAAAAAAACTTTCTTTACAAAAACAGGCAGCAGGCTGGATTTGGCCCAGGGACTATAATTTATCAACCCTTGCTCTAAACCAATACTGTAGCCACTAACCACATGTGGCTATTTACATTTAAATTAATAAAATTTAAAACTCCTTTCCCTGGTTGCACATGCCACATTTCAAGTGCCCAATGACCACATGCAGCCAGTGGCTGCCATATTGGACAGCACAGATATAGAACATGTCCATCATCACAGAATAAACTCATCTCCCAAGATATTCAAACTACATTAGAATTCTTTTGATGAGTGAAAAAAAGCATTTTATTCCCTAAGATACTAAATCCTAGTCATTTTTTACACTTTCTCAATATGAATGATTTAGAATAGCGTCAAGTCATGTGAAAGCTTCATATTCTGCACAAAATTGCCATGGTGTGATTTTAAGCAACATTTTAATTTTCACCAGAGACAAGGTGTTAAAAAGCATGTTGGGGGCTTTCCTGGTGGCGCAGTGGTTGAGAATCTGCCTGCCGATGCAGGGGACATGGGTTCGAGCCCTGGTCTGGGAAGATCCCACATGCCGCGGAGCAACTAGGCCTGTGAGCCACAATTGCTGAGCCTGCGCGTCTGGAGCCTGTGCTCCACAACAAGAGAGGCCGCGACAGTGAGAGGCCCACGCACCGCGATGAAGAGTGGCCCCCGCTCGCCGCAACTAGAGAAAGCCCTTGCACAGAAACGAAGACCCAACACAGCCATAAATAAATTAATTAATTTTAAAAAAAAAGCATGTTGGAATTTTATTTAGAAAATTTAAGAACGGAAAACCAAAACTATCTATACAATAAAGATTATAGAGTTGGCCTTCTGAGGAAACTGAAGTTTGAAATACAGTAATTTTTTTAAAAAACCAAAAATCTGACATAATCGTGTCTAGGAAATGTTTCATTTAAAACTACCATCTGGTTCCAAAAGCATTTGAAAGGAACTTTGTCCAAGTTTTACTTCCTAGCACTTCTACCCAAGAGCTTGTTCTGGTTTCCTTAGGAATCAAGGATGGAAGCAAGATGGAACAGGGCCAACTCCTTTTTAAAACTGTGAGTCGTAAGAGGCTCCAGTTGATGACAAGGAAGCTTGCAAAGCTACACAGGACACGAAGAATAAGGGGAAGGACTTTAAGAGAAAATAGCATCATAGCATTTCCTGTGCATAAGCTGACATTTTTCCCGTGCATTTCTTGGTGAGTTAGGTGGACATACTTCTTATTGCCCACCTGTAATTCCCTTTATAGAGGGAGAATTCACATTCCAGCAAAAACAGAAATTCAGAACGAATGGCTTGAGAGCAGCTCAAGTTCATCCACTCCCCTAGCAGCCAAATGAAGTTAGTCTCCTCAGCAGCCCATTTGAAAAGGGGTACATAGGCAGGCGGCCACGGCAGCAGCAATCAGCACTCGTGCTCAAAAAAAGCGTGACTGCCAACTACAGAAGGGAGGATCAATTGTGGGGAGCAAGGCAGTTTGTTTTTCACTTTGAAGCCCACACCATGTCAAGAAACCAGTGAGAAATGTGTTCAGTTAACCCTGGCACAGGTAGGGCGGGGGGCAATAGTCTCCTTCCAAACCGCATAATTTTATAATTAAAGATCGGGGTGGCCAAAATAAATAGAATGACATTAATCAAGGCTTAAAAATACCAGTGTACAAATCAGTCTCTTCCCTTTCAAAGAAACTTAGACAGCTTCCAAAAGGCATCACCTTGTGCAAATGACATCCTGTATCCTAACTGTTTAACTAGCTCAGGTATCAAAAGGCTGTTCTGGCTCCGCAGGGAATCCCAACACCACAAACAACAAGCCGGAAACGGTGACAGCTGCCTCTGCGTGATTACGGTCGCATTCCCTACGACAGTCATCATTCCCAGTCCTTCATCAAGCCCTCTTTTTCTCCGACTCATTTTCCCTTTATAAACATGGCCAAAGTGTGAGTGTCCTCGTGGGAATTTTCTGGGATTTGATGCGGTTTCCGGAGACATGCTTTGAAGATGAAGGCAGTGAATTTCACATGAACAAGCAAAAGTGAGTTGTGGTTCCCTAAAGCTGTGCTTCTCAAACTTTAAAGGGATGCACATCAGCTGGGAACCCTGTTAAAATTCTGATTCTGGGGCTTCCCTGGTAGCGCAGTGGTTGAGAATCCGCCTGCCAATGCAGGGGACGCGGGTTCGAGCCCTGGTCCGGGAGGATCCCACATGCCGCGGAGCAACTGGGCCCGTGAGCCACAATTACTGAGCCTGCGCGTCTGGAGCCCGTGCTCTGCAACAAGAGAGGCCACGATAGTGAGAGGCCCGCGCACCGCGATGAAGAGTGGCCCCCACTTGCCGCAACTGGAGAAAGCCCTCGCGCAGAAACGAAGACCCAACACAGCCATAAATAAATAAATAAATAAAATTTAAAAAAAAAAAAAAAATTCTGATTCTGGAGGCTTGGGTGAGGCCTGAGGTTCGGTATTTCTAACTGTCTCCTAGGTGACGGTGATACAGCTGGTCCACTGAGGACACTTGGGCAGCAAAGCTAAGTAGCACATTAATTTTCCATGATCAAAGAATGATCTTTAGGTGTGGGATTAATAGAGGGTATTACTCTTTAAATGCAGAATTGGAAAATGCTAGAGTGAGATGGGACCTGAGAGTTATCTAAGATAAATTCTTTTTTTTGGGGGGGGTCATGCCATATGGCTTGCAGGATCTTAGTTTCCCGACCAAGGATCAAACCTGTGCCCCCTGCAATAGAAGCACGGAGTCTTAACCACTGGACCACCAAGGAATAGCCAAACTCTTCATTTTTAAAGGATGTTAAGGGACTCACCCAGAGTCTCACCACAGAGTAATGAGAGATGCTGAGTCTGGCTTCCTTTTAACAGACACGATAGCACAGATCCCAAGTGCTGCACAGCAGGACGAGTGTGTCCTATGACAGAGGGGAGCGGAGGGGGGCCGAGAAGGGAGAGGAGAAGCGGAGAGCATCTTATTCCTCACCCATCTGCATAAATGAGTTAGATAAAGAGCCTGGTCCACAACTTTAAGAACCACTGAAAACAGTTCTCAGGCTAGCTAGGTTCCCATAAAATTAATCAACCCTCAAAGATTGTATCATTTCTACCACACTTTTCCTTGTAAGCAATACTATCACATTGTGAAAAAGCAGGTAAGGTGGTGTGGATCCCATGCTCACTGTCTAGTAAAAGTCTCATTTCGCTCCACTAAAGAGGAAAGAAACCGACTTGCGCTAACACCTACTCTGTACCTAACACACTGCTAGTTTCTTTATATATGGGTATCCCATTTAATTCTTGCAACAAATCTGTAAAATGGATAGAATTATCCCTGTTTTTTAGATGAGAAAAGTGAATTTGAAAATGACTAAGTACCAAGCCCGTGGTAAAACAGCTAGTAAGCAGCTTAGCTAAGATTCAAATTCATGGCCGCCTTCCCCAAACCCTGAGCTATATTTTTGTTTTCAAGCCTAAAATCATATCAGGCCCATAGCTTAAGTCAACCTATAATTAGCCTCCAAATTTATACAGGCCTACCTCGGAGATACTGCAGGTTTGGTTCCAGACAGCTGCAATAAACTAAATAGTGCAATAAAGCAAATTACATGAATATTTTGGTTTCCCAGTGCATATAAAAGTTATGTTGACACTATACTGTAGTCTATTAAATGCACAATAGCATTATGTCTTAAAAAATGTACATACCTTAACTAAAAAATACTTTATTGCTAAAAAATGTTAGTCATAACCTGAGCCTTCAGTGAGTCATAGTAGTAACATCAAAAATCACTGATCACAGATCACCAAAACAAATATAATAATGAAAACGTTTGAAAAATTGCAGGAAATTACCAAAATGTGACAGAGTAACACAAAGTGAGCAAATGCTGTTGGAAAAATGGTGCCAATAGACTTGCTTGACACAGGGTTGCCACAAACCTTCAATTTGTAGAAAACATAGCATCTTCAAAGTGCAATAAAATAAAGTTTAATAAAATGAGGTATGCCTGTATATGTTCCATTCTAAAAAGCTAGAGTTATTTCTAAAAGAAACTTCCTGTCCCACACTTCATCAGCTGTTGGACCTAGGCTTTTAATAACAAGTAACCCAATTTCATCTTTCAAACTCTCCAGCCCATGAAAGTTCCCTACACACTTGAGTGCTTAAATACCTTTTTGTAATGGGCAATAAGAACTTTAAGCTCACCAAGAACCACCATAAAAACTGATGAATAAATCAATTTCTAGAGTCCACTCAATCATGATAGGTGGGTGTAAAAGGATAAGAGAACAGGAAGCATTGCATGTCTGAAAATGCAAGGCCCTCAATGAGAAAAGCATTCAACAGTATGAATGATTTCCAAGAGACAGTGTCTGGTAATAACAATGGTGACTATGCATTAGCTTGTATCATCTGAGAGCTTAAATAGATCATTCTGATGAAAGTCTATCCACAGATGAAAAGTTATCTCCTACCTGGCCCTTTAAAACATTCTCCAGTAGAAGTGTAACCGAGCAGAACCCTATGAGGCCTTCCCAGAATAGACCCCCACCGCCTGCCTTTTGTCTGTAGAAAAACTTTAATCAAAGAATAAATTTAATCGGAGAAGTGAGAAAATGCAGAAAGAAGGGAAAACTGTCAAGCAAGACAAAATAATGATACTTTAGCCATTAAACAAAATCAGGGACTTTTAGTCCTTCCTCAAGGACTATAGATAATATTTTGAGCCATGGCCTTTGAGCTGTTTTGCAGATACTGAAACCCCCAGCAGGTGGAACAAGTTAACTGTATGCTGCCCACAAGCACGTAGACCACAGACCAGTTGGAACCAGAAGGTTGATGATGCTGACTCCCAATTACCTCACCACCAACCAATCAGAAGAATGTCCACGAGCTGATCACGCCCTGCTCCTTGAACACTATAAGACTTGTCACTACCCCCTCCATGGCAGGACACAGTTTTGAGGGCATTAGCCCGCTGTGGCCCCCTTTGCCTGGCAAAACAATAAAGCTATTCTTTTCTACTTCACCAAAAACTCTGCCTCGGCATTTCTATTTGGCACCGGTGAACAGAAGCACAGAGAAATAGGGAGAATTGAGGCTCGTAGGGGGACTGGGTCAGCTTCCTCCAGGCAGGAAGGGTAATAGCCCATCAGTGAAATCAGGAACCTAAGCCTCAGGTGGGGTCTCTGAAGGACCAGAGGAGCAGAGGAAGAGGTCATCCATTAACTAACTTTTTTTTTTTTCCTTTAGGATCTTCAGTACATAGATTTTAATTAATCATACCTCTGTGTTGAGGGCAATTATAATAGTTATTTCATGTAGGAAATAACGTTTTTTCCTGTTTGATCCCCAACCCTCATTCCTATTTTTCTCCCCCGACAGGCTTCCAATGTGATTTGTTTGATATGCATCTTTGAATAATTTTATAGATGAATCTGTCTCAGTCAGCTCAGGCTGCCATACAGTGGTTCAAACAACAGAAGTTTATTTTCTCACAGTTCTAGAGGCTGGAAGTCCAAGATCAAGGTGCCAGTATGGTTGGTTTCTGATGAGAGCTCTCTTACTCTCTTACAGATGGTCATCTTCTTGCCATGTCCTCATATGGCAGAGAGAGAGAAAGCTCTCCGGTGTCTCTTCTTATAAGGGCACTAATCCCATCATGAGGGCCCCAGCCTCATGACCTCATCTAAACCTAATGAGCTCCCAAAGGCCCCACCTCCAAATGCCAACACATATGGGGTTAGGACTTCAAAATAAGAGTTGGGTTGGGGGACACAATTGGTCCATAGCCAGATGCAAATTAAAATTTGCATAAATTATACTGTTCTCTTTTTTTTAAACAAATATTCCCCAAAGAACATGCCCTGCTTACTGCTGCCCAGGGAGCAGTTTTAGCCATTTTACTTGGGCAGAATATGCTTGAATGGAAGCAGAGAAAGGTTGCCTCAGGAATGGAGAAGAGAAGGGGGCCAGGGGAATTAATTTCTCTCTACTGGCAGTTTTGCCTGATCCTTGGTGTCTTCCCTCCTGGACACAGCACTGGAAAGCCAGAGGTGGATACAGGTGAAAATTTTACCCATAATCCACACATAAAATTCAGGCATGACAAATTGTCATAACAGATTGATTTTAAGCCATCTAGCTCTTCTTTTAAAAATTTTTACACTTTTAATATTCACAGCATGAGAGCTACTTATTTTTGCTTTTTACTTAAATAAAATTCCATTATAAAGATTCAGGCCATAATTACCCAGGAAACTGTGTGAGAATGGTCTAAGACCTGGAGTCTTAGACTAGAGCTTTATTGTGAAACAGACCGTCACTGAGATAATGGAACAGAAATGTGAACGATGTGTAACCATTTATTTTTCTATTGCCTGGAGGACATCCAAACCAAGGAAGGTAGGCTTCTGAGGTTAGATGTGCACCAGTGGGTCTCACACTTGAGTTGGCATCAGAAGCCCCCAGAGGGTGTGTTAAGTTTGGGCCCATCTTCAGAGGTGCTGACTCGGAAGGTCTGGGGCTGGGCCCAGGGATCTGCATTTCTCACAAATTCCTACTTGATGCTGATGCTGTTGATCCAAGGCTCTTACTTTGAGAATCCTTGTTCTGTCAAGATGCAGATGCACTGAAAGGTTAGAAAATGGACTGGGATTCCCAACTGAATCTTTGTGTTTAGACAGTATATATAAAACATATGATTATTTTTATCATGCCCATGTGTGTCTCCTTGTTTTTTAAGTCCTTATGATTCTCTAGATATATATTTGGAGCACAACTTTTACCCAGTACCCAAGAAAACCTATAATGGGGTATTTAAATAATCTTGTGCCCTCAATTTTTGTCTACTTGATCTGCCAGGTTCTGAGAAAGGGGTGTTAAAATCTCTCACTATGAATGTAGATTTTCAGTTTATTCCTTTGCTTTATTTATATTTCAAAACTATGATGAAAATTATAAATTGCTTTATGAGTCTTCTATTTTCCTGGTAGGTGTTTTATTAATATAATTCATCTTTTCTTTTTCCTTCTCAATGCTTTTACCCTTGAGTTATATTTTGTCATTTTAACATTGTTACTCCTGTTTTCTTTTTATTAACGTTTGCCTGGCATATAATTTTCCTTCCCTTTACTTTCAAACTTCCTGCACCATTTGATTTTATATTTGTCTCTTTTAAACAGCTCATAATGGGATTTTTAAATTCAATTCTGAGAGTCGGTGTCGTTCACATAGATTGTTATTCCTGACATGCTTTTACTTTCTGCTATCCTGTTTGGGTTTTCTGTTTAATGTGCACCTTTTTAACTTTTTTCTTTCCCCTGTCTCTTACTGGTAAAAATTTCCGTATTCTATTTTTCTCCTCTGATTACTTGGAAATTAAATCTATTACTTACTCTTTAAATAGTTACCTTAAAATTTTTAACATGCACCTTTAAGCATATTTTCCAATGCTTTCCAAAAATTAATTTATTTTTTTATTCAAGATATATTCAATGCCTGCTTACTCTGTATGAGGCACTGTCCTGGAAGCAGGGATTCTGCAAAGCATGACACAGACAATAATCTCATGGAATGTACATTTGAGTGGGAGTAGAAAGATAATAAAGATGGCCTGTGGGTATTTACAGTCCAGCAAGGAGACCAGTGACAAAGAAAGAGGGCAGTGGGAGGTGAGGTCAGGAAGGTGATTGGGGCCAGGTCACAAATGGCCACGTGGGTCAGAGTGAGGACCTGGGCTTTTGCATTAAGTGAGTTTGGAGCCATCGGAGGGTCCTGATCAGAGGAGAGAAACCCTCTGACTTGGGCTTAAGCAAGGTCACTCTGGCTGCAGTGTTGAAAATCTAATGAAGGGAAGCAAAGCGAGAAACAGGAAGCTACTGAAAAAATCAGGTGAAATGTAATGGTGGCTTGGACCAGAGGAGTGGCCAAGGTGGTGAAAAGTAGTCAAATTCTGGCTATATTTTAGAGGTAAGGGCCAAAAATAAAGTTTGCTGGGAAACCAGATTGTCTAGGAGCAAAAGAGAGGAAGACAAAGACTTTCTGTGACCTAACTAGTCAGGGTCCCCTGAGCCTTCAGACCCCAGTCTTCGTCTCTGTCCTTGGCCCATTTAGCCCAGTTTTAGCAAGAATTCTGCTAGGTTGGTTTAGTGAAAATCTCCCACCTTTGATATCTGTATGGACTGAATGACTCTCCCTCCCCCAAAATGCATGTGTTGAAATCTAATCCCTAATGTGGTGGTACATAATTAAGACATGAGGGTAGAACCCTCATGAATGGCATTAGTGCCCTTAAAAGAGTCGGGAGCGAGCTTGCTTCCTCTCTGTCGGCTCTCTCCACCATGTGAGGATACGAGGAGAAGCTGGCAGTCTGCAATCCACAAGTGAGCTCTCACCAGAGCTCAACCGTGCCAGCACCCTCATCTTGGACCTCCAGCCTCCAGAACTGTGGGGAATACATTTCTGTTGTTTATCAGCCACCCAATCTATGGTGTTTTGTGATAGCAGCCTGAACTAAGACTTACCACCCTCAGCTACCTTCAGCAAGAATACAGTTGAGTTGATCTAGCATGAATCCCCCTAGCCTTGATGTTTCCTCTTAGAACTTTCCATCCACTGACCACCCCCCACACACCTCCACTCTGCCCTTTGGCTATAAATTCCCACTTTTCCTTGTTGTATTCAGAGTTGAGCACAATCTCTCTCTCCTCTACTGCAAATCCCATTACAATAGTCCCCCCCCCAATAAAGTCTGTCTTATCAACTTTAGCAAGTGTCTGAATAATGTTTTCTCTAACCAGAATAACACTAGAATGTTTCATCTGAAGACTGAAGGACTGGCATTGCCATTAACGGGAGGAAGAACTGCTTATTGAAGGGCAGGTTGGGAAATATTGGGAGGTAAGTTCAGAACATGTTAAGTCTGAGAAATCTCTTACACATCCAAGTGAGATGGAAAGTGTGCAGTTATAGAGAAGGGACTGCAGGCTATGGGACGCAGCAGGGCTAGAGATAAGCGTTCAAGAGTGCTCAGCGCAGGGGTGGCATTTGCTGACACAAACGTGGAGGCATCCAGGAGGCAAGCAGTGTGGAGAGAAACGAGAAGGTTCTAAGAACTGAGCTTTGGGACAGTGTACATTCAGAGGTCAGCAAGAGAAGCCAGGGGAAAACTTAAAAGCATAAGAAAACAGTCAGAATAATAGGGGGGAAATCCGTGAGCACATGTCCTGGAAGCCAGGTAAAAACAGTGACCTATCTACGAAAAGGTGAAGTACGATGAGACCAGAGATGGACCGTTGGATTTAGGAATGTCACCAAGATCCGTGGAGACATTCATAAGATCAGTTTCAGTGGAGACAAAAACCTGTTTGGATTGTTTTCTAGAGAGAATGAGAGGAGAGAGATTGGAGGCAATTATAGACATATTTCCAAGGGTTTGGCTGCAAAGAAGGGAGGCCATTGGTGGCCACTGTCAGGCCAGGGGAAATATTTTTTAAGATGGGGAAAATAGTAACATGTCTGTATGTTGATGGCAAAGATCTGATTGAGAGGAAATAATCCATGCTTGCAAGAAGAGAGAGAAAAGAAATAATGGAGAGAAGGTAGACTATATGGACATATCCCCTTGGAATATATTTGTCGAAAACACCAGATCATTTATTCCATAAAGTTTCCCACAGTCTGGATGTTGGTTGTTGCATTTCCATGTATAGTTTAGAATGGTGGTTTCTCAGCATAACTCTTTAAATAGCAAAACTCTCTCTTTAAAAAAAAAATACGATGTGAGTGATATTCACAGTCGATAAACTGTAGGAAGGCACAGCTTTCACGTTGAGGTGCGGCAGGTTGGGAGAGCCCAGATGTGCCCACTCACGTGCGACCCCTCGGGCCACACCAGAACCAAGGGCTGCGCCGCAGCTGCTGTGAGGGCTTCGGTATGAACTAATCTGGGGTGGAGAACCAGTAGATAAGCATGGATTTCTGTTCCAAGTGAGATTTTGAACATCTCCACTTGTTTATGGCATTGAGCTGGAATGAGATCAAAATATTATTTCTTGAAATAAACAGAATGCAGATTTTCCATTTAAAGCTATTGCCGTGACTAGAGATTATTTTCTGTAGAGAAGAATCATAAGTAACCATCCTGTTTTGGATTTGTATCCCTCTTTGCATTTTGAGAGTTTTCACAGACATGATATCATTAAATCCTAACTGCCAAACTCCTGATAGCAAAGCTGAGGCTCTGAAAGGTCAAAGGCCATTATCACACAGCTAATAAATGGGATTTTTCCATATAATGTTCTCTTCTTTGGCTGTCGAGAAAACAGTACTGACCACAAACATCAATAGGGCTTCTTGCGCTTTAAGTCGTTTTGCAGAAGTGGCGATGCATCCGTGCTCAGACATTCCGTTTCCTTAATGATTAAGGGGACATGTTCTCCAGATGACAGTGCAGAACTGGAGGAACAAGCTGTGGCTACTGAACTGAGCAAGATTAACCAGGTCCGAACGCGGCCCCTTCAGGGCACTCTCACTAACTGAGCAAGGCCTGGGGAACCTTCTAATTCTAATTAAACTTAGAGAGGGGGTGGTTTTCTTGCTTGTTGTCCATTCCAGGCAGGACGCAGAAACCATTTTACCATGTGTCATGTTGTCTCTGATTAGAGAATGCATAGATTCTGTTGAAACACAGCTTCGGGGTTTCTTAGAACAGTAATGAAACAGAAGGATATCAGCATGTCAAAAAGGAGAGAATTCCACAGGAACATTTCTGTACAGAAACAGAGACCTTATTCAGAACTATGGGTTTCTTGTCTTCTCCAGACTTAACAGTAATGACTTATGTGCCATGAGGAGCTAAGTTATTTTCACACCCTCATATTAAGAAGCAGAAAGTTCATAAATATTTACTAGATAGTTGCCTGTGACATGTAACTTCTTCTGTCCCCATAAATTATAAAATGTGTTCACATTTTATACGTCATTGGGGGGAGAAAAGTGTAGGAAAACAATAGACAAAATAGGTCAGTGAAATGGCTAGCCCCACTTTGGTGGGCTGTCTGATTCTTTTCCCTGACAAAACCCCACTATGGAGAGAGAAAGATTCTCAAAGCTCTGGAAGGCAGTAGCTTAAATGAAAGCTCCACATTCCAAGATGAAACTGATCAATCCAAGTGACTTCCTAACTCAGAGTTCTCACACTAACAAAAGTTCAAATAATTAACCACTGAATACTGTTCCCTAACATAAGCTTCTAAACTGGGCATCAAGTCACATTTTCCAGCTACCCTTCTGATACTGAAATCTTCACATTGATTTTCTTCTCCTTTTCTGTTGTATCCCCTACACTCTAAACTCATTTTGATTACCTCAAATAATCAAAATAACCTCAAATGATAAATAATAATCAAATAATGACGAAAATCTTAGGCCATTTAAGGACATACTGCCATGATGCCACACCCCCAGAGACAGAGCACATAGGTTAAAAACTGGTGGTTCGCTGTTCAAATCTGTCCTACAAACATGTATTATCTATGCCACAAAGTGTTTTAAAATTTTTAGTTGATTACTAAAATTTACAAATTGGAGGATTTCTAATGATTTTACGGTGCAACTTAAAAATGTGGAAAATCTGGCAATACTAGGGTCACTGATTCTCTTGGTGTTTCCATGTTGTCACAGTCCTCACCACTCCCTATTGTCCTTACACTCAGTCTATTTCACTTTATAGGCATTTGAGCTTACAATCGCTTTCCAAATGTAATCCCTACCCAAATGCACCCCCTTCAATAACAGAGGAACCTCTAAGATAAATTTTAAAATCACATTTTCTTGTTCTATTTAATTATTCATTGATTCATTCCAATATTGGCATGCCAATGCTAGCCACTGAGGCTACAAAAATGATTAGAACCTCTGTGGATACTATTTTATACATCTAGTACAATGGCTAACATCCCAAAAAACCTAATACCACCAAATGCTGATGAGGATGCAGAGCAACAGAAACTCTCACTCATTCCTAGTGGAAGTTCAAAATGGTACAGTCCTTTGGAAGACAGTTGGGCAGTTTCTTTTGTGTCCCCTCACAATTCATATGTTGAAACCCTACCCTGCCAATGTGGTTAGTATTAGGAGCTGAGGGCTTTGGGAGGTGATTAGGATTGGATGAGGTCACGTGGGTAATCTCATGAAGAAGATTAGTTCCCTTATAAGAGTCACAAGAGAGCTTGCTTCCCTTCTCTGTTCTCCATCACGTGAGGATACCGAGAAGTCAGCAAACCTGGAGGAGGGCCCTCACCAGAACTCGACTGTGCTGGCTCCCTGGTCTCAGACTTCCAGCCCCCAGACCGTAAGAAATAAATTTTCATTGTCTATAGACCCCACCTATGATGCTTTGTTAGAGTGGCCTGAACTAAGATACATGCAACTGTTTGTAGCAGCTTTATTCATTAAAAAATGCACAAAACTAGAAATAATCAAGATGCCCTTCAGTAGTAAATGGATAAACTGTGATACGTGCATAAAATGGATTATTAAGTGATAAAAAGGAACAAGTTATTACATACACGACATGAATCTTAAATGTATTTTGCAAAAGAAAAAGAAAAACTAGTCTGAAAGGTTATGTAGATATACTTGACATTGTAGAAGAGGAAAAACTCTAAGGACAGAAAACAGATCCACGATTGCAGGGTTTTGAAGAGGGGGCAGGGGGGGCAGTGTTTGCCTAGTTGGAAGCACAGAGCACTTTTTAGGGTCATATAACTAATCTGTATGGTACAGTAGTGGTAGACACATGACGACATGAATTTGTCAGACCCATAAACTTTACAGTACAAAGAGTGAATCTTAGTGCAAGAAAGTAGAAGAAAAAAAAAAAAAAAAGACTTCGGCGGTCAGGCCATCCCAGGATGGAACAGAGACAAAAGAACCTAACTTTACTACGAATGTATGAAATAACTTCAGTACAGAGGTGGTAGGAAAAAGGTGCCGACCTAAGTAACTTTGGAAATGAGTAGAGGTTGCAGGACTAAATTAGGTAAAAGGAAGTTTACATAAGCACAGTACTCGAACTGATAAAGTTCTCCCATGGGGGAAGAGGTTAACAATTTTGAAGCCATCATAGATAGATAGATAGATAGATAGATAGATAGATAGATAGGCAGACAGATTTTGGAATTGAACAATTAAGTAAATGGATGGCAGATGGTGGGAGCCAGATTTTTCACTACTGGAGTGGGAGATTACGGACAAGCAAAAGAAGACTAGAGTGAGCCAGGTAGTAATGGATTTGAGTTCAAGAACATCAGTATGACTTCATGTTTAGCTTAATTTAGATACAGAAGGAACATATAGAAATATGTATAGATATACGTATACACATGAGTTAGTCTACATGCATATATCTTCTTGCTCTCTCAGCTGGGAAGGGCTGGAAGCAGTGACACCCCAGTAGCAATGAGCACTCCTAGGGCCACCTATTAGCTTCTAATACCACTGTCCAATAAAAGGAACCAGGGCTCCTTGAAGAACTGGCTGATTCCAGGGCTGGGATGGGGATTACATAGGATAAGCCTGGAGCATCTTGTAGTGCCAGAAAGTCAGGAAGTGCTCAAAAAAAAAAGATGGGATTATGTAAAAGGGACACAGGAGCCAACCTGAAAGAGCTCCCTATAGCCACAGCTAGAAGAATTTGAGCAACAAAATAATTTAGTACTGGATTATAACTCAATGTATAAAATAAATATGCATGAATCCATACTGATATAAATGACTGACTAAATAAATAAATGGGGAAGAGAGATATCTCCCACACAGAAGAATCCCAAATAACTTATGTAGATACTCCCCCATCAAGGAGGTTGAGTGTGGGCTGCACTTAGTGACTTGCTTCCAACAAGCAAAGAAAAGCAAGTGGGGAAAAGAAGTACAGTGGAGAATCCTGGCAAATACTACCTGAGACAAGTGATGAAGGTTGATATCATCTGTGATAAGTCATGTTGATAGCATGTGACATGTCCCCTTGATCTGATGTGATGAGAATGACACTATACCTCTGTTGTCCTCCCCAAAACAAAACACCAAACAAACAAACAAACAGTTTAACTATGAGAAAATAACATCAGACAAAGCCAACACAAGGGACCGTCTACAAAATACCTGACTAGTACTCCTCAAACTGCCAAGGACCTGAAAAACAAGAAAGTCACAAACTGTCACAGACCAGAGGAGGCTCAGGAGACATGCTGACTAAATGCAATGTGGTATCCTAGACTGGAACCCAGAACAGACCATGGACGTTAAGGGAAGCCTGGTGAAATGTGAATAAAGGCTGGAGTTTCATTAATAATATCTACCAAGTTTGATTCCTTATTTGTGACAACTGTATCATGATAATGTAAGATAATAACAATATCTTACTGAAACCGGGTGAGGGGCACATAGGAATTCTCTGTACTGTCTCTGAAAATCTACCTTTCTACTATCTTTGAAAGCCTATCTCTGTGCTATCTATAAACCTAAAGTTATTCTGAAGTTAAAAGTCTACTTAAAGCAAACAAACAAAAAGAAATCTTGAGAAGTTTTCCGATCTAGAAGGCGACATATTTCTTCTGCTTAGAACACTACACCCCTGGTAAACTCTTAATTCTTCCTGCAGATCTCAGCTTAAGCTATTCCTACACCCTGAACTGGGTCCCTTCTTTGTTACTTCTCATACAATCCTTTTCTCATTATTCCCAGCAATTATGCCACTGTATTTTTATCTGGGGAACACTGGTTAAAATCTGTCTTCCATGAGAACAGGTACTGTGTCTGTTTTGCTCCCCACTGCATTATCGCAATACCTAGCAGAGAACATAGCACACAGCTGATGCACAATAAATAGTTTTGGAAAGAAAGGAGGAAGAAGAGAGGAAGAGGAGGAGAGAGAAGGAAGAGGGGTGGATATGCATTATGATAGAGCAACTATCATAAGATGAGGCAAATCAGACTGGGCAAGTGGAAAGTGAGTGATGGGCAGATAGGGCACAGAGGACTTTTAGGACACTGCAAATACTCTGTAAGGTATTCTGATGGTGGATACAGGTCATTATACGTTTGTCAAAACACATGGAAGATACAATATAAAGAGTGAACTTTAATATAAATTATGGACTTGAGTGATAACAAAGTGACAAGTAAGTTCTTTGATTTTAAAAATTTGCCGCCCCAAAATGTCTCTTTGGCGTGTGGATTATTCTGCACTGAAAACAATCAAGGCCCGAAAAACTCAGGAAGAAACTTTGACCTTCCCTCTAACTGCCTAAAAGAATGTAGATAGAGGACCTATCCCAGGAAGGGAACTGTCACCATAGACAACTATAATGTAAACTAGGTAAGGTAGGCCAGGAGGAACCTAGCAAAGTCTGTTTGTTAGAATTCCTCCCATTGTCTCTGCAGGGCCCAGGCAAACATTTGCTTTTCCATCTCCCATGTGAATTGCCTTCCTCCTCTTGAAGTCCCAAACCACTACGCCCAACATCCTCTTTTGTGTTTAGCTGAAGATGGTATTTAAGGTGAGGGTTTTGGCCATTTTGGTAAGTTACTCAGTTCTTCTGGGTCTCTCCCATGTATGTATGTTATTAAACTTTTGTTCTATTTTCTCCTGGTAATCTGTCTCATGTCAATTTAATGCTTAGTCCAGCCAGAAGAACCTAGAAGGGTAGATGAAAATTTCTTCCCCCCAACAGTAACAAACATACCACTGTGGTGGGAGGTTTGGTACCGGGGGAGGCTATGCATGTGTGAGGACAGGGGGTATTTGGGAACTCTCTGTATCTTCCTCTCAATTTCTCTGTAAACCTAAAACTGTTCTAAAAAATAAAGTTGATTAAAAATGCAATTAACTTTCCAAAATATGAGCTATATGTTTTATAACATTTATACAAATGGACATATACATTTCGTATTTGTACACAAGTATACGTTCTTACACACATAAAACATTTCACACACATATATAAAACATGTGTACAAAGTCTCCTTTCCAAAAGATCACCATTGGACAGTTAGTTGTTTTTGCTTCTTTGTTTTTGTTTTCTTTTGTTTACTTTTTGCCCTCTAAAAACAACATTGCAAACTCCAGGTCCAATGCACTGATGAAATCCATAGTTTGCCTGAAATGCAATCTTTTATTTCAAGCCATGCCCACTTTTTTAATCGTTTTACATATTTCCTATGTGTCTCTAAAAACATATTTTATACCACCTTGCTATTAAATCTTCAACAGATACAGTTCAACAACATCCAGGGGCAGAAAGGGACGCACTGACTCGTAGGCGATAAAAATTCACAGTAAAGCCACAGATGTAGCAGAGTGAGAACTGCCGCACCAGCAGGAACTGGAGATAAAAGAGGATTACACGTGATGAAATGTAGTAACTGACTAGAAGTCACCGAAAAATACCAGATGGATGTCACTGCTCTGTATATCTCTAATGAGCCTGTAGACTTTATTGAGTATCACTATAGGCTCACTTTTAGTATTTTCTTGAGTGTAATTGAAGTTTATTGGTATGCTATTATGGCCCAGTTTAGATGTGACCGTAAAAAATACCGTTTGATATACTTGTGTCTCCATAGAAATCTTGGGCTTTTTGCTTAAAATGAAAGCTCATAGTAATAATTGCCATAATATTTATTCCTCTTCCTCCATCAGACCTTTACATAGACTATGAACAGTAACTGCTCCAGATAGCACTGAAATTGCAGGGATATTTTCAGGAGTGATTGGCACATAAAAGATCAGACGTGCAATTTTTGGATACTACCAAGGGAGACAAAGGATTTTTATGTCGAAGGTAAAAGAAAACAAATTTATATGCTGAAATGAGTTGCCATAGGTGGTGCGGTTCCCTATTAGTTATCATGAGTTTATTTCCCATTTAGTTTTCAATATAGGAAGAGGATTTAAAAAAACTGTCCGTCTGAGCTAGAATATTTATTCTGTAAACACAGAAGCCTCAGATCTCAACAAAAGACCTCTCAGCATAATAAGCAAAGGGCATTTCCCTCCACAACAAACATTTTAAATTAAGCTGGAAATAATGGGTGTGAAAATGACTGCTTCTCAGAGCAGCAGAGAAAAACTCTCTGTGGGAATTCCAGGTACAGCTTGGATCATATCACCGTTGAGTTCGTATAAACCGATAAGAAGCTGCTCTTAGCCCCAGGTCAAAGGGCCATGCGACTTGACGGTATTTTCACAAGCTGAAAACCAAATTTCCTTATTAAGGAAAACACCTGAATTCTGAACTCTGGTGAGGTGCTTGGAGTAAAGTAAAGCTGACAAAGCGATGTGTGGTCTAGGCCTTGGGACCCGAGGCTTCCCAGAGGAAACAGGCAGGGAAGGTAACTCCCAGCTGAGGGAGGCTTTCCTTTTCCCCACCCCCTTCCTCCCTCCAACCCACAGACGCATATGCCAGCCGCGCTGGTGCGCCCCGCAGGCCCCACCCAACACACTTTTTCCGCGAACTGCACCTTCAGTGTTGAGAGCAACGTGCCAACCAACATTGGCTAAAGTCTGGACGGCGCCTCAACCTACACTTCCAGCCCTGCTGCAGTGTTGCTCAGAAGGCTTGGTCCATGGGCCACCTTTATGGGACCCTCTGGAGGATTCGTTAAAATTCCAGATGATTCCACATCACACCATTGAATCAGAATCTCAGAAATCTCTGCATTTTTAATAAGCTCCCAGGGGAAGCTCATTTACAGAAAAGTATAAGAAGTATTGACTTAGAGTTTACAAAGACCTGCTTCTGGACAGAACAGAAACCAAGTAAAGGGTGAGTGGGTACAACATTACAAGAAGGAGAAATCTTCTCAATGTATGGTGCCTAACTTTGTATTTGGCATGTAGCAGGCTCTTGATAAGTCGAATGCATGCATGAATAAAGAAAAGAACAAATTCAAATGAAAAAAAGATTCATTCTTTTCATGTAGGCATCAATGTATTTTCACAAATTATGTTAAACATGTCTGCACCTACTTCGTATCTATTTGGGGGAAAATTAATTCAAATGTGTAAGCAGATTGCTATTCTGAAAATGAGATAGCCACGGGTTGGCCCAGAAACTCTGTAGAGCTGGCTGGATTGGAACAACCAGCCAGAGGGTGAGAAGAAGAAAGCAAGAGAGACGTGCTGAAGCCTTGAGTGACTCCGCACGCCGGAGGCTGTCTGCACACAAAAACCCCCAGGTGGGCAACATGTCTTCTCCCCTTGTTTTCTACCACCTCATGGTCTTGATTATGAAACAAGCCTCATAACACATCCATGGGCATATTCCCGTTTTGCAAGTATCACAGAGTTCAGAGCATTACACCGAGAACAACAAGCCATGTGCTATTACTGTTACTGTTACGCACGGGCATACCTTTCCCATCTGGCATGTCTGTCTCTTTTCCCTGTTCACCCTCCTCTTCCCGTATATAGGTTTTCAACATGTAATCTGGATTTCAGTTTGGGACCGGGGGCTGTGTACAGCAAATGCCAAATTTGTTTTTGTTTTTTGTTTTCCCCTTAGGAATCAAAGCACATTCATTCAACAAAAGGGTTGAGCACTGACTTGGGGCCAGGTTCTATGTTAGGCTCTGGAGGTATCAGTCCTTGCCCTCTAAGAGTCCTTCCTAGTCATGGGAAATGTTAGGGGCTGAATTGTGTCCCCCTAAAATCCACAAGTTGAAGTCCTAACCCCCAGTACCTCAGAATCTATTTGGAAATAGGGTTTTTAAAGAGATGATTAAATTGAGGGCATGGGGGTGGGCCCTAATCCAACATGACAGGTGCCCTTATAAGAAGAGGAAATGTGGACACAGACATACACAGAGGGAAGACCACATGAGGACACAAGGAGAAGATGGTCGTCTACAAGCCAGGGAGACAGACCTCAGTGGAAACCAGCCCTGCCGACACCTTGATCTCAGACTTCCAGCCTCCAGAACTGTGAGGATGTAAATTTCCCTTGTTTAAGCGCCCAGTCTGTGGTACCCTGTTACAGCAGCCACGGCAAACTCATACAGGGAAAAACACAAACACAAGAAACAGCCAGCCTTTCCTTCCATTCCAACTGTGACTAGGTTTGCAAGGCCTGAATAAGGAATTGTGCCTTCTCTCTCCTGTGGCCCTTGCCGAGAACAGCAGCAGATCCATATAACATCCGAAGGCTCCGAGGGAAGGGCTCCCTGTCTTAACCAAACCCAACCCTTCACCTTCACCTCTGTGGAGTGGGAATCAGAAGTGCTGGATAATTACCCAGCCTGTGCCTTAAATCCTTCTGGAGAATGGAATTGCTCCTTTCAAGGAAGGTTCAGTTATAGAACAAAAGGCAGAATCCTAGCAGTTCCAGAGCCTGAGGCTTTTGCCTGCAACATCTGGTGTCCCCACTGCAGACGGTGGCACAGAGCACCCCTAGCCTGGCTAGTGTGAGTAGCTTGACATCATTCATCACAAGGACTACAAATGCAAGCTTGAGGGTGCGACTCACTAACGGGGTACTCGGGAGAAAAACGTCACACGCGCGTGAGCTTCAGGTATCCACTAAAGACGCGATTCAGGAGAAGCCGCTGTGGTTGTGCGCACTGTCTTCTCCACGGAAGCATGTCGACGGGAGCCTGGAGCCACTTGTGGTCAAGCCGCCCAGGCACGGAGAGTGGACAGCACACAGGCGCTGGTTCAGACAAACCCAGGTTCAAATATGCTTGAGAGGAACACGTAATATCTCTGACTGTTGAGTTTCCTGACTTGTAAACTGGGATTGTTAAGAGGCTCTGAGGAGTTCAGACCTTCAGAGTCTCAAAGAAGAGAAGTGACGAGACCACATTACAGGCATGAATGCTTCCGTGTTCATCCCATACGGCTGCCAGAATGCAGTACCACAAACTGGGTGGCGTGCAACAAGAGAGATTCACTGTCTCACAGTTCTGCAGCCTAGAAGTCTGAAATCAAGGTCCCTCTGAAGCTCTGGGTAGAATCCTTCCCTACCTCTTCCGGGTTCCCATGGGGTCCGTAAATCCCTGGTGCTCCCTGGCTCACAGCTGCATCCCTCTAAGCTCTACCTCTAGCATCACGTGGCCTTCTCCCTGTGCGTCTTCGCTCCATCTTTTTATAAGAACACCAGTCCCACTGGATTGAGCACCTACCCTGCCCCATCACAGCCTCATTTAACTGATCACATTTGCAATGACCCTACTTCCAAAGAAGGTCACATTCTGAGGTTCTGGAGCTTAGGACTTCAACATACCTTTCTGGGGGGGACAATTCAGCCCACAACAGCCTATTTCAAACATATCCAGTGTGATGTCCTAGAAAGAGAAATGGCCCCCTCAGCAGGACACTCACCATAGGACCCCCAGCCAGGATTTCCAGACTCACACGCACAGCCGGCATCACAGGCAAATAAGGAAGATTGCTCAACATGACCTGAGACAGCAGCAAGCCTGACCTGAACCCAAGCCGCATTTCATTGTTTTCTCTTTGTTCTTCCACGACGAGACCATAACGAGTTAATTTAACATCTCCCTGACGTTTAGAGTGATTCTCTTGGGCACAGGAAGTGCCTTCCATTTCAGGGTGACTGGGACGCCTTGTCTAGTCGGCCATTTTGTGGCCAGAAGAGCAGCTGGGGCCACCCACCTAACACAGTACCTGGATCAAACTCTATGTTTGAATTAAAAACAAAAAACTAATTAGAACTGCTTCACATGGAGAATCATAGCTATTAAATGTATTATCTCATTTAACCATCACTAAAGAATCATAGCTATTAAATGTATTATCTCATTTAACCATCACTAAAGAATCATAGCTATTAAATGTATTATCTCATTTAACCATCAGAAATTTCAGTCCAAGGACAGAGAAAGGAAGATGGTATGATTTACCAAAATTTACATTTCTAGAAATATTGTTTATATACATAAATAATATATAAATAAATTTATTATTTATATCGCTATTATTATTTATATTTATATAGTTTATTATATAATATATAATATATAAAAATATATAAATAATATATAGCACTTATACATTATATAATATATAATAAATAATATATTATTTATATTGATAATTATTTTATTATTATTTATATTTTTTAAATGAGGTATAGTTGATAAACAATATTATATAAATTACAGGTGTAAACATAGTGATTCACAATTTTTAATGGTTATACTCCATTTACAGTTATTATAAAATATTAGCTATATTCCCTGTGTTGTACATATCTTTGTAGCTTATTTTATACATAATATTTTGTACCTCTTAACCCCCTTCCCCATCCTGCCCCTACTCCCTTCCTCTCCCCACTGGTAACCACTAGTTTGTTCTCTTTATCTGTGAGTATGCTTCTTTTCTGTTACTTATTTAACTTAGTATAATGCCCTCCAAGTCCATTCACGTTGTTGCAATAGCAAAATTTCATTCTTTTTTATGGCTGAGTAATATATATATATATATACACACACCACATCTTCTCTATCCATTCCTCTGTTGATGGACACTTAGGTTGCTTCCATATCTTGGCTTGTAAATAATGCTGCTATGAACATTGGAGTGCACATATCTTTATAAAAAAATACATATTTATATTATATATATATATATTTTTTTTTTTAACAGTTTTTAGAAATGAGGAAACCTAACTGGAAACACACGAAAGGAGAGTCTTCCTATTTGCAACAAGCTGCACTAAAAACTGAACAGATCTTTAACAATACCTTCAGTTCACCAAATTAGTGAGTTAATTATGTCAACTCCCCCTTCTATTCCAGGTAACTACAGAATCCACTTTGGGTACTTGAAGCCAAGGTTAATTACCCCCAAAGGTCAGCAGCTGTGGCATCAGCCTTCGGACGACAAGTCTACCTGCAGTTAATTAGGACTTAGGGACTGAGAAAAAGTCAAGTGGGCCCACCCAATACTTGAATGGAGTTGATTCACAAACTGCCCCATTTCAGCAGCACTGGGTCCCTCTGACGCTGGCAGGCCATCCTCAGGAGTCACACACACAGACCTCAGAACCCACAGACTGGCCGGTCACAGCCACAAAGATCTTGTCATGTATAATGCTGGAGACCAAAATCTGTGTTCCTGGTCCTGAGTGCAAGGTTCTGTGGGTTGCCATTCTTAAGAGTTGTCACAGGATACAGATCATGATCATATGAAATTATTATTATTATCATTATCATTTATAATTCTCTTCAGGGTCAACTTGTCGCTTAAAGCACTTAAGCACTTATTCATTCAATAGTATTTGTGGGGTGCCTGCTCTTTTTCAGGGACTGGAATTGGAAAGTCTCTCCACTTATCCTGACAGCAGTGTGTGTTGAGCACTCAGTGCCAGGCACCTTGATCTGTGCTGGATTTGGGGAATCAAAGGCTTGGCTACTGCACTTGTGGGGCTCACATTCTCGGGGGGCGGTGGGAAATGTGCCTTCCCACTGCTGGTGTCCATGAGGAAACCACACCGCAAACACTCCTGGCCTCCTGATCCGCTACTAACCCCTTCCCAAACAGGCGGAAGGACTTAGCCGGTTGGTTTGGTTCAAGCCTCCATTGTGTGGAGCTAATTCAAAGATTCCATGCAGGCGGAGGAGAGTGGGATCTGCCCTCTTTCTTCTCCACCTGGATCAGCAGGAATAGCCCTCTAGTTGAGTGCAGACACTCTAAAGACTCTTCCTCCCAAGAGGGCAGCCCAAGGGCTCAACTGAGGGAAAGGAAGCTGCACACCCATCTGGGCACAGACATTAACCTACACCTTCCAGCCCTACCTCCCAGCCTCCGTCGGTGACAATGGGGATACTTCAGTTTTCCCTTCATAATGCTTTGTACCTTATTTTCCAGCGAATCCAAAACTTAGATGAAGATGGGGTTGTATAATAGATTCCCTCAAAGATACCAACAGCATCTGAATAGAGGAAATAGAAGGGAAAAAAAAGTAAGCCAACACCTAATTATACAGTCACTAATTGTGTAATCTGGCACGTGCCTTGCCTTCAAGGACCTTACAATCTATTAGGGAAAATAAGACATGAGTACATGTGGTTTTAATAAATAACACACCACGGCACTAAAGACACAGAAAGTGCTATAGGACTGGCAGAGAGAAAGCCAGGCATGAAATTTACACAGAAACCAAATCACATGATCAGCCAGCCCCCTTTTGGTGTGTGCTTCTTTGGCAACGCCTGTATGTCTTCTGCGACAATGTCACTCAGGATTTATAACAATGAAGGTGCCAGGATAACTCTGTGTTCCCTGATGAATCCTGGCACCATTGTGGCTTCTTGTATTATCTTGCTTCTTGGATTCAACAGAATTTGTTTTGATTATTCCTTGATAATTCATGTCATAATACAATAATTAAAACTTCACAGTTTCAGCTTTTCCCTTCCTCAGCTTTTAATCTCACAGCTTATAAAAGAAAATGTTTGCAGCTTTCGAGAGTTACAGGAAAATACAGTGCAAAAGCCAAAGAGCATGCAACTTCATTGCAACAAATTGGGTGAAAAAGAGGGAGAAGAGAGTTTGAAATAACAGGACAAAGAAGAAGCTGAAATTTAGGAGATTGCAGGGAGTCACAGATAAAACTGGTGGCCCTGCCTTCAAAATTTTCGTTATCGCTGTAATAAGGACAGTCTTTATGTGGACCACTCAGCCTATGACGGGTCTAATTCCAGAGGGCTCTCTGACCAAATCTTTCTGTTCTGTAGAGAGGGAAATGGTGTGTGGGCTTGATCTACTTCTCAGAAGCATCTTGGGCTCAGCCTGAGAGATCTCGACTTTTTTCTGCTCCCTTCTAGCTTGTCAACTCTGGGTACCAGACTGGTTACACCAACGCCCTCCTAAGTGAAGAGCATGCCATGTATTTCGAGCTCCCTTGGCTTTAAAAAGATACGTCACCAAGACCTCACCACTGTGGTCCTGCTTCTCACAGTGCTCTGCCTTATTAGGGAACTTCCTAATGGAGTCGACGAGTGTGTCACACCTAAAAAGAGGCAGAGAGACAAGGGCACCTGGCGTGGATGCCATCAACTGTCCCCACCAGCCCACAGTCGTATTTGTCAGCCCGGCCTGCTCCCACGTGCAGATATGCACCCACACTCTTGCGCGCTCACAGCCCCGCACCCCGGGCCACAGCTGGTTAGACTAGGGGTAGGCAGTGGATGCAGGCCAGGCCAGGGTCCCCTCTCTGAGAATCTGGAATTGAGGGGTCCAAGGAGCGACAGAGACAGGCACAGACGGGCTTTGAGGCTAGGTCTGTACTTGGGAGATGTCAGTGGCCTCCGGCTTTGCTTGCTCCATAGAGCAGCACGGAGAGCCAGTCGGCCCAGAGAAAAGAATGAAGAACAAACCACAGAGAAACAGAGACCAAGAGGTGAGCAAGAATATCCCCTGGAATTTTAGTGGAATTCCTGGTTCCTGTAATGATCGTTTCTGAATCCCAGCCCATCCCTGACCTTAAGTTCTATGACCCACACCTGCCTGTTGCTAAAAGATAAACTGAGGCATATTAAAAAGTTTAAGAGATTATATGAGCAAAAATCATTTCAGGCAGCGCCAACCTGGTTAGGAGGGCTCCACCATCGGGAACTGGGGCAAAGCAAAGCAAGGAAATGACTGATTGGCTGGAGCTTAAAGCCTCGTTGGCTGTTTGTGATTGGTTGTCCTTAGGTTTCGATTTTGTAACCTTGAGGCGTTTACAGGCTTCATGGATTCTGGTTTGCTTACGAGGCCACCACACACAGCATTAGAGCCATCTCAGCCTAATGGGCTCCTTGTTTAATTAATTTAACACTGTGCTCTTATGATAAATTCCTCTTTTTTTATGTAAGTTGTTTTGTTACTTGAAACCCAGAAACCAATACAGTGCAGAGCTGTTGTAACAAGTCCCTGGGCATGTAAGTTGTAGCAGAAGTCATCATGAACAGTGATGCCTCGACTGTGTGTGAGGTCACTCTCCCTGCGAACTCCCTGGGATACCTGAACAGTGCCTGCACGCCTCTCACTTTACATCAACGTTCTCCGGCCCCAACCCGAGCGCCTCCAGCCCCTCCTGGGAAGCACGGCTCGTAGCTGTTGGCTGGGATGTGCCCAGTCACTCCTGTCGCCAGGAAGATAATGGACGGGGACAGTGCAACTCAGATAAAAACTCGAGGCTCAGCAGCGTCCAGCCCAGAACATCAAACACAATGGCAGTCGTTTACATCAGTCACAAGTGGCTCCACTTAACAGCCTTTTTGAAGAAAAAAAAGGAGAAAAGAGCATTCTTGTTGCTGCATTGAAAAGTGTGAAAATGATCATTTGTATAACACAGCTTCTGCCTTGAACACTGAGATGCCCACAATGTAAATGGAGATCAAAATAGCGGCCGGCAAACAAATAACGCAAAAGTGTCTCAAGAAGAACACCCAGGGTTTCGTTTTCAGATTTATTTAAAAGGCTCACGGGTTGCAAGCATCCTTTCTTTCTCATTTCCAAAGGGTTTGTCATGCCTGTCCTGTGCCAGTGTGACTGAGCTGGGTCTCCAGTGCCCTTCTTGAAAGCATGCATAAAGCAGAGGTGCCCAGGGCAGGCCCAGAGCACCAGACCCAGCTGCCACAGTCCTGGAATGCAGGCCACCGTGGGCCGCAGGGCGATGAAAGCCCAGCATCAGGCATCTCCAATGCTTTGATTTTCAAGAACAGCTTGACACCCATAGCAACGTGGCTAACGTGAAAAACACAAGATAAAAACATTCCATTTAATTAAAAGCTCACAGTTCAATGGTAGTATAATTATTACAAGTGCATTTTATGGCTGTCTGCATTCATTTTGGGTACATAAATTAATATGCAAATTACCAGCCCCTCTCGTGTTCTTAAGAAGTTCCCCTGTCAGTCTTTTCTCCTCCGACATGTCAGTTGCATAAAGCGTGGCTTTTTAAATGCAAAGTAAAATTCACATTTATGGTTCTTCTGAAATCTCCCTATGCCGGCGAGCTTTGCTTTAGATGAGGAGTGTTGAATTAACAGAGCACACCTCTCTCTGAAGGCCTTCAGGACCACAGAGAGGAGGCCGAGACACGCATGGCCTTCTGACTAATCAGGGTGAGAGACTATTTTCCATCTCAAGGACCACCTATCAAGGTATTTGTGGTTCTCCATTCATCCCTTCAAGGACTTTGTTATGGGAAAATATTGTTCTGATGTACAAAAAAGCAAATTCCCAAACCGCAGACAGATGAATTTAATATTATTCACCGGGAAATCCTGTAACGAATTACTTAACAGATGGTCTGTAGGTATTTAGAAAATACTTTGCACACGGGCAGCAGACCCTCAGAAATGGTGTGGGCTCTCAGAACACGATGTGCCCAACTGACCTCATTTCCCTCTTCGAGAGAGTTACTAAAATGGCTTAGCAGCGACATTCCATAAGCGTATCTCACTGTGAATAAGGCTTTCAGAAAAATCTTTCGTGACTTCCTAGTAGACATATACAGAAGACGAACCAGCTGTTTGAACAGTCGCATCCGTTTTTCTTGGGCTACCAGAGACTCAAAGGTGGGACTTACAGGTGAGCTCTGATTCTAGGCTTGGTACCGTTTCATCAGTATCCCTACAGTGGGCCTGAATAAAGTGAAGGAAACCAGAATATGTCACCCCACAATATGCCTCTCTGACATAAGAATTATTTTGAGCTGAAGGCAATTACGAAGCTGCAATCACGGAAAAAGTTTCCTGCCCTTCCCCTATTTGCTAAAAGCAGGACATAAGTTTACAAAGGGGTCCCTCCTCCCCTCTCTCAGGAGGGACAAAAGCTAATCTAATCTAGACCCTCATCAGCCTGGAGGTGGCACCAGAGGAATCTGCATAACAAACTTTACCAACCAGCCTTGATCTGCCATTAGTTTTCCCTGCTTCTGACTTCCCTGGGGCCACAAGGTCCTTTTCCTTTGTCTTGTTGCTTTTCTAAAACTTATTGTTCCTATACTAAGACACTATATAAACTCAAGTTCTAAACAAACCTTTGAGTTACTCATCTCTGGTCACTCCATGTGTTACATGGGCAGTGCACATGTGAAGAAACCTCTGTTCATTTTTCTTTTGTTAATCTGTAAGTCTCATTTAAAGGGCCCCAGCTGGAGAACCTAAGACGGGTAGAGGAAGAGATTTTTTCCTCCCCTGCAAAAGTCAGAGAAAATATGCTTGAATGATGTATAAGTGTCTCAATACTACAAGGGACAACTAATGTACTCTTTGTCAGAATTAAAACTCCTGAAGTAAAAACATCTCAGGAGACTGAGCCTATTCAATGAAAAAGTTCACTTTTAAAGAACAAGAATGACTCAGTTCATTTGAAAAAAAAAAAAAAAAAAGTGTTGGCTTCCAGTGAATCCAAGAGTGCCTGTTAGCTTGACATGGATGAATAAATAATGATAACAGATTTCATTAAATAAGAATTATAGAAAATAAGCTAAATGAGGGCAAGGGCTTGGTCTTTCTCACTGCCAATGCCAAGAACAGTGACTAGCACATAGTAGGTACTCAATATTTATTAGATAAATAACATATTTTCCATCCAGCTTTTAAAATTATAAATAGAATTTACATTGATTGTAGAAAATTTGAAAAGCATAGAAAAGCACAAAGAAGAAAAAAAAATTACCCTGAGTCTTGAGATAATCTCTCTTAGTATCTTAGTATAGTTCCTTCAATTCTTTTCTCTATGCACTTTTCACATGGTCTAAATAAACAATTTTCTATCATAGCTTATTTACATTATAAAAAATTATTTTCTAAATCTCTAAAATCTTCATAAATGCAATTTATATAACTATATAACAGTCCAATTTGTAGATGTACCACCACTAACTGTTGGCTATTGAGATCGTTTCAAAATGTTTTATATATTTAAAAGATGCTGGGGAAAGTACCCCTGTGTGTGAAGGTTTTCTGTTTCAGAATGCATGAAAACTTCGCTGCCGTTAGAGATCTCCAAAAGTAAATAGAGTTCCCTTATGAAAATAGCCAAGAAGGCAATCGTTCCTCCTAAAATACAATGCCTGCCAGGAAAAGTGACGGAGAAGACAGTTAACTTGCGTGAAGCATGAGCTTTGGACAGATTTCTGTCTGATTTTGGCTCTGCTGTAAACCAGCTCTGTAACAAGTTTTCTTGCAGCCAAGGCTCAGTTTCCCGTTCTGTAAAATGGGAGTGATAACATGGACTTTGCTGCATTGCTGTGAAGGAAAAAGGGAAATATTGCCTAAAGTCCAGATGTAATAACTTAGGACATGGTGGCTGTTATTGTAAACGTGGACATTGACTATCCAAGCTTCAAGCGTCTGTTAACAGAGTTCTGTAACTTTGCTCCCTGGAACACATAACCAGTCACTGTTGGCCAGAAAGTTCCTCCAACTGAACAACGAGAAAGCTTTGACAGCAAGCTCATTTTTTAGAGGGCATTAAATTCATACCACATGTGCCTCTCCTAACAGTCCCCTGCTACCTTCCATGGTACAGTGTTCCATCTTTGCCTTAAATTTTTTCCAGAAGATTCCAGAACATTTGTTATCAATCTATATCAGTGGCTAATAATTCTATTCAACAACAACAACAAAAACAGTGAGGCTTTCCTCCTTTCTCTAGAATCTAAAGCAATATTGCTGTGGTTTACGTGAACTATAGGGGGAGAAAAATCATTTTCCTTCTACCCTTCTGAGTTCTTGGCTGAGACCCCCTATAGTAAAACATTAACAAGAGAAAAATAGATTGAAGCTTATTAACATGTATACCTCATGTACACATGACAGAGACCCAGAAAAACTCAGTAACTCCCCAAGATGGTTCAAGTCACCACCTTAAACACCATCTTCAGCTAAAGACAAAAAAAAGAAGGGAAGAGGAGAGGCCAGTAAGGGGAGGTGACCAGGAAAAGCACATTTAAATCTAAACTTTTCTCCATTTATAGGAGTATCTTAGATTTAGAGCCATTCTTCTCTTCCTGGTACAGACAGCTATACTCTCACAAATGAAATTTTCCTTTACAAAGGTAACTTCTATTCTATCTTCAGAACTCCTCCTATGTCTGCTGCTTTTCAAAAATAATCAGCTCGAAATAATCCTTATGCCAGAGGGTTATATTTTGGGGTGGCATATTCTGCTACCCTTCAGAACAACAGGTGGGATTGCTAAATATCCAAGTAGATGTTGTTGAGGAATGGCTGATTACCAAATTCATATCTCTTCCTACAATCAAAAAAATTTTTTACTATATCCTTATATTTTCTTCTACCAAACTTTCATTTCCCAAATCTTTCCTTCTGTTCAATATTTCTTTCTGAAGAAACTACCTGCAAGTATTGCTTCCTCCATCAAATAATCAAGGTAAATACTGGATACATTATTCCATGAAGGATCCACCTCCCCTGCCCAACCCGATTTCACATTCTTTCTTCAAACCTAGGTCTCAATATAAAGTGCCCCTATGTGGTAAGCTGAATAATGGTCCCCAAAGATGTCTACATCCTAATCCCTAGAACGTTTGTATAGTACCTTATATGGCAAAAGGGACGTTGCAGATGTGATTAAGTTAAGGATCTTGAGATGGAGGATTATCCTGGATTATCCTGGTGGGCTCTAAATGTAATCACAAGGGTCCATTTAAGAGGGAGGTAAGAGGGTCACAGAAGGATGTGACAACATGAGGATCAGTATGAGGGAGGGGTCATGCATCAAAGACTACAGGTGGCCTCCAGAAGCTGGAGATGGCACAGAAACAGATTCTCCCCTGGAGCCTCCAGAAGGGACCAGAATTGTTGACACCCGACTGTAGCCCAGTGAGACTGATTTTGGACTTCTGGCCTCCAGAACTATTAAGAGAATACATCTGCATTGCTTTATAACACTAAGTTTGTAGTAATTTTTCACAATAACAATGGGAAACTAATAATCCTCTTTGACTATCTATTATCCTTCTTCCAGAAAATCTTTACTTCATTACCTATGTCCTGTCATCTTCTTTTGTCAACCTTATGAACAAATTACTTCTATAGGGAAAAGAAATTCTCTAATACCACTGGTATTAATTTAAATAATTACTGTAATAACTTTTATTGTAATGGTTTTAAAACACAAAAAATATTGAACTAAGTATAAATTCCTTGTGCTTATAGCTCTAAGACAACTCTCCAACCAGAATTGTTGACACCCTTTGTAAATAAATTTACAAAGTAATTACAAATAAAACTACAACACCAATACAATTTTTCAAAAATCATTAATGTGGGGCGCTTCCCTGGTGGCGCAGTGGTTGAGAATCCGCCTGCCAATGCAGGGGACACGGGTTCGAGCCCTGGTCTGGGAAGATCCCACATGCCGCAGAGCAACTAAGCCCGTGTGCCACAACTACTGAGCCTGCGCGTCTGGAGCCTGTGCTCCGCAACAAGAGAGGCCGTGATAGTGAGAGGCCCGCGCACCGCGATGAAGAGTGGCCCCCACTCGCCGCAACTAGAGAAAGCCCTCGCACAGAAACGAAGACCCAACACAGCCATAAATAAATAAATTAATTTAAAAAAAATCATTAATGTGATGGATGATGTTTACTGAGAGCAAATCATCAACTGTGACATTAAGAGAAGAAAAATGTACACATGCCTTTGGGTTTCACTTATTTTGGAACCTCTTGACTTTACGCAAGATGGATCATCATTGAAGATTTCACTGTTACCTCTGTTGTTATTTTTCCTTTCCAGCACTAAACTGAAAAATAACCCTGATCCATTTTATTGATGGGTCTGACAATGTCATAGTACATTTGAAAACAAAATACTGGAATCTTCTACCATGTTATTTAAAGGAAAAAATTCATAATTTCACATTTAATACTATAATTGTTGCTAATAAATTATTGAAAAGAAGTATGTACACATTCAGGATCACAGCAACATCAATCAATACTTTAACATGTTGGTTCTTTCATGTTGAGCAGCTACACGCCATGTGTTAATTCAACCTTCACTTTTTTATATTTGAACTCCTACAAATCCCTTTTTCATCCAGTGTCTTAGCACATTTTTTGGCTTATGTTTAGTACAAATATGATGGCAAGGAGAAAAACAAACACAGGCCTGAAATTTCTAGGCAGTACCCAATTAAAAGATAGTCATGCAGGTCGCCCAGCTTGCCATCAAATAAATAGAAGTGAGAATATAAAGAAGGGAACATTTCATAAAACTCATGGACCCTGGAGAATGTAACTATAAGTCCCAGAGGCCAGAGAAGCCATTTTGGAAATTTTTAATCTAGCCTTTTCTCATTTCTCTACCTTCTTTTTTCCTCTCCTCCAGTTGCTGTAATTATTTTGTTCCCATACATTTCCTTTCCTTCCTTAAGGTGCCCAATACGTTTTACTTCCCTCTCTCTTGCCTACTGGAAAATCCCACAGGTATTAATCTCCCACCTGGAAGTCCTTCCCTCCCCATGGCTGGCGGAGCCCACGCCTCCTGGATGAGCTGAGGAGTGTAATAAGCCAGGAGCCGCCTACTAGTGACTTCAGTGAGCATCATTCCAATTTCGTCTCTCAGCAGGTGCGCAGATGATACGTTTTTCACGGTGTTCCTTCCACTACAGTTGCTTACACGGCATTCGAATGACTTACACCACATTATTACCTGACCATGTGGTTCTAAATACACCGACCCCTTGTCCAGGGACTTCCACAGGCGTGACAGTGAACATCTGCTGGTCTCTCCTCACCCTGGACATCAGTTGGAGCACCTTGTGAGAGAATCCACGGCTGGAACGCAGCAGCTACATGTGCATCAGGCCTGGGACATCAGCCTCACCCCACTCCATCCAGACAGCTGTGCTCTATCTCCCGAACAAAACAGCTGGAGACTAGGTGGTGATCATTTTTACTCAATTAATATGACTGCTAATGTAGCTGTTTCAGAAAAGAATTTTGAAAACACCCAAATAGTGCAAGCATACTGTCACACATTTTAGAACCTGAACAAAACTACTCAATGCCAAATACTCAAAATAAATATTTGGTTGACTTCAGGTAAAGAAAGCTTCAGACTCATTGAATGTCTTCCACTTTGCGTTTGAAACGACTGCATCCTTGTTCCCGAGTCTTCATCCCTCCCTGGGTCCTTGAATTTTGTCTTGTGACTACAGATTTTTCTACTGGAAGCAAAGTTTATTCCTTGTTCCACCAAAGTTAGGTTTGGCTATGGGATTTGTTCCAGCCAATGGAATGTGGGTGGAAATGATAGTGCAAGTCCTGAGCCAAGGCACTAAGAGGAATTTCATGTTTCTGCTCCCCTTTGTAGACGCTTCCAACTTCTACCATGAGACAAATATGCCCCAGCTACCCTGCTTCTCCAGAAAATCGAGAGACAGGAGACCTGCCAAGCCCACCTGAGCCCAGGTTAGATCAAATAAACCCCATCTGTTAGGGGCTGGATTGTGGCTCCTCACATTTCATATGTTGAAGTCCTAATCCCTAGTACCTCACAATGTGACTGTATTTGGAGATAGGGTCTTTAAAAAGAGGTCATTAAAGTCAAACGAGGCTTTAGGAGTTGGCCCTAATCCAGTATGACTGGTGCCCTTATAATCAAGGGAGATTAGGACACACCCGTGTGCACACACAGAGGAAAGACCATGTGAAGACACAGCAGGAAGGTGGCCACCAGCAAGCCGAGGAGAGA
Source organism: Balaenoptera acutorostrata (assembly GCF_949987535.1). Classification (NCBI taxonomy): domain Eukaryota; kingdom Metazoa; phylum Chordata; class Mammalia; order Artiodactyla; family Balaenopteridae; genus Balaenoptera; species Balaenoptera acutorostrata. Next base: position 10,067,147 of record NC_080081.1, read on the forward strand.
GACCGCAGGAGAAACTAAAGCTGCTGACACATCGATCTTGGACTTCCAGCCTCCAGAACCCTGAGAACATAAATTTCTGTTTAAGCCATTCAGTCTGTGCTTATTTGTTATGGCAGCCCTAGCAAACAAATACACACTGCCCAATTCATAGACACCTGAGTGAGAGTAAGTCATTATTGTTTGGAGCCACTGAGTTTGTAAGTGGTGTGTTACCAGTATCACTGTGGCCATAGCTAACCATTATATAGATTTCCAATTTTCATCCACAGTATGGTGTCTTGCAGTCACAGTATAAATGTTATGACTGTATAACACAAAACCAAAGTTCCTGGAGGGCAGGGACCATCTTCCATTTGGCTTAGTGCCTTATACCCAGGACAAGGCCTAGCACAGAACAGGCACTTCACAAATGATGGTGGAGTGAATGGACAGGCGAGGAACAAGGGAGTGTACAAATATATGAATAGATGCTGCCCCTGCATAAACGGAAAACAACCATCAAGGAAATATGAGAGATGAAAGGTACTCCCAGTTCTGAAAATTTAAGGGCAAAAACTGGCATGTGTTTTAAAGTCGATGTGCAAAAAATAGAGAGGGGTATTGTTTGCTTATTTGTTTGGGAGGGTTTCTTCCCCACTCTGTCCATGAAACTGCATGTTCACTTTTTGTTTCTGTTTAGTCCTTTTAAGTGCTGTATCTCTGGAACAAAAGATTATCTAAGAAGCAAGTTAGCCATTTATCAGGCAGCAACAGGGGCTGCTGCAAAGGCATCAAGCATGTGACGTCCCTAACAGCTGAGGACCAGATATTGAGAGCAGCTATCCGTCACCAAGGACTGCAGGATGCTGACAGCACACTTCAGTGAGAAGGGAAAGGAATGATGACAGCAAATGTTCACTGAGGCAGTGCACGTGGCTGCTGTCATTTTTTTTCATACCCGTGACTCATTTATTTTGTAAGTGGAAGTTTATACCTCTTCATCTCCCTCACCTATTTCTCTCATATGGCTGCTGTCTTATAATAACCAAGACTGACTTCCTCTGAGTTCAACAGTTTCATAATGGTTTCATACGATTCATAACATTCCTCTCGGATATGGTTTTAAAGCAATAATCAACTTATTATTACACTCTATGGACAGAACACCTGTGTCTCTCCCCTAAACTCCTGTGTTGAAACCCTAACCCCTAAGATGATGGCATTTGGAGGTGATGCCTTTGGGAGGAAATTAGGTTTAGATGAAGCCATGAGAGTGAATTATATTATCCATAATTCGATGGAATTAATGCCCTTATAAAAAGAGGGTACACCAAGAAGAGGCCATGTGAGGACATAATCAGGAAGAGGCCCTCACCAGGCACCTGACCATGCTGGGATCCTGAACTCAACTTTCTAGCCTCCAGACTGTGGGAAATAAATGTTGCTGTGGTTTAAGCCCATTAACACCTGTCTATGATATTCTGTATAGTAGCCCAAACTGACAAAGACATTATGTGCTAATGACTGATGACAACAAACTAAAAGATAAGACAATCATAGCTTATGTTTATACTATACGGTGGGCAGTTTGGCATAGTAAAAAGTGCACAGAATTAAAACAGGTCTGTGTTTGAATTGCATCTCTACCACTTACCAGCTGTATGACTTCAAATGTTATTTTGCCTCTCTGAACTTTGATTACATATCTTTAAATGGTATAGTAATACCTGTGTTATCTGGTAGTGTGCCTGGCTTGACAAGTACTTAATAAATGAAACCTGTCTTAGGATCACTGTCTTTATTATTTGGCTTTGCTACAGAACAGAACTAATTAGTTCAAAACATTTAAACATCTATTTCACTTAAAACTCCTCAAAGGGGCTTCCCTGGTGGCGCAGTAGTTGAGAGTCTGCCTGCCAATGCAGGGGACACGGGTTCGAGCCCTGGTCTGGGAAGATCCCACATACCACGGAGCAACTGCGCCCGTGAGCCACAATTACTGAGCCTGCGCGTCTGGAGCCTGTGCTCCGCAACAAGAGAGGCCGCGATAGTGAGAGGCCCGCGCACCGCGATGAAGAGTGGCCCCCACTTGCCACAACTAGAGAAAGCCCTCGCACAGAAACGAAGACCCAACACAGCCATAAATAAATAAATAAATAAATAAATGAATCACAAGGAAAAAAAAAAAAAAAACTCCTCAAAGTTAGAGACCAATACTCATTCAGCACATTCTTTTTTATTTCTTAACTGAGGACTTTTTTTTTTTTTTTTGCCATGCTGTGCGGCTTGCGGGATCTTAGTTCCCGGGCCAGGGATCGAATCCTGGCCCGGCAGCGAGAGCGCGGAGTCCTAACCACTGGACCACCAGGGAAGTCCCTCATTCAGCATATTGTTATTGGACATACATACATACCTGTATTTTCCATAGGAAATGAGCCACTATCACTAGGGATAATTGACGATTCAGAGAATCCATTCATAGAAGGAATTTCCCTCACTGGTGGTGATAAAAACTTAAATAACTAATTTTAAAGAATGCATCCAAGATGAATATTTTGCAAGCATTGGGTAACTAATTCATTTGAGATGAAAAATAAGTTATTTACTGATTTTAGCTAAATAGCTTAGTGACATATTTCTGAAGTTTTTGTTCCCTGGTCACATTCTCATTCTGGCTACATGACAGTATTTTCACTGGCTTCGCCATGTTCTCATGTTAAAACTGAAAGCTGTAATTAAACTTAAATTTTTCCATTTTCTTTATGGCAGAAAATATCGACATATCTTCCATCCCCACCAAGGTTGTCTTACAAGATTTTTACTACAGGGTGGGTTCTAAAACTTGCATGTAACATAAGCAATAGCAATGATTATACATCGGGAATAGGTAGTGAGGGTTAAATCAACCATTTCTGCCTTCAGATTTGCACTTTTAACTTTCTAGGAAATAAAGGAGGAAAAAAATCCTATTAACCCTCTGCGTCAGAATGTTATCCTAAGTCTATCACCTGAAAAATAGAGATCTTTTTATTTGCTATCCTCAAATTCAGGCATAATACTTAGCAATTAGAAATCTTCTGTATAATAACACTTTGTTTTCTTATTTATTTGTGTTTGTTTCTTGGAGGTATTTATGGATATTTAATAGTTTTATGTTATTTTAGATTTATATAAATGATATAAGCTCATTGCCTTCCCAAAATCAGAAAACACAGAAATTTTTAAAGAAGAAAATAACAATCACCCCAATCCACAACCCAGAATTAACCACAGTTAATATGTTGGTTTGTAGTCTTTTAGACTTTATATATTCATATACAAAAATTGATTTTTATGAAATAGTCATATTATACATGCTGCTTTGTATGTATACACACATGCTACAGTATATAGTTATATTATACATGATTTTTTCCCTTAATAATTTACTGTGGATATCTTTCCATGTCAGTAAATATAGATCTATGCCATTATTTTCAATAGCTTTATAGTATTCCACTGTATAGACCAAAGATTGGCAGACTTTTGTTTCTATACAGACAAAAGGTGGGCAAAGTGGATCAAATTTGGCCCACTGCCTGTTTTCATATAGCCCACAAGCCAATGATGATTTTTATATTTTTAAATGGTTAATTTTAAATTATCATATTAATGCCCATATAATAGCCTCAATTTTGCCTTTTGACCCCAAAGCCTAAAATATTTTTATCTAGCCCTTTAAGAAAAAGTGCTGACCCCGGTACAGGTGTATCATAATTCGCTTAGTCCATCCCAGACTGATGGATGTGTTTGGCATTTCCAGCATCTCTCTACGGTAAACACCGCTGTAGTGAACAACCTGTAGGTATACTTTTGAATGCAGGTCCAAGTTCTTTCTTAGGATAAAATCCTACTAGTGGAATTGGGGAATCAAAGTAGCTTCGTTGTTAAAGTTATGATACACATTGCCTAACTGTCCTAGAAAAAGTTGACCTATTTAAGTTCGGTTATGGACTGAATGTTTGTTTCCCCCCAGAGTTCATATGTTGAAGCCCCAACTCTCAGTGTGATGGTATTAGAAGGTGGAGCCTTTGGGAGCACATTAGGTCATGAAAGTGGAGCCTTGGTCTGATGGGATTAATGCCCTTCTAAGAAGAGAGAGCGAGAGAAAATCTCTGCCATGTGAAGACGTGGCGGGAAGGTGGCCATTTACAAGCCCAAAAGAGAGCTCTCACCCAGAACTGAATTGGCTGGCACCTTGATCTTGGTCTTCCCAGCCTCCAGAACAGTGAAAGAATACATTTCAGCTGTTTAAGCCCCCAGTCTATGGTATTTTGTTATGGCAGCCAAGAAGACTAAGACAGACTCTCATCCACTTCTGCAACCCTATGGGGGTGAAAGAACCCCCCTTCCCCTCACTCTAGCCTACCAGGGGGGAACAGATCTTTTCAACCTTTGCCAATATGGTATGTAAACAATGATTCCACATTTTCTCTTAATTTTCATCTTCTATTACTTGTGATGTTGACTCTTAATTAGGTAGAATAACCATTAGTTCTTTTGAGAAAAATCAGCTTGTCTTTTCTGCATTTACGCATGTGGTATGGAAAACCAGTAGGCTTCCAGAGAATTGTTTCATCTCCTTGGTCTTGTCTTGTGAATAATTAGAGATCCTTATTAATATACCCTCTTTTCCAAGATTTTAAGCATTTTGTGATTCTTCTCTGAGCCCTTTCCAGCTACTCTCTCTCCACCCACAGGTTTGTAGACGGATGTTTTTAAATGGCTTCCGTCACGTTAATTACTCCTGGCTGATGGTAAACTCTCGCAGGAAGTTCTTGGGACTGGAGGCACAGAAACACGTAGTGAGGGTGAAATGAGGTTATTTCACTGTATTTTCCATCTGAAACCAAGTCCAACAACCTAACAGCCTACTCCTCCCACTATGAGGATGCAGTGAAATTCCCCTCATACATCAGCCTTAGAACTTTTAGCCAAAAGAAAACTCAAGAGAATTTAGTCAGTATCAGCTCATTTTTATCCTTGGAAATGAAGGTGCTTCTGTTCAGAATTTTCTTCAATGCCCAAAACTATAAAAATCTCACTCTCTCTAGCTAGTGAAAAATCAGTATATTCTCCTAATCTCAGAGTTCATTTGAAAACAAATTTCCACATCAAACTACAATATGTTACTATCTAGCCTACTTGGACGACTATGGTACGTGTCTGATAGAATTCAGTAGCAATAACAATCTCCAAATTCTATTAGGAACTGTCAGTTACACCCCTCAAGTGTCACGACTTCATAGGAATATCTCCACACTAAGTATCTAATACTGCATAGAATATAAGCAGTTGCAAGAAAACAAATTTCTAACTAAACCCACCTATAATATAAAAATGGTGAATCCTGAAAGATCTTGGAAGAGAGCTTATGGAAATCAAAGTAAGCATCACCCCTTCCCATCCTCACTGGGAATTTCATTTACCCACACCAGGAAAGCTAAACCTGAAAAATCAAGAGATAACTAATTAGTAGTCATTACCTGTCTGCTGTGCTTGAAAAACCAACCAGAATTTAGATGAGAAACACTGGGAGATTTCACACTGGTGCTTTAACTTCAAATGAGGCCACATTAAAGACTGAGCTATTTTCAGAGTATTAAAGAAAGCTGCACCAGGTTATTTGTGTTTGGTTTGGTTGGCTGATTGGTTTGCTTTATTTTTATTCAGTATATATGTTGTTCATTTACTAATCCATTCAACAGACATTTTTTTTAAGTAACAAGAATAAAAGCCTCTGTATGCCTGCATGCAAGCCCCCTGGGACATGTGCAATTGACCCCTCCTGCTTTAGCAGCCACCTCCCCACTTTCTCTCTAGAAACTCTGTAGCAGAAGTATGATGTATCTGAAAGAGAAAGACAACTTGTCAAATGCTTGAAAAATGTAGAAGGAGGAAATCAAAGAAAAGGCTGGAAAACCTAAGCTCTCAGTTTCTTCATCTGTAAAATGGGAATGTCAGTATTTATGTTTTAGATGTACCATGAAGATAAAATGAATTATTACATATGGGGTTCATAGAACAGTGGCATGTGGTAAGTACTCAATAAATGTTAGCTATACTTTTTTTTTTTTTGGCTCAAATTTTGAGTCAGGTACTATACATGGTGCTGAGAAATACAAACATAAGTCACAATTATCGACTATATGTTGCTTACAGTCTAGAGCAGGAAGACATTCAAGTAAATTACATATTACAGCCCAGTGTGATACCATTCAATAAGAACACTACATCCCAGACTCAGTGCTAAATGCTTTACGTGAATTATCCTACTGAATTCAATTATCTTATTAAACTTATCTTTATCTTTTAAATTCAATTATTATCCCCATTTTACAGATAAGGATGCTGAGCCTCCGAGAGATTACCCACAGTACTCTAAGGGATACAAAATGCCATGTCAGGGACAAAACAAATATGAGAACTCAGGTCTACATGGACACAATGCCTACACATGCTCTCTTAACGTCATGCTCTACCTCCTTGAGCAGGTGACACTGGGTAAACAGAGTCCTGAAGACATGCAGCTGTGGGTCCAAATGAAAGGATGGAGAGAAGATCCCATGGCAGACACACAGCCATGAGAGTCCAGGGGGTAGAACTCCTATCTTGCTCTGAGTCAATTTACTAATTAGCATTGGAGGGTTCAAAATATTCCTAAAGATTTTGAAGTCTAAATAGATAATCTCTCCATCTGTAAAATAATGATTTTGTGAGCATGACATGGGGCAAGGAATGCTGGCCCAAGGGTCGGAAGAACAGAATTCACATCCTAGCTCATTCCCTACTTTGTTCTCTGAACTCTAGCGATTGTATCTGTTTGAGCCTTTGGGTGCATCGCCTGAGAAATGAAGAAGCTGGACTAGATGACTCCTAGGATTCCCTCCAGCTCTAACACTCTCTCTTCTCTATTTCACGGCTCTGTGTGGGCAGAATGTATTCAATCAATTATCCTTCTGAGTCTAGACAATTCTCTTAACTCTGATTCCTAAGACACCCACATACACCTCCACTTCCAACTCCATTTACTCTTTGAGCCATTTCATTGGCCATTTCTTCTTTTTTAACTTTGGGCCCCGTATTAGATTCCCAATGCTGCCGTTAGAAATTAACACAAACTCTGTGCCTTAAAACAACACACGTTTATTACCTCACAGTTCTGTAGTTCAGAAGTTGAAATGGGTTTTACTGGGCTGAGGTCAAGGTGTTGACAGAGATTCCTCCCTTTCTGACGGCTCTAGGGGAGGATTCTAAAAGCTGCCCACATGCCTTCTTGCTCCATCATCCAAGCCAGCAAAAGCCATGGCCACCTCTCTGGTTCTCTTCCGCCTTCCCCTTCCCTTTCTAAAGGCATGTGTGATTACATTGAGCCTGCTTGGATAATCCAGAGTAATCTCCCTAGTTTAAGGTCAGCTGATGAGCAAACTTAATTGCACCTGCAACCTTAATTCCTCTTTGCCACAGAACGGTTCTAAGGATAGGGAAGAAGACATCTCTGAGGCCGTTACTCTGCCTACCCCAGGACCCTTTATCCTTCAGAGTCTCTGTGTTACTTTCAGCCAGTTTGGATGACACAGTAGTAGCTGTGTAAGTGGCAGCTGCCAGGGATGTACTACCTGGACATCTGAGGTAAGCTGCCGCCTACCTCCACACCTGTCCCTGAAGTTCACTGCCACCCTTTGATGGGAGAATATGAAAGACCTGCCATGCTTTAAGGATGGAAACTAAAAGTGACCCAAGGATTATTTGGCTCGGTCGCAGGTGCCACACTCCTCAGTCTCCTTCTTTCCCATCATACCCCGAACAGTCCCAGCACTTTGCTAGGGCCTCATTCCCACAATGTCTTGCTCTCAGCTAGGCGTCATCAAAGCCATTATTTGCCTATATATTATTGAAGAAAAGCCCTAGAAAACTAAAAAACCCCTATAAGAACCACAGGAATGAAACGAAAGAAGATCTTTTAGGTAAGGTACCCTACCTATAGGGTTACAATATAAAATGCCCAGTTAAACTTGAACCTCAGGTTAACAACAAATTATTTTTTAGTATAAGTAGATTTCAAATATTTGATGGAATTACCTAAACTAAAAAAAATTATTTGTTGCTTATCTGAAATTGACATTTAACTGGGTGCCTTGCATTTTCATTAGCTAAAGCTAGCAACCCCATCTATCTGAACCTCTTCAAATGATAGTATCTTACCTCCAAATTCCTTCTCGCCAAAGGCTAGATATATTTCCAGGGTTCACTGTTCCCTAGTCCAGTAGAGAACTACATCATACAGATCCAAAAATATGATAATAATTGTTACCAGAAAAGTTTAAAGCTACTGTATGGCAATCATTTTTCCTGCATTGTTTCCACACAGATGTGTTACAACCCTCCAATCAGTCCCATAAGGAGGAAATTCAGTCTTGGAGAGTATCTTACCTTTTGTTACCCAGCTACGTAAAATGCAGGCTGAGAGTTCGAACCTGGGGCCTCCGGCTTCCAGACGCTAACGCCATCTCGCCCCGGCAGCCACAGCTTCTGCTCCGTCACAGGTTTCCTTGGTTTTGCCATCCACACACTTTAATTCTCCTCACCAGAGCTTTCTTTCTCTGGCACTAATAAAGCCATATTTGACTGTTGTCAAACTTGAGATAAATGTACACGTGGGTCCCAGACAGGAAAAGATGAAAAGCGCAACTGAACTACAGGACCGCAGCGAATACCTTCTGCTGTCACATAGCACAGTAGCTTAGCTATTCCTGCATTGGTAGCTTTTTCTGTATTGCTGTTTTTAAAGTCTGAGGCATATCGTTAACTAGGCTATATCTTTGACTAAGTTGACAGGATCAACTTTTATTTAATCCCATTCAGTAATGGATGTGCTCCAAAGCCTACCTTTGATTATCTGGACTAAAGGAGGGTTTTGCAAAATGCAAGGCAAGGCAAAAATTAAATTTCCCTTCAGAATCTATTTCCACACTTAACATTCTGTCTACCACTGTGAAGCAGTGAGCCAGAGATTCCCTCACCTGAATTCTGTCTGGCTCTGCCCCACACACCCCCAGCCCTCCCTGCTTGACTCTTCACAACCCCAGGCTAAGAACAGCTACCGTATGCTCTGGTCTTCCCCCAAGACACAGGGGTGGGGGTGAGCTTTTGGTCTCCAGAGGGCTGCCCTATTAGGGCACAGCTGAAAACAACAGCTTCATCTTTCAGGACTATAGATCCAGGTCTACTAGCAAGTTCAAGTGCCTCCAAGTGATGAATGAGCTATAACTCCTTGCCTATCGTTGAATTATCAATAAAAACCATTTATCCCTTCTTTTCTCCAATTCCGCAGGTGCTGGGAGAACAAGATACACTATATATTATCTCTGCCCTCCAGGGACTCATAGTCTGGAGAAGAATTAGAATAACAAAATACAATGTAATATGAATGGCTTTAAAAAAGTGGTACATACATACAATGAAATATGTATTTGGCCTTAAAAATAATGAAATTCTGTTATATGCTACAACATGGATGAACCTTGAAAACATTATGCTAAGTGAAATAAACCAGACACAAAAGGACAAATACTGTATTATTCCACTTATGTAATGTGATTAGAATAGTCAAATTCATAGACAGAAAGTAGAAGGGGTGAGGGGGAAGTGAGGAGTTACCGTTTAGTGCGTATGGAGTTTCATTTGGGAATGCTAAAAAAAGTTCTGGAAATGGATAGTGGTGATGATTTCACAACATTGTGAATGCACTTAATGCCACTGAATTGTACTCTTAAAAATGGTTAAAATGGGGACTTCCCTAGTGGTCCAGTGGGTAAGACTCTGCACTCCCAATGCAGGGGGCCCAGGTTAGATCCCTGGTCAGGGAACTAGATCCCACATGCATGCCGCAACTAAGAGTCTGCATGCCACAACAAAGATCCCACTTGCTGTAACTAAGACCCAGTGCAGCCTAAATAAATAAATAAATAAATATTTTTTAAATGGTTAAAATGATTACTCTTACGCTACCTATATTTTGCTACAGTAAAACTCTCACCAACCTGAAAATTTCCTCTTAAGGTAACCAGAAGGCTTACAAAAAACTAAAGTCTGATTATTTCCTTGCCAAAAAAGAAAAAAGTGCTATAGCAGATACATTTTATAATTACAAAAAAAAAAAAATCACCTGAATATATAAATAAAAGCAGGCTGGCTGCTTAATTCAGTAGGAGGCCAGTATGATTTTGCTTTATAACATTCAAAGCATAGGAAAGAGTATCTTTCATTTAGGAAACTAGATAGCATATGACTCAGCTACAAGCTGCTACAGTGGGATGGAAATTAAGTCTTTTTTGCCAGGGGTAGGAAGAAGGAGCTTTCTTGAGATGTTACAAGAGTCTCAGGGAGTTATGTCCCTCAAAGAAATCTATCAGAGGTCATAGCTCGGCTGTTTTCCCTAGGACATGGACTCCCTTCACACCTAACTCAGCCACTAGTGTTCAGTCCCCAGTAATCTACATAGTGACCCCTCTCCCCAGTTCTTGTTATCATTGATCAGGGTTTTTCCAAAAAAATTATACATAATATAGCGGTACTTGTGATCTATATATTTCTAAATTGTTCCATCTTAGATTTCATTGGCAAACAACATGTAGAACAATAAACATGAAGTGTCGCTTTCCTTGTGAAAACTAGATATGAAATATGAAAAGAAAAACTCCATATTGTTATTTAATGCCAGTTTGAGTTAGATTTTTAAAATATCTTGAGCCATAATAAAGGGACTGCCTGTACAAGAGTATTCCCCTTTTACTGTATTCCTTTGCACATCATATGCAAGATATGGGCTTATGCTACTCAGCATCAAAACACCAGGCTCAGCTGTCAATACATGTGAAGGTGATATTTACAAATGGTAAGGCAGAATTTGGATACATTCCTTTAAAAGTATCTTTGAGCATGTTACTAAGAATAAGAAGTATAACAAAAGACCACTTTAAATACCACACAAAGAAATACAAATTCTATTAATACTGAATTCTTGCAAAGCAAGGCCAAGGAACCTAGGACTTTTGGTAGCTAGACAAGACTGACCTTGGCTTCAGTGATTTAAAAACAAAGAGAAGATTATTGGAGATAAAAGCAGGTTCTCCTAGGTAAAGCTGTCTGCCCTTTTCGGGAATCGACAGTATTGTGCATTCCTCCTATAGTTTTCATTTTATCAACTTGCCTAACATTGTTTTCTTATTTGTAACGTGTTGAAAATACTGTCCTGTTACGGTTGATTTTATTAAAAGTCAGAGAGAAGGATATAAAGTAATTAATAAAACTGATTATAAAATGCTTTACAAAGCATCATAGATTTTATTTTCCAAGTAATTAATTCAAAACATTTTACTGAAATGCTAAATGGCCTGGAAGAAGCAGCATCTTACTAATCAATGGATATATACCTTAATCTGAGTTTCCCAGAGAGCATTTTGTTTCCCACATAAGATATGTATATGTTCAGGTCCCTGGAGTTACATCCCCAAATTAACAACCTGAAAATTATGTGACCATTTCTCAGGAATGAGCATCACACTCTGATATCAATTCTGAAAGTACACTTGCCATGTACCCTAAAAAGATCTTCTACCCCAGCGGTAAATCATAGTAATACTCTGCTGCTGATAATGCCCATAATGTCAGCATCAATCAAGATTATTTGTTGCAGGCAAATATTTGTTGCAGAAACGATCTCTGATTTAAGTAGGAACAGCATGACTGAAAAAGTATTGAGAAAATCACAAAATTACTGGAAGGCTATAGAATGGCATTGTCCAATAAAATTTTCTACAGTGATGGGACATGTTCTATATTCTTACTGTCCAATACACATGTAGCTATCGAGCACTTGAAATGTGGCTGGTGCACATTAAACAAAAATTAACTGTAGTTAATTTAAATTAATTTATATAGCTATGTGTGACTTGCATATATCATATTGGACAGTCCTACCGCAAAACTAGGAACCAATGTGGGTAGGCAGAAGCCACCACAGCTAAATCCCTCCCTAAAAACTAAGGCAATGAGGACTCATTTCCCCCACAAGACAATGCAGCCCAGGACATGGAATACAGCCACTGTAACTTCTAGAAACCAATGCTGCTTCTACTGGGACAATCTGCCACATTGGAACCACTGTGATCCCAGTATCTTTGTACAGGATGGAGGCATCATGTTGGTTAAGCCTGGGTTAAGGGCCCACTTCCTTCCTCCCACAGAGGAAAGAAAGCAAGTATTTGGCATTCAACGCTTCCATAGTGGAAGACCACTTGGCATAACCCTTAGCCACTTTTTTCACCAAGATTTATAAGGTAGGGCACTCCTCTAACACAGAAATGGGATCCAGATGCTAGACCGCCAAGCAAAAGTGACAAGTGTCCACTGTGTCAGCCTTTTGGTTGTCTAAGATCATCATACACTCTTCTTCTTTGGTAACATTTGTTGAGAGCTCATCAAGCCTAAAATTGTTCTAAAAACTTTACAAGAGTAAACAGATTTAATTCTCACAACAGTCTTAGGAGGTAATGTAGTAGGTTAAGTAACAGCCACCCGAAGACATCAGTCCTAATCCCTGGAACCCTTAAATGGTACCTTATAAGGAAAAGGGGTCTTTGTAGATGTGAGTAAATTAAGGATCTTGGTATGGGGCAATTATCGGGGATTATCCTATCCAATCACACGTGTCTTTATAAGAGTGAGGCACAGGGAAACTTAACTCACTCAGAAGAGGAGAGGGGCAGGATTGGAGTGATATAGACTGAAGCCCAGGAACGCCAGCCGCCACCAAAAGCCAGAAGAGTCAGAAAGGATTCTCCCCGCGAGACTCTGACGGGAGGAGCGTGGCCCTGCTGACATTGTGGTTTCAGACTTCAGGATCTGAAGTATCAGGCAGGGGTTAGTCACACTCAAGCAAGGACAAGACTCTACTAGTGATGCCTGGGTCTCCGTGTTTTGTGTCACGTGATCCCACCTCTTGCCCCAGCCATGTCCACTCTCAGAGGTGGGCATCTGACCAGAGACTGGACAGGGACAAATGACACAGTCTAAAGTGAAATAATGAGCTGAGACCCTCGAATTCCCCCTCTTTGACACTTAGGAAACGTGGAGAATTGGGGCCAATTCAGAGGGAGCTAAAGCCACAAGGGAATGAGCGGGGGCAGGGCAGCCATGATGGGCACAATTCAAGCTGGAGTCAAGAGAAAGCACAAGTTGTAACTAAGCTGAGACAGTCAGGCTTGGTGGAAAGGAGGAAGCTGACGGGCGGTAGAGCAGAAATGCCTAGAGAAAGAACTATGCGGTCGTGAGAACCGTTAAGACAGCGGGTCCTTCAAGCTGCCTTCAATTCCAAATGTGTTCCTATAATAAACACCCTTTTCATGAAGTAACTCAAGGGAGTCTCTTGGAACTCATATTCCCACCTAAAACAGTAGATCCTCATGCCAGGAACTCCTCCCACCCTGTTATTTGGGCCAGATATGCCTGGGGTGGGGATGGGGAACTTCCAGCTGAAGGTTGGGTGGCCCTAATTTCAAGGCCAGAGTTAAGAAGTTGAGATTGAAGCAGCTAAGTTCCATTCTCATTATTCAGAGATTCCGTACTTGCAAATTCACCTACTCACTGAAATGTGTTTGTAACCCCCAAATCAACACTCAAGGCACTTTCACGATCATTTGTGGACATGCTCAGAGCAGCAAAAATTCAAGTCGCCTGGCGTGCACATTCCCAGTGGAGGTGGAACAAGGGGATGCTCTGCCTTCTTATTTCAGGTCAGGCTGTAAACAGGTGTCCTTTTCACTGTATAGTCAAAGCCACTTGTCTCACATCTTTGTGTTTTTTCTTGGTGGTTTCACCATTTTAAACGGCCCCCAACTGCAGCACTGAAGTACTGCTTACAGAGAAGATGTGTTCGGTAAGGTTTTTTCAGGTGTGAGTTATAGTCTTTCAACAGAAACACACATAAAACAAGGTTATGTGTTGACCAGTTGACAAAAGCGTTGTGACCAGAGACTCATAGGAACTTAGTCCTGTATTTCCCCTGGGCACAGTGGTGAAGTACTCACTAACTCAGTGTTTTCAGTGACCACAGAACAAAACTGCCCTGAATACAGAGAATTGACTCTATATTTTGTTAATATCTGGATGGGAAATGACCAGGTCAGTCATAGTCACAGATACCCAGTATACAGTAAGTATGTAGTAAATATTGTTTGAATAAAGGAAGAAACAAATTAATTCATTCACTAAAGATCAAAGCAGCCAATAGCTTGTGTCAGAAATTTTCTTTGCTTTTGGGAATTAGTTCTGAAACAATGGCAATGAGTATCACCTACATAAGGGTGATCACACAGGGTTTTTAAAATTACATCCTATTAACTGCCACCACTGATGCAAAAACTCCCAAACTGTACTCAGCACTCTCCTTTCTACAAATGTTTGACAGTGTTTCACAGCCAATGCATAAGCCCCAGAGCAGGGCTTGCTGCTAAGCATTGTTGCCTGTAGAGGGAGAAACTGACATGGTGAGTCTAATGTGCTTGTCTGAGGTCAGCAGTAACACAGGAGGACGGATTTGAAGCTCCTGGTGTGTGTGTCGTAACCCTTAGCCAGTATTCACTTCTTCAAAGTGAAGTCAATTTCCAAAGAGAATTACTTCACCTCCATATAACTGGAGGTGTCACTATAACCAGAATTGCAATTTTAGTGCTTCTGTGTTGGGGCAATTTGGGACTTAAATTTTACTTCATTATGTTTCATTATAAACATTTCCACTGTCAAAACAGAGTTCAGTTGGCAGTCTTTGCCCAGAAGCATCTCAGAACTAATTTAGCATGAGGAATTGAAAGCTGTCTTCCTCCAGCCTTGTTTTCTAGGTCGCCCTGGAAGCCACATGGAACAGGAGGACGGAGGGGCACTGCATTCACAGCTCCCGGCGTTCACTTTAATCTTCTCCCCAGCGCAATTATCTTACTAGGCACTGAAAAATCTATTACCCGAATTTACAGCAGCTCTGGAGTCATAAGACAGCACAAATTGTTCCCATTTTGATTGGAAACATAAATTGCAGTCATTTCAGAAGGAAGCTCCACATTGGAAGCCCTTGTCAACCAGAGTGATTTTCATTGGGAAAGAAAGCTGGTCACAGAGGATGGCTGGGGAAGGAAATGTTTCTAAGGTATCATGGTTCCTATCATAGGTAAGGCTGAATGTATTCACTGAGCAGGCTTCAAGGAACATCACCAAATGTAAATTTAGAGGGATTAATAAATGACTCATATATTGTATGTCATGTTCATATTAGCCATAATGAAACAGATTGCAAACACTGAGTAAAGTCATCAGCACAATATCTGTCATGCCCAGAGAAGCCAAAAATAATATTATAGTTCTCTCCTCAATTTTAAACATGAGCATTAAATCACAGTTTATGCTAAAAGATTAAGCACACATTAGCCTCTTCCGGGGCATATGGATTGGGGGAAGGAGGAAAAACAATGAGAGAAGTAAATGCCTGCAGTCTTATAGGAAGACAGATTTCAGAGTAAGCCATGGAGGCCGTGTAGAGCAGTAGAAGGAGCACTGAAATAAGACTATGAAGACCAAGGCTTGAGCATCTCTCCGCCTATCGTAAATGGCTATGCCCTTTAAGACCAGCCACTTAGATTTTCTGGCTCTCAATTCTGTCTTCAGTGAAATGAGGACAATTAAAAACTTCCCTCTCTATGAAACAGAGTTAGGAAATGCTGTGAAACCATGTCCAAGTTTTCAGAAGTCTGTATATTACCTGCATATGACATTTAAAGGTGGGAGGAAAGTACCCCAGTGTTCATAGCAGCACTATTTTACAATAGCCAAGATATGAAAGCAACCTAAGTGTCCATCGACAGATGAATGGATACAGAAGATGTGGTATATATTTACAATGGAACACTACTCAGCCATTAAAATGAATGCAATTTTGCCATTCACAGCAACATGGATGGACTTGGAGAGCATTATGCTAAGTGAAATAAGTCAGACAGAGAAAGATAAATACTGTATGATATCATTTATATGTGGAATCTAAAAAATACAACAAACTAGTGAATATAACAAAAAAGAAGCAGACTCACAGATATAGATAACAAACTAGTGATTACCAGGGATGTTGGGGAGGGGAAATTTAGGGGTGGCAGAGTGGGAAGTACAAATTATTGAGTGTAAGACAGGCTACAGGGGTGTATTATACAACACGGGGAATATAGCCAACATTTTGTAATAACTGTAAATGGAGTGTAACCTTTAACAATTGTAAAAAATAAAATAAAAACTTAAAGGTTGGAGGAAAGTTATCTAATGAAAATTTGGATTTTTATAAATGTAAATGTTCATAAAGGGATTGTTGGCTCTGATACTCTCCCTATCCCCAGTCAAGGCAACTGTGCAGGAAGAAAATCAGTCAAGACACTCAAATTACCTTCCCAGCCCAGCTACTACCTAGCTCTGAAGTTTGAGCATGTCACAGACTTTTTGGATATGAATTTACTCATCTGTAAAATGAAGTAACTGCACTAGGTGGTTTCTAAGGCCCTTTCCAGAAAGTTCTAAGATTTTATGGAGGATTTTTTTCCATCGGCTGTTCTGAGTAACAGATACTTCCAATCTCTTCCTATGTTCATGGGTCTTGTCCATTCTAACTTTCTTGGAAATAACACTGCCCTAAATAGTTTTTGGGCAGAAAGGGGACCACTGAAAGCAAAAGAATGAATTTCCTTTCTTCTCCATTTCTGAGGTCCCATTAAAATTTGTGGGAGTTGGAAATGGGGATGATTAGGTTTAGGATTCCCGATTTCTTGATAGGAAGAGGGTATTTGGAAGGAAAGTTGACTTTGCCAAGTACTACAAACTCCTGAAAGTGATGACATCTGAGCTGAGTGCTTCTATGAAGCATGTTCAATAAAAGCAAATCGATTGGGCAAAGTAGTCTTCTACGGCTGAGAAAAGAGGATACAGCGATCAGAGTACAAAAGCTGCCCAGACTTCAATAACGTATTGTTAACTGGCATAATCTTCTGAGAAAGTGTGAGCCCTCAAATTAACAGCACTGAATTGAGCCTAATAACTACATTGCATGACATCCTCTCCCCTCCTCAATCAATACTTAATTTTCTCACATGGCCCTCAGCCTCCCACAAGCTTTTATTACGTTTTGCAAGGAACAGCATTGACCGTGGGGTGTGCCAGTCACCTTCAACCTTAAAATCCCCAAACAGCCAAGTGTGTCTGGAAACATTCCCCAGACAAATAGAGGCTAAAATCTATACCCAGAAAAAAAATTTTTTCCTACAATATTCACTTCATATTGTGTCAGATGTGTCAGATCTTCATCATACAGTAAGCCTAGAATGATTAAGATTTGGAAATCAGCCTGTGCTTTTAGAAGTAACTTTAAGAGACTCTGCTTGAGGTCACAGAAGTCGAATCAGCAAACTCACACTCTGAGGTTGCATTTTGCTGTCTAAACTTCACATTCCACAATCCTGGAGCTTCAGTCACTGAAACTCAGCCAGTCTTGGGGGAAAATGACTTTTTCCATTTCAATTAACAAAGATTACTCCGGAGTGTGACGATGGGATTAACTTTGAATCTTTGGGAACTTCAATATTTTGTTCTAGCATGTCAATGTTGTATATTACATAGGAGAGCTACATTTTAAGGTAAGGGGAGAATTTCTCAAAATAAATCATCTTCTCTCTATTTACTCATTTAATTCGTAAATGAAGCACTGAGTTGACATTTATTCACAAGGCAAAAAAACCTTAAAGAGACACCTCAAGTTCCATTACATCCTCCAAAATGTTCTATGGTTAACTCTATAATAAAATGTTGCCATTCCTAGCATCTGTATTAGATTTGTATTAGGTTTCTGTTGTTAACAAATTACCACAAACTTGTCCACATCCAGCAGGAAATAAGTGCATCTTTGTCTGAACATTTCAGGAATAATTCTTGAGATTCACTATGATTAGACTGGCTTAGGTCTCATGATGTCCTCTGAACCAGTGTCTGGGACCAAACCAGTCTCTGATTGGTTTAACCTATGTCCTCTGTTCCACCTCCAGAGCAAGACAGAAAGCAAGGCTCTTTTATTAAAGTAAGCATAAATGGATATCAGGCAGCAAAAATGTTGTGCAACTGTCCACTATATCATTATATTTGAATGTTTTCATCAGTTTTGTTGTAAAGGGATGAGAGTACGTTATGTTCTTTTGGGTTTTTAAATAAATTTATTTATTTATTTATTTTTGGCTGTGTTGGGTCTTTGCTGCTGCGTGCGGGCTTTCTCCAGTTGCAGCGAGCGGGCTCTACTCTTCATCGCGGTGCATGGGCTTCTCATTGAGGTGGCTTCTCTTGTTGTGGAGCACGGGCTCTAGGCACGCGGGCTTCAGTAGTTGTGGCACACAGGCTCAGTAGTTGTGGCTCGCAGGCTCTAGAGCGCAGGCTCAGTAGTTGTGGCTCACGGGCTTAGTTGCTCCGCAGCATGTGGGATCTTCCCAGACCAGGTCTAGAACCCGTGTCCCCTGTGTTGGCAGGCAGATTCTTAACCACTGCCACCAGGGAAGTACTGAGAGTATGTTGTATTCTTAACTACTACCCCACTGTTGGATATATTAGGTTATTTCTAGTGTCTTGCTATTCAAAAATAGTCACCCAAACAGCCACTTTGCCCTGGAATATTCATTTTATTTGAGAAAATTTTCCTAAAATATATTTGCAGGAGCAGAACTACTGAGTCAAATACAATAAGCATTTTTAAGGCTCTGAATATATATTGCCAAAGTTCCTTCCAGCAAGCATATATCCCTTTACACTTTTGCTAACATTCTGAAAGAATTTCCACTTCAATGCCTTCTTAGCAACATGAAGCATACTCATCTTCCTCCATCTTTGCCAGTGGGATAGACCCAAAGAAGACACAGAGAGAGCTTGATAAAATCAGCACATCTGATCACACAACTTTCCTGCATATAAGATTTCAGTAACTCCCCATGGCCTTGAGGACCTAAGTCCAAACAACTCCTTAGAATGGCACAGAGTGAAGTAAGCCAGAAAGAGAAAAACAAATATCGTATATGAATGCATATATGTGGAATCTAGAAAAATGGTAAGATGAACCTACTTGCAGGGCAGGAATAGAGACGTAGACATAGGGAACGGACTTGTGGACACAGAGGGGGATGGGAGGGTGGGACGAATTGGGAGATTAGGATTGACATATATACACTACCATGAGTAAAATAGCTAGCTAGCGGGAACAGGCTTTAAAGCACAGGAAGCTCAGCTCTGTGCTCTGTGACGACCTAGATGGGTGGGATGGGGGGTGGGAGGGAGGTCCAAGAGGGAGGGGATATAGATATACATACAGCTGATTCACTTCATTGTACAGCAGAAACTAACACCACAATGTAAAGCAATTATACTCCAATGGAAAAAAAAAAAAAAGAATGGCACACAAGGCCTTCTAACGGTCTCTCCACCTCCCCCACCCTCTGTCCCCCGCCCCCTGCTGTTGCTTCCCAACCCACCCCGGCAGACTGAACGACTTAGAGTTCCTCAGTAGCCTTGGTTCATGTTTCTGTTCATATTTCTGTCTTTGCGTATACTCTTCCCTTCTCTGCCTGTCATTCTATTTCCACCTTGTACATACCATCTGATCTCAGCCTCAACCACACAGTATTGCATCAGCCCTTTACATGGCCCTTTCCCATAAAAAATATCTCCTTTCCCTTTTTTACAGTAAAACAGAGTCTTGATCCATTTTTGTATATCTAGGCCCTAGCACAGTGTCTGGCACCAAAATAAGACATAAAGTAAATAACCATTGAATAAATGACAGGCGGTAACGGAAAGAGAATGGATATTGACAGAAGAAAGTGGGAAGAAAACTGGTATTATAAGAAGCAAATTCAAATTTGACCTCTGTGATTTCGAACACAATACTTAACCTCTCTGAGCTTCATTTCATTATGTGACATGAGGCTAATCCTTACCATCGTATCTTCTTCACAGTATTAAAGATCATATTGAGTGTATCAATATGCTACATGACTATCAGATGTACAACAAATAATAAAATAAAAAATATTCTTGGGACTTCTCTGGCAGTCCAGTGGTTAAGAATCTGTGCTTCCAACGCAGGGGGCGTGGGTTCATATTCTTGGTAGGGGAACTAAGATCTCACATGCCACATGGCCAAGGGAAAAAAAAGAGAAGGAAGTACAATTATGTTGTGGATGAAGGAATAAAACTTAAAAAAAATATATATATATAAATATATATATACACACATATGTATATATATTCTTTAGGATTTTAGGAAGCACTGGCTCTGCAACCCTTCATTAGAAGCCTGTCTCAATGTTTTATCCCCTTCATAGACCTCAAACAATCAGATGGGAAAATAAAAAGTATATAGGAATAAGTTAACCAGACAGACTACATTCTGGGGGTTCTAAGATGGATTCCAATTACCCAGTATTGAAGCAAATCTAGAGTTGCAGTGGACACAGCTGCTGGAACCCATTAGCCCAACATGTTGTTGGAGCTGAAATGGCCCAAAGGATGTTTAACATGATCAGGACCAGAACTGCACAGAAAACAGAACCCACAATCATCATCAATGCAGCCAACCTAGTAATGATGTCTCCCGCCTCACAGGAGATAAAATTGGGAAAAAAGCAGAAAAGGGCAAGTAAGTGATAATAGAAACAGAGCAACATCCAAGAAGGAAAAAGATTCATTCAGGAAGATGAATTGGCTGGAAGTCTCTGACACACACCCCTACCTACCGACAGGCCTGGCTCCAGCCACGATAAGGGAAAACACAGAATTATACGGAAGAATGAATCTGCAGATTATGCATATAGTTGCCGACTGGCGGGGTTTGGCCCTTCGGCTGGTATACGCTGACCCTGGCACTGAAGAGAGACTGCATCCACAGCTTCTGGGAAATAGAGGCTGGTTTCAATAGCCGCTGTCACTTCCCATAAGTCGCACCCAAAGATCTGCCACATGTACCTAGACGGGGCTGCCTCATCTTCCGGCAGATGAGGGCCTGGAGCTTGTGGACATTACAGGCAACCGAGGAGGATTAATTAGACCGTGTCTCCAAAGCACTTGGAGTTCCTTGGAGGGAGGCCTTTTAATTATAGTATTGGCCAGGAGCAAGTGGGAAAATAGAAAGGGAAATAATATCAATTTTGTCAGGAGTACAAAAGAATAGTCTCCATTTGGATCATTTTCTTGCCTCAAGTAATGCATCTGTGTTTTCCCACCTTCTTATTCTAGAACTCAGAGTTTTTTTTGTTTTTTTTTTTGGTCTGCATCGGGCCTTCGTTGCTGCACGCGGGCTTTCTCTAGTTGCGGCGAGCGGGGGCTACTCTTCATTGCACTGCGCGGGCTTCTCGTTGCGGTGGCTTCTCTTGTTGTGGAGCACGGGCTCTAGGCACATGGGCTTCAGTAGTTGTGGCACGTGGGCTCAGTAGTTGCAGCTCACGGGCTCTAAAGCGCAGGCTCAGTAGTTGTGGTGCACGGGCTTAGTTGCTCTGCGGCATGTGGGATCTTCCCGGACCAGGGCTCGAACCCGTGTCCCCTGCATTAGCAGGAGGATTCTTAACCACTGCGCCACCAAAGAAGCCCCGAACCCATATATTTCTTAAATAAGACACATTAATCTTATGTCTCCATTTTCTTGTAGGGTGTGCTGTACTATTCTTTTCATTGATATTATTCAGACACATTATTCAGCTCAATTCATTTTTGAAAATTGCCTTTTAAAGAAAGAGAGATGCTTCTTTTTTCTGCCTATTTTGAATTGTATATAAAATGAAGAGCAAGAGAATATTTACACTAACTTGGTTGCAGGATTTGGTTAGAAATGTAATTTGTTTGTGAATTAATTCTATTTTCAGAAGTAAACATCAGTTACTACCACCTGAAAGAGGCACACAACACAGTTTAAATTTCTAGGAAATTTAGCTATACTTCAAAATTCAGATAAGAAAGCCAAACAGGGCTTTCTAGTTGTAATACCTTTAACAGGTCCAATCCCACCTGCACAAAAAACTGGTTTAAAAAGTTCATATTTATGGGCTTCCATGGTGGCACAGTGGTTGAGAATCTGCCTGCCAATGCAGGGGACACGGGTTCGAGCCCTGGTCTGGGAAGATCCCACATGCCGCGGAGCAACTAGGCCCGTGAGCCACAACTACTGAGCCTGCGCGTCTGGAGCCTGTGCCCCACAACAAGAGAGGCCGCAATAGTGAATGGCCCGTGCACTGCGATGAAGAGTGGCCCCTGCTTGCCACAACTAGAGAAAGCCCTCACACGAAACGAAGACCCAACACAGCCAAAAATAAATAAATAAATAAATAAATAATCCTTAAAAGAAAAAAAGTTCATATTTATGTACCTTCCACAAAAGATTGAAATAATCAGCATTCGGGCTCATGCAGGTATTTGTGCATTTAATCATTTGCATTTGGGAAGTGGGAGGTTTGACTTTGTTCCATTATAATTTTATTAATCATTTAGGATTAATTATTTCAATTAATGATATGAAGGAGTTTGATTTGGTGACTTAGGAATAGAGGAAAGATTCTCTAGCATCTACATACTTGTGTTCTAATTTTAATAAGTTGAAAAAGAATTTGGATTGGTGGGTCCTACCCTGGCACGATGGGATATGGATGCAGAAAGCAGCATAGACTCTAGGTGGACATACTAGAAGATTAGGGTTGAAATGACAGGGGCTCATGGACTTGCAGGTTTGCACAGAGCTTGGCACAGACATGCCCCTCATTCTTTGCAATCTGTTAAGGCAGGAAAACGAATGCAGGCTTCTCCTACCCTGCCCTCCTCAAGGGAAACTAGGAGAAAGTGGAGGAATGAAAGTGGACTTTGGAAGGAAAGAGAAGCCCAGGGTACAGTCACTTAGCTCACCAGTTCAAAGGCATTTCACCTGTGAGTCTGACCACTTGAGTGGAGGATGACCTTCTTGATAACTAAATTGCAGCCAGCTGGCTTCAGGCATCAAATGCCCTTTCCTGTGGTGCCTAGAAAGCCCTGCCTGCACGTTAGTAGCCATACAACAAACTACGGATGCCTACTTAGGGCTTACACCCCAGCAGGCATGCCCAAAGCCAGGTTGGGGCATCCTTCCAACAGCTACAAGTTCTGCTCAGTGTGCTCTTTTCCCAGCACTATGCAATGCAACACAGAAATGTTTTTATCCTTTTTAAAAATATATATGTTTGTTTATTTGGCTGTGCCGGGTCTTAGTTGCGGCATGCAGGATCTTTAGTTGCGACATGCGGGATCCAGAAATGTTTTTATCCTTAAATAGAGAGGAAGCAACCCGAGCCAGGGAATTTAAACCATTTGCCCTATCAATAAATAGAACTGAAATCTCCACAGGTCAGGTATTTGGTTGCTCTTGCCGTAATTGCTTCAATGTCAGTCCTTCTATGAAGCTTCCCAGAGCCATTGTCAGGCCCTCACGGTCATCCGTCCCACCTGGTTCCCTGGATCAAGGGCAATATAAGACTGGATTGGATGATTCCCAACTGTAGATCATCTTTTTCATTTGCATTATGATTTCTTCTTTGATCCACTGAGCTATTTAGATGGGTGGTTCAATTTCTAAATGTATGGGGATTTTTCAATTTAATCTTCTTACTACTGATGTCTAACTTAATTACATTGAGGAAAGAGAATGTGGTCTGAATAATACCAGTTCTTTGAAAGTGGCTGATACTTGCTGAAGGCCTACTATATGGTCTATTTTTGTAAATGTTCCATGTGTGCTTGCAAAGAATGCACCTTGGGACTGAATTTTACATACATTCAATAAATCAAGAATGGTCATTGTGTTATGCAAATCTTCTTTGCCATTTTTTAGTCTGCTTGGTATAACAATAATTGAGAGAGACGTGTTGAAATCTCCCACTGTGCTGATGCATTTGTCAGTTCTTCAATTTAGTCCTATCAATTTTGCTTTATATATTTGAAAGATATTTTATTATGTGTATACACATTTAAAATATTAAATCTTCCTAGTGAATTAAATATTTGTCATTAGGAAGTGATGACACTGGGCTTCCCTGGTGGCGCAGTGGTTGAGAGTCTGCCTGCTGATGCAGGGGACACAGGTTCGAGTCCTGGTCTGGGAAGATCCCACATGCCGCGGAGCAACTAAGCCCGTGATCCACAACTACTGAGCCTGCACATCTGGAGCCTGTGCTCCACAACGAGGGAGGCCGCGATAGTGAGAGGCCCACGCACCGCAATGAAGAGTGGCCCCCGCTTGCCGCAACTGGAGAAAGCCCTCGCACAGAAAGGAAGACCAACATAGCAATCAATCAATCAATCAATCAATCAATCAATCTTTAAAAAAAAAAAGAAGTAATGACACTAATAATTCACTAATAATGACTTTTACCTCATAGTCTATTTTGTTTGATAATAATCTGGCTGTCCAGCAGTCTTTCTAATTGTATTTGACAGGAATATATTTTTTCACCCTCTTTCAACCTTTCTGTTCTTATAAATGTGTTTTGTGAAAACATCATAGTGCTAGATTTGTTTTGGTTTTTCTTTCCCATCTGACTGTTTTTCTGACAATCTTTTAAGTTGTAAGTCCAGTTTATTTCTTGTTTTTGAGATTAATGAAATACTTGAACCTGCCATCTTACTTTTTAATTTTTATTTGTCTCTCCCTTCCTATGCATCATTTAGTCTGCTTCTGTACCTTTCAATGCCTTTTTTTTCTTCTTTTTTGGTCTTCATTTTGAATTGACAGAGGATTTTTGTTTGTCTTCATACCACTTTTCCATTTATCACCTTTACGAGCTTGGAAATTAAAGCACCCTAAACCTATTCTTTTAGTGATTCCTTTGAAATTGTACTATGTATATTTAACTTAACAAAGTCTAATAATAGATTATATCTTAACCTCTTTGCCAAAAATACAAGGACTTCAGGGCAGATTTACTATCTTTTCCCTAATATCATTAACAACCTTTTAGTTGACAAGTACTTTCATTCTGGGTCATTTTTAAGGACAAAAATTAATCATTACTCACTTATCTAGAAACACTTTGCATAAATTTACCATTTTACTGGCTCACCGTTCCTTTTTACCTTGTAATCCTTCTGCAATCATTTTTCTTCTTCCTGAAATATACTTTTCAGAGGGTTAATGCTAACTTAGTGGTGGTAAATCCTATGCATTTTTATCTGAAAATCTCTTTACTTCTCTCTCACTTTTAAAAGATTATTTTGCTAGGTACAGAATTCTAAGATGACATTTATTTTCTCTCATGAAGATGTTATTCTACTATCTTCTGTATTCTATCATGGCCTTTGGGACATCTACTCTCTGTCTGTCTTTATTAATGATCTATCTTTTTCTCTGCCAACTTTCAAGTCTTCTCTTTGGCATTAGTATCTGAAGTTTCATTAATCTGTGTCTGGAAATGGAATCTACATTTTCATCTCTTTCAACATTCTGGAAAATTCTCAACAATTATCTCTTCAAATATTGCTTTTTATCCACTCTTCCCTTTCTTTCTAGAATCTCTTAGACTTGTTGTATTACTTCTCATTCTATTCTCCCTTTTAAATTTCCTGCCATATTTTCCATCTCCTTTCTCTGTGTGTATACTGAGTAATTTCTTCAAACATATCTACCAGTAATATTCTCTTTACGTGTGTCAAGCTCACTGTTCCTTTATCCCACTGAAGTTTTTCTTTTTTCTCCCAACAATTATAGTCTTCATTTTTAGAAGTTCTATTTTGTTTTTCCCTGAATCTCCTTGATCATTCCTGATGTCTCCTATTGCTTCCTCTGAGTGGTAAGGGTTAATGTGTCCAAAGCAGATCCCCTGAAAGCTGGCCTCCTAGAAAACGACTTGGCTGCCTGAAAAGTTCCGTGGAAACCAGCCACCAGCTCATTGCTTAAGGCAATCAATCCTAGTCAGCCTCAAAGTTTGGCCTGTAGCCCTCTGACCATGCCAGGGGATGGGCTACACTTCCTCATCCATGAACACTGAGTTGACAGTCCAGCTCTGGAGCCAAAGTTCTGCCACATCATATTGCTACTGTATCCCTTCCCAAAGCATGCAGCTTAAAGCCCCCCAGCCCAAGGTCAGGGTCCTTCTTGTGATGTCTGGCTCTGTGCTACCCTTAATCTATGCATTTTACCCAATAAACACAGCTGCAATGAGACAATGCCAAGTCGTCAGGTCAGCTGCGCTCCAGCTGCTGGCCCTCAGTTTGGTACCCACTCATAGGTCAAGATGCTGCTGTTGGCATTTGCTCCCCTGATAACCCTTTTCCTCCTGCTAACTTACTACTCAGAGTCACTCACAGTTTGCTCCTTTGGGGAAAGCAGGGAGAGAAAATCCCCTCCATCCTCCAAGCTAAGCAATTCTTCAAGAAGTAGGTCTTACTTAGAATCTTATTTAGAATTGTTTTTCAGTAGGAAGATCCCCCCAGAGTATCTCAGCCTCATACTGGTAGAACAGAAGTCTAGGGAACACCTTAAAATTCATTCTAGTTGTGAAGCCTGACATGCAGCGGTGGTCCCAACATGGCACCCTTGAGATCTTCTGTCTCTACTTAGCATACCCACCTTGTCCCCCACATACACTGACTGTACAGCAAAACCAAAGCCAGAGGTTGGCTTCAGCACCCTCCCCGCCATCTCTGACATCCATTTCTCAAAGTTTCTCAGGTGCTGGTGAGACTGCTGGGAAAGTTCTAGGATCTAAAATATTGTTGGAAGCTGTTGCTCTCAACCCTGCCTGCAGGTTAGAATCATGGGGGAGCTTTTTTTTTTTTTTAAGATTTTTTTGACGTGGACCATTTTTAAATATATTTATTTATTTATTTATTTATTTATGTCTGTGTTGGGTCTTCATTTCTGTGCGAGGGCTTTCTCTAGTTGTGGCAAGCGGGGGCCACTCTTCATCGCGGTGCGCGGGCCTCTCACTATCGCGGCCTCTCTTGTTGCGGAGCACAGGCTCCAGACGCGCAGGCTCAGTAGTTGTGGCTCACGGGCCCAGCCGCTCCGCGGCATGTGGGATCCTCCCAGACCAGGGCTCGAACCTGTGTCTCCTGCATTAGCAGGCAGACTCTCAACCACTGCGCCACCAGGGAAGCCCGTGGACCATTTTTAAAGTCTCTATTGAATTTGTTACAACATCGTTTCTGTTTTATGTTTTGGTTTTTTGGCCATGAGGCATATGGGATCTTAGCTCCCCGACCAGGGATCGAACCCACACCCCCTGCATTGGACAGTGAAGTCTTAACTCCTGGACCACCAGGGAAGTCCCCATGGGGGGAGCTTTTAAATATCCCAGTGCCCAGGCAGCACCCCTGATCAATCGCATCATGATCTATGTGTGTGGGACCCACGCATCAGCACTTGGATGCAAAGATAAATAATTCACAGTGCTGGTCCTAGATGAGCTCCTCCACCAGAGGAGGACACAGATAAGCAGACTAGCAAAATAATGTGACCTAGGCCATATACGAGAGCTAAAGGAGATCAGAAAATGCCATCCCAAAATATGTCACTTTGGCATATGGATTATTTTGAGTTGAAGTCATTTGCAAATAAACAGGTGCAGAAAGAAGCCTTCTTAGAACTTCCCTTATCTGAATAAAAGCAGAAATTTCTGAGAAGTGAGGACTGCCATAAATCTCCTTTCCCTGGAGTTTTACCACCAGCAAGAAGATGGAAAGTCAGCTGCAAGATAAGTCTGCACAAACAACCCTTACTAAAATAATCCTTATCTTCCATTAGTTTCCCCATATATTTACCTTCCCATAATTTACCATCCCTAGAAGCCCAAATCCCCCTTCCCTTTGTGCAGTCACTTCTCCACAATTTATTGCCCTTTGTTAAGATGGTATATAAGCTTCTGAGTCTAACCACTTTTTTGGGTTTTTACTTTTTTCTTGTGAAGCCCCAATGCAAGTAAAAATGTTAACAACAATTTTAAAAAATATGTCTTTTCTCTTGTTAATATGCCCTTTGTTGATTTAATTTTCAGGCCCTCAATCACTGAACATGAGAAAGTAGAAGAAATATTTTTCCTCCCCTACAGAGCTGTGTATATGTATTAAGAGCAGAGAAAAAGGAGTCATTATTTCTATGAAAGGATGAGGGGAGAAAGGTCAGAGCCAGATTCACAGGGGAGGGAGGAGAGGCCCGTGCTGTCTCTTGAAGATAAAATAGAAGTTTGCCAAGTGGAAAGAATTCCAGGCAGAGGGCACAGCAAAGTACAGAGGCATGAAAGAGCAGAATGCCTCAGGAAGCATCAAGCATTTCACTATGGCTACAGAATGTGGTATATATTGGAAAGCCTCTTAGAAAGATATGAAAGTCATGATCAAAAAGCTCAGACTTTATTCAGAAGGCAATGGAGAAATACTGATGGATCAAAAACAGTAAGGGACTTGCTTGCATTTGCATTTTAGGAAGATGTAAGGTGATAACACCCCTGCTACTGTCCATGTTGCTCTTGTCATGAGACCAAACTCTCATCTTTGAATGTAGTTTTATGCTGAGACTGCAGGGCCAGGCCACACCCTGCTAGGTGAGGGGGTGCCGTTACTCAGAAGGAAGTGCACTCCCAGTCTCACTCCTCTTGAGAAGACTGAGATTCTAGGCCAGGAATTAAGGACTTAGGAGTTTATTGTGAGGTCAAAGGGAAAGGAGATCCCTAAACATGCTTGAAGAACTCATTGCCTGAAGAGGAAAGAGGTCTCTGCCCTGGTTCAGGAGCACAGAAGCCAGCAGGGAGCACCACAGGTCTCACCAGGTCACTGAGCATCTCCAGTAACCAGTACAAAATGGCTCCTTGTATTGTCATCCCCTGTTTTCCTCATAAAGAGAACAGGTTTTTTAAGTGCTGACATGTCAGTCCCGGTCTCAGCTGTGAGATGGAAAATGAAACAAAGGGTCCATGTCCCGAAGTGGCAGAGGGAAAGGGAGCTGTGAACGCAGCAGAGGTAGTAGCCATGACTGATGGCATCCCCCGGGAGAGGGGGCATATGAAGTCCAGATAGCACTCCCCTCTCCCCCCAGGAACCTCTCCCACCATTCACTAGGCAGATTGGAGTGTCACTTTATTAAGAAAGCTCAGGGGTCTTCAGAGTAGGGCTATGGACAACAAGGGACAAGCCTGGAGTCAGGAAACTCCATTAGGAAGATCCACACCCAGTTAAGAAATGATGATGACCTAAGACAGTGAGCATGGAGAGGAACGAGAAGACACACTTAGGAGGTAGACTCCACAGGGCATAATGAAATGCGCCAGATGCCAGGAGCGCAGGGGAGAGCAATGATCTTGCAAACTAGGATCAAGGGAGCATGCATGGGAAGCAGCAGGAAAAGCTCCTGAAGAGAGTGGAAGGAAATGACTGACGCAGCATTTTCTGGTCCATAGTACCAACCTTAAAAAATGTGGGGCTTCCCTGGTGGCGCAGTGGTTGAGAATCTGCCTGCCAGTGCAGGGGACACGGGTTCGAGCCCTGGTCTGGGAAGATCCCACATGCCGCGGAGCAGCTGGGCCCGTGAGCCACAATTACTGAGCCTGCGCGTCTGGAGCCTGTGCTCCGCAACAAGAGAGGCCGCGATAGTGAGAGGCCCGCGCACCGCGATGAAGAGTGGCCCCCACTTGCCGCAACTAGAGAAAGCCCTCGCACAGAAATGAAGACCCAACACAGCCAAAAATAAATAAATTAATTAATTTAAAAAAAAATGTGACGGGGTGCAGATTTGGCAGGAAATACAGGAGCCCACTCCTCTGAATGATGAGGACAAAAGTCATGCCCATATTTATATCTGCCAGGGCCCAGCTTGCTGCAGAATACATGTTTAATAGACAAACAGAAGAAGAGGGAACTTTATATTTAATGGAAACATATCAGTGCAGCAACAGTGAGCCTGCTGCCTGACAAGAGCCAGGACCCAAATCAGTCTTGCTCCCAATCCTGCGTTCTTTCCACCATCCAGTGCACTGGGGGCATTCAGTTTGGGTTTTGTTTTTGTTCTTGCTTTTCCAGTTTTTTTTTTTTTAATTGGGGATGGTCTCAATTTTGTTTAATCGGTGCTGTTCTCCTAATGAGGGCCATATGCCACATGGCAAACAAGGTATATGCGTAAGGAAACTGAAACTCAGAGGGGCCAAGTGTCACACAGCTAAGCAGGGTATGAACCTGAACTCACACCCTCGCCTGTCCTGTTCCAAGCCCATGTTCTTTCCACTGTGAAAGACAGGTTCAGCTCCTGCCTTGCTGAGCTTCTACTAGTCACTGTGTCAGCCTTGATTTCCTTGTCTGCAGTGCCTGCCTCACAGTGCTGGGCATGCACACAAAGACCGTGGTGCAGCCTCCGGTCCAGAGTAAGTGTGCCAACCCATTGGTGCTCGTGGGAGGCAGAATAATGGCCTCCAAAGACCACAGTCCTAATCCCCAGAACCTGTGGCTGTGCTGGGTTACATGGTAAAAGGGACTTTGCAGATGTGGCAAATTAAGGACCTTGGGATGGACCTGGATGATCCTAGATTATCCTAGATTATCCAGGTGAGCCCAGTGTAATCACGAGAGTCCTTAAAAGTAGAAGAGGGAGGAAGAAGTAAGGCATAGAGTTGAGGGAGAGAGTGAACGATCACTGAGTGAGTTGCCAGGGACCCTTCCTCACAGAGGTTTGGACGGGCCATCAGGTCAGGCTCAATGTGAGTAGCCGAGGATGCAGGAGAAACTGAGGTAAGCAAACAGCACAGGTACATGGTGTGAGGACATCCCTCCAGCTAGGAAGACAGCATCTATCATTGAAACCACCAGCCCACGGGTCCCAGGTTCTGTTTAGTTCAGCCCACACAGCGAAGCACTTTTTTTTTTTTGCCTCAAAACAAAAGGATTTAGTAACAGAAAAAAATGTCTCCACAGTTAAGTGTCTGTCAAAATTTCAGAATTATCAAAACTGTGCAAATGCTCAAATCAATGACATACACTAAGCTAGTAAAACTTGTCTTTGTAGCTGCAAACTGAAAAAGTCACCCACTTATATTTATGATCACACAAACCACCTAATTTTCTCAAGGTTCAACTTAAAGCAACATTTAATAGACGAGTTCAAAAAGGAACACATGCTTTGTTTTAACACAGCTGTGCTCAGATGTCTCCATTATGTCCTCAGAAACCATCCTGGACTAAGCCAATTCAAAAAATACAGTTCACACACAAAAAAAACAACTACAGGTCAAAGCAGCGTCACACTAGCCGCCTGAAGGTATCCTTGGAGATACTGCAGCGCTTCTGCTTGAGGCTTGTGCTCACCATTGAGGGAACCCTTCCTGGACAGGCAAGAAGCGTTTTTTATTTTTAATTAGCTGCCAAAGTTAAAAATTGGAAGATTTCATGTAGAACTCCAGGCAGGCTGTCAACACAGGCTCACATTCCACGAAACAAGAGTGAGCTGTAGAGCAGAGGCTCCCTTTTACAGAGACTATCGCCCAGTACCCACCTGTACACCTGCCTGGCCCCAGAGGCTTGAGGGCTCAGCCCCGATGTTGGGAAGCCATGGAAGTGGTGAAGAGTGGCCAGGAGGGGGCAGCTGAAAGCCAGACTGTGGGGTGTTTCAGTCGCCCACTGAGTAGTCAGGAGACGCTGGTATTGCCTCCTGTTCTCGTACCTTTCATAAAATGTGACTGGAAATCAAGAAACGGGAGCGGTGGGGAGCACAGGAGAGATCTCCACTCTGTAAGTGGCTGAGAGGCAGTAAAGGCATTTGGAAAAAGCAGGGCCCAGTTTACCTGTAGGAGGCCAAGCTGGCCCAGCCCCTTTCCTTCTGTTCTAGGCTGGGAGGGCCCCATTAGAGGTTACTGCTCAGTAAACCCATCCTCCAACCTACACACACAGCACGTGCTGTCATGCGTGAAACTGTGTCCTCCAAAATTCATATGTTGAAGTTCTTACCCCCAGTACCTCAGAATGTGCCCTTACTCAGAGTTAGGGTCTTTACAGAAGTAACCAGGTTACAATGAGTTCATCAGAGCAGGTCCTGATCCCACGTGACTGGCATCCCTATAGAAGAGAGAGATTTGGAGACAGACCCTCATATAGGGAGAATGCTGTGAACAAGAAACCAGCCACCTACAAGCCAGGAAGAGAGGCCTGAACAGATTCTCCCATACAGCCTTAAAAGAAACGACACCTTGATCTCAAACCTCTGGAGCCAGGAGACAATACATTTCTATGGTTTATATAGAAGTTCAATAATTCTGGCTCCAGGACCCATGTTTATTACCTCTATCTAGCTTTTCACTGTGCCCTCATGCCCCTTCCCAGGCTGTCAAGAGCTAGCCAGCTTCCCAAGGGCCGATGACATATTTTTTTTAAAGTTCAACTGAGGAAGAGTGTAGTTGTCATTCGTGCTGCTCACCAAATATTTCTAATTCTCCACTCCTCCAGGGGGCCTGGAGCACCACACGTCCCAGCTCCCGGAGAAGTCAGGCAAAAAAAAAAAGGTCAGGCATGACCACATGACTGGATGGGGACAGTGAAATCGGAGCAGAGGTTTCCTGCATCATTTCCAGGAGGAAGGGTTAAAGGGCCCGTGTACATGTCCCTACACCCCTTTTTCCCACCGTGGTGGCCTTGGAAACACATGTTGAGATGGATAGGGTCTCCGGGTAGCCCAACAGTGTGAATGGACTTAATGCCATTGAACTGTACATTTGTAAATGGTTAAGATGATAAATTTCATCTTACGTGTATTTTGCCACAATTAAATAAAAAAAAAAAAACAAGGTAGGTCCCTGTATGACTACAATCAGCAAAGCTCCCTGGACCGTTAGCATGAGCTAGAAATAAACTTCTGTTGGTTAAACCACTGAGATTTGGGGATTGCTTGCAATCTTGCTGCATTTTACTGAACACAGAGTAGATTTAGCTTCTGTAATTCCTCTTGAAAACTCTAGTATTTAACCACAGTTAAAACTCTTACTCTTAAATAGTAGTTTAATTCTACTGTTTATTAGAGTTACTACAAATAACATACTTAAGAATGAGAATAGCGGTTTTTGGTTTCAATACTTTCTGATAGCATTTTTGTTAGATTTTTAAATCACTCCAACAACAAAAAGTAGAGGTAAAAGGCTACCCTAACATCAAGGCTTAAACCTACATTGCAATCTAATGATTACAAAACTCTTTCACCTGTGTTTGTCATGTGCTCCACTAAACAACCTGAGCTAGGAATCATGCCTTCTTACCCCCAACCAAGAGCTGAGAACACTGAGGTCCAGAGGGACCAGGAGGTGACAGAAGTAGGACAAGAACCCAAGTTCAAGGGGCCAAGGGCTTCCCTCTCCGTGCCTCACTAATTAGGAGCACTGCAGAGACTATGTTTCCGTCCCATTTCTAAACAGCAGTGCCCTATAGTTAAGACAATATAGCCAGCAATAAGAACTAAAAGTACCTTAATCCAAATTATAGCAATATCTTGCAAAGCTTAGCAT
This sequence comes from Balaenoptera acutorostrata, assembly GCF_949987535.1. NCBI lineage: Eukaryota > Metazoa > Chordata > Mammalia > Artiodactyla > Balaenopteridae > Balaenoptera > Balaenoptera acutorostrata. The sequence goes on from NC_080081.1 coordinate 10,100,764, forward strand.
AGCATTACAAACAGCTCATTGAACCAAGGCATTTTGTTTGCAGGGTAAGCAAGCAGATTCTCCGACTACAGCAGTGCAGCTGGCAATAGCAGGCGCTAAGATAAAGGATGAGGTGGGGAGTAAGGGGAGCTCATTTAGCAATAAGCAGTAGACTCTAATGAAATTGCATTTTGGCCCTATCATCATCCTTCTGAGAAAATTCCCCTCAAGGTTTTCCATTTGAATCCTGGGCATATTTATGAAGATCAAAGTAATGGCTTTTTAAAATTAATTACGTGAATTTGTAGCTCAACAACATTGAGTGAAAGGCGGGTGTTGTACCCCATGCCTTGTTACAGCTGTACATCACACACATCAAAAGCCCAGGACGCTCGTGAGAGCACGTTCCCTGCTACATCAAGCCCCAAGCAGCCGGGACAGACGGTGGAAAGAGTGCACAAGATCAGTCCCCAAAGTTGTTGTGACAGCTTAATTGTATTACAGCGCTCGGATAATTCCCATTTATTTGGCTTTTTCCTCTGAGCGAATGCTGGCCCCCCAAGCACAGCTATTACCAAGAGAATTAAGATTCACAACTCTGATGGTTCCTCTTGCTCCCTCTAATACCAGCCCTGCTCAAAAGTCCTGGTAATTGTTCCTTGGCCATCAGACTTCCCCCCAGCCTTCGGCATGCTGAGACCCAACAGCAGCTAACTAATTGCAATTAAAATCTGCCACGTGAGTGGAAGAGAATAACATAAATTAATCAGTACATTAGCAGAATTACATTTAAATGTTCAAGTGTGCAGTCAACATAGTGGGACATTTTAAATTATAAAGCAAAGTACTTCATTATGGATGCTGATATTTTAATGAGGAAATGTGATGTTTGGTTAAATAGGAGTACAATATAGAGACTTCCTTAAAATTAGCATCAATGATGCATTTTTAATTCAAAAGACAAGTTGTGGTCTGTATAATTCCTGCATATCAATGTGGAAAAATTGCCTGGAGCTGTGGAAACAGTTGAACATCTCATTCTCTGAAGACTTAATAATTTCAGCTGTACTAACTAGCACTTTATGTAAATTGTCAGATAAATCACAGCAATAAATACAGGTTTTAGAAGAACAGAACAGTATGCCTATCCTTAATTTATTCAATCATCAATTCATGTACGCTGAAGCTAAGGGATATGAAAGATTAAACGTTTCAGGCGGAAAAAAAAAAAATAAAGGAAAAGAGGAGAAAATGTCTTTGATAGCCATATGGAAGGAGACTCCAGAGTAAAGGTCCCATCCAATTTTACAAAAATCTTGCATATTAAAATCACTCTATGATGCACCTAAATATAAAAGATGGGTTACAATTTTACTGTTTGCTTTCAAGTACACACAGTCAAAGCTTAGTAATCAACATATACACCGGAGTTTTAAAAAGACTTCCTTATAAAATCATTATCGTATTTAATTGCATAAAACATAGAATTTAGGCAATGCACATATATTTAAAGGACTGTGTCAGGTCGTCTTTATAATTTGTATGTATCACTTGAAGCTCACAATGTCGGAGGCACAGATCCAAGGATAAATGATAGAAGCTGCCAGACACTTGGCTTGCTAGTCCTCTCACTGGTTAGAGATGGGGCAAGCCAAAATGGGATTTTGTCTTCTTCAGGACTGGCCTCTGATTTTATTAGCTGTGAGATGAATTCTTGCCGGTTTCTGTGATATATCAAACCCAGGGCAGAGCAGGATTTTGGCTGCGCCGCGCAGCTTGCGGAATCTTAGTTCCCTGACCAGGGATTGAACCTAGGCCCCCAAGCAGTGGAAGTGCCGAGTCCTAACCACTGGACCGCCAGGGAAGTCCCAGAGCGTGTTTTAACAACAAAGAATACACACAGGACCACGCCATTTACTGTATACAAGTATCCAAGCAAATACAGACCAGAAATGGACATCACAAATAAGCAATGCCAAACACAGACCAAATGAAAATGCAAATAAAACCCGTCTTCCATGATATCCATTCTTAGCGTTGGAATCACTGCCCACTCCCCATCTAAGCCCCACTCATGATTCTCTGTTAAAATTGCCTTATTAAGCATGATTTTGCTTCTCTTTCGCAAAGAACAGCAGGTGCTAGCTGGCTCCTTCCTTGGGTTTCAGGAGAGTTTTTCTCTTTCCAAAGCAATCTTTCTCCTTAAACAAAAGGCTTTCCTGAGTGTAATCACTCCTGTGGTTGACTTTCCTTATGATAATGTCATCATTTTGCCCCAGCTGACAGGAAGCCACCTTCTCCCAGGTAAGTTAGAGCACAGCTCGGCAACCTGACATTTATAAATACACCAGCTCACTTAGAAGCACAACCACTGACAATGTTGGATTTTACCTGAGCCCAGAGATCCTGGAAAACAGTGAAGGTTAATAAATCCCCATACTCTTTGGCTTACTGCGAAGCACTCCCCTTCTTCACGACTTAGATAAGACTCAGGAATGCCTCCCTTGTTTTCCTAGGACAAGGCCACAGACCCTTCAATTCCAACAGTTGGCCTCATATAAGACTAGCTGAACTGCTTGTGCCCAATGATAAAAATGCTTTTTAACCAAACTTTGGTTAAGCTTCACTCCCTCCTCCAGGCCCAGAATGTTGGCCCATCCTTGGCCTGAGCAGCAGACGGCCCCTCCGGAGAACTAGCTGGCCTCTGGGTCAGATATTCTCTGATCCATTATCCCATCACTTCCCCAACACCCGATCCTTCTAGCCTTGATTACTCCTCTCTGTAAGAGAAAAAACCTTTTTGCCTAACTCTTGAGACACAGACCTTATGGTTATAGCATTCCCCCTGCCCCCCACTCCTGCACTCCTTTGGAATAAAGTCTCTCCCTACTAAGTACAGACTTGTGTTTTATTTGACATCAATAGCCAGTGGTGTCTAAGTGCCTCAGCCGCATGCAAAGAAGTCTCATTCTATTCCACGTGAATTATGAGAACTAAACCTCAGAATGAACCGAGGCTACTGGAAATTACTACACACAATGGGATGTTCTTAGGTACGATGAGAGTTAAAAGCTCATTTTTGTTGACCTGCAAACACAGCAGCCAACCTTTTACACCAGTCTCCGCTCACAACAGCCTGAGTCTAGTCTGAACAAAGAATTAGAAAGGAGTGAGTGTGTCTGCCATTCCACAGCTCCCATCAGGATAAGAGTGAATCCTGAACAGTTGGAAGGAAAGTAGGCACAGTGGGACTTTGTACATTAATATGGCAAAGCTCCGAAGCAGGTGTAGGAATAATGATGGTTACAAAAGCTATCATTTCTTTATGGTCTTAGGTCTACTAATTAAAGTGTTAGTTATGAAACTTGCACTTGTGTCTGCATTCATAGATATGTCTATAAATCATGTTTCTTTTATTTTTATATTCCACAAATATATATAGAAATATTCTCAGGAAAAAAAATAATCATATTAGGGCACATAATTTCCTCAGTCTACTAATTAGAATGGAGTATTTCATCTCCTCCAGAAATAGCCAAAAGTGAAACCAAAACGAAATGGAAACCAAAGCTAAGAATGCTTTCCATATAGTAAGCTGGAAGTTGGCTGTGTCCACTGGTTTGGGCTTAATAATGTGATACCATTTTCCCATGAGTCTGTATTTATTGTGAATTCCATTTTTCACCAAGGGCAAGAAATGATATTGAGCAAAGGCAAAATTTTAAAAAGATAAGTTCTGGTGACATTTATCTTTTCTCATCTTTCCAATAGAAATGTTGTACCATATACACCATTTTAATAATCCAAAACAAAGCCCTGTGTGGTAAAATAAACAAAGAAACAAAGAGAAAAAAGCCACTGGATTCCATTTTCAGGGCCCATGGGAATGACAAAAGAGGTATGACAACACTTCAGAACACAGTAAAAAGTTTGTTACCGAGAGCAAAAACTAGGCAGATGGGCTTCCCTGGTGGCGCAGTGGTTGAGAACCCGCCTGCCAATGCAGGGGACACGGGCTCGAGCCCTGGTCTGGGAGGATCCCACATGCCACGGAGCAACTAGGCCCGTGAGCCACAACTACTGAGCCTGCGCGTCTGGAGCCTGTGCTCCGCAACAAGAGAGGCCGCGATAGTGAGAGGCCCGTGCACCGCGATGAAGAGTGGCCCCCGCTTGCCGCAACTAGAGAAAGACCTCGCACAGAAACGAAGACCCAACACAGCAAAAAATAAATAAATAAATAAATAAATTTATATTAAAAAAAAGAAACAGAATTGGAGGAATTAGATAATATAATCCAAAATTCTTATAAATGGGGGAAGAAAATAAGACCCTGAGGAGTTGGGTCTCATAAAGTTTACAGACCTAGATGGACACAGAGCCAAGTGGCCTCCAACCCCAAGTTCAATGCTGATTCTTAACAAGCATGAAGAGGGGACCTGGGAAGCCTGACATCAGCAAGATGGCAAAACAGGAGATTCCAGCCCTCATACCTCCACAGAAACATCAATTTTGACAACCATCCAGAGACATACTTCTGTGAGAACCTGGGAGTCCAGTGGAGAGGTTCCAAAGCCCTGTTTAAGCAAAAAATTCACAGAAATAGAATAAACGATCCTAAAATTCATAAGGAACCACAAAAGACCCTGATAGCCAAAGCAACCTTGAGAAAGAACAAAGATGGAGACATCACACTTCCTGATTTCAAATAATATTACGAAGTTGTTGTAATCAAAACAGTAATGGTAGTGGCATAAAAACAGAAACATAGACCAATGGAACAGAATAGAGAGCCTAGAAATAACCCTATGCATATAGAGTCAACTAGTCAGCAAGGGTGCCAAGAATACACAATGGAGAAAAGATAATCTCTTTGTGTCTCTTTGCTGTTGGGAAACCTGGACAGCCACGTGCAAGAGAATGAAACTGGACCTTTATCTTACACCATACACAAAAATCAACTCAAAATGAATTTAAGACTTAAATGTAAGACATAAAGCCATAAAACTCCTAAAAGAAAACCTCCTTGACAATCGTCTCAGCAATAATTTTTTTGCATATGACACCAAAAGCACAGGCAACAAAAGCAAAAATCAGCAAGTGGGACTACACCACACTACAAAGCTTTTGCACAGCAAACAATCAACAAAATGAAAAGGCATGGGAGAAAATACTCACAAACCATATATCTGATAAGGGGTTGACATCCAAAATATATAAGGAACTCATACAACTCAATAGCTAATAATAATAATAGTAATAATGATAACAATAATTTCATATAAAATTGGGCAAAGGAACCAAATATACATTTTTCCAAAGAAGACATACAAATGGCCAACAAATACATGAAAAGGTGCTCAGCATCACCCATCATCAGGGAAATGCAAATCAAAACCAAAATTAGATATCACCTCACACCTGTTAGATGGCTATTATTAAAAAAAAAAAGATAACAAGTATTGGAAAGGATGTGGAGAAATAATGCGGTACGCTGTTGGTGGGAATGTAAATTGGTACAGCCATTATGGAAAACAGTATGGAGGGTCCTCAAAAAAATAAAAACAAAACTACCATATGACCCAGCCATCTCCCTTCTGGGTATTTAATCCAAAGAAATTGAAATCAGGATCTCGAACAGACACCTGCACTCCTATGTTTATTGCAGCATTATTCGTAGTAGCCAAGATATGGGAACAACCTAAATGTCCATTAATGGATGAATAGATTAAGAAAATGTGGTATATACATGCAATGTAATATTATTCAGTCTTTAAAAAGGAAATTCTGCCGTTTGTAACAACATGAATGGACCCGGAGGACATCATGCTAAGTGAAATAAGCCAGACACAAAAAGACAAATACTGTATGATCTCACTCATATGTGGAATCTAAAATAGTCAAACCCACAGAAGCACAGAGAGTAGGAGGATACCTACTAGGAGTTGCAGGGGAGAGGTAAATGGGAAGATGTTGGTCTACATATACAAAGTTTTAATTATGCAAAAAGAGTAAGTTCTGGATATCTAATATGTAGCATGGTGACTACAGGTATACTTGAAATATGCTAAGAGGGTAGATTCTAAGTGTTTGCACCACACACACAAAAAAAAGGTAACTATGTGAGGTGATGGATATTCACTAACTCACTAACTTCTCTGAAGTGATTATTTCACAATATATAGATATATCAAATCATCAGGTTATACGCCTTAAATATATGCAATGAAAACAAACACAGGAAGAGACTTTACAGACAGAAGTACAGCAGGATAAACCACCAAATCTTACCTGGTGGGGTGGAACTTCTAGAACTTCCTCACTTTCCTGATCACAGGAGGGGTGGGGATGGAATAACTCAAGAGGAAAATGTGAGAGTATTTTTCTTCCTTTGGGATGGGGGAGGGGGTTGATTCTCACCATATTTTCAGGGAAGGTAGTAACACCTGTGTTTCTAACATTGTTTAAAATGTAGGTTTTATTATTATTCAGATATAAGGAGGCCAACAGACCAGGAGATGATTATCACTGAAGAGATAGTTTGTTATGCTTACAGAACCCAAGGTTGGGGCGGGGGGTGGGGGCGGGTGGGGGTGGTGAACATCCCATGGCGCGAGGCCATTCGGGGAAGAACTAGGGTTGGGCAGGGCATAACGAAGTCGGTACGTATAGCAATCATGTTGCTTTAGGAATAAATGAAGGATAAGCTTACTACATAAAATAAAATCCAAACAATTCTCTTCGGTTAGTGTAAATTGCAAATACTTCCGATAATTCTGGTAATAAAATGACGTGCACGCCGAACCCTGTTACGGTCACCATTCTAATGCATGTAGTATTTTAAATCTCCTTCCTTGTAACTTTCAGAGAGCGCCATCTTATTCTTGTGTACTTTTAGATGGTATTATCACAGATAAAGACAAATTATATTACATACTGTTGACACTTGGTAAGTAGAAATATATCAGCTGTAATTACATAGGCTCTGTGGAGAAAAATGTGGTTTCTGTGGGAAGGAACATGCAAGGCAAGGTAAGTGGGTTTCGGCTTGGCGGGTTTGAATAGTTTCCGCAGGCTCTGGGGTGCAGGGCTGTCTCCAGTTGTCCGGTACCCGGCCCTGGGGTGACAGGCAAACTGACAGTGGCCCCGACTGTAAGAGCTCAACAGAGGACATGGCCAGGGGCACGGACTCTGCAGTGATTGGTTTGCATGTGAAAGGTACACTGACACGTGTCATTAGCTCTCTCTAGCAAGCGGCTAATCCCTCCAGGGCCAGCAAGCAAGGCCGCTTGCTTAGCAAATTACAGAAAATAAAAAGGCAGGATTAATACAAACTGTCGCCGGCAAAGCCTATTAACAATTCTCGGGAAATAAAAGTGGAATCTGGGTAATAAAATAAAGTCTAACCTTTTTCTTTTCCTTCGTGTTGAGTTTCGTTGCTCACAGGGGGCCGCGCGCCGAGACCTCGCTCCGGGCCCTTCAGGCCGGAGTTGCCGGTGCAAAAATGGCTGTGCACGCACCTCAGCTGGGCGGGCCGTGGGCAGAGAGGCTGCGCGGGGCGCCCAGCGCCTGCGCCCCGCCCCGCGAGAACCCCGCCCCCTCCCCGCTGCCGAGATCCCTATAAAGCAGCCCCACCCACTGCCTGCTGGGTAGGATTCGTGCTCTAGAGCGCGAGCTCGCTCCTCTCCATTCTCTGATCAGAGAAGGAAGCTTCCCTTTGCTTCTGACCCAAATTCGGGTTCATTCTGTTGGCTTGAATGACACCAGGCAAGAGAACCCTTATACTGGGGACTGACTTGGGATCGGTAACAAAACTTCTAAGCCCTTGCTGGTGGGCCCTCAGGAATGAACTGTTTGGTCAGCCGACCTGAAAACGGAAGGATAGGACCCTGAGGGGTGGGGAGGGGGGGTGATGAGAGTCAGGAAAGGAGGAAGGGTCTTGAATCTTTGGAAACTAGATACTTCAGCCCTATCCTGAGAACGCTCTGGGGAGCTGTAAGAGCCAGAACCTGTGGACGAGGACAGGTGTGCAGGGCAGGGCGGGGAATCTTGCGGGAGACCAGCACCCATCCCAGCACCCTTGGGAATAAGTAAGGATGCCCAAACAATCAGGGTTGGCATCCTCCAATTTTTAAATAACTCGGCAGTAACGTGAGAGGCGATCTGTTTACCAAGTCAACAATCTGAGGAGTATCGGGTCAAAAAGAGTAACTCAATTCCCCATATCATCAGGTACAATTAAACCTAGATTATTAATATGAATGTTTTCATCATTATAGACCTATCAGGATGGTTCAGAGCAATCACATATTGATATGTAAAGGTTGGCCTATTAACTACTAACAAATTAATTTTTAAGATTTTTTTTCCCCCTCAATTTAAAATTCCCTTGTATTTAAAATATTCCTTACTGGTTAGGTAAGAAAATCCTGGAGAATTGTCAGTGTCCTTGATGACATAAAGGTTTTTGCCCTCAGGATAATCAATCATTCCAAAATAGTCAGATGCCATGTTCCCATGCTGGTTACTGAGAACTCCCACATGGCACAAAGAACTCGTCAGAACACTGTGCTAAGGGACCTGACTAACCTTTAGCCTGGCTTCTACCTGTACTATGCTATATCCCTAAAGGTGACCCCAGCCCTCCACGCTGCGTTTTCATTCAAGAAAACACAATGCTGCTAAATTGAAAAATGTACATTGTCCCAACCCACATTGCTAAATCATTACTAGTAATTCTCCACTTACTCTCCTTCTGCAATTTTCCATTTCCCCATCTCCCTCCTAGTCCCTTTTTGTTCCCTCCTTTTCACTTCCCCACAGACCCCACTTCCCCTACTCTCTTCAAAAACCTCAGTCACCTTGTCTTAATTGGAGTTGAGCTCAGTTGACACTGCCGTCTCTCTTCCCTACTGCCGTCATCTGAATAAAAGCTATCTTGCTGGGACTTCCCTGGCGGTCCAGTGGTTAAGACTCTGCAATTCCAATGCAGGGGGCACAGGTTCAATCCCTGGTCGGGGAACTAAGATCTCACATGCTGTGCAGCCAAAAAAATAAAAAGCTGTCTTGCCACTAGCATTGAGCATCCAGGGCTGGTTTTCTTTGACATTGCCGGAATAAATTAACCAGAATCATTCAGTCTCATCACCAAAGTGTGGCTCCCTTTTTCCCTTATGCCCCTGCTATAAGCGACAGATCAAGCATGGAACCTTCTGGCAGAAATATCAGAAGAATGATAGCCTCAGGAGAGCACTGTTCCAGATATTCATGAGGCCATGACATCACTGTGAGGTGATGTCTCCACCTACAAGACTGTCCCTGGGACCAAGATAGGATTCCCAGCACTCCTATAGCCCAGCAGCAGGCAACTCTGTGACAGCCAACTGCTGACCCAAGATCCAGCAGAACATGAATCAACTGTGTAGGACTAACTGGAACTGAAAAGTGTAATTTAATTGTGGTCAGTGTCCTTTTTCTCACAGCAGTTGACCAGAAACAAATAGACTGCCAGATATTTCTCCGGCAAAGTTGAGTTTATTTGGGATCAGCAGAGAATTGCAATTCAGGGTCTGCAACCACTGTGAGCTGTGTTCAAGTCCCCCGCACAGCAAGGGAAGGAGAACTCTTTTATAGAGGGGAAAAGGAAGTTGGGAGGGCTCTAGTAAACAAAGAGTCCATGGCTTTTCATTGGCTGAAGCCCTGCCAGGGAAAAGGAGTCTTCATTCTACTTACAGGGGTTGGGCCTTATCTTTGCAGGGTGTCAGAGCTCCCCCTTCTGGTCTCCCAACTCTATCTAATCTGTTTAATTAATTTTTTAATAAACAGATGTCTGTTTATTAATTTTTTACATAGCCACAGGATAAAACGCTTTTCTTTCACCTTGCACTATCTTTTCTTTCTAGTATTTAGCAGGCTAATCTTGTGCAAACTGCAAGAAAACACTCATTGAAAGGTATGTTGCTCCAAATCTCTCTTCAGAATTCAGAGGAAATACTGTATGAGAAATCTTAATATAAGTTATAGGCTAATAAACTAACAAGAAAACTTAAGGATGATGAGTCTGTAGTCCCTGCACTGAGTCCCTTTGTTTCTCATGGCAACGTAGTTATTTACGCAGGTGCAATAAAAATCTATCTTTGTAATGATATAATTGGATAAACCAAATTTAACCATTCCAGAAATGTCTTATTTAAATCACATTTAATTTGGTATGACCAGCCCATTATTTAAAAAAAAAAACAAGGACTGTACTTCACGTGTGGAAATGATGCCTGCAAAAACCATGAGGGAAACTGCCTAAGGCCTCCTCTCTGATTTATGGGGTCCCAGCCTTAAAGGAATTCAAGACTTGCCCTTCCTGGCAGGCTAGGACAGGCAAACATGCTGTTATGGACTGAGTGTTTGTGTCCTCAAATTCATATGTTGAAATCCTAATCTTCAATGTGATGTTATTAGGAGGTGGGGGTCTTTGGGAGGTGATTAGGCCATGAAGGTGGAGCCCTCATGAATGGGATTAGTGCCTTTATTAAAGGGACCTCAGAGAGCTCCCTCATCCCTTCCGCCATGTGAGGACACAGTGAGAAGACAGTAGTATGAACCAGAAAGCAGGCCCTAACCAGACACCCGATGTGCAGGCACTTTGATCTTGGATTTCCCAGACTCCAGAACTGTGAGAAATTTCTGTTGTTTATAAACCACACTGTTCGTGGTAGTCATTATAGCAGCCTGAACAGTCTAAGACACATGGGATCTCAGAGAAAGAAGATAAACTTTACAGCTACAGGTGCTGCAGGAGACACCCATTTAGCATTCTTGGTTCCTAGACTGAAAATAGATGAACAGTAAAGCAATACAGAGTACTTCTGGCATAATGAAAGTGATCAAAAATATGACTCCAAGGGCTTTGTAAAGGACACAGATTCATTCTTTAACCTGTTGACGAAAAGTTAGTATATTTAGGAATTGGAAAATTTTATTTGAGCCAAATTTGAGGATTATAGCCCGGGAAGAGCATCTCAGAAAGCTCTGAGAACTGTTCCACCGGTTAGAAATGAAGGAACAGTTATATAAGTTTTTTGAAACAAAGGACTGTACCTCAGATGACGTATTATTGACAGTTTACATAATCCAAATCTAAGCGTCATCCTGGTGGGTCATGAGACCTCTTACAAGATCAAGAAGGAATGTTGTTGTTTTTTTTAAATTAATTTATTTATTTATTTATTTTTGGCTGTGTTGGGTCTTCGTTTCCGTGCGAGGGCTTTCTCTAGTTGCGGCAAGCGGGGGCCACCTTTCATCGTGGTGCGCGGGCCTCTCACTATCGCGGCCTCTTGTTGCAGAGCACAGGCTCCAGACGCGCAGGCTCAGTAGTTGTGGCTCATGGGCCCAGTTGCTCCGCGGCATGTGGGATCTTCCCAGACCAGGGCTTGAATCCGTGTCCCCTGCATTGGCAGGCGGATTCTCAATCACTGCGCCACCAGGGAAGCCCGAAGGAATGTTATTTTTAAGGAGCATCTTGTTAATGCTGGGAAAATGTTGCTCTTTACGGTTAAGCAGGTATTCCTGCTGATGGAGGAGGTCTGGTCGATGCACAATGCAGATACATGATGCACAGTGTGGGGAGAAAGGAGGCCAAAAGGCAGGGAAGGATTTTTATGTCTAAATTTTTCTTGTCTTGCCATAAAATATGAATTTTATTTCACAAACCATAACATCCAAGCTTAAGACAAGCAGGTCTTAATGTAATTATCATCTCTTCTTTTTTGTTCGTAGGTCAGTTAAGCCATCCAAATAGAACAAAACATCAAGTTAATGGTCTTCTATCAGAAAATCTAGAACAGACACATTTGGTCAAATTTATACCATCAGGGTAGAATTTGATCGTAAGGGGACTTGAAAAAATGAAACTGACATTCTTTTCCTTAGCTTATCTCTCTGTCTGATACAAGAAGATCACAACTACCACAGCTCAGGAAAGATTTACATTTTTAAAAGCCATGCATTCCCTGAGATAAGCCTTGAATTACAGGGCCATTCTAAAGCCTTGCAGAGATAAACTCTGATCCTGTTTCCTATTGTCAGAGACAAGACTTTCAATCAAAACAGAACTGTCAACTGCTACAAAATAATTTGAACTATAAATACAGCCTTCTCTCTTTATTCTGGGAGTCCAGTTGCTCTGAAAGCTTGACTATGTGATGAAAAAATTGTCTGAGTGGAGTTTTTTATTAGGGACAGAGTGGATAGATTTCTTTAGAAAATAAATAATTTTTTTTAAATGAGTGGGAGGGCTAAAACCAACTAAAGGTAACTGCCCAGCCATCATGCACAACAACTAAAACATGGTTCGTAGAGCCTTTATTGTAACGGGTAAAGAAAATCAAAGTTGGACGGTAAAGCAGTAAAAACAGATTTTACTCAGGAAATATCGCAGTGGGGGAAAGAGACCTCAGTATAGAACTTGCTCGATTCCAAATAAAGCAGAGATCAGCGGGGATTTACAGCGAAGGAGCAGGGTGGAGGGTCAGTAGATGGGCAATTACTGAGAGAAAAGCACCAGGGACAGAAGGGGATTCGGGTCAAAAAGACCTAACAGGACGCTTGCTGAAGGCAGACGGGGTGATCAGACACCCCCTGCGGCGTGGTGGAGGATGAGGAAATTCGGCCAGATACCCAGGGTGATCAGGGACGACGGGTGGGAGATTCTTGCTAGACTGACCTAGCAAGGTGCTTGCTACAGCTGGCCTCTGCCGGACAAGGCCCAACAGTAGGACTGAGTCAAAAAAGGGCTAAGAGGGGACTGTCTAGAGTTTGGTTAAGGAGAGAGTCTTTGTCAGTTGCCGAGGGGCCGTCCTGGCGATTGTCCTCAAGGTGTATATAGTCTAGACACGAGTTACCCTGACGACAGAACCTCCCCAACTTGGGAATTTCTGCCGCCTTGACCGTGAAAGGTCACACAGAACTCTGTAACTGTCGGTGCCTGGCTTTGGGTCCGTGGTGGGTACAGGTGGGCTCGGTCAAGGGAAGTTGAAGCTTCCTGGAGAGGGGGCCATGGCCAGGAGAGAAAGAAAGGAAATGGGGAGGGGGCGGGGAGGGCCAGGCTGGAGGAGCTGGTGCAGGGATTCGAGAAGTCAGGAGGAGTGACAGGAGTGTGTCGGTAGCCACCAGCTCACGCACCTTCTCTGCTATTAAAGCTCATCCAAGGGACCCTTCAACTCCAAAGACAACCTTCTGCGGGGCAGAATTCCCCTTCTAATTCAGCAAAACAATCCCAGGGAGAAGGGACACCCCAGGAGGCCAAACCACAGATGGGCTTCCTGCCTCCTCTGTCCGACCCGATTTTGACCTTGAAGGCCAGCTGGCCAGCGTGGTAACCAGTAGTGCTGCCTTGAGCCTAGCAAGGAGTGGACACGCTGGGCAGCGTGTCCCCGACCAGCTCCTCGAAGTGCTGGCCTCCACCCCGCAGCGACTCACCATCAGTACCCCACAGAAACCACGGATGGACCCAGCACACGCCCCTAAGTCAGTACTCGAGAGAAACTCACTTTTTTCCTGAGACAAGCGGCGAGCTGAATGTTCAGACACAAAGAAGTGAAGCACCGGATACCATCTCTTTTCAGTTGCTTGGAAAACAGAATGCAGTCGCTGAAGGCCAGGTGTTTTAAAAAGGTACTCAGGCCTCAAGACTTAACCATTAGCCATTTCGGAGTGCAAGGGATACTTTCAAATAGAAGGTGATTGGCCCCGGGCTGCCTGACTTCCTCTCACTGAATCTTGACATGGGTTAAAACTGGCAAACTGATCAAAAAGATTGTTACTAGCTCATGTTTATCGAGTGCTGCCATGGGAAAAACTGACCAGGACTTAGTATAGAGAGACTTGTTCAAAAGGATTATTGCAAGGAAGGAAAAGGTACTGTGGCAAAAGGGGGACGGGTATAGCTATGACCGCAAGCCTGTAAGCGTCTCAAAATCAAGCAGAAAAAAGAGGTTTCTTGGTAAGGTGCGGGAGAGATGAGCAGAATCTTTGGAGAGGAATCTAAGCAAGCAAGGGGAAGTGGCCAGCGGGGTCTGACCAGAAGGGGTCTGGCTGTGCTCAGCTGATTCCCAGGAAACACTGATAAGGGGAAACAGTCCACCGCTCCTGCTAGAGGGCCAGCAGAGTTCAGGGGCCTATAGGAAAGAGAGGGGGCTGACCAAAATTTGGCAAAGACAAAGCAGAGGGTAAGAAAGGGGCAGCTGTGAGCTTCCTAAGGGCAGTGGGCTAACATTCCCACGAAGAAGGTGCTGCTCTCCTTTTTCCCATTTTGCAGAGGGAAACGGATTCTGAAAGTTCAAGCAATTTCCCCAGAGTCACACAGCTAATAAAGTCCATGTAACTCTTGTTACCCAAAGGGAGTAATATAAATAGGATATTTGGAGGGTAATATGGAGGAATTGGACCTTTTCTTTCATTTCACTTCCTCTGTAATGTTCAACACATGTTCGGGGGCGAATAGAGTGAATGAAGAGGCGGAGGGGCTACAATTCTACCAATCCACCCTCACTTAATCCCATGAGTCTTTTCATAACTGGTGTCATACATCCTATGCTTTTGCTCTCCTAAATCTGAAACTAACTGAGCTTTGACTGAGCTTTTTCTCCCCGAGTTGCCTACTAAGCTGCACCGGGACACCCCAGAACCATCACGGGAAGACGGAGCCAAGGGCATTGACCACGTCGACACGCCTTTCTCATGAGCTTTCCCAGGGAGTGGGGAGAGGGATCAGGAGTTGCTCCCTGCCAGGTCCACCCTCCTGAGTATTATGCACCCGGACGGTGGATGTCCTGACCATGTAGCTTCAGCCACAGTGACTTTTACACTCTTACTGTGCACTTAAAAATCCAGATGTGCCTGTCTTGGGGCCAGGCCACCCATGTCACTGCCAACACTGCGTGAAGCTCCTCAGACAGGCACCTCTATCCTTCCCTGCCCTGGGGGAGGCTGGCCTCTTCCCCATGAGACCCCAGCAGTCTCTCAGCTGTCTCAAGACCTCCATGATTCATGACGCTGAAACTGAGCGCACCTCCCCTCAGCTGCGTGGAATAAGTACAAACCTCTGTGCAGGGTTGGCCATGAAGAAATTCGATTTCTTTGGGGTCTACACATACACAAAACCTCAGTTTTGGTTCCTGAAAGTCTGGCACCCAGAGAGGGACGACACCCTTAAGGGACGAAATCAGAATTATCAAGTCTTATCCACTAGCTCCTTTCAAAAGGAATCCCACATCCAGAAGGGAGTGTTTCCCAACAGGCTGCACACAACTTCTAGCACTTTCCGAGCTCCTCCTTCCACAAATGCCCCATGAGGCTCCTTGAGTTATGGTCCCTCCCCAGCCACCTCACGTCCACAAGATCAGGCAGTTGTATACGAATGAGACTCAGAGACTCTGGGTTGCAAACGGATGCAAATCTACCTGAACTCTGGCTTGACCAAAAAAACAGGAATGTTAATAATACCTGTTCATAAGTGGTTATAAATTCCATGAGGTTGGGACCAGATCCACCTGGTTCACCATTGTATCAACAGCACCACAGAATGTGCCCTGAACCTGCTAACAATTAATGTGCATTTGTTGAGTGAGTAAAAGAATGGAGGAATGAAGCAATTCTGCCTCGTTAGGTTTTTGTGAATATCAGTTAAGATCCCATATAATTTGTAAACAACACTTCTCTGCAAATAACAGCTAAAAATAAATTCGCTGTTATTGTTACTCTCAGAGGTCTGTACTGTAGGCATGGTTTATTACAAAAATTAAAATGAACCATATTTATTGTAGAAATCATTCCCCAGAAAGAGCACATTTTTCTCAAATGTTAAAAATTGAAGAAATTCCTAATTTTGAAAGGCTCAATATTTAAGCCACTTGCATATGATAATAAATAAACACATTTTATACTGAAGACATAAATACCATGTGCAAAGAATTAACAGTGAAATTAAAAGTATTTTCAATCTTTAGAATCAGTGCAGAGAAATAAAAATAATAAATGTCTTACAAATAAGCATCTGGCCATGTTTCTTCTCCTCTGAACAACACATACACAAACACACCCCACACACAAGTAATAAAAGAAGGTCTGTTAGCCATTGTTAGATGCTATAAGCTGGGAAGCTAAATTGTTATTCCGGAATGGAGGGAGAAATTGCTAGAAGCAGCAAATGATGGCTAGAATTAGGCATCTCCCAGAACATTCCCAGAAACAAGCCTTCCTATGGTGTGATGGGGAGAAAATTTACTGATGACTTGGGGTGTCCAGAAGTAGCCATTATAAAATGTAACTAAAGTAAATTAAGCTGTCATCATAACTATGACACATAGGAAGCTAGGGACCCTGAAAAGTCAGGTTTCTCTAACGCATAAGAAATGTCACCATAAAAAAGGAGTGCTGGGGCTTAGAATTTGTCAGCATTTTTGCTGCACAGTCCCGGAAGGAAAACACTGCCTGATGGACACAAGGAAGGTAGCTCTGTAATAAAGTGGAAGAAGAAAGCCTCAAGCAGCCAATAGAATTCTCCACCTCGACTTGTACTGATTCAGTAAGCAACTCTCTGGAGAGTGATTTCCTTCACCAGACACCTCAGCACTGGGAGAGTGCCCTAGATTTTTCTCCCTTCATGCTATCAGGGTTTTCTCCTGGGGCCTTACGCTTCACGTGTAACAGGCAAAATTATCGTGTCCACATTCTCCTCCCTGAACAGACCACGTGGCCACGGCCTGGGAGCCAAGGAACAGAGGCCGCCAGCTGGCAGACAGCCAGAGCCACTCAAGGGCGGCTCGTGTCTCACCCTGTACTTTCTGGAAGGAAAACGTCTCTTCTCTACATTCATCCTGCACCAGCTGGTGTAAGAAGTCAGATCTGGAGTTGTTCCCAGATCAAAGGAGTTGCTTGTTGTAGCCTTGGGAGTGGGAGCAGTTTTGTGTGTGTGTGTGTGTGTGTGTGTGTGTGTGTGTGTGTGTGTGTGTGTGTGTGTGTGTGTGTGTGTGTGTGTGTGTGTGTGTTTTCCTCAGTTCCGAGTCGCTTGCCAGGGCGCTGACAAACACACAATTTGCCTTCTTTGGCAGCTCAGCCTTGCTGAGATCACAGACTGAGGACAGTCTTCATTCAAAGTGAAAGTAGATTTCTCTCTGTTAAATGCTTAGGTGAGAGGTATTTCTGTTTAATTACAATAATTTCTGATTTCCAGCATACAGGCTTCAAACCATAGCAGAAGGCGACTTCAACTTGTAGGAAGTCTCAAACGTAAACAGATTGGGTTCTCAAATTTTGAGAGTCAGTCATTTGAAATTCCTCACAGGAATTTAATGTAAACCAGTACATGGAATGTACGTGGCGACAGAAGCGTCTTCTAGCTTTGGAGTCATCTGGCCGAGAAATGGGCTTTCTTAGGAGGGATGGATTTCTCGTCAACAGAAGAATGGGCCACCACCCTGGCAAGCTCCAAGGTTCCTTCTCCAAGGTGTTTCAAGTATGACTTTTCTAGATACCTTGTACATATATTTAGAACTTTAAAAAATTAAAGCTCATATGATTTCAGTCATCAAACAAAAAAATAAATAAACAAATAAAATGGAAATGGAAACCATTCTTGAATTACCTTGACTGCTAGTGCTTGAGGGAAAACAGATTAGTTAAATACAGGTGGGACAGCGTGGAGATGTTTGTGGATCTTCCAGTGAAACTTAGAGAAACGCTGTCCAACTTTCAAGATACAAGTCCAGCCCTTTGTCACATGACCCCCCTCCCTCAGTGCAGATGTCTCGATATCCTTAGTTTTGAGCCCTGACTGCGGGGACCCCAGCCCATAAATGGCTGTGCCCTCTGCACATGTCACAGGGCTTTACCCTCTAAGGGTCAACAGCGCTGCCCATAAACTTCATTAGACAGGGATTATGTATCTAAGTCAGCAGGAGAATGAGGTCCTCTTTTTTCCAAAATGACTAATGAAATAAGTCGCATAGACACAAACCCCTTACAATTATAAATAAACAAATAAATAAGAACTGAGAATGTAATGCAGTGATGGCACTTTATTGATAACCTTGTCTGGCCCAGTTATTGAGCAGGGAATTGTTGAGAGAAAAATATTGACATGTTGTGAACAAAACAGATTTGTCACAGAATCATGTCCTGGAAAGGAGCTCAGAAATCACCCAGTTCATGTCCTGCATATATACCCCTTCCTAAACAGTTGTTGTCTAGTGCCACTTGTTGCTACTCTTATTGCTATTGTGAGGTTATTATTTGTTTTAAGGCTCATCTCTTCCCTGGAAAGAAAAGTGCCATAGTTCTATCTCTGGTTCCACTTTCCTACTCTGTCTCCATTTCCCATGCTCCAGATTCCCAACTTGGGGAAGCTGAAATAATCATTACACTCTGTTTTACTCCTATGTGTTCAGATCATAAAAGACAGACACACTATAGCCTTTGATACTTGACTTCCATCATAGCCCTATCAAGTTACCTCTTCTGCACAGCTTGATACAAAGCCAAACTGTGTATATTTCACGTCAGTCAGATGGAATTTGGAAGGAAATAAATGTTCACGAAGATTATATCACTTTGGTGATCCAGTAACAAGGGAGGAATAAAATATTTGCTTTCGGTCTTCTGAGAATTACATCATTGTGAACTAAGACGGAATGACATAAAATATGTATTGAAATTATACCTCCAAAAAACATTTCATTGAAACATTTCCCTTGAATATGATCTCCCAGTCATAGTGAGAAGAGGTTCTAGGCAAAGTATAACCCGAAGGGCCAAATCCTACCAGAGGTCTGTTTTTGTACAGCCTGCAAGCTAAGAATGGTTTTTACATTTATAACCAGTTATAAAATAAACAAAGAAGAACATGAGACAGAGACCATATAAATAAATAAAACAGCAAAGTCTAAAATATTTACTATCTGGCCCCTCTACAGAAAAAGTTTGTCAAGCCCTGAACTAGACTATCATAGAATAAAGATGTAACCAAAATCCCCTCTGCTATAGGTAAAGTTGACGCCATTCACATTTCCAAATTGAAAAATTGAAGCAAATCACTTAAACAGATTAGGTGAAAGGAGTAATAAGAGATAGTATATATAATTAGCCATTGACCCTATTTGTTCTTGTCATATTGAGAGTTGGTAAGTTGCACCTAAAAAGATGCTTTTCTGCTATAATAGAGGAAGGGGGAGTCCCCCCGCACTGCACCAACAGCCAGCATATATTCCTCACTCATCCTGGTACTAGTGATTCTGTGGTCACTACTACACTTAGAGAAAACAGCCCTGTCACCTGGCTGATGCCTTGTCTACAAGCAAGCATCCCAGATGGTAGGAACAATCCCTGTGTTCCTGTGAAAGCCCCAGCCTCCAGAGACTCCATACACCAGGAGGGCTAGATCTGTAGCCATTTGCCTGCTTATTTGCTCTGATCAGAAAAGTTAATAAAACTTCTCTTGTCTCCCTAAAGGCCAAACCATGACATCTGGGAATAGGCACCAGAGTTAGCTCCAAAGGTGCTGGGGGAGGCTAGAGTGTTATCTTCCTGAGCATAAAATCAAGTCACACACAGCTGCCCGGCTCCAGGGGGGATTTTATTTACACACCTAAAGGCTGGAGTTAGGTTAGGATTAAGGACAGCTGCTTCCTTCCCCTTTATAAGCAGAGATGAATCATTTGTCCTCCCCTCTCATCTATGGAGTGTCCACTACTCATGTAGGAAAAATCCCCATTGGCTCTCACATGTAGCCCAGAGGAGAGCACTGGTACAAGGGGCCAACACACTTATTATTTACTGAGCGGTAATAAATCTCTCCAATCCAGAAGACCACATGTGTGTATTCAGAATAAAATTAGCAGAGATGAATATTAGAAACCCAACAGACCCTTTTAATTGTGTCTGTTGGTCATTTTGCTTCGAGTTTTCGCTAGAATGAGTCCAAAATGCACCATTAGATATTAGATATTTACTTGGCCAGAGATCCCAGTGCAAAGATGTCTGTGAAACATAATAGATCTAAAGCTTTCCTATCCCATTGTAAAGAACCTTTTTTTCTCTAAGTTTCCAAGGAGATGTCTAACATAAAGATTAATACAATATCAATAATCCTGACAACAATAGGTATAAAATATTTTTATTTTTAAATATGCTGGAACATGGTATGTTCCAGCCCTTCCCAGTCAGCTAGGAAAGGTCAAAACTATTGAAAACTATAAAAACAGAGACATGGGAATCTGCAGGCTAAACTTCCACTGGAAAAATGTCGTAACCTACGGCTTTTAAAATGTTATTTTATTTTGTTTTATTTTTAGATCAATGTTTTCCTTTCCTTGGGGGAAATTAAAAACTGATAATAAGTAATTAATTACAGAAATGTTATCTAGACATGCCTTGTGCCCCTCCAATGGAAAAAAAATCCTATGAAACACAAAGCGATAGTTTGGGGGTTTTGTTTGTTTGTTGTCTGCTTGGTATTGGCCTGAAAGTAGCAATGAAGGTTTTCCTATGTTGTCTCAAACTGATGTTGTCTTTGAGTCCCTGTTAGTTTTCTCAAAGGCAGTCAGGACCCAAAATCCCTTAGTCCTTCAAGTGTGTCCAGCCACCTCAAACTCCCCAAACAAAGCTGATAGATGAAAGCAGCTTCCTTGTTCCTAAGACAACTAGGATCTTTCTGAAACTGAAATGAATTCTCAACTCCTTCCTTCCTGAAGCCTTCACTGTATGAGGATAATTTTGGAAAGCCATCTCTGCACCAGGTCTTTTTAGCTATACTACTTCTAATCCCCATAACTGGATGAGGTAGTTACTGTTATTCTTGTCTTACAGATAAGAAAGCTGAGGGTAAATAACACAAAGCCATCAATGACTAAAAGAGTGAACTAAGACTGGGACAAATGGCCTAAGTCCAAAGCCCAGACCTTTTCTTCCATGTCTCTGGTTTGGAAGTCTCACGGTCAAATATTATCTGGGGAAATCAGGTGAGAGGTTTATTGGTTTGGTTTGTTTGTTTTTAAGGATAATTAATTGGTGAAACATCAATAATACAGCCATTCAAAATTTGGGAAGTTCTCACATATAAGGTCACTTGCTTTATAACAAAACAACAACTGCAGGGCAACAGTGATGGAACAATAAATGGGGTGGGACAGTTGGATAGCCACATGGAAAAAAAAAAGTGAATCTGTTCCTCCTACCTCACACCATATAGAAAAATCCTTCCCAGGTAGATCTAAATGTGAAAAGTAAAACAATATGTTTATAAAAGATGAAATAGAAGAATAATTTATTGCCTCAAGGTAGGAAAATTTTTCTTCAAAAAGATACAAAAGGTACTAACCTTAAAATAAAAGCTGTATTAACAAAAAGACAGACATCAAAAAATACAAACTGTCAAAGTGTTGAATAGAGGCTCTTCACAAGAGAATATTCAAGTGGCTAATAAACATTAAAAGGAGTTTAACTTCATTAGTCATCAGGGAAATTGCAATGTAATACCATTTCACATCTGCCAGAAGAGCTGATTTAATAGATCAAAATATTGAAAGCTGGCAAAAATGTGGAGCCACTTGAACATCTGTATATTGCTGGTAAAGTGTAAATTGGTACAATTGAAACAGGAGGGAAGGGGGCAGGGCACGACCTTTAAAATAATGACATGGCCATAGCACATGACAAAAACTGGTTAGAGGACTTCGCTGGTGGCACAGTGGTTAAGAATCCTCCTGCCAATGCAGGGGACATGGGTTCAATCCCTGGTCTGGGAAGATTCCCACATGCCACTGAGCAACTAAGCCCTTGCACCATAACTACTGAGCCTGCGCTCTAGAGCCCACGTGCTGCAACTACTGAGCCCGTGCACCACAGCTACTGAGCCTGCGTGCTGCAACTACTGAAGCCCATGCACCTAGAGCCTGTGCTCCACAACAAGAAAAGCCAACGCAATGAGAAGCCCACACACCGCAACAAAGAGTAGCCCCCACCCGCCACAACTAGAGAAAAGCCCGCGCGCAGCAACAAAGACCCAATGCGGCCAAAAAAAAAAAAAAGAAAAAGAAAAAAATAACTGGTTAGAACCAACTAGGTCCAAGATGGTGGAAGATTCGACTTCCAGTGGACCTTGAGCCTTATATAATACATTAGCATCTAAATGACAAACCCACCAGCGCCATGACAGTTCTGAGGCTAACTATAAAAGGTCAAAGAGTGGGCAGTGGCCCAATTCCTAGAAATCCCTGACCCTTCCCCAAAA
The DNA here is from genome assembly GCF_949987535.1 of Balaenoptera acutorostrata. Lineage (NCBI taxonomy): Eukaryota > Metazoa > Chordata > Mammalia > Artiodactyla > Balaenopteridae > Balaenoptera > Balaenoptera acutorostrata. Next base: position 10,123,019 of record NC_080081.1, read on the forward strand.
TAGTTGGAATAATCTTGCCCCTCATTAGCCTATGAAATTACTCAGCCCATAAAAACTAACCAAGCTGTATTTCAGGGCCTCTCACCTTCTGAGATGGCCCACACTATGTCTGTAGAGTGTGTTTCTCTCTAAATAAATCCACTTCTTAGTTATCACTTTGTCTCTCACTGAATTCTCTGTGATGAGATGTCAAGAACCTGAGCTTCATTAAGTCCTGAGACCAGGTATGTGATCTCAATTAAAAGACCATGGGTTCAAGTCCCAGTCTGGGTTCTGGCCAGGTTCGAGTCCTGGCACATGAGTTCACATCCCAATCTGGGTTGCATGCCTTCACGATCTCTTGGAACTGTTAATGTCCATCACTAGTGAACCTCTGCACATGACACAACAATTCCACTCCTAAATCTATCCCATGGAAATATGTACATAACGCCACACAACACGTGTACAAGGAGGTTCATAGCAGGGCTGTTCTAAGGACCCCAAACTGAAAACCCCCCAAGTATCTGCCAGCAGTAGAACACAAAAGTACATTTTGGTATAGTCATACAACAGAATATTATACAGCAATGAAAAAGGAATGAATTACATACAACAACATGATTGAATCTCATAGACATAATCTTAAGCAAACACACAAAAAACATAATTTTGTATGATTCCATTTACGTAAAGTTTTAAAACAGGCAAAACTAATTTGTGGTATTGGCATTAGGATTTTGATTACATTTAGAAAAGAAGGTGAGAGTAAATGAGGAGGGGGGCTTCTAGCGTTCTAGGAATGTCCAATTTCTTGATTTGGGTGGTAGTTACAAGGGTACATTCACTTTGTGAAACTTCCCCAAGTTATACACTTATAATGTGTGCACTTTTTGATAGATATTTTATTCTTCCAAAAAAAAGTTTATTAGAAACAAAGGAGAGAAAATTGTTAACCAGAAGTGGACAAATTATAAATAGAAAGGGGGGCTTCCCTGGTGGCGCAGTGGTTGAGAATCTGCCTGCCAGTGCAGGGGACACGGGTTCGAGCCCTGGTCTGGGAGGATCCCGCATGCCACGGAGCAACTGGGCCCGTGAGCCACAACTACTGAGCCTGCGCGTCTGGAGCCTGTGCCCCGCAACGAGAGAGGCCGCGACAGTGAAAGGTCCGCGCACCACGATGAAGAGTGGCCCCCGCTTGCCTCAGCTAGAGAAAGCCCTCGCACAGAAACGAAGACTCAACACAGCCAAAAATAAAAATTAATTAATTAATTAATTAAAAAATAATAATAAATAAATAGAAAGGGGCGAGAGAGAGAGCAAACAAAGGACAAGGGAGGTGAGGACAGATGCAAAGAAATCACTGTGACCTTGGAGAGATTAGCTTCATGAGACTGACAAAATCAAGCATCACTGTCAGGGAGCTAAGGAAGGGGAAGGGAGGAAGGAAATAGAGGAGGTGGTGAAGATTGTTCAGGAGAGAAAATAAAGCAGAAGGTGATGTTTAAAGATAAAAACCAAGTGTGTCTGAAATCATAGAAGATGAAGGTTCAAAAGCACCAGTAAAAGGAGAATGAAGGAACTAAGGGGTGAATGAATGGATAAATGAATGATCACTTATTGAGGGCTTCCTCTGTATCAGACACTGCTATCAGGGAATTTCAAGTAAAAAAGAAAAGGACAGGAAGTAGAAGAGAAGAAAATAGAAGGGCAGTTTTGTTCCCTGAAATGGTCAGGCTGCAGCCTGAACCGATGACACTTCCAGCATCCATCACATCCACAGCTAGTGCGTCACCTAAAGTCAAACTTGTCACCACATGTAAGGCAAAAACAATCTTCTCCATAAGAAGCACAAGACAGACCAGCAGCCTTTGAGGTAGCTTGGTGCAAACTCCTTTCATAAGGGCTGCGTTCGTTTGCTAGGGCTGCTGTAACAAAGTACCCCAAATTGTGTGTATAAAACAACAGAAATGTATTGTCACAGAGTTCTAGAGGCTCAACGACCGAAATCAAGGTGTCAGCAGGGCTTGCTCTGTCTAGTGGCTCCAGGGAAGTATCCTTCCTTACCTCGTTCAGCTTCCAGTGTCTGCCAGAATCCTTGACCCTCCTGGGCGTGCAGAAGCCACTCCAATCATAAGAGCATCTTCTCCTGCAAGTAGATAAGGTAGGGGGTCCCCAGAGGAAAAGAACTAGACAGAGCTTTTTGACATAAGAGAAGCCATTTTTGGCCTAAGCCATTTTGTGATCTAAGCCTGGCCACGATGCTTGTCCTTGAACAGGTCTCGGTAATTAATTAGCTTAGGAGAACAAAAGAATGCAGAAACAAACAACTGTTATCAGGCAAAAGAAGTAACAAGAGCAAAGATAATATATATCATTGTAAAGACTCCCAGTTCTGTTTCAATGGTAAAGATTTGCCTGAAGCTCTCAACCACCAGGTCCACTGGAACCTGAGGAATGATAATGTTGATGCTTTCTGAACCTTGGGGCTTTCAGTCAACTTAAAGCTTGGACTCTGTCAACCTTTGCCCCAATGCTATGCTGAATTCTTCTCTGCTCAAGCCCCTTCATGAATATGCATGGACCCTTAGCTTAAAACTTCAGTTTTGCTGTTTGAGGAGAGACTGCTTTGGGAAAGATCCTCAGCATTCTCCTTACTTGCTGTAAGTAATAAATCCTTCCTTCTCCTGCTCTTTGGCTTGGTTGTGTCTTTTGGCTCGACACCCAAGAGGCAAACCCAGTTTTGGGGGTAACACTCTCTCATGCTTGTGCTTATGTAATGGAAATCTTGTACATGTATTTTGTATTGTGTAGTTTTTGCCTTGAAAACATAAGAAAATTAAGTTAATCTTGCATGAAATATGATAACAGAGTATCTGCCACAGCGAACACTCAATCACTTGTCCTAACCATAATTGGTACAAATGGTATTTTACATTGCTCTCCTCATGCTACTATAAATGCCTGTTTTATTTTAGACACGCTCAATAAATGTTTCTCTCGCTAACTCAATTACAGAGCCCATGTAAATGAAATCAAAAGCAACTTGGATTTGTTGTTTCCTAAGAACTATGTAGCAGGATCCTCTGATATTTGTAGGCTGTACGTTTTTAATTAATTGCAATCAAGATAAACAGAAAACTCAATCAGGAATCAGCCTCTAAGAACAAAACAGGAAGCTATTTGAGCCGCTGTGGATGACTGCATGGGTGGTCTGATGAAGCCACGTCCACAAATCCAACAGAGAACATTCAAAGGAAAATCAAGAATCAGTTTCAAAGGACGCATGCACCTGCACTGTTATTTCGTCTACAAACTCTGAAAGAGAGCTCGGCATCTCCCAAAGCTTGTGTCAGAAGGAGAGTGAAGAGGAAACAGGAAATGCCAGAGGGAGATGGACCATTTCTCTGTGTCAGGGGTCATTTTAGCTGAATTCAGGAGGACACAGCAATTTGTTTTTCATATATAACATTTTTTAAATTTATTTATTCTTTTTTTTTTTTTTTTTGGCTGTGTTGGGTCTTGGTTTCTGCGCATGGGCTTTCTCTAGTTGCGGCGAGCGGGGGCTACTCTTCCTTGCAGTGTGCGGGCCTCTCAGTGCGGTGGCTTCTCTTATTGTGGAGCACGAGCTCTAGGCGTGCAGGCTTCAGTAGTTGCGGTATGTGGGCTCAGTAGTTGTGGCCCATGGGCTCTAGAACGTAGGCTCAGTAGTTGTGGCGCATGGGCTTACTTGCTCTGCAGCATGTGGGATCTTCCCGGACCAGGGCTCGAACCCCTGTCCTCTGCATTGGCAGGCGGATTCTCAACCACTGCGCCACCAGGGAAGTCCAGGACACAGCAATCCAAGAAAAAGAAACAGCAAGGGGTTTCCCTGGTGGCGCAGTGGTTGGGAGTCTGCCTGCCAATGCAGGGGACACGGGTTCGAGCCCTGGTCTGGGAGGATCCCACATGCCGCGGAGCAACTAGGCCCGTGAGCCACAGCTACTGAGCCTGCGCGTCTGGAGCCTGTGCTCCGCAACAAGAGAGGCCGCGATGGTGAGAGGTCCGCGCACTGCGATGAAGAGTGGCCCCCGCTTGCCGCAACTAGAGAAAGCCCTCGCACAGAAACGAAGACCCAACACAGCCAAAAATAAATAAATAAATAAATAAATAATAAAAATAAAGGAATTCTTTAAAAAAAAAAAAAAAGAAACAGCAATAAGCAAATAGTTTAAAAAGAAGAAGAAGAATTTCACCGGATTTTAATTTGCTCAGACAAGGTGTTCCTTCCTTTGCTCACTGCTCACTGGAATGGAACGTAAGGGGTCCATCTTGGAGCTTCCCTGTCTTCTTGTTTCTAATCCTTTATTCAGTTTGTAAATAGGACCATATTCCTCAAACACTATAATTCTTCCCACTGAGACAGGAGGGAAGGGGACAGGGCGCAACCATCAAAAGAATGACACAGCTGTTGAGGATACGACAAAAACTGGTTAGAACCTACTAGACCCCATTCTCTCTCATGTCCCATTCTCCTGCAATGCCATTTGTCTTTTTTTAACCAAATTGAATTGTAAATTCATGAAATATAAATTCGTTTTCTAAGGCAAGTCAAGGAAAATTTGAACATAAAAATGTTTCTCTGCCCTTTGGCCTCCTCTCTCCCCTCTGCTGTGCATTGGGTATTTGCATTTTGCATCGACCAGACCTCCCCATTGGCAGATACACCTGCTCAGCCATAAAGAACAACATTCTCCTAGCATCAACAAGGTAACTCCTTGGGAGGTAACCTTCCTGCTTAATCTCGTAAGGGACCACAGTGACCCATGACCCACTACTCGCTTTGTACAAGTAGACCCGGACTGTGTAAACTGTCAATAATACATCATTGAACGTACAGCCCACTGCCTCAAAACCTTATATAACTGTGCTTTGACGTCTAACGGGTGGAACAGTTCTCAGAGCTTTCTGAGAGCCTCTTCCCGGGGTTATAATCCTCAATTTGGCTAGAATAAAATGTTCTATTTCTTTCTTAGATCAACTGATTAATTCTTTCGTACAAAATCAGCTCAAATCTCCTATTAATAAGTAGCATCATGTTAATAACCATGGAGGCTGCCCAATGAGCGGTGCTTCCCCAGCTGCAGCCAGCTCTCTGGCTGCTGCCTTTCTTCTGGTTCTGGCAGAACAAGCCCCAGCCTATCAATAGGACCTTTCCTCACCCTCAGTCCCCTGTACCCATTCGATCCTATCTCTACCTCCCAAGGGACGCAAGTCACCCCCACAGGACCTCAAAATACTATTTTTGTTTAGTGAATAGCAAATGGCAGAACGCTGTGTGTACTATGATCTCATTTTCATAATAAATTTTTTTCAATAGATAATCAAGTATGTGTTAAAAAGTTGCAGGGCTTTTGTACAACACAATGGGAAGGCGTGGTAACATGGGAAACTTTCACTTTCGTTCGTGATATTTAAACTTCATATATATTTATACATCTGTCATCTTTAAAATAAAGATCAATTTTTCTAAGACAACCTCTTCTGATTACTCTTTTTTAACACTATTCACTCATCATTTCTGTAATGTTTTTGACAGCTGGATATTTTTGCTACTGTTTAAATGTATATAGTTATGCATATATTTTTCCTTCTTTCTTTTTTTTTCTATCTGTTATTGTCCTCTCTCCTCCCTTATATTAAAAATCTCCTTAAGATTAATGTAAATTTTATATCAGATAATAGATGAGATTGTCTACAATCAAGAGACATGAATACCTCTTTTAATACTCCCTAGAACCCAGTTCATGGTAGACACTCTGTTGAATAACTAAATGATGAGTGAGTATGTGTAGTAATGAAGGAATCACACCAGCCCCTGGACCTATGTAAAACCTGCTTTAATATTCATTTTTTTCATCAGCAGTTGTGCATTTTCTCCAAAATATATATAACATGTATTAAATTATATAAGCCCCAGTAATTCTCAAAAACCTCCTTCTCTTTGTCCACAGCTGCCAACAAATTTACCAAAGCCAGATTTTCTTACCAACAATTTCAGTCACTCCTGATGACTGGTCAAAAACCCAGGACCCTTTTCAAAAGATCAAGAGATGTGGCGATTTAAGAATTGCCGTGCTATTGCAAACTCAGCCAGGGTCAATAGTGATGGATTCCACTTAGCTTTCTCAGTTTGGATGAAACAAGATTTTACAGCTTTTTATTACCACCTGCTTTTCCAGCCTTGTATTTGTCTATCAACATTTAATTGTACTTCCAATGGTTGGAGACAAACCATCTTTTCTTCTTTCCAAATGAGAATTTGTAGGGGTTTTCTAGTCGCATTTGCCACCAAGTGCTCATCAGAAGATGAACATCCTAGCGGGAGGTCAGTGATAACGAAGGAAAAAAAGAGTTCAGCTCCCGGGCCCAGTGATGGAACCAGCAGAGGACCTTACCCAGCTCAAGTTGCCATGGCAAACCACCTAATGAAAAAATGCTTCCATTCTGAACTCATCACCAGAGAGTGATTAGAATGTAAATAATGGTGAGATATGTAGGTGATAACATTTTTCTATTAAAAGAAATACAATGCAAAGCACATTCCCTTTGATTAGTCACCTGCAGTAGGTGTGGCTACTGTTTTTATCCCACACTGAAGCCCTGAAGCCTTTTACAAAACCTACTGTTTTCCATCAAATCTTTCTGTAAACTCCCATTATATTGCATAAAAAATATGCAATAATTAAGGCAATTTAAAATTTAAATGGTTTTGGGGCAAGTAGAGTGAAGTCTGTCATTTTTCTCACTGTAGGGTATGCATAGTGTATGGGTAAGCATCTGTTCTCAGTAATTCCTCCCATTCAATTACACCACATTTGGAAACTGCAGCGAGATGCAAGGCATCGCTTGAATCACAATTTATCTTTTTTAAAAATTTAATTTATTTATTCACATAAAATTCAGGATATGTATCCCTAACCAAAAGTGGGAATTTTACATTTTCCATTCCCATCTATAAAATGCCCCCAGTATTGAAAACCACATGGCCCATTGCGGTAATACAGCCCTCTTGTTAAACACAGCTTTTGCCTTCTGGATTACCCGGACACCTACTGCAGGAACTCGTCTCCTGCGTTGGGAAAAGTCACACTGTAACTTCATTTTGGCACTGAGATGAGGTGAGCAGGGTGAACAGAGGCATCAGCACGCTGAATAATCCAAAGAAAAAGAGCTCGGTGTGTTTGGGGCACTCATTTATGTCTTTGTGCATGTGTTCATTTGATAAGAATTGCCTGAGCACCTTGTATAACCGTCATCTGTAGAGTAGGACTGGGTGTGTTAATTAAGCCTTATACGCTTGGCCAAAGGCAAGAGGCTACCTTCTCAAAGTTTATCACCATTCTCTTTGTCCATGACCTCAAAACAGGTAATAAATCTCATCCTGTAACTCTACCTACATACTGCCACTGATGCTACAAAATAAGGTTTAGTTCAGTGACCTAATTCTCTCCAAGGATGCAGCCGTGAGTCACTGCTAGCATCAAGTCACATTTGTGAGAACTACAAAATCGCACCCTCTGAATGAATAAATTACAAAAACCACTCCTTTCTCAGGATTTTAACGCTCACCTTCCCCCTCCACCAAGCTACTTTGACCACGTGCTATCTGCACAACGCAGAGGGATGATGGTTCCTTCCCACTAGTCCAGATCTGACCTCACCTACCCCAGCAGAAGCCATTTCCTGCATACCCTGTATCTCTGGGGACTAATGGTACCTTGACTGCTCAACCCAATCCCTGACTTCTTGTGGCTGCCACACCTCCTTCCTCCTTGGTCTAAAACTGTCCCTGGCTTCCCAGGTGTCTTCTGAAAGGCGTCTTGGTTGATCCTTACAACTGTTCTCAGTAGATTCCTCCTCCTTTTTGAGAGACCCTCCATACCCCAAAATGCCTTGAGGTTTTCTTGCAGGAAAGAGAGTGGGGCGCGAGAGGATGGTCATAACGCAGGTCTCGGTCAAGTCCCTGGGACGGCTGCCAAGTGTGTGTTCTTGGCTTCGCACAGGAAAGGATTCAAGAGCGAGCCATAGTAAAGTGAAAGAAGGTTTATTCAGGGAGAAACAGAGTGTGGGCCATCTCAGAAGGAGAGAGAGGCACCAGGGTACAGGGTGGTCAGTTTTAATAGGGGTGGGTAATTTCATAGGCTAATGAGTGGGAGGAGTATTCCAGCTATTTTGGGGAAGGGGTGGGGATTTCCAGGAATTGGGCCACTGCCCACTTTTTGGCCTTTTATGGTCCGCCTTGGAACTGTCATGGAACCTGTGGGTGTGTCATTTAGCTTGCTGATGTGTTACAATGAGCATATATTGAGGCTCAAGGTCTAGTGGAAGTCAATCGTCCGCCATCTTGGACCTAGTTGGTTCTAACCAGTTTATGTTGTGTCCTTAGGCTATGTCATTCTTTTAAAGGTTGGGCCCTGCTCCCTTCCTGTCTCAGTTTAACAGTGCAAGTGCCCTTGATTCTTTACATAGCTCACAGGATGCCTGCCTCACCCCAAACCTATACTTCTTCTAACTCTATTGATGGAAGGTAGAGTACCCCATCTCCACACCTGACAGAAGTGTGATACAAAACAAAACACCACAGGAATTAGCCTATGGAGACCGAATGGTCATTATGCTAAGAGCATGGGCTTGAGAAACCTGGAGGAAGATGGTGGTTTGAGTGTGTGTCTCAGATCCCTCTCCATCTCAACTCCAGAGCAACACAACACCAGTCAAGCTGGAAGAGTCTGGAGGGTGCACTGGAGGCCATGGGTTCCCCCAACATCTCTGAAAGAGAGATGTCTCTTCTCCTTGGTGTCTGGGGAGACCCAAGGAGCCGGTAGCTGAATAGAAGGGGAATTTAGCAACTTGAAGTGGGGTATTCCCTAGGTGCCAGAGCCTGGATTGTTTTCAGGGAAGTTCTTTATCTGCCCATTTGTAGCACAGGTTCTGGAAGAATGTGCGCATTCCTGTTGACCATGAAAGCTGAGGTGATTTGCTAAGTCCTTTGCTGGGGAAGGCTGTCACTTGAATCACTCTCAGAGAGACATTGCAACGTTCTAGTTTTGTTCATAGAGGGATCACCAGCTTGACACTGCTCAGGAGGCCTCGACATCCTGACCAGTGTGAGCGCTGAAGGAACAACCAAAGTGAGCAGTTTAAAAATATACAAATTTGTATCTAAAAGGACCCAGTAACCTAGGAAAGGGAGAGAGAAAGCCAGGGAAGAAGGCCAGGTCATGGAATATCTGGATAAGGGCTCCCACTGGAGGAGAACTAGGGAAGATCCAGAGGATAACTTTGAACAGACGACTGATAGGAAACCCAAGGAGATTTAAGTAGAATACCTGAAATACGTTCTGGAAGTTTAAGAGAGAAAAAAGAAAACTTGATGCTATGGACTGAATTGTACCTCTCCACCACCCCCCTCAAAGAAAAATTTATGTTGAAGCCCTCACCCACAATGTGACAGTATTTAGAGATGGGGTCTTTGGGAGCTAATTAAGTTTAGATGAGGTTATGAGGGTGAGGCCCTCATGATGAGAGTAGTGCCCTTAGAAGAAGAGATACCAGAGAGCTGAGCTCCCTCTCTCCCTCTCTCCCTCTCTCTCTCTCTCCCTCTCTCCTCCCCCACCCCCATGTGAGGACACAGAGAGAAGGCAGTCTTCTACAAGCCAGGAAGACAGCTCTCCCCAGAACCCACCCATGCTGGCCCTTGATCTTGGACTTCCAGCCTCCCAATGTGTGAGAAAATAAACTCCTGTTGTTTAACAGACCCCCCCGCCACCAACCCAGCCTAAGGTATTTTTTTGTGGTAGCCTGAGCTAATTAAGACACTTGACATCTTTATTTTAAAATTCAATATATGAATTGGAAAAGAAGATGATCATGGCTGGGAACCAAATTAATGGTCCACAAGATCAAGAACTCATAACCCAAAGCAAAAACACAATGAGATGAAAATCTCAAGGGAAAACACAAGAGGTTCAGAGGAGCAATCAGGCCTTGATATCACTCAGATCTCAAGGCAAATGCATATTTTCACACCTGCAGGGATATATACCATCAATGTTCCCTAGCCAAGGAAAATAGGAAGTACTTACCCAAATGCCAATTGACTGAGATCAGACACCCCAAGAGAGGAAAAGATGAGGGGAGAGGAAATGGTAGTGAGCAATGATTCTTCCAATTGATAGCTACACTAAATGGATAGTACTAGTGTGTCAGGGAATCTATACTATGAATGGCATAGGAGAAAACTTCACGTAGAAGGGATATGCTTAATGGAAATACAAGGACAACTTTTAAAATATTGTAACAGGAGAGTGTAACATACATCTTTCAGAATTTGACAAATCAAGCAGAGAAAAATCAATAATAATAGAGAGGACCTGAATAATATAATCAACAAGAACAATTTAATAAGTATAGAGAACTGTGCTTTCCAGAGAATACAACTTTTCTCTTGTATCCATGTTACAAAAATTAATCATGTGCTTAACCACAAAGAAAACCTCCCCAAAGTAGAAATCTCACAAGCCATATTCTTGGTTCCTACTCTAACAAAATGAGAAATAAGCAATAAGAAGATGATCCCAAAACTTACATTATTAGAATTAAGGAATACTCCCTTAATCAATCTTTTGTCAAAAGCATATCAAAATTTGTTTGCAACTTACCTGGAAATGCATCCAAAAACTAAGCAAGATTGATGGATGGACAGAGGAATGCGTAGTTGGGTGCATATGTGATCCAATAAATAAAGCAAAATGTTCATTGTAGAATTTGGTCATGATGTTCACTGTATGATTCTTTCAACTTCTCTGTATGTTTGAGCCGTTCTGTAATAAAATATTGGAAGAAATGTATAAAAAACTAAAATAAAAAATCATCTAGAAAGTACTGAAAGGAAGGTTTTATACCAAAACCATAGCTTAAAATGTTTTTTCTAAATAATGTGATCCCCTTATTTATTATTTAAAGGGGTTCATTTGTTTTCTTTCCAAATATTTTTATCAAGTAGGTACTATGTGCCAGGCATTTTCCGAAGAGCTTACATGTATTAACTCATTTAATCTTCACAACAACCCATTTTACAGAGCAGAAAACTAAGGTACAGAGAGTTTAAGTAACTTGCCCAAGGTCACACAGCTTATAAATGGCAAAACCAGGCTTTGAACAAAAGCAGCTAGTGTTCAGTCCATGTACTTAATCACTGCATTAGATTGTCTCCTCTAAGTTTTTCAAATTAAGAAAATAGATTAAAATTGTTCAAAACCCGAGCTAAAGGGATTGATTTCAAAAGATAAAAGCTGAAATAAATCAACTATACTACAATTAAAAAATAATAAAAATAAGGACATTTCATCAATTTAAAAAAGATAAAAGCTGAAATTAATTAAATAAATATTATGGAAAAAAGATAAAAACTAAAACTTGTTATTTAAATAGATTTCTAAAATAGAAAATCGCTAGAAAGCATAATTACCAAAAAAGAGAAAGCTAATATATAATTCTTAGAAATGAATAAGTCAATTTTACTACAGGTGTGGAGTAAATTAAAATATCAGAAAATATTAGCTGCCCTTTATAGTAATAAATTTGAATATCTAAAAGCAAATTAGTATAACAAAAGTCAATCAAGAATAAAGAGAACACCTAAACAGACCAATAATGAGAGATGACATTAGAATATTAAAGTGCTCCTATTTAAAAAGGCACTTGGTCCATTTGGTTTTCTTGCTGCTCTCAAACTTTTGAATAAAAGTAAATTTTTTCTTTTTTGGCCACGCTGTGCGGCTTGCAGTATGTTAGCTCCTCGACCAGGGACTGAACCCGGACCACGGCAGTGAAAGCACCGAGTCCTAACCACTGGACTGCCAAGGAACTCCCAAAAGTAGACTTTTATTTCTTAGTCTTTTCTAGGTCTTTGAAAAAGATGGAAGATAACCTTAATATAAGTTTCAGAGAACTATGCAAACAGTATGTTTGTTCCATTTTCATAAAAGTGAACAAAAATGTAAACATTACTCATGGGTATATATTTTGTTCAGGCATAAAAAGCACTGTGAACAGCGACAAACCAGGTTGCTAGAGTTGTTTATTTCAAGAGGGTGAAAATTGGGAGGGGTGGAAGTTAAAATGGGCTTTGAAGTCAGCCAAACCCGAATTTGGGTCCCAGCTCTGCCATCTACTCCTTGTGTGACCTCATTCATTTGTGTAACCTCTGTCTTCATAAAGGGCTTATAGTGATCCATTAACATAATGCATTTAAAAGCCTGATCCATATATGGTAGTAAAGAAACTCTGGCTATCAGAGCTAGAATTCCCTTTTCCTCCTAATGTGCTGGTCGTAGCAGTAAGAAGTGAATGTCTGTGTCGCCCAGGTTCACACCTCTAAATGTCAGCTATAGCCTGAAATTCATATTCCGCATGGTTCAAAAGGCACATAGGCTTTCTAGAGTTTCCTACATGACGCCACTAACTTGCAAATGTCCAAACCACGTCGCTGAGACCCCAAACTGATGGTGGGTCGGTTCCACAATATCTAAATGGGACTCATGGAGGAGGGTTGCCATCAAACAGAATATGCCTGTTTCCAGGTCTGCAAAAATCCGTCCCCATGAATCTGCAAAGAGAGAAAATCTGGTTAACTGGCCCGCTTTCTACCATTTTTAGAGATGTGGGGTACAAGTCCTGGCCGCCACAATCACAAGGTCTATGTAGGTACACTTCTTCCCCAGTGATGGACTGAATTTTGTTTCCCCCCCAAAATTTTATATGTTGAAATCCTAATCTTCAGGGTGATGGTGTTAGGAGGTGGGGCCTTCGGGGAGTGATTAGATCGTGAGGGTGGAGTCTGCATGATGGGATTAGTCCTATAAAAGAGGTTCCCACAGGGCACTCTCGAAACTTCCAGGTGAGGTTATAGCAAAAGACTGCCATCTAGGAAGCAGGCTCTCTTGCCAGACACCAAATAGTCTGGCGCCTTGATCTCAGACTTCTGAGCCTCCAGAACTGTGAGAAATACTGGGTTTTTGTTGTTCTTGTTGTTTGTTTGTTTATAGGCCACCAGGCTATGGGATTCTGTTAGAGCAGCCCAAACGGACAGAGGCACCCACTAAAGACCATGCCTCCACCCAGACATCAAAGGCCAGTGAGGCTTTACAAATACACCTTCACAACTCTCACCAAAGACAATCAAATGTGAAGCACAACTTAATATTTGGTAGAACACAGATGCCTTGCATGCATGCGTACTTCTCACACACGGTATATTGGAAACTCAGAGTGTAAAAGAACTGGAGGGAGTTGGTGATAAGCTAAAGGCATACCTTCTAGGGGAAATGCTTCTGGAAACAGTTTTGTTCTGGAAATATGGGCCCTCTCTCCAAATGCCAAATAAACTGAGGAGATGAACCATATAATTCAGGGTTCCCAATTACTTTCACTAGAAGGAAATATCCTGCTGATTGGGCAAAAGTGTTTTCTGTGAGTTGAATAATGTGGGTAATTTCCTTAACTCTATTCCATTTTGCCCATTTCCATGCCATCCAATCAGCAACATGTGAACTCACTACAGCTTCCAGTCCATTGCAGTGCAAAGGTTGTCTTCTCGCCACACAAATCAGCTCCGCATGATCATGAATGGCTCGTCGCTGCTGCGGGGAGCCTGCAGTACTGGAAAGCAGCCAGCAGCTGTCACAGATGCCACAACAGCTCGTGGTCCTCGGTCAACGCCTGTTCCACAGGCCCTTAGCTTCGGGGACGCGTCATTCGTCCCAGCACCAGCTGGCATGGTGACAGGTCTGTCTGTGGAGGGGTCTTCGCTAGCGCCCTCCTCTCGGCAGGGTTTTGGAGCATGAGGTTCTGCAGATACTCATCTTTCACTTCAGGACATGTCATCCTGCTAAATGAAGAAGCCCAACCCCCTTTGGGGTTCCCTGGATCTCCAGCACAGAGGGACACGTGTACCGTCACCTTCAACGGCTCCACCCGGCCTTGTGAACAGCTGCTGTCCAGCAGCAGAAGCAGCCTGATTGCCTGGCAACCCCCTCACGGTGGACGTAGGGGTCACGGCCCCCATGCCACTGGGTGAAAGGTCTTGCGACCCCCTACAGCTTGAGGCCATCAGCAAAGGCAGCGAAGAGATGCACGCCCAGTGAGGAAGCAAAGGGCGCAGTGCTGACATGAAGCACCGCTGAGGAAAATGAAAAACGATGTTTCGCTGACCTCAGCCCAACCCTCTGTCCATTGTCTTGGAGGCGTTCCAAGCTTGCAGGCTTCAGAGGAAGCTCTGGCAGAGGCCAAATGGGCTCTGTGTGCTCAGAAGTTCATCAAGGTCTCTCCCGGCAGTCCCAGGCCCACGCAAGGAGCGGTGGGGCTACAGGGAGGTTCCAGGGTGAGGGATGCAGGGGTGGGGGAGTGAGTGAGGGGGAGAATGGAGGTGTTGCAGGAAGGGGACCCCTTCCAGGGCCCGAGAGTGGGCTCTTGTCTAACACTCGGAAATGAATTGTCCGAGGAGACACATGTGCTGACAAAGCAAGAGACTTTATGGGGAAGGGGCGCCTGGGGGCGGAGAGCAGCAGGGTTAGGGAACCCAGGAGAACTGCTCTGCCACGTGGCTCGCAGTCTCGGGTTTTACGGTAATTGGGTTAGCTTCCGGTTGTCTCTGGCCAATCACTCTGACTCAGGGTCCTTCCTGGTGGCACGCATCACTCAGCCAAGGTGGATTCCAGCGAGGAGGATTCTGGGACGTTGGTAAGACATATGGACTGGGGTCTCCTCTCTCCTTTTGACCTTTCCCGAATTCTTCCGGTTGGTGGTAGCTTGTCAGTTCCACATCCCTTACCAGGACCTCCTGTTGTAAGATAACTCATGCAAGTGGTTACTACGGTGCCTGGCCAGGGTGGGCGGTTTTGGTCAGTGGTTCCCCTAACAGAGAGGGGTGTAGGCTGAGAAGAGGCAGCGCTGTACCTTTTTAGACCTCCAGGCAGGCTGTAGATGGGAGAGGGGAGCGGGTGACGTGCAGGATGACGGAAGCCAAAGGAGAGTCAGAAAATACGCTATGTGTCATTTATTTTTGCCCCAGTTCCAGCGGGGTAGCAGCCTAGAAGCTCACAGAGGGCTGCAGACTTGCTCCTTTGCATCAGAACCCAGTAGGCATGGTTTGATTTACAGTTGAAAAGGTAGCAGAAGAAAGGATTTGCCTTTTTTTTTTTTTTAACAACAACAATAAAAAAGGGGTTTTCTAAATCTCTGTTCAAAGCAAAGAGCCTGAGGCGGGGAATGAGAAACACATGGATCTGAAATCAAACCACCATAATGGCTATCTTTGGGCAGCTGTGTGTGAGTGTGTGTATATTTGTGTGTGTGTGAGTCTGTGTGTGTGTGTAGCCTGGAGGTAAGTAGGGACAGGATGTTATTTGTGTTGGATAAGATAATTTTCAGATATTCTTTGCAGGGGTAAGAGGGAATCTTTGTTTCACATGTGGGTGAATTTCTTGCTTTCATAACGTGAAATGCCAGCACCTTGCTACCCAGATCCCGTAAATTTGAGCAAGATTCACTGACATGACCTGTGAGGGCTACTGCTCCCCTCCGCTCTCACCCCAGCCCACCCGGTCTCTGGCAGCACTGTGTTAAGAAAAACAAGCATAGACCTAAGGAGGTACACAGGCCAATTCATAACCACTGCAAAAGTTGGGTGATTAACCCAAACTCCTGGTCCTCACATAGAGTCTATTCACTGAAGTTTAGAAATGGGTCTAAAAGTTGTACTCTGCACCATGCTAGGTTCTAGATATATAATAGTAAACACGAGTGACGAGATGCTTCCCCTCATGCAGGCTGTGGTCTAGCTGGGGAGAAAGACTTTATACAAATGAATATGGGATTTAAAATGTGGATAGCCAAACAGAGAAAGTTAAATACCATATGATATCGCATATATGTGGAATCTAAAAAAAAAGATATAAATGAACTTACTTACAAAACAGAAATAGACCCACAGACACAGAAAACAAACTTATGGTTACCAAAGGGGAAAGGGCGGGGGGAAGGATAAATTAGGAGATCGGGATTAACAGATACACACTACTATATATAAAATAGATAAACAACAAGGACCTACTGTATAGCACAGGGAATTAGACTCAATATTTTGTAATAGTGTATAAGGGAAAAGAATCTGAACAAGAATATAAATGTATATGACTGAATCACTGTGCTGTACACCAGAAATTAACACAACATTGTATTTCAACTATACGTCAATAAAATAAACTTTTAAAATGTAATTTAAAAAAAATTTTTTTTAATGTAGATAAATGTGTTGAAGAAAAAGTGCAGGATACTTTGAGAAAGATTTGTATGAGAACTTTGTGTAGGTTGTGAGGCCCACAAAGGCTGAGGCCTAAATAATAAGGAGCCAGCCAGGCAAAAGCGGTGGGAAGGGTGGTCCTGGCAGAGGGCACAGCATGAGCAAAGGCCCTGAGGTAGGAAGGAGATTGGAGAATTTGAGGAACTGTAAGAAAGGAAGAGTAGAAGGAGATAGAGACGTAGAGGTAAAGAGAGGCCAAATCACATAGGGCCCTTTAGTCATGGTACCATTTTTGTATTTTCAAAATAGTAGCTTCACAGTGAAAAAAACCTGACAGACACCATGTTGACCAAATAATAAAAGTTAACACCAGCAGTGGCATATAGAGTCATTCTACACCTCCTGGTAGGATGTGCTGAGAAGGGGACAACATCATTTCTCTGATATTCTAGCCAAAGCCTGCATAATCTGCATTAATTATGAAGAAACATCAGGCAAACTCAAAATGAAGGGCATTCTACAAGACAAGTGGCCCATAATTTTCAAAAATGTCAAGGTCATGAAAGACAAAGATTGAGGAACTCTTCCAGATGAAAGGAGACTAAAGAGACAAGAGCACTAAATGTGTGATCCTAGACCCCAAAAATGAGGTTGATGGGACAATTGGTGACAATCGACTAAGGTCTACATATTCGAGAACACTATTGTGACGATGTTAATTTTCTGATTTTGACAGCTGGACTGTGGTTTTGTAAGATGTTAACATTTGGAGATGGGACTTCCCTGGTGGTGCAGTGGTTAAGAGTCCACCTGCCAATGCAAGGAACATGGGTTCGAGCCCTGGTCCGGGAAGATCCCACATGCCACAGAGCAACTAAGCCTGTGCACCACAGTTACTGAGCCTGCGCTCTAGAGCCCACGAGCCACAACTACTGAGACCGCATGCCACAGCTACTGAAGCCTGTGCACCTGGAGCCCGTGCTCTGCAACGAGAAGCCACCACACTGAGAGGCCCGTGCACCGCAGCAAAGAGTAGCCCCCGCTCGCCTCAACTAGAGAAAGCCCGCGCACAGCAACGAAGACCCAACGCAGCCAAAATTAATTAATTAATTAATTAATTAATTATTTTTAAAAATTGGGGGAAGCTGGGAGAAGTGCCTATAGGAATTATTTGTACTATTTTTGCAAGTATTCTTTAAGTCTGAAATTATTTCAAAGTGAAAAGTTAAAAAATAAATTGAAAGAAATGTTTAAAAAAATTTTTTTAAGTTTTAGATTTCAAGGGAATGTTTAGGTTTTTAAACATTGTCTGACCAGTGCATGGGAAATGGATTGGGGGCAGGACCACAAGGAGGTGGTCATGGTGCCAAGAATTTTGAGTAAATGGCATCAGTTTCCTCAGCTGTCAAATGAGAGGGTCCAGCTATCTGTATTTACAAGGCAGGTTCACGACTTACCTGCATTGGAGTCACCTGGGGAACTTCAGACCTTCAGATCCCTGGGGCCCACCCCTTCATGCTAATCAGCAAGAGAATAGTGGTGTCTTGGTCAACTCCAGCTGCTCTAACAAACTACCACAGATGCAGGGGCTTAAACAACAGACATTTTCTTCTCATAGTTCTGAGGCCGAGAAGTCCAAGATCAAGGGTCCTGGTGAGAGCCCTCCTCCTGGCTTGTAGACGGCCACCTTCTCGCTGTGTTCTCACTTGGCAGAGAGAGAGTTCTGGAGCCCCTCCTCTTCTTATAAGGGCACCAGACCTATCAGATTAGGGCCCCACCCTTATGTCCTCATTTAACCTTATCTCCTTATAGGCCCTATTGTTACCCAAGAACTGGGTTCCCCTCTTGGTGGGTGTCAGGACAAAAGACACAACCAAGCCAAAGATCGGGAGAAGGATTTACTCCTTGCAGCAAGTAAGGAGAACACCGGGGATCTTTCCCAAAGCAGAGTATCCCTGAACATCGAAACTGGGGAAGTTTTAAGCTAAGGGTCCATGCATATTCATGAAAGGGCTTGAGCAGAGGAAAATTCAGCATAGCATTGGGGCAAAGGTCGACAGAGTCCAAGTCTTGGCTGATTGAAGTCAGGAGGGTCAACATCATCATTCCATCCTCCACGTGGGTGGGGGCCTGAGTTCCTGCAGAACTCAAAGATATATTAGTATGTCTATCCCTTGAGGAGGCACTAGACTCTGCTTTATCACTGCACTGTTGTTTGACTGCCTTCTCTCCATTCCTGCACTTCTTCGTTCCCTCAAGTTTGTTGATTACTGAGACCTGTTCAAGGCCAAGCATTGTGGCCAGGCTTAGATCACAAAATGGCTTAGGACAAAATGGCTTCTCTTATGTCGAAGAAAGCCATTCCTGGTTGTCTTTCTCTGGGGACCCCCTGACCTATCTGCTTACTCTATCTTCAAATACAGTCACATCGTAGGGGTTAGAGCTTCAACATATGAATTTGGGGGTAGGAGGGATACACTTCAGTCAATAGCACATGGAGCCTGGGAACCTGTCATCTTGTGTTAGAAACTTTCCCGGGCAATTCTGATGTTCCTCTGAGATTGGCACCTGGTGGCTCTGGGTTGGGGAATTCTGTAATTCCCCACCTTCACCCCCACTGTGAGCGCTGCAGGCCCTTGTGGGCTGCTTGCTGTGCCTCACAACCCATCTTGCTCAGTCCGCTGCATTTCGTCAGAGCGCACAGTGTTGCTCCAGGCTCTGCCGCCACCCTCCTGCTCACCAGCCATGTGAACCCGGGAAGGTCACTTCCTTCTCGTGGCCTCAGTTTCCTCATCTGAATAGTGAGGGGATTGCACAGTTGATCTCTGCAAGATCCCTATGTGCTATAAAACTCTGATCCCTGAGACTAATGTTCCAGAGGCTTCCATTAGGCCCAATTCAGGGGTTAGCAGAGAATCTTAAAAAGCACTCAGGATCCCTCACCCCATGGTAACTAAGAATATTCTATCTCCCATGCAAAATCCACCCCCTCAAAAAAAAAAAAAAAGAGCCTCTGGCATATTACCACCTTGTAAAATCTAGGTATCAGGGAAACCTCAAAACAGGAGTTTCCCCCTTGTTTTGAAGCGTTACATGTCAGCGGTCCTTACCCAGAGTCAAAAATCCTCCTCTGCATTGAGTTCAGGTCTTACGTTACTCTGGCCTCCCAGGCTCATGGATTTGCTGGCCTAAACAAAGAACGGTGCTTCTCCACAACACCCCACAGCCTACTGTGTTGGACAGGGAACATGGGGAAGGATATTTAACCATTTTAACAGCGTGGATAAGTGATACCTAAGACATACAGTACCCATGTCAGAATGCCAAGAGGGGCTGAGCGGCGAGCGGAGCTAGTCTCTGCTTTTGCCGCCTCTGTCCAGCTTAAGCATTGCCTCATCCAGGAAAGCCTTCTCTGAACCACTCCTGTCTACACGATCTTCCCCTTCTATAAATTATTGTGGCATTTACGATCCCTGATCATCGTCCCTCCCGTCTTCGAAGCCCAGAGAAGCTAAGACCATGCGGGTTTTGCACAGCACTGAATCCCCGGTGTCCTACAGATTGCCTGGCCCAGAGCGAGTGCACAATAAATATTTGTGAGATAAGTGGATGAGCCATTTTTACCTGATGGACCCGCCTCCTGTTTCAGTCTGTTTCAGGGACCGTGTTTTCATGTCTCCTTCCTAAGACAGGCATAGTCCCTTCCCTTTTTTTTCTTTTTATCCCCAACACCTGCAAAGAGCCTGGTCCATTGGAAGCACTCCACAAACGCTCCCGTGGAGGAATGGAGAGTTAGAGTGAACTAGCGGTGAGCACTGAAGGGGGACACCTCAGCGGAGGTCTCCGGCGGAAATGAGAAGAGGCGCTGGAATGCGGAGAGCAGACACCCACCAACACGCAGCACCCAGACGGCCTGGGCTGGTGAGGGCTCAACGGCATGGCCAAACTGGAGCTTCTAACAGAAGAGTTTATTGGACAGATTAAGCAGGTGCCTCTTGGGCCCGCGTCACCTCGGATTCCTGCTGCAGCTGCGGACAGCAGTTCTGAGCCACTTTCACTCCATTTACTGTTTTCCCAGAGTCTTCAGTCTCACCCCACACCTCTCTGAGAACTGGAAAGGGGCCCACTTTGTCCACCTCCATGCAGAGCATATGGCAGTTCTGGGGAAAGTTCTCCGCCTCCGGGGCAACCCAGGATGGGAGCCGCAGAAGAGATGCTTCTCCAAGACCATCCTCGGGTGGACAGTTTTCTCCAGGTCCTCGGAAGGGCCAGTAGGACTGCGTCCAGGTGCCCACAGCAGCGACGAGCCCAGTAATCTTCCCTCCTACTGACTTCTCCTCCTCTTTCACTCTCCCTGGCCCCTCACTTCTACTCTTTGACTTGGAAAATGAGTAGGTTTAGACAGAGAGAAGAGAGCACATCTTAAGCAGAAAGAAAAGCAGAGTGGAGGCAAAAAGGGAGGGAGGCTAGAAAGACAAAGGACGAGAGACATCACTGTTTGCTGTAGTTACGTGCGAGATTCAGGGTGGAGCCTGTAACCCAGATCATGGGACAAATGAATGCAGGTGCCAGAGCCACACTGGTTATCAAACGCTGTAAATGTGGCAGGAGGGGTGGGGAAGAGGAAGATCACAAAACAGCCTAGACACGTGTGTGTGAGGGAGCAACCCTGGCAGAGAAAGTCACCAACATGGGTCCTCTCCTGTTTCAGAATGTGAAGCTGCATCGCCAAAGCTGTTCATCGCACAGCTTGCAGCTTTCCAATCAGCTCCGCGTTGGCTTGATCAGTCCCCAATAAGAAGACCACTGTGCCACCCTCATGTACCAGGACATAAATATGTAAGCAGTTTGATATTAGCATAAATTAGCAGCGATAGCCTGGAAATGCTTCACCTAACGCCAGGAAAGGCTGATGGAATTGTGCATCTTTTTCCTGTCGCAGGAGTAGTCAAGAATCATGCATAATGTAAAAGCACAGAGTGCAGCTGGTAGCAGCAGGTTGCATCACAGGAGGTTATTTCAACTTGTTTTTATGATCATGAAGAACTACCTTTCAATCAGGGCCCCAAAGCGTATACTATCCTACAGCCCCGGGGTGGTGCGGAATCATAATACACAACAGCAAATACCCATCCCGCTCAGAGGCCCCAAAGCTGGGCTCTTTATTGATGTTCAGGCCATATTTATAGAGCCTAGGAGTGCAGCAACATAAAGCAGGTGCCCCCTGACCAGCTGTGAGGCTGATTCGGACGCGTGGACGAGCCATCCTCTGGCAGAGAGCTGCTCAGCCCAGGAAAGCCGAAATTGCTCAGGCTCGGAAGAGACGAGCCACAGCTGAGGAAACGCTGTTTCATGGTGTCAGCTCACCTCCTGGTTCTAGAGCTTCCGTGGGTTAGAGCATCTCCGAGGAAAAGTGAGGAAAATCCCAGCGGGCTCCCCCGTGTAGCCTGTTGTTTATTGCCCTCCTTTTCTCAACCACTAGGGGTTTGGGGTTCTTTTTCCCCAACAGCTTTATTGGGATATAAATCACATCCCATACAACTCACACCTTTAAAGTGTATAATTGAATGTGTTTTGGTATATTATTCATTTTTTTAACTTGTGGTAAAATTTATATATAACGAAATCTGTCATTTTACTCATTTGGGGTAGAATAATTTTTATTGTGGTAAAATATACATAAAATTTTCTATTTTAACCATTTTCAGGCGTACGGTTCTCTGCCATTAAGTACAATTCAAATCGTTTAACCATCACCACCATCCATCTCCAGAACTTTTCATCACCCCAGACATAAACTCTCTACTCATTAAGCAATAACTCCACATTCTCCCCTCTTCCCCCCAGCCCCTGGTAACCTTGAATCTCTTTTCTGTCTCTATGAATTTGGCTATTCTAGATATTTCATGTGAGTGGAATCATGCAATATTTGTCTTTTCGTGTCTGGCTTATTTGACATAGCATAATATCTTCAAGGTTCAGCCATGTTGTAGCATGAATTAAAATCTCATTCCTAATAATGCCATTTGTAGCACATGGATAGACCTAGAGATTATCATACTAAGCGAAGGAAATCAAACACAAATATCATATGACATCACTTATATGTGGAATCTAAAAAAATGATACAAATGAACTTATTTACAAAACAGAAACAGACTCACAGACTTTGAAAACAAACTTACAGTTACCAAAGGGGAAAGGGGGGAGGGATAAATTAGGAATGTGGAATTAACAGTTACACACTACTATATATAAAATAGATAAACAACAAGGACCTACGCCATAGCACAGGGAACTATATTCAATATCTTGTAATAACCTATAAAGGAAAAGAATCTGAAAAAGAATATATATATGTATATATGTATGTGTGTGTATATCTGAATCACTTTGCTGTACACTAACACAACATTGTAAATCAACTATACTTCAATTTTTTTAAATTCATTCCTCTTTATAGCTGAATAACACTCCATAATATGTATGTACCACATTTTGTTTATCCATTTATTTGTTGGTGGATACTTCAGTTATTTCCACTTTTTACCTGCTGTGAATATTGCTGCTATGAACACTGGCCTGCAAGAATCTGTGTGAGTCCCTTATCAGTTCTTTTGGGTATGTACCTAGAAGTGGAATTGCTGGATCATATGTTAATTTATCTTTTTGAGGAACCACCAATCTGTTTTCATCCATAGCATCTGTACCATTTTACACTCCCACCAGCAATATATGAGGGTTCCAATAGACATCTTATTCTCTGTTCGTTTGTTTTTAAATTATAGCCATCCTAGTAGTTGTAAAGTGGTTTCTTGTGGTTTTGATTTTCATTTTTCTGATGACTGGTGATATTGACCATCTTTTCATGTACTTATTGGCCATTTGTATAGCTTTCTTTGGAGAAATGTGGTATTAGTTTGCTAGGACAGCCATAACCAAATGCCAAAGACAGGGTGGCTTAAACAACAGAAATTTATTCTCTCACAGTTCTGGAGGCTGGAAGTCCAAGATCAAGGTGTCAGCAGGTTTGGTTTTTCTGAGGCCTCTCACTAAGGCTTGTAGACGGCCACCTTCTCCCTGTGTCTTCATATGGACTTTCTTATGTGCCTGTCTGTGGCCTAATCCTCTTGTAAGGACACCAGTCCTATTGCACTGGGGCTCACCCCGATGACCTCATTTAACCTTAATCACCTCTTTATAGACCCCTATCCCTAAATACTGTCACATTATGAGGAACTGGGAGTTATGCCAACATATTCATGCAGGAGAAGGGGGGACATAACTCAGCCCATAGCAGGTAACAAATGTCTACTTAAATCCTTTGCCCATTTTTAAAAATTGGGTTGTAACCACTGAGCTTCGATGGTGAATGTGTGGTTTAATTTTTATTTTAGAGGGGTGAAGGTTGGGTTAGGAAAAGAGGGAGGAAGGTGATTACTAGGTTTTTAATCTGAAAATTTTTTTTATTTGATCAGATCTAAGCACACTCACACTGTCCCAAAGGACATATGTCTCCTTCTCTCCATAGAGCTTCAACCATACTAGCACTAAAATAATGCAATACTATCCATCAGCAGTAAGCAAAAAATCACTATATTATGCCTCAGTCATATAGTAAATCAGTTTTCAAATGCCTGCTAGACTGTAAATTACTTGAAGGCAAGCATTATTTTGTACTTAACTTTGATTCTGGCTCCATGTTTGTTGAGTAAGTCACAGTCCCAGGCCATAACAACATTTTTTTCATGTAATAAACACAATAACGCATGTGGTAGGTATTATTATCCCCATTCCACAGATGAGGAAATAGGGGCTCAGAGAAGTCAAGCGGCTTGCCAAAGGACACACAGTAAGCAGCAGAAGGAAAAGGTGTGCCTGGGTCTAGCCAACTCTTCTTTCCACTCTACTATGATTCCTTTCTCCATAAAGATGGAAATAAAATATAAGTGAACTATAAGTGAGAAGCATTTATTCCAATGAGATTTCTCACTGAGCTGAGCCCATCTCCAAAAGGTAAATGTTTGCCTTTTAGAAGATATCATTGTCTGTCTTCACAAAGGTTTTTCTTCCTTTCCTTACTCCCTAACTTTTTATTTTAGGCCTTGCTAAAATCAAGGAGAATCACATCTCTGGGTTAGCTTTGCCTACCAAAGGGGCTTAACAAAATAATGGGTCCTAAATAGTTGTGCAGTGTGTTAAAAAACAGTCTCCTGTCTTCGGTGGTGGAAAAAAACAACTGTCTAATCAGGCCAATTTCTCCATATTGCTTCAGTTTCATACATTCACTGACAAGAATCCTCCTAGTATTGATACCATAAGCCAAAATTATTTTTTGAACTAAAGTTTTCTAATGTCAATCATAAAGGAGTATGTTTTAATTTCTTATGTACATATGAATTAAATAAATATTATATTAATAAACAAGAACTCAACTTCAATCAATATGCTTTATTCATGGTAATTGTAGTAAAGACAGAGGATTTTTTTTTAATCAAAAATGATAGGATGGAGGGGAAAAGGTTATGAGATGAAAGTTTTAATACACCAAGAAATTGAAAATAGTCAACGATTATTGTACTTTTTAAGAAGTCTCAATCTAAGACAATGATAACATTCACAAATTATCCACACTGGTTTCAGCCCTCTGCTGGTGAGATGAATTTCTTCTTTTGCAAACATCCAAGTAGGCCTGGGCTTTTCTTGGTAAAGGAATAAGAAGCTTTTGCAGACAAGTCACAGCCCTCTCCCAGGGTGCTATGGAGCTGCTTCACACAGGGAAGTGTCTGACCTCTTTATGTCCCCCATGGTGGTGACCTGAGCCATGGTGAATCCAATCAGCACTCTCACCTCATCTGATGAAGTCTAATGGGCAGCCCTTCTCCAATGGCTCCATTAACCATCAGTCACCAAAATTGTTAGACAAAGGAGAAATCCATCTAAGGACTTTTGCAAATGTTACATGTTCTTCCCTTGCTGAGATAGTTTTCTTTTGAGGAAGGGCATACAGAACCTTGTGGTCACTTGTTTAATAGAGTTTGTTCATTCCATCTTTTTTTTCTTTAAGGGGAAAAAAATAATCGCATGTATAGAACATGTCAATGAAGTCCTTGGTTCATAAAGAAGAATCTGACCAAGGAAATCCCAGAATATCTTTTTATGTCTCTATGTGTTTTTATTTTGTGCTTTGCTTTACTTTATGTTGCCAACATGCTAGCTCCTCCATGGGGCATAATCCACTATAGCACACAGCGGGGAATGTCAGGAAGACACATTACACTCTCAGTGCCAGAAAGATCTCTTGGTAGCATGTAGCCAGCTCTGATTGATTGGGGTCATATACTCTGGACAGTTTTATAGACCAAATCACACATACTCTATCAAAATCATCTGGTTCTTAGTTTTCCATAGTTCTTCTGGTGAGGGACAATTTGGGTGGGTTCAGTAACCAGCAGGGTAAGATTAACTTCTCTGATCGAGTTGGACAATTGCTCGTAGTGCTAGATTCAAAGTCTGGCTTCATGTGTGGGCTTCTAAGAACAGGGATTCTAGAGCAATCCTAAAAACTGGTTTGGGCTGGGCAGTCAAGCAGTCCCCGTGGTTCTTATTTTCTTACCCTAGTTTCAACCAGTGGTGTGCTGATAAATGTTCAACAGCTCTCAAAAAAACATGCAGATATATGTACAAAAATCTACTGCCTTTTAAAAATGTATCTGTTTTAAAAGATGTGTAATACACAATGTACAAATGATAAAGTATACAGTATTCTTCATTGTAAATTCCATCTAGTCGACTGATTCTCAGAACGCTTTCCTTGATCTTTTTCCAAACTCTCGTATCTCTAGTCAACCCACGCTTGCAGCTGATAAATGATGTAATTTTGACAAGAATGTTGGTTGATATTTTTGTTTACATTAACGAGTAAGGTGAAACAATGAAGATGTCGAAGGTTCACCTGATCGTCAACAACACGATCAACTTCTTTGCTGAATCAGATCATTTTCTCATGCTGGAAGAATAATAGTTCCTCAAATTTTTGAGCTATTCACAATGTAACAGTCATGGATGTGACAGTCTTAAAGTTTACTCTGCATTATTAATATTTTCCCCATCTCATCCTAAGTCTAGACAGTCATTAAACCAATAAATCAAGCCCTACCTTGTAGCAGTTGTCAACTTCCATGGCAGATTTCAAGCTATGAAAGTGACATTGAACGTGGATTTGGGAAGAGAAGCACAGTAGCACACGATCATATGCTATTTGTATCACATAAACACAATAGATGTCAATAACCTCAAACGTTAGGTAGTAAAATAAGTTGGAAGTGATGAGTTTTTCTTAATACAATTGATTTAATGATAAATATATATAATTTAATTTTTAATAATGGCTCTGTTTAACAACTGATTCTTGGGACTTCCCTGGTGGTGCTGTAGTTAGGGCTCTGCACTCCCACTGCAGGGGCGCAGGTTCGATCCCTGGTTGGGGAACTAAGATCCCACATGCCGCACAGCCCAGCTGGAAAAAAAAAAAATGGTTCTCAAAATTTCTGAATTTAACTATCAACTCCTGCAAGCTGGTAGCAGCCAGATCCCTCACACCACTGTACCCAACCCTCAAAAGATTAGGTTATAATACCAACATTGGGAATGCTTTAAACTACAGGTAACAGTATCTGGCTAAGTGTGGAGCATGTAGCTCCATGTAGCTCCATGAGGGTAAGGATCTTTGTTCACTGATGTCTTTAAAGTACTTTAAAGTGCTGAGCATATTATCGATGCTCAATAAACATTACTGAGTTAAATTTATTGAAATAACAGAAGCATTTAGTTATCACACATAGTGAGAAGTCTAGATACAGGTGGTCCCAGAGCTGATTCATCCAGGGCACTGGGTCAACCACTCTGTGAGGTTCTGGTCTTTTCCTTATGGCTGGCAAGGTGGCTGCGACAGCCCATCAGACTCTCACAACACAATGTTGAAGGAAGGAAGCAGCCCCAACCAGGCCATGAGAGACATCTCCTCCAGTGCTTTCCTGTTTTCTCAAGTAGATAGAACACGATCTGCAGCAAGGAGGCTGGGAATGCCAGCAACCCTCTTTTTAGACTCTGTGATGGGCGGTGGATAAAGAAAATTAAGGTCAGGTATCGTTATGACAGCCAAATAATTTCCTTGGTTTCCTGCCAGACCAATTCAATGCAAGGAATCAAGCAGTAAAAATATTTACTTTGGTTCAGGTGTCTTGTGAATAAGGTATAATCATTGCTCTGGAATTTTCTGTCTTAATTGAGTTCCTTGAAGTATTGTTTTAAAGTAAAATCTATGATGATTCTTCCTTTTGAAGGACATTTAGGAAGACTAAGTTTTATGTACAATTTGACTAAACAAGGTCTGTATCAGATTATCGCAAGTCAGATTCCTGGTATAATAAACACAACTACAAAGAAAAAAAAAAAAACTCCCTTGTAAAAATTCACTAGTCCATAGAACATTCCAACAAAATACAATAAATACAATAAAATTCCACAGGGAATTTAGACAGTTCTTTGGAGCATATTTCCCTGGGTTTTGATCCACATTAGTATCATTAACAAAGAGAACAACTGAAAACCATTCACACACAAAATGTTTGTATTCAAGCAACCCTCAAATATTTTGAGGAGCCTCCTTCCACCTAATTTTCAGAGTCCAAGGAAACAGAGGCAGCTGACTTGGGGCTCCCAAGGCTGTCGGGACAGATTCTGGTCACCAAAGAAGATTCTTTCCCATCTGTCACTGTCCAGACACATCTGTGGCAGAGAGAGTCCCTGAGTTCAGGAAAAGGCAGCAAATAAATGTCAGAAATAATAGCGTCTGGGGTTGACTCTTTTCAGACTCAGAAAAGAATCACAGGACTTAGAACTGCAGCAGACTCTAGAGAGAATGTTTTTCACTTACATCTGAAACTGTTCTCCACGGTCAGTTCATTCTGGGAAATGGTTTTATACAGAAGAAAAGTGGGGTTTTTTAACTGAGACTTTTCAGGGGACTTGTGTGCTGTAAATCTCAAAACAAAACAACCATAATACCTAGATTTTCCAAACATGATGTAAGCATGGAACAATCTCCCTTTGTTTTGAAATGAGCATGTTTTTAAATTTTTTAAATTTAATTATGGTAAAATATATATAACATAACATTTACCGTTTTAACCATTTCAAGTGTACAGTTCAGTAAAGTGTATTCACATTTTATGCAACCGACTTCCAGAACTTTTCCATCTCGCAAAACTGAAACTTTATATCCATTAAACAGCAACTCCCTACTTTCCCTCAACACCTGATAACCATCATTCTGCTTTGTTTCTATGAATTTGATTTTTCTAGGTACCTCATGTAAGTGAAATAATACAGTATTTGTCCTTTTGTGTCTGGCTTACTTCACTTAGCATAATGTCCTCAAGGTTCATCCATGTTGTAACATGCGTCAGAACTTACTTCCTTTTTAAGCCTGAATAATATTCTATTGTATGCATATACCACATTTTGTTTATCCATTCATCCATTGATGGACATCTGGTTTGTTGCCACCTCTTGCCTATTATGAATCATGCTACTAAGAACCAAGGTGTGCAAATACCCAAGAACCTGCTTTAAATTCTTTTGGATATATATCCAGAAGTGGAAATTCTGGATGTCAAAGTTCTAGTTTTAATCTTCTAAGGAGTTGTCATACAGTTTTCCATAGCAGTTTCACCATTTGACTTTCCATCAGCAATGCTCAAGGGTGGAACCCCTTTTTCAAAGAACTCTTAACATGGAACAAAGTTGGGAAACACCTGTCTCATCCAAAGCCATCATTTTGCAAATGAAGAAATGGAAACCCAAGAGGTAAAGGCTTTATGCGATAGGACATAACTCTTTGATGGTGAGTCAGCCAGAGGCTCAGCCGGAAACATGGAGCACTCAGATGAAATTATGGAGAGAGTTTAATGTAGGAATTATTTACAGAGTTATGGGCATCCTTGAGGGACCAGCAATGAATAGGAAGACACCCAGGAGGAACAGTGAGAAGCAGTTCCCACCCCTCACCCACAGAGGAAGAGGGAGGAAATGATGTAACTGAGCCCAGGAAGACTTGCCATCATGAGGTACGGCAGTCACCTCCAGAGTCACGGCACCGACAGACAGGGAGAGAAATACCCCAGCCACTCTCTCCTCCAGCCCATCATCTCCAGCCAGTTCCTCCACTGGCCAAACCCAAGCAGAAGCCAGATGGCAGGAGGACTGAATAGGTAGGGTCAGTCCTCAGGGCCAGGAGGGGAGCAGAGAAGAATAAGGAAGAAAAAGGATGAAAGAAGGGAGGATGGGTATTGGGTAGAAAATCCACGGTGTCTGACACAGAGGGCATCACAGGTGATTTTTTTATTGTAGAAAATTGAAAGATTGGAATGTTCAGGCTGTTATAAAAAATGAAAAAACAAAAACAACCAATAATCTCATTCCCCACAGATATCTAAGCTAACATTTTTGTCTCTAGTGTCTAGTGTACGGCAAGGTACTTGAGGTTTTAGGTTGGGTTTGTTTTCAGGGCTGTGCAGTGGCAGCTCCAGAACCTCTCCCCAGGAGGGGCCACGTGGCTAAAGGGGGGCTAGGAATGAACCTCGATGCCATGCTTGCACCAAGCACGCTGGTTTTAATCAGATTGTATGCTTATTTGGGGGCCTTTCTGGGGCAGCTGATAGCACTGTCTTTTTTCTACTACTCTGAAGACATTTCTAATACTTCTAGCATCTGCAGAGATGCTGTTTTTACTTAGATGGCATGTTTATTTTGGGTAGGTCTCAGGAGGAAGATTATGACATATGCGGTAGGCAAAACTCCCCTACTCAAGCCTCCTCTTGACAATGCTGTCGAAGAGCTAATATGGGGCTTCCTGGGGAAGAGAGGGAATATATTTACATGTGGAAGGAAGATGAATTGTTGTGGCCAAAGGGCAGCCTCTGCCAGATGGTGTTTTCCAAACACTGCCACCACAAAGTGTTCTATCCCATGCGTTCTTCGTACAATGTTTCCTCCCATGGTGGGTGGGTCGGTCCCCTCCCCTTTGACCACCTTTACCAATATAGTAAGTGCACCTTGTGACTTCCAAGGCTTGACAACGCCATACATTCCTGCCTTGAGAGGCTGGTGCTTGGAACCCAGGCACTGTGCTGTGAGGAAGCCCAAACTAGCCCATGCAGAGAGATGCTATGAAAAGGACAAGTATAGGTGTCTGTCCTAATAACTTAGCTGAGATCCTACCTGACGGCCAGCACCAACCACCAAACATGTTACTGAAGATGCTGCCACATGATCCTAGCCCCTGGCCTTGGGTTACCTTATCCATAGCCTCCAACCTTCCCAGCTGAGCATCTAGGCATCACGGAGCAAAGACAAGCCATCCCTGTTTTTCCTGTCCAAATTCCTGATCCACAGAATCTGTGAACACTATAGAATGGTTATTTTACACCACTGAGTTTTGTGGTTTGTTACAAGGCCATAGAAACTGGAACAAATAAGATTGAAAACTACGTATTTTATTCTCTGGATTTTTCCTTGCCCACTCCAGGGAAGCCTTTGTGTTCCCTTTCCATAGAAGTAGACTTTTCTGGAACCCTATCACTCTTCTGCAGATTAGATCCTGAGTATGGAAAGGAAGGAAAATGAGTGTCTGGAGTGGGGGGGGGGGAGGGGCGGTTTTGTAGAAGGAATGAAAAAAAAAATAAGGGTGAGTCCCCTAAACTAGAAAACTAGAGCAGGGACAAAGGCTGGAACTTACAGCCCACCACCACCAAGTCCCCCATAATGACCACGGAAGGTGGCCAGACCTCGGGGGGAAGTCTGATGTCGTGCACGGAGAGACCGGGCCCCAGGCACAGGGCACAGCCTTGGCAAGATCTCTGTCCACAGCGGTACAGAAGTAGCAGAAGGAGAAGTGGGCTTCTCAGGGGTAGCCAGGGCGGACCCAAGATCAGCTCCCAGAATAACTCTCTCTGCATACGACACCCCCAGGACGTTGCTATATAATGAAGTTACCCCAAAATGACTGAATGAGTTTTTTGCCAACCAGATAACATGGTGGCTTGAAGTTTAATTTGATACAAAGAAAATGTTTTATGACAGACTGTCAATCCCTCCTATATGAAATTCATAGAAATTAGACATTAAAAAGTAAACAAGTAAATACATAGTCATGATGGAAAAGAAAGGAAACTCCAGATCAACCAGAAACTGCGAAGAAAGTAGGCAAGAATAGATTAAAGAGGAAAAAGGGGGCTTCCCTGGTGGTGCAGTGGTTGAGAATCTGCCTGCCAATGCAGGGGACACGGGTTCAAGCCCTGGTCTGGGAGGATCCCACATGCCGCAGAGCAACTAGGCCCGTGAGCCACAATTACTGAGCTTGTGCATCTGGAGCCTGTGCTCCACAACAAGAGAGGCCACGATAGTGAGAGGCCCGCGCACAGCGATGAACAGCGGCCCCCGCTTGCCACAACTAGAGAAAGCCCTCGTGCAGAAACAAAGACCCAACACAGCCATAAATAAATAAATAAATACTTAAAAAAAAAAAAAGTTAAGGATGTACCTCACATATCTTAAAAAAAAAAAAAAAAAAAAAAGAGGAAAAAGTACAACCCAGGATGAAGGCGGAAGAGTTCTGCTGAAAGCCCGAAGGGTCCCCCAGACGGAGAGGGTGTGAATCCAGCAGAAGGAAGAAGCAGCTCAGAGCCACCAAGATTTGAAGAGCAGGCAGGTCAGCCCTGAGCATCGTACCTCTTCCCTGGGCGGGGCAGCAGGCAGCAGTGGTGGGGTCCTCACCCCACAAGACAGTGGGCACAGGAACTCTGGGAGCGAGAGATGTGTAGTGTCCGGTGTGTCTTAAAGACCATCTTACCCTGACATATCACAGAAGCCTCTGCCCCACTCACTGAAAACAGCGCGTACAAGCCCAGTGGCGGTCCTCACACCCCTTCAGCCAATCTGCATAAATTGTTACAGATTTTGTAACAGGGAATCTTAACATTAAGGCACATAATCCAGAATCAAATATTTGGGGAGAACCAACATCATAGGATAGAGGCGGGGAAAATGAATAGAAAAAGGAGAACTAAAGAAGCAGACTGAATAGTGCCATCACTGAAGTTTGTTTGTTTGTTTTAGACAACTATATCAAGGTTGAAGGAAATAGTGCAGATGAAAGAATACAGAAAGAACCAATAAAAGCTACTAGGCATTAAAATTATAGTTACTGGAGTTGAAAACTTAATATGATGGGGGAAAAAAAAAAAACAGAATGGGCACCGCTGAGAGGCAAATCAGTCGGAAAATGGGGCCACAGAATTTGCTCAAAAGACAAGATTAAGAGGGTTGTTGAATAAATCTAGCTCCAGCATCCATATAATAGGAATTACAAGAGCCCAGAGAAAATAAAATTTAAAGAAATAATTGATTAGAAATTTAGAGAACTGAAGCAAGACATGAGGTCTCTGAAAAAAAACTCATTACCCAGCAGGATAAATTTTTAATTAATCAGACACAGCTGAGAATAGAGACCAGTTCATTGTATTCACATAGCTTAACTATTGGGACCAAGAACTAAGACCACCTGTTCCAGCATGACTTATTTGTTCCAGGAAATCCTTGCCCAGAAAGATAAGGCTGTAAATCAACAAATAATTGCTGTTTACCTCAGGAAGTTCCTGAAAACCAAATTGTCTGGGCAAATGGCTTGGTACATTTGGGCAAACAGTTTTTCCTCTCTGGATAACAGTGTCTACACCTGAGCAAACAGCTCATTTATCAGACAGTTTACATATCAATTCTTGCTTTGAGCTTCACTGTGTCCACCAAACCTAAACTAATAGTTAGGAGCTTTGCCCAGTCCCAATCAGTTCCCTGCCTTGAAAGTCCTGCCCTAAATCCCTAAATCACATGAACTCTGACCCCCCAAATGCTGTAAATAACTCCCCCTGACTGTCTCCTTCCAAGACATTGCTCAGATCCTCTCAAGGTGATGGTCTCTTACTGCAGTAGGTTTAATAACCATCTTTGCTTTATCAAAAAGTTACTTTCAATAGACAATTTGTGGGAGTTGGCAGTTGAAAATCCATGGAGAAACTTCATTAAAATAAAAGAGAACCCTAAAAACCTTCTAGACAGGAATAAACTAGTTATCTGTAAGGAAAAAGAATCTGGTTTTTCTGGCAACAACAGTTGATACAGGGAGACAGTGGAAGAATTCTCTTCAATTTCTAAAGGAAAATAACTTGGAACCTAAAATTCTGTATCCAGATTCTATATCCTTTAAAACTGAGATCAGCAAACTATGGCCAGTGGACCAGACACCTGTTTTTATGAGTAAACTTTTATTGGAACATGGCCATACCTATTCATTTATGTGTTGTCTTTATATATAGAGTCTAGGGCTGCTTTTGCACTAAATGGCAGAGTTGAGTAGTTGTAACAGACCTTATGGCCTGCAAACCTAAAATACTTATTTGGACCATTAAAAAAAGGTTCCTGACAACTTCTTTAACATAAAGACATTTACAGATATAACATCTCAAATTTTGCTACCCAATGACCTTCCTTGGAAGAATCACTATGAAAATTATGGGGGTGGGGAGAAGGGAGGAAGAGGTGAGATTTATAAAGGAACAAACACGGAAGTAAAATTTACTGTTACATTTTTAAAAGTATTAAAAAACTGGGAATTCCCTGGCGGTCCAGTGGTTAGGACTCCGAGCTTCCACTGCAGGGGGTATGGGTTCGATCCCTGGTCAGGGAACTAAGAACCTGCATGCTGTGCAGCATGGCAAAAAAAAAAAAAAGTATTAAATAATTAAGTTTTAAATAAAATGTCCCATACAGCGTGAAATTCCATGGAGGCAGGTGACATTGCAAGTAGGGGGACTAAAAAGGACAAAAAAGTTCTTATCTTTTTGGTGGGAGGGAGGAGGGTAGAGGATAAATATAATTCCAAAGTTTATTAATTCTTGATTATTTCTAGATAATTATTCATTCTAGACAATGTTAAATACTTATGGGTAAGTATTAGAAGATTGGATGTAAGATGTATACATTTCCAAAAGGAAAAATGAAAAAAAAAATGCTGATTAGCTCAGTAAAAGGCAACTAGACAGCATAGTAAGAGAAACACAAGTTAAGACAGCAGGAATAAACCCAAACATATCAGTGAAATCAGTAAGTATTGATTACACTGGTGCTTTTAGTTCAACTTCCTATTTATTACATGCATAATTTGTGGCTGGCATTAGTATAGACACTAGATAGACAAATAACAGCTCTCATGAAGCTTATGTTCCACTAAAGAAACAGACGGTAAACCAATACGTATGTAATATAATCTCAGATATAAGTGCTATTTTAAAAAGGAAATAAATCACAGTAAAGGGCTGGAGAGTGATTTAAGTTGGTCACCTTGGAGGCTACTGCATCAGTCCAGGCAATATGTGATGGGGGCTCAATTAGGGTGGTATTTGTAGAAGCAATGGCAAGTGATAGAATGGGGTCAGGGGTGGCTAAAGAGAAAGATGAGAGGATTTGCTGGTGGAATCTATAAGAAGTGGGGGAGGAGTCAGGGTATATTACAAGGAACATTCAGTTTTGTGTTAAAACACATTCAGACAAGCATATAATCAACTATATTTAGTTTACAATAGAAATGCTGCAAACGCCAAGGGGATCTCACCCACGCCCCTTTTCAGCTGGTGCGTCCACCCCACTGCTGTGAGTGTTGGTTCTCAGGCTGCCTCCCTTCCCTGGGGAACTGCTGATGGCAGCTGCCTCACCTGGGTGGTTATCCAACCAAAAAACCCTCCATGGGCTTCCCTGGTGGCGCAGTGGTTGAGGATCTGCTTGCCAATGCAGGGGACACGGGTTCGAGACCTGGTCTGGGAAGATCCCACATGCCACGGAGCAACTGGGCCCGTGAGCCACAACTACTGAGCCTGCGCATCTGGAGCCTGTGCTCCGCAACAAGAGAGGCCACGACAGTGAGAGGCCCGCGCAACGCGATGAGGAGTGGCCCCCGCTTGCCACAACTTGAGAAAGCCCTCACACAGAAATGAAGACCCAACACAGCCATAAAAATAAATAAATTAAAAAAAAAAACCCTCCAGGTGCCAAACAAAAGAGACTTCTCCAAAGATCAGATGCCACACACACATGCATACGTACACACACACACACACACACACACACACACACACACACGCACACCATAGGGCCCCCTGGCTTTCCTGCATTGTACACATTTCTGTTAACTGTTCTCTTGTAAGAAAGTAAGAATTTTGAGCCTTGTTGGGGCATTCTGAATTTCGATAAGGAGTGGAAAGTCACGGTGAGAATAAAACATTTCCTATCTATGATGCCTCTAATATCCCAGACCATGGTCAAAGGATGTATTGGGCTTGAAGGAGAGTTCTCAGGAAAGCAAAGCAGAGAGCTTTGTGAGAACTATTGGATGCAAAAAATGGCTTTTTTCCTTATTTTTAAATGTAAGCAAGTCCTTTCAGCTGCTCTCAATACCCGTGACTAGGATATTTTAGCAGCTAGAAAGAAAAACATCCAAATAGTGAAAGCTGCAAGTGCTGTGATTTTTTTTTAATGTAACTGGATTTTTTCTGGATTTTCAACATGTTTCTGACAAAATTCACAAATGAAGTTTTACGTGATTTCTTGCAGATCGAGGCAGTTACAAAATTTCATGAAATCATACTATGAAATTTTTATTCCAACTATAGTCACTCCTCATACTAGTTTATATTTAAAGTTTTCTTTAAAATTCTCTAGTTCCTATCAAAAGAAATAAAAATGAAATTGATGCTGCACCCTATCTCATTTTAGCAATAGAGTATATTCAACTATCAGATTCCCTTCCTATTGCTGCTGTAACAAATTTCCACAAATTTAGTGGCTTAAAACAAGGCCAATTTGGGGGCTTCCCTGGTGGCTCAGTGGTTAAGACTCCGCCTGCCAATGCAGGGGACACAGGTTCGAGTCCTAGTTGGGGAAGATCCCACATGCCGCGGAGCAACTAAGCCCGTGCGCTGCAACTACTGAGCCTGCCCTCTAGAGCCTGTGAGCCACAACTACTGAGCCCATGTGCCACAACTACTGAAGCCTGCAAGCCTAGAGCCTGTGCTCCGCAACAAAAGAAGCCACCAAAATGAGAAGTCCGCACACCGCAACGAAGAGTAGCCCCCGCTCGCCGCAACTAAAGAAAGCCCGTGCAGCAACGAACACCCAACTCAGCCAAAAATAAATAAATTAAAATTAATTAATTAATTTAAAAAAAAAAACAAGGCCAATTTATCCTCTTACAGTTCTAGAAGTCAGAAGTTCAAAACGGGTCTCACAGCGTTAAAATCTAGGTATCAGCAGAGATGAGGTCCTTCTTGAGGCTCTAAGAGAGAATCTGTTTCCTTGCCTTTTCCAGCTTCTAAAGACTGTCCATATCCCTTGACTCGTGGCCCAATCCTTTATCTTCAAAGCCAGCATCATTCGGTAAAGTCCTTCTCACGCTGCCGTCTCTCTGGTTCTCTCTTCTGCCTCCTTACTCCACTTATCATGAGCTTTGTGATTACACCGGGCCCACCTGGGTAATCCAGGATCATCTCCCCTACTCAGAGTCAACTGATTACAAATTTAACTTCTGAAACCTTAATTCCCCTTTACCATGTAACCTAGCATATGCATAGGTTCTGGAGATTAAGAGTGGCCATCTGTGGGTAGCGGTTATTCTGACAATCCAACTACTAAGAAACAACCCAAACAAAATGGAGTTTATGTTTAACAATTATTTATCAAACTTTGTAATATATTGTTGCTTTGATCAATTGTGTTCTAATTTAAATTATAACTAAATACAGAATAAACTTCTCATCAGTAAGAGCCTGATAGAGGAAACAAGATTTTCAATCAGTAGGCATAATTGTATTGCAAACATGTATAATAGGGTGAGCAATAAAGACTCTCAAGCATAAAATTGTATTATTTTAGGATAAAATTTGGTGGGAGAGTGAAATAGAAATGCAAATCAAGGAGAAAGAGGAAATACAGGTTTTCCCAGTGTTTA
Source organism: Balaenoptera acutorostrata (assembly GCF_949987535.1). NCBI lineage: Eukaryota > Metazoa > Chordata > Mammalia > Artiodactyla > Balaenopteridae > Balaenoptera > Balaenoptera acutorostrata. Next base: position 10,160,461 of record NC_080081.1, read on the forward strand.
AGAACGGTTTGTGTTATGTGTTTGTAAAGGATGATGGTGTATATCAAATCATGATGACATTTAGGTTCCATTGGATATAGTTAAAAGTGTAATTAATAGGTTTCCTTTAAAATGTTGATACAATTGAACCTCGAAAACTAATGTTAATAATGTATATGTATCAATCCCAGTCTCCCAATTCTTCTACCTAATGCACTGTGGTAACCTAAATGGGAGGGAAGTCCAAAAGGGAGGGGATCTCTGTATGTGTATGGCCGATCCATTTTGTTGTGCAGTGGAGGCTAACACAACATTGTAAAGCAGCCATACTCCAATACAAATTAAAAATAATAATACTAATAATGTTAAACAAAAGTTATCTTCTTTTGCAAGTTTGAGCCACCTTTAGGATGTGTGATGCCACCCTTAGGATGTGTGATGCCACAGTCAAGGTTTTATCAGCATTTTTTTCTGAAAACTCCCCAGTGCAGCTTTCAAATGGGATGTAGAAGAGACATCTCTTATTTTCTAAAAGGCTGTATCAAGGAAAGCAGATGGTAGCTGAACGAGTCCTTCCCTTCTCAACCCGATGTTTTATTTTACTAGCTGGTTTCCTGGAAGGGTGTTAACTAATCGCAAGAGAATTAGACCCAGGACAATTAAGCTTGAGAAAGAAGAGTAACCACAAGTAGAACTGATTCTTTTGCCATCAGGTACAAATGCTATTTCCGTGTGCTAATATGACTGATTATCCTGCCACCCACCGGGATCGAGGCAGCCGAGTTAGAAGTCCCTGAGCCTGCAGAGAATTCTGCCATCCTGAGTGCTGTCCTCTCCTGCTCTTGGCTGGTGTCTCTGCCTCCTGGCCCTGGATTCACAGATGTCCTCAACCCACAGATTCAGTCCCACACCCCCGTGTCCTCCAACCCAACCCCACCATCAGGCGAGACTGGATCCACCACCCTGTGCTATGGACTGAAAGTGTCCCCCCAGATTCATCTGTTGAAGCCAAAATTCCCAAAGTGATGGTATTTGGAGGTGGAGCCTTCGGGGGTGCTCCTCATGATGGGATTAATGTCCTTATAAAGGAGATGAACAGACAACAGACCCAATCTCTCTCCCTCTCTCTCTCTGCTGTGTGAAGATACAGCAACAAGACAGCCATCTGTGAATGAGGAAGAGAATTCTTACCAGAACCTGATATGCTGGCCCCCTGAACTTGGACTTCCAGCCTCCAGAACCGTGAGAAATAAATTTCTGTTGTGTAAGCCCCCCAGTCTGTGGTATTTTTGTTACAACAGCCCACATTTACTAAGGCACCTCTAGCCTTATATTCATCGTCTATCGCTGCTGTAACAAATTACTGCAAATTTAGCGGCTTAAAACAATACAAATGTATTCGCTCCAGGAATTCTGCGTGGGCTCAGCTATTTCTCTGCTCTGGGTCTCGCAGGCCAAAACCGACGTGCTGGCCTGCCTGAGGGCTCTCTCACCTGGCTGCCCCAGGGGAGAATCTGCTTTCAGGCTCATTGAGGCTGTTGGCAGCATTCAGGTCCTTGCAGCTATAGGACTGAGATCTCTTTCCAGAAACCTCTCTCGTCTACCTAAGGTCACCTGCATTCCTCGTCACGTTTCCCCCTCCGTCTTCAACCCAGCAATGACACATGGAGTTTTGCTCACACATGGAGTTTCTCTGACCTCTCCTGATGCCCTTTCTCTTGGACTCCAGCTAGAGAAAGTGCTTTCAGGGGTCATGTGACCACACTGGTTTCCCCCACGCCTATCCCCTTTGATCCAGGATGTCAACTAGAAATCTTTATTACATCTTCACGGCTCTTTTTGCCATATAATGTAACTTCACAGGCTCCAGGAATTAGGGTGTGGACATCTTTGGGGAGACCACTGTCTACCACCAAACCCCGAGATTCTTTTTGCTGCCGAGCAGATCCAGAGCAAGCCCTCTGCATACAAGAAAGCCTTCCTGTGCTGGACCAAGCCTTGGAATTCACCTCCTGCCTTGAGTCCTTAATCTGACCCATCGTCCTGCCAAGGGCTCACGTCTCCTCCTTACAACGTGAACACCCATCTGAGAAGCTGGCTCTTCTCCCTCCTCCCAAGGAGCTCGCCTATAGGCTAGTGTTGTGCTACAGCTGAACAGCACTCCAGGAACTGACTGCCACCCCCTAAAATCTTCCATCCTGGTCAACTGGCCTCTGCCACGCCCTGCACCCAGGATCCGGTACCAACAACTGCCAGAATCATACCTCAGCCTCCATTCCCTCCCCACTACAGCCACAGCTGGTGGCAGGAGAACAGGAACAATTATGGGTAACAAAGTTTCAGGTCACCTATGTAAGGCATAAATCAGGACCAGTTAGTTTTTCTGTTGGAAATCCAGTCCAATATTTTTCATGAAATCACATTTCGTAATTTGTAGATGTAGGTGATATGTTCCCCTAAATCTTGCCTGTTTTGCAACATTTGTCCCCCAAAAGAAATACGTTCCAGCTCTCTTTTCTCTAAGGCCAGGCAACATAAACACACCAAGAATTGCTGTAATAAAGATTTAATGTTTCCCCACCTCCTCATCATTTCTACTTTGCTTTCTACTGCTACTCATTGCATTTCCCTGAGGAAACTTCTTACTTCTTATTGGTAACTTCTTACCCAGTTCACAAACAGAATCTTGACACCAAGAACAGGTGCAAAATCTGTCATAAGAAAAAGGGAGAGAAAGAGCAAAGAAATCTGCCCACAACGGGAAACTGGTGTGCTTCTCGACACCACCTAGCACCTGCTGGATGGATAACAGAACTATCTCCCCTACTTGATCTCCATCTGCCCAAGACATGAGTGTTTCCATACACACAGTCCACCCTGAACTTGTACACACACACAATGTGAGGTGATGTGTAACTATTGCTTCTATGGTCGCTTTGTTTATGTTTACTTCATGTAAGTATCATGTTCATACATGAATCAGAATCCACAAACTCAGGTGCAAGAAACACCCCATCTTGATATCAATCAGCCTGATTTCTGATTCCAATGCCAACAATGCAAGGCTGGTAGAAAATGTAACATCAACCACTTTCAGAGTTTCCAGACAATTCCCTGGAGCTATCAAAATGTTATAGAGGTTTGTCATGGTTCCCTGACCAGCCCTCTGCGCAAGCTTCGGGTGGTTCACACAGGTTATGGCTGAGACATCCTCTTCTCCCTGCAATGCCGGGCAGGTCCATGGGGCTCTGCTGCTGCCGTCCACATGTGGGATTCCACCTGCCCACGTGAGCTGTGTAGCCACCGTCACTTCCCCCTTGGGTCCTCCAGTGCCTCCAGGTACTTCCAGGGAAGCTATAACCAGCACCCCCCTCCTCAAAGCCCCCCAGGCTCCCCGCTCTTCTTACCAAACTCTTTCTAATCCACGGTGTGAAGTGTCTCAGATGGACCGGGGGACCCTCCACCATACCTCTCCCTCCTGATTCTCAAAGCATCAGATCTCCAAGCAGAACCCTCTTATTGGAGGTTCCCCCCAGGGATGGACAGTGTTATCTCCTCAATGAGTTTACATTTTGGAAACAAATCAGTCAACAAGCCTGCTCTAGACAGGGAACATCAGCGTCTACTGCCTGTTGGAATAAGGGCGATAAAGGGAAAAACTGGGCTGAAAAACCATAATTATCTCAAAATGCCGTTTAGCCAATAGTAATGAAAACACTGTCTTTGTCACCCAAACCACAGTTTGCGCTCACCTCCAACAGAGAGTTCCTGAAGTCTAGTTGAGCCCCAGCCAGCTGCAGTGATTCAAGCTTGTCATCGAGTCCTGAGCTAGGAGGGCGGATCAAAGCCGTAGCCGCCAGGATTACTCTTTCCCTTTGGAGGTCAAACAGCATCTCTTCCTTTCGTGAAAAGTCTACAAGTTACTTTAGCATTAGTGTCCAAGAATTTAAAAGAGAAATTATTTAGGAATGTATGGGTGTTTTCAGCTGGTTGCTGCAACTTTGCTTTCCCGACTTTCTCCACCAGGATGAATTACTCTTTCCTTTATTCCCACACAGTGCGAAATTTGTAGGTATTTTTGGCACTTACTTTATTCTGCCTTCTCTCTGTGGAAATAAATGAAGACCACCCAAATGGGAACAGGCAAAGACTGTTTATTCAGCACTTGCTGTGGCAGGGAGTCAGCCAGCGTCACTTGTGTTTGGCAGAGACTCAAGGGCAGGCAGGGCAGGGGGAGAGCTTCATAGAGGAGACAAGGGAAGGCTCCATCTGGGCCCTGATTGGAGGCTACTGGCCTGCGGAAGCTGGGGGCGGGCCACCTAGGAACAGGGCCTCTATGTGATCGGTTAGGTGCATATCTGGTTTTCTCTGATTGGTGGGAAGGTGGAAGCAGAGACAAAAAAAATTAGGGAAACTGTCAGATATTAATGAAGCTCTGGCCATTTGGGGCTGGTCACTATAAGGGTTACTGTTTGGCTTCCTGGAGTGGTTGCTAGGGATAGCGGTCTTACTTCCTACAAGTCTAACTTACAGGTAGCAGCTGGCTTTCTGAGCCAGTTACTGTAGATAGTGGACTGGTTTCCCGGGCTGGTTGCTGCAGATCTGGGGTCAGAATGTTATTTTTATAAATTTTACGCCATAGGTCTGGCCATTGTCCCTTTGCATATTGTGTCTCATCTATTAGAGCTGGCTATTTCTATTCATGATGATAAGCTCCTTGAGGATAGAGATGAACTCTTTGTATTTCCATGCACAGGGGCTATGACACACATATTTTGAAAATAAAATTGAATCCATACCTCTTTGCGGAAGTAAACTGAATACATTTCATTTTCCCAAGTACAGTCATTGGGCTTATTTTTCCCTTTAGCATGAAATTCTAAATAGACAGTATTGCACTAATTTCCATTTAAAGCAAGGCTCCCCCCACATGCTAAGTCTCCAAACTCCACTTATGACCAATCTGCCCTCAATTACGTCTCTATCCTTTCATCATCTTCCTATGTCTTCCCTGGCCTGGATTCTGTCTAAATTAAGGCAACAGGCCCTGAGATGTTGGGTGTGTCCATCAGCATTTTATTGTTGTTAGGAAATTGAAGTGTGTCTACCTTTCCCACATTGGCTTAAAAACGAGATGCATTTGTATTGAACCAACACTTTCCAGGTATAATTTTTTTCTGGAACATATTTTCATTAAACTACACATTTTCATGTTTCAGTTTTGATTGCCTATGTGGGACTTACGTACCCTCTCTGAGCAAAGTAAGATAGGATGGTTTCAGGGACAGAAGTGGTGTTTCAGAGATTTTTAACATTTTTTCTCTTCATTTTTCCACATGGATATCCACGCCAGAAACCTGGGAGGAATCCTAGTCTCTCTCCCCTCCCTCATTACCCACATCCAGGCATCAAATTCTGCCATTTTTACCTAAATATTTCAAACAGTTCCCTTCTCTTTCTTCCCGCTGCCACTGCCTTAGCATGGCAGGCAGCCCTCAGCCTCGTCCTAGACGGCTGTAAATGCATCCTGACTGGCCCCCTGACGCCAGTCTACTTGCCACACTGGCAGAGAGGATTCTTCTACAATGAAAATCTAGGCACATCACTACTCTGCCTATAGCCTCTAGTGGTTCCCCACCGCCCGCCAAATAAGCCAACATTTTGGCCATGGTCTTGGTGATCGGCACCCAATGACCCTTCTTTGGTCTCTTCACATCCCCAGAAGCACCCAACTTCAGCCACATGGGACTGAGTGCTGTTCTCTGAAAGGACACAGATTCTCTTGCTCACTTGCCTTTGTACATCACTTCTATTCTACTTCATAATTCAGATTAATGACTAGTCTTCCTGACCCCCCTTTCCCCAACACTGAGTTCTATGTGTTTTTTAGTTCCTAGTGCTTTGCAAAGTCCCTAAGGCGGAAGAGGCAGTCACTATAGGTATTTCTTTGATATATAAATAATAAATGAATCCGTAATTCACTATCATCTTATCACCTAAAGCGGGAACTCATCAGACATCTTTCCTCCGACTCCCCTAACTTTCCAATCCCCATCCAATCGCACCTCGAAAATTATGCCTGTCCTCGAAAGATCTGCCCTGATTTGTAGCATTTTCCAATTTCTATAGTGTAAATTCTCTCACCCAGGACCAGCTACATAATTTCTAGGGCCCAGTACAAAATTAAAATGTGGGGTTACTTGTTTAAAAATGATTCAGAATTTCAAGACAGCGGCAAGAGAGCATTAAACCAAGCACAGGGCTCTGTGCAAATACACTGGCTGTACGTCCATGAAGCCCCTGCTATGGCCAACTTCAAGTGACCAGTGTGACATCACCGAACTCAGAGTTGGGAGATATGCACGATCAGCTTGTGCACAGGTGAGCTCTTTCTTGAACACCACTGCCTTCAATACCTTAGCATCACATAAAAGGCCTTCCGTTCCTAGCTCTACAGCCCCATCTTCCGGTCCCTGCCTCACCTTCCCATTCAGTCACAATGACCTGCCTGTGGCTTCTCCCATCCACCATGTTTTTTCATGCTACATTATTTTGTTCATGCTGTTTCCTCTGACTGCCACTCCTTCTCCCCCTCCTCCTTCCCAAATTCTTCATCTACGTGGCTCCAGTTCATCCTTCAAATGCTCAGTTCAGACAGAACCTTTCTTCTCTGGAAAGCTTGCCCTGAAATCTTATGAACCAGGAGATTCTTCGAGAACAAGAGGTCAGTCTGTTACACAATTCTCCCCCTGCAAAAGGAACGGTAAGAATCAGACTACCTTTGTTTATATTTCAAAAAATGAGTATAACTACCAAATGTAAAATAGATAGCTAGTGGGAAGCAGCCGCATAACACAGGGAGATCAGCTCGGTGCTTTGCGACCACCTAGAGGGGTGGGATAGGGAGGGTGGGAGGGAGACGCAAGAGGGAGGAGATATGGGGATATATGTATACGTATAGCTGATTCACTTTGTTATACAGCAGCAACTAACACAACAATGTAAAGCAATTATACTCTGATAAAGATGTTAAAAAATTAATTAATTAGTTTAATTTTTTAAAAGTGAGTGTATTTTGTCATAAAATGTACCAAGAACCACAGATAACTTTGAAGAAATCCTTCTTGCTGGTAGTAATGAATTTTCCCAGGTGAGAGGATGAAGAATGCCTGATTGGTGTTCTCTCAGCTTGGTATGATCACTCAGATAACTAGGTTCTCTCCCCATCTCTCTCGCTCTCTCTATTTGAGGTAAAATTCACATACATAAAATTCACCATTTTGAAGAGTACAGTTCAGTAGCATTTAGTACATACACTTGTGTGCACCATCACTTCTATCCAGTTCCAGAACATTTTCATCACCCCAAAAGGCAACTCCATACCTACTAAGCAGTCACTCTCCATTCCCCACTCCCCAGTCGCAGGCAACTACCAATCTGCTTTCTATCTCTTTGGATTTATCTATTCTGGATATTTCATATTAATGGAATCATACAGTATGTCAATATGTGATCTTTTGTGTCTGGCTTCTTTCCCTTAGCATCAAGTTTTCAAGGTTCATCCACATTGCAGCCTGTGTTGGTGCTTCATTCCTTTGTATGGCTGAGTACTAGTCACTGCGCGGATAGACCACATCAGTGTATCCATTCATCTGGGATGGGCATTTGCGTTGTTCCCACCTCCTGGCTTCTATGAATAATGCTGCAACAAGTTTCTGTGTGGACATGTTTTCATTTCTCTTGGGTGTATACCTAGGAGTGGAATTGCTGGGTCATAGGCTTATTCTATATCTAACTTTTTGAGGAATCTTCTCTCTTTCAAAAGGAGTGCCCAATCCAGTTGAAACACGCAGGTAAGGAGGGAGACCTGGAATGGGCTTTCCAGTGAACTCCAAGTGCTCCCTCCTCTCTGCAGCCGGGTGAGACCTCTGGGTACCCGTTTCACTCTGTAACCTTGACCAGCCTACAAGTCCCTCTCGGGCAGGGGCCACACTTCATTTCTTCATGTGTGTAACCCGAGTGTTTAGTGTTTAGCACTATGTCTAGCACATAAGAGTTGATGAGTCTAAATCAATTCATGAATAATTAAACTAATTAAAGCATCATTTTTTCTGAGGTTTGGTCCTCATTTTCTAACACAAGATTCTTCCTCAGGTTTCCCACAGAGAGCTGCTGCTAGGGTATAGCACCATCATCCAACAGGAGGAACAAGTAAATTTGGATAGAAATAAACCCCGGATGCCCTGACAATGATGGTGATATCTCCACTCTGTACCTTTAACTTGGGTTTAAATTAAAAGTGAACGCCTTTGAGAATTTCCCATTTCTTAGTACCAGGGCTCATTGTCTTAAGCAAAATACAGCCTCAGATAACACTGACACTAAAGTGCAGTATTGTTTGTGTCTGTAAGAAAAATAATTTCAGTGATACACTGGTTATCTTGTGTCTTTATTGCTCAGAATTTCTGGGCCTGCAAATTCACCCATTCTGCTTCTGCAGAATGATGAGTGTACCAAAGGACCGTGAAGAAGGCCACAGTTAACTTTTTAAATATGCAGGAAACTCAGCCCTACTGTTAACTGTAACCATTTAACAGCTCAATTCTCACGGCTGACTGCTGGGTTGGCATTAGGTGTTATCTAAATGCGGTGCCTGCCACTCAAGAACCTAGAAAAGAAGCCAACACACGGCTCTGTGTAACTTGCTGTCATTGCAATGAGATCTCTTCTTTTTCCCCCCTGTAAATTCTCCCTTGATGTTGAAGAACTGAGGCTAAAAATGATCAAACACCAATTAAACCATAGCGATCCAAGAATTAGGCAAGATGATGACTTGGAAAGGACTGTCTGCTCCTGAAAGATAAATCAAGAAGCATGCAAGCGAAAGAAATCTTAATTCCAGATTAAAACATGTGACTTCAGTGTGGCAGACCATAATCAGAGACCAAATTCACCATTTCTTTCTAAGTCAGCCCTTCTTTCTGTGTTTCCCATTTCTGTACCTGGCACCCCGTCTCCCCACACACCGAGACTCGGGACTTGGCATCAGTTTTGACGCCTTCGCCTCTCTTGTCCTCAGAGCCAGTTTCCGTATCATGCCAACACAGCCTCCCGAATCCCGCCCGTGGGTCCCTATCCCTCACCTCCTGCTGCCACATCCTACAAACCTATTTGAAGCCTTCGGTAACCCAGGATTATTAAAATAGCCTTCGAGCTGGCTTATTGCCTCCAAATTCCCTCCACTCTGACTTCTTTATTAATCCCCTTCATACACAGGCTGATTCAGAGTTGAGAAACTGCTAATGACCTCCCATCCCCTGCGAGATAAACCACTCCTGCCTTGCCTGGAGTTCAAGGCCCTCTGCCCTGACTCACCTTTCTTCTCTGAAGTTAAAGCGAGCTATTTCTCTTCCCCACACGCATTCCTACCATCTTAGATGGGGTTCCCCAGGGCCCCTGAGATGAGGAGTCATGTGCAGGCGACTTATTGAGGAAGCTAGACGGCGGAGGGGACGAAGTCAAGAAGGGGGGTGATTTCTGACCCAGGGGAGCAGAGGCAGCCCAGGCCTGACCTGGGCAGGGAAGTCTGGAGTTTAAATTAAGCCTCAGAGGCTAAGTTTGCTGGAGCCTCCTGCTCTCGCAGTAGCCAGCTGTTGGTGAAGGGCTGGGTGGATGGGGGAGGGAAGATGAGCGCTTACCCCCCGGGCGCTCGGGGAACTCTGCATGAGGAAGCAAATCTGGCTCCAGCAGTCCAAGGGCAGGCCTCTCAGGGTCACAGGGGCAGAGCTGCTGGAAGCAAAGCACACCAAAGTTTGTATAGAGGGTGGGAGTGGGGTGGAAGAAAAGGGAAAGTAAAGGGACCGAGAGGATTTGGGTGAATGGTGACAGTCTGCCTCACCCACTTCCCTGCCTGGAGTCTCACTCAGGTCACCAGGAAAGACCTCAACTCCACTTGCCCCAATCCTGACCAGTTTCACAGCCCAGCTCGAAAACGTCAACAAGCCTTCCCCAGCTAACACACACACACACACACACACACGAAGAAGGAGGTGGGCCCAGCCAACCCTGGTGCGTCAGCCAAGTGAACAAGGCACAGAGCGTTCCCAGTCCCAGCCCAGAGGTGGTGGGCGTCTGGGACATAAGGGGGAGCCGGCAGCCCAGCAGGTGTCCTTATAAGAAAAGGAAACTTGGACACAAAAAGAGACACCACAGGGCAGAAATAAAGTCACGGCTGTAGAGAATGGACTTGAGGACACGGGGTGGATGGGGAAGCTGGGACGAAGTGAGAGAGTGGCATTGACACATATACACTACCAAATGTAAAACAGATAGCTAGTGGGAAGCAGCCGCATAGCACAGGGAGATCAGCTCGGTGCTTTGCGACCACCTAGAGGGGTGGGATGGGGAGGGTGGGAGAGAGACGCAAGAGGGAGGAGATATGGGGATATATGTATACATATAGCTGATTCACTTTGTTATAAAGCAGCAATTAACACAGCAATGTAAAGCAATTATACTCCAATAAAGACATATTTTTTAAAAAAAACAAAACCCGAGAGAGAGACACCAGAGTTGTGCACAAAGATCACAGGAGGACACAGCAATCTGCAGCCATCTACAAGCCACAGAGAGTGGTCTCAGAAGAAACCAAACAGGCGACACCGTAATCTCAGACTTCCAGCCTCCAGAGCTGTGAGAAAATAAATGTCTGTTGTTTAAGCCACCCAGCCTGTTGTATTTTGCTATGGCAGCCCCAGCAAACTAACGGACCAGCCTTTCTTACCCGCCTCAGAGTTGGCTCACAGCCTGCAGGAGTTGGTTTGAAATGTGTGCCCACAATATGACTGTCTTCATTTTCCCACCTAGGATGCCAGAAATCAGGGCGGTAAAGTCCACTAATATCCCTTTATGTGGGAGAGGCACACAGGAGAACAGACCATCCGTCAACCACAGAGATAATACACTGGTGTCCATTAAGATCTGAGCCTAAGCCCCTGCTCTTGTGTGACTGAGGGAAGACAGCAGATACCAGAGGCATTGGCTCTTCCAGATGAGAAGCTGGCTCAGCTTGATAACGTGTATACGTCAGCACTTAAACGCATCAGCTCTGATGGTTGATCTAATTGGAATCACACAAGTATTAGGCACCAGTGATGTGCTATCAGTTGCAAATCCCACCATCGATAAAGGCAGGACCCACTGGAGGAAATATAAAATGGGTGAGATAGAGTTGACAGATTTTATATGAGTTTTGTTGGCAAAGTTAAGAGCTACAATCCTTTTCTACTTATTTGGAAATATACTGCTGCACGTTATGAAAATCTGATAACATTCTGACAGGTCTTATGAAAGTGATTGAATAATATTTGCTTCATTAGATTAACTGCCTGCTATAATTATCTGGAGAATGTCTTCATCCTTATCTCCCTTCTTTCTTCTCAGCTCTTTCCTTCCAGAGTGTTTACCAGTGGGTGGTATGTTCGAGATTACAGGACACTGGGAGAGTGGGAGAGGGAAACAATTACTGAGACACTCGTCAGTCTAAGGGCATTTGCCTAAGCTCCTTCCCTTCCTCTGTACACCTCTGGGCCCCGGGACCCACCTCCAAGGAAGCCAGCATCACCTCTGGGAGAGACATAGGGTTTGATTTGCAGCTGGAGATGAAGGGGAGGCCAGTCTGGGGTAGAGGTGCCTGAGGATGGAGGATACAGATGTGTGGACAAAAGGGGAAAGTTATAGAATGGGGAGGAGAAGCTTAATCAGAGGGCAGGAGAAAGAAGAGTTGTGGGTTGAATTGTGACCACCCCCAAAAAACCCATGTTGAAGTCCTAACCCCCGTTCCTGTGAAGGTGACCTTATTTGGAAATAGGGTCTTTGCTGATGTCATCAAGTAAAGACGAGGTTATACTGGAGTCGGGTGGGTCCTAATCCAACGTGACTGGTGTCCTTATAAGAAGAGGAACATTTGGATACAGATAGACACAGAGGGAAGACAGCCATGAGAAGGTGGAGGCAGAGACTGGAGTGATGCTGCCACAAGCCGAGGAAAGCCTGGAGCCACCAGAAGGTGGAAGAGGCAAGGATGGATTCTCCCCTAGAGGCTTCAGAAGGAGCATGATCTGCCAGTACCTTGATTTTGGACTTCTGGTCTCCAAAACTACAAGAGAATAAATTTCTATTGTTTTTAGCCCCCAGTTTGTGATACTTTGTTACCATGGCCCTAGGAAACAGATACAAGGAAAGTGTGTAAAGAAAGGAGTTTCCTAAAGGCGCATACTTCTATCATGCCTGATACATTGGGAAGACTCAGTAAATGTGTTTTGAATTAACAAAGTAGAACAAGAGTTACTGGGATTGTACACAAGGTGTTGAGAACAAAAATAGGAGAGGAAATAAAGTGAGAACCAATTTCATATATCTTTTATTTCTTCCCCGTTGGCTAGCTCAGTGCCTTGCAGAAAATAGGTGTTTAACAAATGTGTTAATCAACTGATGAATTCATTTCCATCATCATCTAACGCTTATTCATGGACTCTGTGTGCACAGTTCTGCAGTGAGGTAATTTGTTTTTCGGAATTAGAACAGCGATTGATCTGAAAAAAATGACTGGACATCTCATCATTGATAATTTTATCTCCTCATGCTGTACAAAGGGATGAAGGAAAGGAGAACCAGGAATCAGGAAAAGAGGAAGAAGAAGAGGAGGAAAGAGACGGGAGAGGATGGAAAAGGAGAAGGAAGAGAAGGAGAAGTTGTTTCAGCCTTGAATGTAGGAGAAGTGGTGAGCGTAGCTTACTCATGGTTCATTGGTAGAGAAAACTTCACTCGCACAATCTTCCTTCAAGAGAGAACTGACTTTATTTGGAAGAATGCCTCAGTAAGTTCCTACCCACTGAGAACCTGGCTCAGCAGACGTAAAGTTTTCAGAGCAGGGAAAGATATTTTAAACGAGACCAGAGGAGGAATTTTGCCAGTTTGCCTCTTGAAAGGAAGAGAAGTGATGGTGGTGGTGGGGAGGAGGACTAGAGATGGGGAGAGGATGGGTGAGGGCCACGAGGGATGAGGGATAAACTCAGGGATTGGACGGCTGCTTCCAGTATGTATTGCTCTCTAACAATCCCCCCAAGTCTGGACCCACCTGGGTGTTTCTTTTGCCCCACATGATGTGATCTGGGTCTGAAGGCATCTAGGAGTTCAACTGACATCTTAGCCAAATTCATAAGTTCATTAGATAGTTTTTTCCATTTTCACATCATCACAGGCAGCTGGGGCTGCAAACACGTGGGTCCTCAACTAGACTGGAATATCCAAAATGGCGCACTCACATGGCTGGCAGCGGATGCTGGCCGTTTGATTGGGGGTTCAAATGGGCACATGTTGTCTGGAGCTTCTCACATCATGGTGGCTGGGTTTCAAGAGGGGACATCCCAAGGACAAGCATTCTAAGAGAGAAGAAGCAGAAGCCGCCAGTCCTCAGAGAAACCGACATTGCTTAATTTCTACTGCATTCTCTTGGTTAAACCATCACCAGGCCAGCCCAGATTCAAGGGGAGGAGAAATAAACCCCATCTTCTAACAGGATGGGAAGTGACAAAGAATTTGTTGCCACCTTTCATTTTAACTGCAGGCAGCTGATGAGGCTTTTAAAAACAGGAACGTATTCTATGCCCATTAAACTTGTTTGCTTTGCTTCAATATGAATTTATCTCCAGTCTTCTTCAGGAATGTACATGGTTTATAAAAAACTTTGTGTGAGTGGATTTTTTAAAAATCTAAACATACATTGACTTCTACCTCTATATTAATGTGGGATAAAATAGATACAGCCAGAGTTAATGCAGAAAAACAGAGGCAGAAAGGACCATAAGAACATATGTCCCTGATAATTCAATGGAAGTTAATATGTTCTCTACCACTTATAAATAAATATAGATATAACAGTATTATCTTAGGTCACAGAAATAGTCATTATGAATAATAAAAATAGAAATACTTGAAATAGGGGACCTTAGGGAGTAGAACTGGATCCCAAGATGAGACAAAAGACATATGAATTTTAAATTCTTAAATATTTAATTTGTAATATTTTTGAAACAAAATTAAACTTCTGCTTATCAAACTAGCAAATATTAAATATATTGACAAAACCCGTTTGGGCAAGAGATGGAGAAATAGACTTTTAAGGACTATTGCGGGAAACAAATGGATATAACTTTTCTAGAAATGTTTTTGCAAAATGTTTGCATATTTTTACTAGCAATCCCACCTCAAGGAATTTACCTTAATATAATAATTTCAAAAATGTGAAAAATGTAGGCACAAATATATTTAGCGTTGTTTATATGGATGAAAATTGGAAGCAACCGACGTGGCCTTCAATAGGGAACTAATTAAGTAAATTATGGTACAGATAACCTGATAATCTCCAACCACCGTAAGTGATTTCTAGATCTAGATCTACAGAAATGCAAAGATGTCTACGACAAATTATTGAGCAATGATGTCAGTTGCAGAACATGTATAGTATACATTTATGTAAAACTGTGTACATATACTTGCAAGGGTCTATATGCACCAATGTGACCACCGTTGTGAGGTAGAATTTCTAGTGTTTTCTCTCTTTATTTTTCTGCTTTATATTAAATATTTTAAACATAAAGTAGCATTTTTAAACATAAAGCTAATTTTGAAAAGAGCTAACAAAACAGCAACAATAACAGCATTTACAACTCAGATTGTACCTAAACCTTTTGTATATCAGCTACGCAGGAAAGATGACAGCATCTCTGCCTTTTATAAAACAAACGCTATAAAGAAAAACACAAAGTGCACTTTGGCAAATGACAAAAGAAAACTAACAGCATGTGTGTCATCATTTGTTCTGAATGAGATCATTCTACCCAGTTCTCTTGAATGTTTTTCCACAAGTAAGAGTAACACAACTGTAGGCGGAAAGCCAGAGTTTTCATAACAAGAAGGGAAAAAAGAAAGATTCACTTACCTAGGGGTGTCTTATAGCAAGATGAAAATTAGGCAAGTCACTGAATGCCTTGTAACTGGTTGAGTTATTTTATCAACCTGGAGAAAACCAAGGTCATTATCCCTTTTATTCTTCTAATTTCTTGCTTGTGCCATTACCTGTCCTATTACTTAGAAATGTCATTATCTCCTTCTGGAAAGCTTCTGCATACCTGCCATCTCAGTGCAAAGAATTCAAAGTTGAATTGCTCAGCCCCCAAGGACCAGGCAGAGGAAAACCTGAGTTTTGCAGATAAAGCCCAGCACCATCTCTCTGGGGCCACCATGCCTGATAGGTGCCCAGTTGGCAGTTATGGCTTCTTGGTCTTGGACACAGTTGTACCCCACACCCACACCTGGACCTTAGGTGATATCACATTTAATTCAACCACATGCTCAGCCATTTCTCTGGCATGACTCTTGGCTGGAACAGTTAGATTTGGGAAGCCTGCAAATATTTAAGTCTGTGCTGAACCTAGTTTACCAGCCCAGATATCTTCCCTCCCCAGTAGATCAATATAGATAGATAGATAGATAGATAGATAGATAGATAGATAGATAGATAGACAGACAGGATGATGAATGGATAGATAAATGAGTTCTCATCTGAGTCCTAGGTGGCCTTTCCCATCAACTGACTTCAGCTGGGTTGGGGCCATTTTGATTCATCAGAAAAAGCCTCAAGAACATGGAATCTCAATAGTGAAAGTATAGGAAATGAGTCTCAATCCCTTTCCTCTCAAATCTACCCACCTTCTAATTCAGTAACCATCTCTGCCAACCAGAGATGTTGTTTGTTTTTGGAACGAAGTCTAAAAAAGCTCCTGTTAAATTATGCCGGAATCTTCCCCCAGGATAAATGATCCCTATTCATCTAACATTTGTATCACTAAGAGGGGACTTTGAAGTGACTCCCTTCCCCACCCACCAAAAAAATCTGCTCTAAAGAGACTTGCTGCATAGGCTAACCTAGATGAATGCTAGTAAGTTCTCTGTTATAAAATCCTTAATTCTGCCTAACTGGACATCCTATTTAAGCTTTCACTTAAACAAAAAAAGGAGGGCAGGGAAGCTGCATGTATAACGTAAAATCCCCTCCTCTGTTTTTAATGTGTGCCAAGACTGACTCTCTTGAATCTGACTAAATAATTCCAGGGACATGTTACACACCAAAACAGCTCATGAAAATGATTTCTCCCCAAATAGTAAGGTCACTGAGTGACCTGAGACCTGCACTGGACATGAAGCCTTTGCATCATTACATTCAAGTATTCTTATTTTATCTCTACCTTATTCCTCTGTTAGACACATACTTAGTATCTTTCCTTTTTATTTTATCAATAAATATAGAGATAGTTGCAGGTGGTGACTAACATTGAAACACACAAGACATCAGTGGAGAGACTAGGAAAGTAAGTGACTGCCACAGTTGAGAAGTTTTTAAAACTTGGAAATAAGGTTCAAAAGTAGGTGGCATGTCCTTTTACTGTCCTAATGGGTGTAGTGGGTTGAATAGTGTCCCCTCTATCCCTCCCAAAGTCATGCACTTTCCAGAACCTCAGAATGACCTTGTTTGGAAATAGGGTCTTTGCAGATGGAATTAGTTAAGATGAGGTCATGCTGGAGTAGGGTGGGCCTTAAATCCAATATGACTGGAGTCCTAATAAGAGAGGACACCAGGGAAGACACACAGGGAAGAACACCGCATTATGACAGAGGCAGAGAGGTGATGTGTCTACAAGCCAAGCAACACCAAGGATTGCCAGCCATCACCAGCAGCTAGAGGAGAAGTGTGGATTCTCCCTCACAGCCTCCAGAAAGAACCAACGCTGGTGACACTTTGATTTCAGACTTCTATTCTCTTGAACTGTGAGAGAATAAATTTTATGTGGTTTTAAGCCACTCAGTTTGTGGTAATTTGTTACAGCAGCTCTAAGAAGCTAATACACTGGGGCATTGTTTAACAGGCTTGTCCACATATTAACTTTTTTAGAGAACTGTCACTGTATTTGCTTCTTCTACTTACTATTAGGTAAGGGCTCTGATCTCTGTGAAGTTACATGTTAACCTGTAGACCTTGTCCAGTGGAGATGCAAATCATTTCTGTCTGGTAAAAAAGATAACCCTAAAGGTTACAATTTTATTGCCTTGAAGGACATTAACTAGTTTTGTCTCAAACTCAGCAAAGTTATATCAGAATGTTTTATATATATATGTGTTATATCTGGTGGAGATAATTCTTATTCCTCTAATTCTTATTGAACTGGTTTTACCATGTCTCTAGTTGCCTCATCAAAGGGTTGAATAAACTCTTTAACACTTCTTCATTGTTTACATGTATGGTAGTCATGTTTTCAACTTTTGGGAAATTATTCTTTAACAGCACCAGAACGGTTAAGATCAAAACACCCTTCTGAGGTCATCTGATTCAATATCCTTCTGAATGCCAGAAAGAATTCCTTCCTCAGTACATTTGTCACAGACTTGTTCAGCCTATGCTTGAAGGGAACTGGGGAACTCATGATTGTTTGAAATGAATGGGGAAATGAAAATCATGGGGAACTCATGATTGTTTTTAAGGTAACCTGTTCTATTATTAGATATTCACTATCAGAAAGTTAATTCTTAAACTGAGACAAAATGTCCTTCCAACTTTTACCCACTAGTTTACATTGTGCTTAACTAAGCACAGAATCTGACAGGCCTTGGGATATTTAAGCTCCTACCCTCCTTGGTATTTTCTCCCCCAGGCTAAACATACTTAGATCCCTATGTGCACTAGAGGTAATTCTACTGAATTTGGAAGTTAAGTTCAACAAACATTTCTGAGTTTCTACTGTGTTAGGCCCTGAGAACATAGAAAGGGAATCAGATACCATCCAACTCATAGAGAAAACACTACATTTATGAAGAACAAATAAAGAATTTGTAAGAACAATTAATAGGTTGGAAAGAGTCTCACAACTTTGTGGAGGACCCAAAGGAGGACATGATTCATTCTTCCTGGGGGGTTGAGAAAAGCAGGCTTCACAAAGAAAGTACTGCTTGAACTAGGTCCTGAAGGTTACGTGGGAAGTCTCCAGGAGGTCAAGTTATGATGGACATCCCAGACGAAGGTAGAAAGTAGTATGAACAGAAAAGCCAGGAGAAAATCTTCAAATAATCACAAGGTATTAGAGTGCCCTCCAAATTCCATGAGAGCTACAAAAATATAAATGTAATTCATAAAAAATAAACAATAATCACAGAAACGTAGCCCATTACTAAAAATGTAGGCAGGAGAGTGGTGGTCTGCACGAGGACCATAAAACTTGAGCTAAAGAGCAAGAATTTGACAACCCAAAGAAAGGGGAGCAGATTGGGAAGATTCTAGTATTTTGGAGGGGAAAAGCAAAATATGAAGAAGCAGTAATCAAATGGGAGGCAGTCCTGTGTAATGATTCAAAACATGGGATCTGGTGTCATGCTGTCCAGTGCAAATCCCAGCTCTGCTCCGTAATTTCCACGTGACTTTGAGCAAACTACTTAACATCTCTAAGATTCAACTTCCCCATCCATAAAATCAGTAATAAGAGAACACTCCAAGGGGATATTAGGTTCATATAAAATAATCCATGAAAGCGTGTATCATGGTCCTGACACATACTAAGCTGTCAGTGAGGATTAACTGTTATTATTGTTAATTATTACCTTATCATAATATTTATTTTAAATAGAGATTTAAGGTGAGACAGCTGAGATTAAGAGAAGAGAATAAGATGCTGGAAGAGGGCAAAGAAGAAAAGGCTGAGGAGATAAAGATGCAGGTTTTGAGGAGTTTTTATAATTCTTGGTTGATCTATACCCCAGGCCGTGTAGGGGCGAGAGAGTGAACTGATAAATCTTGACCTGTTCCTGGCCAGGCTGCCTGACCTCAAATCCCAGCTCTGCCATATCCAGCTGTTACACTCTCTGTGCCTCAATGCCCACATCTATATAAAGGGGGTAGTAATAGTAGGTCTACCTTATAAAGTGTTGTATGGGCCAAATGAATTAATATATACAACATGCTTAGGACAGTACTAGCACAGAGCAAGCTGTACGTGTTACTGTTTATTTCCTCTTCTGATATCACACTGCTTTCTCCAATTATTTCAAGACACAGTTTAGATTCAAATATAACCACATAGGCTACACAAGCTCAGTTGCTTAATTTTTGATTACACACTTAGTGTTGAAAACGTACATTAAAAATGAAAATTTATGGAAATACCATGTGAAATATGAAGCTTTTTAAAAAATATGATGCTTTAAGATCAAGCAGATGAAACCATTTGTCATTCTTCCCAAAGCATTTTTATAAATATAAAAATACCAAAAAATATCTACACCAGGCAAATATTGATTGACCTACAAAAGTTCTCACCACCTCTTACAAAAATCAGGGAATTCTAAAAATAGAAATGATCATGGGTCTCTTGAAAAGAGGAACACTAAGGAGAAATAAAGAAAGGTGGCAGATAATTTAAGGAGAGAGCAGATAGATAGCTAACTTGTTAACTTGGGAAAACAGGTCAAAATATAAGATGTTTCCAAAATATCAGACAATACACGAATGGGAAGTTTATGTTCTTTAGCAACATTAAATATTTTTTAGCTCAAGGGGAAAAAAGTATCTATTCCAACCTGTCTCTGGATTAAATTTTTTCTTAGTTTTCCAGACACCATGATCTATATCACATATTATTTATTTTTTCTCCTTTAACTTCAGCCTTTCCCTCTCTTCTGGTCCTTACTTCTCAGCATACAAGCAAATTAAAATCTTTTACATGTTAAAAATAAAATTCTCGGGACCTCCCTGGCGGTCCAGTGGTTAAGACTCTGTGCTTCCACTGCAGGGGGCGTGGGTTTCATCCCTGGCTGGGGAACTAAGGTCCCACATGCCCTGCCGCACAGCCAAAAAAAATCTCCCTTGATACTTTATGCCCTTCCAAGGGCCATCTGGTAAAACACACTGATGGTATCCAACCAACATCTATTCCCCCCAATAGAACCCCCAAATTGCCAGCCATCCACCTTTCCCCATCCCCCATTGTTCAGGGAAAGAAGACTGCATTACAGCTAAGCCCTGATTGGTCCACGTTGGTCCTCTTCCTTTTACCAGTGAATGGCTTAGGCGTGGGTATGTGGCCAGGATCTCTGCTAGGCAGTTTCTGTGAAAAATTCCTCCCTCCTAAAAATCAGTCATCCTAGGAGAAGGTTCCTTCCTGCTTCTAGATGTAGTCACTCCAAATAAGATGCCAGCACTGAGAGAGCCATTTAATACCATGAAGGGAACTAGACAGTCATCACAACAGGAAGCAGAGCAAAGACATGGAAAGAAACCGGGTCCCTGATGAATAAGCCAGCCTGGAACAAACCACCTCTGTTTTTCTTGTTAGGAACACAGTAAATTCCTTTATTGTTATGCCAATTTAGTTGAGATTTTCAGTTGTTTGTTCATGAAGATATCTTACTTGATACACACCTTTTCTTCCCCTTTTAGGTAAACTTCTCAGAAGTAGTAACATATACTCACCATCTCCATTTCCTCTCCAGTCCTGCATTCTTCACTCCATGCAATCTGCTTTTTTCCTGACCCTAAAGGGCCTGTTGCACAGTCTGCAATGTCCTCTTGGCCAAATTTGAAGGACATTTCTTAGCTCCCACCTCACTGACCAGTTTGGCACTATTATTACCCTCCTCCTTGAAGTTCTCTGCTCTTGGATTCCATGGTCAGACTTGTTCATAGTTTAGGCCCAGTATTCAGTCAATGAATCCTATTCTCTATTGTGGAGTTTTTCCTCGCCTGACCCTCAAATGCTGGCCTCCTGGGCAGTAAAGGATTAACCTTGTACATGGGAAGAAAGGTTTGGCCCTTACCCTGTTTCTGGGAGGTAACTTCTAAGACTTTGGAATATCCCGTCTGATAAGAATGTCTTTGTTTACCAAGGACATTGGCATGCTGTGTAGTCTATGCTAACAATATGATGTGGGACCACGTGGAATCCGCTTGATGTCTGGAGAGACTGGAAATTCACATCAGCCATGCAGGTGGACAGCCATGCCTACTGACAAACCTCCAATAAAAACTTTGAACACCAAGGCTTGAGTGAGCTTCTCTGGTTGACAGCTCTTCAGGTGTGTTGTCACACATCATTGCTGGGAGAACTAAGTGCAATCCACATGACCCTGCAGGGAGAGGACAACTGGGAGTTTGTGCCTGTGTCTCCTGGACCCTGTCACAGGCACCTAGTTCCATTGCTGGTTTCCATCTGTATCCTTTGCCATAATAAACTGTAACTGTGACAATAACAGTTTGCTTACTTCTGTGAGTCTGTCTAGTGATTCACTGAAGCTGAGGGTGTTCTTGGAGGCCCCCAAGCACACCTCCCACGGGCCTGTGCTTAGTTTCTTCTACTGCTCATGCCATCTCTGGCTGGGTAAGTGCATACATGGGGGCAGCTTCAAATGCTCTTAAACCTACAATGGTGGCCCAGACCCCTCCCCTGAGTTGTAGACCAAAATAGCCAGCCACCTCCTATACATCTCCCTGATGGTTCACAGGAGTCTCAAATTCGGCTTATGCCAACCAGCCGCTTGTCCACATCCCCAAACTGCCTCCGTCTGTATTGGCTTGATGAACAGCCCCACCGTCTACCCAACTGTCAGTTAAAAATCTACGTGGAGGGCTTCCCTGGTGGCGCAGTGGATATGAATCTGCCTGCCAATACAGGGGACACGGGTTCAATCCCTAGTCCAGGAAGATCCCACATGCCGTGGAGCAACTAAGCCCGTGCTCCACAACTACTGAGCCTGCGCTCTAGAGCCCGCCAGCCACAACTACTGAAGCCCACGCGCAACAACTACTGAAGCCTGTGTACCTAGAGCCCGTGCTCTGCAACAAGAGAAGCCACCACAATGAGAAGCCTGCGCGCCGCATCAAAGAGTAGCCCCCGCTTGCCGCAACTAGAGAAAGCCCACATGCAGCAATGAAGACCCAACACAGCCAAAAAATAAATAAATAAAATAAAATAAATTTTTTTAATTTTTTAATTAAAAAAAAATCTATGTGGAAATCATCCTAGACTTCCCTTTCTACTTTGCTTCCTATACCTAATCAATCACTAAGCACTGTTGGTTGTAATTACTAAATATTTCCCAATCTCCTTCTCTTTATCTCCAAAAATTTATTTTCTTAAGTGTCACTTTTCCCATGGACTATCGCAGTTAACTGCTTAGATCTCTTCCTGCCTGTAGTTTTACCCCATTATAATCCATTTTTTTAACACTGCTGTCAGAGTGGTCTTTCTAAAAACATAAATAAGGTCACGTCATTTCCTGTTTATTAACCTTTCCATTGTGTTTCACTACCTTTAGGGTGAAATACAAACTCCTTACAAGGCACTCAAGGCTTTTCTTCTTTGACTTCCCCTACTTATATTGGTCAGAATAAACAAGGTTATGCTGCAGTAACAAACAATCCCAAAATCTCAGTGGCTCAACAGATGACAGTGTGTGCATCTCTCCATGCTACAAGTCCATCCCAGGTGGAAAGAGAACCTTGCATGTTTTATTTCTCAGGGACCCAGACTAATGGAGACTTTACGTTGACATATGTTTCCGCGATCACCTCAACAGTAAGAATGACTTGTGGCAAACTCACATTGATCTTACATCCTCCACTCGGAAGCAACACATGTCTCCTCTGTGTAACATATATTTCTTCTGCCTACATTTCATTGGCCAAAACAGGTCACATGGGCTATAACTATCTGCAAAGAGGACAGAGACAAGCAATCCTACTAAGTATCTGGGAAGCAGAGAGCTGAAACTATTTGGCAATTTGTATTGATCGCTACTCCATTACCTGTTCATACTCACTTATTACCAGTCCCTCAGGTAAGCCCTGTACACCAGGGCAACCAGACACTTATAGTTCTACACATGTATCACACATTTTCATATCTCTGTATCTTTTTTTAGTCTAAACATTTGTTTAGGATGCCCTTGGAATTTATCTGACTCATTGATAACTATTAATCTTTCAAGAACCAACATAGGTATCAGCTCCTTTGAGAAATATCCCTTAACTTAGAGTTTCTCAAAGTATCTGTGGTGGAGACTTAGGTTTTTATTTCCAGTCCATCATGAACCAATACTTTTTAAAAATACAGTAAAATTAAATTACAAGAAAATAAAAGTTAAGCAAAGACACAGAAAATACAAGCCCAAATTTGTTATTAATAAATTCTGCAGGCATTATCAAATTATTACAAAGTTTCTGATGACTCCCAATGTCTATGCTTATCTCACAACTGACTGCTGACCAGCAACAAACAGTTCATGGATCGTGATGGGCCCAGGAACTGTGTTTCTGAGTGACACTGCTCTAACACATGGCCTGTTTTCTTCCTTTCTCCAACCCTACCCACGGGGCCTTGGGCACACTCACAACTCCTTAAGCATACTTCTGTCAGACCCTCATTAAACTTGATTGTAACTGTTGGCTTATTTATCTATTTCCTCTATAATTGTTACCTCCTTGGAGTCGTGAACCATTTGGCTCTGAAACCTCAGGATCCAGGAGAGTAACCAGCAGATAACTGTCATTCAGCACATTTTTGTTGAATGAATAAAGAGGTAAATAAATAATTAGCCCACCATTTAAGAAAATCTTATTTCATATAGACAAGAGTACTACTCTCTTGGAATCTGCAAGGTAAACAAAAAGAAAATTTATTTAAGCTTAAGAGTGAAATAAAGTCAAATAAAGGTGAGTCATTAAAGAACACACCTGTTTTAAATATTGAAGCAATGCAATTTGCCACGACTTGAGTTGAAAGAAATGGCAGAGTTTATTCGTAGGAAAAGATGGTTGTGCTCATTACATTTTACTGAAGAACATGGAAATGTCAATGTAAAAAAATATGGTGTAGTTTCAAGTGACGAGGAGGGAGAGAGTTAGTGGGTAAAACATCCTAATATCTGGAAGTTCCAGGCTGCGGACGCACCACAAGTGAAGTACAGGATTACCTATAGGATGCGATACAATGTGGTACAAGGCTTATTATAGGAGCCTGCCTGCCCGCACGTACTTTCTCCACCCACTCGCCAGGTGGCTCCACTCTCCTACTTGCCTTGAAATGCCCCCATTGGCCATCCTCTGCTTTCGCGGTGGCAGTCACTGTTAAGTGCATGCATGTTACCCAGGGGTGGTGGGAACAGGCTGAGTTGGGTAAGAATGAAATGCCTTTGTCCCTTCTCAGTGCAAATGTCAAAAGGTGTTGGAGGGAGATAGGCCATTTGAGCCTTTTGGGGGATAACTACCCTCAGCTGGTTTGGTTACGGATCGTGACGGGTGGGGCTGAGATGTTTTGGCTTCTGGGAAGTCTTGGGGCTCTGAAGTGTGTACACGTGGGGTGCCTTGCCATTTGTGTCCACGGAGCCCTCTGGAGCTGTGCAGGGCACAGCTCTCACAGGTGTACACAGTGTCGCTTGATTTGGGCGACTCTTGATGAGCTCCCCTTGACCCCGGGAAAAGCCTGAGAGTAAAGAGACTCTAAGGCTTCTTTCCTGCTTGCCAGTTACAAGTTCCATCAAGGAACAGCGTGTGCACTGGATAGAAGCTACAACCCTCACGATACACCAGCCAGAGACTAAAGTGTGGCAGCTGGGCAAGGGACCCACAACACCTGTCCTCAAAAAAGTATGTGGTTACCCCCCAGAAGGCTCAGATGGCTCATCTCCTCCAACAACTGTTGACATCTGCAGCTGAGAAGGGAAAAGGGAGCAGGCATGGGGGGAGAAAGATGATGTTTACCATCTTCTGTGTTCTCGTTCTCCACAGCCCCAAGTATCAGTCTTGTTAGGGATTTCAGGGGTTCTCTAAATCTCCAGCATCTCTCAGTCTTGGCTCCACTAAGAAATGCACTGGCTATTTCACCCTGGACCTCTGTGCTTCTTTTTCCTACAGATGAGGATAATGATATTTACTTGGTAGAGCTTTTGTGAGAATTTTAAAAACTAACATATGCAAAGGGTCTAGCACAGTCCCTGGCACACATTAAGTGCTTTCTGTGAGTGATGGTGACCCCAGAACTCCTGTGCAAGGGGCTGAGGCCAAGGGGTGGGTGTCAGTGTATGGTCCAGCAGCAGGGAGATAGTCTCTGCACCTAATACTTCTTATTAAACCATACATTGTGAAAGGCAGAATCAGCACCATGTTTACCTTTGTATTCTCCCCAGAGCCTGCCCCTGTGCTCAGCACATAGTATGATATCATTTTGATCACGGCTAGCTCAGCAGTTTATGGATCAAAACACCCCTGGATTAAGTCAGGAGATTCCAGTTCTAACTCCAGCATTGCCAATAACATGCAGAATGACTTTCAGAAATGTACTTCTCTCTGAGAGACTCTGTTGACTGTCTGCTATGTGGTGGGCATGGCAGCTGCAGGGGGTACAATCGTTAAGACAGATGTGGTCCTTGCCTCCATGGAAGTCTAATGATGGAGATAGACTCGGTATAATGATTACATGGTTAGTTAGTTACAACTGTGATAAGAACTATGAGAGTATATTAAGAGGGACCTAAGGATGTTTGGAGAGAGAACTCAGGGAAGACTCTTCCGAGACACTGACATTTGAGCAGAGACCCAGGTACGAATTAGAGTTAGTCATGCCACGGAAGCGAGCAGGAGGGAGTGCTTGCGGGATGTGTGAACGGCCCAAGATGGAAAGGAGCAGAGCACACTGTAGGACTATACAAGGCCAAGGTGGCTGAGCTTAGGAAATAAAGGTGACAGGAACAGCAGGCAAGGGGCCAGGTTGGGCAGCAGCATCTGGGGCTTCAATCTAAGAGCAGTGGGAGCAGTCACGTGACCAGCGTGGCCACAGTGAGAGTGAATCGTCCTGGGGGTAGGCAGTAAGGAGTGCACTGTCTACAGTGAATTGAAAGACAATAGTAAAACTAAGTAGAACCTTTAATTTTCACCATGCACTGGCCATTCTATGTCAATCAGTAGTGTGTTAGTAAATGCTTAACAACTGGTTCTCTGGGGAAAATAAAAATGTATGTCTAGGGCTTCCCTGGTGGCGCGGTGGTTGAGAGTCTGCCTGCCAATGCAGGGGACACGGGTTCGAGCCCTGGTCTGGGAAGATCCCCACGTGCCGCGGAGCAGCTGGGCCCATGAGCCACAATTACTGAGCCTGCGCGTCTGGAGCCTGTGCTCCGCAACAAGAGAGGCCGCGATAGTGAGAGGCCCGCGCACCGCGATGAAGAGTGGCCCCCGCTTGCCACAACTAGAGAAAGCCCTAGCACAGAAATGAAGACCCAACACAGCCATAAATAAATAAATAAATACTTAAAAAAAAAAAGTAAACGTCTATTAATAAAAAAAATGTATGTCTATATATACACACGTGTGTATTATAAATATTACAAATGTTTATAAATGTTATAAATGACATACAGGATTTTAGTACACAGTTTACAAGTAACGATAAAATATGCAAATACTTTCCTGCAAATTCCACATGGTAGATGGATTCTCACGGAATGCTTTTGTTGATTTTTGTTAAAGGCTTATATCTGTATCCAACCAATGCTTGTAATGCAACCACGATTTCACAAATGGAATTGCATCTCAATCTGCCCTTTTCCCAATACATTTATTGTCATTAAATCTGATATGTGAGGGAACTCCCTAGCAGTCCAGTGGTTAAGACTGCATGCTCCCAATGCAGGGGGCTTGGGTTTGATCCCTGGTCTGGGAACTGAGATCCCACGTGCCACGTGGCACAGCCAGGAAAAAAAAAATCTGATGTGTGATCAGCTCGACTATTTTCCCCTCAGTCGTCAGATGATGAACTGGCACCTGACGCTGAAGCCTCGGCTTCCCCAGCGTGGCGCAGTCACAGGGATGGCAGGAGCGGGCACCTGCGTCTGAAAGAGACGTGTCCAGGGGAGCCATTTCCAGGCCTGCTGGTCAGGAGCCCTCCCTGAGGATGTTGTCAGAGTGAACTCTGACTCCACAGCATAACAAACACCACAGGTGTGGGAGGGGCAGGGGGAGGCTTAAAACCACAGAAATGTATTTCTCCCAGTTCTGGAGCTTCGAAATCCCAGTGTTGGCAGGCCTGGGCTCCCCCTTTCCAAACTATGGTGGTGGCTGGTGTTCCTTGGCTTGTAGCTGCACCACTGCTGCCCCTGCCTCCGTCACACGGCTGCCTTCTCCTGTGACTTCAGGTTGTCTTCCCTCTGTCTGTCTGTGTCCAAATTCCCCCTTTTGATAAGGACACCAGCCGTATTAGATGGGGCCCACCAAATGACCTTATCTAAGCTTGATTATCTCTCTAAAGACCCTATTTCCAAATGAGGTCACCTTCTGATGTGCTGGGGGTGTGGACTTCAATATATCATATCTGATATGTGATCAGCTCGACTATGTCTCACCCTTGTACAAATTAAACCCATTAAACTAAAATCTTTTCATGTCAGCACTAAGCGCAGTAGTGTGTTAGTAAATTAAGTTTAATCTGCATTATTATTTCCGCCATCACTTTCTTTAGTCTAGCAAAAAAGACAATCAGCAAAACACCAAATCAAGCTCCGATTTGCATTTGCCAATTTCCACAGTGTAAATACTCCCACAGTGGCCAACTGCAATCTACCAATGTGACATCACTGAATGTGGGTTACGAAGACACACACGGTAGCACAGCACTGAACGCAGCAGTGGAAACGGAAAGAAGTGTTCATGTTTGACAGACATGTAGCAAGTAGAATCTTGGTGACTTGTTAACATGCCAAGGGTGAGTGCAGAATTGGGGAACTACTGGACCCATCACTATGACAGGGAGACCTGAAGAGGAACAAGCAGTGAGAGCACGCATCCCATTTTACATGTGCTCCATGCGAGGTTCTTGTGACAATCAAGTGGAGAAGCTGAATAGGAAGCTAGATACTCGGGTTGGGTTTGGAGCTCAGAGAAGTCAGGATCCGAATTTCAAGTTTGGAAGATACTCATTGAAATGTTGGTAGTGTGTTAAATCATGCAGGGAAAAGCTGTGGCTTGTGAGGAAAGGGCCAAGACCTTTAAAATATGTCATTTGGAGGTTATCAAGAAGCAGATAAGCAAGCCAAGGAGACTGGGGAAAAACAGGATGCAGAGTACCGCTCTCACCAAAAGTGTTCTAAGGAGGAAGAATGAACTTTGCTAAGAGATCAGGTAAAATGAAGTAGGAGAGTGTCCTTTGTATTTAGTGATTGGGGTTGTTATTGGAGACTATAGCCAAGGCAGTTTCAGTGGAATGTGGAAAACAAGTGAATGCGAGTTGGGAAGCTAGAAAAGTGTGGGCAACCTTTCAACAACTTCAGCTATGGAGAGTAGAAGCAAGGCGGGGGCGGGGGCAGCTGGAAGGGTACGTGGAGGAGAGAGGAAGGATTGGGGCTGATAAATGCCGATGATACGGATCCGGTCGAGAGGGAGATACTGAGCTTAGATCGGACTCTGTGATACTGGGGGAAAAGGCGGGATGGGGGGAGGGTTCGGAATCCGTGTTTTTAGGAGTAGCTTTGTAGGTTTGGCGGTGGAACGTGGGGAAAGTTTCTCTTTTTCCTGAAGCAGGAGACAGAGTAATCTACTAAGAATGGGGGTTATGAAATGCGCGGAGTGGCAATGCCGTTGGGAGTGGAAGTTTAGGACACAGTGACTTGGTGAATGGTCGATGGATGGATGGCGGATCTGGCCAGGTGAAGGGCCACAGCAGGGTTCGTGGGTCAGCAGGAGAATGAAGACCAGGGCCGTGGAACAGGATCTGCTAAAAACAAAAGCCCGGGCAGCAGGACCTTGGATGGAAGAACGCAGTTTCAGTTCTTTCCTGAGAGGCAGAAAGTGGAGACACACACTTGAAACAACTCCTCCCAGACAGGAAGAAGTCTAGAGTTCTGGTCGTTACGACCCAGCTCCTTTTCCTGCAGGGACCCTGCAGTACCTCCGCCGAGCGCCACCGACAGCGCGAGGACCGCGAGACAGGCCAGGAATGGGCTCCAGCGCGGCGGACAGCAGGAGGGAGGAAGATGCGCCCGCGGCGGCCCGCTCGGGCCAGCTCCCGCAGCCCGCCTCCCGGGGCCAGGCTGGGGCAGCCCCTTCCCGCCCCGGCCCCGCCCCCGCACGGGCTCCGCGCCCAGGGCTCCGCGCCCAGAACTCCGCTTCCTCCTCGGCCACCAAGTCAGTCTGTCCCTGCGACTCCTCCGCCGCGACTAGCGCCCTCTGGCATGACGTCACCGGCGCGCCCACCAATGACCTGAAGAGGGACCGGCGGCGGCGTGAAAGTGACGGCAGAAGCAGCCAATGGCCGCGAGGAGGGGGCGGGCCGAGGCGGGAGTGTGAGAGTGAGCACCAGTACGCGTGGGGAGTTGAGGACTGTGCGGGAGGCGCGGGGCGCCGGTGGGGGGACGGGGGGCGGAGAGCGGGGGAGCGGCGCGGGAGGTCCCTCCCCCTGCCCGGCTCCGGGCTGGTACCGAGAGCCGCCGGACTTTCAGCGCCGGGGAGGGAGATGTGGCCGCCGCTCGGGCTCCTAGCAGGTAACGCGCGGGGCGGCCCCTGCAGGGCCGAGCGCGGCCGAGTACCGCGGGGCGAGCGGAGTTGGGTGCGGAGTGGACGCGGGGTCCTTCCTCGCTGCCGCCGCGCCCCGAGCCCCGCGGTCCGGCCCGGGCCGGGCGGCTGCGCTGCTGGAGGAGTTGGCTCCGGGACCCGGGCTGTGGCCGGGGCCAGGGTCACCGGGGATGCGGGCCCCGTCGCCATGCGCCCGGGTGTAAGCAGCACGCGGGACAAAGGGCGCGGCGTGGAGGGTGCACGCTCCGCCTGCCCGCGCCCCTGCGCTCGCATCGCCGCCCCTGCTCGCTCCAGCAGCGTGGCGCTCCGTCGACCCCGGGTGCACGGGCGCCTTTGGCGCGTCCCCGGAGCGGCCACCGGGCCGCGGGGCCCCGCGCCACCCCGCGCCTGGCCGCCAGCTGGCCGCAGTGCGGGCGGTGGCTGGGCGCAGGCGGGCCGCTCGGCCGCGTGCTCTGGGTTAAAGGCGGCTCCCCTGCAGCGCCGCGAGTGCCAGCCACTCGGCGCTGGCTGCCGGGCAGAGCGGCGTGCCCTGGGTCGGGGCGCCCGGGACCACCGAGCTGCCACTTCTCTGCGCGGGCTTGGAGTTTGGGGAAGCAGAGCAGGTGGCGTAACCGCCGTCTCACCTCCAGCGAACTCCGCGGGGCTTCTGGTCTTGTTGATGTTGTGACTGTAGGCTGTGTGTATTTTCTTTTTTTTTTAACCACACACAAAAGAAGGGAGGAGTTAGAGGAGAGATCTAGCCAGAGCACTGTGAATCGTGCCACACTGCTCTTTCTCTCGGAGAGCAGATGGATGGGGAGAATTTCTTGAGAAACAATTAACAGTGAGGACTGACTGGATCCCCTCCCTGTCCCCTCTTCCCGCAGTCCCGACCGTGCCTGGCGCGCCCCAGATGGAGGTGGGGTAAAGTGACACCGGCCGACTTAGATGGGAAAATGGCTACAAGCTAGCAAGCTGGAAACTTTCTGGGACAGTGGAACTGTGAATGTCGAACCTCCGCAGTCATTCTTGCTATTGGCAGGCATGGCCCTCCTGTGTTACTGAATTAAGAAACTGGGAAGGCAAGCACAAGAGGAAGATACCTCGAGTAGCATTGTGTTCAGCGCTGCGTGGTGGAGAGCGGTAGAGATGATTGTCTCCCGTGCCTTGGGGGCCCCAGGAGAGGAGCAGCCAACTCAGGTCTCCACATGCTGGGCCGGAAACGGCTGTGTTCTTTATTCTGATTTCCAGAGGCACTGTCTCATCTCAGCCTGGCAGAGGGCAACTGGTGTGTGGGTGGATTGTTACTGATGAGGTAGAAAGGCTAGCCTGATGCGAGAAGGCCCTTCAGTGTAGGGGGAAGAATATTCTTTAGTAGGTGGCTGCTGATTTTTCCATGGATCACTTAGGTTTGATCTGCCGTCCTCTTTACTGCAGTCCAGGCTGCTGTGTCAGCTGTCACCAGGTCCCCAGGGTTCTCAGCTCAGTGACTGATGTTTGTTTGCTTTTGAGAGGTGGCATGGGATCCCTGTTCAAGGTCTTTTTGACCTTTTCATTGATGATCGGTTAATTTGTTTTAACCCCCTGAACATAGAGGCTTGATATAAGGAGTTTGAGAAATTGAGAATAAAGAGACTTCTGCTTTGTTCCAAGTCCAACTACTCATAGGCGCTAGTCAAGTCTCAACACAGTGGGAGATCGGCACAGGAGTCAGATAGGAATCAGAACGCCAGCATTGTCACTGGTAAAACTGGCTGGAGCTCTGCTTGGGCTGAGCCTGAGGCCACTCTGTTGCTCCCTTATTCTCAGTTCGTAAGGCAAATTTACTATCCACCCGGGGCTCCTGGGCAGGACATCCCCTGGAGAAGGGGAATGGGGCCATGCCTCCCAGGGCCTATCCGTAGAGAAACAGAACGTGTGCCTTCCTGGTTCATGGCCTGGATACAACAAAGGTGGAGGGGACCTGTCTCCCTCCATGTACCACCTCATGCCAGCAGGGCTTCTTTTACCTGAGCACCAAGCCTGGCTGGGAACATTGCAGAAAAAAGGCCATCTACTGTTGGAGGAAGAGGATCAGGGTGTACAGCTGTGCACTTTATGCGGGACATACAGATGCCTGGCCAGGGAAGCAGTGCACCGGGTCTGCCCAAAAGAAGGGCGCCCTTTTCTCAGTTGTATCAGGTCACCTGATGGGCTACTGCTGGCCTTGGTTGGTTAGCGCAGCTTCAGGAATGGCAACACTGGTGATCCCAAGACAGGAGGTCAGGGGCTGGTCACTTGGTACTAATCTCTCCAAAATGATTACAGTCATGGGAGCTAATTGTTTCCACATATGCTTTTATTTAATCCTTAGCACAACCTGCTGGAGTCAGTAGTGATACCCTATTGTGCTGATGAGGAATGGATCCTTAGAAAGACTAGGTAACTCAAGGTCATGCCGGTAGCCAGTCCAAATCTGTGTGCCTCCAGAGCCTGTGCTCTCAACCACTGGGCTGGACCGAGGTTCCTAACGCACTGTACCTGTATCGCATTTGCTGATCCACAATATTTTCCGAACCATCCTCCTATACCCATTAACAATCACGCCTGAAGTGGAAAGGGCATTTGTGAGTGTTCTCAGGGGCAGCAGAGATGTGAGAATCTTGGCGACCAGGGGAGGGACACAGCAATGAGGAGGGAAGAGCCAGCCGGGATGGGGACGGGACAGATGCTAGGCTTCCTGATGTCCCTGCCAGAGAAGAGGGGGAGCTTATTCTGAGATTGCCTCACCCATCCTGTTGACTCCCCCAGGAGTCCAGGCCTGGCCCCCCGGGCACCCCAGATGTTCGGATCTGTAGTCTGCCTTCCGTCTGCCTCGGCTGTTGCCTGAGTACCAAAGCGATTGGTGTGTGTTACAAACAATCTGAGATGAAAAGGGAGGCTCAGCAACTAATTTAGGAGTACAAATTATTTCCTGACCCAGTATTCTTCCTGGAGGGCCATTTGAACCTCACAGAACCGTTTGTGAAACACTGTTCAAATATTTGGGCCTGAAGCAGATAACATCAAGACGAGTTATGGGACCGTTTATCAGCTCACAGCTCTATTTTGCATTTAAAATTGATAAAGAGTATTTGCTTTCCTTCACATTCACTCTGTAAATCAAAGAACGCTTTTATTCCCTCCATGTTAAGTCAGGGTAACTTCCTAACTATTCAGTCCTTTTCACTTATTTATTTTAGTTTTAGTAGCAGGGGTAATTTCTTTAGCTGAAATGTACACACAGTGGTTGGGGCCTGTGTCCCCTGTGACCTCAGTCGTGTTTGCAACTGTGATTTGGATTTGACCAGTGGTTTATCCTTTCAGTGAAAAAGAAAAAAAAAAAAAAAGCAGCAGATAGTGGCTGGAATATTCCTCCCCGCCGCCCCCACCCCGCACTTGCTGAGAGCATGAGTTACATCAGGTGGAGAAGCTCTAGGGCCCAGTGCCGAGAGAGTTGCAGAGCCTTTCATTTCCGGATTGTAAACTTGAACCGCTTTCCAGCACCTGTGACCTCGGATAGCCTCTTGGGCTGACTTCTTATTGATTCCATAATCTGGGGTATTTCCTTGGAGACCTGGAAACAAACACAGTTGACCCTTGAACAACACGGTTTTGAACTGCGTGGGTGCACTTATATGCAGATTATTTTCCGTAGCAAAGACTACAGTACTAAAAACAAACAAAACAGAACCGCACGGGGCGTGGGTTTGATCCCTGGTCTGGGAACTAAGATCCTGCATACCCCATGGCGAGGCTAAAACATAAAAAAAGGCTACATTACTATAAGATCTGTGGTTAATTGAGTCCCCGGATGGGGAGGAACCACAGATACGAACTTATAATAAGTTATACATAGATTTTCAACTGCGAGGAGGGTCAGTGCCCCTTACGCCTGAGTTGTTCAAGGGTCAGCTGTACATCTAAACTGCCTCTCCAATCAAGGGGCCTGGGGTTTTCTTCCATCTCAGCATGAAGGAGTGGGGCCCTGCTCCCTTACTGGGGAAGACGAGAGCCTCAGTACCAGTACACCAAATACTCCAGGGGATTCTCAAAAGAGAATAGTTCTGTGCCTGTGTTTTCTCCCTCTTTGAAGAAAGTACTAGTAATAACAGGTAACCTTCCCTCGGCGTTCATTAAACCCAGGCAGTGTTTCTAAGCACTCTAGGTGGCTGTGTTGCTTAACCTTCATGACGACCGTGTAAGGGGGGGGGGGCCCAGTTTTCATCCCCATTTTACAGGTGAGGAAACTGAGGCCCAGGGAGGTGAAGTAACTTGGCCAAAGTTACACAGGATTGGAACCTGTAAGCAGTTTGACCCAGACGTGATCCTGGTAGAACCAAAGGAAGTGCCTATTGAGGGTGTGGAGAATGGGGACAGATGCAGTGTGATTGGAGGGGAGGGGGAGTTTGAAATTTGTTTGGGCAAGTTCCAAGTCAGGAAGCTGTTAGGCAACTCTCACTGCTGGAAAGTTCTTTTGGTTTGCGAAGTACACAGGAAGTGGACTCTTAAGGATAGATGGCACTCACAAGGCCACAGAACTAAGAAATGGCAAGGCTGAGAAACGAAATTTCTGGCTTTAACGTTTTGCCCCTTTGAAAGAAAAGTTAAAAGACATGTCTGTTTTTAACTTGACTCCTTCACCAATATTGGAGGTCGTGTCCTCACCTGGAATAGCTCCCCCTGTTCTTCTTTAGGGTACAGTTCATCCTTCTGGAATGATGCTGTCCCCAGCCAGTCAGTCTGCAGTGTTCCCTCCTTCCTCTGTCTGTCCCCTGTGTGGGAACCATGGTCATGTGCCCTGCGACCTCACCTCTATTAAACTCTCTCTCTCCCAGATTTTCATTTAACTGGCAGGAGTGTCTGTGTTCTGGAGATAGACTGTAAGCTCTTTCAGAATCAGGACCATGCTTCACGCACACACACGAACACACACAATGTGCTAAGACCCAACAATGAATATTTATTGATTTTTCTTGGTTGGAAGAAGCAAGATGGTAACTTTTTTTTTTAACTTTGTAAACTGGTTCAAGGACTATAAAAATGATTTGCCTTATGGGGCTGATAAACATAGGATTCCCTTAAATCAATGTTTCTCAAGGATAATCCAGCATCAGAAGCCCAAGGACTTCTGACTTGGGAGGTTGTATTTGGGCCCAGGAGAATCTACATGTGTCCCACGTGATTTTTCTGTCCACTCGAGTTTTGAAACCACGATGTAAAGCTGTTAATGATCACATCCTATAAACTCACAGCATAAATGCATGAGACTATCTAGCTCTTTTTCACTTGAGGTAAACATGTCTACTGTATAAACATTCCTAACAAGGCATTGATGAATATTTATGTCGTGTCACTTTTCTTGCAGGTTTCTAGCCAGCATAATGCTGGAGCGAGAGGCCGGCGGCCCGCAGTTTTCAGGATGGCCGAGTGGGATGCCAATTTGGATCACATCATTCCGTCTTCTGTTCTTCCTCCTCTCTGGGCTAAGTTACTTGTGGGATTTGTTTCCCTCGTGTGTTTCGCACGTAGCTACGATGGAGACTTTGTCTTTGACGACTCTGAAGCGATCGTTAACAATAAGGTTCGTATCTTAACGTCTCTTTGGTAAACTGACATTAACCACG
The DNA here is from genome assembly GCF_949987535.1 of Balaenoptera acutorostrata. Classification (NCBI taxonomy): domain Eukaryota; kingdom Metazoa; phylum Chordata; class Mammalia; order Artiodactyla; family Balaenopteridae; genus Balaenoptera; species Balaenoptera acutorostrata. The sequence goes on from NC_080081.1 coordinate 10,195,720, forward strand.
TGCCTACGTCCCTACGTGATGCTCTGCGTCGGTGTTGAATGATTCTCTGCTGAACTTCGGCTGAGCCTTTGCCTGGGCCCCCATCGTGCTCTGGATTTCCCATCTCTTTTAGAGAGCGTCTCCTTGATTTAGGGCCCCTTTTATCACTGGCAGCAGGGTCTCCAAGCTCCGCCTAACCTCAAGCTTTACCCTGGCTGTGTGCCCTACATGAGGCCCCAGTCCACGCACGTATCAGAGAGACCATTATTCTAAGATGACAAGGCCAGGGTTTTGCAGGGCACTGCAGACTATTTCAGGTTTTGTGACAGATTTCCAGAACTCTAGGCCAGAACCGTCGCCCCTCACACACACACACACACACACACACACACATCATGCGTTTTTCCCCTGCCGAAGGTCCATCCGCAGCAGCAGGCAGCGAGCTGGCTTCTTTGTCCTTCGCTGAGAGCATCAGGACAGCCTGCTGACAGCTGCGGAGGACCAGGATTTTGCTGCCCGCAGAAGCTGCAGTTCCTGCTCATTTCACGTTTGGAGACTCGGGTTTGCTGAGTTTGCAAAATCCCAGCCACTTTTGCTCACCAGTAGGCGCAGGGAAAATGATATTCTCCTTCACTCGCTGACTAGAGGAAGGGAAGAAGAAATAGGTTTGTGGGAAGGGGAGAAAAAAGGTTTCAGCGAGCTAAAAGAAAATCAGAACAAGAAACTTGGAGGCAGGGAGAGCCCAGAGGAGAAAGAACGTGGAAACAGCACAGGTTAGAGCCTTTGTGACCATCTCACCACTCAGCAGATATTCTGTGCGAAGAGAACTTGAAGGAATTTACTAATCTCTTTCTCTAGTAGATGAAATTGTAGCATCTCTTTGTAACACTGTCCTTAAATGCTCCTAAAAAGTTGGAAGTCATGGATTTCCCAAATTCGGAAAGAGTCGTTTTCATATTGAAAGTGTTGAGAAAAATTCTCTACGTAACAAACAGGTGTTCTGTGGGGCGGGGAAGAGAGGGTAAGGGGTAAGGAGATGGCTGTTTTGCAGATATTTTATTTGTAACATACTGTAAATGATTTTCTGATATTCTCGATTTCCACGGCAGACTCCAGCCTTGTTGATGTTTATTTTGAATCCAAGTTCTTCACTTGTAATTTCCCTCAAGTTCACCCAGCAGTTTACTGCAGATGTTTCTGTTTCAGTTCTTTTTGAAACAGTGCTTAAAACAAAAAGAAGTGTGTAGCTCTAAGCAACTATGTCACATGGGTGGCTTAATAGCTACAGAATTGCTTTTCTAACAGGGATATGAGGCTATGCCTTTATTTTTAAAATTCCATTTGGTGAGAGTTTCTTGACTCTTCCACTCTTATAAAGTAGAGGATATATGAAGTGTTAACGCAGGACGCATGTCGAAGAACTTTAGTGAGCGAGGCAGGGGAGACAGGAGCTGTGTCGTACATCAGATGCCCGGGTATGAGGTTGTATTTCTCTTTCTTCTATGAGGAAAGGCAGATGAAGCCATTTTGTGGCCCTACCGCACATTGTCTTGGCAATGTTTTCTAGAGCATCACACTGTGCCCCTTTGTTAACTCGCTAGCCCCCTTTTTTGCCTTTCCTGTTTAATGAAAGGCCCTCCTCTGTTCATTGGCACCATGCCTACGGTAATGTGAAACAGGCTGTTACTGGATTTTATTGGTGTTGAAGACTGTTTTCCAGATGCTTCCTTGTAGTGTTGAGTTGCCTTTTTTCATTGAGATGATGATTTTTTTTGAGACCGTGGAGTTAGCAAGAATTTGAGACACGACACATCTTTTCCATAAATCATTAGGAGGAAAAATTGACCTCTCTTCCTGTGGCGCGCCCTGCTGTGTGTAGGCTACACCTAATCAAATATTTAGAGCTTTGCTGGTGTTCATTTTCTGCTTAAATGGAGGGAAAGATCTTCTGCTCAATTCCTTCACAACTGAGCAGGTACTTCTGGGACAATGCAAAAGTACATGGACTTGCAACATGGTCCTGGAGTAAACTAAGTTAGTGGGTGGATCCCACGACCTTTGTGAAATATTGAATCAACTCTTAGAGGGAGGTCCAGACACTCAAGGCCTCTGAAACTGATAACCCAACGGAAGTGAAATTCACCCTCAAAGTGGGTGTCAGGTGACCAGCTCACCTCTGCTGCCTGTCCCAAAGCTTTTCCCTTTGAGTCATTAGGCTCCTAAGTAACAAATACTCACTGAATGCCACTGTGTGTCCTAGACACCAGTTGCTCTCTTGGACTGCCCACGATGCCACTTCTTCGATTTGGGGCCTTCTCCATCTTCAAATACTTGTGAGCTGCAAAGCCTGTCCAGTTTGGATGCAGACCCAGGCAAAGGGGCTCCTATCAGATACGCCCGCCTGTTGGAGGCAGGAGCTAGTCGTACAGAGAAGAGGGGTCTGCGGGCAGCCAGGCAGCCTCAACAAGATGTTCGGCGGTCTGATTTGTTGGTGCCCTTCTGGCTGCACAGCCCCAAACTAGGTCTTCCAGCCCACCTGGGAGTTGTTGGGCCTTGTGATCTTTTTTAAGGCATTCCTTTTTTCACTTAAGTTACTCAGAGTTGTTTTGGTTGCTGCAGCGAAGAATCTTGACTGCTACATCCTGCAGTGCTTATTACATCGTAATTTCTAGATCCTAAAATATTCCTGTTTAATTGTGCTGTGCAGAGAAAATTAACATTCAGTTTTGATACCTACTCCCAGTGCCTTTCTTCTTGTTAAACGCAGTTTAAGTCATCTAGTTTCATATTTAAATGTAAAAAAAACAAAACATTCATTTTAAAGTATCTGTAGTTCAGTACCAAATTAAACTACCCTATACGGTAGGTATCATTTTAACATATTTAGTAATTTTTTTCCTTAAAAATTAGATGGAAATTGTTTTTTCTGTAATTTTACTATCTGCTTAGCTCACGATCAAAACTGGGAAACTTTAAAATCTATATGCTTACTCTTATGTTTGAACGGGGATATTTTTGGTAAATTACCTTACGTGTTGGGTATGAGAGAGGGTAATAGTGGTCTCACTTAGCTCTGTGGTCCATTCATGCGTCCCGCGTGCATTGAGCACCTTCTGTGTACTCCCACCAAACGCAGGGAAGCCCAGGCCTCGAGGAGCCCCAGTCCAGTGGGGAAGGCAGATAGGGGTCACATGATTATAAACCGCCCTGCAGCAGGTGCTGTGAGGACAGGCGCGAGATGCCCCAAAGGGAAGGGAATCGCGTCAGCTCAAGAAGGTCGCAGCCCAGTGGCCGAGATACAAAGGGCGGAAGGGGAAGGAGCTGAGCTGTGGGGAGCCGAGGGGTGACCGTCTGGGCAGAGACCTGTGCGCGCACAGCCTTGAGGTGGGTGGCAGCGGGAGTCGCGTGGGGACCAGACGAAGGCCAGGAGCAGAGCACGGAGTGTGCGAGATGAGCCTGCAGAATTCAGCAGGAGCCAGGGCACCGCACACTGGCGTCCGTGTCAGGATGTCAGCTTTGTCCTGGAAGGGGAGGGTGGGTGGGGTGACACGATTTGCATTTCGGAGGGATTACTGGAGAGCAGGCAGAGGGCGCAGCGCAGCCGCGAGGAGGCCTGTCTGGGTCCTGGGTGAGGATGACGGTGGCTTGACCCAGGACTGGTGGGAGAGACGGAGAAGAGAGGACTTCGGCCCAGGGTGAGGGAGGAGCCCTGATCCCTCTTCTGGTGTGTTCCCGCAGGACCTCCGAGCAGAAACGCCCCTCGGGGACCTGTGGCATCACGACTTCTGGGGCACTCGGCTGAGCAGCAACACCAGCCACAAGTCCTACCGACCCCTCACGGTGCTGACTTTCAGGTGAGGTGCGACAGGACGGCTGTGTGGGAGGGGCACCCAAGGCCTGTGCGTGATGTTGTACCAGGTGGTGTGTGACAAGGGTCCTGGGTCAGTGGTCCGGAGGGACGTATAAGCCACTCACTACGTGGGTCTCCAAGAAATACATGCTAATTGCAGCCATTAGGAGTTAGGTTGCAGGAGGATGGCGAGAATGTGCCTGAGGAAGCATTGCTTTAGGGTGATGCCGCTTTGGCGGGGCAGACACTGACGGTGGAACCATACTGAGAAGTTTAGCCTGGGTCTGGGCAGGGATAACTCGGTGAAGTGGTCCATGTTTTTGCACAGTTCTTGGAGGTGGGACCCTTTGTGAGTTAATACTGAGGAAACAATATGTCAAGGCAACACGTAGCATCTGATGAAATTGTGATTTTTTTTTTTCATTATGAAAAACTAAGGTATAAATCCTCCTCCTGTGACCACATCAATATGCAAAAACAAAATGAAGCTTAAAACAGTCTCCCCAGCCCCCATTAATCAGGGAGCCATTTGCATTAAATAGATTTGTTCGTCTCACAAAAGTTCCCATGCGTAGCTGTTTCTTGGATGCGTTAGATACCTGTGTGTAGATCTCTCAAAGAAGCATGGAAATGATGAATTGGAACCACTGGTGATTGAAAAGCAACAGGAATAAGAATCCCTGATTATAAGGAAGTAGCTCCATTGTCTGGAAGGCTGGTGGACAAACTGTCAAGGAGTATTTGCGGGGGGTGGGGACCGGGTGGGGTGGGGGAATCAGCAAGTCACATGACTATCTTAAATCCAGGTCCCTGTGGGGTAGCCTGAGTAATGTGTGGTCTGTTATATCTTCCTGGGAGACAGTCTTGCCTTTATCGCACCTAAAAAACTGTCTAGCTTTCCTTTCGCGTTTCCTCTCCAAGTATTTTCTGTCCCACTCCTCTGAGACGCCTTTATCTTACATTTTCCGCTCTGCAGTTAATTATGTTCTTACCTCTTCTTCAACCTTCTTAGCTTGACAGGCATTATTTATCTTGACGCTACTTTTATCAAACTTGCACACTTTCTCTTCTCCCTTTAGTATTTTCATGCACCAGGGTTTTCCTCCAGCTGGTTCGCATTTTGTTTCGCGTGCTTCTGGACCGCTGGTGTGAACACCCTTCTTTCACTGCAGGATGAACTACTATTTGTCGGGAGGCTTTCATCCCATGAGTTTCCACGTGGTCAACATCCTCCTGCACAGCGGCGTCTCCATCCTCTTGGTGGACGTCTTCTCCGTGCTCTTTGGGGGCCTGCAGTACACGAGTAAGGGCCGGAGGCTAAACCTGGCCCCCAGGTCGTCCCTGCTGGCTGCCCTGCTGTTTGCTGTGCACCCGGTGCACACCGAGTGTGTAAGTATCGTCCGCCCACCACCGCCTCTGCACTGGTGTAAGGAGGACAGGCCGTCCACGTATCGGCTCGTTCCCTAAAACAGGCTTCCCTCGGATACTCGTCTGGCTGTAGAAAGCCCAAGCTTTCAGACATTTGGAACGATGATTTGTAGGGCCAACAGGTCCCTCTTAGGGCAAACACAGGGTCCCCTATGGGCGAAGACTGTATAATGACCGTGTGGTATGATCTCTGGTGATACTTTCCGTTTCCTTATGTGACCACATTGTGAAGGTATGAATGTTGAGTCTTGCCCAGCTTTGGGGTCTAAAAACCAGAGTCTGAGATTACTTTTCTTCCAGGTTGGGTCTGATGCAATTTTCCGATGTTAGCGGAGAGCTTTATAACTTCCTAAATACTTTCTCATACTTAATATGATTGTCACCAAAACTCCGCGGGATCAGCGGGGGCAGCCTAACAATTTCCACTTTACAGAAGAGGAAGCAGCCTGGGGGGACAAATTCAGGACTTACCCAGGTCAGTCACGTAGCTGGTGGATGCAGGGATAGAACTTAAGATCTGGTCATCCGAGCCCGAGCCCAGGAGAGGCCAGCACGCTTTGAGCTGACCTGGAAAGCGGGTCCCCGCATCCTGCTGGGACGTGCTCGTGAAGTCTCCCCACCTGCCTTCTCAGCCCATGTAGTCAGGCAGCTCCTGCTTTGAATCCGCTGAGCTGCTGCTGAACGTGTTCGGTGCAAACTCTGTTGGGATTTAACCAAACACTTGTGAGGTTTTCAGGAACCACCCTACCCCACTGCCATGGAACCCTTTGAAAATGTAAGTCAGCATGTTTGATTTTAGTTCTTCATTCTGGAAGTGTGAAGTACCTAGTATAAAATACCACATGGACCCTCTTGCTTCTCCACAATAGATTCCTGCGTTCCGTATGTATTTAAATACCTGCATTTTGACCAGTTGCATTGAGCATCTTGAAGTCAGTTTCAAAATATTGGGCGGAATTCCTGCCTTTAGCATCTGATTTTGTTAGTATTGTTAAACTGTCTGTTCTTTGGTATTAAAAGGATTGCAGGGTTGTTCTCACAACCTCCTTCTAATATCTTACTACTTGAAAACTTTTTTAAAAGTCTCATAATTTTTTTACTTCGGCAAATTCAGAGGACTTAAGGGATTGGGAACTGTTGTAAGATAAGTACCTATCGATAGATAGATAGATAGATAGATTTGTGATCAAATTAGAATTTGTTTCCATGCAAGTTCTCTTTATGGTCTAAATGATAGTGTTGTGCACATTGATCAGAAATAAGGGAATTTCTGGCAAAAATACTGATTTACTGTTTTGGTCCTTGTCTAATTTTGTGTAATCTTAAAAGCAAAATGAAATAGTTGAATTGTTAACCAAAGAAATGTTTCTAAAATTCTGCTTTTGAATATGAGAAGTTAGTTTATAGAAAAATTTGAAATGCCAACAAGTACAACTGGATGTGTGCAAACACACACACACACACACACACACACCCCAGCTAAATGCAATGTGGGAACATGTTAACCCAAGGGAGGTCCAGCTACAGGAGAGAAGGGAATATTTGAAAAATGTCTTCATCTCTCCTCTCCCTCCTTTCCATGAAAGCCATTCAAACTCAAATTGCAAGAAAAAGTTATGGGTCATGGAAAAATAGCATGTCTAAAACAGATCATTTGTATGTTCACCTTTCCTCGTTTTGGCAAATAGTCAGTATTTGACTGACTGTTTCATCTTCTCTATACCCCGCTGTTATTTCCCACTCTACATTTAACCCACTTTAACAGTGAGCAAAAACCAGGCCCACCCAAGGAAACCCTGGAAGGAGAGTTCCTCAGAGCTTTCTGGGCCAGTACTGAGGAAGCACCCTGTGCTCTGGGCTGTGAGTTGGATCACCAAGGGAGGGAGAAGAGCTAAGAGAGGGGGTTTCCTTGCCCCTTGTCTGTTTAGAGACCAGGATGGAGGCCCCAGGGAGTTCCCTGAGGACACCAGCGTTACTGTAGGTTTTCCTTTTCCACCAAGCATTGGTGAACATTTCAAATTGCTTGAATTCGGGTGTCAAAGAGGGAAGCTTGGGTCTCCTTAATAACCCTGCCCATCCAATGAACCCAGAGTTTAACACTGAAGGAATTAGATGGTGAAACATTCCCCCTTTCCCCTTCCCCTCATTCCTTCTATGGCAGATTGTTCCCTGTGGGGAAACGCCACCACCTCCTGCTGTATGGGTTCGCGGAGTTGCAGTGACTTCTCTAGAAAACTCTGATGTGAGTGCTTCAGGTTATTTGTAAGAAAAAAAATAGCCTTTGTAAATAACTTTGCCTGAAAAGACATATGCAAATATCCAAAAAGAAAAATAAAATCTCTCCGTACCCATGCCCATTCCCCAAACAGTTAAACTCAGTGCCTCCTTGGGTAGCCTTTAAAATTTTTTTTCTATGAAATCTCTCTTTAATTACTATGCCAAAAATTCATTGAAGGACTAAATACTCTTTACTCTGAAACACTTGCCATACTTTTTAAAACTTGTTTTTCTTCATGTCAGACGATGTGACGTACATTGTTTAAGACTTGGGAGTATCTTCAGTTAGCCAAAGGCAGACTATTTGCTTTAAAAATGAGTTTATGATGTTTAAAGTTCATTTTAGTGGGAGTCTTTTTTTTTTTTTTTGAGGTTTAGCTGATTTACAATATTATATACGTTAGTGGGAGTCTTTAATGTACCTCAGCCACTCAGATAACAAGTGGTTCAGGCTGGCCTTTTTGGCCCCTATTCCTGGTATTTATCCAAACCACTTCCCTCCCCCTCACTCAGTTCAAGAAACCTGGTTCCCTGACCCTCCATATCCCCCAGCCCCTGCTTCCTCGACCCCCTTGCTCTAAGGACCTTTTTGGATACACTTCTCTGGGTTGGCTTTGCTCACTTAATCCTCTGAAAGGCTTTGGGATTCCCCGCCATCCTCAGGGCCTGTAGAGAGCCGCAGCTCCCACCCATCTCTGGTCCTGATGGGAGGCCCAGAGCACCAGCCCCTCCCTCCATCACTCACCCCGGGGCTGCAGAGCCTGTACCTGCTTCACCCTGAGCTGCTGTGTCCTCTGTCCGCTGCTTTCTGCCCCCCCCTCTGCCCCCCCCACCTCCTCCCAGTGTTTACAGAAGCATCTTTGGGATTCACACAGCAACGGACAGCGACCCAGCACCCACTGTGTGCCCAGCTCTGTGTTGGGTCTCGCTGCATCCCCGATTTCACTGTGTCTCTGAGTGAGTGAGTTACAGGCCAGAGGATTCCAGAAGTCTGATTACATATTCACTGCCTTCATGAGGTAATTGTACTGTTTAACCCTCTGGCATACTGGCATACTTGGCCCAGATCTGTTCAACCTTTGTTTGTCCTTAGCTTCCTTCCCGGGAGGTTGTTTCATGTGCGTGGCATTCACAGGTTGGACTCAGCTGTCAATCTTCTTAGTGATTGCATGACACCCTGGGCTGCCACGTGCCCCTCCGTCAGCAGTTCACCATCGGAATGGATGATTGCCTCAGAACGTCCTATCTAACCAGCGTAGCAGGAAACTGCTCCTAAAAGGCATTCCTTTTAGCTATTGCTTGTAGATGCACCTGGGAATCGTATGTAAATATAGTAATTTTCATATTCTTTGTATACTCTCTCATCTCCATTTGTAGGATAGTCTTTACTCTGTGTCTGACTTATCATATATCTCACTTTAAGAAAAGATGAACTTCCCAGCCATTAAAGCGATACCTAGAGAATCACAGTGAAAGGTTTGACATATGTCCCATCCAGGTGCTAGTTAGTCAAGAATGCCACGTAATCTAGACCAATACTCAGGAGTGGAATTCTGGGTCTTTCGTTGCCATGAAAATCTGGAAAGCAATTATTGGAGTGATCAGCTTCAAAGAAATGAAGCACAGATTTTATATTGCTTCATTGTCACTAAGGTGGAGAAGAGAAGGGCAGTCATCAGATGTAGAAAATGAGGGGGTGGGGAAGAAATGGTAGAAATTGTATTCTTTTTTTCATCTTACTCATCAACCACTTTTGAAGCGTTCTGCTTTCCAGGTTAACCCACTTCATTGGTTTTGGTCTGAAGAGAGGAAAGGATGGCAGAGGCAGCTTTGAACGTTATCCCTGTGTCTTATTCTCTTTGCCTGATGACTTGTAACATGGACTTCCCACCTTTCCTTCATGTTTCCAGTCAAGGTTTCTTTTTTAAATATCGTGCCCTTTGAGCTGCTACCATTTTCCAGTTGAAAACCCATCGTGGGGACCTGATCCGAGCAGAGGCCTCTGGAGCTGTGGGCGCAGCGTGCTGAGTGACGGGCTTTCACTGCCCGTGGGCATCGCTGGCTGCGTGTGGCCCACAAAAGAACCTTCCCTGGGTTCGAGCCAACCCAGCCTTCCTGTGGAAGTGGCTGACCCAAGTCCTAGACCAAAAATGAAAAGAAAATCAGTTGTCAGATCAGACCACAGGGAAGCGTCACAGTTGCAGGGATTGTTTTAATAGATGGCCGAGTCTGATGAGGTTTTCGTTTTCTATTTCTAAGGAATGTTTTTTGTATTTCCAAGGTTTTGTTTAAATGTTTTTTACATACATCTTTTCTTCTGCCCCTTCTTTTAAGGTTGCTGCTGTTGTCGGCTGTGCAGACCTCCTGGCTGCCCTGTTTTTTCTGTTATCTTTCCTCGGCTACTGTAAAGCACTTAAAGAAAGTAAGCATGACATTTTGCCTTCTTAATTTTGCATCTTCTTCGTGTTTCTGTCCTGAGCAGTGTTCTAACAGATGGGAAAATGTCGGTTTATATAAGTTTATTGCTTTGAAGGAATGTGGGTCAAAGATGTCAGCTCTTTTTAGTGATGTCTGTAACTCCACTGCTTTCTTAATAACACAAAGGCTTGTGCTTCGATGTTCACCGTATTCAGGGAGCACCTTGTTGGGTACTGAAACCCAGTGCTTCTGCTCTTTGTGCTGAAGCGGTTGTGATTGATTTTTGTGGTTTTTATTTCCAGCAAAATTGAAGGGGGAGGGAAAAAAACTTATGCTTATTATTATTTTTTTTTATTAAAACCTGTTGGCGAAAAACCTTGAAAAATGGTAAAATGTGTAGCTATGAATATGCACCTGAACTGTGAGGTTCTTATTTTTTCATTGTTGCGTCATTGGTACTTACAGAGAAAGTCGTTGTTGGAAACAACAGAGTTGAAATGACCAGTTGTGCGTGTGTGGAGGGGAGGGGAATTGCCTGGTCATTAGTAGCAGTGCAGCCGTGCACTGATAGAGTTCTAGAAAAATCCCTGTATAGCTCTACTCATCTGGGTTCTGATTCCCTCCAAGTCAGATCATACCTTCCAGATTGCTCTGTAGTGGAAATTGGATACAGTACATTCAACTTACGTAGCATTTGTACATGCTGACCCCAGCAACGGTGTTATGCATTCAACTTCTGTTATAAAGTCATTTCCTGACTGTAGAACTCTCTTTATATGTCACAGTCAATTTATATTTGGGGGGAAGAGGGGAAGAAAAGGGAAGGTGAGAGGGATGATCCCTATGGAATGCTCAAGCAGGGCCGTTTCAGCGGACGCTGGTGTACTTGGGTTTCCGTGAGTCTCTTCCACAGTATTTCTCAAAGCTTAGGTTCAGTCCCCTGCCAGGCCTTGATGTTATTGTTCATGTACTAATGCTTGTACTTGGATTCCTCCGGTAAATTGATGTCTTATTCATAAGGAAGGGCAGACCACTCCTTCAGGATTTTGTGTCTGCTGGGGCTGGTGAAGTGGGGTCACTCAGGGTTGGTAAACAGGGGCCCATGAGCCAAATCCAGCCCCCAAGCTGACAATGATTTTTTCCGGTTTTAAATGATTGGGGGTAAAAATCCCACAAGAATAGTGTTCGGTGACGTATTAAAAGTTACATGAAATTCACATTTCAGTGTCTATATATAAAGTTTTATTGGAACATAGGCACATCCATTTGTTTTTGCAGAGTTAGGAGTTTCAGCAGAGACCTCCTGGCCTGTAGAGCCTAAAGTACTTACTGCCCTGTCCTTTGCAAAGTTTGCCAGCCCCTGGGACATGACAGACAGGTAACTGTCACCATCCTAGTGCTTCCAAAAGGTTTTTTAGTAGAGTAATAGGGAGTTTCCAGCAGGAAGTTTTTTTACTTATGAAGGTAGATGTTCGCTGTTAATATAATAGTTGCCATTTATTGACTATCTACTGGCACATGTGTGTGTGTGTATATTTTTCTCATTTAATTATGTTACAGTCTTTAAGATAGGTTGACTTACTTTCCCTGTTTTTCAGATGTAAGACTCAGAGTTTATGTAACTTACCCAGTATCACACAGCTATTTATGGCAGAACTGGGTTCACCTTTGAGTCTTAACTCACTTCAAAGCCTGTGCCAACTACATTGTATTCTTCTGCTTCCCTGTACTCAAGGGACCAGCGAGGCAAGCCTGTCAAAACAATCATGAAAAATAAACAGGAGGTCCATTCAGTTCTGTTAACGAATTGTTAAAATGTTAGGTGTGATAGTGCATCGAACGTATGTGTTAAAAACAATCCCTTTCGGGCTTCCCTGGTGGTGCAGTGGTTGAGAATCTGCCTGCCAATGCAAGGGACACGGGTTCGAGCCCTGGTCTGGGAAGATCCCACATGCCGCGGAGCAACTGGGCCTGTGAGCCACAGCTACTGAGCCTGCGCGTCTGGAGCCTGTGCTCCGCAACAAGAGAGGCCGCGATAGTGAGAGGCCCCTGCACCGCGATGAAGAGTGGCCCCCACTCGCTGCAAATAGAGAAAGCCCTAGCACAGAAACGACCCAACACAGCCAAAAATAAATTAAAAAAAAAACAAAAAAAACCCAATCCCTTTCTTGTAGAGACACATGCTGAAATATTTATGGATGAAATGGTATAAAGTCTGGGATTTGTCTCAAAATAATCTGAGAGGAAGCAGGAAGCATGTTGGCATTTAGTTGAAGCCAGACTGGTCAGGAGTCAATGTTGAAGCCGAGTGATGGAGACATGAGTTCCTATATCAGCATCTCTACTTATATATGTTTTTTGTTCTTTACGAAAGGTGTTTTTTAAAAAGAGCAATAGATAACTTTTAACCCTTTATGTTTTTTCTACAGAAAGACTCAGGCAGGACTGCAAACTGTTCTAGGACAGGCTATACTGTTTTGATGTTCTAGGTATTCATAGTTATATACCTAGAACATCTGTATGAAACTATCCATAGTTTCCAAGGGTAGATTGGGAAGGACCTCTCCTCCATCCTATCCTGTACAGCTGAACACAGGGCTCAGGTTGTATATCTCAAAGTACCTGTTCCCTCAAACCTGCGACTCTACTAAGACACAGTGCGAGGGTGACTCCAGTGGGCCCACACCTCCATGCTCACTCAGGACTTGGTCATACCTACCCACTCCCCAACCTCTTTTATTATTATTATTATATCATACCACCACTTTTTCCTGTGACTCATCATTTTTCTGATATGGCAGAGAGTTTGGGGACAGCTAAATAGAACAGCTTCAAGAACAGAAAATAGTGGGAGTAACTTTTCTTCCCAAGACTGAAAGTTAACTTAGCAATAAGGTATGTCCAGCTCTTCTGGAGTTGGGATCTCCCCACCTGTGATGATTGTAAAACTCCCAAGAGACACACAGCCCCCAGGGATCTGGGGGTGGGAGATGGGGATTGCACCAGCCCCAGCCATTTCCATAGGTAATGGGAGTGGGAGCGGGTTCATTTACTTCTCACCATTGTATTCATTACGAACAGTGGTATTGTTTGCATTGTTATGGGGGGGGTTTTTTGCATTTTATTTTATGTATTTGTATTGTTATATTGTGTTCTTAAGATGGCAATTAAATCTGAATTTGCAGTTAGGTAGGATAACAACTTATCAGTAGTTGTATTTTTCTTGAAGGAAATTAAAAATTAAGTCTGTTGGCTTTTCTCATAGACATCTCAAAACTTTGGTGCAGTATCATTTTATTAGTTTTAACATATCTTCCCTTAAAGTAACTACTCCCTTATTCTGAATGGATTTCAAAGAAATCAAAAGAGCTTTTTGAAGAATGTGCTACATGTTGATAGATTCAACGTTTGAACACACATCATTTAGGAGATGTAATAAAATTTCTCACTACTTCTAAAGGTTGCTCTTATTGAAATGATGGAAAAATTATCAGAAGACTAAAAATTCTTCTAGCAAGTGAACTGATGCATTTATTAGCCTCCTTTAATGGAGTGTCCTCACAGGATGGCGAAAAACTACAGACTCGTTATATTCTTTCCCTGGATCCTTTTGCTAACCTTTTCTGTGTTCCAGTTCACAAATGTACATATTCTGAACTATGTGTCTCTTTTTCATTCGTTTGTAAATTATAAAATTATTTCCAAGAGCCAGCCACACAAAAGATAGATTTTTAAAATAAGGCCTTTGGAAACTGATACCAAAGGAAAAAGTGTTTAATATATGATGTTTTTTCAGTTAATACTTTGATTCATGAGAAATTGGTGTAGTATATTTTAGTACTAATGGAACTCTAGTATATTAACTCTTAGTAGCGATATAACCTTTCTTTTTTGGTCTGGTAGCATTCTTTTAACATTTATAGCATGTTTACTTTTAAATTGGAAAGAGATTTTGTAAAGAGATTGTTATAGGCCTTTAATGTTAAGTACGTAAATGTTTTCGAGAAAGCTCACCTGGAAATACTTAATGTTTGCACACCTGTGGCAGTGGTAGGCATGGCTTCTGTGGAAAGCCTTTAAGAATATGAATAGATTTTCATTTGGTTGAGTTACTTGGAACTGTAAGAAGATGCATAGATCGATTAGGAAGCCTTTGAAGAAGCCTCTCCATTGACCTCTTGTTTACAGGCTGTCCCACCTTCCCATGCACTTGAACCCCCTTTAGGAAAAGGAAAGAGTCAATTAAAGTGGGACCAAGGAACCCACCTCCAGACTGGTACCGCTCTTTGCCGTCACCCGCAGCTTGTTTAGTCTTTGGAAAATGCAAAGCTACAGGAGGTTACCTGTCTGCACACAGCCAGGCCTCAGTGTCTTGCCCTGGAAAGTTATTATTGGCTGTGGACTTTTGTGTCTTCTCTGTCCTCTGACTGTGTCCACCTGCCCACGCAGGCTTTGAGTTGCAGATCATAATCGTTCTTTCTTGGGAGTTTAAAGTTGATGGAGGAGAACAGCCATCCCTCAACTGCACTCTCTAGAGTTTGAGTTGCTTTTCACTGTTATTTCCAGTGCCCACTCACTGTTTCCACATCACAGACTATCAAGGGAACGGTTGAATTCTATCTTCCAAGTTCGTTGCTGGTCTTGAGGCACAGAGTGACCTGGTTCTTTTTTTTTTTTTTTTTTAATTAGGGTATAGTCGATTTACAATGTTGTGTTAGTTTCAGGCATACAGCAAAGTGAATCAGTTATGCATATACATCTATCCACTCTTTTGTTGATTCTTTTCCCACATAGGCCATTACAGAGTACTGAGTGGAGTTTCCTGTGCTATACAGTAGGTCCTTATTAGTTATCTATTTTATATATAGTATTTATATGTTGATCCCAGTTCTTCCAGTTTATCCCTCCCCCCTTACCCCCTGGTAATCATAAGTTTATTTTCTACATCTGTAACTCTATTTCTGTTTTGTAGATAAGTTCATCTGCACCCTTTTTTTAGACTCCACGTATAAGTGATATCATATGGTATTTGTCTTTCTCTGTCTGACTTACTGCACTCAGTATGACAATCTCCAGGTCCATCCATGTTGCTGCAAATGGCATTAGTTCCTTCTTTTTCATGGCTGAGTAATATTCCATTGTATATATGTACCACATCTTCTTTATCCATTCCTCTATTAATGGACATTTAAGTTGCTTCCATGTCCTGCCTATTGTAAATAGTGCTGCAGTGAACGTTGGGGTGCATGTATCTTTTCGAATTACGGTTTTTCTCTGGATATGTGCCCAGGAGTGGGATTGCTGGGTCATATGCCTGATTCTTGAGAGAGAGAGACTTAACATTCAGTTACTAGCCAGCTTGGGGGAAGCTGGCTAGTAACTCACTAGCCACACCTCAAGCACTTCTCTGACCCCTCCTGACAAGGTCCTGTGCCCTGAGCCCCACCTGCTGTAACCTCAGGGCAGCAGAGCAGGGCAGGACACTGGGACCTGATGCCCAGCCCTGTCCCCCTTGCTCCGCTCAGCCGGGCAGCACCGAACAGCCCCTCCACTCTGCCAGCCTCCTCCCTCCGCTCCCCAACTCCGAAATCCCCCTTTGTCTCAATACCCTGGAACCACTGCTGAAGTCCGGTAGTGCCTTTCCTGGTCTCTGTGGATAGTCACTGTGTTACAGCAACTCTTCTGTGTTTTAGATTTTCCGTCCTCTTTCAACAGGCTTAGAACAGAGACTACTTCTTTTATAGAGAACAACTCTCTGGACTAATTCTTAAACATCATGTTAATGTTCAACTTCATAAATATGGGGGCTGAGAGTCCTTTTTTAAGCTGAGCAAGGGCTTCAAAACTAATAATACCTTCACAGAGAAGAAGCAGTAATAACCCTACCCATTCATGATAAGACACTGTTTCTGATTCTGTTCTAGAATCACATAGAGGCTTATCAGTTTGGGTCATTCATTCTTTTACCAATGATGAATCAAACATTAAGGACATCCTGTACCAGGCCCTGTGTCAGAGACATAGTTTTTGCCCTAGAAGGGCTTAGAGCTCAGTGTATTTGGATTGAAAGGAAGTGTCCATTATTCAGAGTGCTCAAGGAGAAGAGTGCTCTGGTTCTTCATTCCTCCCTGTTCTCTTTTCCTCCCTGTGACCACCTCAGAGCAAGCACTCAATAAGTATCCCCTTCTTTTCTTAGTGCATTTATGCAGAATTGATGGCTATAACCTGGGGACTGCCGATTTCTTTTTTTTGTTTGTTTGCCGTGGAATGTACATTTTATTATTTTTTCTTTTTTATGAAGATATAATTGACATATAATATTGTATTCGTTTTAGGTGTAAAACATGACTTGATATATGTACATATTGTGAAATGATCACAACAATAAGTCTAGCTAACATCCATCACCACACATAGTTACAGAATTTTTTGTCTTCTGATGAGAACTTTTAAGATCTACTCTCTTATAGCATCTTTCATATGTACAATACAGTATTGTTAACTATAGTCACCATGCTGTACATTACATCCCCAGGACTCATTATTTATCGTGCAACTGGAAGTTTGTACCTTTTGACCGTTTTCACCCATTTCACACTGCTCCCCCATCTGTTCTCTGTATCTGTGAGTTCAGTTTTGTGTTTTGTTTTTTTTTTTTAAGATTCCACATATATGTTAGATCATACAGTATTTGCCTTTCTCTGTTTAACTTATCTCACTTAGCATAATGCCCTCAAGGTCTACCCATGTTGTCGCAAATGGCAAGGTTTCCTTCTTTTTATGGCTGAGTAATATTCCATTGTGTGTGTGTGTGTGTGTACATATTTTCTCTATTTATTCATCTGTCTATAGACACATTGTTTTTGTGTCTTGCCTGTTGTAAATAATGCTGCAACAAACATGGGGATCTAGATATCTTTTCGAAGTAGTGATTTTGTTTCCTTAGGGTCAATACCCAGAAGTGGAATTGCTGGATCATATGGTAGTTCCGTATTAAAATGCTAATTTCTCTTATCTACTCTCTATTAAATTTCCTTCAGTGCAGTAAAGCAGGACCCTTGATACTAATGAACATTCAGGTGTATATATTTTCATTTGGATTTTGAGATACCCTATGAAATAGCCACACGTCTTTATTTTCTGCTGTCTCGTCAGTGTGGATTGTACAAAAAGCCAAGGGCAAACATGTGTCATGGCAGCAATGAGTCCTCGCCCCAGCTACTCGGGTCGCCCACATGTTTGTAAGTGTGCAGCTGAGAATCAAAACTTTTTTGTGGTAGAAGTTCAGTCCAGTACTTGTTGGATACAAATAATAATAAACGCTGTTTATTGTTTAAACTTACATTTAAAGTGACCTGGTCTTTGTTCTTTTTGGATCTGAACATAAATTCAAAGAAAGGTCTAGCATTCATTACTCACAAACTTGAAGTTTAAGAAAGGGTTTTTACAGAAGAACAGATTTAATATTTTTTATAAGGGAACAAAAAACTGAGTGCTCTGAAATTAATGATTTAACTAGTTAGAAAGCTCTTTCAGAGGATACATTTCTTTTTGATAACCTCATTAGCTTTCTTTATAGATGCAGTGTCTGTATTATAAAGCTCTGGACAATTTTTAACTGCCTGAGTTTATTAACAAGCAATTCTGTGCTAACCTCTGGAATCCTAGCATTTTTAGAGAGTGAAAAAAATATCTCATGTAATATTTCTGTTGGTCTCTTTTTTTTTTTTTTTCTTTTTTTTGGTGCTTATGTAGAATATCTCCAAGCAAGATCTTTTAGAACAGAATCTTTTTTTAAATAAGAAAATATCCTTATAAAGAAAGGATAATTATTCTTTAAAAAAATAAAGAAAGAAAAACACTAAATCAGATGAAGTTGATGGTGCACTGGTTATTTTTTCTGAATGCCCGAAACAAAAAGTATTATTCTAATGATAGGACATCCTATCAACATTTCTCTCTTTGTTAAAGCCTAGTACATATTTTGGATTGGAAACAGGTAATCTCTTTGCACGATAAACTTGATAGAATAGCCAGAAACAATTTCTTTTATAAACTAATACCTTAAAATATTGTTTCATGGGAGTTCGGACGAAGAAGAGAAATTTCATTAGTCTCATTTATAATGGGGAGGAGAGAATCTTTTCAAGAGGGGAAGGAATTTGCTACAAACCTAGAATAACCATTTTAAATTCTAAACTATTATGAAACACAAGGTCTCAAATCTCTGTTCTAAGTTCTTAAACTTTATTTGTTGTGTTGCTCTCCTTACCATAGTTCAGGCAGCTAAACCAGGATAACTGTTGATTCTTGGGGTCTCATTTCCTCCTGTTTTCCACTGTGATTCGAGACATGTTTTTCTTTGACTTAGAATTACACAGCTTAAAAGAAATTCAGGCAGTCGTGTAACTCACATAGTCTAGGACACTTGTTTTTAGATTTGGGGTCGTTGCCATCTGAATTGTGACATCAGTATTCGTGTGTGTTCTCTTTTCTCTCTTTCATGTTTCGTGGTTCGTACATTGCTCGATTCTCCCAAAACGGTCCTGTATTTTAGGATGGCAGTGTCTGACTCCTCTCATTCTGCAGGTGGAAGCACTGCTTGGTTGGCTCCCACTTTTGGAATGAGAATCTGATGCTCATTGTGTCGCTCTGGCAGAGGGAGTTGGGGCCACCTGTCAGGGCGGAGTGATTCCCACACACACACACCACGCCGTGCCAGTTTTAAGGCAGCAGAGATGCCAGGCATCGAGTGGTGAAGAGGGTAGCTCCTACAATGTGATGCTTTTTTCTGAAAGAAGAGCCTCCCACTTGAAAGCAGTGCCAAATCCGAGGCGCAGCGCTTCATTAAATTGATCACATCTGTTGGCACTTGTGGGTGTTGGCACTGACAAGTGTCTTTCTGTTAGTGCATGTGGGTGTTTTATTTTCCCCCCCGTGCTCCTTCCCCCACCCCCATCCCCACTGCCTATTAGCCTTTGCCTCCCTTTACCTAAGTGATTGGATTATTTCAGGTAACAGAGACATATACTGAAACAAAGAAAACACTTTCTAAACCAGTCTTTATTAAGTTCTGGATTATAAAGTGTTGATGTTTGCGAATGCTGCACAATTATCCTAGTTGTGTTCTTAAGTGATGAGAGATGTTGCATGGTGTAAGAATAGCTTTTTAGGGTTTTTTAAAAAATTTCCTCTCCTGGGTCATTGGTGCTTAAAATTTAGCGGACTGGATGGAGATGAGATGGAGAACTCTGTCTGAGCCTGAGATGCTTACACAGAGCTATGCACCAGTTAGAATTCCCTATTTGGGGAATACTTTTTTGAATAAAAATAATTCATAAATGCAACTGCACTGGAGGCGATATCTGCCTCTCAGGATTTATTTTTACTGTTTTTAACAGTTAATTCTAAATTTAAAACTAAAATAATCAGTTTCTCTTATGCCTTTTTAATATTACTTATGTAATTTTTAAAAAATAATTTATTTTAGGGAATGCCCTGGCAGTCCAGTGGTTAGGACTCCACACACTCACTGCCGAGGGCCCGGGTTCAATCCCTGGTCGGGGAACTAAGTTCCCACAAGCTGCGCGGTGCGGCCAAAAAAATTAAAGTAAAATAAATAAATTTAAAAAATAATAATTTATTTTGAAAAGGAGTCTCTTACATGATGGAGATTCTTCCATTGTGAGGGGGTTCAAAGACTAAATTAAAAGTGAAAAGACGACTTCTGGCTGTATTTGTTCACATTAACAAATTAATAACTTTTTGCTATTAAATTCCATCTCATAATTGCCTTCAAAATATAGTAATATAATAAGGCTTCTAATAGACATGGAAATAAATGAAACCATTGACTCAACAAATATTTACTGAGTGCCAACTGTATGCAAGGTGGCTTCCTGTTATGTTTCAGTTGCCTTATTAAAATGCTCAAAGTTGGGAATAAAAGAGTAGCTTGCATTAGTTATTAAGTAAAAACACACAAAAACACAAGTCCAAATTTATCTAGATTAGCTGTATATATTGGCAATTATTAGTGTTAGTCACCTTGACAAATTAATACTCAAAGAAAATCTTAATTTGGGGAATTACATGGGTAAAACTGTGCTAGAGGAGGTCTTATTACCAGAAGTCTGCTAGGCTGGGCTGTCCCCAAACTCAGGACCACTTTCCCAGTTGATTAATTTTTATGAGGCCTTTCTTGATTTCCCCCAGTACTAGAAACACTTTATCAATACTGTGTAGGTTGGCCTTGGTTTATCATACACCTATATACAACACATTTGTAAAGAGGACCCCTTTGGTTTATATGAAATAGTTTAAAAATACAGTTAGCTCTTGAACAACATGGGTGTGAACTGCACGGGTGCACTTGTAGGCGGATTTTTTTCTATACGCACTTCGGTACTACAGGACTGGAAGTTGGTTGAATTCGCGGATGTGGAACCTCGGATACCGAGGAACGTGGGGCGCGGACTGTGAAGTTAAACCGAGGTGTCGGGCCCTGAATCTCCAGTTCAGGAGTCAACTGTATTAGTTTTACCCAGCTTTCTAGTTTGGATTGTGGGAAAACTGAAGTGTGTGTGCATGCTTAGTCTTATGACTCCTGGTAACATATCAAGTGCTAATCTGGTAGGGATTGGGGGAGAAAGAATTGGATTTAAATAGGCAACTAATTTCGTATTTTCCGAGTTTTTCAAAGGCAGACTTGGAATACAAACACAGCTGTGCAGATCATTTCTTATATGAGCTGGGTCTCAGCACATGGTGTAAACAGTGCTGTGCAATAGGAAATACAGTGTGAGCCATTCAGGTCATAACAAGATTTCTACTGGCCACATTATAAAAAGAAACAGGTTAGATGAATTTTAATAATACATTTTTAGCCCGATATTTCAAAAATATTATAATTTCAGCATGTAGTCAGTGTACAAATGATGAAAGGTTTAACATTCTTTTTTTCATACGGAGTCTTCAAAATCAGGTGTGTGTTTGACCCTTCCAACACATCTCAATAGGTAAGAGGTAAATTTCAGGTACTCAGTAACTGCCATGCCTCCTCTTGGACAGTGGCGGTCTAGAATTTGGTTTTCTGAATGTGAAGCCATCACTGGGTTTATAACTGATCCCTGAAATTGCCACTGTTGAGAAGTGACACTCATATTTAATAAACACTGAAACTGAAGAAACTTCTCCAGCAAAGAATCATCTTCATCTTCCGTACGTTTCCACACTGGACATGTTTGAACAAAATCAGAAGTATAAGAGAAAATGAAAGAGTAGGGCTGTCCCAGAAGAGCTGTGATAAAGATTTGAGAGTTGGAGGGAGTCTGAGTCCCTTATAGAAATTTGGGGTTTGAGAAGTGTGGTGAAATTATGGGGTGAGATTAGGGAGAAGGCTATCAATGAACCTGAAGGTTGTGTTTTTTATATGTTAGTTTTCTGTATTCAGTGAAATCTCTGATTTAGCCAACTAAGGAGAAATCCATTTTAAATTCCAGACAAGTGGAACGTGAGCCCATCACTTTCACAACCCTGTAGTAATCTAACTTTGCGTTAATGCAGTGCTTTCAAGAGCAGTCCTTTGGGTGTTTTAATGGAGGAACTGGGAATTTTTTTCCAATCCAAAACCACTGGTCCGTGGGGGGGAAATTAATCCCTCTTACAGTCAAGTAAAACACAAGCTAATTCAGTTTTTCTAGGAAGAAATGTAAAATAATCAAGGGACTTGCTTTTAATGTTAAGAACAGGGAACATTACATTGGGAAATCATATTATGTTTCCTTAAGAGGTATGAACACAGATTGTGGGAGTAGAAGCTTAAAAAATCAAATCCAGGTAAAGGGGTGAGAAAGGGAGAAGTCCATTTGGTTTTTTTTTTTTTTTTTTGGCCGCACTGCACAGCTTGCAGGATCTTAGTTCCCTGACCAGGGATCGAACCCATGCCCCCCTGCAGTGGAAGTGCAGAGTCCCAACCACTGGACCACCAGGCAAGTCCCTCCGTTTGGTTTCTAGTGAACTACTGAACCTAACGCTTGGTGGACATGCAAACAAATGGCTGAGGTCAGCCTACAACGCCATCTCCCACGCAGGGAGGTGTGGAGCCGGTAGGGGCATAGGAGCTAGGGTTGGGGTGTCTTTTACCCTGTGGAGGAGACCCCATGGTAATTAATGGGTTCGTTTAGGGTTTCTATTTGCATATAAACTGCTGATACGAGAAAATCCTGGAAGTGGTTGGATGCAGACCCAGGACGACGTGTTACCAGAGGAAGGGCTAAGTGAACAAACGTACGCCAGGGTGGAGAGGACAAGCCTTACGCTGTCACCCTCCATCCGTCACCGTTGTATGTCAGAAGGCATGGGCGTACCCATGCTCTGGCGTGGTACATTGTGAGTGTCATCACCTCTGCTTTGCCAGCTGGACCCTTGTGCTCACCTGCTAAAACACGTGAGGCCTTTCTTGAAATCATATCCTAAAAGGAATTAACTAATACGTTAGCTTGGGTTATTTTGGCCTTTTTTTTTTTTTTTTTTTTTTTAAAGCCTTGGTGTCTATGAACACTTGTCTGCTAATGATTGCTACCAAATGCCCAAAGAAAATAATAAATTCCTGGGACTTGCCTGGCGGTCCAGTGGTTAAGACTCCGCGCTTCCAATGCAGGGAGTGCAGGTTCGATCCCTGATCGGGGAGCTAAGATCCCACATGCCAAGCGGCGAGGCCAAAAAATAATAATAAATTCCAATAAATATGTAAACACCCCAGCGCAGTCACGTCTAATGTAACAGGGCTCTGTTGTTGTGGCTCGTAACTGTGATCTCTTGGTGTTACATATAAAACGTAATTAATTTCTACAAGTGAAATTATCCATAGTTTGCTTGATGGAACTAAATGTTCCGATATACAGTGGTTTGCGATAAAGAGAACTTGGCTCCCAGGCACTGTGCCAGCTGGGCTGTTGGAGAGGCACTGCTCTAGGGCAGCAGGAGGTGGGGGGAGGCTGGCGTGGGCTCGCTCTAAGAAAGCGTGTTACGCGACCCAAAGTTAAAACCGAAATGGCTGTCATGGAAAGTGACACCCATCACTGACGTTCCTGAAGTCAAGGCCCCGTGGCCCCCTGCTGGCAACGTCTTGGAAGGGATTCCGGCCTTCCCATCACTGCAAGGGAGATTATAGGCACAACCTCCAAGAGCGCTCCAGCTATTCCTACACTGTGGTTCTGTGATTCGTCAGTTCCTTGCCACTTCTGGTAGATAATCAGGTGCTGCGGATTCTGGAGCTTGGAGGAGATGCTCCAAAGAACCAGGCCTGGTGCCCGGGATGCAACGGTGAGCAAGCTTCCCATCTAGGGTGTATGAACACAGATTGTGGGATGGGAACACAGATTCCCATCCTTGACCTTTAACATCAGAATCACCTGGGGGGCTGGTTCAAAGGCTTACAGCTGGGCTCCACCCTCGAGTTTCTGAGTCTGAGGTTCTGGGTGGGGCCTGAGAGTGTGCCTTTCTTACAAGATCTCAGGGCAGGTCCATGGACCACACGCTGTGAGTGGCACTGGTTTAGTGCAATGGTCTCAACTGGGCGTGATCCCCTCCCACCCCCCAGGACATCTGGCAAAGTCTGACATTTTTGCTCGTCACCACTGAGGGCCGGGAATGCTACTGGCATCTCATGGGTGGAAACAAGGGAGGCTCTAAACATCCTACGATGCAGAGAATTGACCCACCCAAATGTCAGCAGTGCCAAGGGTGAGAAACCCCATCTGGGGAAAATACAGAAAAATCAAGCATTTGCAATAAAGTGTGAGAAGAACGTAGTGATTGATTGTGCTGAGGGCAGTTTAGGTGCTACGCTGGGCCCAACTTAATCTCGGGGGTCAGTTAGGGGCACCGAGGTGTGTGAGACAGACCCTGCTCTTGGGCAGTCAGGTGTGCACACAGTAGGACCACTTGCTGTTGTTCTAACTGTGAATAAAGCCCAGTGAATTGGGAAGGGAGGCTGTCCAGGAGAGTGGGGGTGGGTCGCACAGCCTAAGTGACCTTTGGCAGCTGAATAAGACGGCAGGATTCTGCCGGGGACGTTCTAGCCTAAGAGAGTGGAATGTGCAAAGCCCAGTGAGCAGGTTGACCCGTGTACCTGGAATATAGACCCAGGGAACCCGGAGAGAGGCTGTGTCGCCCAGCAGCAAGGCCTTAAATGCCATTCTCAGCATTGAGACCCCTTTATCATGTCAGCAGCAGGAAGGATTGGAAAAGCTTACAGCAAGAGTGATCATTGTGTTTTATGGGACAGTGGATTCCAAATCAGTGAGGCTTTCTTGTTTGTTGATCATTTGGCCTGGTGAAAAGCCTTCTGGTGCCTCAACTATACAGCCAAATAAAACTTTTCTGTATTCTATTAATTCTGCCTGTTTGTACATTAAATTTGGAAATTTGACATACGGAGAGTCCCAAGAAAAGCTGAAAATGTCAGAAAATGTTGGCCTTTGTGTCCTTTTGCTTGACTTCCGAATCTCTCCAGCCATCATAGCCTGTTTGTGACTAGGACATTTTCCCCGCCAGCCTACTGGGCCCTTGGCAGCATGGGGTTCAGTCCTGTTCACAGTTTGTTGAGAGTCCAGGGGGCTCGGCTGGATGCAGACCCTCGATATGTTGAGAGGAGTCTCCACCCACACGTAGAAAGTTCAAGGCTAGCAGCACTTCCCAACCCAGACCCCACAGCTGTTTCAGGACAGGGAGCCGAGGACTTTCATCCTGGGGTTTTGCTGATGATTCTTACGTATTCACTTCACTCAGGATCTGCATCTCACACACACACACACACACACACACACACACACACACACACACACACACACACACACACACCCTAATTGCTGGTTTCTTGCTCAAGCAATTTAATGAGAACCAAGGTGCATCTTTTCACTGAATAACAAGCTTGGCACATTTTGGTGACAGGGTGACAGATCAGCCACCCCCTTGCATCAAAGCCCCATTGGAAGACCCTCTCTCTCAAACCTGGGGTGGTTTTGCTGATTCATGTGCAACAAACACTGAATGCTTTCTGGGGTCCCGGCACTATACCAAGTGATTTTTTTTAATGTGTAGTTTTTAGTATGGTTTTTAATACATGCACATAGTTAAGAAAATTTAGACAGTAGGAAACATTACCCGGTGAAAAGTAAGACTTCCTCCCTCTCCTACCTGAATTTTTCTTCTTAAAACTGTTCAGAAACTACTGTAGTTAGTTTCATGTGTGTTCTCCAGAGATATGTTTTGCATTTACAAGCATATATATGTAACTTTTAACACAAGTGGCCAGGTATTTCTATATATTTTTTCTCTCTCAAGTAGGGGATATATAGGTAATGTTGCCCCCATTTTATTGATGAAGTCACTGAGATGGTTAGTAAAAGTAACTTGCTCAAGGTTACTTGGTAAATGGCAGAGCTGGAATTTAGACCAGGAGTTCCGATTTTAAGCAGAGGTGACCCAAGATTGATGGGCACCTCCTCCAAGCAGGTTCACTTTGCCCTACCTCAAACTTAGGGGTGTTTTTAATTTTTATTTTATTTTTTACGTAATTTTTTAAATTGAAGTATAGTTGATTTACAATGTTGTGTTGATTTCTGCTGTACAGCAAAGTGATTCAGTTATACATATATATATATACATTCTTTTTTTTAATATTTTCCATTATGGTTTATCACGGGATATTGAATATAGTTCCCTGTGCTATACAGTAAGACCTTGTTGTTTATCCATCCTATATGTAAAAGCTTACATCTGCTCACCCCAGCCTCCCACTCTATCCCTCCCCCAACCTCCTCTCCCTTGGCAACCACCAGTCTGTTCTCTATGTCCATGATTCTGTTTCTTTTCATAGATAGGTTTATTTGTGTCATATTTTAGATTCCATATATAGGTGATAACATACGGTGTTTGTCTTCTCTCTTTTTTTTTTTTAATAAATTTATTTATTTATTTATTTTTGACTGCGTTGGGTCTTCGTTGCTGCACATGGGCTTTTCTCTAGTTGCGGCGAGCGGGGGCTACTCTTTGTTGCGGTGCGCGAGCTCATTGCAGTGGCTTCTCTTGTTGTGGAGCACGGGCTCTAGGCACGCGGGCTTCAGTAGTTGTGGCATGTGGGCTCAGTAGTTGTGGCTCACGGCTCTAGAGCACAGGCTCAGTAGTTGTGGCGCACAGGCTTAGTTGCTCCGCAGCATATGGGATCTTCCCGGACCAGGGCTCGAACCCGTGTCCCCTGCATTGGCAGGCAGATTCTTAACCACTGCGCCACCAGGGAAGTCCCATGGCTTTCTTTTTCTGACTTACTTCACTTAGTATGATAATCTCTGGGTCCATCCATGTTGCTGCAAATGGCATTATTTTGTTCTTTTTTATGGCTGAGTAATATTGTGTATATTACTCAATATACTGTGTATATTGTGTATATACATTGTGTATATATACCACATCTTCTTTATCCATTCATCTGTCAATGGACATTTAGCTTGTTTCCATGTCTTGGCTGTTGTGAATAGTGCTGCTATGAACATAGGGGTGCTAAACTTAGGTCTTTTTTAAATGTTTGTTCACCGTCTACCTCGATGAGGAGGTGAGGGTGTCACAAAGGAACAGAGAGGAGCATCACATATGCCCTTTCTTCTCCTCCTGAGCAGTTCAGCTCTGGCCCCCAACTTGCATCCACCAGCCACCCGCCGGTGGATAGCAGACCCTCCCTCCTCAGAAGTCCATTTAGGGACCATCAGTTATTACTGGAGCTCAGCCCCACCCAAGCTGCTTACTACAGCGGTCACATTTCTGGTGATGCTTTGGCGTCCCATTGATGCTTGAGTGTCCATGCATGTGGGCTCAGTGGTCCTGCATCCTGCATCCTTCAGAGCTATTCCACGACGGTAGCAGAGCAGACGTTCCTAAGCCACCAGGTGTTCAGGGAGCCCGGACTCCACCCGGAAGGGGTAGACACTCTCAGAGCGGTGCTGGACTCCAACCCCGGGAGTTGTCGAGATTCTCAGAGCAGATTGGGGATTCCCATCGCCCCCTGTTGTGACAGCAGCAGCGACTGCTGGGTCCTGTGCAACCGGATGCAGTGCATACACCCCCAGTGGGAGTTCTCGGCACGCCCGGTCAGAATGGGCTGTTAGGTGACTGGCCAGGTGGGAAGAAGGAACTTGCCCCCTGGGGACTCTGCCTTGAGATGTCTTTGTGGCCAGGGCTGCATTACAGTGCCTCCCCAAGGCTCTGGGCACCTGCTGGGGTCCCCTGAGCAGGGGATGTGTGTACCACGTAGAGGGTGCTGTCCAACCAGAAATGTGGGTCTACCACACTCACCCGCAGAGAAATGCTGTCCGAAGACCGAACTGCTTTTAAATTGTGGCTGTTGAAGGTGCATGCTTAGAATTTTAGTTCCAGGTGTTAGCAAGACTGAGCTATGTCGCATGACTTTTGTATTTGTCATTTCTCCTGATTGGCAGCTAACAAGGAGGGGACGCATTCCACGTTCTGGGTGTTGCTAAGTATCCTTCTGGGAGCAGTGGCCATGCTGTGCAAAGAGCAAGGGATCACTGTGCTGGTAAGACCCGAGGTGCCCTCGGGGCCTGTCTCCCTACACCCCCTTTCCCTCCCGTAAGGACATTTTGGGCTGCCCTGCCCCTGTGGCCTCCTCTACTGCACCCCGTTACCGGCCTTCGGTCCTACACCGTTCTGGACCAGTTAATTACCTGTGCTGTCATGCTCCTGGCGGTTTGCGTGGGAGTTGACTCTCTCCGTCGCCTCTCATTGGAGCTGGTGGACACGGAGCGGGGACAGTTCCTGAAGAGCGGTGAGTAGCCCTCTTGGAGAGGTCCTAGGGAAAAGAGAAGCAAGACTGCTGCGGCTTTTCTGGGGTGCTCTCATGTTTCGGCAGTCCTAAATACAGCAGTGTTCTGACCCCACCACTGGTCCCGATTTGCTCCTGGTCCCGATGAAACATGCATTGATGTGCATTATGTTATACCCAGCTTCACCCGGAAACGTCAGAGAGGAGAGTAGAGGGCTCTGAAGAGTCCAGGCATGCGCCCCCTGTGTCCGATCTAAGTTGAAGCCCCAAAAAGAGAGAGGCATTGAAATGCACTCTCCTTTTTCTCCATTCTAGCCAGTTTCCCACCTTACATTATTACAGGGAAACTGAGACATTAGGGATGTGCATGGACATAGAGAAATGGAAAACAGAGATGTGGGGTGCGTATGGCTCGTATCGGAAGCTGTGGGAAAGAAAGAGCGGTCCGAGCTCTTTGGGGTTTGACACCAGCCAAGGCAAAGATCAGTGGTTTTACTGGGCTTGGTCTGTAAGATTAAGGTTAGCCGGCTAGGAAATGGCATAGAATTACTGTGCAAAGATACTTGAATTTCATGAGTTATTTTTTAAAAGTTTGCTCTAAACCAGTGTTTCTCAACCTTGGCAGCACTGATATTTGGGGATGAATCATTCTTTCTTTGGGGCGTGTCCTGTGTATCATAGGCTATGTTCCTGGTCTCTACCCACTAGATGCCAGAAGGACACCCACCCTCAGTTGTGACAACCTAAAATGTCTCCAGACATTGCCAGACACCCCCTGGTGGGAGGGGGAGGACAAAATCAACCTGCGAGAAGCACCGCCGTAAACCCGTGCTTGTCTCAAAGTGTGGGTTTTGAGGGCCAGTAACAACTGCACCATCCGGGAAGGTGTTAGAAATTTACAGTCTCAGACCCCACCCCAGGCCTGCTGAATCAGAATCTCCCCTTAACAAGGCCCCCAGGTGACTCCTACGTCCATCCGTGTTTGAGAAGCACTAGAAAATTAGGTTGAATTTACATGAATAAAGATACGGTGAAATTGAGCAGCTTTCAAAAAAATCTGACTAGAATGTGGACATTTCGATGATGAATTTCAACGGGAAGGAGGAGGGAGTGCCAAACTCGTGTTTGGCTCAGTCCTCGTGACAACATGACCCCGTCATCCCTGGGTGACTGTCCTATAGCTCCCAAGCGGAAAAACAAGTGGTATAAGAAGACAGCACAGCTCAACAGGGAGCTTCTGCCTTCTAGAAAGTGGTTCAGACCCAGGCAGAAATGGCCCTCTGTGACCCACTAAAATCATTCATCGCATGGGTGGATAAAATCAGGATTCTGTGAAGTGATTAACCCAGCACTGGCCTGTGTATTGGATAATTAATGGCTCCCAGCATTTATGGGAGGGGGTTAAGTAGGGATGCCACCCTTGCTCTGAAAACCACAAATTACCACTGGCTTCTGATGATTTGTGATCTTCTTTGCCACGAAGCCCCATACTAAAAAGAGCCCCGTCATTGAGGGACAGCTTGAACCGTCTACGCAGTGTATGTTCTGACCGCTTTACCTGCTTCCGGCAGGGAGTTCGGCCACATGACGTTGCTTGCAGTGGCCACATTTGTAGGAAGTCCACTGCAGGGTAGAGAGTAGAGTCCAAGGCCAGATGAGCCTGCAGCCTGTGACCGTAAGTGTCATAGCTTCAAGAGCAGCCGTCCCCTGCTAGAAGGGAACTATCGTGATGCTACGGGAAGCTGTTAGCGTCAGTGGAGCTGCGGTATCACACCCCCAAGGGCCAGTGGCTCTACATCATCGGAGTTATTTGTCATCCCCCTAAAAGCTGTGGGCAGAGGTGGCTGTCCTCCACACAGTGGGGTCAGGCTGGCCGAGGCTCTGCCGTCTTCAGGGTGTGGTTTCCCGTGTCACTCTGAATATCTCCATCATCTCTGCCACAGCTGGACAGGAAACCGAGGGGGGCCGGGTGCCCCAGTCTGTGCCCGAACCTCCAAGATGGCACGTTACCACTTCTGCCCGCATCCCATAGGCTGGAACTCAGCCACGTGACCATGCTTTCCTGCAGGGCTGGCTGCGTGCCCGGCAGGAAGGGGGATCTAGCGGACCACCGGGAGTGTGAACCTGAGAGGTCTCCGGAGCCCCACCGGAGGCTCTACGTTCTGCTCCCACTCTTCCATGGCATTTGCCCAAATCAGGCAGCACCTGGGGTTCCTGAAGTGTAATTACTTACTTGGCTGGGTTTTCAAGGTTGATGACTGCCTTTATCTTCTTAGGCATGACCACTGCACAGGTGTTGGCTCTTACAACTAAGGGACTCTTTTATAGTAAAGAAAAAAATGGAAGAGGGGCCTCTGTAGAACTTCTCCTGGGAACCCCAAAGGTCTAGCTCTCCTGCATCATATAGTACTCTTACATGCAGACTAACAGGGATTTACTAGATAATAAATTTGATATAATACATGAGCTCATTTCATAGGAACGATAGGATTTTTTGGTTTTGTTTTTAGAGCTAAAGAGGTCATCTGCAATGATCTAATCCAGGACATTTCTTGTCTAGATTCAGCAATAAAATTGTGACGGATAATTGTTATCTAATCAGAGTTAGGCTGTCCCATTGCTGATTCCTTGCTTTGCTCTCTTAGGGTTTGAATGCCATCTTTGACATCTTGGTGATAGGCAAATTAAATGTTCTGGAAATGGTCCGGAAGGTACTACGTAAGGACAAATCATTAGAGGTGAGTATCTGCTTTTGTCTCCAGCCCAGATGTGGAAAATGTCAAGTACCAGCGGATTTAAAATGCCATTTTCAAAGTATTTCTTGCGACTTTGAATTCTAAAATAGCCAGCCCTTTAAAGCACGGTGTCAATGCGGTTCAGCCAGAACTTGCTGCACCTTTGTACCTGGCATGGCCACACTTTTATCTGAAAACTCTGTGACGTCAGGGGCCTTGCGGTGTCCTTTCAGAACGCTGGCATGCTGAGGACTGAGGGCCTCCTCTTCAGAATGAGTCTCCTGGCCTTGGGGGGAACAGGGGTGCTCTACGTGCGCTGGAAGATCATGGGCACCGGCCCGCCGGCCTTCACCGAGGTCGACAACCCTGCCTCCTTCGCCAGCAGCATGCTGGTCAGGGTGAGTCCTGAGTCTGCCCTCCGATGGGTCCTCTTCTTTGCCCACCAGATTCCCAGCTCTCCTCCTCCCTCCCTCCCCAGCACCCACAAAAGCTCCCATAATCAGAACACCTCCACATGTATTTCCTCTCACCGAGGATGTTCTAGGATGAAACCAGGTTTTTATTAGGGCATTGAGAAGGTATAAACCCTTTGTATTTCCTTTCTAAACAAAATTAAAGAGGAGTGGTTTAGAAAATGTCAGGTTTCTTGCCGGCCTCCTTAAATTGTCCCCTAACCCCATCACTTTCATTATAAAGGAAATTGACATGGCGGGGTTAAGATAAAATATAACCAGATTGGCAGTATCTTTTTTTTTTTTTTTTTTTTTGGCCACACCTCGCGGCTCGTGGGATCTTAGTTCCCCGACCAGGGATCAAACCCGTGCCCCCTGCAATGGAAACATGTAGTCCTGACCACCTCCTGTGGTCTCTTTAAAAGTCTATGGTGTCCAGACTTTCTTGTAAAGGTTTGCTTTTTCTGAAGGCAAGGGTATCTTAGCTGTGCTTTCAGAGACAGAAATCAAGGACCGTAGGACCCTATACTTATGTTGTCAGGCACATGGGTGACCCCTGGGCCTCAGATTTCCTGGGTCACAAACTTCGGGCATCAGTGAGTAATCAGGACATAGTGTCACCAGAAATATAACAAATGTATAGCAGAGTCTGGTGGCTTTGCTGTATTTTTTTTTTTTAATTTATTTTATTTTTGGCTGCGTTGGGTCTTCGTTGCTGCATGCAGGCTTTCTCTAGCTGCCGTGAACGGGGGCCACTCTTCGCTGCGGTGCACGGGCTTCTCATTGCGGGGCTTCTTATTGCGGAGCACAGACTTTAGGTGCACGGGCTCAGTAGTTGTGGCTTGCGGGTTCTACAGCGCAGGCTCAGTAGTTTTGGCGCACGGGCTTAGTTGCTCCGCGGCATGTGGGATCTTCCCAGACCAGGGCTCGAGCCCGTGTCCCCTGCATTGGCAGGCGGATTCTCAACCACTGCGCCACCAGGGAAGCCCTTTGCTGTATTTTTATCTATTAAAAATCTCAATGCATTTAGTAAACTGCAAACTACAGCCCGTGCCCAGTGTAGAACGTGGCAACATCTTATTTTATGCAGCTGCTCTCCTTGAGCAGAAACACATGGATGCCTCCAAAGTGAAGCTAGGATATATATATTTTTTTCCAAGTTCAGTATCAAATAAATGTTTGTTTTTCTTTCGACTGACAGGCCGTAAACTATAATTACTACTATTCCTTAAATGCCTGGTTGCTGCTGTGCCCCTGGTGGCTGTGTTTTGATTGGTCAATGGGCTGCATCCCCCTCATTAAGTCAGCCGGGGACTGGAGGGCAGTTGCTCTAGCAGCACTCTGGTTCTGCCTAATTGGCCTGATACGCCAAGCCCTGTGCTCTGAAGACAGCCACAAGAGACGGTAAGCGGCCCAGCTGAATTTTAACTTCCACACGGGGTGGAGTCAGAGCATTTTGCTAAATCCAGCACTGATCATCTTAACGATTTTGTGGAAGTAATATCTAAGGACCTTTATTTCAAATACATGTTTATGGCCAGGATGAGTTGTATCCGTTTGGAATCCATGGCTGGCTTCAACTAGTGGGGAGTGAACTTGGGGGGGGGGGTTTGCAGATGACTGCTTTCTCTCTCCCTCCCTCTTTCCCCGTGAAGCAGCATTTTGAGATCCTTTTCGCTGTAGGTGGTAAAGAGTAATTTATGGTCAGAACTGAGAGTGTAATTGATGTGTGTTGTGCCCATTATTTCACAATTCTGCTTCAGAAAACCCTAGTGGATGCTACAGTGATTCCTCCTCTTGTTATTTGGTACAAAATAAATTGCCACCCCAAAGAGCCTATTCTTTCTCACACCCCAGAAAAGGGAAAAAAAAGTTACTGAGAGAATAATTGGGAGAAAAACAAATGTGTGTTATGAGAAAGAAAACTATTTAAGATGATTTCCTTTAAGCGTAAGTGCTGATGGAATTAGATTAGTAATTTCTCAAAGTAAATTCAGTTTTAAGTTTTACCTGTGGCTTAAATTGGTACGTAATTCTAAAGGGCGACAAACCATAGTCCCAATCCACTATACACGTGCAATAGGATTTTTCTAGTACTGCAGGCACAGGGTCTGGGAAGGAGCCACCAAATTTGACCTGGCTTCATTTTTTTGTTTGTTTTTTAATTTTATTGAAGTATAGTTGAGTTACAATGTTATGTTAATTTCTGCTGTACAGCAAAGTGATTCAGTTATACATACATATTCTTTTTCATATTCTTTGCCATTATGGTTTATCGCAGGATATTGAATACAGTTCCCTGTGCTGTACAGTAGGACCTTGTTGTTTGACCTTGCTTCTTAATTCATCCTCTTACATCTGTGGGAGATTGGGAATGATTGCCTACTTCCAAAAGTGTTCGTTGCTCTTGGCTTTCTTTTTACTTGACTGAAATTTATGCCATAGCACCCGAAAATGGTATTAGTTTATTTCAGATTTCATGAAGTTTAAACCAGTTAAGTAGCATTACTTCTGTTAAGTTTGGCGGGGAGGGGGGACTAAATTGCTCTAATTGGGACCAATATCCATTGAGCTATTCAACGCCTACACAGTTTAAGGTATAGTTAAGAGCAGGTGCATTCATAGGCCTCGCAAAGTAATCATTCTAACTTTATTCATATGAATTTTGTGACTTGTAAGTTTCTTCCTTGTTGGAAGCCATCCAGACGCTGCAACGCCATGACAAGGTCATGGGGCGCTCCAGTGCGGAACTGCAAGGCGGAACTGCACGTGGAAGGTGGACTACACTCCCGATAAAAGCAATACTTATAATTTCTATATATATAAATTTAAGTGTGGCAGGATTTGCCCCAAGGAAAAATCTTAGATTTCCTAGATGAAGAAAAAGTACCCTGAGTCCCCCTTTGAGTACTGTATGGCAAGGCCCGGTGCCTAAAGAGGGACATTGGGAAACAGTGACTAGATCTGGACGTAGGGAAATGTTTCTTTGGAAAACACCATCCTCCCTAGAGATATGGCCATATGCGGGTGTTTATGATGATAATAATAATTTGTGGTTCAATATTAATGGCAGTTTAATGATATTTGATCAATTAACTGGTGAACAGTTATGTTCTAGATTAGGGACAAATAGAAATGATTTGGAAAGTTATTCTTTAATAGATTATTGGGATCCTAATATTGTTTGTTGCTATATTAAATTGCCTTTGAGTAGCAATATTCAAAATAGAAATTGTAAAATATATTTTAGATATTTTAATGGCATTATAAAAAAGAAATATCCAGGTAGGAAAAGCTATGTGGGGGCTGGGGATATATAGACTATAAGGATATATTTAGACTTAGGTGTTAAGGTTGGTTAACCACCAAGAATAATTCTTAGAACATGTACTGTACGTAATGGTAACCTTGGAATTTATCTTATGAGAAAATCTAGAAACTAAAAGGTATGGTTTACGTAATCTTTTAAGGAAATTTTTGTGGGTTCAAAATGATTCATTCTTTCGACTCAAAACAATAGTATTACAATGTATGTTAATGATTTATGTAATTCTACTGTAATCTATATATGAGTATATGAAATAAAGAAAGCACGAGATGGTGCTATTTTTACTTGGCTGAGTCCACGAGTCTCAGTCTTCTTCCTGTTGTTCATCGCCGACGCTGTCCATCCTTTTGGGGTATCCTGGATCCTGTTGGAGCTGGACTCCGACACATCCTTATGCTTGACGCGAAGTGCCTTAGGAAGATTTTTATATCTTATTCCTAATGCTGCCTGGTTAGACCCTCTCTACTGATGCCATTTCTCAGTTGCTGGCATGAAAAAAAAGAGGGGGGGGCCTTTATCGTGAATTTAATGTTAAGGAGGACATTTTTCTTGAACAGTCTAGAAGTAACCATTTTAATTCTCATCTTCCAGGATCCTCACACTGGGCCTGGGATTTCTCATCATCCCCTTTCTTCCCGCGAGTAACCTGTTCTTCCGAGTGGGCTTCGTGGTGGCAGAGAGGGTCCTGTACCTCCCCAGCGCTGGGTACTGCATGCTGCTGACGTTCGGATTTGGAGTTCTCAGTAAACATACTAAGAAAAAGGTATCGGCCCAGAGCGGCAGTGCCATTCCTGACCAAGACGATGGCTGGATTTTACTAATGACATTTCCCTTGTCCCTCTCTTCTTAAGAAACTGATTGCTGCTTTCGTCCTGGGGATTTTATTCATAAACACGCTGAGATGCGTGATTCGC
Organism: Balaenoptera acutorostrata; assembly: GCF_949987535.1. NCBI lineage: Eukaryota > Metazoa > Chordata > Mammalia > Artiodactyla > Balaenopteridae > Balaenoptera > Balaenoptera acutorostrata. Next base: position 10,230,940 of record NC_080081.1, read on the forward strand.
AGCGGCGCGTGGCGGAGTGAGGAACAGCTCTTCAGAAGCGCCCTGTCTGTGTGTCCTCTCAATGCCAAGGTATGTGGGCTGCCATGTTTTAAGTTCGACAGCTGAGTAAGGAGAATGTTTACCTTCACACGGAATCCGGCATATGACCTTGATCATATACTTGGGGTTTTTCTTTTTTTTTTTTTTTTTTTTTAATGATTTTGACAAAATTTATTAAAATTGCACTTAGCCAAAATAATACAAAAGAAATCATTAAAACCAGACACTGTCAGTGAAACAGCAGATTACCTAAACAAGTTTTTACTCATCTTCCAGTTGGTCCAAATCATGGATTAAAGTGGTGGCAGGGAAGGTAACTCCACATATCTAGTCTGGGGTCCGGGGAGGCCCACAGTCGAACCATCTATAGCACACTTTTCAAAACACGTGCTCTGGCCTCCTGAAAGCTATAACTGGAAGATGATAATACCTGTGAGTGGACAGCAGTTCAGTTCAGGAAGTTTAAAGGACCCTGTGGGGTGTTCAGTAGCACACATTTCTATCACCTGTGGCTTCTCTACTTGGGATTCTTTTTGCCAGATTAGGTAAAAATAAATGTACAGACTTTAAAATTGGCAGTGTTTTTGTTGACACAGTCTGGTACAAGTTTGTTTCACTTGTATCCTTGATGAATTCAGTCTCTTCACTTACCCAGCTGCGCCTCTTTGGGCAGAGGGGCGGGGGGATTGGCGGGGGAGGGACACGGGACGACAATGCCTATCTCCTGGGTTTGTTGTGAGGCTTTAATGAAATGTGGCCTCTGGAGTGCCCTGACATGGTACTTAGAACATAGTAGGTGATCCAGAAATGTTTGCTTTCATAGGCTCCTTTTAGTTTTGGTTGTCCCATTAAATGAAAAGAAGGGAATGATATTTGCTCAAAATGGGAGGCCAAGGAGTTAGGTTAGAAGAATTCTGTTAGGATAGATCATTATTATTATTAAATAACAGTCCCGTTCTCCTTCGGCGTCATCAGAATTGGAGCTTCCTAGGATGCTTAATTGTGATGGGGGAGTGGGGGGGGAGGATAAGAACTCCATGGAATTCTGTCTCATTTCCACATTCTATCTTTAAGAGAAAAACGGTGATTTCAGGCAAAATTATATGAAGAAATCTAATGAATAGTTGATGTCTTATTGTGACCGTGGAGTGAGGGATAGTATAAAAGGTGCTGACTCCTTGTTTGTCTTTTCTTTGATTTAAAGAAAACCTTGTTCGTGTTTTATAGTTAGAGGCTGAGATAAAAGAGTGAATTATTTCAAGCTTTTATTGTTAATTTGATTTGCTGACCTAGCCATTTATTTTATGCTATTAAAAATAAATTGCCTGTGATTTAATTTCATAATGTTAATAGATTTGCTTTATTTTTACTTTTCTGTTTGAATGGCAGTAATTACCCCTTCTATTTATATAGTTCTTCCCCAGAAGGAACTCAGATTTCTTTGTAGAGGCTCTATCATTAATCTCCATTATCCTCCCTCGAAGGTTGTCACAGAGAGGTTATTTTCTTTAATTTTCCGAATGAAAAAGGCATGGAAAGATGGAGCTGACTTCATCTAAGTTAGTAACTTAGGTGGTAGATAGAGGCCTGGGATAGTGCTGTGCCCAGGTCACCCTAGTAAATGAGGGGGGATGGGGACATATGTGATGTTTGAGCCTGTACGTCTGCCTTATGATTTCATATGTCATAGGCTAGAGAACACAGGGGTTGTGCAGATGGTCATGCACATAATCATATGTCTGTGTGTGTGGTTTTCTCTTTTAAATTTACGACGTACCTACAAGACCTCCTCTTCAGAATGGGCCCAGTAGCGATAATAAGCCTTTCCAAGAACGTTTTTCAGCAGTGCCATTCAGTATGAGCAGGATAGGTTTCTCTCTCTTTGTTTTTTACTTTCCACTATAAACGGAAGTATAATAAAGTTCTCTTTACTTCCTTTTTCGGGAGGGGGGGAGCTAGGTTGATTTCAGGGAAGAGATCTCATTTAGAAAGACACTGGTTTCCTTCAACTCTGTTGCAGGAGATACATTTTCTGCACTCATTTCCACTTTACATTCACTGACTATTAAGTAAGCAATTGGCACCTGGCTGTCAGTTAGGCCCAGATTTACAAATGAGACTCAGTGCTGTGCCTGGTCTGCATTTGAATTATACCCACAGTGCCTTGCATATGGTAGGAACTCGGTATTAGTGACTGAACTGAGACAATAGAAATTAAATTCCTACTATGGATGAGACACCAAGTATCTGATTGTATTTGCAGCCATTCTTAGTTTTTGAGGCTTGAAAGTGTGCGACAGTTTGTATCAACCCTGGGATGCAAGTCTAAATTCTTTTAACAATGAAAGGGATCATATACTACAATGATCATATACCACATCCTTTCCTTAAGGATGAGCCAGGATGGGTTATAGGATTTTGATGTGTTTAAAACATTTTAAGTTTAACATGAAGTTTTAACAGGAAGTTTGAAACAAACTGGTTTCAGCGTTGCGGTTGAATGTACCTCCTTCCCTCATGGATGCTTTCACTTCGTTTGCATTTACATATCCTTGGGTTGCAACGGTGGGTTTTCTCTGTGGCTTCTGTGCTGGTTCGTTGGTTGCCTCAGCATATGAATCACAAAGGCAGGAGGGAAAGTTCAAGGATAAGTAGGCTTTTTCAATCCTTTACATTCCCGGGAAACAAAAATCACTCATTCTTTAAACTCTATTTTAGGTAAACTGTTTCGTAGGGGTTTGCTTTGGTTTTTCACAATGGGTTATCGAGGCAGCTGTTTTCTATTCAAACACTTCCCTCCGTGTCACCCATAGGATAAGGCTGGCCTCTGGGTAAACCTGTTTACCAGTCTTAATTATGGACAGCTTGTCTTCTAGGGGGCTATCCAATTTTTAACTAGTTCCATTGAATTCACTGCAGTCTGATTTTGCAAAGCAACCCTCCGCCCTCCCCTGATCTCCTGGTCGGTGGCGTCGGGTCTAACAGAACAGCGGCTCTACTGCAGAGGGCAGTTCAGCTCTTTGTCTGAGCTTTTTATTGAGAAAACAGAATTTCCCCGTAACAAAGGAAAGCAGCAGGAGCTCAGGGGCGGAAGAGGCAGGAGCTGTGTTGAAGTCTGCGTAGAAGCTGTGTTTGTATTCTGGGGACCACAGGCACATACGTCCTCACTCACAGGTTGGATTCTCCAGGTTCGGTCCCTTTGTGTGTGGGGCGTGAGGGAGTGGGTAAACACTTCCAGACTGGGGCTGGGGGAGGCACAAAATCAACCCACTTAGAGCCCACTTTTCAAAACCCACGATCGAGCCATAGCATTAACTAGTCTCCTGCAAGCTATAACATAAAGACGGTAACACCTACAGATGGACAATAATTTGGTTTAGGAAGTTTAAATTATACAGGGTGTGCTGCGCAATATTATACATTTCTATCGCCTGTGATTTCCCCGTTTGTGATTCCTTTTGTCCGATGAGGTAAAAATAGATGTATAGACTTTAAAATTGATAGTTAAAAAACAAATCTTGGGCTTCTCTGGTGGCACAGTGGATAAGAATCCGCCTGCCAATGCAGTGGACACGGTGGGGTTCGAGCCCTGGTCCAGGAAGATCTCACATGCCACGGAGCAGCTAAGCCTGTGCGCCACAACTCCTGAGCCTGCACTCTAGAGCCTGCGAGCCATGACTACTGAGCCCACGTGCCACAACTACTGAAGCCATTGCATCTAGAGCCTGTGCTCTGCAATAAGAGAAGCCTGCACACTGCAACAGAGTAGCCCCCACTCGCTGCAACTAGAGAAAGCCCGGGCGCTGCAACTAGAGAAAGCCCGGGCGCAGCAACAAGGACCCAACGCAGCCAAAAATAAATAAATACATTTATTTTTTAAAAAAATCTCTGTTCCATATGTGCTTAAAGAATGTCGCAGTGCTCTATACCCTTCCAGAAATATCAGTAGTTTTGAAGACGTGCTATCACTGTAGGTTAAGATTGATAAGGCAGGATGTGATTATTCTTTTAAAAGGGGTTTTGAATGTTCAGATATAATGCTACTTGATTGTGCTCAAATCATTATTGTGATTCACCATGTGTCGGTCTGCTAGGGCTGCCGCAACAAAACACAATGGACTGGCTGACTTAAACAACAGAGTTTTATTTTCTCCCAGCTCTGGAGGCCAGAAGTCCAGGGTCAAGGTGTCAGAAGAGCTGGTTTCTCCTGAGGCCTCTCTCCTTGGCTTGCAGATGGCCACCTTCTTGCTATGTCCTCACACGGCCTTTCATCTGTGTGCAGGCATCTCTGGTGTTCTCTGTGTGTCCAAATTTCCTTCTCTTACAAGGCCATCAGTCAGATTGGATCAGGGCCCCGAAGAGCCTCATTTCAACTTAATGACCTCTTTAAAGACCTCCATCTTTCGATACAGTCACATTCTGGGGTGCTGGGGTCTAGGACTTCAACATATGAATTTTGGGGTCACAATGCAGCCCTTAACACCCAAAAGAAACATTATTTTACCTTAAAAAAATAATAGATGGGGTAAATGAGTGGGTCTAGAAATTGTCTTGAGCAACCCGGCCCCATTTTCACCCAGCACCTTGATAAATGGGTGTGATATAGTGAGAAGAAACACAGGCTTTGGAGCCTGGGTTCAAATCTAGTACCACAACCTAGGGCAAGACACTTAATGATGCCAAAGCGGTCCCTCAGTACCTGCCAGCCGCTGCTGTTAGTTATTATTAGTCACCCTGCACACACCCAACTGAATGAATTTCTGTAGCATCATCTCCTCTGAGATTGCTGTTGGCCTTGACACTGTAAGCCTCCAAGAGGAGCTTGATGATTGGTAAATACTTCTGGTAATAGTCCTCATGAGTCCGTGCAGTTCTGCTGCCCTGGGCTCTTTGCTGCCTCAGTGTTCCTCAGATCCCCCCACTTCTTCACCACCACCCGGCTCCGTCCGCCATCCTCGCTCTTGGGGCCGCAGCTACAGGCTCTCCCTGGACCCCCAGCACTGGCTTTTTCCTGACTCACGTGAGTTTCCCAGTGTGACTTACTTTACATAAACCTAAATCTGATTCTGACCCTCTGCCACCCTCCTACCCCTGGCTTTTGTTATGGGTTGAATTGTGCCCCCCACCCCCCGCCGCCAAGATGTGTTCAAGTCCTAAGCCCTGTTTATTTGGGAAGGGGGGTCCTTGCAGATGTCATTCAGATGTAAGTCAAGATGAGGTTATACTGGAATAGGGCGGACCCTTAATCTACTATGACTGGTGTCCTTGTAAGAGAAAGCAGAGACACGGACACACAGCGGGGAGAGGGCCACGCGAAGACAGAGGCAGAGATTTGAGTGCTGCAGCCGCAGAGCAAGGTACACCAAGGATGGCCAGCCACGGTCGGAAGATGAGAGAAGCGTGGAAGTTTTCCTCTGAGCCTCCAGTGGGAACCAGCCTTGCTGCTGCTAATTTCTGCCTCCAGAACTACGGCGGAATACGTTTCTGTTGTCTCTAAGCCCTCAGCTTGTGGTCCTTTGTTACCGCAGCCCTAGGAAACTCAGGCACTTGCAGACCCCGCACTGGCCTCCCACTTCTCTTGGGGCAAAGACTAAACGGGACCCAACGCCTCTCGGGGTTCCCTGTGTAGCCTGGTCTCCCCTGCGCTCTGCGCTCAGCGACGCCGGGCTGCCTGTAGCTGCTCCACCAAACGTAGCAGGCTTCCTCTAGGCCAGGGACCCTGCCCCTTGCTGCTCCACCTGGGACGCTCGCTCCACTGCAGCCCCTTTACCGGGTGATCCCCATTCCGGTCTCTGCTGGAAAGCCCTTTATAGGACAGCCTTCCTGACGCTCAACCAGGTGCCGTCCTCAGACTCACCTTCCTCCAGAGCCCCGGCCCCTTCGAGTGACACATTTACTAATGAGGGCATTTGACTCCCATCCAGGGCTCAGGAGGCAGGGGTCTGAATGGTTTGCCCACCATTGTATCTGTAGCTGCCGACATGGTGCCTGGGATGCAGTCATTACCTAAAGGAATGAGGGGGGGAGAATTTGATTAGTGTAAAGTGGAATGATAGTATTGCTACAGAAGAAAGGTGTCATACAAGAAAGTGCTGTATTTGTTTAAAGTACAGAATCGTCATTGTTTCCTCACATGCACGTGTGGTTGGACTTTGCCACTCAGCCCTAGTGGGTGCAGGTGTGTGAGAAGGAGGGCGAGTCAGGGTTTCACAGTAAAACCAGCCCAGCTTCCTAACTTTCCAGTTTTCTCTGTTGAGTTCTTTAGTCAATATCCTGCTGTCACACTTTAGTGTCACCTCCCTTCCCTCGAATCTTTTCTTACAGGGCAGGGCACTAGAGCACCAGCAAGCTCGGCCCAGCCTCTGTAGGGGTTTAGCTAAAGTTCTGGTAGGGGCTTGTTTTTTAATACCATTATCTTTTGCTTTCATTTAGAAGGTATGCTAGGCGTCCCAGCTCTGAACAAAGAAGTCTGGCAGCTGGTGGCCAATTTTTCCCTCTCTTTTCAGGTTCACTACAATGTGGGCAAAAACCTGGCTGATAAAGGCAATCAGACAGCTGCCATTAGATACTACCGGGAAGCTGTGAGGTACTGCAAGCGTCCTGTCTCACAGAAGAAATGCCGTCTTTACAGTACACGTGTCTTATTTTAACTTTCTAGCGTTGAAAACCTGTCCCCATGAGGACCCCAACTTTAAGATAAATTTGCCAACTCCTGAGAGTTTAGTGAAGACTACAGGCTTGGTTTCTCTCTCCACTTTCAGATTAAATCCGAAGTACGTTCATGCCATGAATAATCTGGGAAATATCTTAAAAGAAAGGAATGAGCTCCAGGAAGCAGAGGAGCTGCTGTCTTTGGCTGTACAGATACAGTAAGCGTTGTTTCATAATCACGCTCATGGCATGAAAATGCGCTCCGGCGTTCTGGGAGCTCAGCCTTTCCTTTCCTTGTTTATCTTCCAGGCCAGACTTCGCTGCCGCGTGGATGAATTTAGGCATCGTGCAGAACAGCCTGAAACGGTTCCAGGCTGCCGAGCAAAGTTACCGGACGGCGATCAAGCACAGGAGGAAATACCCAGATTGTTACTACAACCTCGGGCGTTTGGTAAGCACGTGGTGCCCTGTGGCTGCGGGAGAAAAGCTTGGTTTTGTTTCCTTCTTTATAATAAAGTGAGAAGAGCAACACCCATTCTAACCCTCTACAGCTTATGAAGTGCTTGCACATACTTTTATCTCAGTTGAAGGTAGCTATTTGATTTCCTCCTATGTAGTTTTTTTTAGCTCTAATTAGAGAGCAAGCCGACTTGAATTAGCCAAGTTTAAGAGATCATAAAGGCAACAGGTTAAACTAAGGAATAAATTACAATTTTTAAAGTCCCTTTGTGCCCTCTAAAACAGTATTCCAAGGGGTTACTTCCTGATAAACATTGGTCTCTCTGTTTTTAAAACACCAATTGAATAAAAACTGAAATTTAAAAAAAGCAAACCCATAATGTGACTTCTGAGCTTTCCTCTTCTGCTGCCTCAAGGGACTGTTCCTGCATTTTTACAGGTAACTATCCCCCCATAAAAGAAAGCTCAGGAGCCCACAAAAGGACTTTGAGATTATTCAATGGAAATAGAACATAATGTATTCCGTAGAGACTTTCTCTTTTTGGTCACTAACAGGATATTTATAAAGCTGTTATTGCTCTTGACTCTTTTTTTTAAAATATAGTTTCTTTCTTCAAATAAATAATACAGCAGTAGCTCATACGGTAAGTTCAATAATCTTAAAATCTGAAAGCATGGGGCTTCCCCGGTGGCACAGTGGTTAAAAATCCACCTGCCAGTGCAGGGGACATGGATTCGAGCCCTGGTCCGGGAAGATCCCACATGCTGCAGAGCAACTAAGCCCGTGTGCCACAACTACTGAGCCCACGTGCCACAACTACTGAAGCCCATGCGCCTAGAGCCCATGCTCTGCAACAAGAGAAGCCACCGCAATGAGAAGCCTGCGCACCACAACGAAGAGTAGCCCCGCTCGCTGCAACTAGAGAAAGCCCGTGGGCAGCAACAGAGACCCAACGCAGCCAAAAATAAAATTAATTAATTAATTTAAAAAAAAAATCTGAAAGCATATATTGCTAATGATAATGAAATAGATTTTGTCATCATTTCTGAAAGGCCTCCATGAGGACGCACAGCTTAATTATTAAAGCTCTTGCTTTCCTTAATAAAGAAAATAAGCGCACACCCAAAAAATGGTAGTTCTGTGAGGTGATGGAGGTGGTAACGAGAAAAACAGTTTATTAACATGTGCAGCGGGCAGACAAGTGGGGTAACTCAAAGGGATGGTTAGAACTTGGGCTTATGTAGCATCTTAGCAGAGAACTATACATTTGTAGAGAAATGACAAGACAAAGAAAGAGGTTTCAGGCTTCCAAGCTGACGAACTGTGGGAAGGTAAATATATGGGGGAAACCTCACATATATAATGAAGTGAGGTGTGTTTGTGTAGGTTCGTCTTCTCCATAGCCATAAAACTTCCCTAGGAGGGGAGGCCATCCTCCTTTCTCAGAAGTTTCTGCTTTTAGTCAGATCAGGGAAGCTCCAGGAAAGCTGCTTTCTGCATCTGTTGACTCTCAAATGCCTTCAGTGCAATCGTCTTTATGCCAAAATGGTATATTTGGGGTGGCATGTTTGGGTCCTCTATCTTGTTTTCTTGGAGTAGGGGAGAGACAGTAAAACTCCACTGTAATAATATCAGTAGAGACCAGAAAATCCAGTCACACACAGAGCAGGGTGGGTCCCTGCAAAGTTAATGAAGTGAGAATGGGGTCTGGGAACAAATTGGGTATTATCCAAATACTTGCATTGGTGGTTATTGCAGGGATTACTGTTTCTATTTACTGTGTCTACACTAGGACTTGCATGACATATTATACTTGAGATCCACACAAATTCTTCTTTCATTCTTTTTTTTCAATTTTTTTGGAGGCAGCTCTTTTTTCAGGGTATTGTTTGTGAAGTGAGTGTATCTGCCTGGAGCCCTCAGTTATACTTTAAAGCTCTAATACTTAGCGGTCTTCTTCCTTCGCCCAGTAGCTGCCTGTCACTGCAATTCCTTGGGGTTTGGAAAATTGAGAATTAATGCTAAATGAGCCAAGTTACGTCCAAAGAAAGGAAGATAGAATGCAAAATAGAGGATTTTAACATGTGCTCCAGGCCCTGGAACTCATCCCCACTCTCACTTAGAAGATCATCTGTAGTATTGACTATATTGAGACCTTGTACTGTTCTCTGTGTACTGTTTACTAATTATGCTACTGTGAAGTAATCTTTCTGTGTTCCCTCCTGCCAACTGTTCTTGCTTATTTAAAGATTTTGCTCTCCTTTGTTGTTCAATTATCCAGCTTTTGCCTGCTTGACAGCTTAAAAGCATTAAGAGCTTAATCTTTAACAGCTCAACCAGTATATTTTTATATCGGCAAATAATAGGAACTTAATAACTGAAGAGTTTCTTTTTTGAAAAAATCTTCCTTAGTCACTCTTCAGTAGTGGGAGACAGAAATGTGTTTTGATTTCTGGATACAGGAAAGAAGGGACTATAATGAACTTCTCTTGTGACGTAGGAAATTGGGAAGAGCTGGATTATTTGGGACACATTACTGACATTAGAAAATTATGGTAATAGTGACTGGAGACAGTTCATTTTGCAAGGACTAATTGCATCAGGCAGGATCCATTCAGGAAAACCAAAACCATGCTAAGTATGTTTTTTTAAAATAATCTCTTTTTTAATATTTATTTGTTTATTTATTTTGGTTGCGCTGGGTCTTAGTTGTGGCATGCGGGATCTTTAGTTGCGGCATGCAAATTCTTAGTTGCAGCATGCATGCATGCGGGATCTAGTTCCCCAACCAGTGATCGAACCCCGGCCCCCTGAATTGGGAGCACAGAGTCTTACCCACTGGACCACCAGGGAAGTCCCCGTGCTAAGTATTTTAAATAGAGAAGATTCAGTACAAGGAATGGGTTAGACAGTTGTTGGAAGAACACACATGGAAAGGTGACATTAACTCAGAGAGTAAAAGGAAACCCTGTAGGGTTAGGGGAACAAATGGAACGAAGTGATGCCACCAGAATTTAAGAGCTCAGAGAAGGCACCACATCTCAGGAGCTACCATCACCTCAAGGCTGAGATTGTGACAGAAGGACCACAGTCCAGCCCTGGGACTGTGGAGGGAGGGGACATGGCCACTGTAGAGGCACTGCCAAGGACAAGGAAAGAGAGAGCGAGAATGGGGGGAAAGCGCTACTCCCTCTTCCAACTATCTGATCATCACCTGTGACTTCTATTGGCAGAGAGACTTAACGGGCCAAGTAGCAAAGCACCATGGGAAATGTAGTTTGCAGAGCATAGAAGGATGAGCATAGGACTAATAGGTAAATAACATGCTTATTACCTATCCACTTTCAGAATGGGTAGTTCTTGCTAAATCACCATTTTTCTCTGTTTCCCTTAAAGTGCTTGTTCACTTTGTATAGATGGTATAAAAGGTAAAGTTCAAGGCAAAATAGAAGTAAGTGTTACCGGGTTCAGGCTGGTGTTGTTCTTCAATAAATAGTAATGAAAAATAATAATAAATAATAAAATATGTAAAGAATGTTTTTGTTGTGTAAACGAAGTTATGTTGGTTTTCCTGGGTGCCTTTGAAAGAATGTCACCACAGATCGTGTCCACGTGACTCAAATGCCTGTCACTTGCTGGAGAGAACTGGCTGAGAAATCAATGGAACATTAAATATAAAGAGACAATTAAATGTTGGTATAATTAGGCATCCTAAATTATTTTAAGTCTTTGAACTTTACATATTTCCTCATTTAAGGGCTAAAATATTGTAACTTGAGTTTCTGAGTCTCATGGGAAATTCCGACATCTTTAGCAAATGGATATTCACAAATGTTTCCGTAATTCCTTAAACCTTTCTTTTTCTTGCGTACTGTGCCACCTGTTTGCTGTGTGTGGGGTCATGGGGCAAGTCACAATATTTCTGTTGTCTAATGAAAAGACAGACTTGACAGTAAATAAGGAAATAGCCTTAAACTCTGATAAATTGTAATCGTGTGTACTTTTTTGCAGAGTTAAGGGAACTTAACTCAGATGAGTTAAGTTCAGATGAGATGTGCATTTGAACTGAGTTAAAGAGGGCAAGAGGGTCACCTGTTAAACAATCCATCACTTTCCCCCTCTGCATGCTTTTATTAAATATGCAGATTGACAGCCAGCCATTTCATATTCTGTTATCGATGTTAACATTCCCTCTCAAAAGAAAGCAACAGATCATTCTCTCCTTCCTGAAGGAGGCAAACAGGCTCCAAATTGCCAAAGAGGTTTACATTTACCGCTTAAGACTTTTCCCACCAGTTCATAAAGTATGTCTGATAGACTCACAGTTTTATAGGAAGGTTAGATGTAGGCAGGAAGACCATTCTTCACAAGGTGAATTTGGCCCATAGAGCTTTTAATCACATTAAATATTTTGTTGACCATTTTAAATAATACCTTATCAAAGATAGACTATGTGAAGTCTTTCTGGAAAAATACCAAGGATTAGGTTTTTTCCTTAACCTCTCTTCAGTAGTCTGAAACGTGCTTTGACATCTGGAATCACTAAATTATGGGTTGTAGTCAAAAGGTTGTAGGCTCAGGAGCTAGGCCACCTGGTCCCAGACCCTGCTCTCCCATTTCTAGATATGGCACTTTGGGCACGTTACTTCCTTTCTCTGTGCCTCAGTTATTTACTTCATCTGTAAAACGGGGATAGTTCTCTCCTTCACTGAGATTGTTGGGAGGGCTAAATGAGTTAATATGAAAAATTAGAAGCTCGATAAATACAAGTTCGGTTCGGTTTGGTTGGGGGTTTGGTTTGGTTATATCTTGGAGAAAGAAAGCAAAAAAAAGAACTGGAATATTGACTGGGGGTGTCCCTGCTTTGTGTTCAGTATGCAGATCTCAATCGTCACGTGGACGCGCTGAACGCGTGGAGGAATGCTACCGTGCTGAAGCCAGAGCACAGCCTGGCCTGGAACAACATGATCATCCTTCTTGATAACACAGGTGTGGAGAAGCGATTCAGTCAGTCCACGGTGTAGTGCCGTTGGGTAATTAGGAAACAGATGCTTGCGCTTTTTTTTTCCCTAGTGTGCATTAGAGTTGTTTTTTTTTTTAAATAAATATGGGGTTCAATATTTTACATGACAAATCTGTGTGTACTTCTAGAGTATGGAGTTTCCTTTGACATATTGCAATATGCATGTTTGGGAAGGTGACACTTCGCTTAGAGTTGGTGTTGAGTAACGGGGGCAGGTGTGCACTAACATCTCATTTCTCCTGAAGCCTGTCATCTGGCAATGGCCATCACCTAGCATGCTGGAGGTACCTGGAAGTAAGTAAGAATGGCTTCTGGGCTTATGAAATGGATGGTGCTAGGTCCATGCTCTGAAGTTCATGGACGGTACTCAAAGGAGGTGCTCTCAAACCTACACTCACAGATTCTTATTTTCGATATAATGGTAATAAATTTGGTGACCTGGTTTCTTAGCCCAAGCGAGACTCAATCAATTAGAAGTTTCTCTGTTCCCTTACTTTTAAAAATCCAGTCATTCCATAGGAAATTATAGTTTTCATTTGGCAGAATTTAAAGCTAGTAAGCCATCTACTCAGTGTGGAGGGAGATATGCATCTTGTTCCTAATGAAAGTGTAGAATGTGAGCTTCAATACTATAAATATTCAGTTATTAAACTGTTGCTGTGATATTCCTATTCTGCAGACTTGTTTTCTCTGATTTGGGTATAACTGGTATCTGGGGGAAATTAAAATTAGATTTTACGTGCTTTGACAAAATTTAATCAAAAGCTGTTGGTATGTTATGTCAGAATTGTGCTGGACTGCAGTGGCTTTGCAACTGATAGGTCGTGTGTGTGTGTTGAGTGTTGTGTATGTGTGTGTGTATTACATGTTCTACATTGATCTTCTTAAGTGGTTTATTCATAATCATTGTACATAATGCACATAAGCCCTGTTAATTAGGGAGAGAGACTAAAATACTAGTACAATGCGAACATGTTTTTTAAGTTTTCCATTTTTCACTCACAGGTAATTTAGCCCAAGCCGAAGCTGTTGGAAGAGAGGCACTGGAATTAATACCTAATGACCACTCTCTGATGTTCTCCTTGGCAAACGTGCTGGGAAAGTCCCAGAAATACAAGGTGTGTGAACTGCAGGCCGTGATTTCTTGCAGTGAATGCCAGCATCTGACAGGAGCCATCGATGTAACGTCTGCCCAGTTAAATTCAGAATTAGGCCCAACCAGTGGTAGCTGCGTACCGGTGTGGCTCGGTCAGTTTGCTTTGAGAAGTTGCCCAAGAGATGAATTTGTGGACTCAGACTCCACGTGCTTTCCGGTCAGAATTCACCAGCATTGCTCAAACGTGGGAGGGGAGGAGAAGCCAAAAAAATCCTAGCGGATGCCCCAGCTCCCGGCATGGAGCTGTGATTCTGTTCCTGGCGCTGGGGCTCGTCCTCTTCTGCCCAAAAAGAGTACCAGCCCGTGGAGAATATAGGATGGGTTCTCGCCGCTTCCAAGTTTTTCCTCACCTACAGGAAGTTACAGGTCATCTGCAAAGCCCTAGAAGTTTCTGACCAACGAAAACCACAGGTTATTGCATCTGGCCTCTAACTAACTGGGGTCCCAGGGTGGGCCAGGAGTAGACCGTGAATCAGAAGGCACATAACTCCCTGGATGCTGAAGGGGACTCTGTTCCTAATAGCACTGATCTCAGATTTTAGTTTGTGCATCAGAACCACCGAGGGAGCCTGTGAGAATACAGAGGCCCGTATTTCTCCCCGTGGCTCCGTTGGGGAGGGCCAGGGAGCACGCATTCTAACCAGCATCCCAGCTTCCTAGCACAGATGTTACAGAACACACACTTTTAGAAGCAGTGTCTTCGTCCTTTCATGAGAGAAGTATTTCCTTTTTGAATCAGGGGCCATATCTGATTTTGATCACACTCGGCCTAATAGTAGTGATTAATTCATACTTCTCCTGTTCGTCTCATTAGATATCATTATCAGTATAATTTTCTATAACAATACAGTAGTAAGATGCCTCATGCATTTCTATCCTTTTTGAATTGAATAATCAGGGAGTTTAATAGCATCAGAGTACATTTTTGAATTTCTAGATTTTGCCCCCAGATAACCTTTTGAGGGGGTTCGTTTTATTTTTTACAGACCTACTTGTGTAGAGGGGAGGGAGGTGAGGTGTGTGGGTTCCTTTCTAATGACTTTCCAGCCATCTGTCAGCCTGGGACGGGGGGGAGTGTCCAGTGACCATCTTTGAGATGCAGCTTATGTGATCATGCACTGATTTTTCTATCATCCCACACAGCTTCTAAACTGGAGTTCCTAGTAAGGTGACGGAACCTGGGGTTGATTTGGGTTCCAGTTCACAGTGGTGTTTTGTGTGTTTTTTTTCCCAGATAAAGTAGAAAATACTCCATAAAGCAGAATGGAGAAATGGGTTTCCTGTTTCTCTACACATTTTGCATCCTAGCTGTCTAGGCCAGGGTGTTGAGCCTAAGATAAGGAAACAGAGGGTGAAATCTGAAATAAGGAACTTAACTTTGGGCACTGGGCGGGGACGCTTGGACGAAGAGGTGACGTGGTGGTGACTTGCAGGGATGGAGCAAGCAGACCTTCCAGCTGGGCCACCGTGCCCATCAGGACAGGTGTCTGCGGTCTGTGCAACTCCCTTTCCACCTAGGCATTTGCTGTTTTAGATGATCACTAACTCTTGGTCAGTGTCCTTAGTGAGCCTGGAGGCTCCTTGAGGTCAGAGTCTTAAAGTCCCATCTTCGTGTCTCCTTTGCTGCTCCACCCCTCCCCAACCGCTGGGCATTTTGTAAGTGCCCAGTGCACCACTGTGAAATGATGGAACCCGTCCCACATTCGGTTCTGGAACGTTCAGGCTTCCGGAATCTCTTTTGAGACTTTGATGTGAGCATTCTCATTACGTCCAGGTGATTCTGGGGCACCTTTTTATCCGAGCAGCCCTTTTACCCAAGAGCCATCACTTAACCACTCCTCAGTTTATTCTTCTGTGAAATGGAGATGGTGCTAAGAAAGAAATGCACAAGAAGGTAATTTATAACTATGAAACATTGTATACATGTATACATACACAGCAATAATTTTAGTCTAGTGATTATTTAATGAAACTCTAAGGATCATTAAAATCCATTAACATTTATAATGCCTATTGCCATTTAATTTCCAAAAGTGATGTTTTTCAGTGGTGAGCGTTGCCTCTCGTGCTGATTCTCTCTGCATCACCTGTTCCACGGGCCCTGTAGTTTAAGAGCAGATTACGTTTAGAGAGCAGTTTCCCCAACTCCAGCCATTTATGTCATACCCTTACGAATTTTTTTTTTTTGGCCACATCTAGATACTACTTATTATTCACTTGATATATTTCTTTAAATAGATTTTAAACACAAATGGTAATTAAAGTGTAAACATGCTATCTTTACTAGAAATATAAGGTAACTGAAAATAGAATAATTTTACTAAATCTCAGGTAGGTACTATTACTGGCCCAGGCTCTGAGCCTGAGGGTGAACCCTCGGTTAGCCTCAAAGGGAGATTGGCAGGTGTTTGGGGGTGACCCCAAACCACCACCAAATGGAGACTTTGTCTCAACTGAACTGGAAGAAAGGAAGGTGAATTGAAGAGGGAGCTATTCTTGCTACGTGACTCGTGGTTTCAACTTCACGTTGGACCACCCACGTTCCCTTCCCAACCAGAGTGGTCTGCAGGGTGTTCCTTGTGAAAGGCTGTCTGGGAGAATCGACGTGGGTTTAAGGATGCTGCAACCCCGGCGGCCGGCGTGGCTGACACGACCTCCGACTGCCCAGTCCTCGCCGCCTAGACAGAAAGACCCTCACTTGCTCCTTTGCGAGGCCTTGCTCTGTCCCATGTGTTACCCTAAACCCTGGTCATACACATTTTGTCTAACACACTTTAGAAAATAATATGTTATTTTACCTGTCTGTTGATGAAAAACAATCCCTGATTTTAAAGGTGAGTTTATTTATTTGTTCCTTGGCATAAGTCAGCTCGTTACCTGGGTCTTGAAGCATCCTTGAACCTCCACAGAAGATCAGTTTATGAATAGTTCATCGCTTCCCAGAACAGGTGATTTAATAGGTGAGCATTTCATGGGCTTTGAATACCTGCGGGCATTCCGGCCTGTCCTGCCTCCCAGGAGCCACTGAAGCATCCCCTCAGGACTGTCCCAATGTTACCCAAGATGGAGCATGTCTAACCCACACTCACGGTGCCCCACAAACCCACTCTCCCTCCTGACGCCCCTTCTTTTTTCAATGTGCCATTGTTTTTCTGTCTTCCAGGCTTGGAAACTTTTTTTTTTTTTTTTTGGCCACGCTTTGAGGCACGTGGGATCTTAGTTCCCCAATCAGGGATCGAACCCGTGCCCCCAGCATTGGAAGCACAGAGTCTTAACCACTGGACCGCCAGGGAAGTCCACAGGCTTGGAAACTTTGAGTCCTTTTTTTCTTCCCACATTACCTCCCTGATCTCATACCCACCCCTTCCCACCAGCCTTGCCTTGCCAAGACCTACAGCCCCTAAACAGGCTGTAAGCCCTCACCCCCGCGCTATTGCCCACTCTCCTAAACCCCACTACATCCTCCAAACCTGACTCTGACTGCACATCGTCCTGAACGATGTCCGCACTTGTGGGCGCTTGAGAAATTAGTTAAATGAATCAAAAAATGAATCTAGCATCCCCTAGAGAACTCCTAACTTGCCTTTTATCGCTACCTCTGTCGTCTCCAGATAACACTGCTTCATTTGCATGTGGAGGAGCATTTTAAAGTAGATTGAGGTTCCCCAGCCTTTCCATTTCTTAGATTTCAGGTTTTAAATGGAAACATTTGAAAATCATCAGAAAGAGCACAACTACAAATCTACACAATCCATTTGATTTTTGGTTTGTTTGCATCGTTTTCATTTTTGTTTCCAGCACACCTAACATAGCAGGAAAACTTAGACTTCCTTGAAGGAGCTTTCTCTCCCAAAACTCGGAATGTAGACCCTGACTTTGAACTGAGTTCTGAGAGTGACGTTTGCTGACATCCTGCGTGTAATCCTGACATCTTCATTCCCTCACAGACCACATTTCTAAAATACAGATTTTTCTCTGCCAGCTCTGTCTTTAAAGGTTGTGGTGTCAGAGATGTTTGCCCAGCCAGCACAAGGCAAAGGAAACTGGTCTCCCTGCCCTTTTATAAAACATGTGATCCTGGATATGGGAGGCCCCCTGGCAGAAGCTCATGTAGGGCACAGATAGAAGGTAAAGACCTGTCCCCAAACCCCCAGCCTTGGTTGATGAAGCTGAGCCTATGACCCTGATTAAAGCATGAGTGGCCCTTTAGGGCCACGAATGTAGATGGTGTGATAGTCACCCCCGGCAGCTGTCGCCGAGAACAATGAGGCATCTTTATTTTTCAACATTATGGTAAAAAGGGGCCATGCAGTCGGCCATGGTCCCACAATGAGCAGGCGAGAAAACACGTGGCCGTGTTTCTCAGTGGCTGGGTTGGGAGTGAATACTGTATGGGGGAAATGCAAGTCTCTACGAGAATCGGCTCCGCACTTCAGGGGCATTCGGTCATGCTCACGTACAGTCCTGCAGTGGCTGAGGTGACAGGTGGCTGTTTCTCCCTCATCCTCTCTGCTCATTTCCTGCAGCTGAATGGGTGGCTTCTGGTCGCTGAGGGGGGGTGTGCATTCTTAGGGGGGGGTTACACAGGCCCCACCTCCTGCCTTGAGAATCCTAGAAATGAGCTCACCGATGCTGACCAGAAATGACATTTGCGTGGGTGTCCTCAGCAGCCCAGCACTTTCCTGCTTGACCTGTGCTCATCCTCCCCTGCACCCTGAACTGAGCTACTTGCTTAAAGTTGCAGAATTCCTGCCACTTCAGGGAGGCAGGTGGCAGAGTCATTAGCATATTCATCCTCTCTGCGGCCACCGTCCCCTGACTTCTGCCCTGTCACCTTTGCCCAGTTGCACACTGCCCCGATGGATCATCCTTCCAAGCCTCTTCTCAACAGGGTGTGGCCCTGCTGGGCCTCCCGAATGTTTCCGGAAGAAGGGTTTGGTGGAGCAAAACACGCACGTTCAAGTTTGAAAACCGTAGGCGATAAAACTGCATAAAACTTCTACATCGTGTGGAGTACCTTATTTTTTTATGTATTTTGTTTTTTAGGAATCTGAAGCTTTATTCCTCAAAGCAATTAAAGCTCATCCAAATACTGCAAGTTACCATGGCAATTTGGGTAAGGAAATTTTTCAATTTGAATCATATCGAAATTCTGTGTAATTTTAATGAAACAGGTGCATTTCTGTAAAATCACTGTTGGGAGAGTTGTTTTTCAAATCGAACCCATATTGGCCTTTATAATCTGGTTCTAAAATATGGCATTTTAAGGAAATTATCACATTAATAAGGTAGCTAAATAACAGTCATATTTACAAATCTTAATTGCATGATCAGAACAACTCCTAAAATCCCCCACTAGTTAATCGCCTTCTGATGTTAAAACTCAGATTTTCTTTCTTTGAGTGAAGGGCCCTAGACAGTTAAACTGAGAAGTACTTTGGAAGTTTGCAGTCTGACGTGTGTCCTTTTGCCTCTTCTGTAGTGGACCTTCCTTATCTAGACTGGTCTTCCCTGCATTCTTATGTTCTGTGTCTTGGCTAAGAATGAATTCACAATGATTTATTACCTAGAATTCCTTTCTTTCACTTTTGACATCTCAATAATTCAGATTTTTAGAACATAGCGTGTTGATGTTTGGAAGGCTCAGTCATGTGAATATTTTTTCGCCAAATCTCTTCCCTGTAGACTCTGTAGCTTCTCCTTGGAAAAGTGATGAAGCATCAGTGGTTGCTGTACTGCCCACGTAGAAAGATAGTTTTACTTAGAGAGTCATTGTAATAGTCAGAGGCTTACCGTTCTAATGAGTAGATTTCTTGGGACTTCCCATGTGGTCCAGTGGTAAAGAATCCGCCTTACAATGCAGGGGACTCTGGTTCGATCCCTGGTCAGGGAACTAGGATCCCACATGCCACGGGGGCAACTAGGCCTGCACCCCACAACTACTGAGCTCACGCGCCTCAACTAGAGCCCACGCGCTCTGGAACCCGTGCGCCACAACTACAAAGCCCATGCATCCTGGAGCCTGCACGCCACAACTAGAGAAGAGAGAACCCGCACGCCACAACTAGAGAGAAGCCCACACGCCGCAGTGAAAGATCCCGCATGCCTCAATGAAGATCCCGCGTGCCGCAACTAAGACCTGACGCAGCCAAAAAAAAAAAAAGTAGATTTCTTTAACTATCATTTTATGGTCAGATCTTGACATTAGAGCCCTGAATTTCAGCTGGCAACAAACAAGCTATTATTTTGCCGAAAGGCATAGGAGACTCTTTGTCAAAGTAAATGGCTGGTCTTCTACATGGTCAGAGCGCTAAGCAGTGCTGGAGTCCAGCCCTGTGCAGCCTGGCTTTCGGGAAGTTTCCTGGCAGCATCAAGAAACTTAGTGTACTCTTCCTTTTGCTTCTTTATGTAACAATGTTGCCGTAGGGAGATGGATCATGCCTAATGATATGAAGAACCCTGGGAGTAACTCGGGGTGGTTAAACAGACGGTCACCAGGGAGTGTGATTACAATAAATAAAGTTGGCAGTACAAACAATATTGTTTTAAACAATGATTTTTGAAAACTGCTTGCAGAGGTTCTGTAATATTTCTTTGTACAAGTGGGTGGGAGTACGGCAAGTTATTCAGAAGCATTTCCAGTGAAATTGATCTCTTGCTATTTCAGCTGTGCTTTATCATCGCTGGGGACATCTAGACTTGGCCAAAAAACACTATGAGATCTCTCTGCGGCTTGACCCAATGGCATCAGGAACTAAGGAGAATTATGGTCTTCTAAGAAGAAAGCTGGAACAAATGCAAAAGAAAAACGTCTGAGCCTTTTTCCTTCATTTTTTGAGTTTGTGTGTGTGTGTGCATGAGGCAGATCATTAATATCACGTGCCTACGTTTAACCATTTAAAAGTCTTACGTGTTGTTTATTTTATCATTTTTTTTTCTATGAAAACAAAGACATGCAAAAAGATTACAGCACCAGCAATATACTCTTGAATGCTTGATGTGGTTTTTGCATTGAAATTGTATTTTTTCAGACAACTCAAACATAAATTCTAAAATTCCAAGGATGAAGTCTTTTTTAATTAAAAAGAAAAAAAGAAAAAAATTATCTTGAGCAACTTACAGCAGAATTAAACCTGCATTTGGGATGTGAGTCATGTTGTTGTAAAGACTCATATTATTAAACATGGATTGTGAACAAGAAATGACAAACTGACTCCTGCAATTTATATAAATATCTAATGTGTCTGTATATTAGAATTTTTATTTAATGACAAGAAAGAGTAAATTAAGATTTTTTTTAATCCTTTTTTTTCCAAACAATGTGCTATGAACATCATTCGTAAGGAAATATTTATTTGTATTTTTTTTTGAATGGGGCAAATAATTGAATGAAGAATGGAAATTTTAACATCTAGTGTATTTACACTTTTTCCGTAGGAGGAAATTCACTCCTGCAATATTTTTTGGATTCTTCAACTTGTGCTGTTTCATAACATAGGAAATTATGTAGTATCCTATATAAACTGTCACTATTAATAGAAAATTAAAGCCATGCTTTAGGCAAAAGTAGGCAGCCTGATGTCTTTATTTTTGTTACATCCAGCATTAAGAGGGCTACACACCTCTATGTAAGTTGTTTTTTTGTGTTTTTTGACTGGAAAGCAGTTTTCCATTTAGTTTCATGGGACCATAGTCATTACTATATCCAAAAAATGCAAGAGGTAAATTTTCTCCCAAAAGGAACCACATTTGGGGAGTTTGTGATATTTTTAAGAATTGATTATTTATCCTGTTTTATTGGGTCAGAATAATCATGTTCGTTTTGTTTTATTCTCCTATATATGCTGTTGACCTAATGATTTATGCAATCTCTGTCATTTCTTATGCAGTAAAATTATTACAGAAACCGGTATACAAGTGTCATAGTGCCTCCTATTACTCATCTATTAAGATGATTTTCAAGTTATTTGACTCTGTCCTCTTTCCCTTAAAATGAAATCAAAGTGACTGATTCATCCTTTCTAGAATGTGGCTTCTATTTGGTTTTAGGGACCATTTAATAGAATCGCACTGTGGAGTCCTCCAGGTTCTAAAATATGGGCTGAGTAGATCCCACATGGAGATGAATTTGATTCTCTACACTCACTTTGTGGGGGGCCGGGGGCAGACCTGCGTAGAGTTGTAAGTCAGTCATTGTAACCTACAGTGGTTGAGATACTTCAGAAAAGAAAGTGCTGTGTTTTAAACATTTCAGAAATGGTCCCCCAACAACAGTAACAATTTATAGAGCTCTTAGGGGCAGGAGCTGCCTTATTCTTATTTATGTTCCTACAGCACTTAGCTTGGCAGATAATAGAGGTACTATATGCTTGTTGACTTTTTTTTTTTTAAGCAAATTTTTCTCTTTGAAACAGTGCTTATCTTTTGAGAATGAAGAAAAAAATATTTCTGGTAAAAGCCCCTTCAGGATTTTTTTTCTTTTTTCTTTCTTTTTGTACTGATACTAAAACTTGAGTGTCAAATCAAGACATGCAAATCTGGGACCCCTGCCTACAGAACGAATCCCCTTAGCTTTCACTGCTCCCTCTCAGGATTTCCGGCACAGCTGCCTTCTGTCCAGAGAAAACAGTCATTCACTTGACTGATATTTCAGGGCGTCTTTTATCTCGGCCGATTTTGGAAGTGCGCCATGCTCTTCCTCTTTTCTTCCTTCTTTTTTCCATCTTAAGGTAGCCACCCTGTAATTTATTTCTTGGGTTTCCTTTCTAACGAGACTGAAGTGGAAATCTGTCTCCCAGTTCCCCTCTTATTTGGTATTTTTTTCTGAACTTTGTTTTTGTTGCTAATCACGGTAGGGGATTGGGTTTGGGGTGGGGTGTCAGAACAAACATAGGGATTGTTGCCATTCTGGGAAATCTGAGAGTCAGAATCATCCTCCTTCACCTCCCTGATAGCGAACATCACGGAAACCCTGGAATGTGGTTTGGGGTTATTTTTTGTTTGTGTATCTGCTACATTTCTTCCCTGTTTAGATACACTCTTACATTTCTTAAAAATTCCACCCTACACATGTAGCCTACTGTGCCTTCACAGGGCTCTTTGGGGTTCTGATTCTATCACATTTCTTTTATTTTATTTCAAATTACTGAGTTTAAATATACAGACTAGAAGACCAAGCCCCACAGCAAAGCATTGGACGTCTGTGTTCACATTCACACCTATCAGCTTGGACTTTGGTGTGAGAAAACATAGATTTGGGTCTTGGCTCTAGTGCTTTGATGTCATAGGCAGGTCACTTAGCATTGCATAAGTTCCAGTTTCCCATCTGTAAAATGGACATGATAAGACATAAGACCTCCCTCTCAGTAATGAGGTACTTGGCTAAGAACTTGCCTCAATAAATGATAGACTAGACTTTTGGAGGAAGGTGTAAATTTTGCAGCAGACAGGTTTGACCTTAAATGCATTCATTCCCTCATTCAACAAATATTAAGTGGCAGATACTCTCCCAGGCACTGGGAATACAGTGATGAGGGAAGTGGACATGGCCCCGGCCCTTATGCAGCAGACAGTGCAGTGAGAAACAGTAATTGTCAGTCGTATAATTAATAACTGAAGCGGGAGACTGGGTCTAGCCTGAAGAGTCAGGAAAGGGTTCCCTGAGAAGGTGACTTTTGAACTGAGATTTGATAAGCAGAGAGGAAGATCACTCTAGGCCAGTGGTTCTCAACAGGGGAGATTTTGACCCCCAGGGGACAGTTGGCACTGCCTGGAGATCTTTTTGGCTGTCACAACTGATGGGGGTGGGAAGATGCTACCGTACACCTTACAAAGCACAGGACAACCCCCTACAAAAAAGAATGATCTGGCCCCAAATGCCAGTAGTGCTGATGTTGAGAAAACCTGGACTGCACACAAAGAAGAAACAGCATATGCAAAGGGCCTGTGGTGAGAAAGCTAAAGTACTTGGTGAACAAAGTCCAAGGGAGAGGGGGAGGGGTGCTTGATGGAGTTGGTAAAGGTGACGAGGTCCAGACCGTGCCAGGGTTTGCAGACCACACGGTCTTTATCTTAAACCACGGGAGGATTCAAAATGAAGGAAATTATCAGATCTATGTTTTGAAAAGATCACTTTGGCTGTTGGTGGGGAAGGAATTGGAGGGAGGCAAAGAAGACGTGACAGATCAGTAAAGAGACCATTGCACGTATCCAGGGTAGAGATGAAGGTGGCTTGGTGTAGACAAGAGGCAGTCAAGTTGATGAAATGTAGACTGACCTGAGAAATACATAGGAATCAATTGGTGATGGATAGGAGGTGGATCGGTAAGGGGATGAGACCCATTGTTTCATCATCCAGATAGATCAGTGCCATTGAGAGGGAGAGGCTGGCGATAAACTAGAGAGGGAATAAGGTCCTTGAGAAGAAAGGAAGGGATGGGACCCAAAATCAAGTGGAATTTGACCCTAGCAAAGAGAAAATAAAGCCCCTGTATGCTACAAGGTCTAGATGGGGACAGATGTGGACATATTGGTCTTTACTTCTCATCTTTGTCCCTAAGGCTTTCCTAAGTGGACTAGTCAGATGCCCTTCTGAAGACTGGATACAGTATGCCTATCACAATTACGTGGTTTCCAAATAGCCATAGCTGATGAGGGAAAATAGTCTTCTCTATAGATTAATTAAAGCCAATAAATGTTGAAAGAATGGCAATTAGAAAATCATCCCTTTTTTTTTTGTCTCCAATGAATTAATTGATTCAGGCAAAGATCAGCAGTGAATAAAATTATTAGATGAAAGATCAGTGAAGAGCTTTTTAGTGGAAGGGACAGAATCTGTGCAATTTTGTCACATGTAGATTTGTGAGGTCACCACAGTCAAGATACAGAACTGTCCCATCCCAAGGATCCCTTGTACTACTTTTATGCTATAACCTTTTTCAAAATATCTCGTTGGGCACGGACTGTGCAATGGCAGTGTGCTAGCTGCTGGGGATATGATGAAAAATGAAAACAGATGATTCCTGCCCCATGGAGCTTGCCATCCAGGTTACCTCACCCTTGTTGTGTGCCCAGGTTGGGCATGCTGGTGTAGACTCGGGGACTGAGCATTGTTACCAGCCCCCATTTCCAGGGGACTCCTGGGGAGTCAGCAGGCCCCCCGTGACTCATTCACATCTTTATATTTGCAGCTGTTCCAGGGTCACAGGTTGTCAGGACATTTCTTTCCTTCTCCTGTGTTCAAAGTTCTCCATTAGTTGGTGAATCTCTTTTTTCCTGGAGGCAGTGAAACATCAAATCAAGTTGACTTTTCTATTTCATAGGAACAGATATTGGTTCAATTGCCTCTACCTTCTCCTTTGGGCCTCATATTTATCGTAAAAACTTCACCAGGCACCTGGGGGAAATAAGTTATATTGAGACATAAACACCATTGAACAGTCAGCTGTAAAGACAAGGGGAATCTGGGATGTTCTTGCCATGTTGACCCAAATAGAAGGATCCCAAGTGTTGAGTAACCCTGATTTTCAGTAAAGTGAGACATTTCATGTTACTTGAAATATTCATTAATAAATACCAAATATAATTATAGAATATTACAGCCTCATTTTAAAATCACACAGAGTCTTGTCTTAATCTCTCGTGCCTTTAAAATTCTACCAAGAAGATATTAATTTGGCTGTGGCCTCTTTTCAGATAATGTTCCTCACAAAATGAAAATCAGAAGCTGGTTTCTCATTCAAAGGAAGAGAAACAAAGGCCCCGTGTGGGACAGTTTGGTTGGGATGAAGGAGACAAGAAAATGCAATGGAGGAGACGAGCCGAGAGAACGCTGTCAAATATTAAGGTTTTTCCCTTGTTCTTCTCTCATATTCCAATCTCTTTTCTTTAAATGTACAGGAATTACAGTTTATATTGATATTAACATGAGCTGTTTCTGAGCAAGAAGAAGTGAGGAGGAGAGAGACTCTTCACCTTCTACTTTGCAAATCGCTGCATTATTTGAAATAATTTTTTTTTCTAAAGCAAGGAACATGTGCGACATCACAGAGAAATCTTTCTTCAAGAGAGCCATGGATGGGTTCGTAATAAAGCTGTGATAAGGCGCATTGGTGGAAAGGAGACACCATGTGGGAAACTCAGGTAACCAAATGCAGTCACTAAAGCGCTTTGCCCAGCAGGTGGGAGATACGCTGGGGAGCCTGTGTCTCCAGAGGCATGCTGAGTGAAGAGAACTCGGGAGGCATCATTGCTCAGATTGTTGGCTGAACTACAAGTGTGCAAGGCAGACTCTTTCCTGAAGCATGCCTTTAACTCCTCACGAAACTCTGTATGCTGTGTGACTCTCTTGGTGGTCGTCTGGAAATAACTGGCATTTGGGGGGCATAAAGCTTGAATGTGAAAGGAAAATCTGCGTTCCACCCAGGTGGGAACCTCGTTCTTCCTCCATTTACCAGACCTTAGGCAAGTGTAGTGGGTTGGATAGTGTCCCCCCCCCCAAAATTCATGTCCACCCAGAACTTCAGAATGTGACTGTATTTGGAAATCAGGTGTTACACATCTAATTAGTTAAGGATCTTGAGAGGAAACCATCCTGGCTTTAGGGTGGGCCCAAAATCAATGATTGGTGTTTTCTAAAAAGAGGAGAGGATACATAGAGGCACACAGAGAAAAGAAGGCCATGAGAAGGTGGAGACGGAGATTGGAGTGATGCTGCCACAAGCCAAGGAACGCCAGGAGCCACCAGAAGCTGGAAGAGGCAAGGAAGGATCCTCCCCTAGAGCCTTCGAAGGAGTGTGGCCCCGCCAACACCCTGACTTCAGACCCCTGGCCTCCAGAACAACATTTCTGCCATTAAAGCCACCCAGTCTGTGGCCATGCCTGGCCCCCCTAGGAATCCAGTAGAGCAAGTAACTTAGTCTTTTAGCAGCTCAGAACCTCATCTGTAAAATGGGGCATAATACTACCTTTTTCACAGACTTACTGGAAAGTTTAAATGAGAAAAGGTATGTAAAGCCCTAGACCCGTGCTTGGCACATAATACTATTCAATAAATAATTGAAGGAGGAATAAGCCTCACTTTTCTTGAGGTTTTTAATCCTGTAATTAAATGACCCAGAAACAATCTCAGGTTTATATTTTTATCACTTGTGTTCTAAGTCTGATTAGTTCTATCAATACAAGTACTTTAAACCTGTTACACTGTTTATCAAAACTGCCTTGAGTGTCCTGCATTTTTAATCATTTTGTTTTTAAATATGTGGTATTTTTCCAGGGCCAGTAAAGCTTTCTGCTTCCTACTTGTGTTTGAGAAAACATTTTCCCTGTAGATTTAAATTGCAGTTTTATCCATCATTTAAAAACAGTTCTGGGGCTTCCCTGGTGGCGCAGTGGTTGAGAATCTGCCTGCCAATGCAGGGGACACGGGTTCGAGCCCTGGTCTGGGAAGATCCCACATGCCGCGGAGCAGCTGGGCCCGTGAGCCACAATTACTGAGCTTGCACGTCTGGAGCCTGTGCTCCGCAACAAGAGAGGCCGCGATAATGAGAGGCCCGCGCACCGCGATGAAGAGTGGCCCCCGCTTGCCACAACTAGAGGAAGCCCTTGCACAGAAACGAAGACCCAACACAGCCATAAAAATAAATAAATTTAAAAAAAAAACAGTTCTATATCAGCAGTTACGTTTCAATAGCATTAATTTTGCTGAACAGACTTGAGATGTGTCTTGAAATTTTTCAAAACTGCTCATTTCTAGAACTTTCTGATAATGTATATGGATGACAGCTTTTATAGTACTTAGTCTAGGAATCTGCAGACATCAGCAAGCAAGGTGATAAGGTGGAAAGAACAGAGACCAGGAGTGTGAGATCTACCCTAGGGCCAGCTTCACTGCCATAAGTCATTTTTTTAAGCTTCAACAATTCAATTAGATACAAACACTTCCAATCCTGTCATTAGTTACCAGGACCCTGGAATGAGTCACCTAATTACTGCATGCCTCAGTTGCTTCTAATAAAAATAATGGTGGTGGTGGTTGCTTTTGCTGTTAATTTCTCCTCCATGAAATGAGAGAGTTGGACTAAACCAGTGTTCTTCAAATATCCTTAGATGGTTAACCTTTTTAAAAACAAAAAACAAAAAAAACCTAAATCTTGTACAGAAGTCCACTATAAAAATTTGCAAAGTAACCTTCTTTGGGTGCTTATATAAACCCTCATTAAAAAAATATGTTGTGTAATGTAAGAATGTTTGAAATTCGAGCACTCTTGTGGAAACAAAATACTGTGAAGCTTTCTAGTCCTGATATATTCTGGTAAGGTAAAAAGTCCCTCAGACTGACAAAAGTCCAATTCTGCTCCACCATTCATCAGGCTGACATAGCACAGATGAAGGCTGCTGGGAAGTGAACAGGAAACCACATTTCTCCCATAGACACACTGAAGTTGTAATGTGTCAAGGAACCCACTTCTAAGGGTGACTGCTGCTTTATTACTCTTGGAGAAACCTTCTGGAAGAGCACTGTCAGAAATGTTGCTGTTTGAAATCATCAGGAAGAATGAGACATCCTGCTCTACCTGGAGGGTCCAAGTCACTTTGACATGACAAGCAGCCTCGGTTTCCAACCCACGTGCAGAACTTCATTTAAAGCATTTCTGGATACACCCGTTCATGTCTATCAAAACTTTCAGTCTCTAAGTACATGGGCCCCTGGGTCTGTTCTGCTGTCCAGACCTGATACTGACCATTGGCACGCATCCCTCTTTTGCCTTCAGCCTGTAAAAACACTATTACCTTTAAATTCCTCCACCCCTCCCCCCAAACCTCCTAACTGCATCTTTGTTTGGTGAGGCATCTCAGGGCTCCATGGGTGTGTGGTCTCCCCCATGGCAACAAGCCAATAAATCGGACTTTGTCCAATGATGGTTTTGTACTGGAGATATTTGATTGGGCTAAGACAGGGCACAGCTAATCGTATGAGCTTGGTCAGGCCATCCAACCTCTTTACCTCATCAGTAAAGTGGAGGAAATTCTCTACCTGGCCTTTATTGTGCAATGCAGGTGTATGGATCAAATGGGATCATGTATGTGAGAGCTCTTCATGGGTAGAACCATACGTACAGCGTTATCCATTGGAACTAGCACTTTGAACAAAGAGGTTCCAAAATAGAATTATTAGTGCAGATGACACACATTTCAGCACATGTGACCCAGCTACCTTGTTTTAGCCCTTATGTTTTAGAGTATGAGTTTCAGGTTCAGCTGGATATGGACACTCTTATTTCCTGGCAGCATGTCTTTGAGTGGGTTATTGAACCTCATGGAGCCAATTCCTATGTAGACTAGGAATGATAATATCTGCTTCATACTATGGCTCAAAGGGTAACGTGAGGGAAGAGTCATACTGTACCAGGCACATAGGAGCACTCAATATGTGTTCATTTCCTGCATCGACGGCTCAAGGGAATCAGGCCACGTTTCCCCTTGTAATGTCCACATTGCCAGGCACCAGGCAACCATTATTTCCTTTAAAAAGTTGCTGTTTGGAGAGCAGGACCAAATAACTTGATTCTGGCTTTAAGCAGCACAATGGCAGCAATGGTACAGGGTTAGAGATTGGTTTGTGGCCTCTTTGCAATGTAATTAGCTTCCTCCATGGTGGATGGCATATCTGGTTGGTCAGATTACTTTCTTCTGGGAGTTCTTTCAGTTATCCTCCTATTTGTGATAAGGGATTTATTCACCAAAACAATCTCACATAGTGCTTTACTCTGGTCTTCGCTTGTTATTCCAAAAATTACAGAAGGTAGGCAAGAAGAGCATAAACCATCTCAACTGCAATTGCTTGGAAAATTCCGTCGCCTTTTTAGACAAGATATTGCCTATCTTTTATGGAGAAAAGGTCAATGCCTTATTTTTAAATATCTGACAGCAGCGCACATCATCTTTAAAACAATAATTCCAGAAATACCAGGATTGCATTTAACGTAAATGAACTTAGCTTCATGAGGTTGGTTTTCTCCTCTCATTAATTTCTTTGCCGTGGAAATTGTTTAGCAATGAGACCTGTTGTACTAAGTAAAATAATTCAACAGAATGACAAGGAAAAAACAACTCTGCCACTTTCAAATTTAACAACAAATATTTAGAACCTGGTTTAGAAAATGGAAGCAAGGAATCCCACTATTTGCAGAATTTTTTTATTCTATTTTGTTACATACAAATTTTCTAAATTATACTGATTAATGGATCCTATGTTGATTTTTTGTCAAGTTCATATTGATTTACCTAGGGGAAAGGATCAAAAAGTAAAGTTCAATGAAATAAATATTATTGAATACCTACTCTGGGTACCATGGTGGGAAGTGCTGGAAACATCCTAAGGAGACAGGTCTGACCTCATGGAACTCAGTCCAGGAGGGAGGCAGTCATAAGTCAACTATCACAGAACGAAGAGGCAGGGATTGTAATGGTGCTGGAGCAAAACACTACGGAGCAGCATAGACAAACTTTTTCTGTAAAAGGGCAGAGAGAAAATATTTTAGGCTTTGCAGGCCAACTTGTCTCAGTGGAGGCTACTCAGCTCTGCTGCTATCACAAAAAGCAGCCATAGAGGGACTTCCCTGGTGGCGCAGTGGTTAAGAATCTGCCTGCCAACACAGGGGACATGGGTTTGGGCCCTGGTCCGGGAAGATCCCACATGCCGCGGAGCAACTAAGCCCGTGCGCCACAACTACTGAGCCTGCGCTCTAGAGCCTGTGAGCCACAACTACTGAAGCCCGCGAGCCACAACTACTGAAGCCCGTGTGCCACAACTACTGAGCCTGCACTCTAGAGCCCACGAGCCACAACTGCTGAGCCCGCATGCCTAGAGCCTGTGCTTCGCAACAAGAGAAGCCACCGCAGTGAGAAGCCCACACACTGCAACGAAGAGTAGCCCCCGCTCACCGCAACTAGAGAAACCCTGCGTGCAGCAACGAAGACCCAACACAACTAAAAATAGGTAAATAAATTAATTAATTTTTAAAAAAAGAGAAAAGGTTGTCGTTTATTTTTAAAAAAAGGCCATAGATAACCCATAAATGAGTCAGCATGACTGTATTTTCAGTAAAACTTTATAGACACTGAAATTTGAATCTCATATAATTTTCATGTGTCATGAAGTTTTATTTCTTCTTCGGATTGTTTTCAAGCACTTAAAAATGTAAAACTCATTCTTAGCTTACAAAAACAAGTGGTGGGCTGGATTTAGTTTGCAGGTTATTTAGGGCCAAAGATGATTATTTGTAATAATTTACTAGAATAATTTGATAATATTTCAGTAGATTTTATAGTGTTATCCAGTTAGACTTCAAGCTCTGTATATAGCACCCTGGTTCTGTTGCTTATTTCACATTATAAGCATCTTTTCAAGAGATGCAGAAGACATTTTCCCATCTATTGTATGGTCCTTGCAATTCTGGAGATATGTGGGAGGGGTAACAAGGAGATGAGGTCGGCTTCTTTTGCATAATACTAAGTAGCAGTGCATTCAGTCAAATATAAATTAGGCATCTAACACCAAAGTCTAGAAAACAGAGCTTGGCAATTACCTGCTGGTATTTAGAAAACAAAAATGGCCAAACTGGATAATTCCACTGAAAGACAATTTGTTAGTCTAAATCCTTTGAGTTGATAAAGGAAATGTTTGTGCCCGAGCTTTGAACCCGGGCATAGCATTTTGCCAGCTGCCTGATCTTGAGCCTGGAGGGTATGGGAGACTGTGGACCCCAGAGCAACAGACCAGAAAAACAGCTGATGGTGGGCTGAAACCTTTTCGGTGAGGGACTCACCTATACCATTTGCATGCAACTGACAGCCTCCATGAGTCAGCTCAGTTCCTAAAACCCACCAGCGTAGTTGGCTTGCTAAGGGCTCCTGTGTAACCCACCAAACCTAAACTGAAGCCAAGACTTGTCTACACTGACCAATCAGTTTCCTTGAGAAACTGTGACTTTTTTTCTAACATAGTGTTGTAGGTCAATTACACTTCAAAAACAAACAAAAGAACAAACAAACAAACAGTGAAATATGGATCAGATTTGTAGTTACGGGGGGGTGGAAGGTGGGGCGATTGGATGAAAGCAGTTAAAAGGTACTGCAAACTTCAAGTTGTAAGATAAGTACTAGGGATGTAATGGACAACATGATAAATATAATTAACACTGCTGTATGCTATATATGAAAGTTGTTAAGAAAGTAAATCCTAAGAGTTCTCATCACACAAAAAAATTTTTTCTATTTCTTTAATTGTATCTATATAAGATGATGGATGTTCACTAACCTTATTGTGATAATCATTTCATGATATATATGTCAAGTCATTATGCTGTACACCTTAAACTTATACAGCGCTCTAAGTCCATTATATCTCAATAAAACTGGGAAAAAATTAATTACCATTATAAAAAAAAAAAAGTACTTGTTAAAGTGTATTTCTTTCACTGGGCCCACCCTCAGAGTTGCTTATTCAGAAGGTCTGGGGTGTGGCCTGTGAGTTCGCATTTCTAAATTTCCAGGTGCTGCTAATGCAGCCCATCTGGGACCACATTTTGAAAACTACTACCTTATTTGTCTATGGGTTATTTTTTGACAGTTTAACTGAAGATCTCATCCCACAGAGGCTAATCTATGTTGGATCAGACTCTCCCAGCCTTATCTGGCACTAAATGCACTTTAACACTCACCTTATTGCCATCTTTAATTTTCCTTTACTGGAGGAGTTATTTATTCACGTATTTTCCTTACACTTTCTTTTGCTGACATGATCTTCCTCCCTCAAAGAAAAAGAATAAATACATAAAATGGAACCATTCTGCCCTTTGAAAAAAAATTAAGATGCTACTGCAACTCTTTAAAAATAGTATGTTAAAAATACACACCAGACAAGATTTTTAATAAGTTTAAATTTAATCATGAGCTTCCCCAAACAAGAAAGAACTCTGTGAAAATTATGGCTTATGAATCTGATCTTTTAGATTTCTTTAGGAAAATCTGTTCAAAACACAGCCACATCAGCATTACTGGAAATGTTTGAATAGAAACCAGATTGTAAAAACCACATGGATCCAGCCCACATACATGAGAAAGTGGAAAGGCAGATAGTGAGTAAGGGGGATTATTGCTACTCCAACGACTAGTACTTGTGAGGGGGAGGAGCAGAAGGGGCCCTCTCTCTCTCTATGCCATTCTTGTCATCTGGGTCCCCAAAGTAGCATTGCTTAAGCCCAGAATGAACACAGTCTCTAGAAAAAATTCTCCTTCAGCTTTTGGTCTTCACTCCTCTAATTTCTGGGGCTCAAATTCAGTCCTAGGATCCAGGAACAGACGGTAGGTCATTACTTCCATTGTCCTCTACAACCACAGTTTTAACTGAAAATGGAGAATCGGTAAATAAGTGGCAGTATCAAGACTATATGATTATCTGTATCCAGTATGGTATCAGCGCTGAGTGTGGATGCTGGAGTGTGAGGCCTTGGTCATCACCTTGTGCATCTGCCTTACGGGATGCATCCCCAGGTGTTGGCTCATTTCTAAGCGTGTGAGTGTGTGTGTGTATATATCTGACGCGGTGTGTCTCCAGGTGTATCGGGGTCCAACATGGACTCAAAAGGCTGACTCTGGACGCCCCGGTGGGACGCGTTAGAGCGTGTTTAGAGCGCGTGGCCAGGTGTGCGCGCGGCCCGCGCAGGCAGGTACACGGTCCCTCCTCCAGGGGGCGCCGCCGGGGGCGGCCTCCCGGGGCGGCCGCGCCAGCCTCGGCCAGGACTTCCGCTCCGCCGCCCGGGCCCGCTTTCCCCGACGGCGCCGCGCTCCGAGGCAGGTGAGGCGCAGGGCTCGGGCCGAGCCGGGGCCCCTGTCCCCGCCCCCGCCGTGAGGGTGCCCTAGAGCCCCCGGGGACTCGGGGTGTTGCTGCCGGCGCGTCGCGCCAGGGTGGAGTCGGTGGCCCGCGTGAGTCGGGGAGGGAGGGTGGAGAATGGAGCCGGGAGGGACGGCGTTGGGGGGCCGAGGGGCGGGGGCAGAGCCTGGGCTGTGAAGGGACGCGGGCGCCTGCGGGACCAGCTGGAAGGGAGGGGACACGGGGCCGCTACGCGCGTCCACACGTTGCTCCGCGCAGCGCGAGGCGGACGCCACCGCCAAAACGACGCGGGGCAGGAAGAGTTGGGAACTGCCTTCAGGTGTGCGCGCTGCCCCTTCCCAGTAAGGAAGAAGCGATGACCATTTAGAAGGTAGTTTTAAAAGGATCTCGCAATATAATGAGGCTGACGCTTTAGAGAAATTCTGTTTTGAACTGGAGATTCTTGTTTGCGAGGAGACCAGAAGCTGCAAAAGAAAAAAAACAAAGAACTTCTGGCGTTTGTCAGTTTCTGAGCTCAGGTTTCTTTGGAGCCGTTAGTGACACAGCTGAGTTTTTGGAGAAATTTCTCTTACTGTCTTGATTACGAAATATGGTTATTGAGCTTTCACTCTGTTGGCCGAAGAGAGCACCGCAGCTGCACTGGAAACCCTAAATAGGTGCACGGTTTTTTGAACACAACTTTCTGACTCCAGGCTGTTGATATTGAACTGATAAGAAAATAAGACTTGTGGCCACATCTTCTCAAAGCAGGTTATTAATTTTGCTTAATGTCCCAGGGAGAAATCCTGTATTATAAAGCTAAAGTGTCTCTCTAAGGGTGTGGAGAAAAGGGAACCCTCTTGCACTGTTGGTGCGAATGTAAATTGATAGAGCCACTATGGAGAACAGTGTGGAGGTTCCTTAAAAAACTAAAAATAGAACTACCATATGACCCAGCAATCCCAGTACTGGGCATATACCCTGAGAAAACCATAATTCAAAAAGAGTCATGTACCACAATGTTCATTGCAGCTCTATTTACAATAGCCAGGACATGGAAGCAACCTAAGTGTCCATCAGCAGATGAATGGATAAAGAAGATGTGGCACATATATACAGTGGAATATTACTCAGCCATAAAAAGGAAATGAAATGGAGGTATTTGTAGTGAGGTGGATGGACCTAGAGTCTGTCATACAGAGTGAAGTAAGTCAGAAAGAGAAAAACAAATACCATATGCTAACACATATATGGAACCTTAAAAAAAAAAAAGGTTCTGAAGAACCTAGGGGCAGGACAGGAATAAAGAGACAGACGTAGAGAATGGACTTGAGGACGCGGGGAGGGGGAAGGGGAAGCTGGGACGAAGTGAGAGAGTGGCATGGACATATATACACTACCAAATGTAAAATAGATAGCTAGTGGGAAGCAGCCGCATAGCACAGGGAGATCAGTTCGGTGTTTTGTGACCACCTAGAGGGGTGGGATGGGGTGGGTGGGAGGGAAATGCAAGAGGGAGGAGATATGGGGATATACGTATGTGTATAGCTGATTCATTTTGTTATAAAGCAGAAACTAACACACCATTGTAAAGTAATTATATGCCAATAAAGATGTTAAAAAAAAACCCCAAAAACTGAAGGGCCTCTAAATCAGTTGGATTGACCAATATAAAGAGTAGGTCTTTTTTTTTAATATATAAATTTATTTATTTATTTATTCATTTAATTTTGGCTGTGTTGGTTCTTCATTGCTGCACGCGGGCTTTCTCTGGTTGTGGCGAGTGGGGGCTATTCTTCGTTGCGGTGCGCGGGCTTCTCATTGTGGTGGCTTCTCTTGTTGCAGAGCACAGGCTCTAGGCGTGCATGCTTCAGTAGTTGTGGCACGTGGGCTCAGTAGTTGTGGCTCGTGGGCTCTAGAGCGCAGGCTCAGTAGTTGTGGCTCATGGGCTTAGTTGCTCCACGGCATGTGGGATCTTCCTGGACCCAGGCTTGAACCCGTGTCCCCTGCATTGGTAGGTGGATTCTTAACCACTGTGCGACCAGGGAAGCCCAAGAGTAGGTCTTACACACACGTTTTTATGCACTTTTTCCTGTAATTGAAGACATTCTCCCTGGTCTCAATTAATTGAAATGCTAATATGGAGAGCCCCCACAGGTTGCCCACATTTTCCCAAAACGCCTTGTTTTCCTGAACTGACTCCCAGGAGATGCCAGAAGTTCCTGAATAAGCAGACTGCCCGGGTAGAGAGCATTTGTATTTCAAACTCAGAGTTTGCAAAGGTAAATTAATTTCTAATTGGTGGACCTTTGTACAGAAGTGTTTTAGACTAGCTGACCTCGAAAACAAGGGTGCTGACGATTAGCAGTAGTCCTAGAGAAGGTGGTTATTCACGCTGGCCTTAGGTAGCCGGCAGCGGGAAGTATATAGAATAGAGCAGGGATAGAAACCGGTACTGTTTAAGTTTTTTAATTACCTGTTCATTTCCCTCTTATTTTATGTAGTAAGATATCTTGAACGTTCCAATCTGGGTCAGCTCTTCCAGGTGGAGTCATTGAAGGGCTTTGTACCCACAGTCAACTGGGCCTTTCCGAGGGGGTAGGGCAACCCCTGCAGGCGGGCGTGGAGGTGAGTGCTGCAGTGTTTGCAGACGGACTGGTCCCAAGGAAGGTGATAATAGGAGGACAAAGTTCAAGTGATCTTAGCAGTCTTTTCTAGAACCTTCTCCATCCGGAGGTAAACCTTAGATTAGAGATTTTATTAAGAGAGTGTTGGTTAAACAGGGCCAGCATCTTGTTTAACAGGAATTTGGCCTTTAATTGAAGGTCTCTCTGGTCAGTGAAACTGCTCACTGGTCAGTAAAACTGCTCAGGGCAAGTCAGCCTTTCCTCGGTTGGATCTGAGAGCTGTGTAGGCAGAGCTTACACTGTGAAAGGTGTTATTATTACCCTCCCTCCCCCCCACCCCGCCACACACAATGGGTTTACAGAGAAGAACAAGTTACTAGAAGTCTCGGGGTTTGTATGGCATCATGAGGTAATAGACATGGTCAATAGCTAAAATGTTAAGAAGGATGAAGCATAATAAATGCCCAAGGGCAGTTGGAGCCCAGGGAGATGAATTCCCTCCAGAGGACTTGGGGAGGTCACGTTTGGGCTTTACCTTGGGCCCAGAGTAGAATTTTTATAGGCAGAGGAGTGGAATGGGGGCGGGCATTCCTGGTGGTGGATGCCTGGAGCAAGGTAAGAAGCTTAAAAGGTTAAAAGGTAGCCATTGTGAGAGAGACGGGCAAAACCCTGTAAGGAGGGTGGGAGGCCTGCCTAGAGAGGCTGTCTGGAGATAAATTCTTTTTGATCAAAGCTCTGATTTTTTCCCCCCTTTTTATTAAAGCAAATATAAAAGTAAAGGGAATAGTATAATGAACTTCCATATATCCATCAAATAGATTTAACAGTTGGTTAAAACGAGTTCTCTTTTTGGCCATATCTGCTTTATTTTCTTGTTGAAGCAGTTTAAATTGCAGATAACAATATTCACCCCTAAGCAGTGTGGTGTGCACCTCCAGAAAAGGGCATTTTCTTGGATAAGCATAATACTATTGTCACCTCCTAATCAAATTGACAATAATTCCTTAATGTTTTCTAAAACCCCGTCCACAAATTTCCTTGATTGCCTCAGAAATGCACTTTTACTGTTGGGTTGTGTGAATCAGAATGGGCCACACGTGTGTTGAGTATCTATTGTCTCTTAATCCAGGACAGGGGGTTGGCAAACTTAATGAAAAGGGCCAGTTAACTAACTCTTTAGGCTTTTCAGGCCATGTGGGCTCCATTGCAGCTACTCAGCTGTGTTGTCCTACAGAAGCAGCCATGGATGGTACGAACGTGAATGAGCATGGCTGTGTTCCAATAAAATTTTGCTTTCAAAGTTTTTTTGTTTTAAACTCCACCAGCAGGCAGCAGTTATCCGAGGGCCAAAGTGTGCTGACCCTGGTCTCGAGCAGTGATTTACTGGTATTGCTCGGTTGGCTATGGGTGGCTCTCATTCTGGATTTATTCAGCTTTCTGTATAGTGTGCTTTAGCTTGTTCCTCTGTCCCCTGTATCTCCTGTAAACTGGAAGGTAGATCTAAAGGCTTAATTAGAGTCAGAGTCACCATTCATGGCAAGTGTACTTCAGATGTGGTTTGGTGGTTCGAATTTTTTTTTTTAATAAATTTATGGCTTCAAAAGACTTGGAAACCCCCATTCAGGAAGCTCCATATTCCTAAAATAAGCTTTGCCTGATGGCTGAAGATATGCTTTCTTTCCGTTCTCATTTTCCTTACTGGAAGGAGAGGACGTAGCTGCTATTTCTCAAGAAAGTCCAGAACTTTGAACCCCTGTGCTAGGCCAGTGCGAGCTTACTGCTCTTTTGGGCATCCTGCGGCCCCTTGGGCTGGTGGGTCACGTTTTTGCACTGAATGGTGGTTCCTTCCATGGCCCACCCCCAAGGTCTGAGATGCCATCCAAGGGGCTGGGTGAAGTGCTCTTGTCTTTTAAGCCCCTCGTCTCTTAAACACTCGGCTTTCTTCACTCATCTTCCTCTTCATCTCACCCCTGGCAGGACTGAGAACTGGATACTTGTCCATGGGCTTCTGGTCACGCTGTGAGGTGGGACGGCTTCTGGTGTCCTGTTCAGAAGGATTCTGAGGTCAAACGCTTTTCAGACTCAGACTCACTGTGATGTGAGATTCCAGGGCAACGCGGTTTTGAAGAACAAGCTTACAGGTGAGAATTGTTTTTTCCTCTGTTCTGGAGTGTTTGCTGTTCCTAAACTGTAGAGCACCAGAGGAAGTATGTTGATAAGAGTGTCAGTTGGAAGTCCTGTCTTTTTGTCTTTTAGGAATAGTAGGGAAACTGTCTGTTCTTCCCTGAACACATTTTTCTAGATAATGTGCCTTTGGTCTTTTTCTTACTGATTTGTAAGAATTCTTTATACATTGGGGGTGCTATTCTTTTGTCATATATGTTACAACTACTTCCCCATTTTTTTTTTTTTACTTTGTTTACAGTACTTATACTCTGCAGAAACATTTAATTTTAACATAGGGAAAAAAATGTCAATCTCCCTTTTACAGTTTCCTTGTTTTGTGTTTTGCTTAGAAAGACCTGCCCATTACAAGATCTTTTTTTAAAAGTCTGTGTTAACACAGATAAATGACGAAAACTAGGAACATGTGATTCTGAAAAAGAAGGATACTGAAGGGGGCTCTTTCTACCAAAGAGTATAGTATTTTGGCTTTAAGATGGGCCCTACATTGATAAGTCTTGAAGTTGGGAGGTGGGTATTGGGGGAATCATTATATCATTATTTCTGTATATATTTGACTTCCCAAAATAAAAAGGTTTTCTGAAAAAAAAGAATAGTAGGTGGAAAAGCCGTTTTGTCCCATTCATTCATATTCAGCAACTATTATCTACTGTGTGCTGAATACTGGGAGTATTTTGTTAATAAAGGCACAAGATCTCGGAACTTATATTTCTCACATAAGAGGCAGATGTTAATGTCATGGTTGAGGACACAACTCCTGTGTCAGACTGCCTGGCTTCAAAACCTGGCTCTGCCACGTACTGGCTGGGTGATTTTGAACTTTTTAATTTAAAACATGCGGGATAATGATCGTATCTACCTGATAGGGTTTTGGGGAGGCTTGAATGGGAAAACGCACGAAAATTCCTTTGCGTGGTACTTAGCATTTAGTAAATGCTCAAGTGTAAACTCTGAGGAAGAGAATACAGTAACTTCAGTCGAGCCGGGACCACGGGAGAGGAGCAGCTGCTGAGAGATGTATGGAGTGGGGTCATGACCTCGCCTGGGCTGCCTGAGTAGGGTTGGGAGAACTTTTCAGAGGATCAGACTTCCGAGTGGAGATGTGAGACGTGGAAAACATGTCTTTTAATCAAAAGTGCCCTCCTTTGTGGCGGAATGAGGAGGGCAAGGTGACAGCAGAGAAAGGGCCCAGGCGAGGGCTTGGCGACTGGAGGAAGCAGGTTTGACTTTGTCTTAGTTTCCTGGTGCTGCCAGAGCAAGTGCCACCAACTCCATGGCCTGAAACCACCCAGATTGATTGTCCTGTTCTTCAGGCCGGGAGTCCAGCTGGGTGTCACTGGGCTGAAATCAGGGGCTGTGTCCCCTCCTGGAGGCTCTAGAGGAGAATGTGTTTTCTCGACTCTGCATCTCCCACTTGAGGGGGAGCACCGCTGCGTCCCTCGGACACCCCCTCCCGCCCCGGCCCCCGCCCGCTCACAGGTCCCCGCACCCAGCCAGGAGAGCGGCTGGGTAGTTTTGGTGATGTAACTGCTCTATATGGTTACAGGAATCAATCAACTTTAAAATTCATAGAATTATACAACAAAGAAGGTCATTTTACTTTATATAAATTCAAATAATAATAATAATAAAGAATGAAAGCATGAGAGCATGCAACTATTGTAAAACGCTGAGTTAAAAATAGAAGGTGGACATAAGAATAAGAGCATTCTGAATTAAGCTCAGATGGCACAATCCACTACTATTATTAAAAGAGACTTCAGCAAGATACAAACCAAAGACAATGAAAGAGCTTTGTTTTGATCTTGCTGTGAAAAAATCAGCCGCACAGGCTATTTTAGACAACTGGGGAAATATGAATACAGCATATTAAGGATCTTTTGTTCATTGTTAGGTAGGATTGTAGTTATTTAAAAACCTAAACTTTTGGGCCTCCCTGGTGGTGCAGTGGTTAAGAATCCACCTGCCAATGCAGGGAACACAGGTTCAAGCCCTGGTCCGGGAAGATCCCACATGCCGCGGAGCAACTAATTCCGTGCGCCACAACTACTGAGCCTGCGCTCTAGAGCCCGCGAGCCACAACTACTGAAACCTGCGCGCCCTAGAGCCCGTGCTCTGCAACAGGAGAAGCCACCGCAATGAGAAGCCCGCGCACCACAACGAAGAGTAGCTCCCGCTTGCCGTAACTAGAGAAAGCCCATGTGCAGCAACGAAAACCCAATGCAGCCAAAAATTAATAATAAATAAATAAATAAATTTATTTAAAAAACCAAAAATAAAAACTAAACTTTTAAGTAAAATTCAGTACCAAAATATTTAGGGGTGAAATGACATAGTTTCAGGTATTTGCTTCAGAATTCTCCAGAAGCAAGCAAACGAACAAAAACTCGAAAAACAAAGAAAGGAGGGCAAATGGAACAGGTATGGCAAAGCCAGGATGGTGCATGGATCCTGATGCTGTGTGAGTACACAAGGGCTTACTGTGCTCTGCTTTTGAGAAGGGCTGGAAATGTTTATAATAAAATGACAAGAAAAAAACCCCCAGTGACTTATTCTTCATAAATGCTCCCAAGAATGCCATCTAACTGTTCTTTATTCATTAAGAAGATGTACTAATTTCCCCTCACAGCTTTTATTAGGCTTTTATAATCTGCATCTAACTTTACAGAAAATCAAATCAAGGGAGAAAGAGTAATTCAAAGCAGTTGTGATTCTTCTCAAAAATAAGGGCTAAAAGAATGCTTTTCAAAACTCATTTAATGCTCATAAATTATTAAGACCATCATGAGATGTAGAAATATTAATAATTTTCATTAATTTATCTGCTGTATCCTCCTAAGTGTAGATGACAATGGCAGGAAGGGGTAATTAGTGCTCAAATATTTTAAATAAATTGAATAAGTTACTGAATTAAATTTATTTTATATATCTTATAAATATTTTTGGTTTTCTGGTGATGTTCTACATTTAAATATGTTAAATATTCTATGTTGGAAAATAAGTAAATTAAAACCAGATTATTTTATATAGATAAGGTCTTTCTTGAATCTCACCAGCTGACACATCATAGTTGGTAGAGGATTACAGAATAGTGTCTGGGTACATGATCCATTTTGCGGTGATCCATTGTATCACTGCGTACATACGTATCTTGTGCGTGTCTCCTTCCTGTTTTACCGTTAGTGTCGTAATTGCTCTTCCCGTCAGTTTTGTGCTGGATTACATTGATGGGTGAATAGTTAATGACATGAGAGCAAATGGACATAAGCAGAGAGTAATTTCTTTGAATGCCTTTTAGCTATGGTGAACACTGTTGTAGTTTAAAAGTGGACTGCTTCCATATGTCTGAGGTAGTAGAAAAAGCTTGCGTTTCAATCCCTTTTTCCTTATTAAAGCATGTCGAGCTCAAGGAAGAAAACCATTTGAAATTTGTGAAATAAAGCTCATACATCTCCCTTTGGATGATTTGGGGACCATGGTCACTGGTCACTGTTGCTTGAAAGCATGGAGTTGACTCCTGGACTAATTACCAGTATGTCCCTGCTGTTGTCGTCACCTCACCACTAGCATTAGGTGAAACTGTGAGGTCTCAGCGTGGACAAGGCCATTGCTGAGGGAGGGCCTGTCTTTAAATTCAAGTCTCACCCATTAGCTGCTGTGGTTTGAGCTTCCAGTGGGTAGTATTATCGTTTAAAAAGAGTGGACATTACTGTCGTATAATTGGAAGAATGGTGTCCATATAGGTTTTGCTTTGTGACTAGAACCTCTCTGCTTTTGCTTCTGAAAAGTTGCTGGAGGGTTAGACGTATTGACAGACCTTCCCTTGTGACATAGGGCATCAGAAAGAAAAGCCGAGCCTGACAGAGGAAGGGAGATTGAGGACAGGTGGCCAGGTGGGCTTGAGGTTGCTGTGGTCTAAAGCCTTGGAGGCCAAATACTAGGAAAATTCGGTTCAAAATGTAAACAAAAGGCATGGGTTTCTGTGGTTAAGTCATTTTTGGTTTAAAACTAGCATATGGGGACTTCTCTGGTGGCACAGTGGTTAAGAATCCGCCTGCCAATGCAAGGGACGCGAGTTTGATCCCTGGTCCGGGAAGATCCCACGTGCCGCGGAGCAACTAAGCCCGTGCGCCACAACTACGGACCCCGTGCGCCGCAACTACTGAAGCCCGTGCGCCTAGAGCCCGTGCTCCGCAACAAGAGAAGCCATGGCAATGAGAAGCCTGCGCACTGTAACGAAGAGTAGCCCCTGCTCCCCACAACTAGAGAAAGCCCGCGCACAGCAACGAAGACCCAACGTAGCCAAAAAAAAAAAAAAAAAAAAACACTAATATGAATTGACCCTTACATCAATTAGGATTGGAATAAGTCAAAAATACTGAAGGATTAGTAAGGATGTTGCCTCCATTGGACCCACGTCTTTGTTTTAAGAGTTGTTATGGATGTTCTTTAAATTTGATGCTTGTTGACATTCATTAAGTCTTAGGTATATTTTTTTTGGAGGCGGGTTGGAGGAAGGCATAATGGAAATGTACTGGGGCTTGAAGTCCAGGGTTTGGAACAGCAGGCTAATCCACCTGCTGCCCCCTGGTGGCAGCGTATTAGATCGTGCAGTTCAGAGGTGAGGAGTCCTGGAGGGCTGAGTCCACTGTGTTGATAGAGGTGGATTGTAGAAGGAGCCAGGAGACGGTTTCTCTTTACAGCTCTTCTCATAATTTCTACCTGTAGTTACGATCTTAGGCAAATAATTTAGTTCGGTTAACGTCTAGATTTCACTTCATTCTACTTTAAAATGTAATTTCTAAAATTTCTTCCTATTTTAACATCTTAAAATTCTCCAATAGTAATGGCAAATAATATTTAGTGAAAGATATCAAGTTCCACTTTTTCCTTTACCAGCTGAATTTAAAAAAATCCGAGATATTTATTCAAGAAAGCAGACTCCAGAGCGACTCCTCAAACTTAATACGGATTTGGCTCTGGACTGCAGGCTGCACAGATCTATCTGCAGCACGGTCCATAATGAATCAGCATGATGACCCTGCGTTATTATGAGCGCCTACAAGGTGCATCATTTAAAAATTAATTTTCTTATATTTAATAGTGGTTAAAAAACCCATAAAATTTACCATCATTTCATTTTCAGTGTACAGTTCAGTAGTGTTAAGTGTAGTCACATTGTTGTACAACAGATCTCCAGAACTATTTCATCCTGCAAAACTGCAACTCTGTACCCACTAAACGACAACTCCCCATTCCTTTCTCTCTGCAGCCCTCGGCAACCATCATTCTTCTTTGTCTCTGTGTATTTGATGACTCTGGGTACCTGGTATAAGTGGAATCACACAGTATGTCTTTTTGTGATTCACTTATTTCACTTAGTATAATGTCCTCAAGGTTCATCCATGTTGTAGCATGTGCCAGGAGTCCTTTCCTTTTTAAGGCTGAATATCAAACGTAGAGACCACATTTTGTTTATTTGTTCATCTGTTGATGGACACTTGGGTGGCATCCACCTCTTAGCTATTACAATATTATTATAATTATTTTTATAATTATATATTACTAATGCAGAGAGGGTTTATTTATACAATTTCTTTTCTGTGTATAAAAGGTCAAACTTCATTATAAAGAACACCATTCAACCGCGCTAGATAACTAGGATATGGCTTTTTGTATGGAT
This sequence comes from Balaenoptera acutorostrata, assembly GCF_949987535.1. Lineage (NCBI taxonomy): Eukaryota > Metazoa > Chordata > Mammalia > Artiodactyla > Balaenopteridae > Balaenoptera > Balaenoptera acutorostrata. The sequence goes on from NC_080081.1 coordinate 10,274,636, forward strand.
AAGTTAAAAAGGAACTAACGTCTATTGGACACAAGCTCTGTGCCAGGCACTTATATATCTGTGATACATTCTGTTGTTTAGTCCTTATAATAATTCTGTAATTTACCCTCTCTCAGAAGGGGACCAGTACTTACTAAAATCACCACGTGCCAGAATTTTGATATACGTTACCTCATATAATCCTCATACATCAGTCCTTGAGGTGGGCATTATTATCCCCTTTTTAAAAAAAGATTTATTTATTTATTTGGTTGCACTGGGTCTTAGTTCCAGCAGGTAGGCTCCTTAGTTGCGGCTTGTGGGCTCCTTAATTGCAGCATGCAAGCTCTTAGTTGCAGCATGCATGTGGGATCTAGTTCCCTGACCAGGGATTGAACACGGACCCCCTGCAACGGGAGCGCAGCGTCTTATCCACCGCACCACCAGGGAAGTCCTTATCCCCATTTTTTAGGTGACATTAACTGAGGTTCAGAGGGATGAAACACCTTGAACAAGGTTACACCACTAAAGGCAGCAGGGTTTCACCTGACTTGGAAATGAAACACGTCCAGTTCAAAAGCATGTGTCCTTGAGCCTACACCCTGCTCCCCCGCTGCCCGGAGTAACACCTACACCTGTGATGTGGGAACAGTATCAAGAAATTACACTGCTGTCCTGATTTATAAGTAGAGAAACTTCTGTAGTGTCTTCCCATTAAATAAACAGCCCTTTGGGTTTTCCTTGCAGAGATTCAGATGAATCTGAATCTGAAACACAACCAGACTGGCCTCCCGGCTGATTTTGCAGTCTCCCTAGGACTTCCAAAAGAGTGGCTCTCATGTCCAGTGCCCCCATTCCTGAGGTTATTTTTCTCTTTCTCCCTTTGGCTTGGCGGGGAGCCGGGACCGTTTTCGCTGCTCTGAGCTGCCACCTCTCTTGAATGCCGTGGTGTTTGGGGCTGGAGCTTTGATCTGCTCCCTGCATGGTGTTTTCACACAGGGAGGGGGTCCTCGACTGTCCTTGTAGATGGTGGTTTTCTTGGGGACTCAGCAAGCTCTTGGAGAGGCCCAGTGCAACATTTCCTCACGTCGGGGAACACAGCTACAGATGGGTAAGTGAGCAACTGGCAAGTTTGAGGGTAAATGAGATTTTTACATAGTTTCAAAGTATCTCCTTATGAAATTTTCATCAACTCGTGTCACGCGGGGCTTGGGGGAGAATAACTTCACCGTGAAGCTGGGAGCGGCCTGGCAGTCACCACTTTCTCTGGGTGACCGGAGTGAACGTCATCAGTGACGGGACAGATTGGAGTCATGTGCCATCCAGTAGGCAGTGAGAAGAACACAGCATCATTTCCAGAAGATTCCTGCTGAAGATGGGTGACCTGAATCTAACCATGAGGCAAAGCCGGAGAAAAACAAGTTGAGGAACGGAAACAGATGGCCTGAAATCATTAAAAGCATGAAAATCAAAGTCAAAGAAAGACTGAGGGATTGTTTCAGTTTGGAGGAGATTGAAGGACAAGACGAGGAATGCAGTTGGGATTCTGCACGGGGTCCTTCGCTATAAAGAGCATCACTGGACAAGTGACAGAACTTGAAAGGGGCCTGAGAGAAGGTGGTCATGTGCCTGGGCTGATGTCCTGCTGCTGAGGGCTGTGGCGTGGGTGTATGAGGGGGTCCTGGTGGGAAACGGACATGAACACGTGGCGGGAGGGGCGTCAAGTTGGCAGCTCTCTGAGCAAACGTCTCCTGGACGCCCGCCCCGTCCCTTGTCCGAGGGCTGAAGGCTGAGTGTCTGGGCCTCCTAGAAGATGGCGAGACAGACCTGGGTGGCCCTGTGACGAAGGCAAAGGGGCTGCCTGTTCTGGGGTCAGTTCTGCCCCCAAGGGAGGGTGTTTGAGGTGACCTGGCAACCTTGCAGGCTGAGTGGGATTTTGCACACTGAGGCCTGAGGAGTGGCCTGAGGCAGTGGCAGCCTCGTGAGCAGAGGGGGGCACAGGTCGCACCCCCAGGGCAGTGTGAGGCCCGGCCTGGATGAGGCGGGGAGAGACGGGTCTGGACGGTGAGCCAGCATGAAGAGCCTTGGGCTTGACCCTTTGGATGTGTTACCTGTAGCTGCGGAACAAATCACCCCAGCATCAGTGGCTGCAAACAACAGACACCTTCCCACGGCTGGGGGCTGAGCCTCTGAGAGCCGCCTCACTGGGTGCCTCTGGCCCGGGCTGGTGGAGCTGGGGTCTCTGGGGGCTAAATTGGGGGCATCTGAGCTCGCTCACGTGACAGCCAGCAGGCCTTGGGTCCTTTCCGTCTGTCTTGGGAGACTCTAGCTCCTCTCCACGTGGCAGCGCTTCTGCGTACTTCTGCTAATTTGACCTTGTTGCGGAGCCTGTGAGGCAGGCAAGATGGGAGTTTGCTCCCAGTGAGGCTGAGTGAGGTCACCCAGGGGCTGCCCCGGACCCAGTCCCTTTGAAGCCCACTGCCGTACACGGCCTGGAAGACGCCCCAGAAGACGCCCCAGGCAGCAAGGCTCCGGTTCCGCTGTCTTCTCAGCGCAGGGAGACTCTGGAGGGTGATCTTTTGAGCAGAACTAATAATTTTTTATTTGTTGTCTATGTCATTCAAAATAACTCTACTACCTGTGGCCTGAATGTTTGTGTCCCCCCAAGGTTCATATGTTGAAATCCTAACCTCCAGTGTGATGGTTATTTGGATCTTGGGCCTTAGGGAGGTGATTATGTCATGAGGTTGGAGCCCTTATGTATGGGATTAGTGCCCTTATACAGGGACCCCAGAGAGCTCCCTGGCCCCTTCTGCCAGGTGAGGACACAGTGAGAAGATGCCCTCTGTGAACCAGAAGGTGGGCCCTCACTGAACACTGAATCTGCTGATGCCTTAACCTCAGACTTAGCCTCCAGAACTGTGAGAAATAAATGTTTGTGGTTTATAAGTCATTCCGTTGGTGGTAATTTTGTGATATCAGCCCGAGCAGACTAAGACGAACTCCATTTGTTGGGTACCTGCACGTGGAAGGCTCCGTGCTGGGTGCTTTCCTGTGCTGTCTCGGGGTGCCACCCTTCTCCGTGAACTACGGCTGAGCGGTTGGGCAGAGAAGGAGATGACGGAGGCCCAGAGGTTCTGTCATCTGCCAGCGTCGCTGCCCAGGCCTGTCTGATCCCGAAGCCAGTCCCCCCCTGGCACTGCTTCTGCCACCTGGGGCCCCAGGTGGAGGTGTGAAGAGCATCCCCGGGCAGCACCGTGGCCGAGTTCTTCTAAGTAAGGGGATGTTGACACACAGATTTGCTTTTCTTTTGACAATAGCAAAAGAGGACCACGTGGAGAATGTTTGGCCCGCACTGTGCACGTTTCAAAATCACATTGTTCGGGTGTTCGTATCACCAGGAAAGAGAGGCCTCGTGTCTCAGAAGAGCCCTCAGTGGCAAGACAGGCTCTAAACTGGGTCAGAAATGGGAGCAATGAGGCAAGAGGTGGGTCTTACCTCTTAATAACAATCAGGAATAAGCAGCTCACTGGGGCAGTTTGTAACTAATAGGGAACTTTTGCGTGTATGAGAAAATGAAAACCAGTAAAACAGAGTTCACGGAAGTTTAGATAATTAATGGTGAGTTCAAGGAGGTTTAGATAAGCAATGGCGAGTTAATAAGAGAAATATAACTTGAAATACTGAAACTGAGAGATTAAAGTGTCCCGGGAATATTAACGTTTAATGAGACATAGGTGAGTATAGCCAAGGGCTCACCAATGAGTGTGGAGTCGAAAGTCAGGGAGGAAAGAGGACTGTTTCTTGGGACTGGATAGATGAGACCGTGCGTGACTGATGGGGCCTGCGGGCGTGTGCTTGGGATGAAATGACCCCCACGCTGCCGAGCCCTGGAGGAGATGGGGGAGGGGTGCAGCCTGGGCCATGGAGATATTCTGGATATCAAAGATTTCTCCACATACACATCAGTCTTGCTAGATCACATTTCCTGGTTCTTTAGAAAATAACTTGGTTGTACTTTAGGACACTCAGTCCCAGGACTCACACTTAAACATAAACAGAAAACTTGGACAGGAGTCTAGCAAAACAAAGATCTATTATGTGAAATGGAAATGCCTATAACAAACAGAACCAAAAACGCAGGCAAGCCAAAGGGATCGAACGGGGTCAAGTGATGCTGGCAGGTGAGGTGGATGTGAGTCTTTAACTGGGAGGGTCATTTGGGGAGAACAGTAGGGACAGGCGATGGTCAGCAGGACTTGCAGGTTCTTGCTTGATGTCCTGGGGACATTTTCTTCCTGAGGGCCTGACTGAGGAAGGGGTTTTCACCCAGCTGGGAAGTGCGATGCCACACAGGCTGGAACTTGACTCCAGGGTGATTCACATTGTCTCTGGAAATGGACTTCAGTGAAGCTCCCCTGGGTAGAAGCTAAAAGAGAAAAGGCTTCTCAGCCATCTTCATTCAAATTGGAGCAGAGAGGAATGGGTGAGTCACTTTGGCAAAGAAAAGGCCTAAAGTTTATGGAGTGCGAACGTTTTACAAGAAGCAAGTAAAATCATGGTGGATAAAAGGACTTTGTTCAAATGCTGATGTTTGATAGGCCTTTAAAAAAAATAGATAGGCTTTATTGATTTACATGTGATAAAATATACCCATTTAATATTTCAAGTTTAATGAATTTTTTAAAATTTCAATGAGTGTTTATAGATGTATGTACTCATGGAATCACCACCATAATCAGATACGGAACATTTCCATCCCCCCAGAAAGTACCTCATGCCCCTTCACGTCAGTTTTCTCTCCCCTGTGCCCAGCCCCCAGCCGCCGCAGCTCTGTTTTCTGTCGCTGTGATTTGCTTTTTCCAGAATGTCATTGGAATCATATGGCATGTGGTCTTATGTGTCTGGCTTCTTTCACTCAGCATATGCGTTTAAGATTTATGCATATTATTATATCTACATCCCTCAATTTGTCTATGGATTCTCAAGTTTATGGACATTTGGGTTGTTTCTAACTATCGCCTATTATGAATAGAACTGCTATAAACATTCAGGTATAGGTCTTTATGTGAATATATGAAATCATTTGTGGCAGGTGTATTCCCAGGAGTGAGATTGCTAGGTTATATGGTAAATATATGTTTAACTTTTAAGATTGTTTTCTAAAGCTGCTGCACCATTTTGCATTTCCAGAAGCCATGTTATAAGAGTTTCAGTTACCCTACATCCTTGCCACCAATACTTGATATTAGCAGTATTTTCAATTTTGCCCATTCTAGTAGGTGCATGATGGTATACTTTGTGGTTTTTATTTTCATCTCCCTAATGATGATGTTGAGCATCTTTTCGGGTGCTTACTTGAGATTCATGTATTGTTGGTAAAGTGTCTGTTTAAATCTTTTGCCCATTTTTAATTGGGTTGTTTTGCTTCTTCCTGAGTTTTAGGAGTTCTTTGTATATTCTGGATACAAGTCATTTATCAGATATGTAGTATTTGTTTTGCAGATAGTTTCTCCCAGTCTGTGTTTACCTTTTCATGTAATCATGGGTACCTTTTGAGAGCAGACATTTCTGATTTTGATGAAGTCCAGCTTATCCATGTGTTCTTTTTATTTACTTTTTGTTTCCTAATAAAAGGTTTTTCTTCTAGAATTTTAGCTCTTGCAATTGGATACATTTTGAGTTTATTTAAGTATATTTATATGATGTGAGATAAGAGTTGTAGTTCTTTTTTTTTTTTTGTATATGGGTATCCTATTTTTCAGCACCATTTGTTTCAAAGACTGTCCATTCACCTTGAATTACCTTGGCACTTTTATCAGAAACAATTGGCCATACAAGTGTGGGTCTACCTCTGGACTCTATTCTGTTCCACTGATTTATTTTTGCCAGTTATTTTTATTGAGATATAAATCACATACCATAAAATTCACCATATCAACGTGTACAATTCATTGGTTTTTAGTATGTTCATAAGATTGTGCAACCACCAGCACTACCTAATTGTACATTTTCATCACCCCCAAAAGAATATTTCGCTGATTTTTTTCCAGCTTTGTTGAGATAGAATTGACATATAACATTTTATAAGTTTAAGGTATAATGTGTTGCTCTGATACACTTATATATTGCAATATGACTACCATCTTAGTGTCAGCTAACACGTTTATCGTGTCACTTAATTACATTTCTTTTTTGTGGTGACAACATTTAAGATCTACTCTCTCAACAACTTTCAAGTATATAATACAGTGTTGTTAACTATATTCACAATGCTGTGTGTTACATCTCCAGAACTTATTTGTCTTCTAACTGGACATTTATATCCTTTGACAAACATCTCCCCATTTCCCCCAACCCCCCAGCCCCTGGTAACCACCATTCTACTCACTGTTTCTACAAGGTTGGCTTTTTAAAATTCCACATGTAAGTGAGATCATACAGTATTTGTCTTTTCTCTGTCTTATTTCACTTAGCATAACGTCCTTAAGGTCCATGCATGTTGTTGCAAATGGCAGGATTTCTTCTTTCTCATGGCTGAATAATATTATACACACACACACACACACAAAACCTTCTTTATCTGTTCATCTGTTGACAGACACTTAGGTTGTTTCCATATCTTGGCTGTTGTGAAAAATGCTGCAGTGAACATGGGAGTGCAGGTATTTCTTCACTATCCTGTCTTCACTTCCTTTGCATATTTACCCAGAAGTGGAATTACTGGATCATATGGTAGTTCTATTTTTGACTTTTTCAGGAGGCTCCATATTGTTTTCCATAGTGGCTGAACCAATGTACATTCCTACCAACAGTGTACAAGGGTTCCCTCCTCTCCACATCCTCACTTGTTATCTCTTCTTGATGACAGCCAATCTAACAGGTGTGAGGTGATATCTCATTATGGTTTTGATTTGCATTTCCCTGATGATTAGTGATGTTGAGCACCTTTTCGTGTACCTGTTGGCCATCTGTATGCCTTTGGAAAAATGTCTATTCAGTTCCTCTACCCATTTAAAAATTGGATTTTTGTTGTTGTTGTTGAGTTGTATAAGTTCTTTATATATTTTGAATATTAATCCCTTATCAGATATATAGTTTGCAAATATTTTCTCCCCTTCCGTAGGTTGCCTTTTCATTCTGTTGACTGTTTCTTTTGCTGTACGGAAGCTTTTTAGTTTGATGTAGTTCCACTTAACTGATTTTTGCTTTTGTTGCTTGTGCTTTTGGTGTCATATCTAAAAAATTGTTGCCAAGACCAGCATCAAGGAGTTTTTTCCCTGTGTTTTCTTGTAGGAGTTTTACAGTTTCAGGTCTTACGTTAAAGTCTTTAATCCATTTCAAGTTGATTTTTGTGAGTAGTGTAAGATAAGGGTCCAATATTATTTTTCTGCTTGTGATTATCCAGTTTTCCTAACACCGTTTATTGAAGAGACTGTCCTTTCCCAGTTTTGTATTCTTGGCTCCCTGTCAGTATTACTTGACCATATATGCTGGGATTTATTTCTGGGCTCTCAACTGTGTTCCATTCGTCTTTGTGCTTATTTTTATGCCACTACCATACTGTTTTAATTACTGTAGCTTTGTAGTATAGTTTGAAATCAGGCAGTGTGATGCCTCCAGTTTTGTTCTTCTTTCTCAGGACTGCTTTGACTACTTGGGGTCTTTTGTGGTTCCATACAAATTTTAGGATTTTTTTTTTCTATTTCTGTGAAAAATGCCATTGGGATTTTGATAGGGATTCCATTGAATCTACACATAGCTTTGGGAAGAGTGGACTCTTACGTCTGTTGTGATCCTGTGTATTTCTGTGGAATCAGTTATAATGTCTTCTTTTTCATTTTATTTACTAGAGTCTTCTCTCTTTTTTTCTTAGTCCAGCTAAAGGTTTGTCAATTTTATCTTTTAGAAAAACAGGTTTTAACTTTTGTTGTTCTATTATTTTTCTGGTCTCTATTTTATTTATTTTTGCTCTGATCTTTGTTATTCCTTTTTTCTTCCAACTTTGGGCTTAATTTGTTTTTCTTTTCCTCATTCCTTGAGGTGTAGAGTTAGTTGTTACTATAGGTATTTATCACTGTAAACTTAAAACTGCTTTTGCAGTATTCCATAGATTTTGGTATGTTGTTTCCATTTTCATTTGCTTGAAGATTTAAAATTTTTTTCTTTTGATTTCTTCTTTGACTAATGGTTGTTCAAGAGCATATTGCTTAATTTCCACATATTTATAAATTTTTCCAGGTTTTGTCTTGTTGTTGCTTTCTAGTTTCATACCACTGTGGTCAGAAAAGATACTTGCTATGATTTCAGTCTTCTTAAATTTGCTAAGACTGGTTTTGTGACCTAACATATAATCTATCCTTAAGAAAGTTCCATGTGTGCTTGAGAAGATCGTATATTCTGCCACTGTTGGTTGGAATGTTCTATAAATGTTTGTTAGGTACATTTGGTTGAATCTGTGGTTCAAGTCCAGTGCTTCCTTGTTGATTTTCTGTCTGCATGATGTATCCATTGATGAAAGTAGGGTATGGAAGTCACCTAGTATTGTGGTTTTGTCTGTTTCACCATTCAGATCTGTTCCTATTTGCTTAACATATTTAAGTGCTCCCATGTTGGGTGCATATCTTTTTCCATCCCTTCACTTTGAGCTTACGTGTGTCCTTAAAGCTGAAGTGAATCTCTTGTAGGCAGCATATAGTTGGGTCTCGTTTTTTTTAATCCCATCCAGGCACTCCATGTCTTTTGATTGGAAAATGCAATCTACATTTTAGGTAATTGTTGGTAGGTAAGCACTTACTAATGCCATCTTATTGTTTTCTGGCATGTTTTATAGTTCCCTTGTTTCTTTCTTCCTTTCTTGCTGCCTTTCTGTGGTGGTATGCTCCAATTCCTTTCTCTTTATATTTTGTGAATTTACTGTAGGTTTTTGCTTGTGGTTACCATGGGACTCACATAAAACATCTTATAGATGTAACAGTCTATTAGTACTCTGCCCTTTAACCTTTGTACCACAGTTAAGTGGTTACACCATATTACAGTATTAGAGTGTTCTAAATTTGGCTATGTATTTACTTTTACCAGTGTATTGTATATTTTCATGTGTTTTCATGCTACTGATTAGAGTCTGTTCGTTTCAGCTTGAAGAACTAAAGCATTTCTAATAAGGCAGGTCTAGTGATGAATTCTCTCAGCTTTTGGCTGTTTGTCTGGATAATTCCTTATTTTCCCTACATTTCTTTTCTTTTCTTTTTTTTTTTTTAAGAATTTATTTATTTATTTATTTTAGGCTGTGTTGGGTCTTCGCTGCTGCGTGTGGGCTTTCTCTAGTTGCAGTGAGCGGGGGCTACTCTTCGTTGCAGTGCGTGTGCTTCTCATTGCGGTGGCTTCTCTTGTTGTGGAGCACGGGCTCTAGGCGCACGGGCTTCAGTAGTTGTGGTATGCGGGCTCAGTAGTTGTGGCTCGCAGGCTCTAGAGCACAGGCTCAGTAGTTGTGGCACATGAGCTTAGCTGCTCCGTGGCATGTGGGATCTTCCCGGACCAGGGCTCGAACCTGTGTCCCCTGCATTGGCAGGCAGATTCTTAACCACTGTGCCACCAGCGAAGTCCTCTCTTCAATTCTGAAGGATAGCTTTGCCAGATAGGGTATTCTTCATTGGCAGGTTTTGTTTTTTTTTTCTTTTCAGCACTTTGAATATATTATTCCATGCTCTCCTGGCCTGTAAGGTTTCTGATGAGAAATACACTGATAGCTTAATGGGTATTCCTTTATAGATTACAATCTCCTTTTCTTTTGCTGCTTTTAGGATTTTCACTTTGTCTTTGATTTTTGACAGTTTCATATAGTGTGTCTTAGAGAAGATCATTTTGGATTGAAATAATGGGGTGATCTACATATTTATGAATGTGGATGTCCAGATTTTTTCCCCAGGTTTGGGAAGTTCTCAGCCATTATTTCTTACAGGAAATTTTTTTTTTTTTTTTTAATAGCTACTTTATTTATTTATTTATTTATTTTTGGCTGTGTTGGGTCTTCGGTTCGTGCGAGGGCTTTCTCTGGTTACGGCAAGTGGGGGCCACTCTTCATCGCGGTGCGGGGACCGCTCTTCATCGCGGTGCGCGGGCCTTTCACTATCGCGGCCCCTCCCGTTGCGGGGCACAGGCTCCAGACGCGCAGGCTCAGTAGTTGTGGCTCACGGGCCCAGCTGCTCCGTGGCATGTGGGATCTTCCCAGACCAGGGCTCGAACCCGTGTCCCCTGCATTAGCAGGCAGATTCTCAACCACTGCGCCACCAGGGAAGCCCCCATTATTTCTTTAAGTAAGTTTTCTACCCCCTTCTCCCTCTCTTCTCTTTCTGGAACTCCAGTAATTCATATATCAGTTCTTTTGATGGTGTCCCATAATTCACCTAGGCTCTCTTCTCTGTTTTTCATTCTTTCCTCTTTATTCTCTTCTCACTGGGTTATTTCAAAGTTCCTATCTAACTCACAGATTCTTTCTTCTGTGTGGTCTGTTCTGCTGTTGGTACTGTCTGTTCCAGTTTTTATTTCTTTCTTCGAGTTCTTCAGCTCCAGAATTTCTCTTTGGTTCTTTTTTAAATTTTTTTTTTATTTATTCATTTATTTATTCATTCATTTATGGCTGTGTTGGGTCTTCATTTCTGTGCGAGGGCTTTCTCTAGTTGTGGCAAGTGGGGGCCACTCTTCATCACAGTGCGCAGGCCTCTCACTGTAGCGGCCTCTCTTGTTGCGGAGCACAGGCTCCAGACGCGCAGGCTCAGTAATTGTGGCTCACGGGCGTAGTTGCTCCGCGGCGTGTGGGATCTTCCCAGACCAGGGCTCGAGCCCGTGTCCCCTGCATTGGCAGGCAGATTCTCAACCACTGCGCCACCAGGGAAGCCCTCTCTTTGGTTCTTTTTTATAATTACTGTCTCTCTGTTAATTTTCTCATCTTGTATGCATATTGTTTTCCTGATTTCAATTTTTTGAATTGCCTTTCTGGGTTTTCTTGTAGCTCAGGTTTCCTCAGAACAATTATTTTTCATTCTTTATTGAGTAAATTGCAGATCTCCATGTATTTGGATTTGGTTACTGGGAAATTATTGTGATCCTTTGGTGATGTCACATTTCCTTGATTTTTCCCTTAGAGTTTGTGTTCCTGTTTGCATATTTGGGGTAGCAGTCACCTCCTCCAGTCTTTCCTAACTGCCCAGGGGAGGTTCTGAAGCTTCCTCACACCTTGTATGAATACACCTGCTCCACACCTCCTGCATTCCTTTATGGCAGAATTCTTAGGCTTGTGTATCTTCTCCTGATCTTACGACACACTAGGCTGGCCTAGTCGATAGCCTCTCGTTTTCACAAAATAGGTGCTGCAGCTCAAGTTGGTGTTTTCTCCCTAGCCTTCTACCACATCTCTCTCAGGAGCATGTAAAGGGAGCTAGCCTGAGAGTGGGAGGAGGTGTGGGTGAGGCACGCGGGGTGCTGGGGGTGCCCGCAGGCCAGTTGGGAGGATCCTTGAGTGAGGCTTCCCCAGGGCTTGTGGACAGGCTTCCTGAGGCAGTCCACGATGTGGACAGCAGTTAATGACCTCCGAGAATCTAATCGGCTCTTCTTCCCATCTGCTCCCTGCCTCCAGTCATGGAGCCCCTGATTTAATGCTCTGGATTCTGTGAGAGAGAAATGAGCCTCTTTGGCAGCGTCCCTACAGCTGGGGAAGCTGGGTGCTCACTCACCCTCTCCCTTTTCCCCGGGGGAGAAATCATGGGCCGAGAAGGTCTTGTTTAGCCGTAAGTGTTCCACCTTGGGGGAGGGGTGATGCTGGCCTAGTCAAGCTGTTCCTCTTACCTGGCCAGTGTGTCCAAACACATTTTTTTCTGCTCTGGTGGAGTGCTGGAGCCTCTCCTCTGGAAACCTGGATTGCACCAGGGCTCTCTCATCCGTGGGTGACTGGCCAGGTCAGCGTCCTCCAGGTGCCCCGAGAGGCGGCTGGGAGGGGCTGGAGCCGCTCACAGGTTCCTGCTGGTTCCACAGCCCCCATGACCTGATGTGCAGGTGGGCGAGACTCCACCTGGGTCCCTCGGCGAATGGCGCCGGATCCCACAGCTCCCACAGAGGTGCTTTTGTGTGTGGATGGATGCTAATTTTTGTTGTTGGCGGCGGGGGGGGGGGGACAAAATCGAGGGACATCTTGTGACTCAGTACAACGTTGATCTTGATGTCTGTAATTTCTCTAATTCCACAGTCTTCTATGTACAGCTCTATAGTAAATATTGAAATACAAGCTTTGTTCAGCTTTTTCAATATTGTTTTCGCTATTCTATTTGCTACTTTGAGCTTTTATATACATTTTAGAATCAGCTCATCAATTTCTACCAAAAAAAACAAAAAACAAGAAACCCCAGAACCTATTGTGACTTTCATTAAGATTATGTTGAATCTGGGACTTCCCTGGTGGCACAGTGGTTGGGAATCCGCCTGCCAATGCAGGGGACATGGGTTTGATCCCTGGTCTGGGAAGATCCCACATGCCGCCGAGCAACTAAGCCCATGAGCCACAATTACTGAGCCTGCGCTCTAGGGCCCACGAACTACGACTACTGAGCCCGTGTGCCACGACTACTGACGCCCGCGCGCCTAGAGCCCGTGCTCCGCAACAAGAGAAGCCACCGCAATGAGAAGCCTGCTCACCGCAACTAGAGAAAGCCTGCGCACAGCAACGAAGACCCAACGCAGCTAAAAACAAAAACAAAACAAAACAAAAAAAGATTATGTTGAATCTATAATTCAATTTGGGGAGAATTATCATTTTTACAATATTGAGTTCTGATCCATGAAAACATGGTATATCTCTCCACTTGTTATATATTTAATTTCTCTCAACAATGTTTTAAATTTTTAGCTACAGGTCATGCACATATTTTGTTAATGTCCATAAGTATTTCAGATTTTTTGGTGCTATTGCAAATGATACTGGATTTTTCAATTTCAAGTTCCCACTGTTTAATATATTTTATATTTTAAAATATACTAGTTCTCTGGTAGTATACAGAAATACAGTTGATTTTCACATATGGATCTTGTAGCCTAAGACTCTGCTAAATTCACTTATTAGTTCCAGTAGCTTTTTTGTCAGTTTTTTAGGATTTTCTGTACAATCATGTCAATTGCAAACAAAGATAGTTTTATTTCTTCCTCAAGTGTATGCCTTTTATTCTTTTTTTCTTTATTACCCTGGCTTGGCTGCAGTATCCCATGTTGAAAAGAAGTAGGAAGAGTGGAATCACTGCCTTGTTTCCAATCTGAAGGGGGAAGTGTTTGATTATGCACCATTAAAAAGGGTGTTAGCTGCAGGTTTTTCATAGATGCTGTTTATCAGATTGAGGAAGTTCTCTTCTATTCCTAGTTTGCTGGTAATTTTTATCATGAATTGTTGAATTTCGTCAAATAACTTGTCCTGCATCTATTGAGATCATTGTAAGGTTTTTCTGTTAGAATCTGTTAATATGGTGATTCATTGATTAGTTTTGAAATATTAAACTTACATTCCTCGGATGAAACAGTCCTTGGTACTGATGTATCATCCTTTTTATATATTGCTGGATTTGATTTGCTAATATTTATTTGTTCAGGACTTTTTTGCATTTATGTTCTTAAGAGGTATCTGGCCTGTAGTTTTCTTTTCTATGAATGTCTTTATTTGGTTTTGTTATCAGGGTAATATTGACCTCATAAAAGGAGTTGTGAAGTGTTCCTTCCTCTTCTGTTTTCTGGAAAAGTTTATTTAATATTGGCATTATATATTCCTTAAATGTTTGGTAGAATTCACCAGTGAAGCCATCTACCTCTCTGAGTAAAAGTTATAGAAAAGTTATAGTTTTTTTTTCTTTAGTGAGCTTTGGTAGTTTGTGCCTTTAAAGGAATTTTTCCACTTTACGTTGTAAAACTTACTGGTATAAAGTTGTTCACTGTATTCCCTTATTACCCTTTAATGTTTGTAATATGTATATCGATGTCCTGTCTTTGATTTCTTATGTTGGCAATTCATATTTTCTCTCTTTTTTGGCAAGGGGCATAAAAGTAGAGCAACTAGTACAATGATTCTCATATCTATCACCCAGAGTCAATAACGATCAACATTTTGCCACATATGCTTCATTAATCTTTTTTTTTTTACTTGAATATTTTATTTACTTTTAAAAGATGCTTTATTTTTTTTGTTTGTTTTTGTTTTTGTTTTTTTGGCTGCATTGGGTCTTTGTTGTGGTGCATGGGCTTCTCATTGCAGTGGCTTCTCTTGTGGAGCATGGGCTCTAGGCACATGGGCTTCAGTAGTTGTGGCACGTGGGCTCAGTAGTTGCGGCGTGCGGACTCTAGAGCGCAGGCTCAGTAGTTGTGGCGTATGGGCTTAGTTGCTCCGTGGCAAGTGGGATCCTCCTGGACCAGGGATCCAATCCATGCCCACTCTATTGGCAGGTGGATTCTTAACCCCTGTGCCACCAGGCAAGTCCCTACTTGAAGTGTTTTAAAGTCCTACACATTATGATATTTCACAACCCCCGCATACTTCCACGTGCATCTCTTAAAAGTGTTTTTTTTTTAATAAAACCATATGCCATTATCCATTCCTAAAAATATTAACTGTGATTCCTTGGTGTCATCTTTTACCTAGGCATATGCCTATAGGATTTTCCTGATTGTCTCAGAAATGTCATTTTATAGTTGATATGTTCAAATCAGAATCCAGACAAGGTCCACACCTTACCCAGGGCTGTTATGTATCTTAGGTCTCTTAATCCAGGGCAAATCGCCCTTTTATTTTTTATTTTTTTTAATTTATTTTTTAAAATTTATTAATTTATTAATTTATTTTGGCTGTGTTGGGTCTTCATTGCTGTGCACAGGCTTTCTCTAGTTGCGGTGAGCAGGGTCTACTCTTCGTCGTGGTGTGCGGGCTTCTCATTGCGGTGGCTTCTCTTGTTGTGGAGCACGAGCTCTAGACACGCAGGCGTCAGCAGTTGCGGCACGTGGGCTCAGTAGTTGTGGCTTGTGGCCCTGGCGTGCAGGCTTCAGTAGTTGTGGAGCACGGGCTTAGTTGCTCCGTGGCATGTGGGGTCTTCCCGGACCAGGGATGGAACCCGTGTCCCCTGTATTGGCAGGCGGATTCTCAACCACTGTGCCACCAGGGAAGTCCCACCCTTACTTTCAAAAAACTTTCTCCCACAGAATGTTTCACATTCTGGGTTTATCTGTTTGCTCCCAGTTGGTATCATTTGACTCTTCCATGATAGGAGTTTCTTCAAGCTGAGAGTAACTGTGATATGCCTTCGAGCCTCTGTCCCCCTGGGGATCCTTCCTTAGCTCTTATGCCCTGGAGGGGTGTGGAGTAGGGGCACCTCCCATTTCACGGCCTGGGGAACACCTGCTTCTCCGTCCAGCTCAGGTCAGGCCACTTCTGTGAAGCCTGGGTCTCCCTCACCTCTGACCTCCACTACCTTATGTGCAGCACTGAATTATGTATCTTTGTCTTGTACGCTGTGGTTTCCTGTGTGTTTTCAGTCTTGTCCTCGCAAATCTGTTCTCTGTTACTGTATGTGTTCTTTAAATGTAATGTAATATTTTATGAAAGCATAGCACGCATCAGAGAAGTGTAGAAATCAGATAGCTTGATGGATTTTCATAATTGGAGCACACCTGTGCACCCAGCCCCTAGATCCGGCGTCCTCATGTCCTTCCAGGCATCGCTTTCCTCCCAGCGGTAACCTCTGTCCTGACGTCCAGCAGCAGAGATTAGTCGGGCTGTGATTTACCTCCGTGTAAATACAGTCACGGGAGTTCCCCGGCGGTCCAGTGGTTAGGACTTGGCGGTTTCACTGCCATGGGCCTGGGTTCAATCCCTGGTCGGGGAACTAAGATCCCGCAAGCCTCACGGCGCAGCCAAAAAAATTAACTAACTAATTCATTTTTTTTAAAAAGTAAATATATAATCACTCAGTATGTGCTGTTTTTGTCTGACTCTCACTCAGCATTGCTTTGAGGTTTATGCGTGTTGTTACACAGAACAACTTTGTCCGTTCTCATTGCTGTAGCGTTTTTCTCAGTTTACTGCTGTTCATTAGCCCACTTTACTGTTGAGGGACATTTAGGTAGTGTCTAGTTTTGGGCCATTCTAAATGGTACTGATCGGAATATTCTCATAAGTGTCTTTTTGGTGAACCTGTGTCCGCGTTTCTGCGGCACCTCTGCCTGGAGTGGAGCTGCCGGGTCGCTGGGTCTGCAGAGGCTTAGCTTTTATAGATGCCGCCAAATGGTCTTCCACTGCGGTTGCACTAATCAGTTTTTTTGTTTTTGTTTTTGTTTTTTTATTTATCTTTGGTTGTGTTGGGTCTTCGTTTCTGTGCGAGGGCTTTCTCTAGTTGCGGCGAGTGGGGGCCACTCTTCATCGCGGTGCGTGGGCCTCTCACTATCGCGGCCTCTCCCGTTGCGGAGCACAGGCTCCAGACGCGCAGGCTCAGTAGTTGTGGCCCACGGGCCCAGTCGCTCCGCCGCACGTGGGATCCCCCCAGACCAGGGCCCGAACCCGCGTCCCCTGCATTAGCAGGAAGACCCTCAACCACTGCACCACCAGGGAAGCCCCACTAATCATTTTTTAAAACACAAAATCTTACCCTGTCACTTCCCAGGCTTACCTGCTACCCTTCATTACCCCCATCACATGGAGTTGAAATCCAGAGTCCCAGCCTCCCTCCTTGGCCCCTCCTCCAGTGCTCCCGGCCCCCAGGGGTGCCCAGCTGTCCCCGCGACTCAGGCACCCCGACCCGTGCCTGCCTGTTGCCTGTATCTCCTGGAAGACTCTGCTCTTCAGGACGTGTGATGTCCTGCTTCCCCGTACATGTCTCCTCCTCCCCCAGCCCCCTGCCCACAGTTTGTCTTATAATCATCTTTTAGTGTATCCGCCTCCTCAGGCCCCGGCTCCGTAAAAACAAGGGCTGTTTTGTTTATCATCGTGTTCCTGGCGCCTAGCACAATGCCTGGCCCCAGTAGTTGCTCAGAAACTACTGAAGGAGTGGATGAATGAATAACCTTCAACTAGCCTGGAAGTACTGAACGCTGGGCAGATGACAGGAACGGGAAGCTGGCGGCTGGCGGGTCACTCCTCGCCTTACGGAAACTTTAAACCTGGCTTTGGTCTCTAAGCTGCAAAGAGCAGCGCTGAAAGCACAGCCCCTCCCCCAGGAGTGACGACACACTCCTGGGGGAGTGTGGGGAGCCGCAACGCGGTTTCTCATCCTTCGCATTTCACGGCCGTCATTTGCTATGAACGCCAGTGAGCGCTTCAGTATTTCTGCCACTAAGAAATGGCGGCAATGTGTGTTTCTCCTAGTTGGCCGCAGCATGTATTGGGAGGAGTTGTAGAGATTTGGGATTAAGCCTTGACTTTAAATCCAGGCCCTTCCATTTAATAGCTGTGCTGTTCTGGTTAAATAACTCTTCTGAGCTTCAGTTTCTACGTGTGAAACGGGACAATAATATGTACCTTGTGGGGCTGCTGGAGGATTGGCGAGTTCTCAGAGATCCATCGACAGTCCCCATACGGCGAAGTTTCTTCCCTTCTCCCAGGGCAATAGGTGAAAATAACAAACTGCGCTTCAGCCAGTTTCTGCTGGGCTGGGTCTTCCCTGAAGATCTGGGCGGAGCTGGATTGCACTGGCAGCTCTCCTTTTTCGTGGAGGAGAAGGGGCTCAGCCTGCAGCTTGGGTAGAGAGCGGATAGGAGGACAGGGCCCCTCAGCTGCGGGGGGCGGGGGCCAAGCGGCTGCGGAGCTCGGTCTCAGGCCCCCAGGGGGACACCGGGCCGGGAAACACCTCCTTTCCTCTTGGGTGCTAGCACCTGGGCAGTGTGGTCCCGGTGAGTTAGGGACCAGTGCTCTGGAGAATTGTCTTTAGTCCAAGATGGGTGAGCAGGAGGGGAAAGAGAAATTCCTAACTCAAAAATAATTGAAATCATTACTGACTGTATTGAAACAGTTTACGTGGATTTTGAAGGATCAGCTCCCCGCTGCCTCTGCACCAGGTCCTCACTGGACAGCAGAGCCCGGGTCCTGGTTCTTGGGGGCCCATTCAGAGGACCGGCAGAGAGTGCATTGTTTTTAGGGGCTTCAACTAGGACTTTGGTAACCCTTAGACAGTTTTGTGAAGCATGGCCCTCTGGGGGGATTGCTCTTTTCCTCTTTTGGGAGGAATACCTGAGATACCAGGGAAATCTAGATATACCGGCACAGGAGGGGAAGAAGATTCAGCTCATCCCACTGACCACGGGCTGGACCCACGACAGATGGGGCTGGAGAGAAGAGAGCGCTGATTTTCTTGCCCTTGGCTGACATTGCTTTGTTTGGGTTTTTTTTTTTTTTTTTAGGAAACTATTTTTATTTAGTTATTTATTTATTTTTGGCTGCATTGGGTCTTTGTTGCTGCGTGCGGGCTTTCTCTAGTTGTGACGAGCGGGGGCTACTCTTCATTGTGGTGCATGGGCTTCTCATTGCAGTGGCTTCTCTTGTTGTGGAGCACAGGCTCTAGGTGCGCAGGTTTCAGTAGTTTTGGCACCTGGGCTCAGCAGTTGTGGCTCATGGGCTCTAGAGCGCAGGCTCAATAGTTGTGGCACACGGGCTTAGTTGCTCTGTGGCATGTGGGATCTTCCCGGACCAGGGCTCGAACCTGTGTCCCCTGCATTAGCAGGTGGATTCTTAACCACTGCACCACCAGGGGAGCCTGCTTTGTTTGTTTTTATATAAGAAAGTTGTTTGGTAACTAAAGTGCTTGGGCTATTCGATTAGGAAAATGGCTGAATAAACCCAGTGGAGGTTCCCTGAGTCCTTCTCTTTATTATGATCGAAAGAACACTGTAAACTTAATTAAAAAAAAGAAAATCCTCATGATGAAAAACAGTTCTGTTGTTTTTGAAACAAGTTTGAAAAAGTGATTAAACTGAATGTAGCAGCATCTTTTCTCTGATGACCACAAAGCGCTAACAAGGGATTTTTACATTTTAACTGGATTTTGCTCTCCTAGGAGTGGACCGCGTGTTGTCTTTTAAGTGCTTTTCAGAAGCCAAGTATAGACCAAATTGGGCTTTTTAGTAATATTTCGGGTCCTGGGATCCGCCCCCAAACACCAGAGGCCGAGGTGTGTGAAACCGGGGAAGGCTGGTGTTGGTCTCCAGCCGGTCCCAGTAGCTTTTAAGGTAGGTTTTTGCTTTGCTTGTTTGGGTGGGGATATAGTTTCTAAGAGGGTTGGATTCACTTGGTTCAGCGCATCCAGTTCCTTCATAAGCCCCAGTCACTCCAACAAAATATATTTTTCTGGGAATTTTGGACTCAAAGTATTCTGACTTCCGTCAGCGAGCAGTGACCAGCTTCATGTTTAGGACTCATGGGAATGTGAGTAAATGGATCCACTTTATGTAAAGTATTTAAAAGCATGTTCAAATGGAATATTACTCAGCCATAAAAAGAAACGAAACTGAGTTATTTGTAGTGAGGTGGATGGACCTAGAGTCTATCCTACAGAGTGAAGTAAGTCAGAAAGAGAAAAACAAACACCGTATGCTAACACATATATATGGAATCTAAAAAAAAAAAAAGAGAGAAAGAAAATGGTTCTGAAAAACCTAGGGGCAGGACAGGAATAAAGACGCAGATGTAGAGGATGGACTTGAGGACACGGGGAGGGGGAAGGGTAAGCTGGGATGAAGTAAGAGAGTGGCATGGACATATATACACTACCAAATGTAAAATAGATAGCTAGTGGGAAGCAGCCACATAGCACAGGGAGATCAGCTCGGTGCTTTGTGACCACCTAGAGGGGTGGGATAGGGAGGGTGGGAGGGAGACGCAAGAGGGAGGAGATATGGGGATATATGTATACGTATAGCTGATTCACTGTGTTCTACAGCGGAAACTAACCATTGTAAAGCAATTATACTCCAATAAAGGTGTTAGAAAAATAAATAAAAAATAAAAGCATGTTCAGCAACATGCCCTTAAGTTCCTCCCTGACTCCCTTTTTACTTGTAATTCAGAGTTTTAACTTCTCTCTCAGCTGTTTTAGTTGAATTTTACTTGGGTTACAAAAGCACTGAAAGGATTTGAATGCTTTGGGAACACTTAATCAAAAAACCCATCAGGCTTAATTTTGAGTTCTGTGTTTTCATTTTTTAAAAGGGTTCTTTTAAAAAAAGTCTTTAAAACTGGAGTTATGTGTGTGTTGGGAGTGGTTCCTCCTTCGGGCGCTCTGAGGAAGGCGTTGACTTTTCTAGGTTCGCACTCCTCTTGCCCACCTGACTGCCTCTAGGTAGCCAATGTCTTGTTAGAGAACTTAAGCTGGTTTTTAATAATAATCTTAGCAAAAGGTAATTCTGAAGGTGAATCTGTTATCGCTACCGCAAGCATTGAGTCCTGGATTCCAGAGCCCCTGGAAACGGAGTTCGGGTTGTTCCTGATTTGCTGGGGCCGGCAGTGCCGACCAGCTGGGGCCCCTGTGCTGGTGGTTTCTGAGCGGTGCTCGGGGTTCCCTTTGTAGTGGAGGTGCTGTCCCGGGGTTTGGGGTTTGACATCTTGCAGTCGTATTTGGCGGTCATCTGCCAGAGCCTTCCCAACTAATTAATTCTGTCCCACAGCGTTGGCCCCTGGCTGGCTCTCGACGGTAGCCGAGCTCCTGTTGCCCACATCTCGCACCACCTGCTGTGGCCTTGCTCCCTTGGCCTGGGTGAGGCAGGCCCCTGCGAGGTTGGCAGTGGCCTGGCTTTGACCTTTGATCCCTCTTGTTCCTCCAAAGCTATGAAATATTACATTAAATACAGGGGGCCTAGCCTAGCCGGGGCCTTACCTGCATTTGTAACTATTTTATTCACTTTCGGGTAGGCCTGACTTCTAAAATGGTTATCTAGGAGTTGTTGAAGTGGGTGTATTTCTCTTCTTTCTAGGACATTTTGTTAGCCAACAACCTAGGAGGTAATAGCTTTGTGTGATATTTTCTAATTGTTCTGTGCTGCTTCTAACTTAAAGTTGCATTCCCAAACTCCCATTTCTCACCTAGGAAAGCAAAAGAGTCAAATAAAAATCATTTTAAGTTAAACAGTTCAGCCTTAAGATGTTTCTGAAAGACGAAACCTTTTAAATTGTCCACTAATGGGTAGTCATTCCCATTCCCTCCACTGCTTTCTGCCTGAGTTGTCTTCAAGAGGGAAAAAAAAGATCTTTGGGGGGCATACCACGTAGGGTGGGAGTTACCTGCCTTCACCCAGACCTGCTGGCCCTTCGGCGCCCTGCAGAGGGGGTGGGGCTGGGGGCAGACCTAGATTCCTGGCTCTTCCCCATTGACTTGCTCCAGGCAGAATAAACATGCTTTGAGCAACTGCCAGCAAGCAAGTTAAAAGATGCTCCTCTAGCAGGCCTGCAAAAAATATTCTAAAAGGCAAATCGTTTGCTGCATTTCCTCGGAGCCAACTGTGGGAAGCCTCTGCTTGGTCAGCAGCCAGTGCAGACGGGCCCTGGGTGGCTGGTGACAGCTGGCGAGGCCCGATCTTAACCCCATTCCCCGCCCCTCGGAGGCCCCTGCATCCTGGGCCACACCTAGGACTTCTCTACCTTTCCACTGCCCTCCTTCCAGGAACCCAGGTAACAGTCACAGAGAAGTCTGTCTGGTTTCATTGTATGTTGGGTTCCAGAAAATAATTGAGTTTAAGGGAGGCCACTACAAAGCTGTTTTAGAAATACTTTGGAAATACTCAGATGATGGTGGAAATCGAAATGAAAGATGCTAAGTTTCTGCTGCTGATTACGGATTGTGAAGTGTGTTGAACTCAGATAAAAATGTAAACTGGTAATAATTACGGAGTGAGTAGCCTACGGATTGCCTTCTGTCCATGATCCCATTTAATCTTTTTTTTAGCTCAACTTTCTTTGATGTGTGATTTACACACAAGAAAACTCACATTAAGTACAGATATGGAACTACTGCCCTAATGGAGATAAGAACATCCCCCCATCCCATACTGGCTGGTCTGAGCACTGCCCCTAGAGGTTGGTTTTGCAGGATCCGGATGATGGCCTTCTGTCGGGCATGGATGCTTACCGCTGCCCCTGCTCCCGGGAAGGCTGGGGGGCAGCGCCCGGCCCCAGTCATGGTCCGAGTCCAGAGCACTTCACCCTCCCTGGCCCCTGGATCCGTGTCTAGGCATCTGAAGGAAGTGCCGGCAGAGCCACAGGACTGAATGTGACCTCCATCGATTTGCACCCTGAGCAGTATCTGAACCTGCGGTTTTTGTGACAGAGAAATTGAGAGATTCCAAACAGGCTGAAGGCCTGCAGGACCTCTTTGGGAATCTGGACTGAGAGGGAAATCCCTTGGTTTACTGCAGCAAGTATTTGTTAAGTGGCTGCTGCACACACTGAACTGTGCTGGCTGACGTGGAGGATGTGAAATGAAGAGAAGGTTAGGCCCCCCCACCCTTGAGGAGCTTTGTGGTTCCAAGAAACAGTTTAGAAAGAATGATTCCAGGCAAGACAAAGTGCAAAGTGAAAATGTGGGGTCCCTTGTTCAGAAGGCAGGAGAAGGTACTGTTAAAGTTCCTGAAGTAGGCAGCCTTTTCCTTTCTTCAGTCTCTCTTGACTTGTCACGGTGTTTTTCAGTTGCTATTTTATTATTTATTATTATTATTTATTATTTTATTTATATTTTATTTAATTTTATATTATTATTTATTGTTATACTACATTCTCAGCCTTGAGTTTTTCATTTACCTTTATGTTGTACAACTTCAGTTTTAAGTTTAAATGCAAACATAGGAACATTTAACTCGTATGTATGACAGTATTTTGTAACTTGTGCACGCCTATGTACTTCATTCTTACGAGAACTGGAAGCTCTGCTCAAAACTGTCTCAACTGTATTGATTTCGCTTGTTGACATGTGCCAACTCTACCAACACTGTCCGCCTTCGGCGCCTGGTGCTGGAGTGGAGACTGCGGACGGGGACCCGGGGGCTCTGTGGGTCGCCCTTGTCCCCCATGTGTGTCTCGTGTGTGTGGCTGGCTTGTTGGGAGAGGCACCCAAGGAAGGAAGGAGAGGGTAGAGTTTCTGGCCTGCTGGTGTTTCTATGCGTCCTTCCTGCGGTCAGAGCCGGTTCTGCTTGGAATGGAAAGGTGGCCTCTCCCGGCTGTGCCAGGCGTCTATGTAGCTCGCGCCTCGGCCTCGCTCGGAGTCTCGCTGATCCCACCGGTCGTGGGTCCGCCGGGTCCTGTGCTCCTGGGTCGTGGAGAACACGGTGAGCTGCTGGGGCTGCACGGACCTCCTCTGCTGGCGAGTAGGCGCTCGTGCCCTCATCAGACATCACTTACACAGCACACGTCCAGATACGATTGCTAACCGTCCCGGGATCGAGGCCGCTTCTGGGTGCTCATTCCCCGGGCAGGCTACCCTGGTGTGTGCCCCGCGCCCGCGCAACACCTGTGGGCACCTTAGGGACGAGGATGGCAATGGAACCTGGTGGGGGGCGTTCCCGGGCCGTGGCTGCCGGGGGCCCTTCGGGGCTGGGAGTTGTTCGTGTTCTGCGTCTGCGCAGGAGGCAGGAGAGGACGCCTCCTCCTGGAGCCGGCGGAGCCCCTGCAGGGCAGGGAGGGGTGTGAAGGCAGGTCTTCAGCCTGGCCATCTGTGTACGTCATTTCATCTCCTAGTTTTCCCGTCTGTAAAATGGACAGCGGTGGGGAGTGAGGCGATCTCGCTTTGCGTGTTAATTTGAGAGCGTAAGCGAAGCATCTGTCATCTAACACGGTAAAAATGCCCTCGGTCCTGGTGGTGGCATTATTCATATTTTCCCCTCTGAGCCACAGGTGGAGCCCGGCTTCCTGAAGCCACGCCCACCGGGCAGGTGGGCTCTTGGTGATGAGGGCTGTTGCGGGGCTCCGACTCGCGAGGACATGAGCGGTGCTCTCTCGGCCGCGCCTCCGCTCCAGCCGCCCGCTCCCCATCCCACCCGTCCCCTCGGCGCTGGGCCTGTCCAGCTGCTGCTGGCGGACCTCAGAGTGCGCCTGGCGGCGGCGGACCATCACGTCTCCCTTGTGGTCACTGTATGTTTAAAAGCTGGCAACACAGTGGCCTTTAAAATGGTGTGGCATTAAAAGTTTTCTTTTTCTTCAAAGAATTTCTGGCGTGGGCAAAGCGTAAAAGCCTGCGGGCCGCTTGCCAGGCAGCACTCAGAGGCCCCGTGGGGCATCAGGACCGGGACACGCCGCTTGTCCTCACGGACCCGCGAAGGCTCGGAGTCTGGGGGGCGACTGCGCGTGTGGACCCAGCCTCTGCATTTCAGAGGCGCTGCGTCGCCCAGGCCGCTGGGCTCACGTCAGAAGGGTGTCCTGCCATACACGTTTCTGGGGTCCCCAGCGGGGTGGCGGGCAGGAAGTCCTAGCGGCTGCTGCAAAGGCGGCAGCGCGAGGAGGGAGCATCAAAGCTACCGCAGGACGCGCGGCCTCCCTGGCAGCGCCCGGCCCGGGAGAGGCTGACCGAGCTCCAGGGCAGAGGTCGAGGAGGCTTGTTTTTTCACCTGTTTCCTACAGCCCTAGAAACCTCTGAAGAATGACCGTGTAACTAGAGCAGACACTCAGGCGTCTCTCCGGGGACAGGAACGTTACAGTAGGAAGGGAGGGCGGTTCCTATACAAGGACAAACGAGCACACATCACACGTGCCTTTTACCTACGTTCGGCGGCCCTGAGTAACGTCTGCTGAGGCCGTGCCCGGGCCAGTGGCCACACGAGGTCCAGGGCAGCGCGTGGCTTTGCTGAAGCTGGCCCTCGCTGTGACAGGGGCCGTCACGGGTTTGGTGGGAGCCGACTTTGACACATGATGTTGAACGAGAAAAGCTACTCATACAGCAGGCAGGCGGGGAGGCAGAGATGCGGGGCTGCTGGGCATCCAGCCAGGGGCAGGTGGCAGAGCCGTAACTTGGTGAGACCAAAGCCGGCCGTTTCACCTGTCTTTTCTAGTACAGTCTAACCTCTACAGCAGGCAGGCAGTGTTCACGGATTAAGGATTTATCACTTAGAGAAAACAGTAAAATCTGTATGTCATCATTTCCAGCTGCCTAGCATTTCCTCCTGTCATTAAATATTAATACAGGATGAATATTTTGTGGAGACACTTCTCATTTTTAAAGGTTGTTTTCACGTTAGAAGCTGGTGTCCATTTAAATCCTTTGGCACCTGGTATGTGTGTGTGTTTCTAAATATGGTCCCAGTGTGTGCAATAGTTAATTTGTAAACTAGCAGATTAAACTCTGAAATTAAGTCCTGCCTTTTACACTCTTGCCACCAGGTGGCTAAGAAAAAATATTAAGCAGGAAAACCCCAATAATTATGCGAAGGACTCATAATGGCTTTCAATTTCTGCTTCAGCGATGAAATATGAAACTCTAGATGGACTGTGTTTCAGTAAGAAAGCTGCTGAATAAGTGACAGAGGCATTTCAAGCAGTGCCAGGCCAGATGGACATTTCCATGAGTGTTTTTGTTTTCTTAAATATTGACAATGTTAAACTAACCAAATTTTGCTGAAATAAAACTTTTTGAGACTCTCTCTGAGCCTGTTCCACCTCTGGGCTGACCCCTGGATATCCACATTATTCCTAACTAGTTGGGTTTGAGACAAGGGTTCAGCTTTTGGGCTTTAAGACTCCCAAGGGGAGGGTGACTAAGTCCTGATCACAGCAGGGCCTCCCAATCAGGAAAGTTGCTTGCAAAGGCATCGCTTGAGTTCATTTAGAATCAGTTCTAAAACCCAAAAGTAAAAATGCATAAAGTTGAATTAGTTAATATATCTTGTATGTCTCTTCCATAGATTCTTTTATTAATGATAAGATATTATAGGGAAATCTGTGCATGGGGGGTGGTGACATAATAGGGTGGAAACGCTTTTAGGCTTCTCTTCATGGAATGCACCTATTAAAGACAGCACCACGTGGCAGAAACTGTACCCCCTCCCCCCGCTCCCACGTTGCTACGGCATCTTGAGACGGTGGATCTTGTCCAGTGAATTCAAAACCCAGTTTTGAATACAAAAACCAGTTTCCTCGCCGGTGCTCATGTGGCCACTCAACTTCTGTGCGTTCCACTTTGCCCTTCAGTTCTCTAATTTATTAACTTTGACAAGTAACCTCTTGGTTGTACATGATTTTATTCACAATTCATTTTTCTGACTCAAAGTGAACATGAGTGCCTTAATCCTCTAATGGGAATTAATTGCTTGTTTCAGTGCTTAACTCTGATCTTTTCTCAATCCCCACAGGGATGAGGCTCTTCCTGAAGGATCTGTGTTTGTTGTTCAAAACGCAATCAGAAAGGTAATGATGTTTTTCTTGTGAAAGGAGCCAGAAATGCAGAATATTAGTTTTCTTTTTTTATTACATAAGTAGTATTCTCAAACTATTATTATAAAGGATAAAATTCAGTAGATAAAATGTAGAAAACTATAATTTGGTCATTCTATCAGGCTACATTATTTCCTAGAAAAGTTTAAATTTTTATTGCCAGGTTTTTGTTTTTGTTTTTTTTTTAAATAAGTATAATAAGCTATCATCTTCTGTGGAAGAAAGTTACTGAACTGATTTTCTACAGAGGAGTTGGAATCAACACCCTGTGGCTTAACCATGATCATTTCTATGTAATATCAATCAATCACCTTCCCAGGTATTTGCTTTGGCTCTGAAAAATTAAGGCCACAACTAATGCTTGATATGGCTTGATTCCCTCTCCCATTTATTATGTAGAATATTCTTTTTTGTTTTATTTATAAGGGTCTTCCTTGAGAAGAATATAAGCTAGTAGATATATAAGATCTTGATAAAGGAAGGAGTTGGGGTGGAGAACTTAGGCAGGAACAGGGTCAAGGGGAAAAGGGAATTAATTAACCTTCATCGGGTCCTGAGGCCTGGCCCACAGTTGGCAGTCAGTAGTGATTAGCTCTTAGGGAGACAGGATGAATGCAGTTTTAAAGAACAGGCATAGAAGTTCAGAGAGAGAGTTTAAATAACGTTCCCAGAGACCCACAGTTGTTGTTTGTTAGGTGGTGGAGGTGAGAATTTGATTCAGGCCTGTCATTGTACCACAGTGTCCTTCTTTTACACTTACCGTGTGTGCATTATGCCCTTTAATGGCCATCTGGCCCAGTGATGTTCCCTGCAGGGGCTGGCCTGGCCTGACCATCAGTGTCCTAGAACAGGCCGACCTGGGAGCATCTACTTCACATTGAAGCAGAGCGGGAACCGCTCCTGATGGGCACTCTTCAAGTTGCTCTGGAAAAGCCCAAATGGCTCACCTACAGCTGTTTCTATCCATTATTTATTGACTCAAGTACTTGCATTTTATCCAAGACTCCAACCATAACCCACTGCCGTGGAAGGAACTACCACATGGCAGGAGGAGAATGGGGTGGAAGACAGACTGTAATGTATGAGCCTCAGAAGGTAGCATTCCCTTCTGCAGTGGCAGTGCTACCCTCTCGTAGCCTGGCCCAGAGGTGTTGTGTGTCAGGAGGGGCCCAGTGTGTTTGTTTCTGGCCTGAGTGAATCACAGGCATATTTTGAGTTAGCCCTGGCTGTGGTCTGAGCGGATCTGGCCAATGCAATAGTCTTTTCACATGTTCTGATGGCTGTGACCTTCACAGCAGCCCTTGGAAATCAGCTGAACGTGACGTACAAGGAACAGGAGTATAGGGCAATAAGGAACTCGAAAAAGAAAAACTAAACCCAAAGCTAGCAGAGGAAGGAAATAATACAGATGAGAACAGAGATGAATAGAGAAAAATCAATGAAACCAAGAGTTGATTTTCTTAAAAGAGCCACAAACTTTTTTAGCTAGATTAACTAAGAAAAAAAAGAAGATGCAAATAACTAAAATCAAAAATGAAAGCAAGAACATTAAAACCCATTTTACAAAAATATAAAGGATTGTAAGAGAATACTGTGAACAATTTTATGGCAACAAATTGGTAACCTAAATGAAATGGATAAATTCCTAGAAACACACACCTTACTTACTAAGAAAGACTGAATCATGATGAAATAGAAAATCTGAATAGACCTATAACGAGTAAGAAGATTGACTCACTCAGTAATCAAAAGTCTCTCCACAATGAAAATTCCAGAACCAGATGGCTTCACTGGTGAATTCTACCAAAAACATGTAAAGAGAATGAGCATGAGTTCTCAAACTCTTCCCAAAAATTTAAAAGGAGGGAACACTTCCAAACTCATTCAGTGAGGCCAGCACAACCCTGATAACTGAAGCCAGAAGAAGACACTATAAGAAAAGTACAGACTAATCTCTCAGATGAAGATTGATGCAAAAATTCTAAACAAAATACCAGCAAAGAGAATTCAATAACACATTAAAAGGATTATATACCATGACCAAGGGAGATTTATTCTTGTAATGCAAGGATGGTTCAACATATGAAAATCAGTCAATATAGTACACTACTTTAACAGAATGAAGGAAAAAAAACTATCATCTCAATTGATACAGAAAATCATTTGACAAGATTCAACACCACTTCATGGTAAAAACACTTAAACTAGGAATAGAAGGAAATTATCTCAGCCTAATAAAGGCTGTATATGACAAGCCCATAGCTAACATCACACTTAATAGTGAAAAAGCTTTATAGATTGGGATGTTTGCTTTTACCACTTTTATTCAATATAGTGATAAAAGTTATACATGGACAATCAGGCAAGAAAAAGTAATAAAAGACATCCAAATTGGAAAGGAAGAAGTAGGATTCTGTCTGTTCACATGATCTTATGTAGAAAATCCTAACATTTCCACAAGAAAACTATTAAAACTAGTAAATAAATTCAAAGTTGCAGGGTACAAAATCAGTGTACAAAAATCAGTTGCATTTCAATACATTAATGATGAACAATCCAAAAAAAATTTTTTAAACAATTCCACTTACTTACAATAACATCAAAAAGAATAAAATACTTAGGAAACTTAACCAAGGAGACAAAAGACTTGTACACTGAAAACTACAAAACACTGTTGAAAGAAATTAAATAGAAAGACCTCTTCATGGATTGGAAGACTTAATATTGTTACGATGTCAGTACTACCTAAACAGATTTAATGCTATTCTTGTCAAAATTCCCAATAGTGTTTTTCTTTCAGAAAGAAAAATAAATAAATAAATCCATCCTGAAATTCATATGGAATTTCAAGGGACCCCAAGTGAGCAAAGCAATCTTGAGGAAAAAACAAAAAACAATAAAGTTGGAGGTCTCATATGTCCTGATTTCAAAACATACTGCAAAGCTACAGCAATCAAAACAGCATGATATTGACATTAAGACAGATATGTAGATCAATTGAACACAATAGAGAATGCAGAAATAACCCAGAAATAAATCCTTAGATATATGGTCAAATAATTTTTGACGAAGGTGGAAAGACCAACAGGGAACAGACAGTCTTTTCAACAATTGGAAAACTAGATATTTATATGCAAAAGAATGAAGTTGGGCCCTTACTTTACACCATATACAAAGATTAACTCCACATGGATAAAAGTGCTCAACATAAGAGCTAAAACTATAAAACTCTTAGGAGAAGACACAGGGCAAAAGCTTCATGACACTGGGCTTGGCAAGGGTTTCTTGGATATGACACCAGAATCACAGGCAATAAAAGCAAAAATTGGGTGACATCAAAATTTAAAACTTCTGTGCAGCAAAAAACACAATCAACAGAGTAAAAAGGCAACCTCAACCTATGAAATGGAAGAAAATATTTGCAAATCATATATCTAATAAGAAGTTAATATCCAGAAGATACAGAGAACTCCAGTAACTCAACAAAGAAAAAAAAATCTGATTAAAAAACAGTCAACGGGGCTTCCCTGGTGGCACAGTGGTTAAGAATCCTCCTCCCAGGGCTTCCCTGGTGGCACAGTGGTTGAGAGTCTGCCTGCCAATGCAGGGGACACGGGTTCGAGCCCTGGTCTGGGAAGATCCCACATGCCGTGGAGCAACTAGGCCCGTGAGCCACAACTACTGAGCCTGCGCGTCTGGAGCCTGTGCTCTGCAACAAGAGAGCCCACGATAGTGAGAGGCCCATGCACCGCGATGAAGAGTGGCCCCCGCTTGCCACAACTAGAGAAAGCCCTAGCATAGAAACGAAGACACAACATAGCAATCAATCAATCAATTAAAAAAAAAAAAAAGGGCTCACCAAAAGCAATCCATCCCCTTACAGTGAAAAACTCGTCCTCAAATACAATTTCTCTCATAAAAAAAAAGAATCCTCCTCCCAATGCAAGGGACATGGGTTCTAGCCCTGGTCAGGGAACTAGATCCCACATGCATGCCACAACTAAGAGTTTTCATGCCACAACTGAGGAGCCAGTGAGCTGCAACTGAAGGAGCCCCGCCTGCTGCAACTAAGACCCAGCGCAACCAAAATAAATTAAAAAAACAAAACAACAACAGAAGAAAAAACAGGCAAAGGACTTGAAGAGACATTTCTCCAAAGAAGATATGCAATGGCCAACATGAAAAGATGTTCAACATCACTAATCATTACAGAAATGCAAATTAAGACTCACAATGAAGCAAAATGAAAAGACAACCCACAGCATGGGAGAAAATATTTGCAAACGAAGTGACCAACAAGGGAATTAATCTCCAAAATATACAAACAGCTCACGCAGCTCAATATCAAAAAAAACCCGATCAAAAAATGGGCAGAAGACCTAAATAGACACTTCTCCAAAGGAGACATACAGGTGGCCAAAAAGCACATGAAACAATGCTCAACGTCGGTAATCATTAGAGAAATGCAAATCAAAACTATTATGAGGTATCACCTCACACAGGTCAGAATGGCCATCATCAAAAAGTCAACAAATAATAAATGCTGGAGAGGGTGTGGAGAAAAGGGAACCCCCTTACACTGCTGGCAGGAATGTAAATTGGTACAACCACTATGGAGAACAGTATGGAGGGTCCTTAAAAGCTAAAAATAGAACTACCATATGATCCAGCAATCCCACTCCTGGGCATATATCCAGAGAAAACCGTAATTCAAAAAGATACATGCACCGCAATGTTCATTGCAGCACTATTTACAATAGCCAAGACATGAAAGCAACCTAAATGTCCATCGACAGAGGAATGGATAAAGAAGATGTGGTATGTATATACAATGGAATATTACTCAGCCATGAAAAAAAGAATGAAATAATGCCATTTGCAGCAACATGGATGGACCAAGAGATGATCATACTAAGTGAAGTAAATCAGAAAGAGAAAGACATATATAATATCACTCATGTGGACTCTCATTTAAAAAAATGATACAAATGAACTTATTTACAAAACAGAAACAGACTCACAGATTTCAAAAACATTATGGTTACCAAAGGGGAAACATGGGGTGGGGAGGGATAAATTAGGAGCATGGGATTAACATATACACACTACTATATATAAAATAGATAACCAACAAGGACCTACTGTATAGCACAGGGAACTCTCCTCAATATTCTGTAATGACCTAATATGGGTAAAAAATCTGAAAAAGAATGAATATATGAATATGTATAACAATCACTTTGCTGTACACCTGAAACTAACACAACATTGTAAATCAACTATACTCCAATAAAAAACAAAACAAAAAACCCACAGTGAAATAGCACCTCACACCCTTTAGGATGACCACTATTAAAAAAAAGAGAGAGAGAGGGAGAAGGGAGGAAGGGAGGAAATAACAAGTACTGGTGAGGATGTGGAGAAATTGGAACCCTTGTGCACTGCAGGTGGCAGTGTAAACTGGCCGTCAGCAGCCTCTCTGGCCCCCAGAGTTGCTACATGACTGGCTTTCTCTTGGCGACACACTCCTGTCGCCGGCACCCTAATGAACTCTTCCCACCACCCGTCTAAGCGAGCAGCTCCCGAGGCGCCGCTCCTTCCCGTCCCACCTCGAGCCTCCAGAAGGACACAGCGGCCGAGCCGGGGGCCCCGTGGTGCGGTGGTGGGAGGAACAGGCTCCTTTATCCCCGCTCTGTCCCGAAAGGCCACCCCCTGTGACCCATGAAGACAACAGATGGGAGAGGGCAACGAGATTCCGGAAGATAGATAGAACAGAGAGACGAGTGCTGGCTGACTCAGCAGCCTCGAGACACCAGAAACCTAAATCCCTGCTGGGGAACCCGCCAGCCGGCGCCCCGGACGCCAGAGAAGCTCCCACTGCCGCCCTGTAGGCGTGTGAGGGCGGGGTGAGGGGTGGAAAAGGGGGAGGCGGCCATCTGAGCGGGGAGCAGAGACCCCGACCGTCCCTCTGCCCAGCAGGGCAAGGGTGGGTTGCTGTCCGGAGAGGCTTAGCGGGAAGCCTGGTGTCGGGAGGACCAGGCCCAGCCGACGGTGCGGGCGAGGGGCCCCCTAAAGACGGGGAGGGAGTGGAGTCCACGTCCCGTGGATTCCGTTATCCGGCCCCCAAGCCAGGCCGGCCAGTCGACAGGCCCCCCCTCACACAGCTTCCTGCATCATGTGCCACTTTCCACGTGAAAGGCCAGCCAAGGATACTGAGACGCTTGAAGAAAACCTCTAAAAGAAGCATAAAACAAAGAGAAGAGAGGAATTTCGGAGACACAGAGGCAATAATGGGAAAGATAAAAACTTAAAACCCCTCCAAATTCATGATAATATCTTCCCGAAGAGGAGAGATGGTATTATGTTGAGAAAGAACAGGACGCTAACGAAACCAGGGAACAGGAAAAAGATCTTGGAAATAAATATGGTGGCGAAAATATTCTTCAAAATAATAGAAGTGTTGGGAAGATAAAGTAGACTACAAAGAGAAAATTGGGAGATTAATCCAGGATATGCAACATCTGAGTTCTGGAGACCCAGAAAGAGAACAGGAAGGAAGGAGAGGGAAGAAAATGCCTAGGACCCAAGATAATGAGTCTTCAGATGGAAGTTTCTGGCACAATGAATGAAAAAATCCCACGTGGAGACTCATTATAGAACCTCACAATCCAAGGGCGAAAAGAAGACCCTAGGAGCCTCCAGAGAAGAACCTGAATCCCGTTCAAAGGGTTGTGGGTCCCAATGGCCCTGGATGTCTCAGCATGAACGGGGGCATCAGAAGACAAGGGAGAAACGCCTTCTAAATTCTGGAAGAAGGCAGTTAGAAATCTCCACCTAGTTACACTGTTAATTGAGGCTGGGAAGGAAAGAACGAGCTTCAGTAACATGAGGGAGTCAACCAAGAAGGGGCCGTGGGACCCAGGGACAGGGCCCTGGGAGAAGCGTGGGACGCACCACAGACCAGGCGGGAGCAGGAGGGGCGCCGGGAGCCACAGCTCCAGGGAGGAACGGAAGCCGCGGGGGGTCAGGGCTGAAAGGGTTCTTCAGGTGCCTTCAGAAAACATGAGGCCGGAGGGCTGTCAGAGGAACTGGAGCAAAGCGCAAAAAGGGGAAAAAAAGGCCGAAGCAATTTTCAATTCCAAAAAAAACAAGAAGTTGTCCAAGAAAGGAAATTAATCATAGTACACTGTGTGCCTTATCTGAGAACAGTGTCTACATAGTTCTAATGCTGAACTGAATATGGATTTGACCAAAAATTGTGATGTGAGCCTAGCGGAGGAATGTGGGGCGAGAGGCCCGCGCCAGGCTCTACAGCAGGAACGTCTGACGCAGCCTTACCGAGCGGGCGGGACCTGCCCGGGCGTCAACTCCTGCACCACCACAGCAGTCCTCCAGGCAGGTGGCTGTCTACCTCCTCTGACAGTCCAGGAAGCCGGGGCACAGAGAGGTTAAGTTGTTTGCCTAAAGTCACACAGCTAGTAAGTGGCAGAGCCAGGATTTCAACCCAGGGAAGTTGGTTCTAAAGTCTGTGCTTTAAACCGCTGTGCTCACCTGTTTTGGGTAGGAAGGCAGACAATTTAAAACATCGGTAAGCAGCGGTATATAACCAACAACGTGGAGACAAATACCAAATGCAACAACAGTTCAGGGGCTTAAACAGGTCTCTTCAAGGGAGTGGGAATGGGTAGGGATTTTATTTTCCTTGTAAAGTTATTTGACTTTATCTTACGGACACGTGTTGCTGTAAAATCTAATCAAAGGGTGGGGACACGAGAACACCAGGGATCAGGAGAGCGACGCGACACCACCAGTGTCGACTGCTCTGGCCCAGCTGTGCGGCCTCAGTCCTCACCGACACGACACTCGGCCTCGAGGGACTGGGCAGTTTCCCCGCTCTCTCTCAACTCTTCACGTTCTGGTAGCGAACAAGGCAAGCAGTGGTTTACAGAACATGCGCCGCGAAGAGAGCCAACCAGGGTGACAGAGGCCAGAGGGCTGGGGTGGGTGCCGCTCAGGGAGGGTGTCACCTGGGAAGGGAGGCGAGGGCTCACGGCCACAGGCCCCGACGGGCCGAGCCCTGGAGAGTGTGCGGCCAGGCCCCTGGGGGCTGCACGGGGACAGGCCGGAGGGCCCAGGCAGCGGGCCCACCAGGGTTCTGGGGGACTGTCCTGGCGAGGGTGGGAGCCATGCATCCTGCTTTGACCTGGAGTTGTTACTGCCAGAACATGCTGGAAGGCGGATACAAGTGTGGGAGAGGGAAGGCGGGGCTGGCTGGGCTCCCTCCCGCCCTAGGTCCCCCCTCTGTCTCTCCATCCTCCCAGGCATGCCCGCCCCCAGCAGGGCCTGCCTCCTTCTCGGCCCCTGCACCTCCGAGTCCAGGCTCTCCTCGTTCACATCTTGACTTGCATACCTGGGCAGCCGCCGCTCAAGCCCCACCACTCCGGTCTGCCCTTCCTCTGCCGTCAGTCACTGCAACGAGAGCTCCCATCCCGTCTCTGTCCTGCTCAAGGCTGGCGGCTGAGACCGAGGCGGCAGAGAGGAAGGGTGGGCCCGAGAGGGCAGCTGTGGGGCGCCGCCCATCCTCCCCGGACGCCCTGAAGAGGTGGGGCGAGGCCCAGACCCCCAGACCAGCCCGTGTTTGCTGGGAAGAAAGTCGAGTCCTGTGAGTTAAGTGTGACTTCTCCAAGGGCCACTTGGCCATGTGACTGGTGGCAGAGCCCTCTTGGCACACCGGGGCCATGTCCCTCGGGGTCTGAAGGGCTGGGGGCAAGCAGGGCAGCTAGATGCCAGGCTTGGAAGAGGGGCCCAGACATTTAACTTTTCGTTTCCATTTTTGTTCGAGTCATTCTTACACAAATCACTTTGGTCGGTTTTGTAATAATCTGTGGCCCAGACCCAGGAAGGGGGGTAAATATTTACCTTCTCTCTTTCTGGAGCCATAGTCGGTCGCTGTGCTGAGTCACAGTGAGTCACAGGGAGGCAGTGTCACCCTCTACGATCTTGAAGAAGGAAGGAACCCAGAAAGGTGCAGGTAACTGTTCCGCTGCGTCTTCCCGGCGCCAGAATGTCAATTTAGTGCTGAAACCGGAATTCTCTTTGGTAGCCGATGACAGGTGATTATTCATGTATATAGATACACACACGCACACACACACATATATATATATATATATATATATGTTTCTATCGTTTTTACTTTTCTGTAATATTTACC
Organism: Balaenoptera acutorostrata; assembly: GCF_949987535.1. Classification (NCBI taxonomy): domain Eukaryota; kingdom Metazoa; phylum Chordata; class Mammalia; order Artiodactyla; family Balaenopteridae; genus Balaenoptera; species Balaenoptera acutorostrata. Next base: position 10,310,242 of record NC_080081.1, read on the forward strand.
GTTTAAAGTCCTCTTAAAGAGATTGAAAACTAACTGCTCTACGAAACCGCGGTTCTACAGGGCTTGCTGCCACGACAGGCTGCCTCATCTGACACGAGTTGCTCTTCCTGGAACCCTACCTGGAAAGGGTGTCTGGTCGGGAGTGGGGGCCCGGGGCGAGGCCGCCCGTTTCCCTGCCGCGCGGGACCTGTGCGTCCGTCCTCGCTCGCTCGCAGCTCCCGGCCGCATGGCCCACGTGTTCGTGTACGGGACCCTGAAGACGGGCCAGCCCAACCACCGGGTCCTGCTGGAGGGCGCCCACGGTCGCGCAGCCTTCCGGGGCTGGGGTCGCACGGTCGAGCCGTACCCGCTGGTGATCGCGGGGCAGCGCAACATCCCGCGGCTGCTGAACCTGCCGGGCCAGGGGCGCCGAGTGGCTGGGGAGGTCTACGCCGTGGACGAGCAGATGCTGCGCTTCCTGGACGAGTTCGAAGGCTGCCCGGACATGTACCAGCGCACCCGGGTGACAGTCGCTGTCGAGGGGGCGGGCGGGACCCTGCAGTGCTTCGTGTACACCACAGCCACGTACCCGCCCGAGTGGGTCCACCTCCCGTACCACGACGATTACGACTCGCAGGGGGAGCACGGGCTTCGCTACAGTCCGCGATGAAGCAGATGAGAAGCGCGAGGGGAGCGGCCGCCCGAGGACCGAGAGCCTGGTGGTTGGAAGACAGCCTCGCTGGGTCCGCACTCGCTGAACGCAAAAGCCCGAGAACACCCTCTGAAATAAAATTCTATGGGGGGGGGGGGGAGGGGGGGAGTGTCTTCTTCGGTGGCAGCTGATTTCCCAAATAATTTTGACATGACTGATAACAAGATTGTTTCCTGAAATCTGTCTTGCTGATGCTGCTTTATTGCTTGCTGCCTAAAGAGCATCATGGGCTTGAACGTACTGGATGAGAAAAACTCAGGATTTTAATTCCCCTAAATGACATTTTGAAAACTCATGTTATGCTTTTCTTATGTTTCTGTTTTTGTTTTTTGTTTTTGCTTTGCTTTGCTTTGCTTTAGTCTGAAGATAACATTTAAAATGAATATAAAGACTTTGTGTGGCAGCTAGATTTTAACAGCCCTGCTGTATCAGTTCTGTCTGACCTGTAGCACTGAGAAATTTTTTTAAAGCTGATTTTAGACATCTCAATGTAATAAAAGAACCTCAAGAAAAACACGCTGTATTTTAGAGTACTTCTGAATATATATAACATCATTCTTCATAATTTTCAGATCAGGCTTATACAGAGATTATTAAAGATCACTTAAACTAGATGTTTTGGGAAATCAAATATAAAAGTATTGGTGCTATTGTTGGCCCTCTTTTTGAGTCTACTTATTTGGTAGAAGGTTCTTTTCATTCTCATCTAGCAAAATAGCAAGCGCCCACTTGCTGGCAGAGCAGCTGAACACCCCAGTTTCAGACGGAAGCTCACGGGAGCGCAGGGCAAGGTGCGGTTCCTGCCCCCACAAGGGGGCAGCGTTTGGGGGCGGGCCTTTCAGAGAAGAAGAACCAACACATTAGTAATTTGTTCTTCAGGCCTGACAGGAAGCTTTGCTTCCAAATACAAACAAACAGCACCTAGAATAATTTTAGCAAGACACTAAGTACCAATTACTACCCACCTCCATCCGATAATCTGTCAGGGTTAGAGTCAAATCAGCGCACGACTCTGCCTCTGCATCCTTACCAGCAAATGTACGAAATGTATCCTACGAATTTCAGAGCCAGGTGAAAACGCAGCTGCTGGTCCCGAGTAACCTCGTTCTCCATTGGGAGAGCCCACTCGCTCTTCAACTTAATGGTAGACTGTGATCTTTAACTGCATCTGGCACAAAAGCATGATCGTGATTTTTAGCCCTTTTTTCTTAATTGGAAACTTGCTTCACAAAAACACAGCAAGGCTGATGAGCTGTGGCAGCCCCGCCCACCATCACTGGGCCGGGGGAGCCCCGAGTGGTACCCGCGCCGGTGCCCTGGGACGGGGAGGGGGGTCGCCCCTGGGGACTCGGGGTCCACGCTCACCGTTAGAGCCACACAGGAGGGATTTCCATTTCCAGGGCTGTCATCTGCGCTGTCTGGGCTTCGGGAGGTTATGAACGACCAGAAGCAAGAGCTAGGTCCTCAAGCAGGATGAAGCAGGTAATCAGGTTACAAAGTGGCAAATGCTAACTTAATGAAACTGAGGGCCAAGAACTGGGATTTATATAAATTTTTAAAAAGGATCCCAATGAAACGCTAGTATTTAAAGTCTACTGGCACAGCCCATAGCCTCTTATGTACATTGTCTTCATTCAAAAAAAGGGCAAACTAATATTTAGACAAATGCTCAGTTTTATTGATTTAATTTAGACACTAAGAAATCTCACAGCAGAAGTACAAATCATATGTACAAGTATTTATATCAATAAAAATTTCCATTGGTGATTTTTTGGCAAATGTTGGTTTTGACTATATGTGGAATAAATATGACCATGTAAAATCTGCTACACAGGGGTGTTCCTGCAAAACGCTTGACTAAATTGAGTGTGAAAGAATAATAATACAAATGGCTAATTAAATTGGGTGATGACTGAAAGGCTATAAATACTTCATTCCAGTTCCACGAGCAGATCTCCTTCTGCAACTGTGTCTCCAGCTTTACAATGCACCGATTTCACCTTGAATTCAAAAAAAGAGGGCAGAGTAAGAATTATTAACTAGACCAGGAGGAAGCAATCTCGTCATCCATTTCTGGAAATGAAGGGACAGCCTGGCGGGCTTTGGAGCACAGATAGAACACTCGGAGGTATAGGGCGTCCATCAGAGGGGACCTCGAGCACAGGGACATCCTCGCCGCGGGCTGTGACTCACCACCTTCCCCTCCTTATCTCTGTCGGTCCTAAAAGCTGCTGGTCATTTGTGCTGTCCTTTGCACAGGGTGCCCTCGGGGGTCTCAGCTGGCAGTGATTATGCTGGATGAGTTTCCACACCCGGGAGAGTTAATGGTGTACTTAGTGTTAAACAAACAAACAAACCCACCCACAATTATACAAGAGTCAAAACAGGTACTAATTAACAGGAGAAATTCCCTAGCCTGACTGGAAGCCTCCTTCTGAAGGGAAATGAAATTCCTCCGAGCACGAGCGCGTGGTCTTGCTGGCGCGATGTGGAACAGGCACTGGGCTCCCGTGACGCTGCCTCCGTGCCCTTTCATTCCACGGATTTCTCCCGATTTTAGTCAACTTCTGCTTTCCCAAATTTGTGTTCACTTTTAAAACTAGAGACAGTCATTTGACTTGGAAGTTCTTGCTGGGGCATGAAGATGAATCAGATGGGTTGGAAGTTAATTGGCCGTCTGGGCAAGTGGCAAATGGGAAAAGTGCCAGAGACGTGGGGTTGGGGGCCCTGGCCTGTGTCCCCGCGGCTCTGCCATGAGCTAGCAGCGGCGAGAAGGGCCTTCTCCCCTAGAGTTCCAGCCCGGGGTCTCTCGGGACGAAGAGAACCTGTGCAGTGACACTTGAAAGGCCTCGTTCCACAGGAGCTATTTGCACTGAAGTGGCTGCTTTTTATGATCTGAAGCCACCGGTGTTTTTATAGGATGTATCTGTCATGATGCTGCAATTCCAGAGTGGAGGACCTGCTTCCACTGTGCACGGGCCCCGGGAGGAAAACGGGCCTCTCAAAGCAGAAACTGCCAGCCCCAGGCTCAGGGGCCCGCTGCTCCTCGCCCTGTGGGGCAGGACTTGAGCCGACAGGGCAGGGCCAACGTGCGAGTTCACCCAGAGCCCATCACCACCCTGACAGCAGCAGGGCCTCCCCAGCAGACACAGACCACGCAGACGGGCAGGCTCCTGGCTCCTTCAGGGAGCTGAGGCCACGTTCATTTTGGCGCCAGTGCCTCAGTCCAGCACACGGGCCGCTGGTGTGCATCTGATGTATATCCTGGGTCCCCCAAACGAGGCCAAGTGCTCACCACAGAGGGGAAAGCGCATGACAGTAATGGCAGCGTAAATGTTGACTAATCCCAAGCGACAAACAGAACAATTTTTACAAGAGCAGAAACCAACACTTTCTTGTTCATTTGTTCTTAAAGGGTCATCAGGTATGGAAAGCAGGATTCCCCCGAAGCCGCAGAACGTGCCAATCTCCTCTCCCAAACCCCGAGGAGACTGGGTGCAGCCGTCTGATGCCCCTCCGGCCTGGTCACACGCTGGGCCTCTGCCCCCCTGGCTGGGGCTGGACTGGGGAGTCCCCCTCGGCCTGTTCTCTGAACATCGGTTTCATTTCCTTTGGGGGAGGCAACTGGAGGCTGCGTCTCTCTGATGCAGACTTCACTGGCAGCTGACAGTACCTTCTGCCAGGACACCCACTGTCCCCACGGCTCAGTCGCGCCTTCCAGGACACAGCCAGCCTACGCTGCTGTCCCCACCCCACCCGACCTGCCCCGCCTCTCCTCGCTCCACCGTGCGGTACTTTCAAACCAAACCATCCTTCAGAAAAGGATCATTCTGCTACAAGTGGTGTCTTTCTAGTCGCAGGAAGAATAATAAAGTTATTGCTTAAAAGGACTTTTCTATTTTCTTCGATGAGAAAATTCATTTAAGAAGTTTTACTCTTAACAGATTTCAGTACTAATACATCTTCTTTTCCTCCCTAAGTCGTTAAGTTCCACGCGTGGATGTGGGTCTTTCAGCTCCTTTTGTTTTGTTTTGTTTTTTTAATTTATTATCTATTTATCTATTTTTGGCTGCACTGGGTCCTCGTTGTGGTATGCGGGATCTTTAGTTGTGGCATGCGGGCTCTTAGTTGCGGCATGTAAGCAGGATCTAGTTCCCCAACCGGGGATCGAACCCGGGCCTCCCGCACTGGGAGCACAGAGTCTTACCCACTGGACCACCAGGGAAGTCCCCCTTTCAGCTCGTCTTGATCTAAAAGTGAATTGTTCTCTTTGTGAAGAAATTATCTTGAAGAGTTGCATTAATTTTTGCAATCTCTAAAACCATTTCCTGCTGTGTCACCTAAGTCTCAGATAACTAACTGCCTCCAAGACAGATGTAAACATTAAAAATTAAAGACCCCTTAATTCAAAAGACATTAAGGTGAAGAACAACTGTTCTTCGACTCCCTGGATGTCACACAGACTCTCCTGGGAGGCCTGCAGGTCACATGGATGCAGAACATAGGGCGCCCCGATCGCAGCGCCCTTGTCCGCAGGAGGGAGAGGCTGGGAGAGACCCCCTCCGCCGTCCCCCTCAGGCCCCAACCGTCCAAGATTCAAAGGTGGAGGTTCTGCTTCCTGTCACAGCGGCCTGGGCTGGTGGGACCTTGGGGGCATACCTTGCCAGTTTTCCCAGCTGTCATACTGTTCTGCATCTTCATGGCTTCAATCACACAAATTTCCTGACCTTCTGCTACCTGGAAAATGAACAAAAAGTGGACAGAAGTTTTAAAAGCATTTGAATTTTGCAACAATGTTCAAGAGTGAGGCCATTAAGATAATCTTTTTGTCAAATGCTCTGAAATATAATCCAAACAGCAGCAACAGCCTCTAATACTTCATATTCCAAGTACATCTTTGGGGGACCGCAGAGAAAGGCCATTCCCTCTATTAAGTCCTTGTTAGAAAAACATCCCTGATATTGGAGGTTTTGGGTGCTGCTTGTGGGGCCTCCCCTGGGAATCTCTGAATCTGCCTCTGCCACAGAGCTGTGGCAGAAATGGAATGCCTTCCACTTATGTGAAACGTCCAGGATTAGCATGTCTCTACGGACAGAAAGATCTGTGGTTTCCAGGGGCAGAGGGAAGGGGGGAGTGCTTGCGGGTGGGTGCAGGGGTTCTCCGGGGGTGATGGAGTGCTCTAAGATTGACTGTGGCGATGGGTGCACAATTCTGTGAACAGACAAAAACCACTGAAGTGCACGCGTTAAAGGGGTGATTGTATCGTATTGTGAACTTTATCTCAGTAAAGCTGTTAGCAAACAATGGAGTTTCTGTCTGCAGCCCTGGGGGGCTGGGAACCACAGCCAAGCACCCAGGCCGTGGGGACCACTCTCCCAGCCTTTGCACGACATGCCAAGGACTGACAACCAGGTGGCTCCCAGAAAGTGCCTTCAGGGAGTGATTTCTGGAGCTCCACCCATTCCTTGCAAGGAGACTGGCAGCTCCCAGGGGCACTGGCTCAAGCTTCGTGCTCAGCTGTTTGCCTTCCGGGGTGAGGGAAATCCAGGCAGAGCTGGGTATAAATCCCCTGGGGTTAAACCTGGGCCTCCCACCCAGGAGTCAGCTGTGACTAAAGGCCCTTCTATCTATTCTCCTTTCTCTGCCCTTGATGGGTAAGCACCAAGGAGCTGGGCTTGCATTTTTCTCCTATCTTTGTGAAAAGGGCCTTGCAGTCTTTGAAATGGGAGAGTTGAATTTCCTGGGGCACCCGGCTGTGTGGGGTGCTGGTGGGCCTCCTGGCGTGGGGCTCCTGGACCCTTGTGCTCATCCAGCGTTGCAGAAGTGCCTGGAGAATCTTCTTTCCTGAAATCCCCAGATGATCTCCAAGCCCCCCGTCCCGGCCCCCCGTGGGGCACAAGCTGCCTCGCTGGCATCAGGACCGCCTGAGCCCTATGCGTTCCTCTCCTCTGCTGATCAGGTGGTGGGCTGCTTTTTCCTGGCACAGAAATATAGGAAGAGAGGGGATGCCAAAGCTTCGGTGCTGGCACGGAGGCGACACTGCGCTGGAGAGTTGGGCACACACGCCGCGCTCGCGGCCCGTTGTGACTCACCGTCACCTGGCACCTGCATTCCAGGGAGCGGAGAACTAACTTGCCAGGGTCGCTCTTCAACATGCAGAGGGAGAGCAGTGAGGGAGGCTCCAGGGCAATGCGGGGCCCAGCTGGGGTGTCCGAACAGCCAGACCTCAAGGCGTCATTTCCGAGCCTTTTTCTCTCTTTTCAGAGGCAGGCAGGGACCAGGCAAGATGAGAGGAGGGCACGTCCCCAGAAGTAGCGCCTGCCATGTAGCTCCACACGCAAAATGCTGGCGGGCCCGGGGCACGGCTCTCAGGCAGAGGCTGAGGGTCCAGAGCCGGCCTCACGCAGCAGCAGCCCCACCCAGAGACGGGCATCCCGGCATCAGGGCCCGTGGCTCTCTGGGAAATGGATCTGATATTCAGCCACGGAAATTCCATCCAACAGTCAGTGATCGGCTCTGGGAACTCCTTCCTCACCAACGGACCGGTGCCCGCAGTGGGCGGCTGCGTGCGTTCGCCTCGCCCCCTCCCCCAGCCGGGCCTCCTGCGCTGGCGTCTGAGCGCCCAGGGCCCGTCTGACCAGCCCCAGCCCCGCGGGCTCCTCTCGGGCGGGCGTGAGCTTGCCCTCCTGCAGCTGCTCGGCCCACAGCTCGGCACCGCTGGCCAGAACGCTCTGCGGGATCTTTAAGTAAGTGAATTCGCAGTTAAGGCGACTGTGAAAAGGAAACCAATGAAGCTGGGAGATTTCCAGTGGTCACCAAGGGGGCGGAGACCAAACTGACAAAGATGCCCATAAGGAACGGGCGGAAGGACGGCCGGGCCCCGGGCCACAGCCCCACTCCAGGCCCGAGCTGGCCGGGTGGAGGTGAGTGAGAGCAGGGCCCGGGGAGCAGCGGGGGACGGACGTGAAGCTTCTGGGGCTCCACTGTCGCTGTCCAGTGACCGCCTTCCCCGGCAGCTCTGCGTGCTTGTGGCGAGGGTGATCTGCAAAGAGGTGACACACAGGCAACTGCGAGCGGTCGGTCCCCAATCATCCATCAGAGAAACAAAACCTATGGTTTAGCCGGAGATAATCCGGGACACGTGGGATAGTCCCCCAGGTAAAACACCCCCTTCTCTCAGACTGTGTCACTCTGGCAATTTGATTAAAAGGGCTTCAGAGAAAGTGCCTGCGGATTGGAAGTGCCAACCTGCTGCCAGACGGGCAGCGCTGGCTGCCCTGAATCTGGAACCATCCTCACGGCTCTGTCGTCCTTTTCTTTCCTGTTTCTTCTCCCTAGTTTCTTGCCCTGTTTCTGCTGGTCTCTACTTATATTATTTGGTGGAAATTTAAGTAATTCATTTCTCTTTCTCCGTTCACTCACAGCAATCTGCTTTGTAGTTTGTTTTTGCTCATTCGTCCCTAAAAGAGAAAAAACTCTTGGAAGTTGATCCTTGATGTTCCACCAAATAGTGAGACACATTTCGGTCAGCAGAGACATGTTATACGCGCACGCACGCAAACACATATACACACATGAACTTGACCTAAATTCAAGCGATTTCATTCCTCAAAAACCAAAGTCAGGGAAGCAAACACAGTACACACTGTACGTCAAAGAACACAGACGGGGCTGTAACTGGGGGCTGCTCCACCACCCTGCTGGGCCCCCGAGGGCCGCAGTTCCAACAATAACCCGGACAAAATGACACAGGCCTCTCACCTCAACAATCTGGAAGCCTCCTGGTCCAGAGGTGCCTGCCCCCTCCCCTGCCCTCCCCGAGCTCCGGAAGGCACTGGGAACACCGCCTGGATTCCCAGAAAGCGGGGACATTAACTGGGTGAGCAGAGAGGGCGCCTCCACGGCCAAGTCCCCCTCGGACAGCGCGCACCCAGGGTGCGGCCACTGCGGGGCTTGTGGGCGCACACTTCCCCAACGCTCTGCTGCATCATCGCGTGGCGACTTAATGATTGTGACAGGATGTCTCCAACATCGGGCTTACAAAATGGTCACAAGCCTCGCAAGTCTCTTCGATAAACCTACTCAGCCTGATGTACTTCTCCGCTCCCTGTCTAATTGGTGTAAAGTTTGGAGGTCTGAATCCTGTATCTTTCATCCGGCTTATTGCGTCCTCTCCTTTGACATGGGGTCAAGGTTCACATTCGCATCTGATTATCGGAGCGCACTCATTAAGCGGGAGCCTGCCTTGCCCCGAAATGAGTAAGCTGGGGAGAAACCTCAGCCCATTTACTCAGCGGACTTTAGCATGCTTGGGAGGCCTGAATGTCACCCGGCACAGCTCTGTGCTGCGGAGTTTCAGACATCCCCAGCTGATGATTAATTGCGAGTGATGGGAAATAAAATCCAGCAAAGCCAGCTGCTTGCCACGGTCGGCAAAATGGCTCTGACGGATACAGGCTGCCAATTTTCCAGTTTTACTGGCAAGTCTTCCAAGTGTAATTAAGGGAAGTTATAAATGATATGGAAATCTATCAAGTTCCATTTATTTTCAGAGGACTCTTTCCCCAGAGACTTTTATCTTCAAGCTTATAGTCTGCTTTGTTGTGCTAATGATTTAAACCACTTCTTATTTCTGATTAAAGCCCCCAATATCCTCTACCAAGTTTGCTTTACTCCTTCCCCAGAGATTAAAAGACACAGAACCTTCTCCAGCACATGTCCCTCTGGGACAACATGCTAAGGCTGGGACACATTTGGCAACTTGTATAGTTCAAACTGCAAATGCATGAAGAAAGCCCCAAGAAGGTGCACGAAGAGAAAGAGAAGAGAAGGGGGGGAGAAAGATCTCCACCAAACATAAAAGGAAGTCCCCAAAGTACAGACTTGAAAGCTGTGCTCAGGACCAGATATTCATCAGAAGGTGGTGTAGCTCACTAATGTTATTTGATTTGGAATAAAAGCATGAAAATGATGGCAAAGGCCTAAAATTGGAGATGTAAAGGATGACTGCACAGTATTCCATTTCTCAATTTCATCCTTCAGAGCCACAAAATGGGGGTGATACAGTGACGGGATGAGATTTACAGTAACAGCTGTGGTCTTCCCACACAAGGGAGGCCCTTCTAATGGGCTAAGGTCTGTTTTGAACAGACGGGGAGGAACAAAACAAGGTTCCCCGTTAAGAGTGTGCAGTCATATTTCTGATAAAGAAAATGTTTACGGGAGTCAGATTTCCTCCAAGACAGTCCCTAACCCTCTTCTGTCGTCCACAACCAGGGCTGTTTTAAAGGTGTTATCCTTTAGATACAGGGAAGAGGCCATAAACGGCATGGAGGGTTTTCCCCCCGTAAGCCTACTCTCTAGCAACTGTAAAGGATGCACAGGAAACTGTGCCAGTGGCATATGGCTTTCTACTGTGCTAAACACTCATACAAAAGACAGGTTCATCAGTCATTGGAGTAGCTGGATAAAAAATTAGCTCCTGATGGATGGTATTTTGAGCTTACCTGCTGCTAGTACATTACCAGAGAAACACAGGTTTTGAAACCCACATGACATTAGAAACTGCAGACCATGAAATACGACACGTGCAGGAGGAGCACATAATGTACGCCAGATTATACAAAATAATAAATAAGCTATTTAAACCCTCTGCCTAAAATTGGGCCCACTGCAAGGAACCCTGGGTCACTTCTACACAGGCCAATTAATGCATAGCATCTGCTGTATAGAAGCCGGGCATGAAGCACTTCCGAATGATTTCAGCAATTAAAAGAGAACTGTTTCCTGCCTGTTCAGACAGCAACTGTTTCAATGCAAGAGTGAGCACCAAATCACTGTGCAGCTGAAAAATTAAGTCCCCTTTTTTGGGGAAGAGGGGTGGGTGGGAGGGAGAATTTTTATGGAAAAAGGAGCCTCCTTTTGTTGTCCTACATTCTGTGTTTTCTGCCAGATTAGACAGAAGGCTCGGAGGGTGCAGCGGCCCGCCGCAGTCTCCCCTTCTGCTGCGCCGGCCACCCGAAAGCAGGGATCAATATCAACCCTGCTGCCGACTCCACACAAGTGAAAATCCTTCAGTTACGTTTTTTAAGGTTGTGCTACTTAGAACACAGGTGCCTGAATGCAATGCATCTTAAGGCCCTTAGATCTGAAGAAAGACTCCGTTAACAGCCACAAGGAAAAGGCACCTCGGATTTGGTTAAAAGGCACTGGCGAGGATCTGAGTATAATAACTTCCTCTTCCTGAGCCGGTAAGATAGGCTGGTTAATATCCCCTGATACTTCCTGAAGAAGAAACATGCGTTCCCATCCCAAGGTCTTCGTGTAAAGAGGGTGGGAGAAGAGACCCCGGGAGACAGGGCAGTATGTAAGCAGTGATGGAAGGAACCATCATCGAATTACAAAGAAAAGAGAGGGCAGGTGACAGAAACGCTGCCAAGCCCCTCATCCGCGGCGTAAGGCCTCCCTGAGCGGGTCTGATCACCAGCGACTCACTCGGGAGGGTGCTGCTGGGGCCTCCTCAGCCCCGCCCCGCCCCCCGGGGCTTCCTCCCTGGATGTGCATCGGGCGTCAGAGCCGGGAGCCGGGAGCCGAGAGGCTCGGGGAGAGAACACAGAGAGGCGGCCAGTATAAAACGAGCCCAGTTTTTCCGAAAATTCCGTAAAATGAAGAAAATTACTACTCCCTACCACCCTCTAAGTTAGCTCAAAACTGGAGCCAGAACCTCTGAGTTACAAAGAGAACCAGTTAAAACTGATGTCATTTATTGTACCTTTAACAAATCAGTCTGGATCCTCGACCTCTGTGAAGGAGGCTGCTTTAAAGGACTCAGTGAAATCATGATTTTTTTAATTTATTAATTTTTTTTTTTTTTTTAAGCAAAAAGGTGAGAGGAGATATTTTGAATCTTGTTAAGGCTGGGGACTGTCATCTTCAACAGTGTTTAAAACAAAGATAACATACCCTCTAATTCCAAGTAGATCCTCCCTTCAAAAATAAAATCAAATGCCAAACTTGTAGAAGACTTGCCTACAATATTTATTGATTGATCTATAAAAATATTTTATCTTATATTGATAATTATCATTAAGTTAAACTGTAAAAATTCCCAAATTGTTACCACCAACAAAAATTAATCATAACATTCAAAAATAAATGTCATCTGGAAAAGATAAAAAGGCCAAATTCAGGATAGCCATTACCTCTGAAGAGGGCAGGACAGGAATTCTCCTGGGGAGAGGCCACGGGGCAAGTTCACCGTATAAGCAATGTTTTATTGTTAAATAAAATCTGAAGCAAATATGGTAAAGGTGAGCAGAGAGCATATGAGTACTTGTATTATTCTCTACAACTTTCTGTATGTTTGTAATATTTCATAACTTAAAGTTTAAAAATGTTACATAATGAATGCATGAAGCTATATACCTGCTTTGGAATACAATCTGAGGTGTGGGTGAAAAACTGGCACCTTGTCAAATAAACCATTTGAATAACCACTGCTATAAAATATGGAAATTTAATCACTGCAATTACTTCACGAGTGTAAATCAAGGCATCCAGAAACTGGAAAATCTATCAAACAGCCGAGCCAGGACCTCTGCCAGGGAAAGATGCAGCTACCGATACTGGGCCGCGTGAAGCCCCCGGGTCACTGGCAGACAAGCACCTCAGGAAGGCCCCACCCGGCCCTTCCCATGGGGAAGACCTAAGGGCAAGGGAGCCTTCAAATCCTGCTTCTTCCAGAAATGAAAGAAAGGTCTCATGCCAAGTTTATTCTCAATTTCCCCTACATCAGCTGTAAGCTCAGTTACAGATGGTTTAGGGACAAAGGGCAGGTGTGAATATCGTTCTCTGAAACAGGGCACCTGTGTCTCCCGAGCGGTGGTGTCCCCTTGCCTGGAGGCCTCTCCCCAGAGGAGCACGTGCACGGAGGAGTATCAATCGGGGCGAAATCTGGGTGGTTCTCCCAGAAATCATTACACAGTTTCTGTTCTCCTTGGTGCACTTTTACAGCATATACCACTTTTGCCTAAGACATTGTTCATGAGAACAGCAATCTCGAACAGCTAACTACCCTTCTGCTAAAGGTCAATTCCGTCATCAAGCGGATCTTCCTCATCTTCGCCCCGCAAAAATACTCCAAGTTCTGTCTTACTAACATCAAACGGACTAAGTGGTAAGAAAAAGCAGCAACAGGTACTTAATATCCATCTATTATTTTACCTGGTCTTACAAACTAATAACTCACAATATAATAATTAAGAAAGAAGGAAATGTAAACGGGTATACAGCCTGCTTCTGGTTCATGTCTCACTTAATTTGTGATGTTATTAAGTAAGATGAATATTTCTGATGCAAAGCTGAGATGACTGCAGAATCTAAACGTAACTAGAAACCATCTTAATTAAATGCAATATTAAAATATCCCCACGGGTTGCCTCATTTTTATTTTTTGTTTTGTTTCTGATATCAAAGTCAAAACGAAAATTGTGCCACAAACTCAGCAGTTGTAAGTCTAATGCTGGGAAAGAAATGTATTCAGCATTATTCTGAAAGAATATATATTTTTAATATTTTTGTTCAAGGAATCATAAAGATAGAAGTTTAAAAACTTAATACACGTTATTTTTTAAATGCTAACTTTGATTATAGAAGTGCCCCTGGTTTATGATATTATTAAATGTACAGAAAAATAGGTATTTTTCAAACTGAAATGAAAATCAGTTATTGTAAAAATATTTTCAGAAGGCAGACAAAAAAGGCACATACATAGGAAAGGCATATAAAAGTCATTCTTGGCAACTGTTTCCTGAATTACATGTGTGATTCTAGATGTTCTCAATCCACTCCGACGTCATTTCTTTCTGGTTTGCGTGCTTGTATGCATTTTACTGCTTATGAACTGGCATCCCCTCCCGATATACTCAAAAAGGTTATTATACAATCATTTCAGAAATGATTTTCCTACCACATTTAATGTTAAATAGCAGGCAACAGACACTGAAAAAGTATTAGCGATGTTTGCTGGGTGAACTTGAAACAAGCACTTAGAGTAAAACCCAGCTTCTGAGCTGAGAGGGAGGGGGACCTCTCCCCACAAAGCTCTCTGAGCACACTGACCGATTCCAAATGGCCACCTCGGATTATTTCGTCCTGAGCTTCTTAAGCTCTGTTAACGCTATTTACTTCGCAGAGCAGATCTGGTCCTTCATTGTCTATGACACTTCTGTGGAGCAGGTTATTGCCAGGCTCACCATGGTAAGATTTGTCAAGTTTTACTCATGCTAAATATAAAAATTACAGATAACCGGGATTTAAACTGTAAAAAATAACATTACAAAGAAAAATAGAATACTTGTAGGCCCTTAGCTGTGTTTTTGGTCCTTGTTTGCCTTGAAAATACACAGAGATGACTGATTCCGTTATCTTCCTACTGATAAGAGTGGAACCTGGCTCAGCTAGTGTTATTGCTAAGGACAAGACAACACGCCCTACAGTGTTAAAATAATCTTAAACCGCAAAACTTAAAAGCTACAAGTGTTATTTTCTTATAATGGCCTCAAATATGTGCCGTGCCTTAGGTCCAAGGAAATTTTCGAGTGTTTTAATTACACAAGGCAGATTTAACTCTAGAAGTTGTTGTAAGAGCCGACGATTAAACATCCCACCCCCTGCTTTTGGTTTAGCTATTAGCAGTTTGGGACACTTTTCACAAATAATAACTCAAGGGAAAATACTGTCTTATCAAAACACAATGGTACAGAATATGGAAGGAAGTTCTGCCAGGACCAAAAGTGGCACTGGAAGCTGGAGAGAGGAATGAAAGCAGGCCTTCCGTGACCAGCCCAGGCACATGCGTGTGCAGAGCATTTATTTACAAGGAAGGGGACCTGGAGACCAGGAGGCGGTTCAGCAACCCGCCCCCCAACCCCCCACGGTGTGCTCTGACTTTAGAGAAATACATAAAATAGAGGCCCCAGTTCCTTCTCAAATCAAACCAGTCTTGAATACCCACGTTTAATTATCAGTGGTGGTTTCCAACATCTGAGCTCCCCCCATGAACCAAGGACTAACACCACACTGTTCCATTTCACCAAAATGCCTAGCTTTCCCACGTTAACTTATTAACCGGGAAATGGAAAGTACGAAGGCTCAGCCCTTCTGGTATCTGGAGCAGCTGCTGGCAACAAGGAGGCTGCAGGCCCCCTGCTCTCCGGGGAGGGGAGCCGACAGCCTGAACTGCCCCCTCGAGCTCCCAGCAGGGGCTGCCACCCCCTCCTCCTCCCTCCTCTCAGGTTCTGTCTGACTCAGGTGTTGGAAAAGTGAGGACTTCAGTGAAATGTATATTTTTCTTTGTCTAAGCACAAATGTGATTTTATAATTAAAGCCACACAGTTAGGACCGACAAGCTCAGGATGGCTGTACACAGCCTCTGTGGCTTCTAGAATAAGCTTAAGGAGGAAAATGGAAAAAACAACAAAAACCCCTCCCGCTGTTTACCAACCTACACTTCTAGTCACTAGGAGATTGTCCTGACTGCTCTGGTAATGTAGTGAGTGTAGACATTCTTAACGTCAAGGCCAAGGGGCTGTCTTCTCAGGGCCCTAATCCTTCAGAACCAAGAGATACAAGACAAACCCCTCCCCGACATTCAACACAGAATCTTCATTAAGCATCGCCTCTCCCAAATCCTTAACACTAGCGTGTTTGACAATCTTAATGAGTGTTTTCTTCCAGCAATGTCAATGCTTTCAAAGTAAGCCTGACAATTCACAGCTCCTGAACCTCTTTTATGCTCTTCTAGAAAAGCTGGTAGTTGTTCCGTTTCTATATCATCAGGTAAAGCAACTGTTGAGTCAGTTTTCCAACTTCACATATCAGCTTCAGGGCTAATCATTTAAACAACTGAAACTGATCATTTTTTCTTAATATTCATCTACTGTAAGTACTTTTCTAGAAGCTAATGCCAACCAACTACATGAGTTTTCCTCAACGTTATTTTACTTACGTTAATAAAGAAATACAGAGGCAGTTTTAATGTAGTATTTATAGGAAAATATATAAACTCCTGTGACATAACTGAAATACAAAATGGGATCACCGTATCATCCATTAAAGACGGTCTTGTTTGGATGTTATCTTCCGGCACATAAACAAAAATGTGGGGACTTAAGCGCTCCCTAGAAACCTTCTGGTTACATCTTTGTCTTCTATTTACTTTTGCTGCTGATCAATAGATTTCTATCTATGCGCTGCTACAGTGAATGTATCCTTTTGTCCATAGCATGCTACCTTGAGACTGAACATGTGAGGAAATACTAACATTGCTTTGATTTGTGCCTTGATGTCACAAGGTCAAGATGAAAAAATTCAAACTGTGATCCTAAATTTTATTTCGGAAGTGCTCTGGTACTATACAGATTACGGAATTCACTTTCCTTAGTACCCTTCCTATTTATTCCAGAATACGTGCAAAAAATTCCCCCATCGGGGGATCATTTCTTGGCATGACTTCTCTAAGGATGCTTAAACCACAGAGAGCTACAGAGTAAACAGAAATTTTAAATGAAACGCTTCCTGAACACTAAATTTGCCAAAAAAACAATGAATCTGGCCTTATTTCTGTTCCAGTCCCCGGTCATTTGGGAGGAGAGGCACTCAGAGATATTGTTACTAACCTAACTCAGATGTGAAACTGTTGGACAAAGAATGCACAAAAGCTCCTCTGCTGTCTTGTGGGGTAGTATGACTCAAGAACGAGATCCTGCTTCAGTCTGCAACAGCCCCGAGACACACACACAGACACACAGACACACACAGAAGTACGGTCCTTACCAGGTCCCCAGGCTTGACAGAGACGGCCACCACCACGCCAGGCATTGGGGAGCGCAGAATACTGCTTGTGTCCTCAGCCGCTTTTCCCAGCATAAATTTGTTCAATTCTGCGGCGAGTTTGGTTAGGATATGCACCTTGTACTTAAAGGGAAAAGAAAGTGAGATTAAATGATGAACTTTTCCTCAAATGTAGCAGTCATTCAAAATCAGTTTTTAGCTTTTAAATTACACCATCTCTCATGGTTTTTCATGATTGTACACAAAAGCAAAATATATTAGTTTGTTCCTGCCATATGTTGTGAGCCAGTTGTTTAAGAAATTTCTTGGAAGTAGAACTACTCTGGTAATTAATTAGTGATAAATAGTAATCATCCTGTATCTTTTAAGAAAAACACCTCAAAACTTTATAAAGAAAACAGTGAGAATTTCCTTGTATTCCCTTCACCACTTAGAAACTTATCCCAATTGACACAAATTCCGCAGCTGGGCCAGCCCACGGGAGAAAGGGGTGCTGCCAGCAGACACCGGTAGGTGGCAGCAGACAGCCGTGTCAAACTGCCTGCTCCCCGCAAGACAGCGGCTGGACTATGTATCAGTAAGTTAAGACAAAGGGTTTTGGTGTTCATTTTGGGCAAAATAATATTTAAAAATGCACATTTTTTCCAGTGACAGAAAATGTTATGTTCACGATTGAAAAAGTTAGCTTTTCTTTTTAGGCACAACACTACGTGGTCTTTCCAATGTAACAAGATGGTTAGAGTTGATAGAGATGAAATATAATGTGAATATCCTCTGCACTAAGAGGCAATAATTCTAGATTTTAAAACCACTGAAAGAAACATGATCTGCAGGGCTTCCCTGGTGGCGCAGTGGTTAAGAATCCGCCTGCCAACGCAGGGGACACGGGTTCGAGCCCTGGTCCGGGAAGATCCCACATGCCGCGGAGCAACTAAGCCCGTGCGCCACAACTACTGAGCCTGCGCTCTAGAGCCCGCAAGCCACAACTACTGAGCCCATGCGCCACAACTACTGAAGCCTGCGCGACTAGAGCCTGTGCTCCGCAGCAAAAAGAAGCCACCACAATGAGAAGCCCCCGCTTGCCGCAACTAGAGAAAGCCCATGCACAGCAAAGACCCAACGCAGCCAAAAATAAATAAATTTTAAAAATAAAAATAAATTAAAAAAAAAAAAAAGATCTGCAAGCCCAGAACTTTAATGGCACATTTTGTAGGTGGCTCTCAAATAACGAGGGGTACATTAAACGCAGTTCAGCCAAACAGAACATTTCTAATAAAGGGAATTTCTGCCTGGCGGGAAAAATCCTAGATCTCTGTGAATAAACACATGAGCCACAGTTTGCTCTGTTCAAACAGAAACAAAATAACATGGCCGGAGGAAGTGTCACTTGGTGAAGTTGGAACCACCACCTGAAGATTTTCAGATTTCTACCGAAGTGCATTTCCCTGGGGGAAGACAGATGCAGTATCCAAGCAGCTCCATTTTGTTCGGAAAAAGCTGCTGTAACTCAAAGCCTCCTGTGGGCATCGTGATGGCAGGGAGGCACAGGCAAAATGGAATCACCCTTAACTCTGTCCAGGGGCGGTGAAATCTCGTAAGTGTGCTCTCTACGGGGCCTGTTTCAAAAGGCGTGGCGGGAGGGCCCACAGAAGAGCTTCGATGGCCTCAGTTCCAAGCAGGTTTGCGACACCGTGACAGGTTGAATAATAACATCTTTTGCATGTTTCTTTACTCCTGAGTGTGTGTTTTGCAATCAAGACGTACAAGTGTCTGCCAGTTTCTGAAGGATATGATCCTTAAGTGAAATTACAGTGCAAATAAAAGCTTTTTGCTCCTATTAAAATTCATCTGAGTCGTAAGTGGTGAGGGAAAAAAGCAAGGAGAGTGCATTCTGCTGTCAGTCTAATAAACATTCTGGGCAGAGGGGCTATTTATCAACGACGAATTGTACCTCAAAGTCCGTCATTAAATCTATGGGAGGGGGGCTACAGGGAGAGGGGAGAATATAATGGTACCAAATCGCACAGTTTTAGTACCTGTGCTCTGTCTGCCTTGGAGAAGAAAATCCAACATCACTAGACGCATCGGGGTCAACACAAAACAGCCCCTTTTCTGGCTGGCGCCCATCCTGTGCAGCTCCCCCTCGCGCCTGCTCAGCGCTGGGCCCGGTTGGCTCGTTCTCCCCGGAGCGAACAGATCTTTCTTCTTCTTGTTTTTCGCACCATTTGACTTCAACGTGTGAACTCAGGGAAAGTATCTTTCTACACTGAGGACGATGCGACTTATCACATTTCACCACAGTGGATATACCCTTAAAAACTAATTTTAGCTATATCACAAACAAGCCTTAATATAAATAAAATGCTAAGACTGTCCCAAGCTCCATGTCTCCCCAGAAATGACAAGATCCTGACTAAAACTGGATCCTTTTACTGTTTTTATAATTTTCATATCTTTGTGGATTCCTTTCTCTGTAGGACTCCTGCTTTGCTTGGAAAGAGATGTAAAAGAGTCACAAAACTCAATGCCTTTAGATGCAGTCTTTGTTACTGATGAGATGTCCCTTTTCCTTTTGTATTTGTTTATTGTTCTTAAATCTGTTTGGGGGATAAGCGACTTATTGTAATCACAAGTAAAAAATAACAGCGGCGTAAGTGCCTCAGGAGAGGCCCTGTTGCACATAGTTGGCTGAGACATGACCTTTCTGAATATAAAAAGAGGCGGCAGAGAGAAGGTTCTCTTTTTAAGACTACCTTTGATGTTGTCCTGACCTTCAGCGTGCCCACACAAACACGGCTTCTGGAAACAACCCCTTGGCTGGCGGTGCAGCGGGGCACGGGGCGCAGGCCAGGATGGGAGCTGAGCGGAGAGCAGCATATGGGCCCATCAGAATGAACTGCCTGGTGAGAACCGTAAAAGCTTTTCGATGCCCCAGAAAAGAAGTCATTTAAGAATGTACACTAGGGCTTTCAGAGCTTATGATCAAAACTGCTATTTATTGGTTCCTCTGAATTCTAAGGGGGCACGGGCAGAGCAGCCGACGGGGTGAGAGATTTCAGGAAAATGCCCCGTGACCTGTGCAGACTTTGATTTTATGCTAAATATTTGAATATTCCTCACGGGCTCCACAGAACTTTCCTGGAGAGTTTTGATTTTCAGTTGTTGTTGTTATTGTTTTCAAGCAGAGAGACCACCAACTCGATGTTTTGGGGGTGGGAGGCCAAGATGTTAAAGGCTCGTTGACGGGACAGAGAAGCACAATCCTGGGAGAAGCCGGAAGGTTCTCCCTCCGCAAGGTCTGGAGAAAGGTCAGCAAGCAGGATTCGAGCCTGCTTGCTGGGGGGGCCGGAAGCTGAGCTGCTCCCGGGCTCACGAGGATGGACCCTCACCCTGGGGGTGGAGGGAGGTGCCCTCCAAACCACAGTCAAATTGTTAAGTTCTTGAAAACACACCTCGCAGTGTAAGCTGGAGCAGAGAACAGGTGCTCCCGGGGCTCCAGCTCCTCAACCCACAGGGCACCACAGGCGGGAAAGAGGCCTTACCTCAACCCACAGGGCACCACAGGCGGGAAAGAGGCCTTACCTGATAACCTAACTCCGGTCAAATAACCCCAGCCCCGGCTTCCAAGCAAATTAATTTTGTGGTGTCTGCAATGTAAAACCATGTCTAACAAGAAAATTTCTCCCAAAAAGTTCAAAAGAAAGAGAGAAAAATCATACCAGACGTAAAAAGGATCAGGAAGAAAACTATAAGAGATGGACAGTTAAAAGGAACGCAATGGAATTGTTATAAAAATGAGCATACAGCTCTTAACAGGGAACCTGACCACGGGGAAAAGGTGGGGGGCAGAGCCGGGCGGCTGCTGGCGGAGGAGAGGGCCAGTCCTAGTTCTGGGGGGAGAGATGGCTTTTTAACCAGACTCGGTTAACGAAAACATCCTGCCAGTGGGCATGCCCAGCCGTGCCCTGCACACACCCCACTCGGCGCCCCGGGCAGCAAAGAGCCCTCATGGCGGACACGCTGCCCTCAGATGGTCACACGACACACCGTCCTGCTGGTGTCCGTGTTAGTTTAGCACATGCATCTCCTCATGGGGCTTAAATCCCTGCTTCTCCCCAAGGCCTCCAGATCCACCGGCGGTGTAACACACCCCACGTGCTCACGTGCTTGTTAGACTCAGGGGTCTGGGGGCCCCTCCAAGAGGAGTGAGTCCAGTTTGTTTATGTATTTTTTCAGTCGCGATTTCAGAGCCTCTCCTGTCCTTCCTCGTAAGGTAGGCTCAGCTCTGGTTTTCTTCCCTACGTCATTCTCCCCATAATGAGGAGCATACATATGTACAGCTGACGCACTGCTCGTGCTTTTTCACATTGACTGTGGACTGTGGGCCCGCTCAGCCAACACGGACTCAAGGATAAATGATGAAGCTTCACCGTCAGTTACTTTTCATCAATTATCTTAACATCCTGAAGCACTGGCCTTAGACTGTACGTCGACCTTCACTAAGTAAGGTGGCAAAAACATTTCTTCCAATACAAGGATCTCTTCTCTTTCAAAGTTTTACACCTTCTGCCCCAAGGGTCTCCAACCCTTAAGCTGTGTCTTCATTTCCACCACATGGCAGTGAGAGCTAACACTCAGATGCTCCTCTAAAAGTCTACTTTCCTGACTCTGAGCCAGAGGTAAACTGTCAGTGTTTTTAAAGTGACAGAAATGACTAGATGCAAAAATGAGGATGCATCTTTGAAAACATCGGTGTTTCAGAAAAATAGGGGAAAAAAAAAACACCCCACAAGATATAAAGCATTTAGGTGGAATTAGAACTGTAATTCAACCTTGTTTTCCTTTCCTACAGTCTTCGTGGGATACATAATTAACACTGGCGGAAGAACAAAGCGAGGGTTCCAAGCCAGGCAAAATACATTCCCCCTCTACTTCAGCATCAGGCCCTACAAAACCAAACCAACAGAAATGTTCACAAAACAATACTGAAAGCACACAGAATTAAAGCTGGAGCTGTCCTGCTGGAGGTACACCCAGGCGAAGAAGGGGGAACGAACAGACAGCAGTTAGAGCGCCTGGCACCGCCGCAGTCACCGGGGCAGCCTGTTAGCGTAACGCTGTGACAGCTCCATCGGTACGGTCTCAAGGTAGCTGTCAATCAAGGATGCATCATTTAATCCAGCAGCACTCGGAGGACTCTCTCCGACAACCCACATGACAGCATATCTACAGCTCTATTTATATCAGCACCCAGTTGTGTTTACAATGCTGTTGTAATTAGAAAAGATGCAACAGGCAGCAATATTATTGAGATCTCCATTTTGCAGTACTGCCCTGTAAAGTGTGATCTTGCTTCCCAGAGTCATGCTAAATGACAAAAGGCTATTTTCTTCCATCTCCCAGCTCAGACAGCACTTCATTTGCAGCTATCTATAATTAGATTAATGGTGTAGTGCAGTACAAAGCAGGCCCACTTCACATCAGATAGCATATGAATTAGGACAAACACTTATTTCAATTGCAGGCAGAGAAAGCAATGACTGGGGTATTTAGCATACCCTTTACGGTGGAATGAGATGTTAATTGTGCACCATTACCTCTAAACTGCTTGCTTGTTGTATAAATCACTGTGCTAATTGATGCAGAGACAGAAATGCAGCCACAGGCAAGAAAGCAACGGAATGAGGGCTGAAGACGGTGGATAAAGGATTATCGAGTAAAACCATATGGAGATGAGGTTCCTTTGAAACCTCTCCTTTCTGCCCATGAACAGGATCTCTTAAAAGTACAGAAGAACTCTTGAATCAGGAAAGAAAATTTAATTTTTCGCATTTCTTTTTAAAAACACAAATTTCTTTTAAAAGTTCCTAGCTGCCAGAAATCCAAATAAGAGGCAGGTGGAATTAATCTGAATATACGCTTATAAAAATACGGAACGCGTAGTTTTCAAATAGTTGGAGCACCCTAACAGGGCTTCTGGATCATCGGTTACTAAGAAACACTTGGAAACTACCTGAAGCAGATGTTTCTCTGTTACACATCCACAGGGCAAAAATAAGTTTTTCCCTAGACTTGATGTTGTTCTTGTAGACCAAAGCAAAATACAAAACAAACCTGTGCTGGTTTAGGAGTGTGAAAATGAAACCGCACAACTCAGATGGGACTTGAAACCACGGTCTTTTACTTGAGATCACACATCTCATCTCAGGACAACGAAGCTCAGGTTCTTTAAGTCTCATCGCAGAAAGAATTCAGTGAGAGACAAAGTGATAGGTAAGAAGTGGATTTATTACATTATAAAGCAACTATACTCCAATAAAGATGTTAAAGAAAAAAAGAGAGGTGGATTTATTTAGAGAGATACACATTCCATAGACAGAATGCAGTCCGGCTCAAAAGGCAAGAATGGCCTTGGGAGAAACACACTCCACAGACAGAGCGTGGGCCATCTCAGAAGGAGAAAGGCCCCGAAACATGGGGTGGTCAGTTTTTATGGGCTGGGTAATTTCATAGGCTAATGAGTGGGAGGATTATTCGGGGGAAGGGGCGGAGATTTCCAGGAGGTGGGCCACCGCCCACTTTTTGATCTTTGATGGTGGGCCTCGAAACTGCCATGGTGCTGGTGGGCGTGTGGTTTAGCATGCTAATGTATTACGATGAGCGTATAATGAGGTTTAAGGATTTACTGGAAGTCCAATCTTCTGCCATCTTGGACCTAGTTGGTTCTAACCAGTTTTTGTCATGTCCTATGTCTATGTCTCATTCTTTTAAAGGTTGTACCCTGCCCCCTTCCCTCCCATTTCAATAAGATTTTAATGATGTAGAAGCATTTACTGAGGATGTGAAGCCAACAGAAGAGAACCATTTTTATCTGCCATTGAAACAATGGTAATGCCATCACCAAAACACTTAAATCCGACTACTGCAGTTCGTGATTTCACATCGATAGGGAGGAACGAGAAAGGAGATCTGTATTCTTGTTTTTTCTTTTTTTCCCTAAAACTAGCAAAAAATAATAAACAAAAGCACATAATAATTTAAAATGCTGCTCCTTCCTTGTTAAAATGTCCCACTCAGCCACGCAACAGCTCTTATCAGGGTAAAATGAGCATCTCAGAAGCACAAATACAGACACCAAATGCTATACTCGAGAAGTCCAGCTGTTAAAGATCCATAGATAAACGTGCTCTTCGGAAGCTCATGTGTTCACAATTTTTTTTAATAGCAAAGCAACAATAAGGTGCAAATTACTGCTGTGCACTTTTTCACAAATTCAGCTGCTTAGTAATTAGCACCGTTATAACAAAACTTTATTATAGTAAAGTTAATAGTTCAAATTCTCAACTTGATAGTAACAGTTAATATATCCGTCTATTGCAAATGCACATTTAAGAAATACTATATACGGTTTAGCCTTGTGAAATACAAATACCATATTAACGTGCAAGACAATAAAACAAGGTCCCAAGAAACTAGAACGTCTCGTTCAAGTTATCACCTCTGCAACTTGGGGGGAAAAGTCCGGCAGCTCCTTGGTTGGGGGCAACAGAACACCTGTATTGCAACTGCAAAGTCAACAGTTTAAGGTCTGGGTCATAATGCTAAATAATACTTAAAAAAAAAAATAAAAAAAAAAAAAGCAACTCTGAAGAAACATCAAGGGCCCTTGAAATGGAAACAAATGCCAGCAAAGTAAAGAGCGTGAGCTACCCTGACATAAGGCCTCCCAAGCGTGCAGCAAGGTGACAGAAATGGAAACGCTCTGAAGGAAAGCTCTGGAAGCAGGGTAAGGGCCCGCTCCTGATCATTAATCACTTGCTTAGACCACCTAAACCAGAGCTGCCCAGCCTACAGCAAATCTCCGACACACCCCTCACTTGTGGGTCAGCCACGCTGGTGTTAACAGGAGAAGACATATGGCTTCTGATATTGCGTCCCAGTTCCTCAGCATTTGCTCCCTTTAATCGAAAAAGGCAGTTAAACACAAAGTAAATCATTCAGTTAGGTTAGCTGTTTAAGGACATGCAATTGACACTGTCAATATGCTGCAGTGACATAATGTGTCACTTTCAACACGTCCAACTACATTTATGAATCAATCTAGCCTCAAGGTTTCATTTTTTAACTGCTAAGTTGGTTCTTGAACTTCAATGCGCCACAAGGAGCCTCGACGGCAGTAAGGAACAATCTCATTAAGGACAGTGTTTGAGGGAAGAATCACAAAAATAGAGATGGGAGGAACATTCTAACAAAATAAAACAACAAAAATGCATGAAGTCCATTTCAGCAACTCACCTTTCAAAATGCTGGCTAAAAAGGGAAAGGTTTCCAGAAAAAAACTTAAGGCTAATATCAAAACCTTCGATGAAATGAGTTGGTAAGTTTGTGTACATCTCCAGCTAGTTCCTAAAATACAACATCCTCTGGAGAGGGGATGTTGGTCAACAATGCAAAAATCTAACCTAATTTTTCTTATTGTGTGTTTTAATCACAAGGGTCTTTCCAATTCTAATATCCTAAGATAAGCAACTATCCTTTTTTAACAATAGTGCTGAAAATTAAATTGAAATTAATTAAATATTAAACGTTAAATCCAGCACTTAATAGTAGGATTTATTTCCTCAGTTGGGCTCCACTGAGGTTACTTTCCTTGTAATTTGAAACACTTGTGTCTTAATACAAACCCAAAAATGATGGAAAAATAAAAAAGCTACTGTACGGGGAGCCAGCCCCACTCCCGGTCTGCAGGGAAGGGGAGCTTGGAGAGCAAGTCATCAGCGGGTTCCTGAAGGATTCTGTTAATGGGGCAACTTCCCTGGAGCTGGGCGCCGTGGGACGCTGTGTGCAGGTGTGCCCTGATAAAGGCACCCAGCCTCTGCTTCGCCCAGGTGCCCACAAGCTGTCTAACATATGCCACAAAGGTAATTTGC
Source organism: Balaenoptera acutorostrata (assembly GCF_949987535.1). NCBI lineage: Eukaryota > Metazoa > Chordata > Mammalia > Artiodactyla > Balaenopteridae > Balaenoptera > Balaenoptera acutorostrata. Next base: position 10,335,715 of record NC_080081.1, read on the forward strand.
TGGGATAAGTGGCACTTTCCCATCCACAAAGGCAAGTCCATTGACAATGCACTGTACAGAACTCACAAAATAGAACATGTGCGTTCTGTTCGATCAGGAGCCTCCGAGACACGTTATGACTATAATGAGTCATTTCTTTCTATTCTACACAAGAAAAATACTATAGATCTTTGAAAGCCTTGTACTCAAATAATACCAGCTAACATCTATTAACATTACAGGCTGTTTCTATTCTGCATCCTGAATTGCTTTATGTAATTACGAGTTTATAAGGTATTTGGTAAACCAGTTAAGAAGGTGCCTTTTTAAAGCACTGTATAATTTGGGGTACAACGAAACGTTCTCTTGAAAACCTATAATTAGGGCAGCATCAGCTTACAAAGAAGTACAGGAAATGTTATAAAAACACAATTATGTAAATAAGCACACAGGTAGGGAAGTGTACCATTTTGCTATGTCCCCACCCCTCTTCTCTTCTCCTCTTCTCTGTGAATTATTCTTTGCTCATCTCAAGTTAAAGTAATGCTGTCTACAGGGTGCAGAATAAGCAAACTTTGGGGAAGAGACTTTGGGGAGCTTGGCCTTCCCTTGCAAGTTCTTCAGTGCTGAGTCGGAGCACCAGAGGCCTGGGAAGTGTGCCAATGCCAGGCACTCTTCAACAATGCTTTGACTTTACAAGGATTTTTTAAATGATAAAATATTTTTGCTATTACGTATTCACTGAAGAAACTCAGAATCTAATACACCAAAATGCTGGCTTACATGGGTCAGAAATGCAGAAACTAAAACATGTAAAGATAAAGCAAACAAAGCTCAAGATGACAGTACTACCATGTAGTAAACTGTTGACCAAGAAGATCAAAGGAGAAAACAACTAAAGAGAATTATAGCATGCCTCCCCAAAATATGCCCCTTTTGGTGAAAGGACTGTTTTGAGCTGAAAGCAATTAGCTCTCTATCCTCTCCTTCCTGCCTAAAAGTTGGACATAAATGTCCTCTGTAAAGGTGTCTCCCTCTCCCACACCAGGAGAAGAACCACTCCAAAGACAACGCTTATCACCTGAGAGGACTCTTCTCTGCATAATAAACCTTACTAAACAGCCTTTTTTAAATCACACATTTCCTAGTTATCTTCTCACAACTTACCCTACCCCAGAAGCCCCAAACCCCTTTGTCTAACCTCTTCTCCACACTGTATTGCCCTTTGTTGAGATGGTATACAGCCCCAAATTCTCACTGCCTCAAGCGACATTTCTTTATGAACTCCCATGTATATGTAATATAATCTACTTTTTCCCCTCTTGTTAATCTGCCTTGTTAGTTTAATTTACAAGGCTCTAGGCACTGAATGTAAGAAGACAGAAGAGAAAGTTTTCCTTCCCTACACAGCCCAGCAACCACTGGTCCAAATTACTGGGAATGATCTCTATCAGGGGATCTCTATTGCTTAGCAATTTTACAACTTAGAATTCTGACATATCTTAGAAAATTTAACCAGGGCTACTAAATGGACTTCTGACGTGCTACATATTGTGCATTACAAAGAACATACAACACTGAAGGTAGATGAGACCTGAAGAGCCACGTGCCAATCGAGGGAACAGGAGGTATGGCTGTCGCACTGGAAATGGCAAAAGTGAAAAACACAAGTCTTCGAAGCCAAATGACCTGAGTCTGACATCACCTTTTGGCCTACTGACGTAACTCCTCAGAACAAATTTCTTCATTTCTAAAATCAAGATAATAATTAAATGATTAAATCAACAAAGATTTGCAAAGTAACTAGGAAATGCCTGACAGTAACTATTCACCAAATATTATTTCCTGTCTCCTTCTCAAACATCTCAGATTGTCATCGTGGATCAGTAACTTCTAACTGTTATAGTTCTAGCTCTGTGGTTCCACATTTGGGAACAAATAGATTCAATTTTGCAAACACCACCTCTGACTCTAAGATCAAAGAAAGTACGTTGGTTTTGGTATTAAGAGAGCTTCTAGATGAGGCAGTGCAGGACTCTTGGGGTTATCCTTGCCTTAGAGACTTAAAGAGGTGCGTGGTGAACTGGAGAAACAGTTTGGTTCATTCACTCAAAAACATTTGTCAAGTATACCTGGGCAACATGAGTATACAAGATAAACAGGGGAAAAAAATGGCTCCTGACCTCAAACACCATAATCTGGCCAGACAGAAAAGACATTCATCAATGACACAATATAAATATAAATACAAATATAAATATAAATGAGTCCTAGAAAGGATGTGATCAATATGAGGTAGGCTTTTTGATTTTAGCCCGGCTCTTAAAGAAATCCTCCCAGGTTGGGATTCAGGGGAGAACAATGATTTAACTTTTAGGAGCTGGAGTCAGATACTTAAGACTTCCAACTCGCCCACCTAGGAGCCTGGAAACAGAACTTAAACTTTCTACATCTTGAATTCCTTGTTTATAAACTGCGGATCGTAATAGTGCCTACTACAAAAGGTTGTTGTGAGAAACAACCAATGGCTCACTGAAGAAATCGAACAGGAAACCACAAAGTACCTAGAGACAAATGAAAATTAAAACACGATGATCTAAAACCTATGGGACGCAGCAAAAAGCAGTTCTAAGAGGGAAGTTTATAGCAATACAAGCTTACCTCAGGAAACAAGAAGAATCGCAAACAACCTACCTAACCTTACACCCAAAGGAACTAGAGTAAGAAGAGCAAACAAACCCAAAGTTAGTAGGAGGAAAGAAATCATAAAGATCAGAGCAGAAATAAATGAAATAGAAACTAAAAAACAATAGAAAAGATCAATAAAACTAAAAGCTGGTTCTCTGGAAAGATAAACAAAACGGATAAACCTTTAGCCAGACCCACCAAGAAAAAAGGGAGAGGGCCCAAATCAATAAAATCATAAACGAAAAAGGAGAAGTTACAACCAACACCACAGAAATGCAAAGGATCGTACGAGGATATGACGAACAACTATCCACATATGCCAACAGAATGGACCACCTAGAAGAAATGGACATATTCTTAGAAAGGGACAAGACTGAACCAGGAAGAAATAGAAAATATGAGCATACCAAGCACAAGGCATGAAATTGAATCAGTAATTTTAAAACTCTCAACAAGCGAAAGTCCAAGACCAGACGGCTTCACAGGAGAGTTCTACCAAACACTTTAGAGCAGAGTTAACACCTATCCTTTTCAAGCTCTTCCAAAAGGCTGTTATGAGGATTCAGTGAATTCTTTTATGAGGAATGCTCAAAACACAGGAAATGCCACATTAGTATTTAATAGCCATTATTACTACTGTTTTTGTTGTTTTTATTATTAATACATGTGTACAGATAGAGGGGAAATTAAGTAAAAGGGAAAAGAACTAACTTCTTTTTCATACTCTGCTCAGAATATTTCTGGCCACCACATGTGTGGGCATTCCCCACCCCCTTCCCCGCAAAGCAATTCTCCAGCTCTCTTTGAATGTCAACTGGGTGCCCCTACAATTCAATTCAGTTCTGATGCTATGATTCCGCAGGTTAAGGGCTCAGTCTCACGAGCCTGCCCCCCACTTCAGACACCAATTGCAAGTCCAGGTTGTCACCTGTGCTTCTGACAGACTGGCTATAAACTGGAGGTTCCCACAACCCTCTCCTTTGTTTCGATAATTTGTCTGAATGGCCCACCGAACTCAAAAAACAGTTTACTTCCTGGATTACTGGTTTATTATAAAAAGGATACAAAGGAACAGCCAGATGCGAGATGCCTAGGGCAAAGCAGGGGGAAGAGGTACAGAATGTCCATATGCCTCTGCAGGTGTGTCCCCTCCCGGCACCTCCACGTGTTCACCAATCCAGAAGCTCTCCAAACCCCTTCGGTTAAGAGAGGCTTTAAACGGAGGCTTCATTACACAGACACGGGTGGATTAAATCACTGGACATCAGTGATAAAGTCAACTTCCAGCCTCTCTCCCTTTCCCGAGGTTGGGGGGTGAGGCTCAAAGCTCCAACTCTTCAATCACCAGGCTGGTTCCCCGCCCACCAGCCCCTCCACCTCAGGGGCTTCTCAAAAGTCACCTCATTAACCTAAGCTCCGGTGTGGCTGAGAGGGGCTCGTTATAAATAACAAAAGACACTCCTTTTACCTTTATCACTCATTTCACTTAGGAAATTCCAAGGGTTTTCGGAGCTCTGTGCCAGGAATGGGACAAAGACCAAACACATACTTCTTATTTATATCACAATATCTCAAAAGTCAGAATTCAGACGCCAGAATTCTTGGGCATGTTCCCTGGGAAGACACTGGAGGCTGCTCTGGGTAGGTCTAGAATTAATGAAAACACAAGGACCTAACTCTCTCTCAAAGAGCACATATCTCACAAATACATAGCTTATTAATCCTTCAGGGAAATTCACTTGGAATTTCCTCTGATAAAATTGTCAGCCTAAGAATTTGGCCTTCTATTCAATCCTCCTGAGTTCTCTCCTGACCAGAAACTTTACCCTACCTATGCTGATCCGACTACCAAAATCTTTCCCCAGACTTTGGGTCTGTGTTTCTAATTCCACATGGCAGGAGAAGTCATATTTGAGGAACTTGAGATTTACTAGGAAAAGAGAACTGGGGACTCAGTGAACCTTGAAAGCTCTTATAAAATTTAAGATGTATTTTATGGACTTAACAACAGTTACAGGCTGGCTGTACAAGTCCTACAATATAAGAGGTGTGCAGAACAAGCTAACAATCCCCTCTCTCCTCCAATCTCACTCTCCAGAAGTCATAGTAATAATTTGTATTGAGAAATCTACTCACATAAATCTATAAAAACATAAACATTCACATCCATGTTTATAAATGCTTTTACACTGGGTAAAATACAACAATGACATCAGCCTATCTGAAAAGGGGGAAATCCATGATGTTTTGCCATTTGCCATCCTTGACTCACTCTATACACTTTTAAACACAAGGATGTTTAAGACAGAAAGAACTTTAGGTCACTTCTTTGTCTTTTCACGTGCTTAGTTCATCTGAAGCAGAGGGAAAATCCCCAACCCCCTCTGTAACACACAAACTCGGCCCTGGACAACTCCAGAATGTCTCCGAAGAGCCCCAACTGGCCACGTCAGGCCCTGTTACCCAGGGCTCAGCTCCCTTGTCGCCAAGAATTACAAGCCCAGTTGTAAATACGACCTGAAGGCCCTGGGGGTGCTCCCCGCTCAGCTTCTCCGACCCTTCCCGACGCCGCACGGACAAATCACGCATTCTGCCAACTGTTCTACCTCCCTCTCCTTTTCTCAAAGTTGTTTCCTTTTTTTCTAATGACCCCCAACAGCGTGACTTGTTATCTGTGTACGACAGATAACTCTGCCTGCTTGCAATGACTCCACGATAACTTCTCGGAGGTCTCTGTCCTTCACCCGCATAAAAGTGCGCATTGTCTCAAATACTAATGTTCATACCAATCACCATAAAGTTCTCTTAAATTTACAAATTGTCACCACTCAGTGACTCAGAGTCTGGAAGGCCAGAAATGCCAAAAGCAGTCACCAAGAGCTTTAGTCATAGAAGTTAAGATCTTTTCCCTGTGGACTAATTTGTAAGTGATAGCTGTCTAATCAAATTGAAAAAGGTCTACCTAACTTTTACCATTACTGTTAAATAATGCTACACAGTAGCTGCGAAATAACGCTAGAAATACTTCACTTGTATAATCTGGAGACCAGGAGTACTGAATCTCAGATATTCTTTGCTGACCTGCAGTTCGTTGCTCTGGGTTGCAAATACTGCAAAGAGAGAGTCCCAGGAAGATGGGACGGGATGGCTGCCGTCGAGCAGCCTCACTCCATGGCATCTAGCTTAGTGAAGCCATCCCGAATCAGGTTCTGGGCCTCCGTTACACAGGCTTAGAAACCACACTTCCTCCAATAAGCTTAGAATGGATCATTCTCAGCTAGACGGATTCACTGTCAAGCTCACAAGAAACTGATGTGTAAACCATCTTACGAATTTACAAGATGGTTGTACAGAAATATAGTTATAAAGGGAACTAGCACACCCCCTAACTGTAGTGTGGGTACATAAATTATGGTCAGTGGTTGTTGGATAAATATGGAATGAGCAGAAGGGGCATCAGCTGATCAAAGGCAATGCTTTCCACTAAGTTGGCTTGAGCAGTGGTTTTCAAACGAGAAGCATCAAAACTCAGCTGGAGGGCTCGTTAAAACCCAGAGTGCTGGGCCCCACCTCCAGAGCTTCCGATTCAGGACTGGGTTGGAGCTTGCATTTCTGACAGGTTCCCAGGAGCCACACTTGGAGAAGCATGGACGCAAGACACCCTTCTCCACTACTGGAACAGCCTTTCTAACGGGACTATCTTAGATCATTTGGGCTGCTGTAACAGAATACTATAGACTCATGGCTCATAAACGATAGACACTGGTTTCTCACTGTCCTGGGGGATGGGAATCCAAGATCAAGGCACTGGCAGATCTGGGGTCTGCTGAGACCCACTTCCTGGTTCACAGATGGCCATCTTTTTGCTGTGTCCTCATAATGGTAGAAGGGGCAAGGGATCCCTCTGGGGTCCCTTTTATAAAGCACTAATCCCATTCATGTCCTAGTCAACTCCAAAATGCTCCACTCCCAAATACCATCACATTGGAACTTAGGTTTCAACATATAAACTTTGGTGGGGAGGCAATCAGTCTGTTTATAGCAGGGGCCTTAGCTCATGTCCACTGAGAAGCCTTTCTCTCCCTAGACTCAGCTGAACTAGGGAGAACTACACTGCTTCTTTGACTCTTGTTCTAGCTAGAAACATCTTCTAACATATTCTTTCTTCATAAAACTGGGGTTCAGTTTCTGACTTTGTGTGGCCTATGATTGTCACCTCACTTTCTAGTCTCATTTCCTCAACCAACAGAAGGGGGAGAATATTGCTTGTCTTATAGAATTTTTTTTTAAATTGTGTAAGAAAACTTACACGTCTATTTTAAGATTTGAATGAGATAATGTATGTGAATTATCTGGCACAATTCCCAGCACACAAAGTGCCCCGTGAATGGTAACTACTGCCATGACTCTTGTCATGAAGTGAACTGTATCTCCCCAAAATCTACATGTTGAAGTCCCTAACCCCCAATGTGATTATATGTGGAGACAGGGCCTTTAAGGAGGTAATTAAGGTTAAATGAGGTCATAAGGGCAGGGCTCAATGCAATAGGACTGGTGCCCTTATAAGAAGAGGAAGAAACACAAGGAGTGCACCCACACAGAGGAAAGACCATGTGAGGACCCAGGGAAAAGGACAGCCATCTGCAAGCCAAGGAGAGGCCTCAGAAGAAACTGAAACCCAGCAGGACCCTGCAGGGCCCTCCTGAGTACAAAAGCCCCTCTGTGTTCCCTGTTTCTTGTCTGCAGAAAAAGGCTTTAGGGACTTCCCTGGCAGTCCAGTGGTTAAGCCTCCATGCTTCCAATGCAAGGGGAGTGGGTTTGATCCCTGGTGGGGGAACTAAGATCCCACATGCTGCGTGGGTGGCCAAGAAAATTTAAAAAAAGAAAAGAAAAAGAAAAAGGAAAAGGCTTTAGTCTCCTACAACTTCCCTGAGTTCCAAAGAACAGACTCAGTTACTAATAAGGGAAGCAAGGGAATGCAGAAACAAAGGAAAAGCAGTCAAGCAAAAAAAGTAATGATACCTTAAACAATAGTTCAGCAATAAAACAGAGTCCTAGTTCCTCCTCAAGGGATACACACAACAATCTGATGCATATCTTTGAGTTGTTCTGCAAAAACTAAGCACCCCCCCCCAACCCAGGTGGAGGATGGTGACTACCTGCTGACCTAGACCCCAGGCTGGTGGAAACCAGAAGGTTGATTATTAAGATTCCTGAAACATCACCCTGTTACCTCACCACCAACCAATCAAAAAAAAGTCCACAAGCTTCAACCCTCACCCCAAGTGCTGCCTTTAAAAACTCTCCCGAAAGCCACTGAGGAGTTCAGGTCTTTTGAGCATTAGCTACCCGTTCTCCTTGCTCGGCACAGTGCAATAAACGCTGTACTTTCCTTCACCACAACCCGGTGTCCGTAGACTGGCTTTGCTGTGTGGTGGGGGAGTGGACCCGAGTTCAGTTCGGTAACAAAAACAAACCTGCCGACACCCTGATCTTGGACTTCCAGACTCCAGAACTGTGAGAAAATAAATTTCTGCTATTTAAGCCACCCAGTCTGTGGTCCTTGGTTATTGCAGTCTGAGCTGACTAATAACCCTGCTCACGGAAGGAACGTCTTTAATGTAGCTTTTGCATGTATTCAGTCTTGCCTATTTGATGTTTCAAAGTTTTGGTGTCTACAGTTTCTCTCTCGTTAATTTTTCTTTGACCTCAGTGTTGCTGTCCCTGAGTTAGACCGTATACATTATTAGAAGGGTGAGATTAGGAAAAGAAACACGTTAATATAGGTGGAAGGACTCTCTGGTTCCATAAGTAACCTTCTGAGGTTGGAGAACAGCACTGGGCTCAAAGTATCTCCTGGAGAGGGGTTCTCTTTAAATGAGCACACGTTTTAGATGGACTGAAACCAGGCATAACTGCCCAACATCTGGGCAACCGGGGCAGTATTCATTTGATCTCTTGGTTTACTGAAAACTATGGAGAAGCTAAAAAGTCCTAGAAAAGTTGGCAAGGTAACTTCAAATGGAATGCATATGTTATTGAACAAACTTATTAAGTACAAAACCCTTGAAAAGAAGCTTTAATATTAAAAAAATTATAATATACCCAAAGGAGAATTCTATCTAGTCTCAACAAATGACAACAAATGTAGTGCTAGATCACTGTTGCCTTTGGTCTGGCATCTGCAAGAGAAAATTATACACTGAACAAGTTTGACTTTTAACTTTCAACCTTTCTACAACCTTACTAGAATATGGAGAGTCCAGTAACTCCATTTGTTTTAAAATTAATCACCTCAATCTGAAGAAGTCCCCAGGAGAAAATGGGTTGAACCAGAATTGTTTAGATCCTCTCCTGGACAGGACTCCATTCTTGCCAAATTTCTTACTTTGGTTAACTTCAGAGGTGATTTGAGACCTAGACTGATCTGAAGATGGGTTTCAAATATTGTCTATCTTATTTTTAAAAAATGAATCTGTTATTCATCCCCCCTGAATGACAGAAGCATGATTTAAATGAATATTCCTTCAAAACTCTTCATTAGAGACTCTTAACTTGGGGAGACAATAAAGTACTAGCACCTCTAGTAAACTCTCAGGCCACCTGTGATTCAGAAACACAAAAAATATTTTTTCCTGGCTTCTTCTGTGTTGTTTTGAAAATCATCATCTGTGAAAGAAAAAACTTTTTTAAAACGTCAAATATATTTAAAATTTGTTTACATCAGGAAGTATGACAAAGTTCACATGAGCTTTGGTCTTATCTTTGTCGACATGATGGGCCAACGTGCTGCTCTGAGGCAAAGTGCTCGGCAGTGGAAGTGTGGAAGCCGGAGCGTCAGCCCCCTTGGGAACCCTGGCCACTGCGCTCTATCGGGAGAAAGCACAGCACAAAAGGCTGGAACCAACTTTACTAAAATGCTACTTGTCCCAACATGAAAGTCTGTCTTGAGGCATCCTGGATGCCTTGCCTATCATCCTGCCAAATAAAAGAGGTCACCTAGTACTAGAGAGCTGAGGATAAAGCTGAGTGGCCTAGAAATAGTGATGCCTGGGCCAGGAAAAAAAAAAAAAAAAAAAAGGAACAGTTTCTCTGTCAAACATTAGAAGTCATCATTATCAGAACTACAACTATTTTACTAATATCTTATATTCCAAGGGATGGATAGATAAACCATCTATTTCAGCCCAACATCCCAATAGGACGACGACCATCTCCCAGGGCGATAAGCTCTAGTGTCTCCAGTATGTGAACACTGATGCTGACAAAGGAAAAAATCTTATTTTCTAAGCCTCTTTTGGGAAGAGCAAAGGCTACTGATATTTTAGAACCGGTGAAGCAGTCCCAAGCTGAGCAGTGGAAGCAAACTCAGTGTTCTATGCACAGACTTTGCACCTCTAATTTCTACCTGTGACCAGTGGAGGCCTCCCCATCATCCCAACTCGTGGTTTTCCACACGTCATGAAGTGACAACAATCACTTTGCCCACAATGCCAGTGGAAGCCGTGCTGGCTGTCGCTGCCGAGTTCTCAGAAGCAGAGAAGTGAGTCAGCGCCCTGTTGAAAGCTTTCAGCAAGGTGTGGGGCAAAAGACATTTTTCTCTACCGCAAAGAAGTGTGCCAACATCACAGAGCTGGGTCTTCAAACTGCTCCCACCCCAGAAACACCACTGTGAAACAGTTCAACAGGGAGGAGTTACTTTTCAAACGTACTTAAAGAATACAGCTGGCGATGGAACATTACTCAGCCATAAACAGGAACGGAGCGCTGATATACGGCACAACACGCGAACCGCAAAAAGGATTATGCCAAGGGAAGGAAACCCAGCACAAAAAGTCACATATTATATATGATTCCCTTTATATGAAACATCTAGAGTAGGGTGATCCAGAGAGAGAAGGCAGACTAGTGGTCACCAGAGTCTGGGGAGAGAGGGAAATGAGGAGTGATTGCTTAGAGGGTACAGAGTACCCTTTGGGAGCACTTTGGGATAAAAAATGCATCGGGAATAGATAGAGATGACACCACTGCTCGTGTGCTAAATGCCACAGAACGGTACATTTTTAAATGGCTAATGGTTAATTTTATGTTACGTGAATTTGAACTCAATTTTTAAAACAGAATACATTTGGCCACATGAACACTGTAACACTTTCCTTTTAAGGCTCTTTAGTTATGAGTATGAATGCTGCTGATTTGTGGCTGGCCTCTCTCTCTTTTTTAGTGTCTTCTCCAATAGACAGTAATAACCTCCACAAGGTAGAGATCACAGTGTCTGGTACATAGAAGACACCAATTTTGTAGATGAAAAAAGAAGAGAATCTATAATCTTTGGGCCAAGCTACACATGAGTCCATGAGAGCCAGAGGAGGCAAAAAAGTGGCCAGTTATGAAAAGTTCCAATGCTGAAGAATCAAATTCCATGAGCCTCAAACCTGACAATTTCCCTTAGAGAAATTTATGGGGTCTTGGAAACCTCAAGGAATTCTTTTGAAAATTTATTTCTGCCTAGACATCACTGAAATTTAGACAGAGGTTCATACTCTTTTTCTTGCCGACAGTATCACTAATGTTCACCTTGCAAAGATGACCTCACTGATAGGAGAACAAAGGAAACATCTTGGTATGAATTTAATTTGAAGACTCTTAGAGAGTCAGTTTGTTGACAGGAGCCTGGAAAAGTCCTGGCCTCTTTCACTGTATCTGCTGCCTCTTGCCTGGGTAAGTCAGCATGTGTTGCCACTAAAGTTTAAAAAAAAAAAAAAAAATTTAATAGACTGAGAGTCAGAGAAGAGAGAGAGGCTACACTGCTTTACCATTTCACAATTTTAACTTCTTATTCAAGCTAAAGGATAGCCGGCTTCTCAGATATATACTTCAAAACCAAAATCAGGTTAATTTTTTGTTTCATTTGCACAATTTTTCATATTTTTATTTTCATTAATTTTTACACTCAAAAAATGAGAGAAAAAAGTGACAATTCTTGGCAAAGATAATGTTTATCTTCTATGAAAAGAAAATTGATTTCCAGGGCAATAAAATAAATTGTACATCTGAATGATATAACTTCTGCGACTATCGAATACTGTGATTCCTCCCCCCGCCCCCGAGGCCCCATCTTTCTGCTATTTTTGGCTCTGTGTAAATTAGGGGAGAGAGGACTATGAAATTCAGAGACAAAAGAGACCCCACAAATCCTGAGAGACAAAGAGCACCGCCTCTGCTTCCAGCTTCCCATGAGACCTTGTGCCCTCAGATTTCCATCCTGGGAATTCCATGGTCTGAGAATTCAATCCTAGAACTCAAGTTGCCAAGCCTTGTAGTTTCCTGAACACACTGTGCAGTTTCATGGCTCCATGGCCGTGTTTGTGGTATCATATCCTTCTAGAATATTCTCCCCATTTTCCTTTGCTTGCCTGACTCATAATCATTCCTTAAGCCTCAGTCAAGGTGTCATCAAGTCAGGAGCCTTCCCCAAATTCCACTTATTGGCTCCTATGTCACCCTGGCTAACGGTCGGTCTTATCTACCATATTATGTTGAAATTACCAGTTTAGGTGTCTGCCTCCTTTACCAGACAGACAGAAAAAGGAGAAGCAGTCACTTCACAGTGGAGAAACCAAGCACCACCCTAATCAAGTCATCAGAGAAATGGCACCAGTAACGGGGAGACAGAACATGCTCTTCCTCCTGATGTGATAACTGAGACGGACACAGCATCTCTTCCATGCCCTCCCTGCCAAAAATGTGTAACCTAATGTGATGATGAGGGAACACCAGACAACTCTAAATTGAGGGACATGTGATGGAATAACTGGCCCGTCTTTAAAAGCGTAGAGATCATCAAAGACAGAGAAAGACTGAAGAACTGTTCCAGACTAAAGGAGACTAAAAGGACATGAAAACTGAATGCAATGTGATTCTGAATTAGATCCTGGACCAGGAAAAAAAATTTTTTTTTCTCTTGCTATAAAAGACATCAGTAGGAAAACCAGAAAAATTTGAAAGGCTTATAGGTTAGACAATGGTACTGTAGCAATGTTAATTTCCTGCTCTGTGATTATACAAGGGAATAGTTTTCTCAGTAGAAAATACCCACTTAAGTGTTGCTAGCAACTTACTGAAATGGTTCAGAGAAAAACAATCATACAGAGAGAGTGAGAGAACACGATAAAGCAACCACGATAACATGTTAACATTTGAGAAATCGATGAAATTATATGGACATTCTTTGGACTATTTTCGCAACTTTTTCTAGAAGTCTTAAGTTATATCAAGGTAAGTTTAAAAAATTTTAAAGCATAAAAATCTAAAGAAAATTTTCCTTTTAGATGAGAAGAATAAACTACAGGACTAGAAAAGTACATGTTATGTTCAGGGTAGATAAGAAAATCTGCAGTAATTACTTTTAAAGTGAAAGCAGTGGTTACACAGGGTGCTAACTGGAAGTTGGCACAATTCCAGGTCACTGACACTCTCTCCCAAATTAACCCAACAAACTGGACAGCAGAGCAGTAAAAGATATTATCTTTACTGTGCAGTCACAAATCAGAAGCAAGAACACTGTGAATAATGCTGAGCAATCTACCTGCTTTACAAATAAATATTTTTCTCAGAGACTTAACCAACTAAAAAAACCCATCTCTGCCTTAAAGGCAACCATCCTACAAACACCCTACACAAAATATAAGGGACAACACGTTGTACCAGGATTACAACTGGTGTAATGTAGTGTAATACAATGTCTGTGGATGCTCTCTGCCAGCAGTGGTACCACCTCTAGGGGGCTGGTCATTTCAGAGAGTTAGCATTTTCTATCACAAGATGAACTGTACTAGCTACAGGGCTGTGAAACATGGAAGAGTAAGACTTCCATGAAGAGTAAGACTTTGTATCTGCCATCAGAAAGTTTGCCCTGACATTTGGGGAAGATGCACATGTAGAGGTAAGTTGTGGAACCAGGCATAACGTAGAGACTAGGGAGGGCTGTGGGAACTGCCAGGAATCACAAGGGAGCTCTCTATAAACACCCCAAAGAAGGGAAAGAAATCGATTTATTGGCCCAGACCAGACACAGAAGACAGATTCCAACCCAACATAGGGAAACAATTTCTAACAGAGTCCTCCAGCAATTGAATGGGTGGCCTTGTGAAGCAGCAAGCCTTTTCTCCACTGACTACATTCAAGTATACCCAAGATTTCCTCTTCAGGTACTACAAGGATATAGATTCTTACGTCATCTAGGCCCAATCTAGAAACGCCGAAGGTCGGGTTTCTCAATGGCAGCGTCCCTGGCCTACCCACCAGATGTCATAGTCCCCACCTCCAGGTTTGACCGCCAAAACTGTCTCCAGACATTGCCACGTGTCCCGGGAGTAAAACTGCCCCCAGCTGAGGCACTCCTAACAGCAAACTTCTCTGCGTCTGTGTGTTAAGAAAATGAAATACTACAGAAATTCAGAGGGAAGGGCCTAAGGTAGTCAGAGGAAGACTCGTGGAGAAGATCGGATTTGCGATAAGCCTTGGAGTAAAAGAATTCCAAAGCAGGGCAGAGGTAACAGTGAGCTTTCTTGGACAGGATGGTATGATTCAGGTGTGCAGGAGGTAGGAGAGGACAGACTGTCATGGGATCATTAAGAAGCCAGTTGGCCAAGTAGAAAAGTTCAACAGTAGATAAGGCTAGAAGTATCCGTAATGTTGTGATGCGTTGAAGGAATTTCCAATCTAAAGTCAAGGTTGCTTAGGTTGGCATCTTGACCTATCCACATCATAGGAAAGTCAACGTTGAACGCAGTCCTGGAAGAGGCAATGTTCTGAGAGACGGATGGGGTTCTGGAGAGTCAGGGAACTCACCATATCATCCACTCCTGTTTAACGTTTGCTTTCTCACCTGCCATTGCTCTCTGAATGACGGAGAACTGACTCTCATTTTAAAGTCTCCTTTGAAGAGAAGCTGAAAGCAAGCAAGTGGGGGGCTGGGGGAGGAGGAGAATAGCACTCTCCAGGCACGGGACTGAAGGGCATCATGTTTCCTGAAAGACGGTGGAATGGTTAACATCCTGAAATATTCAAGCAACACTCATGCCCGGAAGGCTGGGGTTTGCACACGTGTGGATGACCAATACCTTCAGCTTTTATTCTGATTGGTTCTAAATATCCAAACCCGGACCACAAGAGCGTTTCCTCAAGTTACACTGGGAGCGTGAGACAGCTGGGGCTGTGGTGCCGAAACCACGCCCCACAGAGTTAACGGAAGCTGAAGGCTAACGGGGACTCGAGCTTGTCTTGCACAGCAACAGACAGGGGAACGGCTTCTTGAAACCCACCTGCTTGTAAACTGCCTTCACTGAGGAAGTTCACTTTAGTTACTTTTTCTTTCTTTTCTTCCCTCTCTTTCGTCGCATACCTTCCCAGCTTCAGGGAGCCCACGTGTTTTACAGGAACTGGGAGTCAGCTCACCTTTCCCCGCCGCCACTCACCTTTCTCCAGGCCTACGACCACCCTGCTTACCCCAGAAACGTCCCAACCTCCTCGCCTTCACGGAGGCGGATCTGAGACTTGTTCTCCTGTCTCCTCGCTTGGCTGCCTTGTCACTAAACTCTTTCCGGGCTGCAAACCCGGGCGTCTCAGCATTTGGCTTGCTGTGCGTCGGGCAAACACACCTGGTTCAGTAACAGCATCTGTAGGGGCGGCAGGGTTTGATCAAGGAGAGCGTTAGCCTTAAGAACCACGTTACCTTTGAGTGGGTTAGTTCTCTCCTTGGTCTGTGGCTCACATGTACTGAGAAGGGCTCTGGAAAGGCTCTGTTCAGAGGGGCTGGTGGAATCTTGAAGGCTCTAAAAGGGATATTTCTAGTCTACTGCCTCTGGACGGGCGCTGGCTGGCGGTGCAGCAGGGCAGGCCTCCAAGGCACCCTGTGTCCATCCAAGAGACCTCTGGAGGTCCAAGAATGCCAGGAGAGTCCCCACCCACAGTGAGAAGTTCAAGGGGGCTGGCCCTAGGGCCACTTCAGTTGTGCGCCCCACTGCGTGAGACAGCAGACACCCTTCTGCTGACTCCACCGTTTTTGGCTGTTACTGAGGAGCAGGACCACCTCCTCTCCAAGCAAATGAACCTTTTCTAAGTAACTCTTCCCCTGCATTCCGAAAAACTTCTGAAGTGGGACCTCCAATTGACCTTGGCCCAGGTTCTTGATGGGTTCTAATTCTGCATCCCTCTTTGGTGTCATCTACTGCTTCCGCTTCGTCTTTTGGGAGGGATGAGAAGGCAACTCACCTTTATGCAGACTCGTATTCACTAAAACATTTTGATTTTAAAAAAACAGAGAAAAAGACACCAAAATATTTACATTTAGATTAGAGGAGCTTTAAAATGAAAGCGTTACAAATGCAAATGAGTCTGTACAAACGGAGCGCTTTCAATCCGGGCCTCCGGCTGAGCCAGCTGCTCAACTGCAGGCACCCTTCTCCAGGGCTAAGGAGAGTTATGAGGAGGGTAAGCGTGGCCATTACTTCGCAACTGAGTTAACCTCTATCCCAAGGGCAACATTTTGCAGCAGTCTGCACTGAGTCAGTACTTTCTTTTCAGTCTTTTTTTTTTTTTTTTCTTCTAGTTGGGTAAATTATCCTTTCCATTTTTGCCTGTGACTAGAGGCATAAGAACAAAGTTTGGGTCTGCTTCTTGCTGTTGTGATAGCTGTCTACTTTTTAAAAGGTAGAAATGGAAATAGCAGAGTCACGTGATGTTAATTCATTCGAACTAAAAGTTACAAAATGATCGACAAATAAGGTGCACGCACACAAAACAGGCCGCGATGCCACTGCAAAGGTGACTGCAAACCTCACTTTTCAGACGGTGGTTAGTGGTGATGATTACAAGTTACTCTCACAGCATACGTTTCCTTCCCCTAGAACTAGGGATATTTGCTTGCCAAGAATACTCTGGTGCAGTCTGGGCCAAGCACACAAAACACACCCATCGCAAGAGTGATTATTTCTCACAACGTTTGAGGTTGTATAGACAAGGGCTTCTCAAAGTAGGGTCCCCTGACCAGCAGCATCAGCGAGAACTTGTTGGAAGTGCAGATTTGGGGGCCTCACCCCAGTCAGAAGGAGCCAGGAATTCGGAGGGTGGGCCCGGCTGTCTGCGTCCTAACAAGCCCTTCAGGTGATTCTGATGTGCATGTGCTCAGGTCTGCAGTGGCTCAGAGGGCTCCGGCTCCTGACAGCCTGGGCTCTCTCTGCCTCATTTTCTTCACCAGTAAAACTAAGATGATGGTAGTAACCCATCTTACAGGATTGCCACGAGGAGTAAAGTAGTTAATAAATATAAAATGTTTATAGTGATTGCCTGGGGCTGGCGGTGGGAGCAGAGATTGGCTGCAAACAGGCAGAAAGGAACTTTGGGGGTGATGGAAATCTTCTAAAACTAGATTGTGGTGACAGCTGCACAACTCTATAAATTTACTAAAAATCAGTAGCTTGTAACTTACAAGGGTAAATGTTATTGTCTGTAAAGTGTACTTCGAAAAAACTTTAAAATGTTTAGAAGAGTACCTAGTTCCTAGTAATCGGATGACGGCTCTTATCATTTAAGCTATTCAAACAGACTTATCAAACTATACATGCTCTACACCAAGGGGGGAAAGCAGCGGGGGGGGGGGGGACTGGGGGACTGGGACTGACATATATACACTAGTATGTATAAGATGGATAACTAATAAGAACCTGCTGTATAAAAAAATAAAATTCAAAAAAAAATTATCCATGTTCTAAAAGGCACTAATCTCCCTTCAAAGTGTGAGGGTCTTATTCTGCCTTAATGTCTTGTAAGGGATCTGTGCTGTTGCCTGTGACTGATTCAAAAAGTAAATTAGGCCTATGGCAATCATGCTTATTATGAAGATTTTACAGATGGATAAAATGATAGTAATATCACAGAAATATATCAATGGCAAACTGATATGTAACCAATCCCAATATATTACTCCACAGATATCACTTTCCTTTTAAAAAAAACTGAAAGTATATATTTGCTAATTCATAATTGCTATCTCTATTTCAATAAACAACGACTTATAAACTGTACTGACTACGATACAGGCAAGAGAAGTGATGGAAGACAAAATACAGAAAGTGACAGAAGTGGCCTTGGATAAGACCTTAGAAAACAACCATATTTTAGTGCCAAAACTATATATAAGTGGGTATTTAATAATATGTATTGATTTGGTTAACAACTGACAATGTTGAATCTTCCCCGAGCCCTGTGCTCCTGGAAGAGAAGAACAGTTACAGAACCCTCCACTCCTTCGCATCTGACAAACTGCTAAGGGCAAAGAGCCACTCCCCCACATGAAGTCACGCAAGACCCACGGTTCACTCCTCCTCATGAATCCCACAAGGTTTGCAATGCCCCTGTGTACCTGCCTCTGTACCACACAAGCCCTTCCTTTCCTTTGAGACATTCCTCATTAATAACCATTCTCCCTCTTGCAATTGCCTGAATAAAATTATCTTCTTGATTGTCCGGTGCATTTTGTTTTGACACAATAAATATAATGAACAAGTCTGGCTGTTGGTTAACAAAGTTATTTGACACTTGATGTTTTACAATATTTTAAAATATATACAATATGCACACACATACATACACCTATATTATTAGCTTTTTAATTGCATGTATTAACGCTAGAGTACAAAATGGAGAGAGTAAAATTAATTTGCACATACAACTACCTACAACTAATCATCTAGGGCAGAGATGGACACACTTTTTCTATAAAGGGCCAGACAGACAGTAAATATTTTAGGCTTTGCATGTCATACTGTGTCTGTCTAAACTACTCAGCTCTGCCACAGTGTGAAAGCAGCCACAGAGAAATCATAAATGAATGGCTGTGACGATGCTCCAGTAAAACTTTATTTACAAAAGTAAGTGGTGGGCTGTAGTTTGCTCCCATCCAGAGCAGTGCCTCCCAAAGGTATTCCAAGGAATACTACTTTTAGGGCTTGTTAATAGGTAATACGAAAAAAATTAAAGATGGGAAAAAGGAAGTCACACATGGCAAAACAGATTTGGGAAAATCTGGGAAGCAGGCTTCTTTACTTCAGCACTTTTCAACGACTTAAAAATGCTAATGTGCACTGTGAATCCCCAGAAAGATCCCTCACAAAAATTTTCAACACCTTAAATCAGAGTTATTATTTCTTAAGAGTATTTTTAAAAATCTATAGAATCATTAGTAAGCCAATACACATACATATGTATTTTTTCAAATACTAATTATATTTTTAAAGTACTTACAGATTTGAAACATTTGGGTGGGGTCACCTTTCTTCAATGTATTATATAATTTCTACTTATAGAAGTATCAATATAATATAGAGAACATAGTTTATTCTAATTGAGACAAGTTCCCATAAATCCTGCTACTGTGCTTCCTATAAGATTATACTGTAGTTTTGTGGGGGGCTTTTTGGTGGGGAGAGGGGTCTCTTTTTCCAAGTCATTGGAGTTTCAGCTGTAATTTCCGTTCTGAGTCCTTTCTGCCATCCTGCTTCCTTCAATTCCTAATTTAAAAGGTCCCAAGGCAGCATCTCCTATGTTTTCTACAAAACTAGTTTTAGGAAAGGGCTAATACACACCCAATGAATAAAAGGATTCAGTGGCCGAAATAAGTTTGAGAAATACTGCATTCCATATTCCCTTTTGGAGACTCAAACTGATTATCAGTTTAGTACTGAGAAGTCCTGAAGTAAAAAACATTGTTTAACTGAACCTAGCATTTCCCAAATTTATCTGAAATAGAATATCTTTTTTTGTAGTGCTACTATTTACACTGCTTGGCAAAAATTGTCCTAGACACACACAGACCGATCAGCTAATGGAAATTCTTAGAATTCTAGGTAAGAGTCGATAAAGTGATGAACTAAATGACACCTCATCCAGTGATTCTCAAGTTTTTTCCAGTTATTCCTGGTAAGAAAAAAATCCATGGTGAGATACTTCCAGATACCAGAAATCTGGAGTGTTACTGTATTAAAGAAATGTGGTTTTTTCCTTTTACCTCCTTAGTAATAACACTGCTTTTTAACCAAGTTCACACGGTTATGCCCCCTTAATTTATTCTATTATATGGGTAAACATAATTATTTGTAGTTTGTAGCCTCTTTGTCTTATTTTGTTTTCTTCCTCAAAAATCAGTATTTTTCATGTCAGCTACTTTTCATCATAGGATTTCTGTACCTTGAAATATTTGTCAAACATGCTGAACATATAACCAATATATGTTCATTATTTTTTAAAAAAACAGATGTTCCCAGAAGAGCGTGATAAAGATTCTATCCAAACTGAACAACTCTTAATATTCCTGGATTCAATCTTCCAAGTTTGGGTTTTCAAAACAAAATATCCGACACATATAATTTTAACCATTTTTTTCTATGTCACAGTCTAGTTCATATTGTATCTTTCCATGTTAATATTGACCTACTCATAATATTAATGGCTACATATTAGTATTCTACCATAAGGAATACCATAATTTCTTTAATCAAACCCCTGTTGATGGACAGTCTGGTAGTTTGTAATGATTTTGCTAATGTAAGTATCACGGACAAATATCTTTGGGAACTCATCCACTTAGTTCTCATGGTGGGCTTCAATCTTGGGACCTTTCCCATCAGAGTCGTCCTAGGTGGCAGCCCACAGCATCACGTAAGCCCCACCTCCCATCCCTGGTATTGGCTGATGGGATTAAAAGTCAGCAAGCCTTGGATTATCCAGTGATCCACCAAACATCTAGGTGAGAAAAGATGAGATGGGCCAATCAGAGTCTCTCTCTCAGGAATGAAGCAGTTTCCAGGGAGCGTATGACTTAGAGGACGGCTGATGAGTCTATGACAGGGGATGATCTGCCATACGCAGTCCTCAGTTAAAAGGCAGAAACTGTAGCCAGTAGAGGAAGGGAAAGCCTCTTATAGAAGTATCAATAAGAGGATTATTGATTATGGATTGGGCCTGTGTTTCTGCATTAGCCACTTTGTCCTTTAAAGCCCTGGCTAGCGGGGCCACCTCTTGGAGGCAGACCTGGGGGGAGGGGGGAACTGTCACATTAGTGGTGGTGCACAGAGTGAGAAGATTTAGGAGCTGCGTTTTCTTTTTTTTTTAACATCCTTATTGGAGTATAACTGCTTTACAATGCTGTGTCAGTTTCTGCTGTATAACAAAGTGAATCAGCTATACATATACATATATCCCCATATCTCCTCCCTCTTGCGTCTCCCTCCCACCCTCCCTGTCCCACCCCTCTAGGTGGTCACAAAGCACTGAGCTGATCTCCCTGTGCTATGCGACTGCTTCCCACTAGCTATCTGTTTTACATTTGGTAGTATATATAAGTCCATGCCACTCTCTCACTTCGTCCCAGCTTCCCCTTACCCCTCCCCGTGTCCTCAAGTCCATTCTCTACATCTGGGTCCCTATTCCAGGAGCTGCTTTTGATGAGCTTCTGGATCCCAGCTTTGCCATCGGAGAGTCCTCAGGCCAAGTCCTGTTTCCGGTACAGGCTATGTGACCCTGGAAGACTACTTAACATCTGTACGTTTCAAGTCCTTCATTTCAAAAGCAAATAGTTAACAGTATTTACCTCATGAGAAGATTAAATGAGGAGGCAGTCCGAAATGCCTCATATATATGGTGTGCTCAATATATGTCAGCGCTCATGATTACAGTATTATTATCTGATCTGAGAAAACCACCAGTGAATGCATTCCCTTGGGCCTGGACGACTGGCCTTTTCCAAAGGTCTCTGTACACATATCCTGGTAATAACTTTAGGAAACTTGAATGAATCTCCTGAAAGCCAAAGAACCTACCTAAAACAATTCCTGAAGATAAGTTCCTAGAGTTGGGATTGTCAGGCTGAAGAGGAGTATAAACTGCCTTGGATAAACTCCTATTACAAGTTACTCTCATGCTGGACATTGGTGTGGACTGCTCCTCTGAAGGACTGAACCACGGATTACTAACTAGGAATGCTTGAACCCAGGACCTGAAGATTTGTAAATGACTGTTGTTACCATATGGTTATCTGTGTTCAAGTTCAATATGGGGCTCAGGAGCCACAACTAGAAACTGACAGAGCACCCCACCTCCCCACCAGAGGTGCCAGAGAGCTGGTTCTGGGTAAAGACTCAAGGATACAAAGGATGGGAGGGAAAGAGGTGGCTCCGCTAGCCAGGGCTTTAAAGAACAACGTGGCTAATGCAGAAACACAGGCCCAATCCATAAACCCCTTCCACTACCGCGTGAGCGCAATGGGGTGGGGCAGTTTCTCCCTCCCACACACCCACTCCCTCCCTCCACCCCCCCCATTCACCCCTTAGCCCCCCTCTGCTTAGAGGGCTAGATCTTAGAGCAATGCATTCTCTTCAGTTTTGAGCAGAGAGAGAGACAGAGAGAGAGAGAGAGAGAGAGAGAGAGAGAGGGAGGGAGGGAGGGAGGGAGGGAGAGGGAGAGGGAGAGGGAGAGGGAGAGAGAGAGTAAGAGGCAAGAATAGGAATGGAAGGGGGAGTAAGCCAGTGTGAAACTGTCTCAAGTCTATATATCTTAGAATGGCCCTAGGTCCTATCACTGAGTCAATACTGAGCGATAAAAAATAAACAAAACAAAATCATACCCAACAAGAATTTACAGTAGTGATTTTACAGAGATATTCACCAGAATCACTGTGGGAGCCTCTTCAAAATGGATTCAGCCAGGTTCCACCCAGACCCAAAATACTGCTGGGTTAAAATTTATAGAGAAAAGAAACAATAGTGTTTTCTGAGTTCCAGTAGTTTATTTTGAGTTCCATCTGTCTATCTGCTATCTGGTAATATCTGGAAGAAACTGATATTAATAGTGGACTCTCAAATTCTACATATGCCAAATATATCTACAGGAAGAAAAAGAAAAATTCAAACATCTCCAATGATCTTTGTAACCTCAGGCTTTTATCTCAAGGATATTGAACACAGTGTTTAGAAGTTTAGAATGGGAGTACAGGAGTGATCACAATACATCAAAAACTTTACGTACATTTTGATGAGTTTTTCTAGTCCTTCCTTAGTAAATTTAGTTTTCTATTTTTGGAGGACATAATCACGTGCATACTGCTTACAGCGTCTGAGCACTTTCCTTAAGATGCGTCAAAGTGTCAAGGGCTTCGGGAGAGCCTCGATCAGTTCCTGCAGACCACTGTGTACTTGCTATTGACTTAAAATAGGGCCACAGTTCTTACAGTTTCAGCGTTAGGATCATAAACACAAATGACCACCTGAGACCACAGAGGACCGGATATGAGCTACTTATAGTAAAACTGAACCAGAAACAAGAATAGCAGGAAAGCTGCCTATTTTCTTGTAGTGAAGTCCTTTGAAGTAAACTATTTATTAAACATTACATTACAGTGTTCAAGACAAAAATCTTTGAAGGCAGGTTATCCTACTCTGCACAGTGGCCCACTGCTAACGAATTGCTTCCTTTTCCTTTTAGATTTTGTTTTTCCATTCGTGAAACTGAAACCTGGATTGTTTTCTTCCATCTATGAAACTAGCTGGCACCAAGCACCACTTCTGGCAACGATGTCAATCTATAGAACGGGCATTAAAAACATACACCAACCCATCACCTTCTCACCATCACAATGTAAGAAGATGAGCTCATCAAGAAGTTGTTATATAAATATAAAATAGGTAACTAGTAATACTCTGTAATGACTATATGGGAAAAGAATCTAAAAAAAGAGTGTATATATGTATATGTATAACTGATTCACTTTGCTATACACCTGAAACTAACACAACATTGGAAGTCAACTGTACTCCAATCAAAATATTTTTAAAAGATTAAATATGAGGAAGAAAATCACAGAAGAAAACAAAACAAAACAAAAAAAGTTGTTACATAAAGTTCAGCACCCTAACATAAAACTAGGTTACAAGAAATGATGAAATAAAAGGAATAAGAATTCAAACAATAGGATATTTTTAAATTTAAAAGCAAAACTTATCTACTGCATTTCCTATTTCAAAACTATAGATGGATATGACTTTTTTCAACTAGCATTTTTCTACTTCTCAATAAAGCCTCCTAGATATACTAATAACAGTTGCATCTTAAAGAAATATTCAAAAGAAGAGCAAAAGGGCAATATAGTTTATTTTTCCAAACCAATCATTAACTTAAGAATCTTTGCCCTTAATCAACTATACTCTATTATAAAATGAAATTTTTTAAAAAAAGTATCTTTGCCTGGAGAAGGAGTACTGGGAAGTGGAACTCCCATAGGGCCAACACCTGTGCAAATACACCCCGGATGCAATGGTCCGGCCCTGGCCGTTCATGGACAGTGTCTCCAGCTCAGCACGTGCTAAGGAGAAAAGGACATCGGCATTGCTGGACATGTGACTGGGTCTGTCTCAACGTGGCGGGAACAACGGGAAGCTTTGTAAAATCTAGAAATACATCAAAGGGCTAATGCAGATTAAGCTCTGCTCCTTTTTTTCCTGAAAGGCTCACTTTTGTTCCTAATATAAAGACTTAGATGGTATTTCTTTAGATCATAAAGCAAGTTGTACTTTTAATGATGGATTAAAAATTATAAAAGTAAAAGATGGCTTGTTCTCCCCTGTTCTTTCTTTCTTTCTTTTTTTTTTTTCCCCCTTTTTAAGTGATGAATGCAGAAAAAGACCAGTCTGGGCCAAATTTATCTCTTGCTGACCTTCAGGGATGTTGAGTAAGCCAAGCACGATGTTAGTACAAAGTTAAATTTGGGTAATTTAGTCACCTTTTTGCTAATTCCATTATTAGACACATTAGGTAATAAATTTTAAAAAGCACCTATGGTATACTTAGCTTTAAAAATAGTATGAATCTTCACTCTAAATTAGTGTAAAGTAAAATACACTGTGCTTACACTGGTCTTTTAAAATAGAAAAGCTTGTTAGAGCAATAGAATAACTATTACTAAATGGATTAACACTTTCACAAAGGAGAACAGAGCCCACTGGGCTCCCTACACAGCCTGCCGCCCTACAAACTTCCCTAGACCTGCACCCACTGTCAGCTCCGTGCCCCCAGCCAGAGAGGTAGCACTCTTCCTGTTCGCCTTGGGTACTCAGGACTCCTGCCCTGTCCCTCCCCGCCTTCACTGGGACCCTGCTTCATCGGCTGTACTCTTTTTTTCCTCCCAACTGGCTCCTTCTCCTCAGCCTGAGAACAAGCTTGAGTCTCCCCTGACTCCTCGTCCCTTCTGGGCCCCCCTTTCCCTGCGGCAGGCCTGCCCCAGTCGTCACCAGCACCCGCCACTCTCGCCAAGTCTACTGCAGGGCACTGCCACCCCACCGCTCTACCCAGCTGTCGACTAGCTAAGGCAGCCACGCACAAGATGTTCAGGGAAAAAGACTGTGTTATAGAAATGTTCATATTAGAATGAAGAAACAGAAAACAAGTCACACTGAGTGAGTTACAGGCTGTAGATCTAAATTAGTTGCCCTTGGGAAACAGCTGTGGCAACTAGAAAGTTCCCAGGATCATGTCTCATAAAGGCGAATAAAACTTTATTCTTGGCTATGAAATATATTTCCACAATACTAGTTAAATTTAGTGAGTGAGGGCTTCCCTGGTGGCGCAGTGGTTGAGAGTCTGCCTGCTAATGCAGGGGACACGGGTTCGAGCCCTGGTCTGGGAAGATCCCACATGCCGCGGAGCAGCTGGGCCCGTGAGCCACAATTGCTGAGCCTGCGCGTCTGGAGCCTGTGCCCCGCGACGGGAGGGGCCGCGATAGAGAAAGGCCCGCGCACCGCGATGAAGAGTGGCCCCCGCTTGCCGCAACTGGAGAAAGCCCTCGCACGAACCGAAGACCCAACACAGCCAAAAATAAATAAATAAATAAATAAATAAATAAATAAGAAAATCCTTTTAAAAAAAAAAAAAAAATTTACTGAGTGATTACTTTGTGCCAGGAACTACACTAAGTGCCTCGCCCGCATTCTCTCATTTAATTCTCACAACAGCCAATGAAGGAGATGCTGTTATTATTACTCTTATTTTACAGACCAGGAAACTGGTCTTAGAGAGAGTCAATAAAACTAAGATCAAATAGCCAATCAATAAGTGTCTGCCTGACTTTAAAACGTAGGTGCCCTCAATCACCGCCCGGTAAATTACCTTTTAAAAAACAGACTTTTAGAACAGTTTTTTAGGTTTAAGCAAAATTAAGCAAAAGATAGAATTTCCTATATACCCCTTCCCCTACACATGTATAACCTCCCTCACTATCAACATGTAAATTACTTTTTGTGCACAAACAGAAGGGGTATACATAATTGAAGTAACAGATATAGAAGCCAACATGAAATTTAAGAAAGGAAGCAAGATCTTTACATTTGTGGAAAGAGACTTGAGACAACAGAATGAAAAAATGGCTCTTAACTTTAAAAAGGGAGAATAAAGTGACCAACATCAGAATCCAAAGGCTTCACTCCCCCTTATGGGACTTCCCTGCCCCACCCCCAACAGGGTACACTGAGAACTGACCTCAGGGTCCTCCAGTTTCGCTACGAGGAGCTACGAAAGGTGATTTTTGTGGACATGCCAATATTCACTTACTACACTGTATACACCAGCTGGTTGCCATTGGATACCTATTTGTGATTCACACTTCTGTCCTATTGAAATTGGTCCACTTCCCTAGTACCTAGAACATGGTTTGGCACATAAGAGCACCCAACAAAAACTTGTTGAGTGAATGAATGAATGAAAGAATGAATGAACGAGGAAATGGATCACAAATTTCCACAGCTGTGCAAAATAACAGTGCAACATAGACAAGGACTTTTTCCTCCAAGCTTCTGCTAATTTCGAACTAGTGACTTGGAAAGATACTTAATATGTTTTCCTTCTACACAACATTAGTGCTAATTAAATACAGTGTCAGTTATTACAGCCCTTACAAACACATGTAGGTGGTCTACAGAACAAGATTAATACCTAAATGACTAAAGAATTAAAGCACTGGTATTTGAAGCTTTGACAAATATTTTCACTATCTGAGTTTCCAAAGCAAAACATCAGTTCACAGGCAACAAGAGGGGAATGCTCAGGAATGTGCAAAAAATATTATTAGTTGGTTTAAATCTCAAAACGTTACAAGATGCCTATTAAAAAATTATACCAACAGCATTAACTTCCTCTTTGATGCTGGATATTCTTTTTTCCTCTCTTTATGTAATGACCTTCCTGCACAGTATGTGCTACCATTAAAAAAAAAAAAAAAAAACAAAGCCTAGGGAAATAAAAGGAACTGCTTGCTTAATATAAAAAACATTTTATTTGAAGAATAGTCAGCAATGTAACAGAAAACATATAATAATTAAAATTATACGCTTTGTTGTTTTGTTAGGGGTTAAGTTTGTTTTAATAAACAAAACAACTAATACACACTTTTGGATACTTTTGCATTTATCATGAGTTCTAGGGAAAAGGAGGAATCCTGCATAGAAAATATTTTTAAATGAGTCCTGTCCTCATACCTACTAGGTGGTTAGAATCAAAAAGACATTAGATGTCAACTAGACTTACTATGGTGACCATTTAACAATACATACCAAAACTGAATCATTACGTTGTACACCTGAAACTAGTATAATGTTATATATCAATTATACTCCAAAAAACACAAAAAGACAGTAACACATGTTGGCAAGGATGTGGAGAAATTAAATAACTCATACATTGCTGAGGGGAGTGTAAAATGGTGTAGCTGCTTTGGAAAAGTCTAGCAGCTCTTCAGAAAGTGAAACACAGCATTGCCACATGACCCAGAAATCCCACTCGTAGGTATACACTCAAGAAAAATGAAAACATACATCCACACAAAAACATATATAAAGGAATGTTCATAGCAGCATAATGGGTTGGCCAAAAATTTCGTTCGGGTTTTTCGACGTCACGGACTTTTTGGCCAACGTGATATATAATAGCTTATAAGACAAACAATTCAGATGTCCATTCTGAAGGAAAAATTGTGGTATATCCATAAAATGGAATATTATTTGGCAAAAAAAAATGAATGAAGTACTGATGCTACAACATGGATGAATCTTTGAAAACATGCTAAGTGAAAGAAGCCAGTCACAAAAGACCACATACTGCATGATTCTGTTTATATGAAATGTCCATAACAGGTAAATATATAGAGACAGGGAGTAAATTAGTGGCTGCCAGGGGTTGACAGGGTTGAAGGAAATGGGGAATGCCTGCTAATGGGTTTGGGGCTTCTTTTCGGGGTGATGAAAGTGCTCTAAACTGATTGTGGTGATGGGTGCACAGCTCTGTGAATAGACTAAAACATACTGAATTGTATTCTTGGAACAATGGGTAAATTGTGTGGAATGGGAATTATATCTCAATAAAACCGTGTGTGTGTGTGTGTGTGTGTGTGTGTGTGTGTGTGTGTGTGTGTTTTAAAGGCTTCAGAGGCAGCCATTTGAATATTCTCTATAAATCAAGCACCTATATTCCAGCCAGAGGCAAAAGGTACAATTGGACACACAGGAGAAGAAAATAGTAAACATGCAAAATATCTACAAAAGCAACAACAAAAGTAGCAATGTTGCAATAAATGTAAGTGTTTGCTCCTAAGGGCAAATACTTAGAATTATGTAGCAAGCAGGATATTGACAATTCCAGTCAAAAATAACTACTTTTTACACATATAAAAGAACAATGTGAGCCTGTACCTTGGAAATTCCACTTAGAAGTCAAATGAACTTATTTGCATTTGAAATTGAAGAACAAAAGAGGTTTAGTTTCTAACAGTTTTGACCTATTTCAGACAGATATTTATTAAATATTTATTAAAATGCTTTAGCTTGAAATACTATAGGCACCAGAAAACAAACAAATATGAGCAATTCAATTCTATACCTTCTGTTCAATAAAACTCGCTTCTCCATGGCAGGTGGTACAGAGAACACTACCCAGGGGGTTAATCAAAATTCCCTTAGAATAATTGAAAAGCATCTGCATTTTTTCCCCCAGAAACCACAAAAAAGTCACAGTAAGCAGAACATATAATCTTGATTATTAGCACTAAGCCTGTAGCAGCACAATGTGCTGTCCCCAGAAATCAAGTGACAGGACACAATAGCAGTATGTGATAAGCCAGTGATGTCTACCCGCATGAGACTCAAGGAAATTTTTTAAAAATCAAAATCAAAAGATAGACAATGATAATAAGTTGCACATGTGATGTTCTGCTACTGCTGCAAAGCCAACTGCACATTGTGACAAATGTAATCATTCTCAGAGCAGGAACGGTGCCAGGAAAGACCTTGGAGGTCACCGACCTCAACCTTTCATTTTACAACAAAGAAAACAGGTTTAGGAAGGTCACACAACCAGTTTAAAAGCATTACTGGGGCTAGAAATGAGATCTTTCAGGGCTCTTTCTGTTTAAAAAAAAAAAAAAAAGAAATTTTCTGAGGATATATACTACAGAGGGTGTTACCAAAGAAATGGAAGATTCTTAGGAACTTCTGAGAGCCGTGCTGGTAAAACTCCACACAGAAGTGCTATACTAACCACCTATGAAAGTGCACGACCATAGAGTTTTGGGGACACTCAAAATTTAAATCCACGTGATGTGCACGTCAGCCCGAGGGAAGCAGAACTACATTCTATACCGTATAGGTCCGTGATGAGGGTTTGGGTAGCTGCAGCCTGACTGACCGCGCGGGTCCTTTCTGCAGGAAAATGACAGTAGCGCCAAGGCACAGAAAAGGGAGACGGCAAGGAGGAGGGCCCCAGAGGGTGCTCTGGATGAAGGTTAGAAGTGATCTGCAGGTTTCAGCACAGCATAGGTACACTCAGTCTCCCTTCGCTCTTGTCAGCATGTAACCCAGACCAGCTCTAAAATTATTCTGACTAACTAGCTTCCTAATTATTCTAGTACCACCATTCAGTCAACATTCTGGAGGGCAGATTTAAAGATCGGGTCACTGGAAGAAATCTCCCTCACCTCAAATTAATATAAACGCATTCTGGTTTAGACATCAGTCTTCATGAGTTTAGTTACCGGACATCAGTTCCCTTGATTCTGTTACCAGGTTCTCTGTGTATTAATCATGGTTTTTTAAAATTTTCTGTATATCTCGGGGGCCTTACAGGCCTGAGAGAGCCTGCCCCCACAGGGCCAGCTAACTCCTAAAGACAGTGATGCTCTCATAGGCAACCAGCCACCCCTTTTATCTAACTCACACACCAAGCCATGGTTTCCTGCCCCAAATCACCCTAAGGCCAGGGACCAGACAACTACAGACCACCCCTAGAGCCCAAAGCCTACCAACATTATTCAAACTAGCCAATCCTAAATGGTTTACCCTGCCCTACTTGGCCTTTCCTGCAGAAACCCCAGTAAAGGCTCCCACCCATGCTTTCCCCTCATCCCTTTTTTGCTTCCTGACCAGCCTGGCGCTTTCCCAGTGGCCCTGTGTGGCATGGGGGACCCCCTTCTCTTAGGAGATGTAAGTAATAAATTCTTTCAGTAGCATTAACCTCTCTGTGTTGGTACTAAGTCACCTTTATAAATTAAAATCCTACAGGTACATTTCAGAACCCCTTGCCAAGTGAAGACCAGGCCAGCAGACCCACTGAGGGCCAGGATACAGACTGCACGGAGTGGAGGTGGAGGGAAGTTATCAATGCGGGTTGAGGCCACCGCTCTCACCTCCTCACGAGCTGGCCTTCAGACCACAAGAGCTGCCAGTTGGAAGATACAGGCTTTGTCAAAAGCTCAGACATGCTGTGTGCACACGTGGATCACACAGCCTGTATTTATATAGGTTTATTTTCAACAAATTGATAAACTGATACAACAATATCTAATTGATCTTCTACTCTAAGTAGCTGTGGCATTAACAAAGATGATCCAACAAGAAAACTCTACTGATGGGTGAGCGTAAACTATAAAAACTTTGTTCTTTTTGAACAGAAACGTAGGTACAATCAAGAATATAAAAAACCAATATCAAAGCCCTTTGGATCATAACTGCAGACACTGATTAAGAGAAAACTTCGGGCTTCCCTGGTGGCGCAGTGGTTGAGAATCTGCCTGCCAATGCAGGGGACACGGGTTCGAGCCCTGGTCTGGGAAGATCCCACATGCCGCGGAGCGACTGGGCCCGTGAGCCACAACTACTGAGCCTGAGCGTCTGGAGCCTCTGCTCCGCAACAAGAGAGGCCGCGATAGTGACAGGCCCGCGCACCGCGATGAAGAGTGGCCCCCACTCGCCGCAACTGGAGAAAGCCCTCACACAAAAACGAAGACCCAACACAGCCAAAAATAAAACATAATAAATAAATAATAAATAAAAATTAAAAAAAAAAAAGAGAGAGAAAACTTCATTTATAAAATTGATATATCGGTCAAAATTTTGTGAAGACACAAATGCACACAAAAGAGAGTCATCAATATTAGGAAAAAATAGTAAAACAATATACATGACATACACGTACATGGGGCCCAGTTCTTCCTCTAGTATAATCGAGACGCCTGCGGTTCCTTCAGTTTACAAAGTAAGGCTTCCTGAGATAACACAGAACAAACAGGGTGGAATAGCTGTGGACTCCTCATCCAGGGGCATGCTAAGAGTAAGTCTGCAGAGTGTTAGAGAGCTCTGTGAAGGGCTGAGGAGATGGTCACAGATGTTTATATGCCCTTCCATAATTACTGTCTGGACAAAGACCCTTTGGCACTACTGACATTTTAAGTCAGATAATTCTTTTGTAGGGGGCTGTCTTATTTATTGTAGGATGTTTCAGAAGCCTCCTTGGTTGGTGATGCTCGCAATAAATTTAACGAAATTTGCCCATTAGATTCCAGTAGCAGCCCGCCACTTCTAACAACCAAAATGTCTCCACACACTGCCAAAGGTCCCCCAGGGAGCAGAATCAGGCGGGTTGAGAACCACTGGTTTAGACTTGCAATGCTGCAAAACATCACCAGGCATTATATTTCAAAACCCACCTGCGTTATTCCTAAAATCCTTCAAGAGGACTCAAAGTTTGGTTGAATAAAGTAGCGGAGGGTAGAGAAACAGAGGTTAAATACTTAAACTAGAACAATTAATCTTTCACGACACATGTTAACATGTATTCCACACCCCAATCACCTTAAGTGTCAGCTAAGGTCATCTTACATTCTCATTGAGAGGAAAGGCTTTATATCAAATGTATATCAAATTACCGTTTTAATCTATTTTTAATATCTACAATAATTACTTGGATAAAGATTACCTTTTCTGAGAGAAAGCCCCCGCCCTCGGCCACAATATGAAAGTAATTCACAAGGGGAAGCTGAGGGACACAGACCTTCAACACTAGCTGTTAGGTGGCTGGGCTCTAAGTTCAAACACAGAAGAAGAGGAGGGTTAGTCCCCCCACCTCCGCACAAGCTGCTCTCCACCAGATAATCAGGAATCATACAGAAGTGCGAAGGGCCACGGGAGGACCCAAATCCCAACCACACATGTGCTGGTGTGAGGAAGCCAAGGTGTGTCGCCAGGTCCAGGTATGACACTATGGCTGCCCTCACCGTACGAGCCATTCTGACAAATCACAGCCGAGGCATCGCCTCATCCGTGAGGTGGGGGGCATGCTGATGATCTCAACGGTTGTGGGAAGCAAACAAGGTGACCAGCCGAAAGCAGGAGGCTTACTGCAGGCGCTCGGGGCACGTTGTCTCCCGGCCACCCCTGTTTTAAAGTCCACTCTGCCAAACAGCTGAGACAGGAAAGGGGTGGTCTGAGCTCTAGGACACAGTGGACTCCAAGGGTGACTGTTTGTTAGAACTTACACATGAATTATCTCCCCACCCTTAAACTAGGCAGGGCTTCCATTTCACACAAGGTCACTGGGCAGTTTCATGTGTCCCCTGATGCTTGGTAATTACCTAGGTAATTAACACTGATACCTTAGTCATTACCTCAGCTGTCCCCCCCAATCTTCAGAATTTACACCATACAAAACATATGCCAGCCTGGGAAAGCTACCTCTCAGAATACACACCTGAGCTACTAATGACTACTGGACTTTCCCATGCCTTGCCAGGCATCCTGCCATATACTTTCCACGCACAGGGAAAGTGCCACAGAATACCACAGAGCTAGGCAATTAAATGTTAGCTGAAAAAGAACAGAGAAGTACTTCTTCACCGATGCCACTGTGAGGTGATGCACAAAACGTACTCTACTTGATGCATCTCACCAGGACGATGACAGGCAAAGTGGAGCCCATGGAAGAGCAGTGGCTTCTACGATCGGGTAGTAACTGTACACTCTCGCTGTGGACTCAGGATGGGAGGGTCTCATGTGAACAATAACACTACGGCTATTCCAATGGTTAAAAGGATCCGAATAAACAGAATGCAATTACACAAACTAGAACTTGGCCTACCTTTCAGGAATGGCTGTCCAGAACAGATCTGAGTTATGATCCAATATGAGGAAGACTAAGAACAAGTAACCCACACAGCCAGTAGTTAAGCATGTTCCTAAGTCAAATCAAGCATCAGGCTAGCTAAAGTTCACTGTTATTTTCTTTGCATAAGGCATCTGAGTAGGTCGGGGTGTATAAGCACGTATATGTAAGACCTCGTAAGCTTCAGGCCACTGAGAAGTATCACATTTGTTCTAGAGAGCTCATCTCTACAACATTATATTTATTAGTGAAATGAGAAAAGAAAACTCTGAAATCCCAACTACGACATATAGTCTAGGCCAGTGGTTCTCACCTAGGGATGATTTTGCCCCCTCCCTATTTCCAGGGCCATTTGGCAATGTCTGGAGACAATTTTGGTTGTTATATCTAGGGAGGTGTTCTGGCCTCTAGTGGGTAGAAGCCAGGGAGGCTGCTAAACATTCCATAGTGCACAGAGCAGTCTCCCACAACAAAAAATTATCCATTTCAGAATGTCATTATTGACAAGATTGAAAAACACTGATCTAGGCCCAAAATAAAAATTGTCACTGTCCTGTGGGTCTAAGACTTGGAATAATTCAGACTAAATCTAAAAGACTGCAGTTGATAAGTAAACTTAAAAGATACAGTTGATGATACTATGGATTTAATTATACTTTAGGTCCTATCATGTCCCTACCTGATTAAAAAATATGTATTATGAACACATAATCAATTATTTCAAATAATCAAATGCTTGTCCTATCCTCTTACTATAACAAGAAACAACCACAACATTGTTCCTATGCTCGACTCATAAGACCAGTAATACAATGTAGTTTTTGGTATCAATTTCCTAAACTAGATACTAATTCTACATTAAGTGTGAAAATATACTCCAAATCCTAGTCCTGGGCTACTTTAAACTGATTTTTACAAATGCAGATCCTTAGGCCCTACTCAAACCTAGGGAATCAGCTTCACTGGAACCTGGGGATTTGCATTTTCAGCAAGTTTTCCAGGTGATTCTTACACATGCTCATGTTTGAGAACCACTGTCTGACTTGGCTTCCATGAGAAAGAGCTGCCATTTCCACATCATTCTCACCATAAGGTAAATAACAACAATCAATTAATTTTATGTATGAAAGATCAGCAATACGTAGTACTACACCACAATGGCCTTAAATGGTTTTCCTAAACTAAAATCCTTTCAAAGTGAGGCTGGTTTATGAAGTCCCATAAGCACCATCATAACAGGTCCTATATCAAAAGTATGTTGCCTTTCAAACACAAGACACCAAAGCCAAGGCTGTTCTTGGTGAACTTCATTACGCTTCAAGGAAACAGATGTTCTTAAGCATCTTGCTGCCACAGGTGCAGCTTTAAATACGTGCTTCGTACTTAGCATTCAATGACAAATGGTATGCTAACTGTGTGAGGCGGTCAGAAATCACAGGATGAACAAAAATTAGATTTTCCAAATAAAACAAAAGTATTTTCCTTCTGAATATTTTGATAGATTGCCTACCAAGTGTGATCTCAGTTGAGATTACAATTTCAGATGACAGCATGTCTCCAAAGCAAGCAAGAAAAAGGAGGAAAAAAGCGAGGTAAAATGATTGCAAAGGGAGAGTGTATTCCTTATTTTCAGGGGCTATAATAATAGTTGAGCCACTATATGCTAAGTTCCTACTATTTTCAAACATTTTACCAACATTTTCTTATTCAACCATTACCAATTCCATGAAAGCAGATATTTTGCTGATGAGAAAATTGAGGACCAGAAAGGTTAAGTAACTTGTTCAAATTCACAAAGCTGGTAAGTGGGAGATATAAGATTCAAACACAAGAAATCAAGCTTTATTTAGTATACCTCCCCCAAACCCCTCAGCTCAAAATTCACTAACATCCTGGTAGTTTACAGAAATTTCTTGTGAACATATAACTGAGTAACTGCAAATACTTTAAATTGACAACATTTCAAAGAGTGTTGTGTGTGTAATTTTTACAACTAACTCTAAGATGCTATATGGCCTATCTTGGAAACTGAATGGAATCAAACAAGCATTCTAAAATCCTAAAGCATCGCACAAATGTAAGGCATTCTGTTATTCATTAAAATCAATTTTAGTTTGAGGATCTTTGGCAGACAGCAGCAGGATTTTGAGATACTATGAAATAATTAGAGACACCCTAGGATACTGTGAAATCATGATTGAGGTTGCACTAAATTGGTTTCAATAGCCACACATAATAGAAATGATTTGGACAATAGATAATGTCATTTTAAAATGATTATATTAGAGACGCTAGACGCCTTCCCCGGATGTGGGCATTGCGCAGGGGTCCATTCTGGGCCTGTCCCTTCACCATCCCCTCGGGCGACCTCACCTACTGCAGGCTTCAGATATCACCTCTTCATGCCCACGAAGTACCCACTGACATGCTCACCCTTCATCATTTTCCCTGTCTTTCCCTTACATCATAGAGGTCCCTCTGGCATTTCAAACTTAAAATGGTCAAAACCCAATTCATTATCTATTCCACCTTTCCTCTCGTGTAATCCTTCCTTCCCTTCCTCCTCTCTTGCTCCCACAGTTATCTGCATCGTTTATCACATCTAGAAACCTCAGCATCATCTTCATTCCTGCCTAATATATAAAACTAGACTATGGATCCTTAAGAGGAGACTCTCAAATGGACCTCTTCTTTATTTGCTCACTCTCTCAAGACCTCTTTAAAATCAAGACAAAACAAAATACACCTCAGGTGATACTGAGATTCTCTTCTTTCAAAGTCTAAAGAGTAGAGTCTAATCTCCTTAGCATGGTCCTGCAACACCCAGCTCCTGCCATTCTAGTTTCATCTCCCACACAGACCTTTGCCACCTGCCTGCCACCCTCACTAGCCAACCTGCTCTTCCTTAAACCCATGGGCAACCTCATGCTTCTCAACCTTCATTTGTTCCCTGTGCTTTCTCCACCATCATCACAGAGCAGTTTCTGAACATGCTGTCTCAGGGACTCTGCAGATGCTGTTCCCTTCTATCTGAAATGCCCTTCCCTGCCTGCAAATTCTATTCATCCTTAGGGTCTAAGCATGAGCCGGACGTGTTCACCGGGGAGCTTTTCACAATTCCCCCATCTCCTTTCTCCAAGCCCCAGAATACCTCTCCTTCATACAAACGTCTATTACCACTCTCATCACACTCGTAATTCTATATCCTCAGTTGACAGCGGGTCACTGCTGGCAGAGATGTCTTTTTCCTGTGGATTGCCAGAACTCAATGTCATCACATGATAGATGCTCAATCAATGTGAGGTGACCGACTACCATGACTACCAATAAATGCCAAGCTTTATGTATGCTCATTAAAAAATGTAATGACTAACAGGATATGAAATGTAGATTCTTATTCAAAGAGCTATGCCCTATGGTCTATACTTTATCTACTGATACAAACAGCTTTTGTATCAGAAGGGAAAAGTAAAGCTAAGAGATCTATAATTTCCTCTGTCAGCACATTAGCCTCTGCATAACCCATCTCAGCACTTACTCATGATACTGGTTTGTCTGTGTTTCCCGGCAGCCAGTGTGCTACTGAAGAACAGAGGCCAAGTCACATTCATCTGTCACACTTCCTAGCATGTAGCGGAGCAGGCAGTCCACAATTTCTTTTAAATTTGTGTTCAAAATGCATCACACAATGGGATATTAACAACTGCACTTTCAAATTATATTAGCCGATTCCAAAAGGCTAGAAAGTAAACTTATAGTCTAAAAGTTAATGCTGAAGTTGGTCACAGGATACACAGAACATATGTTACCACGAAAACAATGTTCAAGATTAAGATTGCATATAGAGCCCATCTCATAAAATCTTATTTTACCCACATTTTTAGCTGAAATTTTGAATATTGGAGGGAAATGCTGGATGGGATGCTATAGATTTGTTTTCTTCTTAGCATTATAAAATGCATTAAAAAAAACCCAGAGAGACTTCATCAACCCTCCACAAAACGTCTAGCTTGTGGCCACCACCTGCTTTCTATGGCTGGAGGGGAAGAGGGTCAGGAATAAGGACAGCTTGACCCAGTGGGGATGGAGCCCTGTGTGTACAGGGTGGAAGTGGTTGTCTGATGAAGGCTCTGGGGTTCTATGCTAGACACTTCCCAGTCCCCTCTCTTTTCCCCATCCAAGGAAATTGGGACCAGTGCAGCTTGGGTTAAGTGGGGCAAGTCCCAGGGTTAATTCAGTCAGATATCCTGCCAGGAGTAAGCACACAGGGAAATAGGCCCCCGGGTAGCTGCAAAGGCTAGGACATGGGACCAGCATGCGAGAAATCCCAATAAGCCATCATGCCCCTCCTGAAACCCCAGTGATACAGAGAAAGGGTGGAACAGAGAAGGGAGAAAAAGGCAAATGAAGACTAGAGATGAGTCAGACATGTAAAGAGAGGGATTTATAAGGTACAGAAGACCAAAGAAGTTCTCTGGATGTTTATTTTTCGAAGACAATAATAACTGAAAACGCATGACATAATTTACCTCTCAAAAGAGTACTGGTAAAGAAAAACAATAACAAACCTAGTTCTTTTCATTTTCCAATTATTTGGATTTTTAACAAATGGGAGTTTACTCTATTAAAATTCCATATGCATAAGTGAGTTTTCAGAAAAAGTAAAACTTCTTGATGATGTTCCTATATCTATAAATATGAATGATGCAGATTTTTGGGTCCTATGATATCAGATGACAAGACTCAGCCCAAGCTTCAGCTCTTGCTAATTAAACAAATCAATTAAGAGACTACAGTTGCAACTGTGTAGCTGCTGTTCTATAGTAGCAATAACAACCCCAGGGGGAGGTCTTTTACTACATTAAAATGCTGTCCTCCACAACTCCATCTGATATTATTAGAAACAGTTATTTGTGTCTTGCTGTCATATTAGTAGCAAAGGCAAATTATGGAAATATGCAGACCAGAATGGTCCCAGTATGAGATCAGGTTGGGTTTTCAGCCTCCAAGGGAACAATTGCTGAAATTCCGAAGTTCCCCCAAGTTCTTTAATGGAACTGATAAATCTATCAGCACAGCATCCGTTTAGAAACTAGGTACGGGTCACATATTTACATACTTTCCTGCTAAGCTGATACAATTCAACTAGATGAATTATCATATTAAGTTTACCCTCCTGAGTTAAACTGATGGAGTTCAAGATTGTTTTCGATGGTTGTCATTAATCGCTGTTACTTCGTGAATGCTTACTTTGAAATCTAATTGTGCTAGTGTAACAAGGGTCATATTAATACCATTCTTAATGGTAAATCTTTGTAAAACATGTTTGTTCTACAGATATTGTTACTCAAGCTTTCAAGGCTAATAAGAAATAAAGTATATTTATTATCAATAAAAACTTAATTTAAAATGTACAATTTGAGATTTAAACTAGCTTTAAGAACTTCAGCATGATTTGGTTTCATTAAGATCTCTGGCTAAGCTTCAAAGGCGTATAATTTGACAGTTCCTCAAGAGTCCTTGGGTAAATGCCAAAAGCACAGCTATGAAGAATCTGCTCAAAGTAGTCTAAGCTTATTCTCTCTTTCGGGCAATAGGTATTGTTTTCACAAGAAAAAAAAAATTCCGTCTTACTGAGATATATGTTTGTCTTAATATTACGGCGTTTTAAAGATAATGGAACTTTAAAAAATTAAATATAAATAATGATTGCAATACAAGATTTGGAATAAAACGGTAACTTCTGCATTCTTCAAGTTGTAACAAAATATTCTTCCTTATTGTGAAGCACAGTTCAAGTAAGGAAGTCGGGTTACATAAAATACTGGATCTCTTCCACTTCTCTGTGAGCTTATACTATCTGACATACACAAACTCACTGCTTCACCAAAAAACATGCAAACAAAACAAACCCGGACAATTTACTATTTGAAATAGGCACAGATATCCTGGAAAAGTTCTGGGGTATGTAGCTCTACCAACTAAGTGTATACTGTGAACTAAATGTTTGTGTCCCCCCTAAATTCATACGTTGAACTCCAATCCCCAATATGACGGTATTTGGAGGTGCCACCTTTGGGAGGTAATTAGGCTTGGATGAGGCCATGAGTGAGGCCTGGCAGGAGAGAGGCAAATGACGAGGCCCTGAGGCCTGTGCCCGACACGTTTGAAGAAGAGCAACAAGGTCGGCTGAGTTGATGTGTATTTTAGAAGGACCACTTTAACTGCTACATCAATGATAAAGCAGGGAGCAGGGGTGGAGGTGGGAAGACTGGCAGCTGCAAGACTCTGGTCAGGATGGGGGGCAGTGGGAGTGGTGGACGGAAGAGGGGAATCAAGGAAAACACAAGGTTTCAGCTTATGCTGCCGTTTTCTGAGATAGGAAAAACTGCCTGGAGAAATTTTATGTTGGTTTGGTTTCTTTGCAGGTTGTGGCTATCAAGAACTCAGTTTTCAGTATCTGAGCCCTGAGAAATCTACTGGAATCCAAGGAGAGATATCAAGCGGCAGAGACAGCATAAGTGCCCCTTCTAGCATGAACACAGAGGTACAGAAAAACCTTCACGTAATATAATTCCAGGTAGCTGTGGAAAAGAATGACATGGATCTTTCTGTAATGGCTTAGAAAGATATCCACAATTTATTCTTGCATGAAAAGATGTATAAATCTATCTCTGGAAGCATATGCCTATTGTTAAAAACTTAAATACCTCTAGGGAATAAAATGAATACTTCCATGATGGTTAATTTTATGTGTCAACTTGGCTAGGCAATAGTATTCAAATATGTGGCCAAACATTATTCTAGATGTTTCTACAAAGGTATTTTTTTAGATGAGATTAACACTTAATTCAGTAGACTCTGAGTAAAGCAGATGACCCTCTAATAATATGGGTGGGCTCATTCACTCAGTTGAAGAAAAAGGACTGACCTCCCAAGCAAGAGGGAATCCTTCAAGCACACTGACTTTGTACTTGAACTGCAACTCTTCCCTGGTCTACCCTGCAGGTTTTGGACTTGCATCCACAATCACGTGAACCAATTGTTTAAAATCAATCACTCAATCAATCAATCTCTCTCTCTGTAATATATAAAAATATAATACACACACACATCGTGTTGGTTCTGTTTCTTTGGAGAACCCTAATACAATTTCTTATGACATGCATTTAAATAATATTTAAATTTTCTAATTAAAAAAATAAGCATGTGTAGTACTTATTAATCAGAAGAACAAGAATAACCACAAGCCTCAGGCGCAATACTTAAAATTTACATCACGTCGTCAGGTGCCTATACATATACTTTAATGTGTAAACTTTACTACACCTCTATACATATACAAAGCACGCAGTAAGTGCACATTAGTATTACTATCCTTCCCATCTCAATAGCTGCAAAATCACTCTTCTTTTGATCTAAGCCACAGGTCTGTCCTCTGATATTCTCAACACACGGACCTAACAGAAATACCCAGTGTGAATTTACGACCTGAACAAGGTACCCAAAGGACATGAACAGACATTTTACAGATTATAAATGATACCTAGCAAGTGAATACATGGAGAAATATTCAAATATAATAGCAATAAGCAGAGAAAAGCTAATTAAAACAATAAGGCACCTTTTCAACAAATTATTTTGAAAATTATAACTAATACTACTATTATGATAATTATAAACCTATAAGTAAAAATAATAACTATAAATTAAATTTATTTTCACTGGGTAGAGTTAAATAATTTTGAAATTATGATTCAATTTCATTAGAAATGTGGACTCGAAAGCACCTAATAAAAAAAGCTAGAAGGAAAACTGAGCAAAAACAAAACAAAACAAAAACAGAACTGAACAGCAAGGTCACGATTTTCTTTGTTTTTTGGCCATGCCGGGCATCTTGTGGGATCTTAGTTCCCTGAACAGGGATGGAACCCCGGCCCTCGGCAATGAGAGGGCAGAGTATTAACCACTGGACCACCAGGGAATTCCCAAGGTCACTATTTTCAAAAGCATCTTTTAAAAATATGTTCTTATTTTTATTAAAAATGGGGAGAAAGTCTCCAGTGAAAAAAGTACTTAAAAGACTCAACAAACTACAGATACTTTTAAAAACCATTTTGTCTCTAATAAGAAGTAGCTAAAATTACTCTATCATGGAATCTTTTCCCACACGTTAAAGAACCCATTTCTTATACAAAGACATCTCATTTAACAGCAAAACAAAACCATGACGAAGCCAAGTTCAAACACATGGGTTATAACTAGATGATCACTTTTTCTCTCTGTAAATTAAGAGAATATACAAAATAATAATTCTTTCATACTTACCACGGTACCAAGAAACTGAATGCTCATGTTGCCACCTGCTTCTCGAGACAGACACTGGGGGAAAAAAAAGAGAGGTATAAAATGAATTTTCATCCATACAAAAACATGTACATGAATGTTCATAGCAGCATTATTCCTAATAGCTGAATAACCCAAATGTCCATCAACTGATAAATGGATAAACAAAATATGGTATATTCATACAGTGGAATATTATTTGGCCATAAAAAGGAATGAAGTACTGATACATGCTACAACAGAAGTCAGTCACAAAGGAGCACATATTATATGATTCCATTTAACATGAAACGTCCAGAAGAGGCAAATCCATAGGGACAGGAAGTCAACTGCTGTAGTTTGGCTCTTCTTTGCAGGAAAACTCTCAGCCACCCGGAAGACTTCCAGGTCGTAACTCCTCAGGCCCCAGCTAGCACGGGCTACAGGTATTATCTTAGTCTGCTGCCTAAGAATATACCATATATCACATCTTTTCACCAGTATAGATTACTTTATATCACTTTGTCAAAGAAAGGACTAGAAGAATTTTCTGATGACCCAAAGAGTTAGGGGGAATAAAAATCGAAAGTTGGAGCTTCATGGGCCTGTTGGCAATTAAGAAATGGAAGTAATGAAGGTGTACATAAACTCTGGTGTGTCCTACTTAAAAAAGAAACACGTTCCTAACTCTAGAGCAGGAGGCCGGGTGGGAGAGACTGCCAATGCCAAGTTCAGAACGGTAAGAAAAGGTAGTGGATTCCATGGATGCATTTTTTTAAAATTTTATTTTATTTATTTATTTACTTTTGGCTGCGTTGGGTCTTCATTGTTGCGCGCGGCTTTCTCTAGTTGCGGCGAGCGGGGGCTACTCTTCGTTGTGGTGCGCGGGCTTCCCATTGCGGTGGCTTCTCTTGTTGCGGAGCTTGGGCTCTAGGCACGTGGGCTTCAGTAGTTGTGGCACACGGGCTCAGTAGCTGTGGCTCACGGGCTTAGTTGCTCCGCGGCATGTGGGATCTTCCTGGATCGACCAGGGCTTGAACCCGTCCCCTGCATTGGCAGGCGGATTCTTAACCACTGTGCCACCAGGCAAGACCTGGATTTTTTTTTTTTTAAATACATGTTACACTTTTTTATTTTTGTTTTTTTAATTTTATTTATTTGTTTGTTTGTTTGGCTGCGTCGGGTCTTAGTTGCAGCATGTAGGATCTTAGTTGCCCGACCAGGGATCGAACCCGAGTCCCCTGCATTGGAAGGGGGATTCTTAACCACTGGACCAGCAGGGAAGTTCCCATGGATGCATTTAAGTTGTCCAGGAAAGAGAAGATGCCCTAAGCCTTCTTCAGATTGCTCAGGGAAAAGCCAGACCTGGTGCCTGGATAAAAGACATCTTTGGGGGGATTGCCTGGTGGTCCAGTGGTTAGGACTCGGGGAGGAGAGGGGAGGGGAGGGAAGGGAAGGATCTGAATGGTGGTTGATTGGGGAAAGGACGGTTGGGAGGATACGGGGAATGATTTGCTAATTAACATGAGGTTTCTTTTGGGGGGCATGAAAATGTTCTAAAATTGATTGTGGTGATGACTGCACAACTCTGTGAAGAGACTACAAAACACTGAATTGTACACTTTGGGTGAATTGTATGATATGTGAATTATATCTCAATAAAGTTGTTATAAAAATGAGTTAGCGAAAAAAAAAAAAATGAGTTAGCGGGCTTCCCTGGTGGTGCAGTGGTTGAGAATCCGCCTGCCAATGCAGGGGACACGGGTTCGGGCCCTGGTCTGGGAAGATCCCACATGCCGCAGAGCAACTAGGCCCGTGAGCCACAATTACTGAGCCTGCGCGTCTGGAGCCTGTGCTCCGCAACAAGAGAGGCCGCGATAGTGACCCGCACACCGCGATGAAGAGTGGCCCCCGCTTGCCGCAACTAGAGAAAGCCCTCGCACAGAAACGAAGACCCAACACGGCCATAAATAAATTAATTAATTAAAAAAAAATGAGTTAGCATTTGTTTAAAATAACAATAAGAACAATGCAATTCTTCTATGTCCAGAGAGTAGTAAAAAAAGAAATAATCTCTATGTTATGCATTTATTTGTAAATAAATTATGTTCAAAGTGAATACAATATTATTTATGCATATCTTCCTTATTTGAATTTTACTTTACTAAAAATGGATGATTAAATAGTACTCTGGAAGTAAATTATACTTTTTCAGATAATTCTCACTTATAAAATTCCTCTCGTTATT
Organism: Balaenoptera acutorostrata; assembly: GCF_949987535.1. Lineage (NCBI taxonomy): Eukaryota > Metazoa > Chordata > Mammalia > Artiodactyla > Balaenopteridae > Balaenoptera > Balaenoptera acutorostrata. The sequence continues at coordinate 10,379,480 of NC_080081.1, forward strand.
CCTAACCTGTTCTTCAAAATTCTTCCTTTCCTGTGCTAATCAGAGAGGGCTCAGTGGCTTCAAAGACTACACAAATAAATTAAGCAGTTCTAACGAAGCAGCTATGATTTTTTTTGTAAGTTCTCCGATGTAGCCCTGGAGAAAGTATTAGTAGTCTCCACTCAACTGCATGCCATGAACTAATTCTAGACGTATCCTAACTGTATTCCTTTTAAAGAAGTGGAGGTTTACCAACTCTGATCTTTATGATCACTAAAGTCATAGAACCCAGACTAAACCTCCAGAATTCAGGCTGAACCCCTGGTTCCTTGACTGAGGGAACTCAAATCAATAAGAAGAAAAGCAGTTTAATACACAATGATACCAAAATGTTTACCCCTACCTGCAAATACTGCCAAGTGACTTGAGTAACCTGACTGGCGTACTCAAGGTGGTGTGGTATAGAGGAGAAAATTCACAGTCAGTATTTTTATCCAATAATTTCACTTCTAAGAATTTATCTTAAGGAAAAAAGTCATGAGTGGGCAGAAAAATAAAGCTATGAAAATGTCATCACAGTGTAGTTTACAGAATCTAAAAATTTCAAGCAATCTAAATGATGAAGAAAAGTGGGACTTCCCTGGTGGTCCAGCAGTTAAGAATCTGCACTCCCAATGCAGGGGGCGCAGGTTTGATCCCTGGTCAGAGAACTAGATCCTGCATGCCGCAACAAAGAAAGATCCCACACATGGCAACGAAGATTGCACACGCTGCAACTAAGGCCCGGCGCAGCCAATAAATAAATATTTTTTAAAAAGTAAATAGGGCTTCCCTGGTGGCGCAGTGGTTGAGGGTCTGCCTGCTAATGCGGGGGACACGGGTTCGAGCCCTGGTCTGGGGGGATCCCACATGCCGCGGAGCAACTGGGCCCGTGAGCCACAACTACTGAGCCTGCGCGTCTGGAGCCTGTGCTCCGCAACAAGAGAGGCCGCGATAGTGAGAGGCCCGCGCACCGCAATGAAGAGTGGCCCCCGCTTGCCACAACTAGAGAAAGCCCTAGCACAGAAACGAAGACCCAACATAGCAATCAATCAATAAATTTTTAATTTTAATTTTTTAAAATTAAAAAAAAAAAAAAAAGTAAATAAATGATGAAGAAAAGAAACCAGTTAAATAAATTATGGTATACCCATACAGCCATTTAAAAATTTTAGCGACATGAAAAATGTGTATGGTATATTTCTAAATGCAAAAAGAAAGAACAATATGTTCAGAATAAATCTTGTTTAAAAATTCTATACATTATAGATAAAACTCTAGAATAAAAAATACACATTAAACAGTTAACTGTTATTTCTGGGTGGAAGATATTAGTTGACTTTTCATTTTAGCTTATCTGTTATTCCTATTATGGACATGCATAACTTAAGGCAAAAAGAGATATAACACAGGATGGAATAAAATAGATTCTTTCCCTCAGTGGGGAAGAGATTAACAATTGAGGCTTGAATCCTAGGTTCTGATGCTGGCACTTGTACTTTAAGTCATCCGGCTAGCCAACCATCCGTCCAACAGCTATGTACTGAGTACTGCTAGCTGAATTAAGACTCACCTTCCAGGAGACCAAAGGAAAGAACAGAATTCTAAAATAAATTATAATTCAATATGATAAATCCATAGTACAAAACATACAGAGTGTTACAGGATAAGAGGGCAGACCAGCTAAGTGTCCAGAAAGATTAAGGAAGATGTGAGATAGACAGAAGAGATGGGTATTAAAAAATGAGCAGGAATTCTCCAAATGGGAAGCGAAAGAGAAACTTTAGGTCTGATGGTACAGTTTGTGCAAATTTCAGATTAAGAAAATGCATGGTGAATTTAAGGAATGGTAAGTAGTTCAGCATGGCCAGAGATAGGTTTGGCTGATGGAGGGAAGTAGCAAGAAAGGAAACTGAGAAGTAATTACAGAGCCAGGTCACATCTTGCCCAGAGGGAGTGCAAACTTTACAAAGTTCTTATAGTTAAGAATGGGGAGTGACACGCTTATGTTTCAGAAGGACTGATGGCCTGAGTTAAGGTTGAAGCTATACAGAAATGTGGGTGGACCGGACTGGGAGGACAAGGAAAATGCTACTGCAGTCACTCAGGAAGGAGGACTCGAGGACTGAGCGAGCACAGCAGTAGAACTAAACCTGATTCAGTGACAGAACTTCAGAATTTGGAGGGCAAACAGATCTGAAGATCTACATTTTGTTTATGAGGAAACTAAAGGTGCAGGAATGTAAAATGCAATTTGCCTACCTCGCAGGGGGAGAGCAAGAATCCCAACCCAAGTATTTTGACTGTACAGGATAGAATATCTCTACACTGTCTTAGACTAGGTCATCAATTAGATGGTGAGTTCCTTAAGGGCAAGGACCATTTCTTGTACTTCCTCCTTAATCCCACAAACATATAAGTCAGTGCTGCAGAAACGGAAATGTAAGGTCAATCTCCACCAAGAATTCTTAAGTTTTCCATATTACGACAGATAAGAGTGACTTTCGTATTTCTCACTCTTTGTCTAGCAGAAGTTTTAGCTGGGGGAGAATTAGAAGTGTAGCTGTCAAGGAATCAGGGAAAGGAACAGTGCAGAACAATTTAGATTGTGGGTAGGCAGCCCAACAACCTGATGAATTCTACGCTGCTGAGGTTTTCAGAGTAGTGAGGAGAAAACCTTGGTTGAAGCATCCCCGTGACTACCAGACCAGGACCTCATCCCAGCAGTGGTTAAACTTTCCCTCCTCAGAAGCCTGTCGCAGGAGAGCCACAGGATCCAGGCCATATTTCCCAGTAAAGAATCAGCAGAGTCAACCACCTTTATACTACAGCAGTAGACCCAATCACAACAACGCTTCAGAATGAGAAAACTTCTGATTGAAGAGTGAGTCTACTGGATTCTGGTAAGATGACAGTGGTGGCATAGTGTCTGAACCCTCCCCAGAAACACTGAAAAGGCCTCACAGCAACAAGCACCCCCAGCACCCCAACTGTTATCTACAAATAATACCATTTCCACCTCAAAGAAATCAAGGCTTCTTGGAAAAATGGCTGAACCCAGGTCTGGGGCAGAAATGAGGCTTCTATATCTTGTCATATCAGAAAGCAAGGGAGCTATCAAAGACTGTGGTCACGTCAAAAAGACGCAGGAACCAACTTGAAGAAACTCCCTCTGGCCAAAGATGGGATAATCTGACAATCAATAAGGATGTTAACTGCAATGGAATAAAACATATCGAGTATGTTTAAACCTGGTGAGTTCAAAATGGATACCAAAAGCAAAAACAATACCCCAATTGAGTCACTTTTGAAGAATGATACGGAACTCACTCTTTGAGAACTGGTAAATAAAAGGAAAGGATCAAACATTAATTTTATCTTTCCTAGGCAAATACTCCTGGGTAACCTAAGAAGTAGCTGAGGTGGAGTTTCTCTTTAAAGTATTGTTCCAGGTAATAAATGACGAAAGAATGGCAAAATTAGAATATTAGCATTTTGTAAATCTTAATGAATTTATTGACCTAAACTTGAACATCAACAGAGGATGACCAGACAGTATGGCCTCTTAGGGAGGCACTCCACACCACTCATGGCTCAGTCTTGCCAAAGATAATGGCACCTGAATCTGATTACATCTTTAAGATCCAAGTACCAGTTTACAGGAAACAGAGGACAAAGCACGTTGCACTACACTACTGGGATGCAATCAGCTAAATCCTGGCAACACACAACTCTACAGACTAATGACTCAGTTTCTTCAATAAACAAAACACAAAGAATAAAAAAAGTTTCCACAGACATTTCTCTCAAGCTAGCCCACTTCTTCTCCTTCAAAGCAAGATACCTTGACAAGCTGTCTATCTTCAAGGTCTCCACTTCTTCACTTTTCATTCACGTTTAAACCTACACCCATCTGGCTTTTGTCCCCACTAATTTTCTGTAGTCATTGTTGTCAAGGTCATCTACAATTTCCATCTTGCCGTATCTATTGGTCAGCTCTGTCCTCATCTTATTCACCTACACTATAGACGGTTGACGATGCCCTTTCTCAAACACCTCTTTCACGGGCTTCACGGATATCTCATGCTCCGTGTTCCTCTCCCGCCTCCTTGGCAGCTCTTTCTTAGCCTCGTTTGCCAGCTTTGCCTCTGCATTCAATTTCTAACTGCTGGAGCGCCCCAGGACCCAGGCCTCAGCCCTCTTCTCTTTCCATCTATGTTCTTCCTCTGTGCGCTCTCATCCAGATCCATGCTTCTCCCTCCATTCCCTGATAATTACTTTTAAAAAGTTTACTTCATGGAAGTCTAATTTATGTACCAAAAACCCAGCATTCTATTTAAAGTATAGAATTCTATAACTTTTGATGGTTCTACAAAACCACCACCACAATCAAGATACAGAACATTTCCATCACCTCCAAAAGATGCTTCCAACCCTTCTGCAGGCCAGCCCCGGTCCCTGCCTAGAGGCAACCACTGATCTGCTGTCTAATAAATGCGTTCCTTTTTTCCCCAAATGGATATTTAGTTCTGCCAGCACCATTTGTTTGAGAGAATTTTCTACTAAATTCCTTGGTGCTTTTGCCAAAAACCAATTGACCATTCTTATCTGGATCTTATTTCTAGACTCTATCATGTTCTGCTGATCTGCATGTCTATCTACCAATACCACACTGTCTTGATACTGCTGTCCCACAGTCTTGAAATCAGGTCGTATAAATCCTCCAACTTTGTGTTTCTTTTTAAAAATTGCTTTGGCTCTTATGATTTTCAATTAATGGAACTTTTATTGTGTTAAAAAATAACAAACTTTACCACTTTAACCATTTTAAGTATACTGTTCAGTAGTGTTGTGTATTTACATTGCTGTGAAATAGATCTCCAGAACTTTCTTCATCTTGCAGATCTGAAACTCCATACCCATTGAACAAAAACTCCCCTCCTTCCCCTCCCCCAAGGCCCTAGTCACTACCATTCTACTTTCTATTTCTACTAATTTGACTACTTTAGTAGATGCTTTAGATACCTCATACAAGTGGATTCATATAGTATTTGTCTTTTGGGGACTGGCTTATTTCACTTAGCATAATGTCCTCAAGGTTCATCCATGTTGTAGCATGTGACAGGATTTCTTGCCTTTTTACGGCTGAATCATATTTCACTGTATGTATGTACCACAGTTTGTTTATTCATCCATCCATCGATGGACATTTTGGTTGCTTGGCTCCTGTGAATAATGCTGCAATGAACATGGGTGCATAAATATCTCTTCAAGACCCTACTTTCAATTCTTTTGGATATATATTGCAATATCTAGAAGTGGGATTGCTGGATCATATGGTAGTAATATTCTTGATTTTTTGAGGACCCTCCATACTGTTTTCCATAGCAGGTGCACCATTTTGTAATTCTACCAAAAGTGCACACAGGTTCCAGTTTTTCCACATTCTCACCAACACTTGTTATTTTCTGTTTTTTTTTTTTTGACAGTACCCATCCTAACGGGTATGAGGTGATATCTCACTGTGGTTTTGACTTGCACTTCTCTTTTGATTAGTGATGTCAAGCATCTTTTCATATGCGTGCTGCCCATTTGTGTATCATCATTGGAGAAATGTCTATTCAAGGCCTTTGTCCACTTTTTAATCAGGTTATTTAATTTTTTGTTGTTAAGGTGCAAGAGTTCTTTATATATTCTGGATATTAACCCCTTATTAGATGTATGACTTCCGGATATTTCTCCCATTTCACAGGATGCCTCTTCACTCTGTTGTGTCCTTTGATACACAAAGTTTTTAAGTCTGATGTAGTCCAATTTGTCTATGTTTGCTTTTGTGCCCATGATTTTGGTGTTATATCCAAGAAATCACTGTCAAGTCCAAAGTCATGAAGCTTTTTGCTTACATTTTCTTTTAGAAGTTTTATAGTTTTAGGTGTTATGTTTAGGTCTTTAATCCACTTTGAGTTAATTTTTGTATCTAGTTTAAGATAAGGGTCCAAATTTAATCTTTTGTATGTGGCAGATCCATGCTTTTAGAGAAAATCTATATGAATATAACTATCAAATTTATGTTTTCAACTCCCATTTGTCTTCTGAGTTCAAGACTCATATAGTCAAGTGTTAACTGGACATCAACACTTGGATATCTAATGCACATGTTAAACCTACCAAGTCCAAACAGAATTCTTGATCTGCCTCCCCAAACCTGCTTCTCCCCTAGCCTTCCCATCTCAGTAAATATTACCATCATTCACTCACCTTTAATTCTTTAACTTCCTTCATACCCAGTATCTAATCTACCTGCCAATCTTTTCCGCCTTCCCTCAAAAATATATGTCAAGTTGTTAGGGGAACCACTGACCAAAACCGCCCACCCTGGCCAGGCAAGATAGTAACCACTTGCATGAGTTATCTTACAACAGAGGGTCCTGGTAAGAAATGTGGAACTGACAAGCTACTACCAACCAGAAGAATTCAGAAAAGGTCAAAAGGAGAAAGGAGACGCCAGTCCCTATGTCCTACCAACCTCCCAGAATCCTCCTCGCTGGAATCCATCTTGACTGAGTGATACGTGCCACCAGGAAGGACCCTGAGTCCGAATGTTTGGCCAGAGACAACCCAGAAACTAACCCCATGACCATAAAACCCGAGACCACGAGCCACGTGGCAGAGCAGTTCTCCTGGATTCCCTTACCCTGCTGCTCTCCGCCCCCAGGCGCCCCGTCCCCATAAAGTCTCTTGCTTTGTCAGCACGTGTGTCTCCTCAGACAATTCATTTCTGAGTATTAGACAAGAGCCCACTCTCGGGCCCTGAAAGGGGCCCCCTTCCTGCAACAAAATTAGTTCACTTCAAGCCATCTCCATTGCTACCATCTTAGTCTAAGCCAAAGGTTGGCAATTTTTTTTCCCCAAAGGGCCAGATTTTGCTAGGTTCTTCTCTTGATATTTGCCTTTAGCATAACATATTGTAGTTTAATCACTTCCAGTTGAAGGTTGAGTGGAAGATACTCAATTGCACAGTTATACAGATTTTGAAATATGGAAATTTCTTTTGCTTTTGTAAAAATGCTGCTGGAACTGTAGTCCACTTCTTGCTTTAATCTTTTGACAGCCTAGGAAGTATAAAAAGCAGCTTGCCATTAGTTGTGACTCAAACATTATTTGTCAAAATGACTTTACCACAGTATGCATCTTGCACGTAAATGCTGTTTTGCCTTGCAATTTCCGGTTGACTTCATTAAGAAACATCAAGTCTGCAACACAAGCTAATTTTCAAAGGCATTCAATGTTTGACGTTCCATAATAGTGGTTGAGGACAGTTCATTTTTGTTCAGAAAAATTTCAATCTTGGTCCTGCGTCAAAAAAAATCTCAACAAACTCCTAAGCTACTGAACTGCTGTGTGATAGAGGCAAATCAGGGCATGAAGCTTCTATGTACAATAAAAACTCCAAAAGCAGCCACGGACAGATGAAAATGAATAAATGTGGCTGTGTTCTGGTAAAACTCCATTTATGGACCTGAAATTTGAATCTCATATACTTTTCATGTGTCATGAAACATCTTCTTCCTTTAATTTTTTCCAACCATTTAAAATGTAATACTTGCAAACATTAAAAAACCAGTCAACTTGTGAGCAGTACAAAGACTGGCAGTGGGCTGGATGTGGCCGGCTCCTCGTCTAAACCATCACCAGCACCTCTCGTGTGGATGACTGCAACGATCATACAAACGACTTCCCTATCTCCACCACTGGCCCCCTAGGGTCCATCCCTCCTCACAGCAGTAAGTTTAAAATTACTATATGACCTATATGACCTGGTCCCGGCCTACCTTTGTCCACTCTCCTTGAGTGTCCACTCAAGGAGACACTGGCCTTCCTCCTGGCTTCCACACAAACCAAACGTGTTCCTGTCTCAGGGCCTTTGCACATGCCATTCCTTCTACTTGGGACTTTCCTCCCCCAGATTTTTGCATGGCTTCCTCCTACTCCTCACAGGTCGCAACTCAATGTTAGCTATTCAGAGAGGACTTCCTAACCCTACCTAAAGCTACCTCCTCCTAATTGCCTTCTATGAATAATCCTGTTAAATTACCTTTTTAACATGGTCACGTGTTTGGTATCCATATCCCCCTGCTGCAGTGTAAGTCTTGGTCATTGCTGTATCTCCAGAGTCTAGAACACTGCCTAGGTCGTATCAGAATTGCCTTCTATGTAAGAGACATTAAAAAAATATAACAGTTTCTATAACAGTTCCTTTTCCTTACCCTACGTGGGTTGGACTGATTCCAAGGCAAATAGAAGTAATTTTGCAATATGTAAAATGGAAACAGGTTTAGAAACGTTTTTTTCACGTTAAAGACACAATTAAAGTGTAACAGTGAATACGTAAACCATAGATATAAGTACCAATAAGTTACCCTTAACTTTGCATTCAATCTAAAGCAGGTTAAAATTACGTACATAATGAGTATCAGATATTCCCCCACCACAGCTACCACAGTCCGTATATGTGCACTGAAAGTAAGAAAGAACCCAAACCTGACATATCTCAGCAATAAGGATTGATGTAATAGAAAACAGGGACATAAAATTTCATTCAAAACTGGAACTTACTTCTACACAGGAAACAGGAATACACACTTTTCCCACAGTCTAGGATTGAGACAATTCAGTTTTAGAATCCACGAAGAACAAAAGTACTCAATGCCTACAATGAGTCTGAAGTATGCCAAAAACAAATAGGAACTGGCCCCTTGATAAGCTAATAGCAAAAAGCAAAATAAAATAAAAATTAAAACTTTCATTTTCATGAAACCTATTCTGTCCTAGAATATTTTACCCCCTTTTCTATTTCAAGTGGCACTTCACAGCTGAAGTAAAACGTCCTTCTTTTCTTATTCTGATAGCCTGCTCCAACATTTACAAAGTATACTCCATTTTTTCTTTCTTCAAGGAAAAAAGTACTTCGGAAGACTTTGTTAACAAAATAATTTCAACATTTGTTAGAATCAAATTCATACAAAATTAGCAAGATTGCTCACTCAAAAAAAGCAAAAACATTCACAAAATTTTTAAATGTTCCAAAAATATCTTCCTAAGATAATAAAATCAAAGGCAATTTCACCTTTAAAAGTAATCTCACTGAACAGTATGAGGAAGAAACAGTAATAGTTTTCTTTTTTCCCTCACTGATTTCCAACTTGATAGTATGTTTTAAAGGCCATTACTACGGGATTTGTCTTATCGGACTGCAGTGCAGCTGCTTGTATTATTTTCCATGTTTTCCATAATCAGTGTTTATACTATTCAAAATCCTCTTCTTCTGGCAGCTACTAAAACATAATTTTCTAGTTAACAGAGAGTAGAGGAGAAAAAGTATGTGTGTGTGGGGAGGGGATACAGAAAGACATTTTCCCATTATATTAAATTTTTTAAAGCAACTCCACACTATTGTAAGGCAATTATACTTCAATAAAGATGTTTAAAAAAAAAAAAAAAAGCAACTCCAAATCGTAAAACATATGCCACTAGAGACAAGAAAATGGCTAAGCTTCTCTTCTAGACAACACTACAAAAGCAGGTAGACTTGCATCAAAATTAATATTTTAAATTATAGTCGTAAATACATCCCAGCTGTTAAATAGTGATGAAATTTTTTGAAGCATAGCAAAAGGAGTTATTTCTGTTTTACTGGTGGGCTTGTTTCTAAGATGTGTAACTGTAATTGATGTTTTCAGGAATGTGAAAAGGAGATGGTTAATAATTACTCTTTCATTTCCTACTTCGTTAGAAAAAAATACCATCCTCTACTTTTTCTAAGTTATATATTTATATATCCTATACATCCTAAATAGATGGTTTCCTATTACATTTGATGAGTCTAGAGTAATCACATGCATATAGGACAAAACAGCTAGTTACTGCTAAGGCGGGGGCGGGGGTGAGGAAAAACGTCGAAAAAACATGGGATACATTTACTTGGGGACTGAAAACGTAAGATGATTACTTCCAAACCCACTTTTTTTTTTCTTTTTTTTTTTTTGTACTGGCAAAGTATAAGCAAAAATGTAAGTCGCTTCATTTAATTTTGTAATTAAAATATTATTAACATATTTATTTTAGCATCTATACACATACATTTATTAGGATTAAAACTAAACTTTGTTCTCGGAAGTTGTGGGAGTTATTTTAATCTGAAAAACAGAAAAAAGAAAATAACATTTTAAACTTCTCTCCTGAAGTGGTGAGGAAATCCATTCATTTTCTTCAAAAACAGAAAATCAAGGTTAAATTTTCAAAATCTATTCAAATTCCGTGTGGACAAGCATTTGCAAATATATCACAGATACACATTCCACAAACGTAACATCTCTTCTATTACATTCATGTGCTTGTATAATATTCTATTTTACAAAGGCCCACTGAGCATTTTAAGTTATCATGTTATATAATCTATTTAACACTGCAATCAATTCACAAGTAATCCATTTAATCTGGTAGTCTATAGTAAATAACATGAGATTCATGTGACACTATTCCAAATTTGTCTGCTTTAACACAGAAAATTAGTTCCACTTAGCTGAATATCAATGACCTATTCAATGCAGAATGCGATAGTGCTGCAATCAGCTTTGTACTGTTATTTATAATAAATTTATCTTCTCTTGAAAATATTTAAGCAAGAATATGAGAAATAAAAAGAAAAAAGCCTTCAAAGGTACACCACAAATAGCTTCACATCACACAAATGCGGAAATTGTTAGACCTTAGCAGGATCTCAAGATATTTTCAAAAGTATTTAGCTACTCTTCAGGCCTGTGGACAACCTGCTGTGAGCAGGTGGAGAGAAGAAATCATGCCACACAAAGAAACAGGCCAATAGCAGTTAGTCGGCTCTGCTTGCAAGTGTTCAAACAACGTGACTATGCAAAATGAAAATCCAGCATGTAAAACGCTAACGAGAAACAGTATATTAAATCCCAGCAGACAAATTACATTGTAAGAAACCGAAAACTATTTGAGTTGTTCAGAGTAAAATTAAAGAGTCTCTTCAAGGTTAAAAAAATTTTACTTCACAGGAATACAGTCATAGGAATAATAAAAAAGTTCTATTCATCCAGCACGTTTCATAGTCGGAAGGTGCTTGGATGTGTGAAGAAAAGTAGTGTTAAGAAAGCAGCGAGCTTAACACGTATGGAACAGCAAAACCTTTTGTTTTGTTTCAACACTTTAGTTACATGCTCCAGATAGGAAATCATTCCACTTTTTAAAAATAGTTCTAATTTTTGTTAAGCTTCTAAGTTAAAATTTTACAAGGTTGTCGCCGAGATGAGAAATTCACCTTCTGTTTTAAAATGAATTTAATTCATCTATTTCTAATTTTAAATGATAAAAACCAAAACTGTGGCTGACACACGGGGGGGGGGGCCTTTTTCTTCTGTAAACACTGTCTGACTCACAAAAGGTTCTGCTGGTGAGCCATCTAACTAGCCCCTCACGGCCAGTAAGAACCTGAAATGGGACGAGTGCAACTGAGAAACTAAATTTATAATTTCATTTAATTTTAAACACAGAAGTAGCATAATGTATTTTCCCTTTTAAACACAACTTCATTGTTTTGGTACATTCCACTTTAATCGTTCCATTACTTATGTTATTGTTGTCATACACGCGTCAGGAGTATGTTTCATTTCTGGTATCACACTAATAATTTGTGTTTCGTGTAGAAATGCTAACCTTTTGGATACAGTGGGTTAAATAAACTGGATTAGAAAAATGAATTTCACTTGTGCCTACTTTCTTAACGTGGCGACTAAGAAACTTAAACTGCAAATACGGCTCATATTAGATCTCTATTGGACAACCTGTTTCATTCCACAACTTTTTAAATTGGTAATGTGGAAATCAGAATATATCTTTCCACAAAAGAATGAGAAAAGATTGTTAGTTCCTCAGATTATACCATTAAGACATATTTAATAAGTGCCATTACTGAAGGACTCTACATATGCAATGAAAACAGTAGGAATGTGCTGGTATATAACCAACAGTAAAAAAATAAATAAATATAAAATACTATCATTTTATTTTCCTTGAATGATAATATCTGAGGGAAAATGGTTTCATTATTAGATGAAGAAATAGATTAAAAACTTTAAAAAATTCTAAAGAAGGCCTTTTAGTATCTTCAAGAGTTTTCAAGGTTTATATCCCCAGTTCTTTATTATAAATTATTTCATTTCAAAATATATGACCTCTTCCCCCAGTCAGATAAATACATCACTAGCTCTATACTTAAAGTTATTAATAATGACTAGAATTTGTGTCCAAGAGCATGATTTTCTTGAAGAGAAAAAGACGTAAAGCAGCTCGCACATATACTAGAGTAAGAGATGGTGTGAAGTAGACTCAACTGAGCCGTGAATAATCAGTGCCACTGGGGGAAAGAGAGTGCAAACAAGGTGTGCACACACCTTGCGAAGGCGGAAATGAGGAACAGCCTGAGGTGGACCCTTTTCAATACCTACCAATACCTATCAATACGTGGTACTGTTAGCCTTCAGCAGCTCAGGTGCTCCCACAGCAAATGAAGGCAAACAGGAAAGCCACGTGCTTGACTGGAAAGAGTCGTGCTACATAAGCAAGAGACTTCTGTGGGCAGGTCCTTGGGAGCCCTCTTGTCTCTCTTTGCTCTCAAAGGAGCTGCAGTGATTCTGTAACTGTAGAGATCAACCAGCCATGTTACCTAATAGAGCATGAATTTTGCGAATGTTGGAAAATCAGGAATTAAAGAGAATTGATAAAATGGCTAGGAAGGCTATCTGATGAACATAGCTTAATTTGACGACGGCTTAGGAGAAACAAAATCTAAATCTTAAAATGAAGGTATAGATAAGGCAGATTTATTTCTGAGATTACAAAAATGCAAGATGACTATCCATTCATCCACCCACTCAGCCATTCATCCAGTTATTGAGCTTCTACATGGGCCAGGAACTCAGCAAGACAGTGGAAATTCAAGGTCGAATAAAAACTGAAATAGGTAATTTAGATCAATTAAAAGAATTTAGTAATTTATGAATTCATTATCCAAATAATGTACATGCCAAAATACAATTTATTTTTAAAGAAATTAATGGATAATATTAAGCTCATGAGGCTTACCAATGAAAACCGGGAAAGTGAACAGACAAATGTAATCTGATTGGATAAATAGGAAGCTAATTACTAAAACAAAGGCAATGCTTCCTCCCCAAGTAATTTCAGCCTCTAATCAGATAAAGGTTTTAAGTGCTACTTTCCATGTAGTCACAGGGATTCAGCAATAAAATAGGAACTAAATACCCACATATCCTTAAGTAAGATGCTAGACCAAGCCACCTACTAGGACATGCTAAGAAACTATGAATTCAACAAGAGAATATGAAAGACGTTAAAAACTAATTAGAGGAGGTGGAATTCTTAAGCTAAGAAATCAAGGTTGAACACTTTACACCAAGTGAAAGGAATTCATGAGAATGATTTGATTTTCTATATCTCCTGGATTGTGAGAGACACCTAGGGAAGATAAGCAATGCTTCTGGTGACAGAGAAAGAAGATTTTGGTGAGGCAAGGATTTGTAACTATTTCTTGTGGCCTGGATGTGGATCATGGAAAAGAGACCCAGGCTGGGTCATTATGGGAGACCCTGCCTATCAAGAGGAATAGGAATCAGGAAAAGACAGAGCAGGCATTAAGGGTTCTACAGGTGAGGAATTCTCCCAAACCCACAAAAATTTCCTAGAAGACACCAGCCAGCTTTGGACATCTGTCATTCCCCGAAAGAATGCATACCAGATTATATCTGCCCTGGTCAACCTAGCTCCTCCAGCAGTGTGCCACTCATTCTTACACCATACTGCAACCCTGGAGAGACCCCAGATAGCAGGTGGGAAGTGGAAGAGGATATAAAGCAAGAAAGAAGAAAGCAACACTCTCGTCTTCCCTATAAACATTTCTCAGTCTGAGAAACTTTACCAGTTTTTACCAGGAGAGGTTTTACCAGTCTTGACATTACAATGAACTAGACTTTTAAACACACTCTCTGCCAAATAGACTATGACTTGCTTACTACCTGGTAGCAAGTTTACAAACTGTGAGAATTGTACATGCATTTATGCAGGGGAGGAAAGAATTGTAAGGCAATTATACTCCCCCCACCCCCCCGGCAAAAAAAAGAATAAGTTGAGAGAATGAGTTTGAAAGAACAGTTGTAAGAAAGTTGCTACTACTGGCACTAAAAAAAGCTCCATTTATCAGTTTTACACAGTAAAACTGATAAAGAAATGGCAAGTATTGGGAAGTACCCTGAATGCTTTCTCAATAACTATCCCCAAAAATCCTGTTCCACAATGAGATACCACTTCATATCCATTAGGTCAGCTATTACAAAAACAAGAGTAGTAACCAGAAAATATCAAGTGTTGGTGAAAATGTGGAGAAATTAGAATCCTTGTGTGTTGCTGGTAGGAATGTAAAATGGTGCAGCTGCTGTTAAAAACAAAATGGAGGTTCTTCAAAAAATTAAACTAGAATTACTATATGACCCAGCAATTCCACTCGTGTGTATACACCCCAAAGAACTAAACGCAGGGACTAGAAGAGGTATTTGCACACCCACGTTCATAGCAACATGATTCACAACAGCCGAAAGGTAGGAACAACCCAAGTGTCCATCAACAGATGAATGGATAAATAAAAGGAAAGAAATTTTGACACACGCCACAACACAGATAAACCTTAAAGATATTACGCTAAGTGAAATAAGCCAGTCGCAAACATATAAATACTACATGAATCCACTTACATGAGGTACCTAGGGTAGTCAAATTCATAGGGACAGTTGCCAAGCACTGCGGGGAGGGGGGAATAGGGAGTTAGTGTTTAATGGGAACAGAGTTTCAGTTTGGGATGAGAAAAAAGTTCTAGAGATGGACAGGGGTGATGGTTGCACAACAGTGTGAATGTACTTAATGCCACTGAACTATACACCTAAAATTGGTTAAAATGGTAAATTTCAGATTTTTAAATTTATGTATATTTTACCACAATTTTAAAAATCCTGTTGAGGTTTCAAAATAGTGTTGAAGGAAGAAAAATCTAATTTAAGTGCAGCAGATTTAATCCCAGATTGGCATAGAACTCTGAATTTCTATCCTTTTTTCCTGCTTTTAGAAATTGGTAGATGATGGGTGGCTTGGTATGTAAAAGCACAGAATGCAGGGTTCACTTCAAAACCTTGCTTTTAAGAGGATAACCACCTAACAACGATAGGGAAGGCCATAAAAACCTATTAGAAAAAAATGTTTAAATGGTCAAAGCAGAGGACCAGTGTTCGCTGGAGACAGAATTTTGAGGTTGCTATGGTACCCCACTGTACGCAAAGAGAATTCAACAAAGTGTGTCAAGTTTAATCAGCAACTTCTCCCAAACCCAACCCCCTCATTTCTGTACACTGCCAGCACCCCAGTTTAGGGTCCATTACCTCATGAGTGAAGTAATAGGAAATATCTTCTAAATGAACTCCTTTCCCACTTCCCCCTTCAATTCCTTAACCCCTCTTTTATTATAGAGACACCCTAACCTCCCACAACAGCATTTTTTTTTTCTTGGCTCAACAGCATTTTGATGGACATTACTTTCCTCTACAAAAAAGTTTCAATGACATCTCCATTGGTGATTGAAAAGCATAGACTCCTTAACCTCCCATTCATAACTTGGCTCCTCCAATCTGTTTTCCACGCTTAGCTCATATTACTTCCCTATTTGAATGATTCCCAATCTACCTCCCATTTCATGAACATGTTTTTCTAAGGTGTATCTCAAATATCATCTGAGACCCTGGGCCTGCAAAACACACACACACACACACACACACACCCTCTTTAAGTGGATAGGGATTCCCCAGAGATAAATGACAAATGAAAGTAATCGACAGACAGCTCATGAAAGCAAATATAGTGACCAGAACTTCGTATTAAGGAAAAAGTCACCTTTTTGTTTACAATTAATTGAGAAACATTTCACAGAAACAATAAGCCTTTTAAAGAATTTTGGGGTTGGAAAGGTGAGAAGGTGGCAAACTAGTAAGGGAAAGAAGAGCAGGGTTGTAAGTAGTGGCACAACTGGTTATCCATATTTTAAAAACTAAACCTGGATCTTTCTTAACTCACACCATACTCAATATTCAATCCCAGAAGGATTAAGGGTTTACATGTGAAAAAGCACAACATAAAAGGTTTAAAAGAAAATAGAGCCAAGTATCTTTATGAGCTTGAGAGTAGAAGAGGATTGTTTAAACAAATACAAAATACACAAACCATAAAGGAAAAGACTGAAAATTCTCATATGGAATCTCAGATTTAAAACTTCACCTGTATAACTTAAAAAAGGGAAAAATACAAGCTACAAACTGGGAGAAGTTGTTTGTAACACATATAACTGACAGAGGCTCAGGACACACAATATGAAGAACATTTATGAACCAGTAAGAAAAAAACAATCCAATAAAAAATTGGGCAAAAGCCATGAACAGGTATTTTGCAGAAGAGAAAACAGGACTGTCAATAAATATATTTTTAAAATGCTCCTTGTCATTACTAACCAGGGAAATATAGTATACATTAAAACCACTGAGAGAGATTATTTAAACCCACCAGCCAGGAAAAACTTAAGTCATTTGGATACTAAGGGTTCATAAGACGTGAAGAAAAACTGGTAAGGGCACAGATTCCTGGCTTCAAATTCTGGCTCTTCCATTTACTAGCAGAATGCCTTGGGCAAGCAATTTAGCCTCTGTAAGCCTCAGTTTCTCCAACTACAAAATGAGAAATAATACTAGCACGTACTTTACTGACTTGCTGTGAGGATTAAATAAATTAATGCAAAGAAGTGCTTAGAAGAGTCAGTTCCCGGCATAGCAAGCATACAATAAAGTCAGCTCGTTGTCCATACTGCTAATGTCACCGTCTTCATCACTACTGGTAGCATGTAAATTGGTACAACCGCATAGGGAAAACCATTCGGCAACACCGTGTAGGGTTAAGGGTTCCTATTCCCTAAACCCAGCCATTCTACTGGCATATTCCTTGAAGAAACACTTATTTCAAGAGGAAACACGTAGTAGAAAAATGTTCACAGAAGCATTGTTTGTGATAACAAAATAAATAAAACAAATGTCTACCTAGGGGAAAAAGAATAAACAAATTGTGGTGTATTAACATGATTTAATAACATATAGCATGGCAATAAACTAAACTACATTCATTAACATAGACCAAACTCACAAACACAGCACTGGAGGAAAAAGCAACTTAGAGACGCATAGAGGGTATGGTGCCATTTACATCAAGTTCAAGAGCAACTAAATAATACACTGTTTACGGTTTTACTCTATATGTCAATCTCCATAAGGAAAAGGAAGTGCTAAGTTTAAAAATCGGGATGGTGGTTGCCTCCAGGGGCGGGAGGAAGGAGGATTTACTCAGCGGATGCACAGGAAAGTCAATAGCATTGGTAAGGTTTCCTTGTTTAATCTGGATGGTGGGTGAACAGACTCATTAAGTTATTCTTTACCTCTTATAAGACTAATACATGTTACTTTGTGTATATCAACTGTTTCAATAATAAAAAGTTTAAATGTATATACAAAAATCCAAGGAAAAAAGAACGGCAGTTATTCCTGTAAAATCGCTTTTGAAAAACACCTGTGGTAATATCCATCCCATAGTTCTTCTCTGAATTTACCATAAACAAGGGCAAGAGAAATACAAACAAACACATTTTCATAGCTATTAGCTTGGAGGTAATGAGCTGAATCTCTGGGCAATGCAGCCCAGGAAGTCAGCATAGAGACAAAAGGAGTTAGGAATAAACATTGAAGATCTATCCATGCTTCAGGGCAGGTGCAAGAGAAATCAACAAAGATCACTGTAAGGCCACCAGTTCTTTCTGTCCTGTGGTTCTTTCAGACCCCTTCCTCATACAGTGCTCTTCATCCTGACTACTGCTAATATTTTCCAGGCAAAATGATTTCCCATTTTTCTGATACCTCCTAATTCCTCTCTTTGCCTCCAATCTCACTCTTCTTCGATCCATTCTCCACAATGGAACCGAAAAAAGCTCTTTCTAAACTCCAATTCTGTTCACACCATCACTTCCTTAGTTATAACTCTTCCATGGGTCCCACTGGCCTAAGAATAAAGCAGAATCTATACTATGTAACTGACAAGTCTTCAAACGACTTGGCTCCTACTTAAGTCACTTTGCTCATCACTCCCAGCTTATCTTCTGATCACAAAAGGTTAAAGCAGTGGGTCTCAAACTGTGGCCCCTACAGCATCAGCACTACCTAGGAACTTAGAAATGCATGCCTAGCCCAGACCTACTAACTCAGAGTAAACTCTGCAGGTGGGTCCAACAATCTGAGTTTTAACAAATCTTCTAGTTGATTCTGAAGCGCACTAAATAAAGTCTGAGCAGCACTGGTTTACAGCACAAATGAGAGGTAAGTTAGTATCCGAAGAACTCTATGGGAAAATTGAAAAGTACTGTACAGCACAGTGCTTAGAAGCACACACCCTGGGGTCACAATGCCAGGGTTCAAATTTCTGCTCAGCTTCTCCCTGGTTTTGTAATCACAGGGAAATTACTTAGCTTGCCTTAGCATAGTGTAGTGGCTGACAGATCCTACAGCAAGGCTGCTTGGATTTCAATCTTGGCTCTATCCCCCATTGGCTATGTGACCCTGAGCAAGACACCTACTATCTCTGAGCCTCAGCTACCTCATTTACAAAAGTATAAATAATAGCACCTGCTTCATATAGTTGTTGTGAAGATGAAATGAGTTAATATACGTACTATGCTTAGAACTGTACCTGATACACATTAAGCACTATTTATTATTATTATAATTATTATTAATTTCACAGGGACCACATTATATTTTGGAGATAAAGAGAGTCAACACTGAGTGCTAATGCCTACAGAAAGTAAGTAAAACTCATCTGTTCTGATGAGGAAAATTTTTCCTCATCTTTTATTAAGTAAGTGACTTTTTCTTTTTTTCCCCAGTATACCATTCAACTCTCTGAGTTTACTTTTTTCCGACGACGCAGCACTTAACTGGAAGCAATGACCTCCCCCAAAGAGTCCCAGGGTCTGCCCTGAGTGCCGTTAGTTTCACAATAATACTTCTTCTTTTTTTTTTTTTTTCACATTTTAGCGCTTTTTTTTTTTTTTTAATGAGGATCTTGAATCAGATGCGTATGTTTGATTGATTGATTGATTGATTGATTTTGGCTGTGTTGGGTCTTCGTTTCTGTGCGAGGGCTTTCTCCAGTTGTGGCAAGCGGGGGCCACTCTTCATCGCGATGCGCGGGCCTCTCTCGTTGCGGAGCACAGGCTCCAGACGCGCAGGCTCAGTAGTTATGGCTCACGGGCCCAGCTGCTCCGCGGCATGTGGGATCTTCCCAGGCCAGGACTCGAACCCGTGTCCCCTGCATTAGCAGGCAGATTCTCAACCACTGCGCCACCAGGGAAGCCCAATAATACTTCTTTTTTAAGCAAAGCACTTATAAGAATGAAAAGGGATTTACTGAGCATTATCCCTACGCTAGTGAAAATATTTCTGGGGATTATTCCAAATACATACCCAGTGATAATTTACCTAGAAACTCTACATGTAAAAGAGCTATTAAGACACCCATCTGCACAGTCATTAAGAACACTGAAAATGACATGATACAAAGATTTGGAAAGTAGAACTTTGTATCTCTCTCTCCTCACTACCAAGAGGTCCTACTATGTCCCACAGACCAAAACACATGAACGTCAGCCACAGTACATCCAGTGCAGAGTACATTCTATTAACATAAACAAGTGTAACAAAACCATGTTTTCTGAAGACATAATAACCGGATCTCAGTGATATGAAATTATGCAGTGAAATTTTTCCAAGGGTCTCCAAGTGTTTAACCTCATACTTAGAACATGAAAGAAAATATGAGAGAGAGAAAATATACTGGAGCAAGTCACAAAACCAAAGTCAAAATAAAGGGTTCATTACTGAGAGTTCAATGCTTCTTGTGACCATAAAGGTATATACTAAATTGAACCCTGAAAATTAGTTTAGTCATTAATATTTATTGAGATTCTGGAATCCTCTGCCCCACGGTTTCTAATAGAAGTATATATGAACCTGGTGTACAGTAATCTTTAAATGTGATTCTCTTGATTTCTCTAGGCTTAAAAAATCAGTTTCCTGTGTAAAATCAACTTAAGGGAATGTGAAAAGATTTTCATAGAAAAAAAAGAATGAGCATTTAATGCTATGGAGAGTTTAGGATTTTTATCTGCATGTGAGAGCCACATGTGCTGTGCTGTTTTGTTTTGCTTTTCCTGGACCTCAACTATGTGGTGAGGTAAAGGAATTTTGGCAGAACCTCTTTTCATGATTTTCTACTTTCAAATGAAGGACACTGCTTACAAAGAACATTCAATCAACTCTGGATTTCAAGGCACCTCCTCAATACAACAGATTTTATATTGGGGGGAAAAGAAAGGTTAACAAATTAAGATTACTTAATTTTTAGAAGGCATTGATGGACTTCCCTGGTGGCACAGTGGTTAAGAATCTGCCTGCCAATGCAGGGGACACGGGTTCGAGCCCTGGTCCGGGAAGATCCCACATGCCGCGGAGCAACTAAGCCCGCGCGCCACAACTACTGAGCCTGTGCTCTAGAGCCCGCGAGCCACAACTGCTGAGCCCGTGTGCCACAACTACTG
The DNA here is from genome assembly GCF_949987535.1 of Balaenoptera acutorostrata. Taxonomy (NCBI): domain Eukaryota; kingdom Metazoa; phylum Chordata; class Mammalia; order Artiodactyla; family Balaenopteridae; genus Balaenoptera; species Balaenoptera acutorostrata. The sequence continues at coordinate 10,400,325 of NC_080081.1, forward strand.
AAGCCCGCACGCCTAGAGCCTGTGCTCCAGAACAAGAGAGGCCACCACAATGAGAAGCCCGCGCGCCGCAACTAGAGAAAGCCCGCGCACAGCAACTTAGATCCAACACAGCCAAAAATAAATAAATAAAATAACTAATTAATTGATTTTAAAAGGCATCGATGTGCTATGGCAAGTCAACCCGAACAGCTCTGCTTCTGCTGATTTAATACCACACAATTTCAATTACAGAGGAAAGAAAGGTAACAAAGTAAGTCATATTTTACAACTAAAAACCCACAACGGCAACTAAACTTCCGATATTTTTAGAAAAGCACGCAGGATGCTTTATAACAAAGTATAATACATAACCTTCCCAGACTGCCTGAAAAAGGAACACATTGATTCCTCAGAATAGGACTTAACTCAAGATCCTCTAAAATAAGAAAAAATGTTTTCAACTATAAAATGTATGAGGTGGATAAAATGTAGGTTTTCCGTACTCTATCTGTAAGTATTAACCACACAGGTATTGGTAAGGAGTTTGGACTTGATGGAGCCCTCTAAGTACCTCACCAGAACATTTACCTGTATCATCCTCTGAGTGCCATCAACGTTGACAGACAATAAGGGTGAAGCCAGGTTCCACGTGCCGGTCACATTTAGTTTCGACTCATCAACTTCCACCTGTTGTGACACCAAATAAGACTGTTACCGTGAAGAAAGACAGAAAACTGATCTCAAGTTCACTGCTGCATACAAAGCAGCAGCCATTTTAAACAGATGGCTCCCCAAACAGCCCGTCATGTTTACTGCTCTCGCCATGAAAGACAGGGTCCAACGAGAGCCTTCTCAGCCATCTCGGGGGAGAGGTGAGGACCTGGGCACAGCTGCCTCTGGGTACTGAGGTTTCAAGTGATTTCCAGTAAGTAACAAGCAGCCTTCTAAGTCTAACCCTATCCGGCGTGCTACATTTACTGCAATTAGACGAGTAATGCATATAAATGCCAGTGACATTTTGCGACCCACACAACAGGGCTTGCACATAATATCCTCTCCAGGGACCGACAAAGAACTTTTTCTGTGTTAATTTTAATGAAGGACTATGCATTGTTATCTTAATTAAACAGAAGCTTTAATTAGGCAAAAGTCTTTGGCGTTGAATATCAAAAGTCTATTTGAACTCTGCAAACTTCTGTCCTATTTTTGTCCATCATAAATGACTGATTTCATCCAGTCAGCATTCATGAAGTTACCCCCAAAAGCCCATAATCTTTTAAAACAGATATTCTTAACAGAAAAATTTTATTATCCAAATAAATAAAAGTAATTGAAAGAAAAAAACCCTCAAAGCTAACTTAAAAGTACCATTCCTTACTTCTTCCTTTTCACTCACTCATTTGCTAACTCTTCAATATGAGAGGTAAGCGAAAAAAACACTACTTTAAGTCTACAGTAAACAACCTAACAACGGGAGATTTAAGTTTGCTGAAGTTTCAAAATAAACCTGTAGCACAGCCAAGATACATGATCCCTAACAATTCTTTCACTATCAATTCTCTTAAGAGATACTCACTCACTAAAATCAAAGACACACAGACTTAACACTGTTTAGAAGAATACGTGTGTACCTATATATTTAGATGTATATGTCTGGATAGGTATTTATGTATATATACTTCCCCAAAGATATGTTATTGGCTATGTACTGAAGTATCTATCAGGACATATATCACACACTGACTTGCGTTTCTGGGTTTAGTGGCCTCTCGGTACCCACAGTACAGTCCGGTTACAGGGAAGAAAAAACAATGGCTTTGGAATCACACTGACTTGGGTCTCACTTGACACTGCTGCTTTATCAAGTGAAAGTTGTTTACTAAGTTGGAGTATTTCACCTCTCTGAGCTTCAGTTTCCAAACCATAACACAGTAAAAATAGCTATCTGAGAGGGGGGGGGGGTTCTAAAGATTAAATAAGTTAACATATGAAAGTCTCTACCAATATGCTTGTCATGGTAGGTCCTAAATATTTTCTCTCTTCCCCTGTCTCTAGTAATTTTACTGTCTTACCTTTAAACTAGTTTTAAAAATAAGGTCAGATAATCATACTATCTCATAGATTACTTACTATTAAAATACTACATGATAAAGATCTGAGAAGCAGAAACGGCTATAGTTTTGATTAAAGCAGCACTGATACATTTTAAATGATCCTATTTAGCCCTTCCCCCCCCAAATTAAGTATCTCCTTATGCACTGAAAGATTTCCAAAAGAAGCTCTTAGCAGGTAGAGGTTTACAAATATTAAATGCTAAAAAGATCTTCTAAAACTGAAATATTGCTTTAAAATGCTTCTAAATTTAAAAGTTTTAAAAAGCTCAATAATCAATTACAAAAGTTTTATTTGTTAAAAAAGTTAGAGGTTGTAAAGAAAGATTTTGAATGATAACCATTTAAAATTTGTAATTTGATATTCATTTCCAATCAACAGGGCTGAAAATGAAACCATAATTGCTATCTTTGGGGCACATGAAGGGGAACTGAGGAAAGAATCTAATCTACTCAAATCACGTTAGAGGAAGAACCAAGTTGTTACACCCTGAAATAAACCATTTTTATGAATGTCAAAACAAAGTGTGATATATCCATATGGTGGAATATTATTTGGCAATTTAAAAAGGATGAAATACTAACACATGCTACAACATAGATGAACCTTGAAAACATGGTAACTGCAAGAAGACAGTCACAGAGGACCACAGATTATATAGTTCCACTTATAGGAAATCCAGAATAGAAAAATCTGGAAGAGACAGAAAGCAAACCAGCAGCTGTGTTAAGCAGGAGTGGGGAGGGGAATGGACTGGGGCAGGGGAGGTTCAGGGGTGATGGCTATGGGTAATAGGCTTTCTTGCTGGACATGATGAAACTGTTCTAAAATTGACTGTGGTGATGGTCGCACAACTCTGTGAATAAACTACACTCTACTGAATTATACTCAAATGGGTAAATTACACGGTATGTGAATTATATCTCAATAAAGCTGTTAAGAAATAAGTAACAAATGAAAACATGGGGAGTGGACTTTACTTTTTCAAAAACCAGAAGCATTACTTTATGAGAAATTAAAGAAGACCTAAAAAATGGAGACATATATCATGTTCACGAATTAGAAGAGTTTTAGTGCTATTAAGATATAATTTCTCTCTCAAATTGATCCATATATTCAATGTAATTCCAATCGAAATCACAGTAGACTTTTTTTTTTCGGTAGAACTGATAAGCTGATTCTAAAATACATACAGAAAAGCAAAGGATATAGGGTAGTGAAGACAATTTTGAAAAATAAGCAAATTTGGAGAACTCATGCCACTTGATTTTAAGACTCCCCATAAAGCTACAGTAATCAAGACATTGGTGTAAGAACAGACATATTCATTAATAGAACAAACTTGAGAGTTCAGAGATCCACATATAAATGCCTAGTTGATTTTCAAAAAAGGTGCCAAGACATTAAATAAAGTATAGTTTATCAACAACAATTGAACATTCATATGTAAAAAAATAAACCCTGGTCCTTACCCCATACCATTAAAAAGAAAAATCAATTCAAAACGATTAAAACTAAATGCAAAGCCTAAAACTATAAAACTTTTGGAAAACATGAGAGAAAATTTTTATGACTTAGGGCCAGGCAAAGATTTCTTAGGATACAAGAAAATGCAAATCTTATGAGAAAAAATAGATGAATTTAACTTCATCAAAATTACAAACTTCTGTTTGAAAGACACTTTTAAGAAAAGGAAAGTCAAGCCACAGGTTGTGAAAAAATATATGCAAAATAATGGACTTGTATCCAAAATATATAAAGAACTTATAACGCAATAACAAAACCAACTCATTTTTTTTTTAATGGACGAAAGATTTGAATAGACACTTCATCAAAGAAGAGAGACGGATGACAAGCACATGAAATGATGCTCAAAATAATGAAATGGTCATTAGGGAAAGGCAAATGTTATAAAGTTATAATGAAACAGTGTTCCACATCCACTAGAGTGGCTAAAATTAAACAGAGTGGTAATACTAGGAGCTGGTAAACATGTGGAGCAATTGAAACTTTCATACATTGCTGGTAGGAATGCAAAATAGTAGACCCACTTTAGAAAACCCCAGAGAATTGAAAGGATATGTACACACAAAGACCTATACATGAAAGCTCATAGAAGCTTGTTTATGATAGCAGAATATATATAGCAGAATGTTTACATCAGCCTCAAACTGGAAAAAACCCAAAAGTCCAAATGAACTGAATAATGGAAAAACAAATATGGTATATCCACACAATGATTTGTAACTAGCAATAAGCATTTCAAAAACATTATGCTAAGTGAAAGAAGGCTGACACAAAAGAATACACACTGTGTGATCCCATGTATATGACATTATATGGCAGAAATCAGACCAGTGGTTGGTAGGAGCCAAGGGTAGGAGGGTGACTGACTAGGAAGGGGCATGAGGGAAATTTTTGGGGTGATGGAAATGTCCTATATCTTGATATTGGTGGTGATTACACAACTATATATTTTGTCAAAACTCAACCAAGCCACACAATTAAAAAGAGTAAATTTTATACAGATTATACCTCAATAAATCTGACTTTTAAAAAATGAAAACAAAAGGAAAAAAACATACCTCTTCAAAAACTGAAAACAATATTTTTGAACTACCTTTGATTTATCTTCCTTTCCTGATAAATCGATTTCTCTCCCTGTATCCTCTGCTACTGGATGAGTGGGTGTGAATGTTACCTTGGCAAGAAGGACAGAACGCAAGTTCCTTCCAGACAGAAACATGAAAATTAAATTACATGAAGGAAAGACAGAAGATGGAGAGATCACAGTAGCCCCATTTCCTCTTTTTCATGGATCCTTGGGAACAGGTATGGGGTGGCAGTAGAGAGAGATGGCAGTAGAGAGAGATGGTATTCTGACTGGTATCAAGTACCCTAAAAATATCTGGGCTAGAGGTCTACTTCTGCAACATAGTGGGAATAACAGTATAGCACTGATGGAGAAACAGGCTGGAAAGATGACCCCAGTACATCACAGTAGTAGGAATCTAAAAGTTTCTACCTGTCCTACTGAGATGACTAGAGAGAGTCTGGGTCAGAATAAAGACCATATAGAACTGGGGACTCCATGACTGAAGGCAAATAGTAACCAGGACTACGGGTAGCAGTAGCCTCTTTGATGACAAATAGGATCAACAGTCACCGGTCCAGGTCCTTGCAGCAAAGCCTTTCAAGGACACTGTGGGTCTGAGTTCTCTGTCCCACCTCCATGGTTATGAGACCAATGTGACCGCATCCCCAAAGGCCCCTCTCACATTCACCCAGAATCCACACCTTAGTGGAAGGGGGGAGGGAGGGGAAGAAACCTGAAGTACTATAGTACCTGAAAGAAACTAGTTAAACCAAAAGAGACCAAGATCCTGCTTATTAGCAAGTTTTTCTTGCCCCTCGCCCCCTACTAAAGATCATATGTGATTTAAAAAAAAAAACTACATTTCCTTATACACCTGGTAAGTAATGAGTCTAAATTTGCAACTTCACTATATAACTGAAGGGATAGCTCCAAATCCTAAGCTATGAAACATATCTGCAAATTTTAAATGAGGAAAGAGAACATGCTGAAAGCCATCACATGCCTTGTCAGGCCTCAAGCAATAAACAGATTTCTAAACAACAAAAACAAACAACAAGACAAAACTCCCATAGTTCTGAACAGTAGATGCAATGATTCTACTGATGCTATCATTAGAGGAGTGGAAGCTAGATGTAAGTATAAGCCGTAGGAGAGGCAGGGAATGTCTCTTTAAACCACAGTTTAGTACCATAAAAAGATGGGGGCAGACCACTGAAGAATTCTTGTTACTATGCCATACGTATTGTTTACACCTAACTCTTCAGCCAAGGGGACTGAAGCAGCAGATGCAGAGTGTAAGTGGCATTTCACTATTACGACACTGAGAACCTGACATAAAGAACCACCCTATCTTTTCAACGCCAAAACTAATGGGAAATGAAATCTAGGGCAAAGGAAATAACAGATATGGTGAGAGGGTATTAGGGTAACAAGCCTGACAAGGAAAAGCTGTAGGCTGCTCATGCTTATAACCAACCACTTACCTTACTGCAACATAAATAATAACCAGAAAACAATCAATACTGAATCTTTGCATACAATTCTCAAAAAAAAAATTTGTAAAAAGAAAAAGGTAAATAAAGAGCATGTAACACAAGAACTCCTCAAAGAAACACAGGAAGAGTTCAGATAAATAATTCTCCAAAGTCTCAAAGACAACCATAGGAAACGTGACCCTTCTTTAAAAAAAATGAGCTCAAAGAAGAAAAACAAAGGTTCAAAGAAGAGATTGAACAACAACAGAAGGAAATGAAAATCAAGCTGGCAGAACTCAGGAAAAAATGAAGAGAAAAATAACATTATAGAGATAAAAGCCACATTAAGAAGCACTAAAAATAGAATAAATGTGACTAAAAAGAAAGAAAAGGACATACAGAAATCATATAAAACAAAGTGGAAAAGACCAACAATATAAAAACAATTTATAGAGAAGACAATAGATATGGAGGAGGGAGAAATGGGATCCAAAGTATATACAAATTCTCCTTCGAAAATGCTATAAAGAACAGGGAATTGCCTGGCAGTCCAGAGGTTAGGACTCAGTGCTTTCACTGCTGAGGGTCTGGGTTCAATCCCTGGTTGGGAGAACTAAGATCCCACAAGCTGTGTGGCACGGCCCAAAAAAAAAGGAAAGAAAGAAAGAAGAGTAAATGTAGATTAATTTAGGGTAAAGCTTTGCAAAATAAATAAAACCTTGAATTTATAGATCATGATGATTATGAAACTTTAAGAATAAAGAAAGAGTTATGTGGCTATTTAGGCAAAAATAAGAAATCATGCACAAGCAAGGAAAAAACTCAGGTCAGCCTAACTTCTCAAGAGCAACACTGATACAGAAAACCACAGAGCAATGTGGTATAAGTACGAAAAAAAGAAAATGTTGCCCCCCAACATTCTCTTTTTATATCCAGCCAAGCTGTCCTTAAAGTGTATCATATAAACATAACCTGCAGCATATAAGAACCTAGTGTCCCTTCTTTAAAAATGAGGCATCTCTATACATACTGATATGAAACCATCCCCAAGAAAATACAGAACACTATATAAAATATGCTATCATTTATTAAGGAAAAACCCTTTAAGTGTGTGTTTTAAATGCATAGAATATTGCTGGACAAATGTATAAGAGGAGCAGAGTGGCTGAGGGACAGGGATGGAAGGGAAGCTTGCTTTTCACTGCAAACCCACTCACACTTTTTGAATTTTATATATATATATAATTGTATATGTATATGTATTTTATAAAACATTTTTAAGTAAGGAGAAGTGTAAGTGCCTAATTCCTCTTTCATTATAGCATACAATCAATACCTACTTTAGATCTTTCACTAACAGCACACAATACATAGTAGCTGTTGTTTTAACACTTCATTTTGGTTAACAGAGCAATACTCTTTTCAGTTTCTCTGGTTGTAGATTTACTGATTTCATCTACAACACCCAAGTTGACAACACATTTCAGACAATCTCTCTTTCTCAACTCTCATTCTCATCTGAAAATGAGGGAGTTAAACCAGCAATGGTGAAGATCTCTTCCAGGTCTCAAATTCTACAGTTTGATGGCTGCAAAGCACTTTTATTTAAGATATATTTAGAGAGTTAATTTCTGATATGGCAAATTCTAGTACAGGAAAGGGATTTTTGTTTTGCTCAAAGACCTCTGTTTGAGATTGGAAGTTTTTAAGATCCTTCTTTTAATAGGCAATAAAAGTTAACAAATTAAGTAAAATTCAGTGTGGGGATAAGAGAGACCAAGAGTGAAGTGACAAATGACATAAAACTCTGGGACTCAAATAAAATTTCACACCTTTCAAGGCAGACAATATTGTGGAACTGTTCTAGCACCATGAAAACACTATAATATTTTAAATTATTTTAAAACTCTGTATTTAAAAAACAATCCAAAGACTCAACATCTCTATTTAGAAACACTAACTCAAACATAAAGATTTTACGTCTTTAAACACGCATAGGACTCAAGTGCACAACTTTACATTAATTATCATCTAATACTGACCCACACTCTTGGCAGATGACCTCCTCTTCTCTTTGCCAAAACTGGCCGTGAGACATAAGTCCTGTTATTTTCATGCATCATCAACCATCTTCTTTCCTCTACTGACATTCACACACTGGCCGCTTCCCCTCTGTTTTCAAGCACACACAGGATTCCCATATTTTCAAAGCACATGCACTTGGCCCACTATGCCCTCCAACCACCAAACTATTTATTTTCCTCTTCTCTCTGACAGGTTCTAGAATAAGTTGCTCCGTACCTACTTTCTTACCACGTACCTTTCCCCTTAACCTTCTACAATCTGGCTGCTAAAACTGTATTCTGAAAGGTCACAAATCTTCTTCAGCAATTTTTATACTCTCTTCTTATCCTCATTACTCTTTACTTCTCAGCAGGAAGGAAGACCTCGCTAAGGAGGTGATCTTTAAGCTAAGATCTGAAGAGTGAGTGGGAGTTAACGTGGTAGTGGTAGGTGGGAATATCCAGAGAGAATATCATGTAGAAAAAAAATCCCTGAGGCAAGAAAGAGCTTAGCTTATTTGAAACCAGTGTGCAGAAGACAGGAAACCAAGGAGAACATGGCACTCAGAGAGAGGACGGAACAGTGGGAAACACTAAAGGATTCCAACTGGAGAGTGACATCATTAGCTTTGTATTTTTAAAAGATCGTTCTGGCTACAGCTTGGAGAATGCATTAGATGAAACAAAAATAAAAATTATGGGGACCAGGTCTAAACTACTGGTAGTGGAGAGAAGTAGGATATTCAGGAGTAATATAAACTGGGGAAGGAAACTGGGAACTGGGAACACAAAGGTCAAGATATGAAATAGTCACTGAGGAAAAGGGAAAAGAGTAACCTTTTGGAAAAACAGCAAAACTGCCACATAGGGTTCAAAGCACAGCTGCAGTGAGACATTGTGCCCAGGTAATGGTATGGACCATCCTCCAGCAATGCTCAGGTACGTTGTTTGAGATGGGCATAAAGAAAGCAAGAGGTTGAGTTCATTTGAGTTTGGTATTGATGGAAGAATGAAGGGGTTGAAGAAGTTAAGGGTATTTGTTAAGTGAATGACTACAATTATAGGCCAGGGAATCTAAGCTGGATAAATGATAGGAAAACGGGAGTGGATTCATGAATGGAGGGAAAACATAAGGACTAATGGTTGTGTTGAGGCAGAGAGACAGACCATGAACTGACTGCTAGTCTTCAGCTGCAGGGGGAGGAATGCAGGGGAGGGAACGTGAAGGTTGACAAGAGGAAGGGGAGGTGGTGATGTAGACCAATGAAAGTGAGCTTCAAAGAACAAGGGTTTTATAAGAGGGAGGGGAACAGTTATCTAGAGCGACACGAGGAGAAAAACATTCCCAACTCCTGTCTCTGAGGTGCATGCAGTATGACAGCAAATCTCCCACCAGGTTTCTTTCTGTTAAGGCAAGTTAAGAGGCGGAACATTCAGAGAAAAGGCTGAGAATCCAGGGGACTTTGTTGATGACAAAGCAAGAGATACAGAAGGCACAGTGGAAAAAGGTTAAGAGCAAGTAGAGAGATTATGCCGAAGAGCATAGGAAATAGGTTTAGGAGTAACAGATGACTCAAGAGGCTTTCAAACTGCCCAGCTTCTCTCCGTCTGCACCACTACCGCCTTACCCAAACCTGCCACCATCTCGCACCTGGACTACTGAGAAAAACACGTCTTCCCACATATATTCTTCCATATCTACAATTGGTTCCCCTCACCATAAGCAGAATAATCATAAAACTAATCATTTACAACATCAGAGATAAAGGGGAAATAAAGACAATGTGAGAACATCCAAATGGAGGTCCTGCCAGCTTTTGAAAAGTGTAAACTCTAAAAAGACATGTACTACTGTAATCTTTAGTATAAGGACACCACATTTCACACCATTCTGTAATCATTTCAAGATTAAATTCTATTTAAAATATTGACATTATAAATTTGAATTAATCAGAGCAAGGCTGTGGTGGGTGGAATTCATGAAATTCATCTCAACATGCTCTATTTTCTGATAACTTTCCCCTGGCTTAATCAAAGAGATCAGTTTAGACGAAAATTATTCAAAATAAGAATATTTATGATGCTTGAAACAACTGTTCAAGAACACAATTTCCTTCCTATTTCAAGAAAGCATTTTCTCATATTTAACAATCTACCTGTAACTTTGTATTCCATTAAAAGCATTTAACTGTATTTGTGGTACAAACAATGTTGATGTGGAATATTTTCCATGAGCTGTTTGGAACATTCAATTTTCCTACCTACGTAATCATAAGGGAAAAAGAAAGTACACACCCTAAATTAATCTGACATTTGAGAGAGATTACTTACATCCTTTACCATTAAAAAACAAAAAAGGCACTTCCTCAGAGATACCTCATGACACAGTTATAGCTTCTATTGGAGCAGGCACCTGTTAAACAATTTTTTTTCAACATTAGGAATGTAAAACTTACAAAACAAAATATTTGCCAAAAAGCATTTCCAAAAATAATAAAAATTGGGGACAATGCAGGCTGTAAGAAGTGTTTTTGATTCACCATACGAGTCTTCTTTTTTGTTATACACAAATTCTAAATTCTTTTTTTTGTCATCAAATGTTAAGATGATTAGCATTGCGTAGAATTAAATCTAAGATAAAAATCAAGGTATTCCACTAGTTTAAAAAGACTTTGATCGAATATCTTGCTGCTATTTCTGAAAACAATACCAAGGATGAAAAAGACTTGCTTGTTAATCAAGCCATAACTAATTTTCAGAAAGGAATAACTAGTTCCTGCACCTTTAATAGGCTTTCAGAGTTTACCTTAAAAATAATTAATCTGCACAAAAAATGGAAAAAGATTGCAGTTTTCTGATTTGACTATAAAGCTGGAAAGGATCCTGGAAATAATATATATATTTCATATATAAGGAAATTATAGAGCCATATAAATTATATAAGTTATAGAAGCAATTATCTTGCAATTCTCCTCAGAGTATATCACTTAAATCCACATGTCAAAAGCAAAAGTAACAAATGTAAATCTAAATACTAAGATAATAGCGCTTGTACATAGTAGTCACTCAGTGCATATTTTACCTTGAAAGAAAAGAAGACTGTTTTAGAGATAAAGATATTTATTGGTCCTTTTGGTTCTTATCTCTTTAACTATTACTAACAAAAATATGATTATTAGATGTATATCGAACAGATGAGGTATATTCACACTCCCCAATAACAAAGGAATCTATATGTCATGCAGTTAATTAAAGTGGGATATTACCACCACCTAACATTACCATAGTTCACTGACTTCTACATAAACTGCTGTTGGATATGTAGAATACAAATATACTTTTTAAAAAAATTCTAGAAGTTAAGATATTGACAATAAGAAGCACATAATTTTCCTATTATTTATATCTAATAACTTTGCTAAGTTATTTGCCTCAACATTTACTTCTCAGGTAAACTATAAGAAAAATAACTCAAATATTTTATTCTATTATAATAATGAATAATTCTTAATATTTTAATATGAACTATAACACAGTCTTACATCTTAATATAACACAAAGAGAGTAGGTTTCCTTTATCCTGTTCTTCTATTTACTAAAATACTTTATTATTCCAGAACAGTTATGATACCCCTCGTGCCCTTCTAGCGAGAAATGAGAAAACTTGTTTTCTGAAAACAAAAGGAGACAACCAGTTTTCATAAGTTTCTTCTTTATCACTATCACCTCGGAAACAGTCTTTTACTTCTCTCCCAAATATATATGTAATAATGACAAAAACATCAAGAGGAATTAGACATAAGGATGGTGAAGGTCTGCTAATCTGTCACAAAAGATTATATTAAGTATGCATGTGTTATAAATGTAATTAAATATATCTCAAAGGATGTGAAATGCAAAGACAAATTTTAGGTACTGATCTACAATCAGCCAGGTTGACTAGTTTCTGTTTAATTATCGCCTCATTAATTGATCAGTAACAACTTGGATTTCAGTTGGATGGTTTTTTAAAAATTCTACATTATTTTGCCCACAGTTTAATTATAGTCGTACTTTCTTTTGGATTGGTGTGAAAAGGTCATTCTCTGCAGATAATACTGTAAATTATATCAGCTTAATGAATAACTCTAGGTGGATGAGCTTCACATAAGGAGCAACTGAAGCTGCCTTTACTTCACCTACCAAATCTACCAAATCATGGTGGAATCCTGTGTTTTCTATGTAGTATTGCTGTCGATAGTCAGAATGCTTGCATCTGAACCTCAGCTCCACACACGTTACCCAATTACTCATGTCTGTTTCTTCATATGTAAAATCTCTTCTCATAGAGTGGTTGAGGAAAAAAGTCAAGCACTTAGAACAGTATCTGGCACACAATAAGTCCTGAATAAATTCTACTTGTTGTTGCTAGTTCAATTTACTGGTACCATGTACTCTTCCCACAATAATGATTATTCTCAATCTATTTTTCTCCTTTTCCAAGCATACCTACTTTTGCTTGTTCTTAATACCTCCTCCATTATTTAGCCTTTTAATTTCATCTGATTTCTATCAGCATTTATTTTGCATTTCATATGTATTTTGCTACCACAGACGTCCCCCAATAAAATCCCATTATCTAAGCTGGTGGTTCACCACCACAGAACCCGCGCATGAACTAAGCAGGCTATGGGACTTTACGACAATGTCTAAGTCTTCCCACTCCTAAATTCCTATACACTGCAATTGTGACATGCTATTTCTTAATCTTACCTACATTATATAATATCTATCTGTGACTGTTTAACATTCTAGTATTATCCTTAGACACACAGTTTGTCCTAATATACTATTTCTCCTGGCCCAAAACAAATATATTTGGTATTCTGTTTTCCATGTTCCTACCTACCAAAGATTATTCAGCAGTTCTGTCCTCTCTTCACAGCCTCTGCGGCCTTCAGTGACATTATTCCTAATAGATATACTAAGATATTTTTTATCTCTTTTTTTACAGTGTAATACCAGTAACATATATTTGATAGTTTTATGTTTGTATCTTAAAATTATAGTAGCAAATTTACTCCCCCAAAATTAGTATACATTTTATGTCCTTAAAACTTTTCATGAGGTACAAATCTAATTAACAGAATGTTTTATAAGGATGAACAATAAAATAACTTCTCTCCTTTTTTTTTCCTATCATGGTTTATACCAGTTTCTTTGATAGGTAAAGGTCAGATTCATGAACTGACACCCAAGACCTACATATCAAAGCCATTCACTGAATAAGCTAACAATCAGCCTTTTACTCTGCAAGTATCCATTATATCTGAAGGAAGACCCTGGTAAAAATCTAACTGTCTATTAAATTGATTGTAATAAACAATGCATTTGCAAAGAGTCAATAAGGCAGCTTATCAGCTCTATAAACCACTGGCATAACCCTACTGGTAAGTAAGGTTAACAGAGTTACCAATATTCCTTCATTGGTCCTAACAGGAAATAGGAAAAAGGTGCAATCAAGTTCTACCATTCTAATGAATGGCCTGGGAAAGTATTTTTTAAGTTGTTCCTTTTCTGTGAAATAAGTTCAAATATACATAATAATTATAGCAATAGTATATCAAGCTTAGATTCCCCAGTTGTTAATTTTTTTGTCAGTAGAGTGTTATGATGTTTCATTGCCCTTTAATACTCCTAAGTAGGAGGATGCTCTCTGTCCACAAGCACAGTACAACCAGCAAAATCAGGAAGTTAATATTGATCCAATATTACTACTGAATCCACAAACCCTATTCAAATATTGTCAATTGCCCCAATAATGACCTTTATGGTATGTCCAGCTTCTAATTTAGGTTCCTGCATTTAGTTGTCAAGCCTCTCTCTCTCTCTCCCCGCCGCTCCCCCCTCCAGCCTTTTTTTTTTTGCAGGTCTTTAAAATAACATTCATTTTTGTCAAGTCTCTTCAGTCTCTGTCCATCTGGAACATTTCCTTGAATTTGGTTTGTCTTTCATGAGCTTGAACTTTTTGAAGAATAGGGACCAGTTACTTTGCGGAGCATCTCTCAATTTGGAAGAATGCTTCCTCATGCTAATTAATTTTTACCAGGACCATTACAGAAGTGATGTTGTATTTTATTTAGCATCATACCAGGAGACACATGATGTCAACCTGTCCCATTACCAATGAGGTGACTCTGCCACTGATTGAGATGGTTTCTGCCAAGTCTGTCCACGGTAACATTAAGCACTTAGTAAATGCATCCAGGTCTGTTTCTATATCTACCTATAAAAAAATCCTGAGTTCACAGTGCCCTCTGATTCCAATCCTAGTCTCCCCGATTCTACATTTGTATCTCTCTTCTCTGACAGTGAAAACCAGCTTTCCATTATCCACCTAACAATAAGTTTGCTACTTTTGTCTTTCTCAGTTTGTCCAACATACACATGTATCTTCTTTCCTAAATATATTTCAGGTGCTTCAACTTTTAAAAGGTCAACTGATTTGATACTGATGTGAAATTTAAAAAGAAATAGGTTTCCCTTTGGATAAAAAAGGAACAGTGTACTAGGTGCAGACACAGGTTTGCAAATTTAGGACACTGGAAGATCTTCTGCAACACAACAAACCTTAAAAAAAAAAAAAAAAAAGCATCGATTTGTAGAATATGCGGTATCTGCCTTAAAATACTCCAGGTAAATTTTTAAAAGGTGAGCAAGGCTAGGTAAAACAAAAATGGTGCATGGTACTCACTGTACTATTCTCTCAATTTTGTGTATACTTTTAATTTTCCATAAAAAGTTAAAGAAAATAGATCTTCAGGTCAGGCCAACTATTTGGACAGTCCTGCTTGGTACCAAAGAATTCCAGTCCACACTGTCAATTAATCAAGCCAACGTGGCCACAGGGAGAGACGGTTTACAGACTGAGTCATGTCACAAGTGGGGCTGACAAAAGCTGACTCATTCTGAAAAATACTCCATCCACTAAGTTTGACTTGCTTGGCCCTTTCTCCTCCCACTATTGCTGACATCTCACTAGTCTACCTCCCCAAATTCTGTTATCAACTACTAGGCTAAATACAAACTCTTTTCCTTTCTTTCTTTTCCTGCTCTCAACCCATCCAAACAGAAAACCTTCCCAAAGCCCTATCACCCGTCTTCTACAATTCTATTTATTTCCACTAACCAGTGAAAAATGTGGCTTTATTGTGTCTTATGAGTTTTCTCAGCTCAAAATCTTTCTTGGCTTCTGGTTGCTTAATAAATACAATTTTTTAACTTCTCAATGTGGCCCTCAAGGTCTTGTGCACTAATGGTCTCCATCTAGCGACCTATCATTCCAGTTTTTCTCCCCTCTTTCTCTTACATTCAACAAATGTGCACAGACCCTATTCCCTGATCTTTATTCCCACTCTTTCCTAAACTTGGAACAGTCAGCTCAGCCTAACAGATGTCTACCGTCCATTCATTACCTATGATATTAAGTTCTTTATTGTGTCAGTTTGCTCTTGATTTTCTGCTCCATCCCCCCTGAAGCCAGCTACATCATCTCTAGTCCTCTGCTAAACTGGACAGTATCTTTCCTTTTTTTTGGAATTTCTATAACATTTTGTATTTCTATATACTTATCAAATTATGCCTTATGTCACAATCATTACTGCACTGATCCCAACACCTCCCAACCAACCTCACGAAGGCTGGCTGATGTCTTGTTCCTTCATGTCCCTCACGAAGAGCCTAGCACAGTGCTTTGATGGTGAAGATCAGTGTGTCCTAGATGAGTACCTGTTGTATTAAAAATTATCTAATTCTGGGAGATAGAAAATCTTTTATTTTCATGATTACAGAATTACTGGAAAGCTCCCAAAGCTATGTTTTTAACTTAAATAGCACAACATAAAGTAGATAAAAGCATAATGACTTGCTTTCATACTCTTACTACATGTCATACAGATAAGTGGCTTTTATTTTAGACTGTTGACCACTGACAATATAATTCTGATTCAAAACACCCAAGACAGCTTTTGGTAAGACCAATAAAGTAACTTTTAAGTAAAAATATGTTTAGTCACAATGTCCTATAAAGTGTTGATAATACCTGTATTTTAAAAAATCCATATGTGCTTATAATAGCAGATTACAGTTATCCAACAACATAAAGGACTCCATCAGCCCTCTGATGAAACAAAATCTACAAAGGATCTAGTATTTCAGAGGTGAACACCCCAAACCTTACTCGCAGGTACGCATCCAAGCACATTTAACAGAGGTCATTTAGAGGCAGACAGACAGAGTTTCAAAACAAAATTTAAATGCTATTTAAAATTCTATCCCATTCACTTTCATGTTCACACAAATAAAATCATCCATTCAAATTGTTAGATAAATCCTTTTAATTCTGATGATTACAAACAAAGTAAGACCATTCTATTATTTGTAAAACTATGCTCCCAAACAGAAAGGAGAGTAAGCCTGGCACTTTTCCAGGAGCCTTGAAAAAGGCCAGGGCTAATATAATACATCAGTTCTGGTAGCAGTTACTAGACATAATACATCTATCATGGCCATACTAAAAGCTAACAAGGAAAGGGATGAATGGAGAACAATCGAGAATAGTACAGGAGATTAATGAGCAAACAACATTCATTCCTCCGGAGCTACAAACTAAAAAAGAAATAGTGAAATTGTTTTTACATTTTAATTCCTTAGAAAGCTATTAAAAATCTAAAATATTTCAAGCAATGCTACTTTGAAATAAGGATCAACCCAAATCAATCCTCTGGACAGCCCAAAAGCATGGAAAAAGAAGCAATAGTCTAAAAATTTATCTTGGCTTCTCCACTTCTTACTAGTCTAGAATTAACATCTTAAACACCTTCTAAAAAGTTTGTTTACTTGATTGTAATAAATCTCAAGGGAACTTTGATTAAAAGCAGAGTACAAAATTTATATAAACTACTCATCTATGTAATAACCAGTAGACAGAAGGAAGGGTGACAGTGACTGTTTTCAGCCCTTAACTTTCAAGCTGAAGACTCTAGCAAGCTTCTCTCCCTAGATACTCCTTTGCAAAAGGGACCTCTGAGTGAATGAAACAAGACTAACTCTACTTTTTAACACAGGTAATTCTAAATCATTTGGAGGTGGAGAGGGGACCAAAAACACATAGAAATACCTACAGGAGCAAACATAAGGCAAACAAGAGTCACACCATCTCCTAACTCACATAAAGAAAAACACTTTCTTTATGGAAAGTATTTCTACTGAAGGAAAATACATCATTATCTCTAGGACAAAAATGCTAAGATCAATCATTACACAACCCCACAATTGTTAATACTCTGTGAGGGGTGGTCCTCATACAGACAGAACAGGCACAAAGACCCACCCCAGTGATTAAAAATTCCATCCGGGAGTCATTCCTTTCGATTAAGGAAGTGTCTTTAGAAAGCTCCTGTTATAATCACACTGCCTAGAAATTAACTCATTTGTGCATGAGCACACAGATGAGTTTATTAGGTTATGTAGCTCTCACTTTAGATGACTCATTTTTGATAAAAGGAATCAGGAAAAAATTTTAAAACAGGTACCGGGATGGAACTGGCCAAATACAGAAGACCTTATAATAGTAGGGGGTAAGGTCACTGGGCATATGAAACCAACCAACAAACAAGCACCCTTCTGTAGCGGAAAATTTCAAACATATGCAGAAACAGCTAAAATAGCTTAATAAACCTCTATGGTTCCATCACCCAAGTTCAAAACTTATCCACTTAAAGCCAATCTTGTTTCATCTATATCCCCACTGATTTGCCCACCTGCTCCAAGACCATTTAGAAGCAAATCCCAGACTTCTTGTTTCATCCATAAACTCAATGAATATGTTTTATTAAGTTTAGCCTAAAGTACTGACACTCATCAAGCTTTTGGCAAAAAAAATCAATCAAAAAATTACTTTAATATTCAGTCATAATAGTTATCTCCTTTTTATTCCACACATATACTTTGGTTTCTTTGAGCCCTGGAAGGTGGGTGGGGAGAGGTGGGAAGTGGGTAATGGAGCAGAGAGCTGTAAAAGGTTACCTGAAGAACAATCAGTAATCACACACACACACTGCATATTATGCTTTCTATAATTTCTGTTCATTGAAGGATGAGGTCAGAATGAAGTGTTCCTGTTAGTCTGGGTCACAAAAGTAATTCAAGATGCATATAAAAATGCTTATTATCATTCAAGTTCTCTAAATCCATTCAACCATTCAGCCCTTTGCTTTCTGATAAGACTGCCAACAACTATGCCAATTAGTGTCAATTGCGATGTTAGATTTTGTAATATTTGCACCTGCCTACCAGTTAGTTTGGTGGGCAGAAAGGACTGATGGTTACAAGTTTCAGCAACACCAAACCCTAACTGTTTTTGTGTTAACATTTGCAAGTCTACAAATTCACCAATCCGCTTTTTAAAAAAAAACATATTTTGCATATTAGCTTCGGTGGAGGATTTCTTCTTTTACAGGGCGGGGGCAGGTTTAGCCACTACATTGTGAACTATAACAGTAATAATAATTTTTAAAATGATGAAGTTTTATAAGTAGGGACAATCTAATTTATAAGAAACTTAGCGAATTACACATTTACTTCAAAGTTTCACTAATGCTAAATTCATGGATTTCATTTGAACACGATTAATTTTTTAAAAACCACCTATTCATATTTTGAATCAGATGTTTCTCATTTTAGAACAAGATTTTTGGTTAAAATTTCTCTTTTAGAATTTGTAAGCCAAAAATTAAAGCACATATAAAAGAGCAAAGTATATTTAACATGAAAGAAATCATGAACATCTGGAATTTGATCTTAATATCTTCGTACTAATTAATGTGTATATTTCATCCTTACTTTTTAAATTTTGAATAATTGTCCCTAATTTAAAAACATGAAATACTTTTGAAATACCCAAAACAAAATACAGTCGTTAATTTATCCTCATATCAAAATGCTTCACTTTGGTTTATTATAATTAATAACAACAGTATTTTTTTAAATTTCACAATTGAAGCGAATTGCATGTAGCTGATGAAAGCTACTGGAAGTAATGTAGTGGCTAAAGGCAAAGTGCATTACTAAAGAGAAATAAAAAGTTGCATGTCAATATCTAAAAGTATGGGAGATGTATACAACGTACCACATTCTATCTAGTGTCATTACTTAAACTGCTGCTTTTCCTCAGCAATCTATTCTCCAGCTCTAGCAAGAAGAATAAATGGTCATTTTACCTGCCAAATTTGGCACAAAAAAGGACAAGCAACTTCATTAACAGAACAATGCTTTCAATATGATGTTTTTCCTTTTTCCAACCAGTGCCAAGCAGTAGAACAATTCAAATCAAGAAATCTAAGCAAAATTACCTCCTCTTGTTGAAGTTTTACTGCTTGAATAAGCAAATGATACATACGGAGTGCTAGCAAGAATATCTTCCTGGTAAATTACTATATTTCTTGTATTGCAGCTTAACTCCAAGCTGGTATGCTAAACTCAACAAAAAAGAAACACCTCTCCACTGAGGTAAAGTTTTTAATGTATGGT
Organism: Balaenoptera acutorostrata; assembly: GCF_949987535.1. Classification (NCBI taxonomy): domain Eukaryota; kingdom Metazoa; phylum Chordata; class Mammalia; order Artiodactyla; family Balaenopteridae; genus Balaenoptera; species Balaenoptera acutorostrata. The sequence goes on from NC_080081.1 coordinate 10,420,118, forward strand.
GTGGTGTGGTGTGGATATGTAATTTAAAACCCAACAGAATAGATGAAACCTAAAAGATTGATTTAGATCAAACTTTAGGTCGCAACATCCATCAGTGTACCTAAACCGGTATGTGGAAGGAAACGAAACAGATCTTTCTTCAATCTTTGATAAGTTAAACCAATGGAAAACACCCACCACCAGCAACCTTGCCAGTCACCACTGCTCTCACACTTTACTGGTGTTTTCGGTAGCTGGCTATAAACAAAATCATAAATTCTTCTAAACTTGGTTTCAAATCTGATCATAAAAACAATAAGCAACAACAATTCCTCTATTAATCAAGCTGGACCTGTATGATTAAAGAGATATATTTAAGCTAGTTCTCAAGTAGCCATCATTAGATTTTAAAAGCTAAACATAAGTACTTTTTGTCTAATTGGGTGAATTTACTAGCCACTCACAAGTTTGTCCACGGCTATTTACAACAGAGGATTGTGCTTTGTTTAATCTCCAGCTGGTTTCCTTACTCTTGTTCCATAAGAAACCGTACATTGCACATCTAAACATACTCAGCATGTTTTATAAAAAGCCAAGTAACAAAATTAGGCAAGCACAATATAAACCCATCATCATGCTGGCATGGCAATAGGCTAAGAGCAAATCCATCCACACAATATGCACCCAAAGTCATTTGCACTAAATCTTAAAATTTCAAGCAATACCTACTTTTGTGAGATTTGAACACTGAGTTAGAAACAAGAAGCATGATTTATTTTGTAATTCTACCTTAGAAATAAAGTGCCTTTAAAAAAGAAAACAATACATAGAATATCCTAAAGATGCCACCAGAAAACTACCAGAATTAATCAATGAATTTGGTAAAGTTGCAGGATACAAAACCAATGCAGAGAAATCTCTTGCATTCCTATACACTAACAATGAAAGATCAGAAAGAGAAATTAAGGAAATAATCCCACTTACCATCGCCACAAAAAAAATAAAATACCTAGGAATAAACCTACCTAAGGAGGCAAAAGACCTGTACGCAGAAAACTATAAAACACTGATGAAAGAAATCAAAGATAACATAAACAGATGGAGAGATATACCATGCTCCCAGATTGGGCGAAATCAATATTGTAAAAATGACTATACTACCCAAAGCAATCTACAGGTTCAATGCAATCCCTATCAAATTACCAATGGCATTTTTCACAGAACTAGAACAATAAATTTTACAATTTGTATGGAAACACAAAAGACTCTGAAGAGCCAAAGCAATCTTAAAAAAGAAAAACGGAGCTGGAGGAATAAGGCTCCCTGACCTCAAACTATACTACAGAGCTACAGTAATCAGAACAGTATGGTACTGGCACAAAAACAGAAATATAGATCAATGAAAAAGGACAGAAAGCCCAGAGATAAACCCACGCACCTTATCTTTGACAAAGGAGGCAAGAATATACAATGGAGAAAAGACAGCCTCTTCAATGAGTGGTGCTGGGAAAAACGGTAGATACATGTAAAAGAATGAAATTAGAACACACCCTAACAGCATACGCAAAAATACACTTCTAAATAACATACACAATACATAACATACACAATAATAAACTCCTTAAAGACCTAAATATAAGGCCAGACACTATAAAACTCTTAGAGGAAAACATATGGAGAACACTCTATGACATAAATCACAGCAAGATGCTTTTTGACCCACCTCCTAGAGTAAGGGAAATAAAAACAAAAATAAACAAATGGGACCTAATGAAACTTCAAAGCTTTTGCACAGCAAAGGAAACCATAAACAAGATGAAAAGACAACCCTCAGAATGGGAGAAAATATTTGCAAATGAAGCAACTGACACAGGATTAATCTCCCAAATAGACAAGCAGCTCATGCAGCTCAATATCAAAAAAACAAACAACCCAATCCAAAAATGGGCAGAAGACCTAAATAGACATTTCTCCAAAGAAGACATACAGATGGCCAACAAATACACGAAAAGATGCTCAACATCACCAATCATTAGAGAAATGCAAATCAAAACTACAATGAGGTATCACCTCACACTGTTCAGAATGGCCATCATCAAAAAACTAGAAACCATAAATGCTGGAGAGAGTGTGGAGAAAAGGGAAACCTTCCCGCACTGTTGGTGGGAATGTAAATTGATAGAGCCACTATGGAGAACAGTATGGAGGTTCCTTAAAAAACTAAAAATAGAACTACCATACGACCCAGCAATCCACTACTGGGCATATACCCTGAGAAAACCATAATTCAAACAGACACATGCACCCCAGTGTTCACTGCAGCACTATTTACAATAGCCAGGACATGGAAGCAACCTAAATGTCCATCAACAGATGAATGGATAAAGAAGATGTGGCACATATATACAATGGAATATTACTCAGCCATAAAAAGGAATGAAATTGAGTTATTTGTAGTGAGGTGGATGGACCTAGAGTCTGTCACATGGAGTGAAGTAAGTCAGAAAGAGAAAAACAAATACCATATGCTAACACATATATATGGAATTTAAAAAAGCAGTACTGATGAACCCAGTGGCAGGGCAGGAATAAAGATGCAGACGTAGAGAACAGACTTGAGGGCACAGGCCGGGAGGGGAGGCTGGGATGAAGTGACAGAGTAACATTGACATTTATACACTACCAAATGTAAAATGGATGGCTAGTGGGAAGCTGCTGCATAGCACAAAAGATCAACTCGATGCTTTGTGACGACCTAGAGGGATGGGATAGGGAGGTGGGAGGGAGGCTCAAGAGGGAGGGGATATGGGGATATATGTATACACATAGGTGATTCACTTTGTTGTACAGCAGAAAGGAACACAACATTGTAAAGCATTTATACTCCAATAAAGATGTGAAAAAGAAAGAAAGGGAAGAAAGAAAGGAAAGGAAAGGAAAGGAAAGGAAAGGGAAGGGAAGGGAAGGGAAGGGAAGGGAAGGGAAGGGAAGGAAGGAAGGAAGGAAGGAAGGAAGGAAGGAAGGAAAGAGAGAGAGAGAGAGAAAGAAAGAAAGGAAGAAGGAAAGGAAGGAAGGAAAGAAAGAAAGAGAGAGAGAGAAAGCAACACTGAAACAGACTAGAAACTCCAGTAATGGTAATATCCAGATTATGAATGCCCCTTGATGTTCTCTGCAGCCAAGTTTTTGCCACTTGTTCAGAAAAATGAGTCAAAATCAAAGAAAGGGAACATGCACTGAGTGGCTAACATCTAGCAGATATTTTAATAAACATTAAACTCACTGAATCCTCAGAGTAATCCTACAATGGGGATGTTATTAACCACATTTTATAGATGCCAAATCTGAGGTTCAGAGAAGTTAAAATAACTGCTCAGGGTTCCACGGTTAGCAAAGGAGCATATCCAACCCTAGGTTGATCTGACTACCTCAACTGAGCCAGTTTAGATATTTGTTGGTAAATTCATTTGGAGGGAAAATACAATAACAAAGGTCAATATCTTATTGCAAAGCATTGTCACTGTAATAATTGGTGTGGTAATTCCATGATGCCTGGAGTTTTTAACAACGGGTAGAGCATCCATGGATAAGAGAAAGGCTTTGAAAGAAGGGACAGATCCCCCATAGAGCCTGATCCGCCAGCCCTGCCCCTTTAACAGTGAAGATGCGCCTCATAGTGGGGGAAGGAGGAACTGCAGACCCCGTGGGATTTCAAACCACAGCCGGGTCCCAAGGGCAGCAAGAGGGATGGGAAGGCAAGCGCAGTGACTGGCTCACTGAACAAAATTTCCCAAAGTGAAAGGCGAGAGGCGGAGATTACCTCTGTAGCTACTCTCCAGGTATTCTGCAGTGGCCTCAAAAAGGGCCTCATAAAATAAATGAAGACTATAATTCTAAGCAAAGAATATTAGAATCTTAGAATATTAATTGATACCCACAAGCCTCGCCAAAGTATGTGTGTACGTTTTTAGTCTTATTTTTCAAACTTTCCACAAATTTTTCACAGAATAGAAAGCACTGCTTGCAAAAAGCTACTTAGGTTCTTTTGAAAAGCAACATGTCTATATTTAAGGGGGAAGGGAGATGGTTTCTTGAGTACCTACTAAATGCCAGCCACTGTACTAGAGACTTTACATATATTATCTTATTTGATTTTAACAAAACCCTGGAGACTATTATCCCTATTTTATAGATGAGGAAGATGAAGACTCAGAAAAGATAACTAACTGCTACTGGTTTGACAGTCAGCAGTCTCAGGGCTGGTATTTACACTCAAATCCATTTGACTCAAGGCCTTTATGTTTTCCTCTGTACCAGCATTTATATAAAATACTATTATGGCAGTGGCTCAAAGAGGTTAAGTAATTTTTCCAAAGGTTAAGGACTGTATGTCTTCAAAAACTGTTGTTTTAAATACAATGTTACATTATTGTTTCTCTACCACCCCCTTACCTAGCCCCAAACAAAACCCTGTTAGTAAATGCAGACAGTTAATTTTTACATCATTTTTAAAACCGAAGATAATGGAGGAAGAATATGATTGCCTATGTCCCTGTATCCAATGTGATGGATGTTTCTTTTTTATAAGACAGCCCAGTCTGAAGAATAGAAAATGGGATAACTGTAATATGTTACTTATTATCTTCAAATACTAGAAGTAGGGTTCCCTAACAAATGGTCTTGGAAATTTATATAAAAAATAATTCACAAATGTTCTGTCCTTTGTATTTGAGATTTTCTATCTCCACCAAGATTTGTAAGAAACAAAAACACTGCGAAACCACGTAACACCGTACTAAAGACCGAACTATTAAAAGAACTCCTGGAGTAAATCACATCCATAAAATTGTTTAAAATTATAATATTTTCATAAATGTAACAAGATATTCCTGAGCCACATGTCCATAATTCTCCCAACACGAGGATTTCCACAATATAGTCACAAGTCACAAAACATATATAATCAAGAACACAGATCAATTCCCAACAGTATGTTGGCCCTTTCAGTGAAATCTCTTTCTGACTTATTGTGAGCATGGATCAAAATATTTTTTTAAGAACTGGTTTTAAGCCTTTGTCTATCTTTTTCACATATCTTCAGTGGTGGAACATGCCTGACCTTTGAGTTTTAGAAACTGGCACAGTTATACAGAACTGAGTCTGGTGAATAAGATGGGAAAGATCACTTAATGGCTTTCACAAGGCAGAAACATAAGCCTGAGACTCTACAGATTCTTGGATGGAATACTGAAACAAGACACCAAAAGAATTTGTGGGATATGTATTTTTCAGTGCGATGTATGGCTTTGGGACAATTTTAAGCTTCAACAGTCTAATTTAACTTGGTCTTTCCATTAAAAGGAAAGAGGAATAAGAAGTTAAAGAGTATCTTTTAGGATTTTTATACAAATCAGGATGTTGGAGCAAGAGAAGCTTTTAGAGATGCAAAACCTGTGCCCATGAGCGAATAGCCCCCAAACCCCCTGAAGCACTTCATCCTAAATACAATGAATGACCAGGATTCTGGGAGAGATTACAACCCCCTGAAATGTAATTAGAATTGTGGGCATGGGCGATAAAAGCTGCCTTGATGATGAAGCATGCCAGACCCTCACACACACTAACTGGAAAACAGAAGAAAGTGCATTATTTTCAGGGTAAATTCAAGTAGCTCTTCTAATAAAATGTGAATGTTTATGGATAATTTTTTTAGAAAACAGTAGTAGTAGGATACATTTTTTTTTAATATATAATTTTACTGTAGAGAATATGTTTTCATTCTTTCAACATATTTACTGAAAGCATACCATGAGCTTACACTGCAGGCAGAGTAAATCAAAATTACAATTACTATGAATTACAGCAACTCTAGTTAGTTGATTAGCTCTGCTTTTGTGGTTAATATTATAAGCTTCTAAATCAAACACCTGCCCTATTAACATATTCAGTACTGGTTTTCACCTTACACTGCATTCAGACTTCGGGTTTAGAGAATTTATTCCACAAGTCTAGGCCACATTTTCAGTCCACACCTCTCCTAAGCAAAATATGCAAACACACAGCTGCTCTAATAGTCTGACAGAGCAAGATCTACTCCACAGACCTCTGACTTCCACCAATAACCAGCAATGATACAAAAGGACCCTCGTGAAGAAAGCTATGTTTTCTTAATAATAACAGTTGTATAAACATAAGGTCTTCTCAGTTAAAGGGAAACCAACATCAAAAAGCAGTAAAACATAGAACCCTAAACCCCTCTTTCTTTGAAGAAACCCGTTTGAAGCGAGGTGTTTCTAGTTATGGGTGAATGAAATGAGAATTCAGCTGCAACAAACGGACATCCAGTCCTATGAAGGACTAATTAAATCCATCTGAGAAGCTGCATCTAAAACTGCCTCACATGTTTCAAAGTATGCACCAGTCTGCCTTTTGCAAAGCCATCAAAACCTTCAGCCACAAATGACGCACATCGAGGCTCTACAACGATGCTGTTTTTATGGACTACAAAGCTCCATAAAAGGAATGTTAAGAGTTTACACTATTTCATTACTGAAAAATCAGAGTTAGGGCAGAACACGTTTACTTATCACTATCTGGAATTTCTCTCCGGCTTCCAACTCTAGTTTTGTGGATCTTCTCCAAGATCTCAAAAATAAAACAGGAGATGCATCAGTATTTAAAGTGCTTCATATACTTGTTGAGCAGAAGTGGTTAAAAAAATTAACACAAGAATTAACCACAGTTGCACAGTTACCTTTTTCTTTCTGATACATAAAACCAGGATTTTGATGTTCTGTTCAATCTTGAGTAGTTAATAAAAGCCAGCAGAAGGAGCGCAAAACTTAAAAAACTCATTGGTTTGACAAAATATTCCATTTAGTAACCATTATTTGGCCTATGAAGTGGTAGAAAAAAAGTTACATTCAGAACCTGGAATATTACCCCAACAGAATGAAACAGTCTTAGTGTCTATGTCTATCTTACCAAGCCTTTCAAACCTTCTATAATTGGTTTTGGGGAGCTCATATAATCATATTGAGGAATCACATTTTTTTAAGTTGTATCATAAATATATATATATATATATATATATATATATATATATTCTTTTTTCTTAAGGAACACTATTAGATGTGACAGTAGGCAACAAGCTCCCTAAATAGGACAAAGTCAATACTTCAATTCTTTTTCAATATATTATAGAGATAAAACTAACACCATCTGCCTAATTGCTAAACTTAGAGTTTCTTCTCATTGCAGAGAGCTCAATATAAAGAGAAGGACTGGCCATCAGGAAACCCAGGGCTTCTGGCTTTGCTCTCTTTAATCACTGAGCAACCCTGGATGAGGCACTCAATCCCCCAGGCCTAGTGTGTTCTCTGCTTTTCCACAAGGAGTTGGCCTAGGGGAGCCAAATTCTAATCACTCCTAAAATTCTGTAATTTTTCTTTTTTCTTCAAACATGAACTCATGAAAATACTAAATAGATTCTGTTCGGAATCCTATGTACAGTTATTCACACCACAGACACATACTAACCCCCCAGTTCTCTGCTACCTTCTTTGTCCCAAGAAAATTCTGGGCATACCACAGCAATTTAGAAAATTAACTCCAACTCGAATATGTCAGTTCAGAGGAAATTTCACAGCAGAGAAAAAATTCCTGGAAACAAATACACACTGCTACATTACTGACAGAGAAAAACAACAGTTTAAAAAGAAATACATCTTTTTTTCTCTAAATACTGGTAATATGAAGTGGGTTGTTGTTGTTTTTTTTAGGTAGCAACAAAAAAATTTTAAAGGCATTTTCTCTCTACCAAGAAGAACATGATTTCAACCTCTTAGAGGGTAAATTTAAGGAGCAGAGCCAATCTGATTAGTTTCAATTGTGCTCTTAGAAAAAGTTAACCATTAAAGCAAACTCAATATTATACTTGGTCATAGGTAAAAATCAGCACCTTGAATGATACCAAGAGATTAATCAACAGTGGAAGCTACAGGTGTAATGACTTCCTGTGAGAAAAAGGAAATAGTGTTAATATGGCATATTATTTTAACAGGAGGGCAACTGGTCCATTCAAATATGTTACCTGCCTACTTAAATCCTGTAACCTATTATTCATATTAGCATTTTACTTTGTCTTTTACTAAGAGTGAGGAATCTGAAGTACTGTAAGAATGTATCATTCAACACCTTCTTGTATCCTAACAAATGTTTAGCAGTTTTATAAATCTAAATGTATTTCAGTTTTTGATTTTTCCTCAAAAATGATTAGGTAACATTCTCTAAAAATGTACTTCACACTGATAAAGTTAGAATGTAACTCTTATCAGAACAAGTTAACCTCTTAAGTTCAAGTGAACTTTACTAATAACTTCATTGAAAATTTAATGAAATATAAAATTCAAAGAAATATGTTTCAGTGTAAAGATTTTCAAAACTTTCAACCAAAATAGGCAGTGGATATTTAACCTGCATTTAACCTACTCATAAAAGTGTTTTGTTTCTTCAAAAGCACACTACTGGTATACTAAGCAACTTTCTTTTTAACAAAAATTAATGTTTTTCAAACCAACTGGTATCTCGCAAGGAGGTGCACAGTAAGACTGCCCTCTCCCATCCTCTAAAGGAGGGGCGCAGTCACGTGACCTGCTTTCACCAATGGAACGTGAGCGGAAGGACGCTGGCTGAAGCCCTAAGAACCAGCCATGACTCCCTGTGCTCATTCTTCTCCTTTGTCAGGGCGACTAGCAACACGGCAGCCTGAGCCTCCTAGAAAGGATGCACCCCAGCAGACACACAACGGACATCTAACATGTGTAAGGAACAAACTTTTGGTGTTTTAAGCCCCTGCAATATTAGGGTGATTGTTACTTGCAGGATATCCTAGCCAACTCCAAATGATAAATGAAGCTGTGTTTTGAGTCACGTTACATCAGTAATGTGGGTTTTTCTTCTTTCCACCAAAGTCCTATGTGAGGGAAAAAGAAAAAAGAAAAACTAATGGTATATTAAGATTCATTTGAATCTGTAACTAATGTCAGTAACGTTAAATTGATCCTTTAGAAAATGATCTTTGGGCTTCCCTGGTGGCGCAGTGGTTGAGAATATGCCTGCTAATGCAGGGGACACGGGTTCGAGCCCTGGTCTGGGAAGATCCCACATGCCACGGAGCAGCTGGGCCCGTGAGCCACAATTGCTGAGCCTGCGTGTCTGGAGCCTGTGCCCCGCGACGGGAGGGGCCGCGATAGAGAAAGGCCCGCGCACCGCGATGAAGAGCGGTCCCCGCACCGCGATGAAGAGTGGCCCCCGCTTGCCGCAACTGGAGAAAGCCCTCTCACGAACCGAAGACCCAACACAGCCAAAAATAAATAAATAAATAAATAAATAAATAAATAAATAAGAAAATCCTTTAAAAAAAAAAAAAAAAAAAAGAAAATGATCTTTTACAAAACATCTGATCTGATCATTCCTAGCTCTCGTGGCAGACTAAAGCTTGACAATTAAAACTCAGTTTGCAAATCAAAAATTGACTTTTACTGCTAATAACATTTAAAGAACCGAAAAGATTTTTCAGCCTATTTATTGCACAGATGAGTACTGTATTTACAAAAAGAATAAAACTGATTATTTTTTAAGGTCAAACCCAACTTTCTGTACTGTGTTCAAGTTCTAGAGTGTGGAGGACACCACATTCACTGCAAGCAAGCTGTCACCACTCACCTCATTCTCCCATACGTCCCACAGTCCCACCGTCCCACCGTAGGAGGCATTCCTCCCTCTCCCTTTTCCTCCCTTCTCCTCCCTCCCTCCCTTCCTCCCTCCCTTTCTTCTACCCCTCCTCCCATCCCCCTCACTCAACAAATACTTCCTGAGAAGTACAAGGCATAAACAACAAGACAAGGTCCCCATCCTTATAAAGCTTATATTTTAGTGTGAAGAGATGGAAATTAATCAAGTGGGCAAAGAACTAAAGAAAATATAAAGTTTATGATAAATGCAATGAAGGAATTAAACACTATCATATGATAGCAAGTAACTAAGGGGTCACTTTAGAGACCTAAGATCTGTTCCTGCTCCTCAGGTAAAAACAACAATGAAGACAAAACAAAACAGTAACCATAACCAAAAAACCTCTCAACTTCACCAGGAACAGTAAGAGAATCTGATTTCAAACATGAGTTTACTAAAAATATGACACAAATTTATTCATTCATAACCGTGATCAAGGTACAGTCTATTAATTCTCACAAGACATCAATTTAAGCACAATTCAGGCTTTCTAAAAATCTGTCGATCAATAGTATTCTCTAGACCATACTTGTAAACTGCTCTGATAAGATGGCTAGAATAACAAACAACTCAGAACGTTATTACCACACAATAAATGCTGTGTAGCTGACTCTACATTTTAAATCTCTCTACTATCCATCCATTTTTTTCCCACTGCCATAATAACCATAGTTGAGGTTACTAGTACCTCCTACTTGCATTCTGCCTCAGTAGATGCTAACAGGTCTCCTTCACTCTGCACTCCTCCAAGCTATTCTGCATAATGCAGGCAGATTGATCTTTCTCACAGGCAACTCTGATCAGTTTCCTGAGGGAAGGCCTCGTCTGGTTCTCCCTGCCCTCCAGATAAAACCAGACCATTGAACATGGCTCACAGATTTCCACATCATCAGGTCTCTGTTTACTTCATTAGGGCCTTTTCCTTCACATATCTCCTCTCACCACCCTCCCTCCCTGCCGCCAGGTCCCCTCCTTCAAGCTTTCCACATCCCAGTTGCATATCAATGCTTCCAGTTCCTCAGACACCTCACACAATCTTTTAGCCCTTTTTATACTTTGTACATCTGTTTTCAAACTCTGACCCCCGCCTACCCCACCCTCCACCCGCCTTCTGTAGGACCCAGCTTGGCCTTTACTTCCGCCCTAAGGCTGCACACGGCCACCTCCACATCCAGGTTAGGGCTCCCCCAGGTGTTCTCTGCAGTGCCTGCCTCCCCCTGTCATCACTCACTCATTGTTCTACCTGACACAGCTTTTGTCCTTGCCACCCTCCACAGGTGACAAATTCTACAAGGAGTCGGACATCATCTCTCCTGATTACTATTGATTCTCCAGGACCTATGTCATTTGAGGTACTTAATAAACAGCTATTAAACCATGTTACAACTAAATGGTAAACGTACAGTGGCTACAAATATTTTGAAATTCATCTAATGGTCGAGTCACTCAGCAAAGGCACCTTAACTGTTTGCTTCACCATTCACTGTATTTATAAATAAGTTTGAGGGGCCAATAATATTATGCCAAAATGAATAAAATAACTTTCAATAAACTTCTGTGGTAGAAATTTTACCAGTGCCCATAACAGACTACTAGACTACTATGGATTATTCATAAGGGCTTATAAAATTGAACTGAACTCAACTTGAATATCTGGTGTCAACACTGAAAGTTCTATTCCAAATAAAATTCTTCAGAAAGTGGCTGAAACAAGGCGATAATACTAAAAATCACTTGAAGTCTTAATTATAGTATTTGCCAACCCTAATATGGTAACAACTGATACCATTTAGTGATTTTCATGTCCAAAGTAGCTGGCTTTTATAACTTATTTTTCTCTTCATTTAGTCACATAAGAAGTTACTTGACTCTTGAGCACACCATGACTGAGTCATTCAAGAGGGCACAGGTGCAACCGTGCACCCAATCAGACAAGCAATTTCCCAGATTACACGAGCAGGAGCCTCACCTCTTTACGAAATGCAGTCCTATGGTTCAAAAGAGCATTACCAGACCCACTGAACGAGGTGGCATTTAAAAAGTAAACAGATCAAGCTGTGCAAGGTTACTCTTCAGACTTGATTTTTCTACAGCCTCGTTTATCTGAACCCTTCCTATCAGACATCAAGCTGATCTGGATGAGTTTGCTTTGAAAGGATATTCTTGGGAGTTCCCTGGTGGTCCAGTGGTTGGGGTTTGGCGCTTTCACCGCTGTGGCCCGGGTTCAATCCCTGGTCGGGGAACTGAGATCCCGCAAGACACGCAGAGTAGTCCACACCCCCCACCCCCCGCCAAAAAAAAGAGGATATTCTTTAACCTGAAGTAAAGAAGTCACATCGAAAAGCAAGTTACTTTTGGACCTTCTTCCTGAAACCAAGAGGAAGGGAGAATAATTCCATACTACCAGTGATGTTTCAGGACCAATGAAGTTACTATGAATTCTGGGACACTGAGCAAAACTTCTGGAATGAGCTCTCACTACCTTTTGCTATTTAGCAAAACATACACATCTCTAACTCTTCTATGTAGTCATCTCTCTGGCTAGTTTATAAACCTAAAGAAGGAAAAATGAGAGGCTACTGGAGGGATGTCCAAATCTACTCTGACTCAACTTCTTTTCTCTCACCCATGGTACAGTCCTTTCTTTGCTTTTTCCAGTTTCTTAATTCAGATTAGATCAACCTCTTAACAAAGCCTATTAAGTGATCTCCAGCAACTACCTCCAAGCTCAGCGTGCTAGCTAAAGGAGTTTCAGTAATTGCACTTGAGGTGCTCATATGTGTAACACCAGAGTTCTTTACTCGATGAGCCAGCTGCTCATCTACTTCCCGGGATGGCCCAAGCATTGCAGAAGTTTCGTGGTAGGTGACTAAAATTCCATTATTTCAATAGTCTCATATCTTCCAGACCCTTCCACTGCAAAGTTTTGAAACCCCTTTTTTTGGGGGGGAGCGGGTATTCGGTAATACACATACAGGGTTCAAAATTCAAAAAGTACTAACAAGACATCTATTAATAGTATATGGTATGTATCCTTCTTACTTCTGTCATGGGGTCGGCCATCCAGCTCCCAATTCAAAGGCAACCACAATTATTAGTTTCTTGTGATTCCTTCCGAAGAATTTTATACACATAACAAGCATAAATACATATTCTTTTTTACACAAATAGAAGTATACTGCTTCTGTCACTTAATATATCAGCATATACGGAACATTCAGATCCTTTTTAATGGCTATACAGTAGTTCAAGAATATGGATGTACTTACACACACTATAAGTATGTACTATACTTATTTAATTATCCCATTTTGATGGGCATTTCAGTTGTCTCCGGTCTTCTGCTGTTACACACAATACTGCTATGAACATACTTGTGTATCTCCCACATGTGAACATATCCTGTAGTATAAATTCACTGTCAAATTGCTCTCCATGGAGGCTTTTATCAATTTATACACCTACCAATAATATATGTGGGCCTATCTTCCTACAACCTAATAAAATTAGAAATTATCAAAATTTTCATGTTTGTCAAAATGTAGGTGGAAAACAGTATTTTAACTTGAATTTCTCTGTGTCGTTTAGCACATTTTGTCATTGTGCAGGAGCCATTTATATTTCCTATGCTACAAGTCATCTTTGAACATTTTTTACCTGGGTGGTTAGTATTTTTCATATTGATTTGTAAGAGTTCTTTATACACTAAGAACACTCCCCTTTTGTCACTAAAATAAGCTATAAACTTTCCCTCTGGTCTGCTGACTTCTGTATTGGCTTTACTTATGATGGTTTTATATTTTTAGCAGAAAAATTTAACTTTTGTTTAGCATTACCTTGACTTATTTCTCAGTAATTTTTTTCTCAAATGGACAATTTAATCAAGAAAACAAATGTTTTTGCCAAAGTGAAAGAATTCCATTTTTATACAATATTATGTGTTTCCATTAAAAAAAATCCATTAACATAAAATATTTTCCTCAAATAGGATAACATTTTTTGTTGCTTTGTCTAGGACAGCTTTAAAAACTGGGGGGGGGGGGGGGCTTCCCTGGTGGCGCAATGGTTGAGAATCTGCCTGCTAATGCAGGGGACACGGGTTCGAGCCCTGGTCTGGGAAGATCCCACATGCCACGGAGCAGCTGGGCCCGTGAGCCACAATTGCTGAGCCTGCGCGTCTGGAGCCTGTGCCCCACGACGGGAGGGGCCGCGAGAGAAAGGCCCGCGCACCGCGATGAAGGGCAGTCCCCGCACCGCGATGAAGAGTGGCCCCCGCTTGCCGCAACTGGAGAAAGCCCTCGCACGAACCGAAGACCCAACACAGCCAAAAATAAATAAATAAATAAATAAATAAGAAAATCCTTTAAAAAAAAAAAAAAAAAAACTGGGGGGGGGGGGCTTCCCTGGTGGCACAGTGGTTGAGAGTCTGCCTGCCAATGCAGGGGACACGGGTTCGTGCCCTGGTCTGGGGGGGGGGGCTTCCCTGGTGGCACAGTGGTTGAGAGTCTGCCTGCCAATGCAGGGGACACGGGTTCGTGCCCTGGTCTGGGAAGATCCCACATGCCACGGAGCAACTGGGCCCGTGAGCCACAATTACTGAGCCTGCACGTCTGGAGCCTGTGCTCCGCAACAAGAGAGGCCACAATAATGAGAGGCCTGCGCACCGCGATGAAGAGTGGCCCCCACTTGCCACAACTAGAGAAAGCCCTCACACAGAAATGAAGACCCAACACAGCCATAAATAAATAAATAAATAAATAAAATTAAAAACTGGGGGGAAAAAGGTCCAAGTGAAAAAATTACCTAATAAGAGAAGAAGTTTACATGATCATAACACTGAATTACTATCACAAGAAAAAAAAATGAAATAAATGTTTTAAATATAAAATATTGCATAACTTTGAAAACTTGCTTCAATTTTCTATCATTTATCATGTACTATAAGTAAATTTTCTAAACAGGATTATAGTCTTTTATTATAAGCCTGTAACAGTACTATGGTATTCATTTTATTATTATTATTTTTGCCGCTCTGTGTGGCATGCGGGATATTGGTTCCCCAACCAAGGATTGAACCCTTGTCTCCTGCAGTGGAAGTGCGGAGTCCTAACCACTGGACCGTCAGGGAATTCCCCACTCTGGTATTCATTTTAAAATGCTACTACAAAAATGTTCTTTTCTTTTTCTGTTTGCCTACTGTACACTTAAGCCATAGATAAATTTTTATTAAAAAGTCTACCATAGGGCTTCCCTGGTGGCGCAGTGGTTGAGAGTCTGCCTGCCAATGCAGGGGACACGGGTTCAAGCCCTGGTCTGGGAGGATCCCACATGCTGCAGAGCAACTGGGCCCATGAGCCACAACTGCTGAGCCTGCGCATCTGGAGCCTGTGCTCCACAACAAGAGAGGCCGCGACAGTGAGAGGCCCACGCACCGCGATGAGGAGTGGCCCCCGCTCGCCGCAACTGGAGAAGGCCCTCGCACAGAAACGAAGACCCAACACAGCCAAAAAATAAACTAATTAATTAATTAATTAATTTTTAAAAAAAAGTTAAGGGAAAATATATCTTAAAAAGAAAAAAAAAAGTCTACCATAGCTATAAATGTAATAATTATCTGACTTTGTTTGCTATTGTCCTTTTTATGTTCAAGAATAAGAGTCTATTCTAAAAATTGACCATAGAGGCAAAAGGAGAGATATAATAATGTTTTTTCCCTAAGAAGGGTATTTGAAAATTATTTCTTTAAAAGAACAACCATGATTCTTACTTACCATGTCCCTATACAAATTCCAGTAACTGCATGATTTAGCATTACTCTCTACAAATGGGATGAAAGAAACAGATTATGACGTACAATGCAGGTATAAACTCTACTGAAGATACATTTAAGGTTCTTTTCATTAATATTTGAAAACATAAAGAAAATGTTAATTTGTGCACAAGATTATTTATTGGTATACGCTAAGTTCATTTAATTCTTCATCTTTATGAAAATGTTACATAAAAATACTTAAATAGCTCTACTTAAAACCACAATTTCAAAATGTTCTCTAAATATCAAAACAAACTCTGGTGGAATGTTTTCTTAGTTAAGAAATCTAGAACAAAATGCATGGTGGTAGAACAAATGGGAAAGGGTTGGCTATATTAGAGAAAGAAAAACCTCAAACAATGCGTATATAATTATTTCTTATTATGCATCCATATGTAATTATTATTTTTTATTCTTATGTTCATCACCATATTCTTTCTTTGAGAAGAAAAATAAAGGTTGGTAATTTCAATAATATGACTACTACAAAACATTTCCCTCCCTCCACCACAAGCATCTAAAGTTGAGACAATTTTACATCAACCAAAATGAACATTATTAAAAAAATGAAAGCACAAACAAAATCTTTTAGATGCAAAAAATCTTACCTATTTCAAACCTTGTATGGCTCTAAAAAATTACTTGGACAAGACTGTAAAATCACCACTAAAAAATCAATATTTTGAATTTTAACATAATTTGAAAAATACGTTAACATCTACAAGAGGTAATAAGATACTAAAAATGCTTTCTGACAGTTACTCTTAACCAGTATCTCTAATTGTATACTTTGTAAAACTGTACATTGTGGGTGTAATACTGTGTGATTTATTCATGTCCTTGCAATGCCTTCTATGCTTCCTTTAAATGGTATGACTTGAGCCTCAATGTTCAGCAATCACAAAGAAAATTCCGCTTATCATGTGACAAAACTGTTCTGGCTAGAAGTAAGTGTATTATTCCTTATATTAACAAAGATTTATCCACAGTCTGACAGAGCTAATTTTCCATGTCAGTGCTACTACTTCTCAGAATTTTCTCTAGCAAAACTACTTTGTAAAGTTAGATACAGAGAGGTACTAGTTCACAGGCCTTGGAATCATACTGACCTGTGTTTAATCTTAGATTCTACACTCCCAAGCTGTGTGACTTCAGCTACCTTACTTAGTATTTCTGAACCTCAGTTTCCAACTCTTCTGTAAACTAAGGCTAATAACATCTACCTTGTGGCTTACCACTATCTCATTTAGAACAACAAATGTAAAGTGCTTACCACAGAGCTTGAGACAAGGAACATACTCAATAGAATAGACCAGAGTAATCAGTTGTCTCATGAAAATACCTTTGAATAGGCTAAAATAAGAATCAAAAACAATAATACAACCACAAGACAGGGAAATCCTTTTCTCACTCTACTATTTCTGGAAAATAAATAACAATAAAGAAAGTAAATGCTCCCATAATAAAAAACTAAAATTATCTATAAAAGATGTCTGATTTTTCGACAAGCTTTGCTCTCCCATGCCACCACGTCCCAATGTTTTTCCTCACCTTCTTATACTGATTTAGAGGCAAGTCCTGGCTTATGTATAAATCATGTTCTAAATGGTTATTCATTAGTCATCTCTGCCATCTAGAACTTCCTCATCTCCCCCTACATCTTTCCTTTCCCCCAGGCAGTTGAGTCCTTAGCTCTCTCTTTCTCACGGATTTAATTAGTTGAAGGCACCTCCATTAAAGCATTTATCTCTGTATTTTAATCACTTTCAACTCTCCTTTACCATCATAAGTAGAGACTGTTTACGTGGATATCTCTAAGGGAAACTGCCATTAATTCATCTTTTTCCCCCCAAACGCAATACCATGTTCAAATTAGAAAATTTTCACTGCTTCCTTGGGATGGATTTCTAGATGTAGAATTAGTAGACTGGAGAATATCAATGTTATCAAATTATTTTCAGAAAGGGTAAACAAACATATACTCCTATTTAATTTGTCTTTTAGTTGCTGGCATCTAGCCCGATAACTATTATTTGGAAAAATTATTATTTGAAATATTATTTAAAAGGTAAAATACATCCACCACAGTAACAAGGATATAAGTAAGTCTAAAAATACTTACTTAAATATTCATGATAAAATACTCATGATAGAACTGAGTCAAGGTTCTGGATAACCCAGGTGTTTAACCTTTTGAGGAAATGCGAGATTGTTTTCCAAAGTGGTGGCACCATTTTACACTCCCTCCAACAGTGTATGAGGGCTCCAATTTCTCTACATCTTCATCAGTATTTGTTATTATCTGACTTTCTTATTATAGCCATTCTAGTGGGTGTGAGGTGATATCTCATTGTGGTTTTGATTTGCATTTCCCTGATGACTAATGATTTTGAACACCTGTGCATTTGCTTATTGGCAACTGGATATTTTCTTTCAGAAATGTCTGTTTAGGTTCTTTGCCCATTTTTATATTGGGTTGTCTTTATTATTAAGTTTTAAGTGTTCTTTAAGTACTTTAAATACAAGTGCTTCACTTGATATATGATTTGCAAATATTTTTTCCCATTCTGTGGTTTGTCTTTTCAATTTCTTGTTAGTATCCTTTGAAGCAAAGTTTTACATTTTGACAAAGATCAATTTATCTATTTTTTTCTTTTATTGCTTATGCTTTTGGTGTCAAATAAGAAATCAATGCCACATGCAAGGTCATGAAGATGTACCCCTATGTTTTCTTCTAAGAGTTTTCTTGCTCCATTTACATCATTTATCCATTGGGGTTAATTATTATGTTTTTTTTTTGGCTGTGTTGGGTCTTAGTTGCACCACGCAGGATCTTCATTGAAGCATGCGGGATCTTTCGTTGCGGCACGTGGGCTTCTCTCTATTTGTGGCATGCGGGCTCTCTCGTTGAGGTGCGCGAGCTCAATAGTTATGGCGTGCGGGTTCAGCTGTGCCCCGCAGCATGTGGGATCCTAGTTCCCCAACCAGGGGTTGAACCCGCATCTTCTGCATTGGAAGGCGGATTCCTTACCACTGGACCACCAGGGAAGTCCCTTGGGTTAATTTTTTTATATTAACTCACTACGAGGTAGGGACCCAACTTCATTCTTCTACATATGGATACCCAATTGTTCCAGCACCATTTGTTGAAAAGATTATTCTTTCCCCACTGAATTATTTTGGCACCTTCGTCAAAAATCACTTGACCATACATTTATGGATTTGCTTCTGGATTCTCATTTTTATTCTACTGATCTGTATGTTTCTTTATGCAAATACTACACTGTCTTGATTTCAAGACAATTTTGTAATAAGTTTTGAAAGGGGGAACTAAGTTCTCCAACTTTGTTCTTTCTTTCAAGATTATTTTGGCTATTCTGGATTCCTTACATTTCTATTTGAATGTTAATAGTATCACCTTGTCAATTTCTGACAAAAAAAAAGCTTGGATTCTGATAGGAATTACACTGAATCTGTAGACCAATTTGGGAAGTACTGCCATCTTAATATTTAGTCATTTAATTCATGAATATGAAATGATCTTTATTTATTTGGATCTTAATTTTGTTCAATAGTTTGTAGTTTTCACAGTATAGGTTTTGTATTTCTTTTGTTAAATTTACTCCTAAGCATTTTATTCTTTTGATGCTCTTGTTAATGAAATGGTTTTCATAATTTTATTTTTGGATGGTTCATTGAAAGTGCACAGAAATACACTTGATTTTTATATATTTTGTATCCTGTACCCTTGCTAAATTTGTTTACTATTTGTAGTAGTTTCTTAATGGGTTTCATAGAATTTTCGACATACAACAACATATAACCTGCAGAGATTTTTTTAATAATATTCAGCAATTATAATTGGTTTGCTGCTGTCCCAGAAGTGAATCTTTGCCATTTAACTTTTTTTTTTTTTAATTTATTTTTGGCTGCATTGGATCTTCGTTGCTGCGCACAGGCTTTCTCTCTAGTTGCTGCGAGCAGGGGCTACTCTTCATTGCGGTGTGCGGGCTTCTCATTGCGGTGTCTTCTCTTGTTGCGGAGCATGGGCTCTAGGTGTGCGGGCTTCAGTAGTTGTGGCACACGGGCTCAGTAGCTGTGGCTTGCGGGCTCTAGAGTGCAGGCTCATTAGTTGTGGCGCACGGGCTTAGTTGCTCCGCAGCATGTGGGATCTTCCAGGGCCAGGGATTGAACCCGTGTCCCCTGCATTGGCAGGTAGATTCTTAACCACTGCACCACCACAGAAGTCCCGCCATTTAACTTCTAATATAAATTTTATCAATACAAAACGTACTTGAAATTGAAAGCATGAAAGGATTGTGACTGTAATTTAAAATGGTAGCGAAGTTTTATGCCTATCAAAAAGTTAGCTTTTGACCTTTATTATAAGAAGCAAAAAAAAAAAAACAACACACATTTAGGAAAATAAACTGAAAGAGTTTTTAAAAAACCAAAGTATTATTTTCCTTGACCTTAATACTAAATGTTATTTTAGATCATTTAGATTTTTCTTTATAACCATTAGCACAAAAATTACATTGATATGCCAAAATTCAACAATCTAAAGATTCTGATTATTCTTAAGAAGCAGTTTACAAGGTCCGTAGAAAAATGTCTATCAGTGGATCACTGTAACAAAGAATATCTAATTCAATATCTAGGATCATATATAACTTTTTCCTAGTTTATTAGTAGTTAACATGAAATATTGGACAAAAAACTTTTTTCAGTGCATGTACAGTGCTCATTTTTTCATCCTTGGGAAGGCCAAATTCCTAAGCTAATTTTCTTCACATCAAGAGTACTCTGACATTTTTCTTCAAAGTGAATTGTCTTCAATATGAATTTAGTCCATCATCTTTAAGATAAACACATTAATCTTTTCTTTTATCCTGAACTATTTTGAGCAGTTTTGTGTTATGCAGAATAAAAGAGAAGTGGAAAACATCTTGGGAATCCAGACGGGAACCATGAAAATATTATAGATAAAAAATCAATTTGTTTTTTACATTTATGAGTTTATCATTTTAATAAGCTAAACAATATTTCAACTTTGTATTTACCAGGTCGTATACTTCTTAATTCTTCTATTCATTCTGACACTTGTATTCAGAGTTAGAATAAAAACCTAAAACACATAAAATACTTTATCTTCTACTACTTCTTCACTGCTTTCTTTATTTCCCCAAATTTTCATCCTCCCTACTTTAAAATTTTTTTCACTAAAATACTAATTTGCATTGGCTTGTATCAAATTTATAATGAATTCTGACAAAAGGTGTCAGAATTTTCTTCCTTTTAAAGGCTAAATAACATTTCATTTTATGATATAACATATTTTATTTACCCATTCACTTGTCACTGGACCCTTGGGTTGCTTCCACCTCTTGGCTATTGTGAATAAGGCTGCTAAACATGAGTGTGCAAATATCTCTTCAAGACCCTGCTTTCAAGTTTTTGGATAAACACCTAGCAGTGGAATTGCTGGATCATATGATAGTTCTATTTTTAATTTTTTTGAAGAATCACAATACTGTCTTCCACAGTAGCTGCACCAAGAGTGCACAAGGGTTCCAGTTTCTCTCCTCTTCACCAGCACTTATTATTTTCTGGAGTTTTTTTTTTTTCCCCCCTTCTTTTTTTAATGGTGGCCATCCTAACTGCTGTGAGTTATCTCCAATTATAGTTTTGATTTGTGTTTCCTTAATGATTAGCAATGTTGAGCATCTTTTCATGTGCTTGTTGGTCATGTGTATATCTTCTTTGGAGAAATGTCTATTCAAGTCCGTTGCCCATTTTTATATCAGGTTGTTTCTTCAGCTGTTGAGTTCTTTCTATATTCTGAATAATATGGAAATATATCACATATATGCAAATATCTTCTCCCATTCCACGGACTGCCTTTTCACTTGTTGACTTTGATGCACAAAAGTTTTAAATTTTGATGTAGTCTAACTTATCTATTTTTCTTTTGCTGCCTATGCTTTTGATGTCATACCCAAGAAATTATCATCAAATCCAACATCATGAGGCTTTTTCCCTATTTTCTTCTAAGAGTTTTACAGCTTTAGCTTTTACATTTAGGTCTTTAATACATTTTGAGTTAATTTTGCATGAGGTGTTAAGGTAAGGGTCCAACTTCATTCTTTTGCATGTGGATATCCACTTTTCCCAGTACCATTTGTTGAAAAGACTGTCCTTTCTTTATGGAATGGTCTTGGCACTCCTGTCAAAAATCACTTGATTATAGGGACTTCCCTGGTGGCACAGTGGTTAAGAATCTGCCTGCCAATGCAGGGGACAAGGGTTCGAGCCCTGGTCTGGGAAGATCCCACATTCCGCAGAGCAACTAAGCCTGTGCGCCACAACTACTGAGCCTGCGCTCTAGAGCTGGTGCCCCACAACAAAAGAAGCCACCACAATGAGAAGCCCTCACACTGCAACAAAGAGTAGCCCCCGCTCGCCGCAACTAGAGAAAAGCCCGCGCACAGCAACAAAAACCCAATGCAGCCAAAAATAATAAATAAGTAAATAAATGAATTTATTTTTAAAAAATCACTTGATTATATATCCAAAGGTTTATTTCTGGTTCTCAATTCTATTCTATTGGTCTATGTGTCTGTCTTACTAGTGTACCACAGTTTTGATTACTGCAGTTTTGTAATACATTTTGAAATCAGGAAGTGTGAGCTCTCCACCTTTGTCCTTCTTTTTCAAAATTGTTCTAACTATTTGGGGTCCCTTGAGATTCCATATGAATTTCTGGATTTTTCTTCTATTTCTGCAAAAAATCAGTTGGGATTTTGATAGGGATGACACTGAATCTGTAGATCGCTTTGGATAATATTAACATTATAGCAACATTAAGTCTTCCAATCCATGAACATGAGATGGCTTTCCATTTATTTGTGTCCTCTTTAATTTCTTTCAGCAACATTTTGTTGTTTCCAGTGTACAAGCCTTTGTCCTCTACGTCTTCAGTTTATTCCTAAGTAATCTTATTCTTTTTGGTGCTACTGTAAATTGAACTGTTTCTGCTTTGTGTATTTTTAAACCTTACATAAATGGTATCATTAAGTATATATATTTTTCACAATTTTCTTTTTCACTATTATTATGGCACACTGGAGTGTAACAACATGTACAAGAAAGACACATGATACCTTCAGGACAGCTGTCACCGCTGGGGAGGAAGAGGCAGATGGGATGATGTAAAGAAGAGATTTAGCTGTATCCAGGGGTGTTTTTCTGTTGTAATAGGAGACCTATATAGCAGATTTGTACATTTGCTACATTTTCCTCATTTGAAATACCTTATAATTTTTAAAATATTTTTAATAAAAGAACTTTAGAAAACATGAACACATTACTGTGAGGTAAACAAATACGTACTACCTCTTGGGTCATTAACCTGGACTGTCACCTCCAGGCTGATTAATTTTCTGTTGATGTGGCAGAGGGTGACACTATTCAGCTTGTCTCCTTTCATAATACTGATGTCAAATGAAGCTCAGTCCAAATACAGTTAGGAAAAAGCGATATACTATCAGTAATACTCCATTTTTATTAGGTTTGATGCTTCTGATAGTAGCTAAGCCAATACATACAGGAAGTAGTTTTTGATACTATATATCAAGGTGGATATTTTCCAGGGAAATTCTTAATGCATTAATTTTGATGTGTTTTTTAAATAAACCTACTTTCTTCATGAGCTGAAAAGTAAAACAGGGGGTAATTCTACAGGAAAAATTCAAAAGACACCATTTGAGCTGTCAAGCCAATGGTCTCTACTAGCTTTCCAACACGGAATCTGAAACAAGCACAACAAAATAACAGCTCTAAGAAGTAATCTGGGCAGTTTTCTTATTAAGGCAAGGCACTGCTTAGAGAAACATTGTATCAGAGTATCAGATTAAGAATAACACTTCAGTGGTGACTCAGTACAGAACTGAAAATTATGCTAAAGTCTACATTTTTGTAGAGTTAACCTTCCCTGAGGAAAACGCTACACTATAATATTTTTTACTATTCAATACATGTAATTTGTTACTCAACCTGATGTACAGTTAAGTGTCCACTTAGAAAGCTATTTTTTAAAATTATCAGATAGAAAGGAGGAACATAAAGAATCACATAAATTCATACAAACTATATCATAAGACCACTGTTTATCATAGTTTTCGTTTTAAGACAGTTGTGGGAAATATCTTTTAGTAACAAATGCTTTAGCAATTTTGGCATACAGAATGAATCACAAAATTTAAAGACAACCAAGGAGACCACCCTTAATTCAGGAATTAATCTCATTTACTTGTGACTCTGACGACCACATAGAATGTCACCTTCTCCAGTGTAACAGCCTCATACTTAGCTAGCACACATTAGGTATGTAATAAGTAGGTGCTGAATAAATGAATTCTCATTAATTCTTGATGCAGTATTTTCTACCTGGGATCAAGAATCTGCCGTATACTTCAAGCCTCTCTGGGTGTTGTTTCAATGAAATTATATTATTTTGATTTTCATATCCTGTTTAAATCTTTTGATGAAAAGTCATTTTCCCCCCAATAAAATGACATCTCAGTGCAACTTAGCCATGAGAGGAGAAATGTAGATTAATATTCATTATACTAACTTATATACTATATATAATGAACATATAATATTCATTATACTAACTATATAACTATATAGCAGCTTCTGTGGGTTCATGCTGAAAGTAAAAAAGGACCCAAGTTATAATAGTAACTCTTGGGAATTCCCTGGCGGTCCAGTGGTTAGGACTCGGCACTTTCACTGCTGGGGCCCGGGTTCGGTCCCTGCGGGGAACTAATATCCCACAAGCCGTGTGGCTGGCATGCATGCATGCATGAATGAATGAATGAACGAATAAATAAATAACAGTAACTCTTCATGGTATTTTTCTGGCAATCTTAAGCCACAGAATTTAAACATGTCATTCATACCACAGAAGATCAATCTTAAACTAAAGCAGTTCTGTCATGGATACTATCCAAGGGGTTTAAGTTCTTCTAAACAAAAGGAATGTCACTGTCAGGTAAATTTAGCCTAAAGAATGTCTCACAACATGAAATCTCAAGAAAATGTTATATGAGGCTTCAGATTACTTGTTTTAAAAGAAACACAGCTATCATACATTTGGAATTATCATTAAAGACGCTCTTCTCTATAACAAAGGCAAAAGTATTATTCTCAATAACAAAAGAAAAATCAGGTGTCAGGAAGTGGGTTTAGAATGTGGCTAAGTCTGGGAATACATTTCCTCTTTAACATAAGAGACAAAAATTTCCATTTACATTCAGCTTCCTAAAGAAGATGAAACAGATACATAGCTATGTCGCAGATTCAAAAGATGAGACTCATGGAACGTGTTAAAAATTGTTTTAAATATTCACAGGTAATTTCAAGATTATCAAAAATAAAAAAGATAAAACTCACAGAGAATGTTGGCCCACTGTTGGATGCTACGACATTATAAACTTCATCATGCAGTTTTATTGAGAGCTCCCAGTTGGCCACTTGTGGTTTTACAATAGGAACTCTGAAGTAGAAAGAAAAGAAAAAGAGTTAATAATTTTATATTATTCTCTCTCAGTAAACTGATTTTCCTTTGACATTAAGTGTACAGAGTAAAACCGCCAAACCCTGCATTTCAGAACATTTTATTTCACAAGGTTCTATCCTTGGAAAAAAGCTTTAAGATGGAAACTAGAGAGATTAAAAACAAAAAAGCACACACACACACACACACACACACACACACACACAGCGACACTCCAAAGACAACAGCAGTCATTCTGAAATAATTGTGGTACCATCACCTCGTCTATGAATTAGAGCTGCTTAATTTTGACAGTCCTTCAAAAATTAACCTTCTTTAAGCAATGTTCATTTCTTTTCAATATTTGGTCATTGTTCAAGACTGTTTTTAAAACCTTACAATGCTAATCTTTTCTTTTCTTCCAGGTTGAGTTATAATTCGTATGCAAAAAACTGCACATGTATACAATTTGATGCATTTGGACATATTTATTCACTCATGTTACCATCACCACAATCAAGGTAATAAATATATCCATCACCTCCAAAAGTTTCCTTGTGCCCAACTGTTTTGTTTCAGTTTCTTGTTTGTTTGTTTGTCTGGGTGAGAAAACAACATCAGTGATGCTAGTCTTAACACACAGGTCTTTTCTTGTGAATGATCAATATTACGTGCTCCAGAGAAATGGGGACAAGCAGCCAGAGACAAAAAACATTTTTGGAATACAAATGTTTCTCCCAATTTTTTTTTTTTTTTTTTTTGTGGCTGTGTTGGGTCTTCGTTTCTGTGCGAGGGCTTTCTCCAGTTGCGGCGAGTGGGGGCCACTCTTCATCGTGGTGCGCGGGCCTCTCACTGTCGCAGCCTCTCTTGCTGCGGAGCACAGGCTCCAGACGCACAGGCTCAGTAGTTGTGGCTCACGGGCCCAGTTGCTCCGCGGCATGTGGGATCTTCCCAGACCAGAGCTCGAACCCGTGTCCCCTGCATTGGCAGGCAGATTCTCAACCACTGCACCACCGGGGAAGCCCCCAAGTTTTTAAAGTAACAAAATTTTAATGATTTCTGAATTAACCTAATTTAAGTATGGCATATTTACATTATTTATAGTTGTGAAGTAATATTGACTAAGCACTAAACATGTAGTATCAAGACTCTGGCTTAATTCTTAGTTCTAAAAAAATGCTGCAGGCTACGTTTTAATGAATTTCAAAGGAGTCTCTGTGTAGTCAATAAAAAAAAGTCATAGTCAAAAAAAAAATTATGATTAGAATCAAATAACCTCTATAGAGTCACGATGTCTAACGGAAGATGATTAATAAATTTAGGTGAATATTTGTATTCAGCACACTACTTACTGAATTATTTTCTGAAGATGAAGAAAATGTTTTTAATACTACACCGATAAAAATTAAAGTTGAAAAAAATGCATAAACAAATGAAGACTAATGCACACTGTAGGCCTGGAAGATTCTTTTTTGGCAATCTGAAGAGGATCGTTTCAGAGGACAGAGCTTCACGCATGAGAGCTTGAAAGAACAACAGGGGAGGAGAGAGGAGGGAGAGGAGGAGTGGGGAGAGAGAGAGAGAAGGCACATGGGGCGGAGAGGAGGGAAAGGAGGGGGGTGACTCTGCGATCCAGCGTGGCCTCTGTTGGCATCTTGTCCACAGGGCATCTGTTTGTTCATGTTTGTCTCCCCCATTGGCCTGTGGGCTCCTAAAAGCCCAAGATCATGCCTTATTTTATATCCCCAAGCCTCAGCACAGGCTGGGGAGAAAGGGCTGAGGGGGAAAGTGGGAAAGAAGCAGTGGAGCATCCACTCGGGGCCAAGCCCCTCCCAGGAGACGCCGTGTCTCCCCAGGGACACGGCGTGAGCCTCGAGCTCCCAGGCTCCCCCGGGCGGCCTGGGACAGTGTGCATGACCTCACTACGCTCACCTGGTTCAACTTCAAATGAGCTCAACACCCCATCCTCTCAGGAGTACTGCGACGACAGAAACCACCTCACAGCTAGATTACTGTGCAGCCTGGCTTTCTGGACTCTGCCACCCTCGATAATTAGATCACTCTCCTGCTCAAGACTGTTCCATGGTTTTCTATTTTACATCAGGTTAAACCTTAATTAATCAACCTATCATTCAAGTTTCTTAAAGAATAAGTCCCCACTCTCTGCATTTAATTTTATTTCTGATTATTCTCTGACTTGTATATCTAGTTGGGCCAAGGCCTGAAATTCCTTCACAAACCAAACTGAGCCAAGCTGACATGAGCGGGAGAACCAAGCACAGTGGTTACAAACTCAGGCGCGAGTGACTTGCCCAAGTTGGTAGAAAACCCAGCTCTGTCATTAATCAGCTCTGATCTTGAGCAAAAGTCTGTTTCCTTATGTATAACATTAAGATATAATAGCGTCTGCATCATAGTGATGTATTGAGGATAAAATTAAATAATGCATATAAGTGTTCATTTTTATTATGATGATTAGTCCCAACTCTAGGCCTATACTCTTGTTTTCCCCCATAACTGAAATCCCATTAAGGAAACTTTAAATTCCTTCTCTCTGCTTCTCAAACTAACAGATTTTTCAAAAAGAATATTTATCTTCCTCACCTAATTATAGTACAAACTTCAGTGATCTCCTTTCTACTTAACCTCTAGTATACGCTTAATACTTTTCACAATTCAGTGGCCCAGTAAGTCTTTCAAGTAAATGTGGAGCCCAACTTCCCAAGAGGCTTCTTGGGAAGTTGTTGATCCTGACATCCTGTTCGAAAGCAGAACACATTTTCCCACAGAAAGCAATCTTACAGATGGTGGCGAGATGTAGTCGCCACTCTTTGGAACCTAACTACTATTTATTTTTCCACTGTTTTATTTTGATCCACATCTGTTTCATATGTTTTAGAACCTGCCCCAAGAGGACCTGTAGAGAGAGCATAGGCTCTTCTGAGTTGAAATGCTTAGGTCTAATCTCAGCCCGTTCTCTTACTAGCATTGTACCAGGAGCTCATTCAATCCTTTTGAACCAAAATTTCCACACCTGTAAATTAAGGATCAGAGCAGAGTTGGTGAGGTAACAGGGGAAAGCTGCTGCTGCTTCTGAGCATACGACTCCTGAAGCAGCACTTTTCTAACCATATAGAAAGAGGCTTCTCTGTGAAAGCAAGACCTTGAGACACCAAGAAAAGAGGGACAAACTGTGGAATCTCTTTATATGAGTTCACTCTTCTACAAACAAAGTTTGCTAAGATTCCTTCTGGCTTTACATAAGTTTGAAAGTAGTTTGTTTTGTTTTGTTTTTGAATAAAATGGATGGGGTTGGGCATATATGCCCAATATAAATATCAATAAGCTCTACAATAGAAATAAACTATAACTATAAAGATAATAATACATATCAACCTGAAAGTATATGTGCTCTATTTCTGCAAAATTATTGAAACCAGATTAACAAGAATTACTTCGAAACAATGAAATTACCTCCACCAGCACAAACATGTCTATAATGATAATAATTACCTAAAGTTATATTTTAAATTTTAAAAAAGAATTATATTTCTTCACTAAATCCAAAACAGTCTCAAAGAAGATTTTATGAACAACTCTCTGAAAGGGGGGGGGGGGGAGTCTTGGAGCTTTACTCAACTCACTGTAGTAATGATATACAGAAAAGAGCCCCCTCTACTGAAGTGTCTGTCTGTCTAGTGAAAGAGGCTGACATCTGATCAAAAATTTCATCTATGTGACTTATTAGTTAACTGGAAAGCTGATACCATTTAAGCTACTACTTCAAAAACAAACAAACAAACCAGTAAAAAGGAATTCACATAAACAGCTACTCACAAAGCAAATCAAATAACAGCTCTTACCCAGACCTGTCCACTTTGATTATCGTCAGCCAAAATGAATATGCTCAATTAAACTAAATTTTTCTACATTTTATGGTAAAAAGCTGTCAGCTGATTGTCACAACTGTTAATGCTAATACATTTCAACTTATTGGAATACTTTACTCAAAAAGGTGCAAGGAATACTAACTCAAGTATGTTGCTATTGCATGTCATTTGTTAAAGCAGATTTTGTGTAAACATAACTAACAGCATCTTTACTTATCAAGGATTATAAGCATCTCAAAACCGTAGTATCAGACACTCAGAAATGCTGGTTTACAGTTGTGCCATTACCTATTTAGGAGTGAAATACTGAGTTAAAACAATGTTAGTGGTCAAAGAATCATTAAGCAATCCTTCATCATAACTTTCACAGTGGGTGGTCTGTAAAATGATCAAGAATAATATGCTGCATTCCACGGCTGCAGAGGTCAGCTTCTGCATACAAATCTTTGCAGGAAGAAAAAGGCCTTCAGAAAAGTGGGCCATTCATCTGCACCAAGTTCAGAGAATTTCCAGCACGGTGAAAAGATATGTTATGCAAGCACATAGATGTATTCAGTGGGGGTAGACAGAACCAGCTACATGGAGACTACAAAGGAGCCCTCCCATGGCTCATGAATAAGTCGAGGAAATGATCAGAAAAAAAAGGAGAGAGATGTTTAGACAGATGGCCCACTTAAAATGCCTGAGACAGGGCATAAGCAATTTTAATGAAACTTTAGATCTAGCATATGAATTGTGTCTTATTTCCTCCAGGAAAAAAAAAAAAAAAAACCCAAAGAAGACAAAAATTCAACAATTCGCTGAAAAACCCACTTTTAGCAAGTTGGGATGGAGGAAGAGTTTTATTAGTGTGATAAATTCACATAAAATTCTTCACAAAGCCATCAGCTATCAAAATGAATATACAAAGCATGGAATGAACAGATTAAAAGAATTTTAAACAGAAGTCTACTGCCAAACCAAACAAAAATCTAAGCCTTATTATGTGAGAACTTACAACACTCCAACATTAAAGTTCACTGCAGAAGAAAGATAAAAGCAGCATTTTCAGAGAACCTCTTCAAAGCTAGAACTTGTCATAGTGGAGGAATAGACTTCTGACTGTATGCAGTTTAAAATGTGTACATTAGAATGTAGAAGACTGTGTAGAAGAATGTGTATCACAAAATAGTGCTAGAAAGAGTTAAGGAACGTTAACAAGTCTGGAGTCTTAGCATTACACAAATGACACCTGAATCTAGAAATGGATAGTATGACTTATAATCTTAAACACATTTTAATATTATGCAAAGCCTATTTTCTTCTTCCACCCATAAGGGTTTATGGTTCTCAATTTGAACTTTGGGCACAACTAGTGAAGAAAGGCAATGATGGTGGTGATTAACCATCACCCCTGCAGGCCCTCGTGTCTGACTGACTGATCACTGACCACAAACGCTACATGACCTTTACAAGTTACTATACTCCTTGTGCCTCAGTTTCCTTATCAGTAAGACAAAGACAATAAGAATACTTAATTCACATGTTGATTAAATGAAATAAAAGGTATAAAATGGTTAGACTGGTGCTTGGCACATAAAGGCTAAATAAGAGACACTATCATCATTATCATAATTTGGTGCAATAATATCTGAAGTCCGCCTCTATTATTTCAACAACTTGTTGTTCAACATTAATATACAATTTACATACAGTGAAATTCAAAAACCTTAAGTTCCATCATTTATCTTCCCCACAACAGTTCAACAATAGCGTCACATAAACAAACTTCAAAAATATGCATTCTCGTGCGTGGTTTTTTTTTTTTTTTTAATTTATGGCTGTGTTGGGTCTTCGTTTCTGTGCGAGGGCTTTCTCTAGTTGTGGCAAGCGGGGGTCACTCTTCATAGCGGTGCGCGGGCCTCTCACTATCACGGCCTCTCTTGTTGCGGAGCACAGGCTCCAGACGCGCAGGCTCAGTAATTGTGGCTCAGGGGCCCAGTTGCTCTGCGGCATGTGGGATCTTCCCAGACCAGGGCTCGAACCTGTGTCCCCTCATTGGCAGGCAGATTCTCAACCACTGTGCCACCAGGGAAGCCCCTCGTGTGTGGTTTTTACCCACTATAATTCTTCTGAGGTTCATTCAAGTTGAATCATTCATTCTTTTTCGATTGCGGAGTAGTACTCTACTGTATAATACAAGCATACTAAAATGCGTTCACCCTTCTGTTGATGGGCATTTGGGTTGTTTCCAGTTTGTGACTCTTATGAACAAAGCCGCTATAAACATTCTTTGTACAAGTCTTTTTTGAGGACTTACGTTTTCATTTCTTGTGGGTAAAAAATCTAGGAGTGGAAATTCTACGGTGAACATATGTTTACTTTTACAAAAACTGCCAAACTGTTTTCCAAAGTATTAAAACATACTTATACTCCCATCAGCAATGGAGTTTGCTCCACAGCCTTGCCACCATGTGCTGGTGTTAGTCTTTCTACTTCTAGCCAGACTGGGGGCTGAGAAACCACATCTCTTCATAGTTTAATATGCATTTCCCTTAGGACTAATAATGTTGAACACCTACACGTTAGCGCTTATTGGCCACTTGTATTCAAGTTTTTGCCCATTTTGTATTAGGATGTTGGCCTTATTATTACTGATTTGCAGTTCTTTACTTCAGATAGAAAGCCTTTGTCAGATTTATGTATTATTAATATGTTCTCCCCCTCTGTGGCTTGCTTATTAATTTTCTTAAAAAATCTTACCTTCAGGGGCTTCCCTGGTGGCGCAGTGGTTGAGAATCTGCCTGCCAATGCAGGGGACACGGGTTCGAGCCCTGGTCTGGGAAGATCCCACATGCCGCGGAGCAACTGGGCCCGTGAGCCACAATTACTGAGCCTGCGCGTCTGGAGCCTGTGCTCCGCAATGAGAGAGGCCGCGATAGTGAGAGGCCCGCGCACCGCGATGAAGAGTGGCCCCCGCTTGCCGCAACTAGAGAAAGCCCTCGCACGGAAACGAAGACCCAACATAGCAATCAATCAATCAATCAATCAATCAATTAATCAATAAATAAATCTTTAAAAAAAAAAAAAAAAAAAAAATCTTACCTTCAGGAGAATTTTTAATTAAAAAATTAATTTTTAATCTTTTACAGCAGTTTAAGGTTTTCAGAAAACTTCAGCAGGAAGTACAAAGATTTTCCTAAACATACCCTCACTCACCCCACCCCTGACACAGTATCCCTGTTAATTAACATCCTGCATTAGTGCAGTGCATCTGTTACAACTGATGAACCAAAGCTGATACATTATTATTATTAACTAACGCCCACAGGGATCACTGTTTGTGTTGTACATTCTAGGGTCTGAACAAAGGTATAAGGACATGTATCTACCATTAAAGTATCATACAGAATAGATTCCCTGCCCTAAAAAATCCCGTGCTCTACCTATTCAACCTCCCATCCTCACCCCCGCCAAATCCCTGACAACCACTGATCTTTACTGTCTCCACAGTTTCGCCTTTTCCAGAATGTTGTACAGCTAGAATCATACGGAACGTAGCCTTTTCAGATTGGCTTCTTTTCATTTAGTATTATGCATTTAAGGTTCCATGTCTTTTGTAATTACAGAAGAAATATTCTTAAAGAAAACGCCATCATGCTAGAAGAAAGATACAATGATGTCTCATTTTAATTTCTAAAATTTGAACTTCTATTACACCATCAGGAAAATAAATTCTTAAATATAAAATATATAATAATTTTTTAAAACTGTAAACAGCTTTAGTGACATAAAATTCACACATCATAAATTTAACTCACCTGAAGTGTACAATGCATTGGTTTTTGGTATATTCACAGAGTTGTGTATCCATCACCACAACCAATTTTAAAACATTTTCATAACCCCAAAAGGAAACTTTGGACCCATTAGCGGTCATTTCACATTTCCCCCTCTGGCCTATGCAGTCCTATGCAGCTACTAATGTACACTCTATTTCTACACTTTGCTTATTCTAGACATTTCATATATAATGAATCATAAAATTTGTAGTCTCTTGTGCCTGTCTTATTTCATTTAGCATAGTCTTTTCAAATTTCACTCATGTTGCATGAAGTATCTCATTTATTTTTATTACTGAATAATATTCCATTCTATAAATACACCACATTTCATTTAACATTATATATCTATCAATCACTTCATGGACGTTAGGGTTGTTTCCACTGCCTGCTTATTATGAAAAATGCCCACTATGAACATTTGTATACAACATTTGTGTGGACATATGGGTTAATCTCCCTCGGGTATATACAGCTGAGAGTGGAAGAGCTGGGTCATGTGATGCTGTCTTACATTTTGAGAAACTGCCAAATTACTTCCAGGTTTGCATCATTTTACTCATAAATTTCCACCAGGAATGTATAAGTGTCCCAATTTCTCCACATCATCAGCAACACTTCGTCATTGTCTTTTTGATTATAGTCAGCCTAGTGTATGGAAAGTGGTATCTCATTTTGATTTTGATTTGCATTTCCCTAATAACTAGTGATGCTGAGCATCTTTTCATGGGCTTGTTGACCATTTGTATATCTTCGCTGGAAAAATTTCTATTCATTCCTTTGCCCATTTTTTAATTGGGCTGTCTTTTTTATTACTGAGTTGTAAGAATTCTTTATATATTCTAGACAAAAATCTCTTATCAAATATATGATTTGCAAGTATTTTCCTCCATTCTGTAGGCTGTCTTTTCACTTACTTGATGCTGTCCTTTAAAACACAAAAGCTCTTAATTTTGATGAAATACAATTTATCTATTTTTTTTTCTTTTGTTGCTTATGCATTTGGCTCTTACATAAGAAATCACTGACTAACCAAAAGTAACAAAGATTAACTCCTATGTTTCCTTCTAAGAGTTTTGTAGTTTAGCTCTTAGTTTCATGCTTTTTTTAAAAGCTCATTTTTGTGCACAGTGTAGGGAGGGATCCAACTTCAATTTCTGACATGGAGATATCCAGCTACCCCAGCAGCATTTATTGAAAACAATTATTCTTTACCCATTGGATTGTCTTCATAACACTTGTTGAAATCAACTGATCATACTGTTAACAATTTATTTCTGGACTCTTAGTTCTATTCCATTGATCAACACATCTACTATCCTATGCCAGTACCACACTGTCTTGATTACTGTAACTTTGTACTAAGTTTTGAAATCGGGAAGTATGAGTCCCCCAGCTTTGTTCTTCTTTTTCGAGATTGTTTTGGTTATGCTGAATCTCTTGCATTTTCGTACAAATTTTGGAATATGATTATTTCTGCAGAAAAACACAGCTGGGGTTTAATAGGGATTGCATCAAATCTGTATATCATTGATATTAGGTCCTCTGATCTGTGAATGTGGGATGCTAACCCATTTATTTAAATTGTCTTTATTTCAACCATTGTTTTGTAGTTTTCAGTACACAAGTCTTACACTTCTTTTTTTAAAAATTTGTGCTTAAGTATTGTATTCTTTTTGGTGTTTTTGTAAAATAAAATTGTTTTGTTAATTTTATTTTTGGTTTGTAACACCGTTATTGCAAAAAAATAAAATTGATATTTACATATCATTCTTATATTCCACAACCTTGCAAAAGTCATTCATTAGTTCTAATAGGGTTTTTTGTGAATTCCTTAAGATTTTCTACATACAAGATCATGTCACCTGCAAACAGAGGTAGTTTTACTTCTTCCCCATCTTGATACCTTTAATTCTTCTTGCCAAACTGCCCAAGCTAGGCACTCGAGTACAATGTTGAAAAAACTAACAGCAAACTTCCCTGTCTTATTCCTGACCTTAGCAGAAAAAACATTCAGTTGTATACCACTAAATATGATGTTAGCTGTGGATTTTTCGTAGATGGCCTTCATTAGGTTGAGGAAGTTCCCTTCTATTCCTAATTGGATTTGAGTGTTTTGGTTTTTTTTTTTTTTTTTTTTACTAGATTTATTTATTTATTTATTTATTTAGGCTGCGTTGGGTCTTCGTTGTTGCATACAGGCTTTCTCTCTAGTTGTGGCAAGCGGGGGCTACCCTTCGTTGCGGTGCACAGGCTTCTCACTGCGGTAGCTTCTCTTGCTGCGGAGCACGGGCTCTAGGCACACGGGCTTCAGTAGTTGCGGCACATGGGCTCAGTAGTTGTGGCTTGCAGGCTCTAGAGTGCAGGCTCAGTAGTTGTGACGCACGGGTTTCGTTGCTCCGCGGCATGTGGGATCTTCCCAGACCAGGGCTCGAACCTGTGTCCCCTGCATTGGCAGGTGGATTCTTAACCACTGCACCACCAGGGAAGTCCCTGGTTGAGTGTTTTTATCATGAAAGGCTGCTGGATTTTGCCAAACGTTTGTCCTGCATTTATTGAGATAATCCTGTGATTTTTCCCCTTTACTCTATTAACATGATTTATCCCATTGACTGATTTTTGGATGTTAAACCAACTGTGTATACTAGGATAAAACTCACTTGGTTATGGTATATAATCATTTTATATATTCATGAATTTAGTTTGCTAGTATTTTGTTGAGGATTTTTTGCATTAATATATATGAGGGATATTGGTCTTCAGTTTTCTTTTAACATCTTTATCTGGATTTGGTTTCATGGTAATACTGGCCTTGGAGAATGAGCTGCAAATTTTATCCTTCTTTTCTATTTTTGGAAGAGTTTGTGAAAGATTAGTATTAATTAATTTCTTTCTAAATACTTCACTGAATTCACCAGTGAAGCCATCTAGTCCTGGGTTCTTCTTTCTGGGAAGTTTTGTGATGACTAATTCAATCTCTTTCAGGTCTATTCAGATTTTCTATTTCCTCTTGAGTTAGTGTCAGTAGCTTGCATCTTTCTACAAATTTCTCCATTTTATCTAAGTTGGCATGCAATTGTTCACATTATTTCCTTATAATCCTTTTAATTTCTGTAATGTCTGTATGTATAATCCCTATTTCATTACTGATTTTAGCTATTTGAGTCTCTTTCTCTCTTGGCCAGTCTACCTAAAAGTTTGTCATTTCTGCTGATCTTCCCAAGGACCAAATTCTGCTTTTACTGATTTCCTCTATTGTTGTTCTATTCTCTATTTCATTTATTTCCTCTCTGATCTTTAGTATTTTCTTCCCTCTGTTTGCTTTGGGTTTAGTTTGCTCTTCTTTTCCTATTTTCCTAAAGTGGAAGATGAGGTGACTGATATGAGATCTTCTTTTTTAATATGTGTTTACAGTTCTAAATTTCCCCCTAACCACTGCTTTAGATGCATCCCGTAAGTTTTGAATGTTCTAATCTTGTTTTAATTCATTTCAAAGTATTTTATAATTTCTTTGTGATTTCTTCTTCATTCTATTAGTTATTTAGGAGTGATTTATTTAATTTCCACAAATTTGTGAATTTCCCAAATTTCCTTCTTTGTTGATTTCTAATTTCATTCAACTGTAGTTGGAGAACATACTTTGTAAGATTTCAATCTCATTGAATTTATCAAGGCTTGTTCTGTGGCCTAGCATATGACATGGTTTACCTTGGAAAATGGTACCCTTGCACTTGAGAAGTTGCATGTTCTCCAGTTGAATGTATTGTTCTAAATAGATAACTATTAGATCTACTTGGTTTATAGTGTTGTACAAGTCTTCTACTTCCTTGTTGATCGTGTCTAGTTGTTCTATCCATTATTGAAAGTGGAGTATTAAAATCTCCAACTATTATTGTTGAATCGTTAATTTCTCCTTTCAGTTGTCTCAGTTTTGCTTCATGTATTTGGGGATTGCATTATTGGGTAACATATATGCTCAAAATCATTATAGCTTTCTCAAGGATTGATTGTTTTATCATTATAAAATATCCCTCTGTCTCCAGTAACAATTTTTTTCTTAAAATTATGTTGACTGATATTAGTATTATTAATAATAATTATACTAGTATTACAAACATAGTATGTCTGATAACTCTCTCCTTTTACCTTCAGCTACTGTGTCTTTGAGTCAAAGTATATCTATTGTAGAAAGCATATAATTTGATCTTTTTTTTTTTTTAGCATCTTTATTGGAGTATAATTGCTTTACAATGGTGTGTTAGTTTCTGCTTTATAACAAAGTGAATCGGCTATTGATCTTGTTTTTTATCCCCTATACCAATATCTGCCCTTGACTGGAGTGCTTATTCTATTTATTGATACATTAAATTAAGCAGGATTTATTTTTTGCTCATTAAGCAGGATTTATTTTTTGCTTTTACTTTTACTTTTTGCTTTCTATCTCATATCTTTTTTGTTCTTCTATTCCTCCATTACTGCCTTCTTTTGTTTAAATAGATATTTCCTAGTGTACCAATATAATTCCCTTGATGGTTCATATACTATTTTCAAAAGCTATTTTCTTAGTGGTTACCTTAGGGATTACAATTAGCACCTTATATTTAACCACCATAGTTTGGATTAATGCTAACTTAATTGCAAAAGCATATAGAAAATTTGCTCTGATATAGCTTTGTTTTCCCTACCGTTTGTCTTCCTGTTGTCATACAAGTTATATCTGTACATATTGTGCACCTATCAACTTAGAATTATAATTATTGCATTATGCAGTTGTCTTTTAAATCAGAAAGAAAACAAAAAGATATTACAAACTAAAAATACATTTATATTGTCTTTTATATTTACTGATGTAGTAATCTTTAACCAGAGCTCTTTTTTTTTTTTTTTTGGAGGGTTTTCATTTTTGTTTTTAATGACTAATCTTGCTTTTTGTCACTTGGTAACCAGTGCTCTTTTTAATTCACATGTATTTAACAGTTTCTGTTTAATGTCCTTTCATTTCACCCTGAAGAACTTCCTTTCATATTTCTTGTTGGATAGGTCTGGTAGCATTGGATTCTCTTGGGTTTTGTTCAGAATGTCTTAATGTCTCCTTCATGTTTAAAAGATAGTTTTGCTGGATATAGCGTTCTTTGTTGACATTCCTTTTTTTTTTTTTTTTAATTCTTCAGCACTTTATATATACCATCCCATTCTCTTCTGGACAACCTGGTGATGTCCAGAAGAGAATGGGAGCTCTTGACCTTATTAAGGATCCCGTTTACATGATGAGCCATTTTTCTCATGCTGCTTTTAAGATTCTTTTTGGTTTTTGACAGTTTGACTATGCTGTGTGTAGGTGTAGATATCTTTGAGCTTACTCTACGTTGGAGCTTATTAAGCGTTTTGAATGTGCAGATTAATGTTTTTCATCAGATTTGGGATGTTTTCAGTCACGCTTTCTTTAAATATTCTTTCTGCTCCTTTATCTTTCTTCTCTTCTGCTTCTGGGACTCTCAGCATGCATGTTGGTATATCTGATGGTGTCCTAAAGATGTCTGAGGCTCTATTCATTTTTCTTCAGTTTTCTTTCTGTTCCTCACACTGGATAATCTCAATTGATACGTCTTCAAATTTGCTGATTGCTTCTTCTGCCGCTCAAATCTACTGTTGAGTTCCTCAGTGCATTTTTTCACTGTGGGCACTGTACTTTCATCTCTAGAATTTTTATTTGCTTTTTTAAAAAAAATCATTTCTCTCTTTTATTGATATTTTCTATTTAGTGAGATATGGTTGCCCTACTTTCCCTTAATTCTTCATATCGGATTTCCTTCAGTCCTTTCAACATATTTTTAACAGGTTATTAAAGATCACTGTATAATAAGTACAACATTTGGGCCCCTCTCGGGCAGTTTCTATTGACTTTTTATCCTGTGAATGGGACATATTTGCATGTTTCTTTACATGTCTTGTAATTTTTTTATTGAAAATGGGCCATTTAGATAATGTGGCACACCTGCAAATGATATTCTCGTCCCCTCACCAGGACAATCTGGACTTCTCCTCTAGCCGTTTTCAGAGTTGATAATTATCTGTTTAATGTCTACATATCTCATTCTATTTTAAGTTTCCTAAAGGGCAGAAACTGTTTTATTATTACTCTAAGCCCAAGCATCTTATCACAAGGAGTACTATTTGTTATCTTTGGAACAATCTAAAAACTCTAATTCTAAAGGTAGAAAGTTATCATTAAAATACATATTCAGGAAATTACTCTAATGACAGAAAGTGACCTTTGTAAAGTAGATGATCAGGATATTGGTCATCTAAACCAATGTTATCTAGATTCAGGGCTGTTAGTTACATATGAACATTCAAGGTATGAAATTAGTCTGACACGCCGTGAGAAAACAGAAATCCCAAAGAGCACTAAATCATAAAAAACTTTTTAAAAAAGTAAACTAAAAAAGTGGTTTAAAAGAAAAAAATAGGCAGCTTAATTCAGAGTTTATCCTACAGATTAATGTGAAAACTTCAGTGATTGTAATAATGGAATATAAGGATACTTAAATAGCTACTACGCTAACATCTTTTAAAAATAACAACGTTTTCAAACAACATGGGTTACTAGTCTCTGCCTTTCCTTTTCTTACACATTTCTTTATATTTCTCAGAATATTCCAAATTTCATAAAATTTATTCACAGAACAAATTTTACTGAAACTATTATTTGGGATAAAGATGAAAAGGTAGCTCTGTAAGTAGAAATTCAAATCTATTCAAATCAAAGAATCAAGATGTAAACATAATGCATTTTCAACTTTCACTAATATATAATACACACACAGAAAAAAAATTTTACTGAAAAATCATGTAATGTCTTCAAAAGATATATTTCTCCATTTGCACCAATTCCATTACTCTTGCATTTTTACTTAACTCAGAATCTCTCTAAACCACCTTTAAAGCTTTTTTTGAAACAAGGCTGAACATAAATATACAAATATTCCTCCATTACCTACAGCAAATTGCCTTACACAGATCAGCTCACTTGGATTTTTAATAATAATTTTTGAATTATGTAAATTAATCATTTGACATTTTATTATGAATGCAGTGATAGTGTTGATTTAGTTTCAATTCCAAAATCAAGGATTTCATTATCCTATAAAACATATCCAGAGTTCAAAGTATTTAAGGAGGGTTAAACAAAATGCAAACATGTAATGCAATATTAAGCATGTGAAATAAAAACTTGATGGCCTAAAGAAAGCATGCTATGCTGTTACCCTGGTGACAGGTTAAAAAAGGGATTGTGAGCTGAATAGCTATATGATATGAAATTAAAATGTTTCACATTGAACAATCCAAAATGAATTGGGAAAGGTTAGAGTAGAGGAGAGAGAAATCAATTCTCCAATGGCAATGGGTGAATGGGAAAGAAGTATGAATAGGATTTGCCAGTGGGGTGCAACAGCTGCCAAATATCCTGCAGCCAAAGAATTACAATAATACTGATGAAGTGTGCAAGAGCTTTTGGAATCATTGCAGGGAACAGAGAAATTCTCCTTCAATAATGAGGTTATTCAGTCTTCCATTCAGCTCTTATAGTAGAATTAAAAAAAAAAAAAGAAAGAAAAATATTTTAAAATGTAATATTTAGCAAAAAGTGTATAAATATGACATCCACTTAATCAATATTTTGCGCTT
The DNA here is from genome assembly GCF_949987535.1 of Balaenoptera acutorostrata. Lineage (NCBI taxonomy): Eukaryota > Metazoa > Chordata > Mammalia > Artiodactyla > Balaenopteridae > Balaenoptera > Balaenoptera acutorostrata. The sequence continues at coordinate 10,460,663 of NC_080081.1, forward strand.
AGTCTCAGATAGGTTTCTAAATCGTCCAAGACAGTCATATTAAGTAACTGAAAATATTATAACAGAGATATTAAAAAGTAAGGCTAGCGTAAAGGATGATGACTGAATTGACATTTTCTTCCCTCTTGGTGCTTTTAGGGGACTCATTTGCTTAAATGAAAGTACATATTTCCAGAAGCATAGTATAGCTATGTATATTCGTGAGCATACACCAAAAGTACTGTTGTTAATTACATACTTAGTTATCAGAACATCAATTTCATTGTCATAATGAAGTAGCTTATCTGAGAACATAAATAAAACAAGTATGACATAAAAGTTGTCATTTGTTGTCACAGATGGTATAAATGTGTTAATAATTTGATATGTCCTTTTAAATTCAGAAATACTTAAGTAGGTGGGAATGTAAATTGATACAGTCACTATGGAGAACAGTATGGAGGTTCCTTAAAAAACTAAAAATAGAACTACCATACGACCCAGCAATCCCACTACTGAGCATATACCCTGAGAAAACCATAATTCAAAAAGAGTCATGTACCAAAATGTTCATTGCAGCTCTATTTACAATAGCCAGGACATGGAAGCAACCAAAGTGTCCATCATCGGATGAATGGCTAAAGAAGATGTGGCACATATATACAATGGAATATTACTCAGCCATAAAAAGAAATGAAATGGAGGTATTTGTAATGAGGTGGATGGAGTTAGAGTCTGTCATACAGAGTGAAGTAAGTCAGAAAGAGAAAAACAAATACAGTATGCTAACACATATATATGGAATCTAAGGGAAAAAAAAAAAAGGACATGAAGAACCTAGTGGCAAGATGGGAATAAAGACAGAGACCTACTAAAGAATGGACTTGAGGACACGGGGAGGGGGAAGGGTAAGCTGGGACGAAGTGAGAGAGTGGCATGGACAATATATACACTACCAAATGTAAAACAGATAGCTAGTGGGAAGCAGCCGCATAGCACAGGGAGATCAGCTCGGTGCTTTGTGACCACCTAGAGGGGTGGGATAGGGAGGGTGGGAGGGAGGGAGATGCAAGAGGGAAGAGATATGGGAACATATGTATATGTATAACTGATTCACTTTGTTTTAAAGCAGAAACTAACACACCATTGTAAAGCAATTATACTTCAATAAAGATGTTTAAAAAAAAGAAATTAAAAAATAGAAAATAAAAAAATAAAACCAAGCCAATCAGTGAAAAAAAAAAAAAAAAAGAAATACTTAAGTAAAAGAGTCAATATGCACTGTCCAACAGTACTTGCTCTTCCTTGGGAATTACTTTCACATGGCTAATTTTTTCTATGTTTCTTTCCCCAGTTATATTTCATTGATTATGATCATATTTCAAAACCTTAAACTTTTATCATCTAACTGAAAACTTAATAATGGGTGAATGAATTATAAATCTAAAACCAGGAAACAACATTCTTTTTTAACAGCAGGGGAAAAAAAAACAAACACAGATAATTGCATCTGTCAGGTAAAAATCAGTAAAAAAATTGATTCTCCATTTTATCAGGAAGCCAGATGAGGAAAGAAAATACTATACAAATGTAGACACAATGACTGCAGTTCAAGTGACTGTCCTTTCCCATTATGCTACTGTGACTAAAAGAGTTAAACTGATGACAGGCTATGTAGCTAGTCAAGATACTAGGTAATATATACGTTCTACGCAGTAGGAGCTCGAAGTGGTGGTTGTACACTGACTCCATGCACCCAAAGTAATCCTCCACAAAAGTGAACGCTACACTTTTAAAAACCTTTCAGACTGAAGTCTTTTCATCAGTATTATCACAGGCCATAGTGAAGGTGTTCCATTTCCTAAGTCTTTAACCTCTGCTCAAATATCAAGAGAGAAAATAGAGGGTTTAAGTAGAAACCAGAAAGTAAAAGGGTCAGCCTCATGCAATCCCATTAGGATCAGAGCTGAAAAAGATTTCAGGAGGACTCATCCAATCCAACACTGCCACTTCTCAGAGGAGGAAACTGAAGTCAAAAGTTGAAGCATTTTGCACAAAGACTTTACCACCTTGATACTTAGTAGTGGTGCTGGGACCAAAATCCTGACTCCTGACACCTTACTCGGTGCTGGTCCTGCTGCACCACACCAAATACTGTGACATTTCAGTGCCAGATGAAGGAGCCAAAAGAACCAAAGATGATACAATTTTCCTAGCCTGAATGACTGAATAGAAGGACTGCCATAAATAAAAGAAGCTACACAGAATTCTGTGTACACATCTACAGTGTTAAATAGACGTGGGGTGCACCATCGCACTCTGCACTGCCAGGGACCACCAATATCACATAGCCTAATGCAAATTAATTCGCAGATTCATCAATCCTATATGAGCAAGATTTTCCATTGTATGTTAATTTTTTTCAAGTACTAATGTTGCACAGTCCTGGAAAACCACTTTTTCAAAAACCAATACAGAGAAATGTGGACAACATAATGGTATGTAAAAAGAAAAAAAAAAAAGGCACTCTTTCAAAGAGAATGGTCCATTTTCTGTAGAATCTAAATAATACATTAACTATATGTACATAAATATAGAAACCCTAAGAGTTGCCAGTACTTGCAGTCTCCAATTTCTCTCTTCCCATGTTTTCTTGAACCCTCATCAATTCAACTTTAACGACCACGTCCCACTCAACATTCCTGAAAACTGCTTGTCAAGGTCTCCTATGACCTCCACATTGAGAAATTCAATGGTCAATGGTCATTCTCATATGTGACATATTTCAGTTGAACACTCTTTTCTTCTCTTGGTTCTCTGAACTCCACCTCCGCCTACTTTTCCATCTATCTCCTCTGCCGTTCCTTCTCAGTCTCCTTTGCTGGATCTGCCTGATCTTCCTGACTTGTTAACGTGGGGTATCCCAGGGCAGGCCCAGGACCTCTGCTCCCTACTGGTCTCCCAGCTTCCACTGTCACCCCTTTTGAGGCATTTACAGCAATGCAGGCACAATGATCTTGTTATTACATATGTCACATCAAGCTCTGCTTTGCTCAAGACCCTGCAAGGGCTCCCCATTGCTAGAAGACCACCTAACACAACTCCATCTCTACTACTCTATGGCTTCCTCCCTCCTCTCAAATTGCATTTGCCTCCTTGCCATTTCTCAAACAGGCCGACATACTTGACCTCAGGTGCTTTTTACATTAGCTGTCTCCTCTGATTAGAAGGTCCTTCCTGCAGATATTCACATGACTCACTCTTTTCCTCCTTCAGGTCTTTGCTCTAATGTGAATCCTCCCATCCTGCTAATCCATCCTGCCATCCACTTCCCTGCAATCCAAAGTAAAACTACAACTAGCCCACCATCCACCCCAGGATGTTCTATATCCCTTCCCTGTTTTGTTTTTCACCAAAGTATTTATCATCATTTGATGTATTACTACATCTGTTTTGTCTGTCTACCTTCTACTTAAATGTAAGCTCTATAGGGGCAGGATATTTTTTTAATCATTTTGTTCCCTGCTAAATTCTCTAAATTTTTCTAACTCAATTCTTATAATGATCAATAGGTAATTTTAAAAGACGTGATTATATTTAATATCCGTATCTGACTTTCTTATTCAGTAAGGAATGGAAGGCTACATATTTAATGTAAGAAGAAAGATTTCAAACCAATAGCTAACGTACCCATTGACGTTGAAACACTCAAGGCATTCGAGTTACTCAGGAATAAAACGAGTATATATCATTGCCACTACCCTTAAAATAGAATCTCTGTCATCAGAGACTTTAGAAAAAGAAAATTAGGGAGGGACAGCTAAAAGTTAATGAGCATCATGTTAAGTATTTTATATCTCATTTGACACTGACAAACACTCTTTAAGAACCGCTATTATCTCCACATTACAGGTGAGGAAACTAAGTCCAAGAGAGGCAAAATAATTTATCCTGAAATAGTAGCTAGGGATCAGCAAAACCAGGGGGAAATCTAAGTCTATGGAACAAAAGCCTGCGCCCTTAAACATGAAACTATAGTGGTAGTTCTAGCCAGTAGAACAGGACAAGCAAAATAAATACTGGGTTGGCCAAAAAGTTCGCTCAGGTTTTTCCATAAGCTCTTATGGAAAAACCCGAACAAACTTTTTCGCCAACCCAATATTACATCCCATACAAAGGAAGGCAGGGAGTTATTATTAGAAAATGTAGTGGTCACTTTAGTTGATCCCTCAACATCTATTTCACACCAGAAAATCAGTCCCAGACAAACACGATAATCCAATTCCCTTTGCAGTGACTGGTTTAGGAACGGGATGAGTTCTCTCTGGTCAACGAGAACTGAGAAGTAGCTGGTTGGGTAACACTTGGGAGAGATTTCCTCACTTCTTAGAGACAGACACAATCTGGATTTGACTCCTGAAACTTCTACAGCTATCCTGCTATCACAGCCTTCTGACAAAGCACAGAAGAAAGCAAGGCTGAGGAGCTACAGAGAAGCGACGTCAGCAGATGCACTTCCGGAGCCTTGTCCTCTCCGTTCTCCGAGCCTCCTGTTCAACAAAGATGTGTCAGTTTGAATAAGGGTTTCTGTTACTTGTACACAAAAGCACCCAAGTGATTCAGGAGGTTATATGATTGCCCTTTTTGAAATCAAGTAAAAAGTTATTACAATGGCAGAGGTGGACCTGAACCAGAGTAAAGTAAGAGGAGGGTCGAAGATCAGAAAGGTGAATCCTGACCAGTGAACAACATTTGGATCTAAGGAAAACAGGCATTTTGACCAAAATTAAATGAAAGATTACTGAAAGAAACTAAATTTTTTTCTTTACAAGATTCTCCTCCAATCATTAGCAGTTAGTGAAACAAATTATTATACCAAACCACAATGCCAACAAAATAATTTTAGCTTCAAATAACATGAGCAATTGTTTAACACAACTTTTAATGATTCATTTCTGTCAATAAAAGTGTTTAGGAAAAGAATGATTACAAAGAAAAATAACTCCATGCTAAGACAGTATATGTATTTATGTAAAAACTTAATTCACTTCATTTACAGTCAAAGAAAAATTGCTATTGTTTCTGACATTAACTGTTCTCCTTTTCTAAAATACACTATCTTTTTACTATCCAAATACTATGGGTACATATTATTAAAGTTTTTTCCAAGTCATAAATGATGAAAGCGTAATACCCATGGAGAAATTGGGAAAATAAGACCAGCAGCCAAAACAAGCAGCACAAAGGAAGTGCTGCAGGCTACTGGGTTTGGAGGCAGAAGAGTACATGAGCACACCCATGACACAGCAACATGCAGCCACACCCGGAGGCTGACTTTGGACTCCATTCCCCAGGCCATAATGAAAACACGACTGTGAAGCCAAAATGTGAAGAGCCAACCACTTTACACCAGCTCTGGTGTCAGGGACCTCTTCAGCAAATAAGCAAAAATAGCTTCGATTCACTTTTGCCTAAACAAGATTACGCTCTGTCGAAAAAGACCAGTATATTTTGTTAAACGTTATAGGTCTCTGATGGTAACAACTTTACGGTAAACTGGCCTACTAGATAAACGATAAGTTCAATAGAAAATAAATGTACCCAAAATAAAATAACTGTTATATAGGTAATACGTGCACAATTATCTACATAACTGAACTTCTGGCTGACATATTTTATGAATCTAACTTTTTTCCAAGTTCTAAAGGGTAATGAGTTCAACAGTAATATAAGAGGAGGAGGATTCTAGGAAGATGACAGAATAGGAAACACCAAGAATCTCTCTCCCCACCCAGACAACAGTCACACTGGCAGAATCTGTCTGATAGAACTCTTGCGGAACCTTCAGAAGAAGGCTTGGGGGTAACTGTGCTAACCTGTGGTCCACTTCAGCTTTAGCACAGCAGCAGCTCCCCATCCCCCACCCCCGCCTCCTGGGCGCAACTGTGGGTGTGTTCACTGGAGCAGCCCGCACACAGCTCGTGGAAGCCAGGGTGGGCGGAAGAGAACCCTGTCCTCCAGATACTAAGGATCTGTGCTCCGACTGCTAACTGCTGCTTCTGATCACAGAGGTGCAGACGGAAAGGCAGGCAGCCAGCTACTGCACCTCCCTCGCTGCCGCAAGCCCCTCCTCCTCTGACTGGAGCGACTTCCAGGAGATTTAAGGGTCTAGTGCTTCCCTAACCGCTCCCCCCTTCATTTTTCTCCCCCCCCCCTTTCAGGAGCTAGGCCTTAAAGGCTAAGACATTCAAAAACAACTGCATATACAAGGAGAATTGGAAAGTGACTGCACATGCCCATGGAAGGTCTAGGAAAAGACCAGAGAACACCTTAAGTTTACACCTCAGGCTGATCATTGGCACGGAGGCAGCCTACGATAATCAGAGAAACAAAAATTATAAACAAAGACAATAACATAAACCACTAAACCCTGGGGAAGGAGGAGAATCTGATTTCCCAAGTTACCACATCATTGGATTGAAATGTCCAGTGTTCAACCAAAAAATCAGAAGTCATACAAATAAACAAGAAAGTATGGCCTACTCAAAGGAAAAAAAAAGAAAAATCAACAGAACATATCCCTGAAAAAGACCTAATGGCAGATATTTTAGACAAAGACTTTAAAACAACTATCTTAAAGATGCTAAAAGAACTAAAGGAAGATGTGGAGAAAGTCAAGAAAACAATGTGTAAACAAAATAAAAATATCAATAAAAAGACAGAAAACCTAAAAAGAAATGAAATTCTGGAGCTGAAAAGCACAATAATTGAAAGGAAAAACTCACTAGAGTAATTCAAAGGCAGATCTGAGCAGACAGAAGGAAAAAATCAGTCAACATGAAGACAGGACAACAGAATTATCAAGTCCGAAGAACAGAAAGAAAAAAGATCAAAGTAAAGTGAACAGAGCCTAAGGGTCCTGTGGCGATACCATCAAGTAGACCAACGTATACATCGTGAAACTCCTAGAAAGAGAAAGAGAAAGGGGCAAAGAGAATATTTGAAGAAATAATAACCAAAAACTTCCCAAATTTGATGATAGACATGAACATAAACATTCAAAAAGCTCAACAAACTCCAGATAAGATGAACTCAAAGACCCACACCAAGACACACAGTCAAACCTTCAAAAGCTGAAGACAGAATCTTGAACGAGACGAACAAATTTTCAAGTACAAATAAGATTATCAGCAGATTTCTCATCAGAAACTCTGCAGGCCAGAGGCAGTGGGCTGATATATTCAAAGTGCTAAAAGAAAAAAAACCGTCAACCAAGAATCCTAAATCCAGCAAAAACGTCTTTCAAAAGTGAGGCAGGGGCTTCCCTGGTGGCGCAGTGGTTGAGAATCTGCCTGCCAATGCAGGGGACACGGGTTCGAGCCCTGGTCTGGGAAGATCCCACATGCCACAGAGCAACTAGGACCATGAGCCACAACTACTGAGCCTGCGCGTCTGGAGCCTGTGCTCTGCAACAAGAGAGGGCGCGATAGTGAGAGGCCCGCGCACCACGATGAAGAGTGGCCCCCACTTGCTGCAACCAGAGAAAGCCCTCGCACAGAAACGAAGACCCAACACAGCAATCAATCAATCAATAAATAAGTGAGGCAGAAGTTAACACCTTCCCAGATAAACAAAAGCTGAAGGTGTTTGTGACAACTAGACCTGCCCTGCAAAAAATGCTAAAGGAAGTCCAGCAGGGTGGAATGAAAGGACACTAGACAGTAGTAAGAAACCACATGAAGAAATAAGTATCTCAGTAAAGACAAATACGTGGACAATCATAAAAGCTAGTATTATTATAACAATAGCTTGTAACTCCACTTTTTGTTCTCTATATGCTTTAAGGGTCTAATGCATTTTAAACATTATTAAAATGAAAGCTAGTGTCATCTTAACTTTGTTTTGTTTTCTACATAATTTAGAAGACTAATGCATTTAAAATAATTATTGGTTTATAGTTTTGGACATAGACTGTATAAAGGTGTAATTCTGTGATGTCAACACCTGCACCAAGGCAATCGCTGATCTTTTTTCTGTCTTTTATACTTCCATCCTTCCTAGAAATTACAAATAAATGAAACTGTACATTATATAGTTTTCTCTAACTGGTTTCTTTCTCTTAGCATGATTTTCTTTTTAGGTTTATGCATGTAGATGCACGTATCAGTACTGCATTTCTTTTTATTGCTAAATAGTATTCCACCAAATGGATATACCACATTTATTTTTCTACTCACCACTTGATGTACATTATTCTACCAGGTGTGTGGTGGTGTAGCACTGTGATTTTAGTTTGTATTTTTCTAATGATTAATGATGTTAAACATCTTTTCATGGACTTATTTGCCATTCACATAACTTCTTTGAAAAAGAGTCTATGCCAAATCTTCTATTTTTTTTAATTCGGTTGTTTGGCTCATTTTTGAGTTGTAAGAATTATTTATACATTATACATTCAAGTCCTTTATTGGACATGTATCTCTGAATACGTTCTGCCATTTGTTATACTGTTTTATAATATTCTTGACGGTGCTTTTAAGAGCACTTATTTTGCATATATTTTAAATTCACTATAATAGAAATTTTAAATGTGCTTCCAAAGACTAGTGAATAAAGAGAAGAAATAGTCACAACATAATATGAAATTTTAAAAAGTAAAATTCAAACGACATTTCCAATATGACTAATTATGTAGGGTATATACACTACAAGTATGGATATATATAAACATATACACTTGGAAAGGAATATATTAAAATGTTGAAAGTGGTTATTGCAGGATTACAGGAAATTTTTATTCTTTTATTTTTTAAAACTTCTTCAGATTCTTACCAATGTTAAGTCAGCACTCTCTGAAAATAACCTGAATACACTGCTTAAAGATCAAACCAGTTCATCATTAGCTATACTCAGGACTTCTGAAATAGTCAAGATCCAAGTAACACCTGAAGGTAAAGGAATAAAGATATGAATACTGTATTTACCAAAAAAATAATAACAATATTATTCATACAAGGTATGATTCTGGCTTTAAAGGAAAAGCTTAGATCTCTCCTACACACACATCACTCCAAAACAGCACTGTCCAACAAAGCTTGATGGAAATACAACAGCAATGATGGAAAGGTTCTTTCTGTTACCCGATACAGCAGCCACTGACCACAGTACAGTAATGGCTATGGAGCACTGCAAGTGTGGGTAGTGACTATACTGACACTGACATTGAAATGTGACTGAGAAACTGAGTTTTTAATTTAATTTTAATTCAAATAGGCACACATGGCTAGTGGCTTCCACATTGGGGAGCATGACTTTAGGGGGAAAACAAACAAACCAACCAGATTCCTGGCTCTACTGATCATTTTCCTCCTCCTTCCATTCATTCAGTAATTTACAGAAATTCAATATCCTCTCATCTCTCCCTAGACAGTCACCAAATTAACTTCAAAAAAAGACGGTACATTAAGCTTTTTGTACTTTCCCTTGAGGATAAGAACAAATGAAAAGTACTGGTTACTTGGGATTCATCCCAAGTTCACAAGAATGGTTCAACATATGCAAATCAATCAATGTGATACACCACATAAAAAAAAGACAAAAACCACGTGATCATCTCAATAGATACAGAAAAGGCATTTGACAAAATTCAACATCCATTCATGATAAAAACTCTTACCAAAATGGGTATAGATGGAACATATCCCAACATAATAAAAGCTATTTATGATAAACCCACAGCCAATATAGTACTCAACGGTGAAAAGCTTAAGGCCTTCCCACAAAAATCTGGAATAAGACAAGGATGCCCACTCTTGCCTCTTCTATTCAACATAGAATTGGAAGTCCTAGCCACAGCAATCAGACAAGAAAAAGAAATAAAACGTATCCGAATTGGAAGGGAAGAGGTAAAACTGTCCTTATATGCAGATGACATGATACTATTATATATATAGAAAACTCTAAAGACTCCACACAACAACTACTAGAACTGATAAACGAATTCAGCAAGGAAGCAGGATACAAGATAAACATACAGAAATCGGTTGCATTTCTTTACACTAACAATGAAATATCAGAAAGGGAATGTAAAAAAACACTATCTTATAAAAATCACACTCCCCAAAATAAAATGCTTAGGAATAAACCTGACCAAGGAGGTGAAAGACTTATACACTGAGAACTATAAAACATTAACAAAGTAAACTGAAGATGAATCAAAGAAATGGAAAGATATCCCATGACCTTGAATTGGAAGAATTAATATTGTTAAAATGGCCACACTACCCAAAGCAATCTACAGATTTAATGGGATCCCTATCAATTTACTCATGATATTTTTCACAGAACTAGAACAAATAATCCTAAAATTTATATGGAACCATAAAAGACCCAGAGAATTGCCAAAGCAATCCTGAAGAAAAAGAACAAAGCAGGAGGCATAACCCTCCCAGACTTCAGACACTACTGCAAAAGCTACAGTAATCAAAATGGTGTGGTATTGGCACAAAAACAGACATATGGATCAACAGAACAGAATAGAGAGCCCAGAAATAAACCCACACACCCACAGCCAATTAATCTTTGACAAAGGAGGCAAGAATATACAATGGAAAAAAGAAGAATCTTCAGCCAGTGGTGTCGGGAAAGTTGGACAGCCGCATGTAAATCAATGAAGTTAGAACACACCCTCACACCATACACAAAAATAAACTCAAAATGGCTTAAGGACTTAAACATAAGACATGACACCATAAAACTCCTAGAAGAGATCACAGGCAAAACATTCTCTGACATAAATCATAGCAATGTTTTCTTAGGTCAGTCTCCTAAGGCAATAGAAATAAAAACAGAAATAAAAAACGGGACCTAATCAAACTTACAAGCTTTTGCAAAGCAAAGGAAATCATAAACAAAACGAAAAGACAACCTACAGAATGGCAGAAGATGTTTGCAAACTATGAGACCGACAAGGGCTTAATTTCCAAAATATACAAACAGCTCATACAGCTTAACAACATCAACAACAAAAAAACAAACAACCCAATCGAAAAATGAGCAGAAGACCTAAATAGACATTTCTCCGAAGAAGAAATACAGACGGCCAGTAAGCACAGAAAAAGATGTTCAATGTCACTAACTGTTAGAGAAGTGCAAATCAAAACTACAATGAGGTACCACCTCACACCGGTCAGAATGGCCATCGTTAAAAAGTCTACAAATAACAAATAATGGAGAGGGTGTGGCGAAAAGGGAACCCTCCTACACTGTTGATGGGAATGTAAGTTGGTGCAGCCGTTATGGAAAACAGTATGGAGGTTCCACAGAAAACTAACAACAGAATTACCATATGATCCAGCAATCTCACTCCTGGGCATATATCCAGACGAAACTCTTATTCAAAAAGATACATGCTCCCTCCCCTATGTTCATAGCAGCACTATTCACAATAGCCGAGACATGAAAACAAGCTAAATGTCCACTGACAGATGAATGGATAGATGCAGATTTGCAGCAACTTGGATGCAACTAGAGATTATCACACTAAGTGAAGTAAGTCAGAAAAAGAAAGACAAATACCATATGATACCACTTATATGTGGAATTTAAAATATGACACAAATGAACCTACTTATGAGACAGAAACAGACTCATAAACATAAAGAACAGACTTGTGGTTGCCAAGGGGAGGGGGCTGGGGAGGGATGGAGTGGGAGGTTGGGGTGAGCAGGTGTAAGCTTTTATATACAGGATGGATAAACAACAAGGTCCTACTCTCTAGCACAGGAACTGTATTCAATATCCTATAATGGAAAAGAACATTTAAAAAAAGAATGTATATATATGTATAACTAAATCACTTTGCGGTACCGCAGAAATTATCACAACGTTGTACATCAACTATACTCCAATAAAAATTTTAAAAAAGAGAAGTACCGGTTACTCAGAGATTTTCTGAGTAAAACCACATTAGCCATGAATATATAGCCTGAGACCCATTTAGTTTTCCTTCTACCTAATTCTTCAGGAGTAACCTGAGTTTCTGATCTGTGCTCTTCAGAGCTGCTCGGTCACCTGCCATCTTTTTTCTAATCTTTATTCTTCCTCTTGAGGAAAAGTAAAAAGAAAGGAAAAGGACTTGACGTAACACAATTTTATCAACTGCCTCTCTAGCAAGTAATGGACTATACTTGCTAAGTAGGATTACTCTAGCAAGTGCACAGACATTCATAATAAATAATCCTGTCACTCAGAAGCATGAATGTCACAATGATTTTGTTTTTACTTGCCCTGGTATAAAGCATGTTTTCCCTTTTGCTTAGGTTATTAGGAAGCTAAAAAGGTACACTTAGGGCTCACACATAACTAACTCAACCTGTTGTTAATTCTTTCTTATAGCTTATAAACAAGTTTCTTACATACATATTTTTAACTGTTCAGGTTATTTCCTAAAGTTTAGTACTATAACACTTCTCAAAACATTTTTCCAGATTAACAGAGTAAGAAAACAAAAGTAATAAATACAAATTACTTGAACCGATTTCCTAAAAGGTTTCAGAGTACTTTCTCCAATAATGTCCAAACTTTTCTGCTCATTTATTCTGTTTTAAATGATCTCACATACCTTGAATTTTCATCTTCTTGAAAACGATGTGCTCTTAATTGGGATGCCACAAACAAGGATGAAGCTATTGCCAATAACTGGTTTCTCTCATTCTCTGTTAACTGGTGTCCTGAGTGAAATCAATCAGTCAGTCAATCAATCACACGCATAATGCTAACATCTGTGCTTCTATATTACAGAATTATTAGTCATTCAAACAAGTATTTTATCAAGCATCTCTTATGGAGCTAGTATTGTACCAGACACTGGGCTGTGCCAGAGGGAAAGGAGGGAGCAAGATGGTTCAAATAAAACAAAGACCCCTGCTCACTGGAAGTTTATAGTCTAATTTGGGAAACAAGATATTAAACAGATGCACAGAACAAAACAATTGCAAATAAGAAAACTACTCACAGAGATCTCTAGGAAAAACTTAGGGCTCCTCATATCTGCTCCTCCTTATCACTCCCCACCCCAAATTTTACTTCTAAGGAGAGAGAGGATAACATGAGGAAAAGGGGAGTGTTGCCGGTCAAGGACAGTGTGGCTCGGCCATGTTTTCTATTGTGAAGGACTAAAAGAAAATAAATACGTGATTCTCTTGCCTCTATACTTACAGTCAGGGTTTGAATCCCAGTCAATCAACCAAACAACCAATCTATTTCTCTCTCCCTCTTTAATTCATTCTTCTTACCATAATACAGCTGGACCTGGGGGCAGTGGTCTAGCCTGACAAGCCCGGGGAAGACTCCCTGGTCTGGCTGAGTGTGGTGCAGCGGGGAAATCTGCTCTATGTGCGTAATAATTCCTCAAGAAGCGTGTGAGTCAAGGCAGAACTGGATACTCCAGGGTCTGCCAGCTAACACATCCCCCTGAGTGCTCTGTAATCTCACCACAACTTCTAACACAATTTATTTACCACCATGCTATGTACAGATAATAGAGTTTATGAGATGGTACAGGATAGGCAATTTGAGTGCTGGATCATCAGCACTAAGACGCTACTTGTACAATTCAACAAAGAAAAAACGATCAGGTAGTTATTTAAATTTATCGGAAAGAAATGAAGTAATTTCAACACTATGTCTTAAAAAATTATTCAGAACAGAAATAAGACTAAAAATATGCACAACTAGAATATAAAGACTTTCCAGATCGGCAGCACAGTTTTCTACAGAGAGGCGTTCCATGAAAATGAAAGGTGTGGTGTTTCATGACACGGAAGGGAAGGGAAAGCCCCAGTAACCCATTCTGCGAGACAAACCTAGGAGCACCATAAACTGTAACACCAATGGGGGACGTCTCGCTGGTCTGGGAATTCAGTAACAGAACCCTCAATGGCCTAATAAACCACATTCCTATAGGCTTTGAAAAGTTCCTGATCATCCCCAACACTTAAGCAGTGATGTAAACATTCCATATGCTTCCATAATAAACTACCCTACATGAGGATTACAGAAATTTGGTCTCGGTCTTCTCAAAAACATACCATCTATACAAGAGTGGTTCTCAAAGTATGGCCTGGGGATTACTGGGAGTCCCCAAGAGCCCTTTGGGGGTTCTGCAAGGTCAAAACTATTTTCATAATAATGCTAAGGTTTATTTGCTTTTTTTTCCCTTTCATATTTTCAGGAGTATACTGTGAAGGTTCCCTGACCCAAGAGATATGATGTGTGATGACATCACTACTCTGATGTCAACATATAATGGATTTACTATTGTTACTCTGAAAATGAATTAATAATTATTTTTAAAGTTCCTAAATTTTAATTTACAATATAGCAAGTATATAACCACAAAAGCTCTTTGCGGTATAAAGAGGAGCAGTGCTTCTCAAACCTCACCGTGCATCAGAATCGCCTGGATTAAAGCACAGATTCCCGAGCTCTACCTGCAGAGAATGATGGGTAGTAAGTCTGAGGTGGGACCCAGTAACTTGCATTTCCAAGAAGCTCCAGAGTGCTGCTAAGCTACATTTCTACAGACCTCACTGTGAACAAAAGTGGTTTAGACTCATGTTTATCAAACTGTGAAATACAAACCACTTAGTAGTTCATGAAACCAGTTCAGTGGGTCAGACCAGCAAAACAAGTTATGAGAGCACTTTGCTCATACTGTTTTTCACGAGTGTGTGTATCCTAAGTCATGCTGTAATATATATTTACTACAGTGGTTCACAAAGTTGTCACTTCTCTAGACACATCTGCACAACATGTATTGTCAACAGAAAAAAAGGCAAAACATTGGAATCCTTTAAACTGTAAGATGCTAAATCCGTGTTTCATTTGTCTAACAAATTATTAGATGTACTGACTCAGACAATATTAAGGAGAATCCCAAATAAAATCGAACATCATCACATCTCACAGGCAAATTGATACAATGCATAGCAACTTTAACCCTTTTACTGATACTGGAACAGATTCTCAAATTTTACCAATGGCTAATTCTCAATAAATTTGTCTGATATAAGCATGCTAAAGACTTCTTGTCTTCTACAATTGAACTAAATTTGTTTCTACAATTTTTTAAAGAATCTCAGGTAATTGTAATAGGGAAGTACTGCAAATATCGTCTACTCTGTATCCTCCATGCAGTGTGGGTGTCTCTTCTACTGCAATGTTGGACAGATCGCTATATATGACCTACAGAACCCCTACAATATAGGAAAATGAAAAGTTCTTACAAGGATTTCTAAATCATTAGCCAGTCACTTCTCATACTGAGTTAGACTGTTTCTTTGTGATTTCCACCCATCGATCTGACTTTTCTAACCTAAAGTAACACTGAATAATTCTATTCCCTCCTACACTTGTACATCACCAATCTAGACTGCAGTTACACATCCTGAAACTCGTTAAATAAAAGAACTATTATATCCGGACCACTCCTGGAGTACTCTGGCCATGTCAGAAGAGGGGTATTCAGGTCCAAAAAGGCAATGCATCAGAGATTCTATCATAACCAAGGATATCTTATCCTTTATATTGTACTTTTTATATGCAGAGGCTTTGCAGTATGTTTTAATATATAGAAGCCAATTTTCCTCTTTACTTTTCATAATCTCCTTGGCTGTTCTTGGAAATCTATGATTACATATAAGCTTTTAAATCGCTTATGTAGTAAGCCTTGTGAATCTAACTGGAATTATACAAAATCTGTATATTAATCTGGGAAAGACTGGCACTCATATATATTGAGTCCCCCAAAAAAATAACTGATTTTTCCCCCATGTTTTCAGATTGTGTTTCTTGTTCCTTGACAAAATTTTATAGTTGTCTCCATATAGGTTCTATGTCTTTCCTATTAAATTTTCTCTACAGTCTTACAAGATATTACAGTTAATAAGAAAAGGTTTGGTTTTCTCCATTTTCATATCAAGCTAGCTCTCACACACAAAAGAAGAGTCACTGACTTGGCATACTGTTCTTGTTGCATTCAGCCACCTTGCCAAATTTGCTTATTAAGTCTAGAAGTTTTTAGTAGGATCTTCTGGGTTTTCTAGGAATATAATCATATCTAGAAAAAAAAAAAGACTTTGTCTCTTCTTTTAAAAATATTTATACCAACTACTTCCTTTTTTTCCTTTTTTATCCTCTAAAACAATATTTAATAATGGTAATTTTATAGTAGACCTCATTTTGTTCCTGATTTTAAGGGAAATGATTTTAGCATTTCATCATGCAAAATGAAGCTTTTTATTAGTTTTAAGTAGCCTTTTAATCAAATTTAATCAGTTTACTTTTTGTTTTATTAGAAATGGGTTATTAGAAAAGAGTTTCATTAGAAATGGCTACTGAATTTTTATCAAATACCTTTCTAACATCTATTTTTTTTATAAGCCATCAGGAGTTTTGATTTTATTTTAACTGCAATGGATACCCATTAACAGAGGTGGGTTTTTTTTTTAAACTTTGAGGTATAATTTGCATATAATAAATGCATCCATTTTAAGTGTACAGTTCAGTGAATTTTGACAAATGTATATGCCCACATAAACACCACAATCTACACAGAATTTTCCATCACCCTAAAATGTTCCCTTGCACCTCTCCCCAGTCAACATCCCTGTCTCTGCTTTCCCTCTGAGGCCCCAGGTTACTAGATTCTTTTCTAGTTTCATAAAAATGGAGAAACATTTCATAATGTTTCTGGGATTCATCCATGCTGTTGAATGACTCAGTAGTCTGTTCCATGTTAATGCTGAGTAGTACTCCCCAGCATGGGTATACCGCCATTTGTTTAGCCATTCACTCACTGAGGGCTTCCAAAGTAAGGGAGAGGGTTTGATTTGGTTCTAAAAGTTAACCTTAGCTGCTGAATGAAGAATAAATTGGAATGTGCAATGGCAGCAGTAAGGAAGCCAATGAAGAGGCTCTTCTGAGTCCAGGCAGAAGTACAGCAGCCCAGGCTAGCTTGGTGTTGAGTCAGTCACTCTTACATTCAATTTCTGCTCTAGGAGAATAAGCTGAGGCGAGCGCACTTCATTTATGTTTCTGAGCAGGTTCTCACCTGTAAAACGCTGCAGAGCTGCTAGGAGGGGAGCTGAGAATGCACGCTGCCTGCTAACTCACTGGAATGTAAGTCCCGTGAGGGCAGCAAGTTCTTTTGCTGACTGATAAATCCTAAGCATCTAGGAGTTTGGGACCTAAATGAGTGTATTTAAATTCTTCCTGTCCTTTTGTCAAACGTGAATGTAAACTAAGAGAGCTGTACAATTCGACACCTGTTTTTCACCTCTCTGCCAACCCTGGTTGGGAAGATTCACAGGCATGACTCTGGGCGTCTGTAGGAGGCAGAAGAGGTTGAGAACCTCCAGCCTTGCACATACAACAGATGCAGCCAAAAGCGCTCTCGCAGCTGAGGTCTTCAACAGGTGAAGGTCTAAGGTTTCTCAAACCCACCTCTTGACCTTGAGAGCATTAAAGCTTAAAACCCCTTCCGCAATGTCAGCGAGTCAGGGAGCAGGGGATCTCTGGTGAAGACATGGCTGGAAAAAGGTGCGTCTCTTGGTTTTAGAAAGCCTTTGGCTTTTTTAAAATAATTTCACCTCTAGAGCTTAGACTACTGCCTTTGATGTAGTGGGTTCAGCAAATATTTGCAACTGAAAGGAGAAAAACTTCTTCCTCACAATTAACGCTCACCTTCTTAACCTTTCGGGGGGATAATTTCAAACAAAGCCCAAAGCCCTCAACGACGTCTATGGTCTCCACTCCAGTGGTCACTGGAGGTCAACCCCCTGGGGCAGCACCTCTGTGACGTGCCTCTGTAAACCTCATGCTATTACCCACCCTCACTTGCATGACCCAGTTTCTAAGAGGCCAGGTCTGTGTTCTCCTAGGTGGTTTTAGTCCTATTGTCTATTTTTAATACTCATTTGGTGGTTCCTTTTAAAGCTAGTGTAGTATGAAACATTTTTGATAGGTGTCCTGATACTGATCCGTGCATGCTCTCTCTTTGTGGGATGCAGCTTTGCTGACCATTGGCTTCACGGGTAGGGTAATCTGGTGGGATCATTTTGTTGGGGGAATCTTTGGGTAATCTCTCTAAGGGCTGCTTAGATTCCTCAGAGAAAGATAGTCTACTATTGTGCCTGTGCGTGTCTGCCTGCCAGCACTCTGGGAACCAAGTGGAGAACAGGGCTGGGAGCAGCAGGTGTCACCACATTATGTCCATATTCACTTGATCCTCTGCCAACTCTGCCTGGTGTCGCTCAGTACAAAGACTGTTTTGTTCTCTACAGGGAAGAACCTCCAAGCTTTTGCCAGGGTGGAGGAGACAGTGTCACCCTGCTTTGAAGAATGAAGGAGGTGATATGGAGAAAATCTTCTAGAGATTTTAGACCAATATTCCCTCCTTTGGGAGTTTTCCAAGTTACTGGAACTAATAATTACTGAGACTTCTGAAGGGTTCCACAGTGACAAAGAGCTACTTCTCAGTTTTTCATATTGTCAGCTTAGGATTCAACATTTTTAGGTTGCTAAGTCAGTTAAGAATCACCCTTCAGCTTTACATTTTCTAAAATCATCTCTCTTTTTTCCTTGCGGGCTTGTGTCTTTAAAAAACTCAATTTAGGGGGTTTTGGGATGAGGAAAAAGGTGTATATTTAAGCTATCATCTTAACCACAAATTGGTTAAAGTATTTTCTTCAGTAATTTCCTCAAAATGGGTATATGTGATGGTACATCTCTGAACTTTTATTTTAAAATCTCTCTTTTCACATTGACACATGAGGGATATCTTAGTTGGGTATAGTACTCTTGGAACAAGTTCTTTCCTATGGAACAGATACTCAGTTTAAGGTTCTCTAATCTCCAGTTTATAGAGCCTGAAGATGATTTCATTCTACATTCTTTGCATGTAACTTTTTTCTCCCTAGAAGCTTTAAAAAGTTTTTTGTTCTTGATATGCCTAGAATAGTTACTCTTTTTCATTAATCCTGTCTGAAACTCAGTGAGTCTTTCCAACAACATCTCAAGTCTTTCTTAAGAACAGTGGAAAAAAAAAAAAAACCACCCTTATTATTTATTTTAAAATTAACCTTTCCTTGTCGATTTTATTTCACGCAACTCTTACTATTTACACATACAATCTCTTGGCACTTCTCTCTACATCTCTCATCATTTCGCACATTTCATTCTCTCTACCTTTCTGCTACATATTTTGAGATACTTCTTCCATGTATTTTTTTGGGGTCACTATAATTTTGTTCTTAGCAGTCCTTTCACTTTGCTGAAATGTTTCATTTCTAAAACTCACAGTTTTTTGTACTCCTCTAATTTAATACCTTTAAGTGTTCTCACAATTTTTCAGTCAGTGCAGTCATCTGCCTCCCATACCTGCAGGTCTAAAACTGAGTACTTCCTGTCTTCAGGGATTCTTCTAGGTCTCCCTCCCTAGATAGGTAATCTTCTTCCTTTGTATGCAAATGACTCTGTTTGCTCCCAATAGTCAGGTCAAAGTATAGGAAGTGGTTTGCTGGTAAATGTTTAATAACCAACTGGGGTGTGAAGGAAGAAGTGCGACAGTGTGCAGCATTTGCCAATTTCCTTACTGTAAGTACTTTCTCCAAGGCTGATTTCAAACCACCAACATCACATCAAAGAAGATGGATTAGGAAGAGATACACACAGTGGCTCTCCTGAGGCAGTATGACAACCCCTGCACCTACGGAAGAGAGTCCTTGGAGAGGTGTTTCAATAGTCTACACTACCTCATCCTTGAAGCCATCCTTGATTCCCCAAATTGCAACTAGTTTCTTTTTTCTCCGCTCCAAGACACTTTGCTTATATCTTCTTCACCTTAGCACTTCTTTTATTCTGTCCTGTAGTGTAGTTAGTTCTTTACATGTTTATTTCCCTAATGATATAACCACTTTAAGGACAGGGAAAATATATTATTTCTCTTTGATTTTCTTCTAGAGAAGAAATTATTTGTTGAATGATTTTAATGACTGAATTTTTAAAGGCAACACTTCAGTCACATATTTACCACTTTTAAAGGTACAGAAATACTTGACTAAATTCAAAGGGAAAAAATAAAGAGAAGTGTAATTAATAGTAGACTTCTTGTGCTAAATCAAAGTTGTCTAAACATTCTGCAACGAAGAGAAAGATAATTCTAATGATTTCTTTTGATGGGGCTGGTGGTTCAAGTGTAGCAAGGCAGCAGAGAAGTAAGTCCAAAATGTCCATTCTAGGCTAACTGAAATTATACTTCTTAAAATATCTTCTTCTTCAATTTTCCCTTTATTTCAAAATCAAAATATCTACTTCTCCATTTTCCATTTATTTTTCAGAATCAAAGGAAAACACCTTTTCAACATCAGCATCTAATAAGTTGACATGAAGAACAAATTCTTGTGTATTCTATTTTTAAATTTTAGACACAATCGTTTCAAAGTTCAGTCTAAGAGACTTTAGTAACACTGTCCTAGTCTACAAATAAACTTGGGATAATATACATATATAATAAAAGAGTTTAATGCAGTCATAAAAACAGGCACTTGCCTATGAATAGTGTCTAGGATAGCTGGACAGATGGGAAGCAGATGGGTAATCCCAAAGGGGCAAAATGACTCAGCCTCAAACATATGGATAAGATCCTGGATTAACTTCAGTTGCCACTTCCTGCTGTCTCTTTCAGGCACATATATCAAACAATCAAAGATGATACAGTTTAATATATCTAAGACCTGCTCTGGGGAAAAATCGGGAAGGAGAAATACAGTAATCTGAAGAAGAAGAACAAGAGGTAGTAGCCATTCAGAGAAGAAAGAACTGACATGAAAATAATATGAAGGAATAAAATAAACAGTAGACATTAAGAATGGCAAATATAGGTGTGTACTTTTAAACTGTCATATCGTACATATTGAACAGACAATATGACACATACAGCATACTCTGAAAACTTCTGTGGTTTATGAATTTGAATCCTAGCACAACTGAATGAGTACTGAAACAGAAGTTGAAACCACTAAGTTAAACACTAAGTTTAATTTCTGGCTTTATTATATTACTGGTCACTTAGCCTTATCAGTCTTTCTGGGCTTTGGTTTCCTCACATGTAAAATGAAGGATGAGATTAAAAATTGCTAAAGGCCTTCTAACAACTTATAACAATTTAAAAATTGTTATGCATAAGAAACAGAATTATGGTGTCTGTGCTGATAATTGCCTGCCAAAAAAGAAATGTTAATACATTAAGTTTATTACAGCAAACTGCAATATTCGGTTTTAAGAAAATGTCTGAGTTCTCTTGAGAATTTGGAACATTTTCAATTGCTGCTAAATGTATAGCACATAGTACCCAACTCCAATTAGAAATTTTAAATGCTCCATTTTCTTTTCCATGGTAATGGGATATAATACCAAATATGTATAAACACATGTATAAATGTGTGTATGTATATATAAATACCCATGCACACATACAATATGTGTGTTCTAAAGGTTCCCTTAAGTTTTGACCTGTTGTCTCCTTCTGCCTACTGTTTCATGTAAGCCAGGCAGACACAAAAGCACATGGAAATCTGAGGCCACTTCACAATGACAATAACTTTTAATTAAAACTTTGGAAAGGACAAGAAGCTGAAATGTTAGGATCAAAATAAAACCAATTTGTAATCTGGACACATGTACAGTTAAGTAAAAATAGTCAAGGTAATACCTTCTCACCCATACTATGAACAAGATTCTTTTCCCTTACTAAAAACCACTGAATTGTACACTTTTAATTGTATGGTATGTGACTCATATCTCAGTAAAGCCATGATAAAAATAAAAAGAATCATCTAAATCAAAAAAAAAAAGATTCTTTTCCTTAATTCAACAAATATTTATTTAATGTCTGTTTTAGTTGCTAGTGATACAATAAAAAGCAATAACATTAAGTGGTTCCTGGCTTCATGAAACCAACAGATATTAATGAAATAATCACACAAGAACAAAAGTGCAATCATGTTAAGGTTGTAATTTATATTTTTAAAAATTCAAAAGTTCAGGAAAAAGAACCTGATGATTCATTAGTCTCTGTTGTAAGTTTGTAAATAAAAATAAAACACATTCTTTATTTTTCTTGGTACTAATGATAAAGCCCTGTAACACTAAAGTTGTGAAAGAACAATCAAATCAGTAATCTCCAGTTATTCTTATGAAAACTCTGTATTATAAATTCTGATGTAATAAGTTGCTTTGTAAATGTATTCAATGAAGCTGACCTGAATCTATATACGGCCCCTAAAATGAAGGAGTCGTTTTATATACTAAAACACTTTAAATGGATATAAAGAACACTTAAAATTTGTGAGAGAAGACCTAATCTTCATATGTCCCCAAGTTCATTAGAAACATATGTAGAGCCTTTCACGTGAGTAACATTTCTCGTAAGTCTCATGTTAAGTCCTGTCAGTGTCTTAATACCACGTTAACCATGTATTCAATGCTCACTCAAGGGTTTTCTCTGTCTCTCACTTAATGAGCCATTTTTCTACTACCTGGAAACACTCACTGATAACTTTGCAGTGCTAAGTTTCACAGTCCACTCACTAATTTATTCAAAACTCATGTTTCAGAATAAAGCCATCATCTTCTTAGACATCCCCATTTTCATTAATAGGAATAGCACCTAGTAGTCTGAAATTTTCCGTGCTAATTTTCATAAAGATACAGTTTTAATATTAAAGAAGAGTTCCTGTATATACTCCTATCAGCGAGGAATACAAACCTGTACTGACTTTCAGAAACACAACATTCCACATACTAGCTGAATTTCTCACTCAACAAAATTACAGATTATTACACATTCATGAGTCACTCATGAATACTCAAAATCATGAATGTCTATAGTCTAGGATACTCTAAGTATATCAATAAATCAAGTACAATATAGGCCCAAGGCCCTAATTTCAGAATAAAGTATATACTGTGATAAAGTATAAAAAATAATAACTTTAATACACTAAAATACTTCAATATATACAAACCTTTAAAGCCATCAGGATACACATCAGAAAGAAATTTAGTGTTGATGTCTCCTTTCACAAAGCGTGAGTTGATTATCACCTCTCGAAGTAATGCAATATTATGTGTAACACCTAAAAATAAAATGATAACAGGCTGAATTAAAAACAATGAGTCTGTTAAAAATCTAATTCCTATTATCTGGAGAAATTTATCATCAGTGTCCTATGGCCTAGCAAAAAACCATGCAAGATTACTTACCTCCTTGATTTCAACTGACAACAAAAAATGTCTGAACTTGAGGCAGCAATAAAACTCTGAATGCAAATTTAAGAAATTCAATGGAGAAATCAATGTCTTTTCAATAAATGTTAGAACTACTAGATACACATTTGGGAAAAACAGAAAATGAACCTCAACCCTAACTCACAGCATACATAAAAATTGACTCAAATTGGGTCACAAACCTAAAACTATAAGACTTATAGAAGGAAATCAGGAGAAAAATCTGTTACCTTGAGGTAGGGAACAGATTCTTAGATAGTACAAAACCCATGAACCATGAAAAGAATATCAACAAATTATACTCCATCAAAATTTAACAGTCTGCTCTTCAAAGGATGTAGTAAAGAAAATGAAATGGCAAGCCACAGAGAAAATATTCACAACACATATCTCAAATAAAGAACTTGTACCTGGTATATATAAAGAATGCTAACAATATAATAATAAGATGACAAGCAAACCAGGTGAAAAAAGATAGGCAAAAGATCTAAGGAGACATTTCACAAAATATATAGAAATGGCCAGTAAGCACAGGAGAAGATGTTCAACATCACTGTCAAAGAAATACAATGAGATATACCCAAACACCAATTTAAGTGGTTAAAGGTTAAAAGACAGATAATACTAAGTGTCAGCGAGAATGTGAAACAAGTGGAACTGTCACCACCTGTGTGGGTGACAGGGAATAAATTGGTACATTTTACAGTTTACTTCCACTTTGGACTGCCTGGCAGTTTCTTTAAAAGTTAAACATATACTCACCATATGATTCAGACAATTCACTCCTAAGTATTTACCCAAGTTAAAATAAAAGCATATGCCTATACAAACACTTACACACACAGGTTAACAGCTTTATGTGCAAAGTCAAAAACTGGAAACAATCTAAATGTCCATCAACAGTGAATGGATTAACAAAATGTGGTTTGTCCATATAATGGAAATCTACTCAGCAATAAAAGGAAGTGAGTCCCCCAATACACACAACAAGGATGAATCTCAAAATATTATGCTGAATTAAAGAAGCAAGACCAGAAGCAATGCATACTGAATGCAACCTACAGAAAGCGGATCATGTGGTTGCATTAGGACAGGGTTGGAGAGAGGGTGGAGAGGCAAAGGCCATGAGGAAACTTTGGGAGATGACAAAAATGGTCAGTATTTTGATTGTGGTGATGGTTTCACAGGTGTATACATACATATGTCAAAACTCATCAAATTGAATACTTTAAATATGAGAAGTTTATTATATGTCAAGTATACTTCAAAATAAGTACAGAAGGAGAAGGAGGGCTGGGGCGGGGGGCGGGGGGCGGTGGGACGGGAGGGGAGGAGGGAAAGGGAGAGGACAAAGAGGACGAGAAGAAGAAAAAAGCCTGTGATCAAGTAGGAAAAACTGAGCCTAGTACACAATGACTATTCCAAAGTAAAGTTTAAATAAGTAACTACCACAAGAGGGATATGAATGGTATGAGGAGGATTCTGTGATATAGAAAGACTTTATGAAGGAAGTAGATTACAAAGATATTAAATAGGAGTAAAAGGTAAAGCGAAGAGGCATCTCAAAACCAGGGAAAGCAGGAATTAGAGTAGGTGTCCACTGGAAGGGTGACTGGAGCATAAGAGAGCTGAAGTTGAAGTAAACAGAGAGGTTTGCCAATTCCTTCCAATTCTTTAACCCACTCTTGCATAGTTCTAATTTGTACCACTATACTTCGTAACAAACCTAGAAAGCCTGATTCTGTTCTTGTTTGTTCTTGATCTGATTCAAGTCTTATAGAATCCTCACTTATACAAGAATGATTACAAAGTAAGCAAAGAATCACTCAGGTTCAAGCACCTGATCTACCTCTCACCTTGAGTAAGCTATTTAAACTCCCGAAGTTTTAGTTTCCTCATTTGTGAAATGGTGATAATAATAGTCTAGTTAGTATGATTGTCATGAGGTACAAATGAAATAATGTTTAACACAATGCCAAGCACTCAAATAGGTGCATTACTATTACTGTGCTCATTATTATCCTTTTATATGAGAATAAATATAGAGCAGAAGACAACATGTAATAAACAAACATCAGACAGAAGCTGTACAGCATCCTAAGCCTCAGCACTGACCTACCTACCTAACCTCTAGTTAATATTCTGTAAGAATGCAGTTCCACAAATTTAAGCTTATCGCTATTTCCATCTGGAGGGGGTATCCATCCTATAAGGCAAGGAAGGATCAGCGAACTATGGCTTGCGGGTCAAATCGTAAATAAGGTTTTATTGAAACCCAGCAGTGTTTATATACGGTTGTCTTCATGCTAAACAGTAGAGCCCAGTAGTTGCAACAGAGACCATGTGACCCACAAAGTCTAAGATATTTATTCTCTGGCCCTTTACCAAAAGTTTGCCCACATCTGCTGCGAAGTTTTAACAACGTTGATGGTCTGAGCAGATTCTCTCTCTCTCTCAACATTTTCTCCACACCTACTACTCATGCAGGAGTTAGATATCACAGGAAGGAACAAGAAAGCAAACAGTATGGTACATGCTTTGGGGGAACTTTCAGTAACCAGTTATAGAACATTACAAGGCAAAAGGAGACAAAAATAAGAAAATTGTGATCCAGAGAGACTGAATCATTCATCTAATGTTTAGTACAATATAAGTTACAACAGTAATATATGTAAAAAAAAAATTTTTTAAACAGAAGTGTATTGTGAGAGACTGCAGGTTTCCTCTAAAATTTGCTTTTTATTTTTTCCACAATAGAATCTTAGCTGAACAAAAGACCACCCAGACGCAGACTCCATTTCCCCATCTATCTTATAGCTAGACATGGCAAACCAATTCCTGGACAAGAGACTACAGTTAGGGCTTCCCTGGTGGCGCAGTGGTTGAGAATCTGCCTGCTAATGCAGGGGACACGGGTTCGAGCCCTGGTCTGGGAAGATCCCACATGCCGCGGAGCAACTAGGCCCGTGCGCCACAACTACTGAGCCTGCGCGTCTGGAGCCTGTGCTCCGCAACAAGAGAGGCCGCGACAGTGAGGCCTGCGCATCGCGATGAAGAGTGGCCCCCACTTGCTGCAACTAGAGAAAGCCCTCGCACAGAAACGAAGACCCAACAGAGCCATAAACAAATAAATAAATAATTCGATTTAAAAAAAAAAAAAAAAGAGAGAGAGACTACAGTTAAAGTGATGTATCCGACTCCAGCCTCATTTACATGAAGAAAAGAACTGCCAGAACTTCCTTTCCTTCCCTTTTCCTAAGGGCTTCCTGATACAGCAGGAACTCAGCTTTGGCAATGCGGATGAAGAGGAGCAACAGGGTCAGTGTGCGGATGAGCAGAGGGGGGAAGAGACAGATGTGTGTGTATCTCCTGAAATGACCACAGGAAACTAACTTGCCCCATCAGCACAGACCAGCCAGACTGTTAAGGGAGAAGTGAATAAATTTCTATCTTATTTATACCACTGGATTTAAGAATCTTTGTTACAGCAGGTTACCCTGTACCCTAATGTGTACATATGGGGGAGAAGGTCATACTTTTTGATATGACTTCCTATCTCTGAGCCAACAAATGTTAACAACTTAATACAGCCTTCCAGGCATTTTTCTATGCATCCCTTTGTACTAGACCATACCAGCAACCATATGGAAAATTCTTAGCATCTCTCTTCCTGACTCAGAAGACATTACGTGTCTAAAATTTTATAAAATCCTATTTTCAATCTATTCAAACTACTTCAAAACATTTAGAGAAAGTTCCAAAATTCAAATTTTAATGCTATTCCTTTAGCTACACAAATATTCCATGGGAGAAGTTATCCTAGACAATGATCTAATAACTATCTTTCCCAGCCCAGGAGAAACGCATAGTTATCTCAACCTCGCATTGTGGATAACAACTTGGCCCAAATTCAATAACTAACGTTTTGAAGGACTTCTGTAATTATGTACATTTCTATGAGGAATTACTGAAAGGTATAAAAACTTCTGATTGCATCAATATATCTAACAAATCATTGCAAAAAGTTGACATTTACCTATATTATAGGTGATATTTTGATAGACAAAAATGAAGAGCAATTAATTAAAAGCAAAGTGTTAGGATGCTTAGAAAGACAAACTAGGTAGGCAAGAATTTAAATAGAATATTCCTTGAAAAGAGTTCAGGCTATAAAAGGGAAATGAATCCCTCTGTCATATGTTTTACAAACAGACAAAACTAAACCACTTTAGAAGAAGAAAAGAGTTACAACTGGCCAGAGAGATTTATATGCATAGTAAATGACAGATGTGGTGTTCCAAGAAGAGGAAATTATTTGTGACCTACACAAACTTTCCTGGCTGGGAAAGAAAACAGAGAAAGATGCAGAAGGACACAAAGATGGGTAATATTAGGGAGGAACTTAAAGTATCTAAGACCTTTCATTGTGGTAAAAAGTAAGTGGATACCACCAGGTATTTCTAAGAAGAGGATTGAACGAAGGACACCATGGCCAAAGCGTATGAGCAAAGAGAACGGTGCACCGGAAAAGTCAAACAGGGGCATTCAGGGTCTGACAGCCATGCAAAGATTTCACTTTACCTTGAGAGCACCCAGAGTGGTTGAAATAGGGTAGACATGACTAGATCTGTGCACTCCAGGAATCTCTGGCTGCTATTGCAAAAGGGATTGGGAAGAGTCAAGACCGAAGATGGGAAAAAGCAAGCTGACAATTACAGGAGACATGTTGAAAAATGGTCAGGCCTCAGACCACAGCTAGGGAGCGGACAACACAGAAGGAGAAAAGCAGCCAGAGTTGAAAGATATTTGGGAGGCAGACAGGGCTTGGTGATTCAGTGGACGTAAGGATGGGGGAGGTGAGTCAAGGGCCAACACCCAAACTTCTGGCTCCGCAACATCATAGAAGATGGTATTTACAGAAAAGGAATAGGTTGAAAGGAAAAAACCTGATGCATCTTTTGCAAGTTAAATTAGAGATGCCTGTGAGATGAGACTGATAATGTCTAAATCATTAGAGTGCAGACTAGCATGCAGATTAGAATGTGTACACATCAGAACAGAGAGGTCATGGAGGTGGGCAATCACATGAAAGAGTCCAGAACAGAATGTGAAACACAGAAATGCAAGACAAATCCAGCAATGTGTGAATTATCTGCATATAGTAACTGAAGTTTTGGAAAACATAAGATCCTAAAGGAGGGACTGGACAGGATGAATGTTAGAAGATCAAGGTGCTGCTATAATTTTATTTCCAAAATACAATGTTCTTATGTACAAATTAACGATTCAGAATGTTTCAATTTATAAGCTTTTTTGCGTAAACAGTAAATAACTTAGAAAGACGACACTCTAACCCTCAGGATTTCTGTCCTTTCTTCCTCCAGTTAAATAAAAATAATACTGTTCACTTTACATGCACCATATTCTGTATTTAAACTCTACTGGCTTTCCTGTTACAGCCTAACGCTGGTATCAACTGCCTTGCTCTCTGTGTGGCCAATGCCAGAATAGTTGGCGTCGGACTCTGTCTTCAGTAAAATACAACATAACTTTCAGAAATAGTTAATGATAATTTGAACAAAAATAAGATTATTTTCTGATGCCAGTGATCAATTCATGACCATGACATCCAAAAAATTTAAATGCATGCAGTTTTACAGGATAAATGATGTTCTACTTTAATTCCATATTCAAAGTTGAAAAAGAGGTGATTTTAGAAAATGTAACTCAAAAGAATCATAAGCAAATATTAATTTACATTTTGGACATCAAAGAACAGAGATGCTCAAGCACACAAACGAAGCATGGACTTTTAAAAATCTTTCTACTTCAATAGTAAATACAGCATGAAAATACAGACTTTTACCTTGCTAAATAGTGTTTCAGGAATAAAATTAATACACAAGAGCATTTTCCCTTTAACATTCTCTGAGTAAAATATTACATATTACTATGCAATATTATATATTACTAGTCATTATCTAGTATTCTTTCCTAAGGACCGTAAGGTAAAACAATGGCTAATGGCAGACAACCAAAATCTAGATCCCTCAACTGACTGCTCCAAAAACTACTGTAAATTAATTAATTCTAAAGCCAAATAAGGGAATAATCAAAAATTATTTTATATCTAAAAGCTCAAAAGACCAATGATAAAAAGCACTGAACTGTTAAAAGATATCCTACATATCTGAAAGTTACCATTTTGTATTCAGTTTACTTTCCATGTTTCAGTTAAGACAACGCTATTATATAAATTGATCTTGTTCAAACAACAAGCGGATAGTAGAGGTACTCTCAGGCTTAGTTTGTAACTTTTACGATATTATTAATCACATACTCATAAAAATTATGACTCTGAGATTTGGACTGGGAATTGAGGATGACCTCTGCCAAAGTTCATGAGGTCCCATCTGTATGGGAAATCACGACCAGGCCACAGAAGAGAGGACCCCTAGGAGCAGCTTTCTCCTGACTACCTGCTGGTTCCAAAACACTGGCCAGACATTAGCTGCACACACTGCCAGGATCAAACAGAGGCCAAAAGCCACTGCGTATTTCATGGGGACTCAGAAATTAACTTTAACCAAATTACATTTTTGCTCTAAAGAATCTTTATCTTAACAAAAGCTCACAATCAGCTCGGGAAAAACGAAAAAATCATTTGAACAACTAAACAGTTATCAAACTAAACAGTAAACTGTCCACTTTCTGTTCTTCATAAAACAACTTTTTAACCCCTCTATCCTTTAGAATTAGTCAGATGAATGATATTTAAGTACAAATCACAAATGCTTCTCTGTTTTTATTCCTTGAATGTTAGCTTTGGGAGGAGGGGAGCACGTGGCTCCTCTTCACTTATTTTTTAAAACTTTTCATTTTGGAGTATTTTCAGAATTATAGAAAATTCACAAAAATAGTACAAAGAGTTACTGTATGTCCTTTACCCAGATTCTCCAAATGTTAATATCTGACCACATTTCTTTGCTTTGTCATTGTCTCTTTCTCTCTCTTTTTATGTATACACACACACAATTTTTTTTCTTAAACATTTGAGGGTAAGTTGCAGATAAGATGCACTTTACCTCTAAATACTTCAGTGTACATTTCCTAAAACCAAGCTGAGTCTCTTCTGTAATCACAGTACAATGACCAGATCAAAACATTAACACTGATAGTAGTATCATTATCTAGTCTACAGACCTTATTCAAATTTCACCAGTTGTCCTATTTATGACCTTTACTACAAAAGAAAAACTTTTTTTCTGGTCCAGGAACTAATCCAGGATCACACGTTGCATTTAGTTGTCATGTGTCCTTAGTTTCCTTTGATGTAGATAAGTTGATCCATTTTTTTGTTTTTTGATCCTGACATTTTGAAGAGTACAACCCATTTATATTGTACACTTTCTTTCAGTTTGGTTTGTCTGTTTCCTCATGATTATATTCATGTTACACATTTTTTGGCAAGAATATCACAGAAAGAATGTGTACTCTTCAGTGCATCATATCAAGAGGTGCATGATATTGATTTGTCCCATTACCAGTGATATTAATTTTAATCATTTGGGTAGGTTGCTAGGTTTCTCCATTTTAAAGGTACTATTTGTCCCATTGTAATTAATTAGTTATCACCTGAGGCGATATTATGAAACTAAGCAAATACCTGTCTCTCATCATAACTTTCATCCACTAATTTTAGCATCAATCATTGATGATTCTTACCCAAACAATTTGGTGTTTGCCAAGTACTGATTTTTCTACACTTGTTAGTTTAAAATCTACTGTAAGGAAGAGCTGTGAGCTCCACCCTCATGTATCTTTCTTACGTATTTGTATCAGTATAAATTATTGGACTTATATTTTATTTCATGGGTTTTAATCTATTGCTAGCATTATTCATTTTGTTGCTGAGGTTTTTCCCAGATTGGCCAGCGGAAGCCCCTGAAAGGTGGTTCCTGTGTCTTTTTGACACATCACCATTTTTTGAACACTTGATTACGTTCTTGTATAAGATCTTTCAGGCTCACCTTATACTCTTCCTGAAAGGAGCCGTTCTGTCCAGGAGTGCAGGTTCCATTTATGGGGGGTGGTACTGAGAAAACCAGACCTGGGCGCTTGGTGTGCTCCTCGCTCTGGGTGTCAGTGCTGCTGTGACCTCTCAGCAGGACAGCAGTTCTCAATCATTTGGCATGACTGTCCCCTCAGGGGACATACGGCAATGTCTGGAAGTATGTGGTTGTCACAACTGAGGCGAGGCTGCTGTCATTTAGTGGGTAGAGGCCAAGGGTGTTGCTAAACACCCTGCAATGCACAGGACAGGACAGCGCTCGCCACAGCAAAGGTGTGTCTACCCCAGACGTCAATGGTGCTGCAGTTGAGAAATCCTGAGCTAGAGGGCATGTGTATGTGTGTACACACACACAATTACAAATGCGGTAACATACAGTTATATATTTATCTTTCAATCTAGGTTAAGCAGTATGAATTCACACTGAACTTCCAATTCAACACCATGGGGTTCATTCCACACTTTTCCATTCCCATATCTGTAACTCCTTTCTCTGACAGTGAGAAACTTGGCTCTTCTTATCCACCATACATGTGTTTATTTCCTCAGTCCCAGAATATACATAAACTGGTTTCAGAACTGCTAACCGATGAACTAGGAAAAACAAACCTACTAACTAGAGTTTAATATTTGTTTATACATATTTTATCTCTGCCTTGAGGGTATCCAGTAAAAATACTATTAAAAGTTATTTAGATTAGCTTTTTTTGTCCCCCTCCTTCAGCATGATTGTATTATTCATACAGTCCTGTCCATTTGTTTGTATTCCATTTTGAGTTTTTTCCACCGGAACATTAATGATTTTACTTATTTATTTTTAAATATTAAAATGGATCCAGAAGTCAGAAATATACAAAAATGTATAATCAAAGAAGTCTTTCTCTTTCTTCCCATGTACTGTTTCCCATCCCCCAATCATTTCCACCAGATCGTCCCTCCACCTCCTATACGTATGTCATCTTATTAGTTCTGGTCTTGTGTACGTGTGTGTGCTTCCAAAAATGAGCAGATACATATATATATTCTTATTTCTCCTAGTTGTCTGCCAGTATCTATTTTCCTTTCCTTCAATAAGAGAAATGCTACACTCTACCTGAGGATATGGCCACCTTGTATCAACTACATCTCCCATTTTCCGAGCATCTAGGTATGACCACCTAGACTAACCACCAATAGGACAAGAGCAGAAATAAAGGGTGCTTTCTAGGTTATGCCCTGAAAAACAGTGAGCGTGAACTCCCCTGTCCCTGCTCTCTTCCTGCTGAGGCTGGATGATGGGCATGAAAGCAGCCACTTTGGACCCCCAAATGAAAACCATCTGCTGTGAATGTGTGAGTCACCCTACTGGCCCTTGACAACCCCTTTCTCAACTGTTACATGGAAGAGAAATTAAACTGTGTCTTTCTTAGGTCACTGTATTTTTGATTCTCACTGTCACAACTGCTTAGACTAGCTTAACTATGAAAGGTCTTCAGGTGGGAAGAAGACGGTGCATACCAGTAAATGAAAACAATCAAGCAGGAAAAAAGGGGGCCTGAGAGAAAGTGGTATAAATCAGACTGCAGAGTCCATGCAGAGGCAATGGGAAGACACTAAAGCAGGGAAGTGATCACTGGCTTTGTACTTTAGAAAGATTATTCTGTGCATACTGAAGAATGGATTGATGTGGTAAAGAGTACTTGCAGAGAACCCAATCAGGAAGCTACTGCACTCATCCATGATATAGATAGTGTTAGCTTGGGACTACAGGGCCAGAGGAAAATAAAAAGACTCAAAAGTTAACTAGATGAAGTGTATAGACCCAGCCCCCTCAGACTGCCTTTGAGACCACTTTTCTGAGCCCAAGCGCTCACTGCCATTACTTCAGGGACTCTGCATCCGTTACCAGAAGTACAAGCTTCCCTGCTCATCCTCGGAACCTCAGATAACTCAACCACCTCCTCCCTCCCCAAACACCTGCTCCCTCTTTTCCAGGCCTTTCCACAGTACCTTCTGAGTGCACGCTCCATGATCAGTTGGGTCTACCACAGATCCGGCATCTTCATGGGACATTCCACTCACCTCCTTCCCTCACCTGAAATACTCAGCGCCCTCAAGGACCTCACTCCTCCAGCAACCCTCACTGCCACTTACAAAACATTACCTCTTCTAATCCTTGGAAAAACTTCCGTTTCCTTGAGGTTTATTTTCTCTGCTCAGGAAAACCTTCTCCAATTCTCTGTCAGCTATCAACATCCTTGCACAGTGCAATATTCTCTAAAGAATTTATGTTACCCAACTCATGACCTTCCCTCTGCTCCTAACTCATATCACCCATGTGGATGAGCCACACAACATTATCTCGGCTCCGTTCTTAGGATCTCATGTCAAATAATCTGTTCTTCCACTTTAGCCACCTGGTCCCATAATCACACCCTGAAATCACCTAATGTTCAGTAACTGCACCACTTTCAAAATCACCAATTCAAAATACATCACTTTCCAACGGCAATCCCCATCTTTCCAGCTTATTTCCCAAGTGCCTTCTCTGGGCCAATACTGAAACTTCCAATCTAGAATGTGAGACATTCTATATGTCAACTGCCCCTGACTCTTCTGAAGAGTTAATGTTAAGACATACAAAGAGGGCAAGAAAATAAAGAGACATAACCAATATAAACTTTGATTGGACCATGCTGGGGCTAAAAAGCAGGTAAAAAACACACTGTGGGGAACAACTGGGGAAATTCCAATATGGACAGTACATTAGATGATACTATGAGATTGCTGCTAATCTCCTTTGGTGAGATAATGGTATTGTGGTCTTGGAGGAACATAATCTTACCCTTAAGATGCATTCTGAAGTATTTAGGAGTGATATGTCATAACGTCTGAAACTTTCTGTCAAATAGTTCAGGAAAAAAAACAGGAGAGAAGGGTGAAGGGGAGGGAGAAGACAAAGAAAGGAAGAGATGGAGAAAAAAAGCAAATGTAGAAAAGCTTAACAATTCATCTAGATGAAGAGTGTGCCAATGTGTAAAGTACTATCCATTCATCTTTTCTCTAGGTTTGAAAATGCCTAAAATTAAAAAGTCTGGGGGCTATGTATCAAGAACCACCTCCCGCTTTTGAGCTAAAAAAATAATATAAATTTCAATATGATGTGTATATATCCACGCCTTTCTCTGTGCTCATCCAAACATAACTAAAAATACTTTAGGACAAGAAGGTTTTAACTAAAAGCTTGCATTACTCTCCAAACTGCTTTTCTACTTTAATAATACATACAGACATGACTTCAAGTCACAGCTGCGCAGTATTTTATCACGAAGATATGTCCATTTGGTGGACACTGCGGCTGGTCAGAATTATGGCTACTACAAACAAGGCTGCTGTAAATGTCCTTGTAAACAGCATCTCACAATTCAGTCTTTTAACACTATAGGGTAGATTCCCAAAAACTGAACAGCTAGGTGAAAGGACATGTACTTTTAACACCTAGTGCCAGTTTATCTTCCCCGAAGACAGCAGCAGGTCATACTTCAGAGATGCCTGAGTGTGCCCATCACCTTTACTTCACCAGCATGGTAAGTTACCAGTCTTTTTAAAAATGCTGCTCCTCTGGAGGAGTCGTTTTAAGGAAGCACAAGTAAAATATTCTCAAAAGAGTCACCTATGAGTCCTAAAGCAGTACTCACATTACTTTCAAAGGACAAAAAGGGAGAGGTGTGAAAAGAAAGATACCCTCCCCACCTCTGAATTCCCACTATACTTTTTCACTCCACTATTATGGCACCTATGAATTTATATTACACTTATCTTATGTATTTTCCGTACCGGGTATACTAGAAACTCTTTGAAATAAAGATAGTATCTCTCACTCATTCATTCACTCATTCAACAAACATTTATTAATCACCTACCATGTATCAGGAACTGCTAAGCACCAGTAATACACAAATAAACAAGATAAACACCATCACTGCCCTCATGTACCTAATACTCTTGTGGGATAATCCAACATTTAGCAATTAATTATACAACTAATGCTTTAATTACAGTGATGGTAAATGCTTTGAATAAGCAGTAGAACGGGGTGCAATGAAAGCATATAACTCAGCACACAGTACTGGGAATGGCCTAAAATGGGCTTTCAATATGGCTTATCCGTGGTTTAATAAATTTCACATAACACCAACTGATTGACAATGATTTATGACATACAGTTTTTAAACCTGTGGTTTTGCAACTGTAATGAGAGAGGGAGAAAAGAAGATGGGAACTAAAGTTACTCAACTCCACAAGGCAGTACTGTTGCCAAGCCCTTCTACATACCGAACCTCATTTAATCCTCACCACTAATTTATAAGGCAGAGACTCACACTCTATCTCGTAAATGTGGAGTGTGAGATTCAGAGACACATAGTTACTAAATGGCATCCAGGACAGGATATGAATCCAGGCCTGTCTG
The DNA here is from genome assembly GCF_949987535.1 of Balaenoptera acutorostrata. Lineage (NCBI taxonomy): Eukaryota > Metazoa > Chordata > Mammalia > Artiodactyla > Balaenopteridae > Balaenoptera > Balaenoptera acutorostrata. The sequence continues at coordinate 10,496,512 of NC_080081.1, forward strand.
ATTTCTTTCTATTCTATCACAGTAAATCAAAGGTAGAAATTTCAGACCAAGCCTGGAAAAATCTATCTGCACAGTAAAATATATTTTGCTTTACACATGATACATTTAAAGTTAGGAGAATAATAGCAAGCCTACTTTGTATCTAAGTCACTTAATTAGAAAATATAGTGACTTGTGTACTTATACATAAAGTATAATAAGTAAATTAGTGGAAAACATGTTCATTTAAAAAAATATATATGAAGGTATATTCTGTAAATATAAAAGAATATTCCTTTCAGAAGCCAGACACAGTAGAAGAAAAACTTTTAGGTGGGACCAATGCTAATTTAATATTTTGACAAACTGCCCACATGCCATGCCACTATGTTATACCAAATCAAAGTTTAATAGAGATATGACACGACAAAGTATTCTTACTCAGATTGACTATCTCAGATTCATGAATTTACCATTCAAGCTCATTAGAATGAAACCTAAATTAACCAGCACCTAATAATTCAACAACCACAATAAAAAATTCAATGATAGGGCGGCGGCGGCAGGGGGTGGTCAGGGGAACATATAGAAAACTCTTACAAATACTTTAAAGGCCTCTGGGAATAATCTTGCCAAGTACCTTGTTTATGTCTATGTATGTATAGTTAAACACATACACACACACACACACACACACCCGAATTAGATGTGTGTTCCAAACATGCACGAGAATAATTTTGTGGCAATATTATTTCTGTAGGGCAACAGACCTCTCAAGGCCTACTTAACCAATGTACAGCTAAAATATGCATCTGCTGCTTATGGTAGAACACAGCAGAGTTATAAAACCAGAAAATACTCTACCATTTAGGCTAAAAAGGAGCTAGAGAAATAGCCAGAAAGAATGTGAAGGGAAATTTTCAAATTCTTAGAGACTCTGGATGTTCATGGTACTTCTTAAAATTACACCTAGGTTCACTTGAAAGCTTTCCTTTCGTGGATGGAGGTGAATCACTAGCACATGAGATTAGATACAATCACCATCACTAGTTAACAGATGGGAAGAAAAGAGGGTGACAGTAAAAGGGAAGGGAGGGAAGAAAGTTCTCCTGACCTAACAAAAGAAAAGCTGGAAGAGAAAACATGACGACAAGTGAGGATTGCATGACTTATCTACCAACAGATGAAAATTAGCAGGGCAAGGTAGATGTGTAAAAATAGTCACTAAATTGTCCTGGGCCGCTATTGTACAGTTGTCCAAACTGTCCACTGCACAAAGGAAGTTGGTCAAAGGGGCAAAGTAAGGGTTTGACATGCTAGGCTGGGCTCCCTGCCTCAGGGCTAGAGACATCCAGAGAACACAGCACTTTTTCTAATTCACACGAAGTTGCAGTCACTTGTCAAGACTTTCGACCTACGGGCTGTATCCACTCAAAAGGAGGCTCTTTGAAATTGCAGAAAAGCTCCATGTGGGCTTGAGACGGGCTGTGTAGTTATATTCCACTGCCGTCCCACCCCTTCGGCCTCCAAAATATAGCCTCCCAGCCTCACTGCTATATTTAGTGAGCCGCCAGAAAAGAGCCAAACTATACAGCCAGTCTTTCTTACGGATGTTCTCAGACCCACACTATTCATTCACAATTCAAAGTGAACTTATATTTCACACTTTAAATTTGATATTAAACTCCATTATCCTGAACCTGATGATAATTTATGTTGGGCTAAAGTAAAACGATCTTTTCATTACTAATGAAAGTTGCTAATAAAATTTATACTGTAATTTACTCCTTAAGGGAAATAAGTATAACTTTAATTATTTAAATTTAATGGCTCCTCCTAATACCATTATCACTACACACCCTAAAGGCTTGTAGGATCACACTTTGTTACACATTAGAATTATCCTGTATGCACATGAGGTAAGAAAATTGCATTTGCTAGAAAATATTTTATAGTTTGCTCTAATTCAAAGAAGCAAAGAGCCATTCCCTCTACTCTCAAAGTAGTCAAATGTGGGTCACTATGGTTTAAATCTCCATACATTTTTAAGTTTCATACTTCAAAACTATACAAACAAAAAAACAAAGACAATAATAGAGCAAATTGGCTGTCAAGCTGCACTAGACAATAAAAGACTCCAGAATGAAGAGTCTATAAAATACTAAATGCTCATCCAGGGAAAGTCATAAATCATAAGCTTAATTAAGTAACTTAATTTCAGATGTATATGGAAAGTATACGATTGCTACAGAAAATGAAATACCTATTCTTAATTAGTATGTCAGTTTAATTCAACTTTTTATTTCTATTTAAACGCATAGTAAGCAAATGTTCTATCGAATTCTCTAATTAATAAATCTTCAAGCTGTTTTCTAGACCTGGACTCAATGTATAATAACATGACCTCAAATGTTTGTTTTTACCTCGAATAACATAATTATCCAGTGCATCTTCCATTCTTTTCAGTGCTTCCCTTCTATCAGAACCATATGTGATTAGCTAAAAGCAAGCAAACAAACAAAACAGTTTATATAGATATAGATCAATCTATCTATCTATAAGTCAAACATTTCATCCTAGTAAAAACTAAAATATTTCATAACAGATTTCCAGAATATATTTTGAAATTTCACAGTGGTTCAGTTTTTAGTACAAACTATGTCAATTAAGATTTTTTTAAAGTAAACAAATATTAGAATCAAGCTATTTCAGACTTTTCTCCGAGATTTCACTATCACAGAAAAGAGCTATTTGAGGCAAACCAAAATGTAACAAAAACAAGCATATAAAAATTTAAGAGGAAAGATACCAAAATTGTGAACATTGAGGCTGGGATATAAACATCTGGGATAGTGGAGGATTAGGCAAAATTTGTTTTTTCTCTCCCTTCAAATATGACTCCCTGAATAGCTAATTTTACACATAATATAGCACAGAAGCAAAGGGTTCTTGTATTAGAAAAACAGAAAGATCTTACTGTTCTATATGATTTTGTGCCTATTTATATGTGTTAGACCTTTTATAAATTAGCAGTAAGAACTATTCGTAAAATATTTTTCTGGTTACTATGTTAGTCCATCTATAGTTTCCAATTTTTTAGTACATTTAATTAGCTGTTCAATATCAAGCCAGGTTGAAAATTAATTTGCAGGCCATTTTTCTGAACAGAAATGTATTCATCTAAAAGTGGAACCCTATATCTATAATATTTTATTGTATTTTTTATTTTTTAATTAAATAGTATTTCTCTAACAAACAAAATACCTAAAGTTCACTTTAACAATATTAGTATAAAAACTTAAGTGAAAAAAAAAATGAAAAAATGGGTTGTTTACTACAACTACAGAAAAAAGTACACTTGGAAGAAAGAAAAATCTTAAGAAATAGGGCTTGGGAATTCCCTGGTGGTCCAGTGGTTAGGACTCCGAGCTTTCACTGCTGAGGCCTGGGTTCAATCCCTAGTCAGGAAACCTAAGATCCTGCAAGCCACTCGTCATGGTCAAAAAAAAAAAAAAGAAAGAAAAAGAAATAGGGGTTTTGGTAAAGAAGTCATCCTTCAATACAGGTCTATCACTTTAGAAAAAAAAGGATATTCTAAATAAAATCCAGTTTCAACCACTACAGTAAGAATTTTACACTTTATAAGATCGTAAGATTTGAAAATGTCAAAAGATCTAAAATTTTAAGTAGACTGGTTAATTTATTCTGGAAAGTCAAATTTCAAAAAGGGAGCAAAAAGACATCTTATAGTCTTACACAAAATTTAAGTATCTTAAATCTACATAAATAATTAGTAATTCATAAAAACTGAAGAGAAAAGGTGAAAAGTCCTCTAACAAACACAGCCTATCACCTCAACTCCTTGACATCACCTGCATTCATACTTTCAGCTTGGACAATGTTCACTGGCCAGAAAGCAATGTAACTCCTCCCTGCAGTGGACTGGGTTGGTGCCACTGGTTAGCTAAGCTTGTTACTGTGGCGGCTGGGGTGATGGGGTGATGGGGTAATTTCACTGGGGAGGAGGGAGTGTTGCCAACTAACATGATGTCGAAATTTCTCTTAAGAGAAAGAAAAGCTGCTCAGCTTTCACTTTTCCATCAGTGGCCATCATTATTTGTTTAATTATAGCACATGATTCAGATAAAGTACCCATCCCAGATTTTTTTTTTTTCCCAGACTTTTAAATTATATATGTCCATTGTCTCTTCAGAGGAAAACTGAAAGAAACCATTAAGAAGTTGAACTAACTTTTGAAATCATTGGATCATAATAAATGCTAATATCACTTCCTGGTTGGATGCCACTATCAACCCGGACCTGGGAGGAAGAAAGAAAAGAAAAGAAAGTTCATATTGTGAAGCTATCTTTCTAACAACAAATTTAATTTCCACGAAGCAGATGGATAATTTCAATCTCAAATAACATTTCAGCTTCCAGTAAGTAGAAAAACAATCTAAAAATATAGAGACCAGACTATCTTGATCTGTTATTATACAGTACAACACATATTTTTTTGTTCTCCCACTAAACGAAGGATCTAAGAAAGAGCAAAAAAAAACCCAAACAAACAAACAAACAAAACTTTATACATCACTTTCGTGGGATGTGTTTGTAGCTATTTGACGGTGTCTTCCAACTGAAGGAGAGCATGAACGACGCCCCTTCTAATCACACTGCCCACTCCACTCTTCCAAGAGTTCCAGTGCGGACCCCAGTCAAGACGTGCAGCAGGACCCGGGAGCTCTGCTCATCAGCTCCATAGGAACACTGGTCCTGTGGCTTTCATGTCTGTAACACTTTCCTTTCTTGCCTCACCCTCTCAACTGTAAAACGCCGTTTTTTTCTGTTACTGTTAGTCCCCCGAGACCTTAATGTTTATACAGCTTTTCTCATGGCTTTCCTTTGTAAGGACACAGCCCCAATTAAAGTTCTGATTTTGTGATTTTCACGGGGAAAAAAAAAATAGCACAAGTTCAAAATATTCTTTTGAAGAACCTGATTGCTGTTAACCAGCCAACAACTTAGTCAGTACATCGCTGATTCTTGTTTTCATCTCCCTGTTTGATACCAGCAGTAAGGCACAGAGGTTAGCCATGTAAAACTTTAAAATGAGCAGTTGCTGAGGATGAAATATTTATTAAATTATTGTGCTTAAGTTTTGGAATCTGAAGTATTTAAAAGCTAATCAAAATAGTTAAGATAGTCCAGCATGTCCTAGGGGGTTTGAGGATAGAAGAATTTAATGGAAGCTGCTAGAACAGCAGGACTTTGGTGCCCAACATGGTAAAGGGGCGGGAAGAGAAGAGCAAAGCTCACATAGCTATTCACCTGTGGGAAGAAGCCTCCCTAATAAACAGCAGCTCATCTGTCTGCAGCAAGGCAGAAAAAGGTCAACACAGCGGCTGTTAGGCCTTTAATATTTTAATTTAGGCAATTATCAAGGGACCACATGTAGAACCTCTTGTCTAGGGTATCCACATGAGGGTTCGATGATGGCTTTATTATACGATGACATCAAAAGATAAGCCACAGTTTCATTCTCTTAAAAAAAAAATCATACTGTTATCCTCTTTGTAAGGTTTTAGAAGATAACATTATCACATACCCAGAGTGCTTTTATTTCTGTATTTGCAAACAACTCATGAAATAATATGGATATTTATATTTGCATTCACATTCATATATGAAAATCTTCATTCTAAATGAAAATCATTCAGCACACTTAAAACATATATTTGGCTTTCTATTTTCTGAAAACACACTTCAGGACATCAACTGAAGTTCTATGAAATTCACAGTGTTTATAAAAACTATAAAAGAATTAATGGGGCAGCTGTGAAAGCAATAGTATCAAAATCTACCTCCTAGACACATTTAAATTGCCCCAAAATGACAACTGGTGATCAAGTTACATAACAGAAAAGACATCTCTGAACTTGCATTTTTTTAATTGTAGTAGCAAAAAGTTAAAGAGCTAATTTTACCACCATGTATTATTTAAAACCATAGCATGCTTGCTAAAGCTGTGTTTAAAACTGAGATTGGTACAAGTTCTAAAACTTTTGACTTAAAACATATGCTACTATTTGCTACATAAACTGCTACAAAGCTAGTGTGGAACTTTGATGTTCAACCCACTAGTAAAATAACAGACAATAAAGAATATTTTTTACATTCTCCTATAGTAACTTAAAACTTTAGTTACCTTGAATAACACCACCCTAAAAGTTAAGTTACCTAGGGCTCTTAGATATAACTACGTCTTTGTTATTTAATAAAATTATCATCACAGAAGGTATGTCTTTTTAATTTAAAAATATATACGGTAAAATAAAGATGTATTAAATATAATCAACACATATCTTTGTATAAGCAAATCAACATTTCCAATTTAAAACTGTAACAAAGCATGAAAACTCTGACTTACAATTTACTGTCTATGCAGCTTTTTCCAAATGATAATCAGAATTCAAAAAAGTGTCTAACAATGAATTAAAATTAAGTCTCCATTCCTCCACTGAAACAAAGCCTATACCAAAAAATATATTTTAGCTTTTGCACTAAAAGCTTTAAGAATAAAGTCAAGTGGAATTGTAACCAAATTTCTAAGCAGAAAAAAACTGCAGTCTGAAAATAACAAATTTACAAAATATGGTGATCAAAGATAAGAAAATCTTCATCTTTGCCACATAAGCAAATAGGAGGCTTAGAGAAGAATGTGAAAAACACAAACCAGAAGTTAACTCTGAAGTTTGTATTCTTGTGATCAAAAACGGTTAAAAGCTGCAAAGGATCTCCTGAGTTAAAACTAATCTAGTTTAAGAAGGCAAGGAAGAAAAACTACCACCACCACCACCCAAGCACCTGTGTATGAGTCTCAAACCATTGCTCAGAAACCTCGGGCATAATTTAAATGTCTTTCTTCACACAGTGGACCCTGTGAAACTATCAGCCAGCTCCCACCCTTCATTCTTGATTCACCTCTCCCCCTCAGCACAACTCGCAGCCCGCCATGTCTACCTGACAAGTGACAGCCCAATCTGATTAAATGCTTCCAAGGGAGGGGACTCATGGGCCTCCATGACAGGCCAAAAGTGATCACCATGGAGATACATAATTACAGCTGTCAGCGCATCTACTGTCCTGCTGACATCAATTTGATTGCTCCCAGCAATAATGATAGACAAAGCTTAGTGTGCACTCTCCCGCACCCAATCACTTTATCTATTCCTTGGTCCATTTAGCTGACATGCAACATTCACACAAGCAAATAACAGCAGTAAGCAGAACATTTAAGGCATTTTAATTGTTTTTTCTTTCTATAGATGGCTCACAACTGCAAATGTTATTACATAAAGCTCCTGCTGCAGCATTAATTGAAGAAAGATTTGGTGGGACAAAGACTGTAGGGGGTACAGTTTGTCCATTATCACTTGTACTTTCAACAGGTCTCACGTTTGAAAATTGCAAATTGCAAAAACTTGCGAGGGCAAAATGTTTGACATCCTGTTAGCTATTACAACATGGTGAAAACTTCTAACAACTAGAGTAATCATTATGAATTCTTATTTAATACTTTTTTGTTTGATTAAAAAAATGTTTAGATATGTCCCTATGATACTTGTTTTCTCATCTGCTATTTAACGTCACATAATGCCTGTTAAATCTTTACAATTTTTCTTCTGCCTTCAGGCTTTGAACACAGCATGGAGTCTCCGAGCCTAGAAAGGGTCAAGTCCCTTTAGAAAGCACATGGGCAAAAACAATTTAAAAAGTGAAATAAATCATATATCCAATAACATCTTCAAATTTAGAATTCTTCCTGTAATCTTTCACCATCTTCATGCCAGTAATCAAACTGAATAATCATATTCACAGATGGTACAGCCTTGTCATCCACTAGCTAACATAATGTCATATATATACGCACTTACTACCTTGATTAAGATAAAGGGTATGTCCTTGTTCTTTTCATGCAACAAGAACTATTTAAAAAACAGCTATTAAACACAGAAGAAGTATAAATACAGTGGACAGTGGTCGTCTTTAAGTGGTGTACACAATACGTACTTCTTAAAGGCTTTGACACTTCATAGAAAGAGGTACACTTTGTTTTCCTTAATCCATGCAGATTAACGAGCTGATTCTGTGCTTGATTTCTTGACATCTGACTATACAGGGAAGCACGATTAGATTTATTGAAAAGATTAAATTGTAACACAGAAATGTCATTTCCCATTCTTAAGATTCCATGAATCTTCTTCATGATGACTTTCAGAAGAACTGGGAACACTGTAAGCTATCATTTATTTAGAAGTCAGATGTCTCCAGACTTCCCCTGTTAGGTGAATTCTGACTTTCCTGAACATCATACAGTACAAAATATGAAAAAACAAAAAACTGTGATCCCCCATGAATTTCACTTGTCATCCAATTTACACCCTTTGGTGTTGACATGCTTTAACATAAAAGTGTGACATAAATCAAGATTTTTAACCCCTCACTTGATATTACAGCTTAATGACTTACACCAGGTAGATGTATTGGTTCTTGGTACTGAGACAATCTCCCAATAGACGGTAAACCAAAAGACTTGTAGGGGTCCTGAAAGTTCAAAGGACAGGAAGCACAGTCTTTGAAATATAAATCAGCACAAGTAAGGTTAAATATTTATACAGTGAAGAAGCATTTATAGGCCTATTTACCAAATCACAGATTTCAGAATATTACTGTCTTATCCTCACTCTAGACAACTTAGAAATGTATTTAAAAATCAAACAGAACTGTAAGCAGAATTTAGCCTGACCTTGATCATACTTTATTGAAATTGGTAAAATTCCAACTTTCTATAATCTTCTTAGAATGCCTTGGGCAAAAATAAAATAACCTAGGAGCTACATCAAAACATACTCAAGTTCAGAACAACAAATGTAGTGCACTAAAGATATTTGTTTTTCTTACTCTCAAACCAGCTCACATATGGTAAAATTTGAGCATTTTAGTTCTTCAAACAAAGACCTGAAAAGTAACTTTGAATGTGCTACTAGATATATGCTCCATTTGTAAATATCTTAGATCAGAATAAATAGTAAGTTCAGTGTTATAACAATAGGAAAGAAAAGAATACCACTTAAAATAATATAACCAAGCCATAGATATTTCTCAAGATCCTTAAAAAAATTTCAAAAAAACTTCCAGAATTTTTAAACACAGATGCTACCAATTTGTTTTTTATTTTACAGATAGGCTTCGATGTCTAAAAGTAAAAGATGGTATAAATGTTTCCTTGCATTTTTGTTTTAACCATTTGAAAAAAAGCATTTTCAGATGTTGACTGCTTTACCTGATTAATTATAAAATAAAATTAAAGTATTAAACTGAGAGTTTTTGAGTTAAATCCATAATTAAAACTATGAATTGAAGCTTTGCAATTTAAATTTTAGTTGTTATTTTTACATAATCATAAGAGATAAAATTATTAGGGAAAAACTGTTGGAAAAAATTTAAACACTGAATTAGCAACTGATGTATAACTAAGGTAGCTCTTTAAAACACACACACAGAAACAAATGCCCCTTTTCATTTCGAATGTGGTTTGAAAATAAGCAAAAACAAAAACCATGGTCCATTCAAGCACAACAATATTTAACTAATGCTTTCTTGTTCCTTAAAATGATTAGTAGCTATTCCTCCAACCAGAAAAAAACACCTGAAAATTAATTAAACTCAATCCTTTAAAACTATTTTGAGTTACGTTAAAACGATCTAACCTTTTTTTCTGGTTCACTTATGGATTACATAATCAAATACTTGACACAAGTTATAAAACCCTAAGTTTACCTTGTGCTTAGCTATATGTGGTCCCATAACTCAGGACACAACCACCATCCTTCCTCCCAACATCATTCATTTTACCTCGGCATAAACCCGACATTCAACTGCCCAGCCGCTGATGGCAATATCAGCTTGTCTGTGCCTGAGAGGGTAACCCTTGGCAACACGGATCATTTCTTGGACTAGGTCCAGGCCAGTAATGCACTCTGTGACAGGATGCTCAACCTGCAGGGCCAAGATGCGCCAGTCAGTAGTTGTAGGAAAAGGTAAATAAACAGAAATAAGAACAATGTCAACAATTTCTGGGTGAAATGAGGTTAATTATATTTAATCATATGTGACTATTTTTTTAAATTTTTATTTTACTTTATTTTTCGGCTGCGCTGGGTCTTAGTTGTGGCACGCGGGACCTTTAGTTGTGGCATGCATACTTCTTAGCTGCGGCACACATGCAGGATCTAGTTCCCAGACCAGGAATCAAATCCGGGCCCCGTGCATTGGGAGCGCACTGGATTGGGGGTCTTACCCACTGGACCACCAAGGAAGTCCCCATATTTAACTTTAAAATGATCTGAGAGAATAAAATTAAAGAATCAACACCATATAGTACAAAGCTGGGTAAGAAAAATGACACCCCAAAATTATCTGTAAACTATCTGTACTACTTTTCCCAGTTTTTATTTAGATGTGGTCCAACAATGTTTAACACTTTTAATTTTGAGACTAATTCTTACCTGAAAATTACATATTTAGCTACAATCCTCAATGTGGCTGATAATCAACCTATTCTGCTACACTTAGCATGGCATCTATAGAGGCGGCTTATGATTTTCCAAAGCACTCGTCTCGCCTGAGTTTCACCAACTTGCATGCTTTCACTAACCTGTCCTGACAAGCAACCAGACTAGCGTACTCTTACATCAATGCAGCGTAGCAGAAACGAGCAGATGGGTCCTGCAGGTTGTTCTCCCTCCAGACCTACGTGGGGAGTGCTTAGCATGCACAGTAACAAAACTGAGCCAGTGAAATCACGGCTCTCTCAGCAAACTGCTGATAACTACTTTGGATGATGCTGTCATGGGGATCCCTGGCCTTCCACACTAGCACACGGGATACACATACACAAAAACATGCAGAGACATACAGGGATACTAACAGACATACACATCCTTATAAATCTGATCGACTGCTTACAAGATCTTAAACTTAACTGAGCTAAAATAAAGCCACTTTGGCACTGGTAAAGAGTAGATAATCTGTCTGTCATGCAAAACCTTGAATACGTTTTGAAAATTTAAATTAAATTTTGGCCACATCTGCTGCTTTGATACCAATTTCTTTTCTCATAAAAATTACGCATGTTCTAAATGCACTTCACAATAGTTTCTTTATCATGACATATCATATTTCATACACTCTGACACGGGAAAAGGTCAATGAACAAACGAATTGTCTTCCCATCTTCAACTACGCTAATTGAAGGACAGGACTTAGTCATTATAATAATCTTGAAGCTTATCATAAGCAGACAATGCCATGGTCTTTAAAAAAAAAAAAAAGCTTTGTAAAAATAAACAGATGGCATCCATAATTAGCTCTGTGTGTGTTATGAGTTTGTTTACAGTTTCAACAACATTTTAAGACATTTTGACATAATTTTAATGACAAATCATCACTAAAATAAGCATCGACCCTTTGTAAAATAAATGTGACACTAAGTAAAGATCTTATTAGATAGTTTAGAATATATCAATATATTTTTGGGAGCAAACTATGGTTTTGAGAGAAACAAGATTTTTTAATTTATTTATTTATTTTATTTTTTCGCTGCATTGCAGCGAGCGGGGGCTACTCTTCGTTGCGGTGTGCGGGCTTCTCATTGCAGTGGCTTCTCTTGTTGTGCAGCACGGGCTCTAGGAGCACGGGCTCTAGGAGTACGGGCTACAGTAGTTGTGGCACGCAGGCTCAGTAGTTGTGGCGCACGGGCTTAGCTGCTCAGCGGCACGTGGGATCTTCCCGGACCAGGGCTCGAACCTGTGTCCCCTGCATTGGCAGGCAGATTCTTAACCACTGCGCCACCAGGGAAGTCCCAACAAACAAGATTCTATATGATAAATATAATAAAAAAGGAACGATTGTAAAGCCCCTCTATTAGTGCTAGAAACAAATTTCATGTGAGAAAGCATCTTACCACTATAACTATTCAAGAGCTGAACCTACTATGTGCCCAAGGGCTCTATATCAGTACTATCCACATATCTTTGTTAAGTGAGAAAACATTTTTAAAAGCTCAGAGAATGATTTAATTTCATCCTTCTACGTCTAGTGCCTAGAAAAGTACATACTATATAGTAGACAAATAAATATACATTGAATGAACGAGCAGCAAATCCAGAGTCACACCTATAGTAAGTGGTAGAGGCAGGGTTGGAATTTATGTCACTCCAGAGGCGATATGACCTTCCTGTTCTTCCTCGTGGAAAAATGTATATGAAAGAACGTAGTTAACATAAACAGCTATATAATTACGAGCTGCTGTCTTTTACAAAATACATTATTACAAAGTCTAAAGATTTGGTCAGTCAAAAATTCATTGTAAGGCTCTGTTTCACCTTAGAAGACCTCCCTATAATGTGTAGGAAAAAAAAGTTTATCAGACCTGTATTGAATAGAATCTAAAAATGGACCCACTTTAATCCAACTTAGAGTTACATAACAGTAACACAACATTTTACAATCTTAATTAGTGAGCTGCAAGTATTTCAAAATAAAATAAGTTGATAACTAAAATAACTAGCTGCTAAAGGCAAAATCATTAAAGAATTTTAAAAAAAATATCCACTTAGGTTCAAGTATTGTTGAAGTATACAAAATAGTCTGACATACCTGAATTTTTCAGGTAACAGTAATATGTCTTTTTAAAGTAAAACAATTTTAAACATTTTTGAAAGAAATCTTTCTAAATACATTTTAATAGAATTCTGAAGTTATTTAACAGGATGTGTGAAACATTTCCTTTAGACCCTGTATTATTATTATCATCAGGAATCTTGTAAATGTAACACTGACTAAATAACCATGTCTATCCCCCATCCCTGAGAATTTAGGCATAGTTTGCCTGTGCAAGTTAAACTCAACACTTAAGAGATAAGGGCAGGGGCTTTCCTGGTGGCGCAGTGGTTGAGAATCTGCCTGCCAATGCAGGGGACACGGGTTCGAGCCCTGGTCTGGGAGGATCCCACATGCCGCGGAGCGGCTGGGCCCGTGAGCCACAACTATTGAGCCTGCGCGTCCGGAGCCTGTGCTCCGCGACAAGAGAGGCTGCGATAGTGAGAGGCCCGCGCACCGCGATGAAGAGTGGCCCCCACTTGCCACAAGTGGAGAAAGCCCTCGCACAGAAACGAAGACCCAACACAACCAAAAATAAATAAATAAATAAACAATAATTAAAATTAAAAAAAAAAAAAGAGAGATAAGGGCAGAGGTTACAAAGAGACAAAATGGCTGACAGGCCAAAATATAATTCAATGAATGATTTTAAAATATCATTAAAATACTATCCTCTAGCCCTTGAATAAAAATCTAGTGTTTAAAGACAAAAGGCCAGGGATACCCCATTCTTGCCTGGAGAACCTACCCCTGCAGGACTCTGAGGCCCAAAAGTCAACCCAGGAAGAAGAATGAAAGGCCTGGAAGCTTGTGAAATGCAGAGATATAAAAAAATGACTGTGAACCCTCTGAGCACACAGCCTGCTGTCCCTTATTTATCCTCAGATGTTCCAAATGTGTCCCTTGTTTATCCACAGAAAATAAAACTAGTGGACCGCGAAAAAAAGAAAGAAAGAAAGAAAAGGAAAGGAGAAAGGAAGGGAGGGAGGTAAGATCAATGGAAAGTAAAGGTGGCTAACTGGAACGAAAGGTTATAAAAAGAAAAAAAGGCTCAAAGATTGGCCTCTGGTAAGCCAACAAGTTTACCTCGTCCAAACTAGAAGAAAAAACTACCTCTGAAGGTATGATGCTAATAAACATCTATTCTGAGGGCTATTATGTGGGGGGAGGCGGTGGGGGACAAGGTTTCTGAGCAACTTCTCTCTGGGAAACACTGAGTTAACTGAAGTTAAACAGGTTCATTTAAGAAAAGACTCCTCAGACTCATTAATCTGTGAATGTGCCTCGGGACTCTCGGAGGAGGCTGTGCAGCACTTACGTCACCACGCACCTTCTTCTGCAGACTATCTTTATGGACTGAGACTTCCACAGGACACACCTTTAGAAACAATGTCTTTTCTAAAGGTTCAAAACGCAAACATTCAAAATACAAAACTCAATTCCCTTATGTGACTCTGTCCTCACCAAACAAATTTTTGGTCTTCATACATGATTTCCCTATTCAACAGAAATGTGTGCTAGCTCCAAGAAACATATGAAGGAGGGATCCACCAGATAGTATGATTGTGCATTAGAGATTAATATATTGACATTCTAGTATATAAATCTTGTGATTTAGTCAGCAAAAGTAATACCTAGCCATAGAGAGAGACAGAGAGAGAATACATACACATACAAGCCAAAAAAAGAGTAAGCCATCCAAGTTAGAGTTTCTGAATCCTCAAAGGCAAATTATTGAATGGGATATATTCATCAAGTCAGTGCTACTCTGCAGGTTCTATTAGTAGCTTATAAATCAGTTTGTACTAGCAATGCCCCTATCTCGCCATGAATCTTTTGTTCAAACAGATACAAACAACTACAATCATCAAATGCCTTATTATGATACATAATCACACTCAAGATCTAGAATGAGTATGTACAGTTCTATACACCTACATTAGATGGTCACAGTCAGCCAGCTTTTTATAGATCTATTTGCTATTTTAATTTAGTCTTCTTAGTCACCATCAAACTGTCACTATTGTCAGTGTTTGTGTAGACCTCTTGCCACTCTCTTACTAATTTGTTGCTTCAAATGTATTTCTCAAAAAAATAAATAACTGAGCTTATCAAATGCAACGGTGAGGTAAACTAGGTTTTGATTCACCTGAGTTTTGATTTATCAAATTTCAATAGTAATAAATTTAGAAAAGCTAAATCTTTCTGGCATTGTGTCGTCATTATCTACCTTCTGATTCTAAAAGTTAAAATCGTAAATTCTGCCACTGCCACTGTAGTCTTTAGCCTTATTCCTCCTTAAATACAAACTAGGAAGTATCTAAAACTAATGAAGGAGAGAATGAGATATGCCCAGAGCCTCAAAGTACCTCCCTATAAGATACCTTCATTAATGACAAGGGGAGAAACACTAACACTACGGTGGGGAAATGCAAGAGATGCCACCTTTTCTTTTTTTTTAATTGTAGTTTAGTTGCCTTACAATGTTGGGTCAGTTTCTGCTGTGCAGCAAAGTGAATCAGCTATACGTATACATATTATCTACTCTTTTTTAGATTTCCTTTCCATTTAGGTCACCACAGAGCACTGAGTAGAGTTCGCTGTGCTACACAGTAGGTTCTCATTAGTTATCTATTTTACACATAATAGTGTATACATGTCAATCTCAGTCTCCCAATTCATCCCACCCACCCCTTCCCCGCTTGGTAACCATAAGTTCGTAAGAGATGCCACATTAACCAAGCCAACATTACCAGTAATGGGATAAACAGACATCGCATGCCTCCTATATGGTGCTCAGGGAAGAACAACAGCATTTCTGTAGTATTCTTGCCAAAAATGCAAAGCCTGAATACAATCAAGAGAAAAAAGACAAATGCAAAATGCAGGACACTCTAGAAAATAAATGGCCTGTACTCATAAAAAAATGTAAAGATCATACTTGACCAAAAAAAAAAGACTAAGGAACCGTTCCAGATGGAGAGAGACTAAAGAGGCATGACAAGTAAATGTAACATAGGATCCTGAACCAGAAAAATGTTGTATTTTACTATAAAAGACAATAGTGAACAACTGGTGAAATGTGAATATGATCTATAGACTGGATGATAGTAATATGTCAATGTTAATATTCTGATGTTGATAATGGTACTGTGGTAATGTATAAGAATTTTCTTGTTTTTAGGAAATACATATTTAGGGGTAAAGAGGCACCAGGCCTGCAATTTACTCTGAAATGTTTCAGGTAAAGAAGATAGATACAGAGAAACAAAGACGCAGATATAGATACAAGGATAAAGCAAATGTAAATGTTAGTAAAGGGTGTTCAGAAATTCTTTGTAATGTTTTGCAGTTCTTCTGGACATCTGAAATAACTCCAAAATAAAAATTAATAAAAATTAAAGCAATGTCACTAGAATTTTTGTTTTTATATTACAAAACATTATTAAAATAAAGATATCTGACTTGATCAACATTATTTTCTCTTCAATCAGAACCCTCTCATTGTGCTAAATAAAAATAATCAACAACAGATAATTTGTTCAATGTGTTTTCGCTAACTTAAACTTCTAAATACTTTTTTGTGTTGACAACCTAATAATTCTAAAGATTTTAAAAATGGGTAACTAGATAACAGGCAAGTATTCCTCGAGGAGAAGATGATTCAGGCAAATTTTAATTACACACTAAAGTTAACTTCAAATGAAAATTAACACTGAGGCAAGTTTAAAAGAGGAGAAAGTCCCAAAAAGTGTGGAGAGAAGTCAGATCAATGAAATTATGTGTTACCTTGGCCATTACAGAGAAGGAGGGTGATGAAAAGTATTCAAGGTTCCTTGAATGGAGGGTAATTGTTTTTCAGGTGGTAAGTGGAGGTCCAACTGCTTAGTCAAAGCAGAAGCTGTCCCTAAAAGCAGAAGACCCATGTACATACCATAACTAACATCTCTATGACACTGAAATTTACCAAATCCCTCCAAATGCACGAACTTGTTCCCTATTCCACTGTCATTTTACAGACAAGGTGCAAGAGATACTCGCAAGGGGTAGAAGGTAAGTAAATATTAAGAATTTTCTAATATTCAAATAATGTTATTTTAAATTAATGTAATTTAAAGTAACTTCTTTATTAAATATGTCTAAACAAGATATTACAAAGACTTAGTTTGTGAAAGCCATCTTCTGTAAGCAGAACTTGTTTAATTCAACTCAGCAAAGCAGTACAGGTATGATTACCTGTTGAAATGTGAGGAAACTGTCCTGTTATATAAAATCAGGTTTCATAATGGTATTTGGCATAATAGGTCTTTTTCGTTTGTTGTTATTCTGGCCTGAAAGGATAACTGATGTCATTATTTTTGGTTTTGCTCTTTCAGTTCAGAGAGATTCTTTGTCCAGAACAGAATCTAACATATACCTATTAAAATTCTGAAACTCTACCTCCTGAGAATACAGGGTTTCAAAATAAAGATCTAAAGTTATTAGATTTTGATCCACAGGACTCAAAGATAAAAAGCATGTTGGGAAATAGGCCCCAACACACCATCCCTGTAAACTCACCTTGAAAATAATGGCTATATTCAAGAGTGGCAGTGAAAACTCAACAGTTTCTATTATAGAGCTTCCCTGTTGACCCCAACACAAACAGTCAGATGAAGAAAGGATAAGAGAACTGTTAGGCACTTAACTGCATCTCCTCTGCCCAATTCATATCTTTAAGTCCTAACCCTTAGTACCTCAGAATATGACTGTGTTTGGAGATACGGTCTTTAAAGAGGCAATTAAGTTAAAATAAGGTCATTAGGGTGGCCCCTAACCCAACATGACTGATGCCCTTATAAGACGAGATTAGGACACAGACAACACACAGCACAGAAAAGAAGACCATGTGAAGACACAAGAAGACGACGTCCATCTGCAGGCCAAAGAGAAAGGCCTCCAGAAGAAACCCATCCTGCCGACACCTCGATTTTAGACTTCTACCTCCAGAAGTGTAAGAAAATAAATGTTGTTTAAGCCATCCAGTCTGTGGTAACTTGTCAAGATAGCCCTAAAAAACTAATACAGGAACAAATTTGAAAAGTTAAAATCTAGATAAGAATCCAGAACTCAAAGACACCAAAATAGTTTATAAAATGCTTTAAAACAAAAAACTAATGAAAAATGCCTGACAAGTTTAACTATTCATATCCACATAACAAAAACGTCTTTCCTTCAACTTTCTAAAAAGACTCAATAAACATTAAGTGAAAGTATAACATGCCCTTCGTTATATTCTCTTTCCTAGGAGAGTAATTTCAAGTATTCCAGAACATCCCCGTTCTGGCTAACTCTAGCCCGTCTGAGAATCCTGGCCTCTATGACTTTAAATATAATCAAAATGTCAACTTCCGTCCAGATCTAAAATATCACTTCTGGCAAGAATGGAATTTTACAACTTAATTACAAATCCATTTCCCTATAATTTCTCTTATTTCCACCAATTATTCTTTCAGTCAAACACCCCAATTCATAAAAGACCAAACTCTTTTAGTATTTTTTAAATTTAAAACTGCTCTGAAATTAGAATACAATATTTGTTCAGTTACAGTCGATTCTCAGAAATCAGAATTTAGGTTGCAATAATTTTTATTCTTTTAATAAAAGAAACAGCAAAGGATAAGAATCAAGACGCTAAAAAAGTGTTTCTAAAGCCCTCCTGGAATGTAAGGTTCCATACGATACAGAACTCTCTGATGGAAGCTCTGGCGGGATGTGGGGATACGCAGCCTCCGCAGAATTTCCACAGTTCTGTTGTACTTTTCATCCACAGCACAAGCAGATTCCTCCTCCACTGCAGCAATCGGTATAAGCCACTGACTAAGGTCTAACAAAAGGGGTACAATTTAGCTCTCTGTTCTCAAAATGGGGGAACAGCCAGCAGACCACCTTTGGGCATTTAATTACTTTAAGACCTTACTCCTTTCTATTTGGGAGTTTTCTAGGTTTTTTGATCTTTGTAGACTATAAAAAGACTGCTTTTCCAAGAAGATAACATCTAAAAATTGCCTAGATTTGGAAATTAACAATTATACACACACACAATTTGGAACGATATATTCAAGGTCCTAATATTAATCTTAGCACAAAAGCCTAAGCAGAAATAGTTTATCAATGTAACACTTTTATCAGTTCATTTTTAGAAGAAAGAGTTCCATATCCATTTCTCTCCTAGACTCTTACACAAACACCTTTACAATGAAAAGGAAGCTTCTTTCAAAGCAGTATTTCCACTACGTTTGTTCATTTGTAACAATAATTTTTCAGTCAACTGACAAAAGAATAATAAGAGAAAGTTATTATTAACTAATTTGTGGCTCAGTTTGCCATCTGAAAAAAAAGACTACTGACAGGGTTTATTAATTATAATGACAACAGTAATAGTAAACGTGTTGGAACTTCCCTGGTGGCGCAGTGGTTAAGAATCCACCTGCCAATGCAGGGGACACGGGTTCGAGCCCTGGTCTGGGAAGATCCCACATGCTGCAGAGCAACTAAGCCCCTGCGCCACAACTACTGAGCCTGAGCTCTAGAGCCCGCGAGCCACAACTACTGACCCCACGTGCCACAACTACTGAAGCCCATGCACCTAGAGCCCATGCTCCGCAGCAAGAGAAGCCACCGCAACGAGAAGCCCACGCACTGCAAAGAAGAGTAGCCCCCGCTCGATGCAACTCCAGAAAACCCACACGCAGCAACGAAGACCCAACGCAGCCGAACATAAATAAATAAATAATAAAAAAAAGAGTAAACGTGTTAACCAATGTTTAACAAACATAGCATGCAGGATGTTACTGGTAAGATTCTTACAGTTAGGAAGAAAATGAGTGCTTGGTATAAACCAGGCACTATTCTGAGCATTTAGATGTATTAATTCATTTAATGCTCACAATCCTATAAAGCCAGTGCTATATTACTGTCACTTTACAGATGAGGGAAATGAAGCATAGAGAAGCTAAGGAACTTGCTTACAGACACACAGCTAGGAAGGAGCAGAGTTAGGATTTACTTGTACTAAGTGAAAATAGTGGATGTTTGCAATTTACGGAAAAAATGATTAAATGAGTCCCCATTAGTCTACTACAATTGTTCTGAACCATTTTAGGGTCTAGAACCTCACCAAATTTCTCCCTAGAAAAGTGTGTATCCAATTTCAGAGGGTCCACAGACTCCCCTACAACTCATTGAAGAGTCCAGATAACCCAGGTTAGATGTTTCTGCTTTGGGAAGATGGCAATTCCAACATGGCTCACTCCCTCCCCACAGTCTCTATTTCCCCAGACTCAGGGAGCTGCTGAGGATATGTGAAGTGCAAAGATTTGGGGCAAAGTGACAGCCAACAACAGGTAATAGGCTCTTCTCTCTCGTGGGCTGGGCAAGACTGAGAGACTAGCTTCAGAGAACTCCAGGGAAGAATGAGAAAGGCACAGGTCACGGAGACAGCTTGGCCTGCAGACATCCACGGACCCTGGAGAGAAACTCAATAAAGTCTCCAGAAGAGTCCCTGGTCTCTTCACCAAAGAGTCCAAGTAGTCAATAAATGATAGCTGGATTCTGTCCTTGAGACAAGGGGAATGCTAGGAGACATATGCTCTTGCTGTCCTCAGGAGTAGATATGGTTCTGTCTGCAACCACTCGAAGAACTACTGCCCCTAGAATATTACATCAAAAGACGTCAGTACTGAGCACCCAAGACAACCACAGTAGACGGTGTACCCCACTGAAAAAGGATAAACATTCGGAATAACGATCATATATGTCAAGTGAAATAGAGCGGCTGAGGGACAGAAAAAAAAATTTATCCAAAAAACAGTAAGGGCACTTAGAAACTTCGAGAGTAGCAATATAAGCACACACACACTCCTATATGCAATTAGACTTTCTAGGATAAAATAACGTAATTTCCCAATTATGCAATTCAGTCAATTACTTAGAAGATGATCACTGCTTGAACCTGAATTAGTAGCCTGGAAGGAGAACATAAAGAATAATATCAAGAAACAGAACACAAATACAAAATGAGAGTAATCATGAGGGAAAAGATATGAGCCCTAGAGGGCTTGTCCAGAATACCTAACGGGCAAATAACAGGAGTCACCAAAGGAGAAAACTAACAAATGAGGAGAGGAAATAGTTACCAGAAGAAATTTCCCCTGAAATGAAGAGACACTTGAATCTGTACAACTGAAAAGGGCACATGGAGTAAAAGGCAGAGTTGATGGATATAAACATATACCTAGGCATGTGAAGAAGAAAAAAAAAATTTCTGAATTCCAATATTTAAGAGAAAGTTGGGCCACCTTTCAGACAGCAAGAATACGTTAGCTACAATGGAAGAGGAATCAGAATGACATCAGACTTAACCCTAGAAGCTAGAACACAGGAGAATGTAAAAACTACAAAAGACTAGAACAGAAACTCAAGAATCCTATACTCAATCAAAATATCATTCCTCTTTCACGGCTAAAGAAATATATTTGAGGATGGGGCATTTCAGAGCATATCATTCACATACTCCAGCAGAGGAAATTATATGAAAAAACTTTCTAAACAAACAAATGAACTAGGGCAGAAATCTTAAGGAGAAAGACAGAGAAGCTACAGTAAATGAGAGACATGCCTAGGGGTGTGTACATAGAAGCTAAAGGGACTCTGGAAAAAGAATAGATAAACTACAAGGGAAAGTAACATATAGCCTAGAAGTATGAAATTATCTCAGAGACTCTTTACTGCTGGAAAGTCGAGAGAACCAGTTATATCATCTTTACAAATACTAATGGAGAAAATGTCTACCTGAAAAGGAGGATGAACATAAATACAATTTTAAAGGACAGAAAATCTCCAATTTATCAATGGGAAGCAATAGGAATAATTAGCAATTTAATTCAAGCAACAAATAGAAAAAAGAAAAAACACTGGAATATTATTTATAAAACACAAGTAAAGATGAAATAAAATCAAGTATTTAAAATCAGAAGGACTAAAATTTCATACTGAAAGAAAGAGTGTCAGACTGGGTTTTTCAAAAAAAACTTACAGAACAATTAAAGCAAGTGATACAGAACAGGCAAATAAAACAAAAAGAAGCAGGACACAGACATAGAAAACAAATTTATGGTTACCAAAGGGGAAGGTGAGGAGGGATAAATCAGGAGAATGGAATTAACATATACACACTACTATATATAAAACAGGTAAACTACAAGGACCTATTGTACAGCACAGAGAACTATACTCAATATTCTGTAATAATCTATAAGGAAAAGAATCTGGGGTTTCCCTGGTGGCGCAGTGGTTGAGAGTCTGCCTGCCAATGCAGGGGATACGGGTTCAAGCCCTGGTCTGGGAAGATCCCACATGCCGCGGAGCAACTGGGCCCGTGAGCCACAATTACTGAGCCTGCGCGTCTGGAGCCTGTGCTCCGCAACAAGAGAGGCCGCGATGGTGAGAGGCCCGCGCACCGCAATGAAGAGTGGCCCCACTTGCCACAGCTGGAGAAGGCCCTCGCACAGAAACGAAGACCCAACACAGCCATAAATAAATAAATAAATAAATTTTTTAAAAAAAAGAATCTGAAAAAACATATATGTATGTATATATACATATATATAAATAAAAAACTGAATCACTGTGCTGTACATCTGAAACTAACATGACATTGTAAATCAGCTACATTTCAATTTTTTAAAAAATTTTTAATAAAAAATAAAGTCAAAAATTTTTTAACTGGGATTGACATATATACACTAATATGTATAATATAGATAACTAATAAGAACCTGCTATATAAAAAAATAAAATAAAATTCAAAAAAAATTTTTTTAATAAAAAAAAAAGTAGGAAATGCAACATGATATGAGTCAGGGTGGAATTTAAGATTAAACCCCTTAAACAAGATAAAGATATTATGTCATGATAAAAGGCAAACAGTAAGCCATTTCCTTACTGTATTTATATTACTCTCTTCCTACCTTCCAACTCCTGAACACCCTCTACTACCACTGTCTTGGGATGTTTTTTCCTAAAAGAACAGGGGAGTATAGAGCCAAAAGGGAGGTGTTTCCATTACAGGTGAAGTTAGATCAGGTAAGATCTAGCAGTGATTTAAACTCCAGGAATATGAAGAATAAATTCTAGTGCCCAGATAGTTGGTAAGGGCTCAAACAAGTATAGGAGCAACATTGGCTAAAATGGGGAGCAAAGGCTGATTTCCCAGTTTAGACCCAGGGAGGTCTTCACTTTTGCCTAAACTCAGTTTGCCATGAAAATTCCAAAGAGAGCAGACGTTTGGATTTGCCCTCCTTTGGGCATCTGCCTGACTATGATTAGTGTGTGAGTGTATAACGTGCTCATGAGTGAGGGTTTCGTCGAGCCGAGTGGGTAGGTGTATTCTCCGTATTTGTGTTTACTTTTTTTTTTTTCTGATCTCATTTGTTCAGATTTTTTAATCTCTTGTGTTTTCAAGAGGCGCTCATGCCCCACCCCCACCTTTGTCTTTGCAGTATTCAAAGTTATTTTTTTCCCATCAACTATATGCTGGCTAGAACAAGAGTTATTTCTGCTAGGCAGCATCTTACCCCCAGAGCTCTCCAGCTCTTCTGCCTAACAACTTTAAATCGGAGATTGAAGAGTCAGTTTTTCCAAACCACCCGTTTTCCACGTTAGCTTGAGAGGCCTTTTCAATTCTTTTTGACTCCATGCGCCTCTGCTACACTGAGATAGGACACAGTTATGGTTATGGTATCACCAGTTCTAGAGACGAAGGGGAAAAGGTGCACCAGGGCCCACCTAGCAGACGGGTTAGGTTGCTGCTGGGAGGTGGGGTGTCACTGTCCCCTTTGCACAGGCAGGCTGTTTCCAGGACCCCTCAGAAACTGGTCCCCACTCCTCTCCAGGGCTCTTCTCATCCCTCTATTTACATGCATGTGTGTGTATTTTCCCTGTGACATTGGCAGTGACAGTAATTTCCCACCCAGAGAGAAGCTTGTGGTCCATGATGCTCTAAGAATGAATTTCCAAGTATTTGCCAGTGGAGGTGCAGAAGCTGTGACAAGAGAGTCAGTGCTACACTTTCAGAGCAACTGTCTACTGCAGTAATAAATGGAAAATATCAGCAAAAAAAAAAAAAAAAACACACACAAGCAAACAGTAATAAACCTATACTGTACATATTAAATTACTTCGTAGATATATATGTAAACATTATTACAACTGCAAGGAAAACTGAGAGATGTATACTGAAGTAGTTATGGATGAAATTATTTAATGTCTGACATTTGTGTTAAAATACTCCAGCTATAAGGAGTAAAAGCAAGGAAAAGGAGGCATACATACAGGAAACAATACTGGCCAAGTAAACATGAAGTGAGGTAACAGATTCAGGGGCCTTTACCATACCACTCTCGCTATTCTTTATTTTTTTTTTTTAATGTATTTATTTATTTTGGGCTGTGTTAGGTCTTCGTTGCTGCACGCAGGCTTTCTCTACTTGCGACGAGCGGGGGCTACTCTTCGTTGCAGTGTGCAGGCTTCTCATTGCAGTGGCTTCTCTTGTTGCGGAGCACGGGCTCTAGGCGTGCAGGCTTCAGTAGCTGTGGCACGCAGGCTCAGTAGTTGTGGCTCGCAGGCTCTAAAGCACAGGCTCAGCACAGGCTTAGTTGCTCTGCGGCATGTGCGATCCTCCCAGACCAGGGCTTGAACCCGTGTCCCCTGCATTGGCAGGTGGATTCTTAACCACTGTACCACCAGGGAAGTCCCAACTCTCACTATTCTTGAGTACTTTTATATGTTTGAAAATCACTGTGAAGAAAACAGAGAAAGACAGACAAATGGAGGAAGGGAAAGAGGAAAAGAAAAATGAAAAAGGAAAGGAAACAAAGAGGGAAAGAATCAAGAAAAGAAATGCAAGGATGTCATGGTGCAAGAATTTTTAGGGCAGTGAAACTACTCTGCATGATTCTGTAATGAGGACACATGCAGTTATACGTGTCACAACCCACAGACTGTGCAATCCAAAGAGTAAACCCTAATATAAACTATGAGCCTTTGTTAACAATACCATATTAATGCAAGATGTTAATAACAGGGAAAATTGGCAGTTGGGGGTGGAAGGTGGAGTGAGCAAAGGGGTATATGGGAGCTGACTGTACTTACTACTCATTTTTAGGTAAAACTAAAACTGCTCTAAAAAATAAAATCTTATTTTTTAATAAATTATGAAAAACTTTATATATCTAAGATATCCTTGCATTTCTTTCTAAATAAAATAGATCCAATTTTTAAAAAAAGAGACAAAAGATATAGAGGAAGTGAATAAAACAATCAATAACCTTCAATAACATTGGTTTTTCTTTTGCTTTTCTTTGTGACCTTGGGCAAGTTAATAACCTTGATTTTTTAATAGATATTACCTCATAAAATACTGAAGGTCTATCACAGAAGGGTCTAGAAAGATCTTTAAAGGCCTACCACTGAGAATGATACCAGCATCAAATGGATTCACATCTAAGTCTGAATTTTTAAAGAACAGATAATGCCTATTATTAACTAGACCCCAGAAAAAGAATACTCCCACAGTTAGCTTCGAAAAAATACATGTAACTTTACTACTCAAATCTGGTAAAGATTCTGTTTTTGTATTTTAAAAAGAAATAAAAATCAAAATATTTATATTCACAAAATCCAGCAAAATACCAAAAGGAAAATCACGATGTCTAATTAAAATATATTCCAGGAATATAAAGGAAATGTATCAGAAGAGTCTATAATGTTAATAAATTAAAAGATAAAAGGGCCAGTTCTTTCCTTATCAGTAGTAATTGGTAGATAATTAGGAATTTTGACCATAACTAGGGACAAAGAGGAGATCTTACAAGCCTTTAGAAGGAGAGAAAAATTTTAAATGATCAATAATCAGATGTGTCTCAATATAAAGAGTAGAAATTAAAAGAAAGCAATATAAGGCCTTCAAAAAGTTAATGAAAAATTATTTCCAATCCAGAATTATATACGCAAAATTCTAAAAGAAAACTTAGGAAAAAACTGCGACCGTAGGTCAGGCAAAGATTTCTCAGGTACTACATCAAAAGCACAATCCATAAGTTAAAAACTTGGTAAATTGGGCTTCATCAAAATTAAAAATTTTTGTGCTTCAAATGACATCATTAAGAAAATAAAAACAGGAGAGGACCTTCAAGATGGCGGAGGAGTAAGATCTGGAGATCACCTTCCTCCCCACAAATACATCAAAAATACAACTACATGTGGAACAACTTCTACCGAACACCTACTGAACACTGGCAGAAGACCTCAGACTTCCCAAAAGGCCAGAAACTCCGCATGTACATGGCCGTGTGTCTGACAGAGTCTTGGTGCTCCCGCCAGGTGTCAGGCCTGAGCCTCTTAGGTGGGAGAGCCAAGTTCAGGACGTTTGTCCACCAGAGACCTCCCAGCCCCACATAATATCAACCAGTGAAAGTTCTTCCAGAGATCTCCATCTCAATGCTAAGAGCCAGGGCCACTCAACGACCAGTAAGCTCCAGCACTGGACACTCCATGCCAAACAACTAGCAAGACAGGAATTATACCCCACCCATTAGCAGAGACGCTGCCTAAAATCATAATAAGGTCAGAGACACCCCAAAACACAACACCAGATGCGGTCCTGCCCACCAGAAAGAAAAGATCCAGCCTCATCCACCAGAACACAGGCACCAGGCCCCTCCACCAGGAAACCTACACAACCCACTGAACCAACCTTACCCACTGGGGGGCAGACACCAAAAACAACGGGAACTACGAACCTGCAGCCTGTGAAAAGGAGACCCCAAACACAGTAAGTTAAGCAAAATGAGAAGACAGAGAAATACACAGCAGATGAAGGAGCAAGGTATAAACCGACCAGACCAAACAAATGAAGAGGAAATAGGCAGTCTACCTGAAAAGAGTTCAGAGTAATGATGGTAAAGATGATCCAAAATCTTGGAAATAGAATGGAGAAAATACAAGAAATGTTTAACAAGGACCTAGAAGAACTAAAGAGCAAATAAACAATGATGAACAACACAGTAAATGAAATTAAAAATTCTCTAGAAGGAATCAATAGCAGAATAACTGAGGCAGAAGAACGGATAAGTGACCTGGAAGATAAAATAGTGGAAATAACTACTGCAGAGTAGAATAAAGGAAAAAAAAAGAAAAGAATTGAGAACAGTCTCAGACACCTCTGGGACAACATTAAAAGCACCAACATTCAAATTATAGGGGTCCCAGAAGAAGAACAGAAAAAGAAAGGGACTGGGAAAATATTTGAAGACATTATAGTTGAAAACTTCCCTAATATGGGAAAGGAAATAGTTAATCAAGTCCAGGAAGCACTGAGAGACCCATACAGGATAAATCCAAGGAGAAACACGCCAAGACACATATTAATCAAACTATCAAAAATTAAGTACAAAGAAAAAATATTAAAAGCAGCAAGGGAAAAGCAACAAATAACATACAACGGAATCCCCATAAGGTTAACAGCTGATTTTTCAGCAGAAACTCTCCAAGCCAGAAGGGAGTGGCAGGACATATTTAAAGTGATGAAGGGGAAAAACCTACAACCAAGATTACTCTACCCAGCAAGGATCTCATTCAGATTTGACAGAGAAATTAAAACCTTTACAGACAAGCAAAAGCTAAGAGAATTCAGCACCACCAAACCAGCTTTACAACAAATGCTAAAGGAACTTCTCTAGGCAGGAAACACAAGAGAAGGAAAAGACCTACAATAACAAACCCAAAACAATTAAGAAAATGGTAATAAGAACATACATATTGATAATTACCCTAAATGTAAATGGATTAAATGCTCCAACCAAAAGACATAGACTGGCTGAATGGATACAAAAACAAGACCCGTATATATGCTGTCTACAAGAGACCCCACTTCAGACCTAGGGACACATACAGACTGAAAGTGAGGGGATGGAAAAAGATATTCCATGCAAATGGAAATCACAAGAAAGCTGGAGTAGCAATTCTCATATCAAACAAAATAGTCTTTAAAACAAAGACTATTACAAGAGACAAAGAAGGAAACTACATAATGATCAAGGGATCAATCCAAGAAGAAGATATAACAATTGTAAATATTTCTGCACCCAACATAGGAGCACATCAATACATAAGGCAAATACTAACAGCCATAAAAGGGGAAATCGACAGTAACACAATCATAGTAGGAGACTTTAACACCCCACTTTCGCCAAGGGACAGATCATCCAAAATGAAAATAAATAAGGAAACACAAGCTTTAAGTGATACATTAAACAAGATGGACTTAATTGGTATTTATAGGACATTCCATCCAGAAACAACAGAATACACTTTCTTCTCAGGTGCTCATGGAACATTCTCCCGGATAGATCATATCTTGGGTCACAAATCAAGCCTTGGTAAATTTAAGAAAACTGAAATCATATCAAGTATCTTTTCAGACCACAATGCTATGAGACTAGATATCAATTCCAGGAAAAAATGTGTAAAAAATACAAACACATGGAGTCTAAACAATACGCTACTAAATAACCAAGAGATCACTGAAGAAATCAAAGAGGAAATCAAAATATACCTAGAAACAAATGACAATGAAAACACGATGACCCAAAACGTATGGGATGCAGCAAAAGCAGTTGTAAGAGGGAAGTTTATAGCAATACAATCCTACCTCAAGAAACAAGAAACATCTCAAATAAACAACCTAACCTTACACCTAAAGCAATTACAGAAAGAAAAAAAAAAAACCCAAAGTTAGCAGAAGGAAAGAAATCATAAAGATCAGATCAGAAATAAATGAAAAAGAAATGAAGGCAATGACAGCAAAGATCAATAAAACTAAAAGCTGGTTCTTTGAGAAGATAAACAAAATGGATAAACCACTAGCCAGACTCATCAAGAAAAAAAGGGAGAAGACTCAAATCAATAGAATTAGAAATGAAAAAGGAGAAATAACAACTGACACTGCAGAAATACAAAGGATCATGAGAGATTACTACAAGCAACTATATGCCAATAAAATGGACAACCTGGAAGAAATGGACAAATTCTTAGAAATGCACAACCTTCCGAGACTGAACCAGGAAGAAATAGAAAATATGAACAGACCAATCACAAGCACTGAAATTGAGACTGTGATTAAAAATCTTCCAACAAACAAAAGCCCAGGACCAGATGGCTTCAGAGGCAAATTCTATCAAACATTTAGAGAAGAGCTAAGACCTATCCTTCTCAAACTCTTCCAAAATATAGCAGAGGGAGGAACACTCCCCAACTCATTCTATGAGGCCACCATCACCCTGATACCAAAACCAGACAAAGACACTACAAAAAAAGAAAATTACAGGCCAGTATCACTGATGAACATAGATGCAAAAATCCTCAACAAAATACTGGCAAACAGAATTCAACAACACATTAAAAGGATCATACACCATGATCAAGTGTGGTTTATCCCAGGAATGCAAGGATTCTTCAATATACGCAAATCAATCAATGTGATACACCATATTAACAAATTGAAGGAGAAAAACCATATGATCGGGCTTCCCTGGTGGCGCAGTGGTTGAGAGTCTGCCTGCCAATGCAAGGGACACGGGTTCGAGCCCTGGTCTGGGAAGATCCCACATGCCACGGAGCAACTAGGCCCGTGAGCCACAATTACTGAGCCTGCGCGTCTGGAGCCTGTGCTCCGCAACAAGAGAGGCCGTGATAACGAGAGGCCCGCACACCGCGATTAAGAGTAGCCCCCCACTTGCCGCAACTAGAGAAAGCCCTTGCACAGAAACGAAGACCCAACACAGCCATAAATAAATAAATAAATAAAATTTAAAAAAATAATAATAATAATCACTTAAAAAAAAACAAAACCATATGATCATCTCAATAGATGCAGAGAAAGCTTTTGACAAAATTCAACACCCATTTATGATAAAAACGCTCCAGAAAGTAGACACAGAGGGAACTTTCCTCAACATAATAAAGTCCATATATGACAAACCCACAGCCAACATCGTCCTCAATGGTGAAAAACTGAAACCATTTCCACTAAGATCAGTAACAACACAAGGTTGCCCACTCTCACCACTATTATTCAACATCGTTTTGGAAGTTTTAGCCACAGCAATCAGAAAAGAAAAAGAAATAAAAGGAATCCAAATCGGAAAAGAAGAGGTAAAGCTGTCACTGTTTGCAGATGACATGATGCTATACATAGAGAATCCTAAAGATGCTACCAGAAAACTACTAGACCTAATCAATGAATTTGGTAAAGTAGCAGGATACAAAATTAATGCACAGAGATCTCTTGCATTCCTATACACTACTGATGAAAAATCTGAAAGTGAAATTAAGAAAACACTCCCATTTACCACTGCAACAAAAAGAATAAAATATCTAGGAATAAACCTACCTAAGGAGACAAAAGACCTGTATGCAGAAAATTATAAGACACTGATGAAAGAAATTAAAGATGATACAAATAGATGGAGAGATATACCATGTTCTTGGATTGGAAGAATCAACAGTGTGAAAATGACTATACTACCCAAAGCAATCTACAGATTCAATGCAACCCCTATCAAACTACCACTGGCAGTATTCACAGAACTAAAACAAAAAAACCT
The DNA here is from genome assembly GCF_949987535.1 of Balaenoptera acutorostrata. Lineage (NCBI taxonomy): Eukaryota > Metazoa > Chordata > Mammalia > Artiodactyla > Balaenopteridae > Balaenoptera > Balaenoptera acutorostrata. The sequence continues at coordinate 10,526,922 of NC_080081.1, forward strand.
CACAATTTGTATGGAAACACAAACGACCCCAAATAGCCAAAGCAATCTTGAGGAAGAAAAACAGAGCTGGAGGAATCAGGCTCCCTGACTTCAGACTGTACTACAAAGCTACAGTAATCAAGACAGTATGGTACTGGCACAAAAACAGAAATATAGATCAATGGAACAGGATAGAAAGCCCAGAGGTAAACCCATGCACCTATGATCACCTTACCTTTGATAAAGGAGGCAAGAATATACACTGGAGAAAAGATAGCCTCTTCCATAAGTGATGCTGGGAAAACTGGACAGCTACATGTAAAGGAATGAAATTAGAACACTCCCTAACACCATACACAAAAATGAACTCAAAACAGATTAAAGACCTAAATGTAAGGCCAGACACTATCAAACTCTTAGAGGAAAACATAGGCAGAACACTCCATGACATAAATCACAGCAAGATCCTTTTTGACCCACCTCCTAGAGAAATGGAAATAAAAACAAAAATAAACAAATGGGACCTAATGAAACTTAAAAGCTTTTGCACAGCAAAGGAAACCATAAACAAGACGAAAAGACAACCCTCAGAATGGGAGAAAATATTTGCAAATGAAGCAACTGACAAAGGATTAATCTCCAAAATTTACAAGCAGCTCATGCAGCTCAATATCAAAAAAACAAACAACCTAATCCAAAAATGGGCAGAAGACCTCAACAGACATTTCTCCAAAGAAGATACACAGATTGCCAGCAAACACATGAAAGAACGCTTAACATCATAATCATTTGAGAAATGCAAATCAAAACTACAATGAGATATCATCTCACACCGGTCAGAATGGCCATCATCAAAAAAATCTACAAACAATAAATGCTGGAGAGGGTGTGGAGAAAAGGGAACACTCTTGCACTGCTCGTGGGAATGTAAATTGACACAGCCACTATGGAGAACAGTATGGAGGTTCCTTAAAAAACTAAAACTGGAACTACCATACAACCCAGCAATCCCACTACTGGGCATATACCCTGACAAAACCATAATTCAAAAAGAGTCATGTACCACAATGTTCATTTCAGCTCTATTTACAGTAGCCAGGACATGGAAGCAACCTAAGTGTCCATCAACAGATGAATGGATAAAGAAGATGTGGCACATATATACAATGAAATATTACTCAGCCATAAAAAGGAATGAAATTGAGTTATTTGTATAGTGAGGTGGATGGACCTAGAGTCTGTCATACCGAGTGAAGTAAGTCAGAAAGAGAAAAACAAATACCATATGCTAACACATATATATGGAACCTAAGGAAAAAAAAAATGGTCATGAAGAACCTAGGGGCAAGACGGGAATAAAGATGCAGAACTACTAGAGAATGGAGTTGACGATATGGGGAGGGGGAAGGGTTAGCTGGGACGAAGTGAGAGAGTGGCATGGACATATATATACCACCAAATGTAAAACAGATAGCTAGTGGGAAGCAGCCACATAGCACAGGGAGATCAGCTCAGTGCTTTGTGACCACCTAGAGGGGTAGGATAGGGAGGGTGGGAGGGAGACGCAAGAGGGAGGAGATATGGGGATGTATGTATATGTATAGCTGATTCACTTTGATATAAAGCAGAAACTAACACACCACTGTAAAGCAATTATACTCCAATAAAGATGTTAAAAAAAAAAAAAACCCAAAAACTTCACATGGAAAAGTAAGAGTAATCAGAAAGACTATTCCTACTGGATGCTGTATTATAATAAAAAGATATAACATCTAAAATAGTGTGGTACCAGCACATGAATAAACAGAAAGGTTAAAAAAAGAAAATAGTAAACATCTGCATACATATGAGAATTTAGTACATAATGAAAATGACTTCTAATTAATGTTGAAAAGAATGATTATTCAATAATGGCTGTGACAAACAGGTAGCCATTTGAAAACAATAAAATAAAATAAATTCCAGATGAAGTGAAAATTTCACCAAGGAAGATGAAATTAGTACTAAAAGAAACCATGGAAGAAAAATGTTTCAATTATAATTGAATAGGAAAAGTCTAAGTATATCACAACATCAGAAATGATAAAGAGATTTAGAAATTCAACTGGAAAATTTAAAAACAAAACTTTTCTCCCTAGGAAGAAAAAACATAGACGAAGTCAAAAAGACAGGCAACAGGTGAGAGAAAAGTAGCCACAAATCATATCTGTATATTTTATATCTACATTTCATTTGTTAATCCTGCCATGAAACAAACACAGTTTCCGGACTGGAGAAGGAAGCAACTGTTTACTCACAGAGCATCTTCACTCCATTTCTCACACCCCAATTCCCCATGGGTCTAACGTCCCTGTGCGTGCAGAGGGTTGTGCACCTATCACAGGGGCGGAACCCCAAAAATATTTATCTCAGAGCTTATATAAGAGTTGCTGGGGACTTCCCTGGTGGCGCAGTGGGTAAGAATCTGCCTGTCAATGTAGGGGACACAGGTTCGAGCCCTGGTCCAGGAAGATCCCACATGCCACGGAGCAACTAAGCCCGTGAGCCACAACTACTGAGCCCGTGAGCCACAACTACTGAGCCTGTGCACCTACAGCTCATGTTCCGCAACAAAGAGAAGCCACCGCAATGAGAAGCCCGCACACCGCAACAAAGAGTAGCCCCCACTCGCCACAACGAGAGAAAGCCCATGCACAGCAACGAAGACCCAACACAGCCAAAAATAAATAAATAAATAAATAATTTTTTTTAAAAAAAGAGTTCCTGGCATGTCTGCCCTTCTTCATCTCTGGAGAGAGAGCAAACTTGCTCTGAGAAGTAAACAAATCCTTCTGGGGAGAGAGGGGGAAGGCCTCTATTTACCAATCTGGAATGTCAACAAATGGCTCTGGGGAAAGATAAGACTTTCACTCTAGCACTCTATCTTTAAAGCTGTTATCATTTAATCAGGTGCCAGAGGTCTTTGGTTAGAAAGCCCTCACTCTTTAAAAACGGGAAAATATTCATCGAGCAGTGCTTCCTGATGATATCACAAATGGCTAACTTCCTGAAAAAATAAAAACATCTATAAGTCAATAAGAAAACCCAAAGGGCAAAGGAAATGTAAAGGAATCTATGAAGAAAAATTCATCCTCACTCATAATAAGAAAAATGAAAATGTGACACATTTTCCACTACCATACAAAGATCCAAAGGCAAAACTTGCCTTTTGGCCAGGCAAGTTCTTCTATAAAAGGCAACTTGATAATACTTCACTAAATTATAAAAGGACATATCACTTTCCAGGCAATTCTACTTTCACATGTGCAAAATGATGACATATAGGGTCTTTCAATAATTGCACTATTTGCTAGAGCAGAATACTGCAAAAATTATCACTAGGAAACTAATGAAATTAAATGACTGTACATCCATACGACTGAATATTAAAAATCACAAAAATGAAGAAGATAATGCTTTAAATTAGGTATGGAATACTACAAAAGATATATTTTTAAGTAAAACAAAAGGTTGCCGCTACAGGAAAAATACATGGTTGTGGTAAGAAAAATGTGGTATGGGAAGTTGTTTTTCCAATGTATACTCTTCTGAACAATTTAGATTTTCTTTTAACCAAGTATTACCAATTCTTAGTATTTCAACTCAATAAAGTAGGAAACTAAAGTTATTCAAGCAAAATTACATATCATTTATTTCATTAAAATAACATTTTAATAAAATTGTATTTTTTGGTAAAGTATCCATCTATCCTCCATCTTTCAAATGAAGACAGAAGGAAACAGGTGAGCCCATTGGGTGGATACTATGTGCACTCCTACTAGGAGAAATGAACAGAGACCATTCCAAGCAAAGGGGTAACATGATAAAAGGCACACAGAGTTCAAACTGAATTCAGGGAAAAGAAAAGAGAGATTAAGGCCACAGAGAAAAGGGACTTGTAACGCAAAAGCATTTGAATTTTACCTTTCAGCAAAAGCAAACAATGACTTTACAAACAAACATATATGGGGATAGCATAGATAATCCTAATACATAAATTCTGACCAGACTGAGAACAAAACCAGTATTTATGCACCAAACCTGGTGACTTTCTCAGTGTTTCTCTTTAAGGAGAAACAGTATTTATTTCAAATATCGCTCTTAAGAAAATCTAGCAAAGTGAAGATGCTACTGACATTTCTGTTACCAGGAAAAAATGTACAAGTACTAAAGCTTGAAAAAGTGACAGTTCAATCAGGAAATTTCACGGAAAAAAAAAAAAAAAAACAAAGAAAATTATAGCTCTCCAGGCTCAAACTGAAACACTAAATAGAGATAACATATATCTTAGAAGATAAACAATTTGGTGAATGTGCCTTAAGTATTATAATTTAAGGTTAGCAAAGAAATTTGAAACAGAAAATCTACTATTAAAAGGACATTTGAATTGTTTAAACAATATCAGAAAGACGTCATTGAAATATCTAAGAATGTCTTTCTGAATACTATGAAATCCAAGATCCTTTTTTCATGCTCCCATTCAGTTTCACCCTCCACCACCAAATATCCCTCCATCACACAGATGCTTCTTAAAAAAATCAAAATTAATTTGTCTGGTAACTGACAAGATTACTGCCACTGGAAGCAAATGCAAGAGAGAAAAGAGATACTGTTACACATTAAATGGGAGACAAATTATAAAAGTGCTATTAAACAGCATAAAATTAGGTACTATGAGATCTAATATGATAAAATTCTTTATGAATTTCATTTTTTTCCTGAAATTCATTTATAATCTTTTTTGAGGGTACTGAACATAATATTTCCTGGCAAGCCATCCATGAAACAAAACAAACTATAAACGTAGGTACCTAAGTGATTTAGACTCCCTACACAGAATTATTTGATAATAAATATCAACTTTCGGAAGTCTTATACCAAAAACAACCATGGGCCAAACTTAAAAAAACTTACAGGCTGAGATAAATGAGCCAGAAACAAACAAAAAATAAATAGATTGAAAAAAAATTAGAACATAGTAACACAGTGCCCTAAACAAACACTGGTTATTAATTTTGCAAATTCTGTTAAGTACCCCAACTAAACCATCTAGTATTGTGCCTTGAATAAAATAAAAATATACTGTAGTCACTTCAAATTGCGTTCAGAATCGTACTACAAGCTATTAGTCTCATCATGACATAACAGTCTCCATTTTAATCAAAAACATGATTTCCCAGCTAATTATCTAATTAGACATTTTCATTGTAAAGACATATTTTTAATCAAAATCAAATTAATCTTTAAAAAGCAAAATTCTGCCACTTCTAAAGATGTTCACAAGAATAGAATACAAGCTAAATAAGTTATTTCAAGCAGGAGTATCGTAAGTTTTGAGCAAAAACTACTGATGTTAATACCTATACAAACTATAAATATGTATTACCATTGGTCTCAAAATGCATCTAGATACATAAATTCTGCCACAGTAAATGAAAATCAGTCTCATGGTATAATCTCATAAGCACAATGTTGAGAAAAGAAACCAAATATAAAAATCATACAATATGATCCCACTGATTTAAAGTTTAAATAAGAAACAGGCAAAATTAATTCTATTTCCTAGGTGTGCATAAATAAAAGGAAGAACTATATAAGGAGATGTTTAGAATTCAGTCAGAATAGTAAATAAGAAGATGGAGGCGGAATCACTGAGAAGGGGAAGAAGTTGAGGGGTGGGGGTAAGAAGCGCTGGGCATTTTGGTACTTCCCGATCCTACTGAGGCTTACGTGAACTCTTGCTTTTAATAATTTTTTCAACTACACATTTGTATTCTATGTAATGTTCTGTATGTGTGTGTTAGTTTACAATTTAAATCAAAGAAAAGGGGGAAGAAGGAAGGAAATAAAGCCACTAGTGAGTTACAGCACCAGTGGCTTCCAGAGACCTTGACTGAAACTGAGGAAGCATGTCCCTAAAGTCAAGTTCCGGGGCAGCCGCTTGATTTCTCAACCTCATAACTGTGGCAGAGGTGTCAGTTCCTCTAGAAGCCAGGTTGGGCGGTACAGTTCTGGGAGTCATTACTGCAAGTTCACTCTAGATACCCTTCCTTCCTCCATCCCTTCCAATGATTGGTAAGCCCTTAATCCCTTTCTATTTATCATATCTAGAGTAGTTTCTCTTATCAGCACATGAACCCTAACTAATGCACTTCATCAAGAAAGTTCAAGAAAAAAAAAAAAAAAAGGAATTTCCAATACGAAGTATTAACAGTAACAAAGCAGAAGGGCTAGACACCTACCATTAAATTAGCCTGATACTTACCTGTCATTTACAACAGATTTCTTAGCACAAGCATAAAAACTAAATATTTAACACTTTAAGGAGTTGATTTTTAGCTTTTATAACACAAAAAGGGGTGGTGAAGAAGGGAAAAGTATAGAGGCGTGAAGAGGAATGAAAACCAGAGTTTCTGTTACCTGGAGTCTCGTATTCATTTCCAAGAAATAAAAATTCTTTTTTGAGTCCACAAGGAATTCTACGGTTCCAGCAGAAGAATAATTTACTGCTTTGGCAAGGGCTACAGCTTGTTCTCCCATTGCTCTTCGAGTCTCAGAATCCAGAAAAAGGCTGCAAATAAGAAAGAGTAATTTCCTACATTTTGAACAAAAATTAAGTAATCTTTTGTGTGCATTACATAAAAATTTTCTTAACGTTTACTCAGATATGATCATCTGTATCAACTTAAGATTTCATATTATATGCTTTACATATGCTTATAATGTATGCTTATTGTGCTGTTAAGCATAACATATTTAAATAAATCAACTTAATATTTTTATAAAACATTTGAACTTTCCACACTACACTGCAACTTCAATCAATCTATAAAATATACAGTTACTTTAGCACAAGTAGTTGTTTTCTACGAGTAAAATTTAACATATGTATTCATTTCTCCAAGTAAGATTGGAAGTCGTGCCCTATGGAGAAAACGTGTATTAGGTGAGCTTCCTTCAGGCAAGCATTATAGCACTGCTGGCCAAGACGGTGAGTTCAATGTTAATGAATCAATAGTATATATTAAAATAAGGTGTCTTTCAACAGAAACACATACAAAACAAGGTTATGTATTGATCGGTTGATGAAAATGCTCTGACCAGAGGCTCACAGAAACTTAATTCTGTATCTCCCCTGGGAGCAATGCTTCAGTATTTATTAATTCAGTATTCACAGTGACTTTATAAAACATAACTACCACAGGACTTCCCTGGTGGTGCAGTGGTTAAGAATTCGCCTGCCAGTGCAGGGGACACGATTTCAAGCCCTGGTCCGGGAAGATCCCACGTGCCGCAGAGCAAGTAAACCCATGTGCCGCAACTACTGAGCCTGCACTCTAGAGCCCGCGAGCCGCAACTACTGAGCCCACGTGCCACAACTACTGAAGTCCTCATGCCTAGAGCCTGTGCTCCGCAACAAGAGAAGCCACCACAATGAGAAGCCCGTGCACTGCAACAAAGAGTGGCCCCTGCTCGCCACAACTAGAGAAAGCCCGCACGCAGCAACGAAGACCCAACACAGCCAAAAATAAATTAATTAATTAAAAAAAAAACATAACTACCACAAATAACAAGAATCCACTGTACATCTAATAAATCCTCAAAACTTTTATTTCACAATAAAAAAGCACCTTCCAGCAGGCAAGTAAAGGGTTTCAATGAACCCTGAAAAGAATATTATCAAATCATTTCTGCATTTTCACATATTTTGCTTCTATGCAAAAAAGGCTCTGAGAAATAAAACACTGACTACTTTTCTATTTGTGGATTAAAATTATTCTCAAATGTGTAAGATTTAGATGACATTTCATGAACTTTTTATTATGGAAGAGTATAATGAACTTGCACATACCTGCTTCCCATATGTAACAATTATTACTACATAGTTGTTCTTGTTTTGTCTATGCTGCATGTCCACTTTTCTACCAGCCCCACCCCCCCCTTTTTTTTTTTGGCTGTGCCACGCAGCTTATGGGATCTCAGTTCCCCGACCGGGGACTGAACCCAGGCCACAGCAGTGAAAGCCCAGAATCCTAACCACTAGGCCATCAGGGAACTTCTCCATTTTTTTTTTTTTTAAAACAAATCCCAAATTAGGTATCGCTTCTTCCATAAAAAAAACTTCCATATCTGTTTCTATAAGTACTCTTTTATAACATAATCACACTTTTAAAATTAACAAGAGCTCCTTAATAGCTTTAATATCCAGTTAGTATTCAAATTTCCTGGATTATCTCATAAATATCTTTTTAGAGCTAATATCTTTGAATCAGGATCCAAATAAGATCTAGCCACTGCATTTGACTGGGTTTTACATCTTTATGATTCTTTTAACTTGTAATGCCCTCTTCTTTTTTTTTTAAGCCAAGGATCTGGTCATTTTCCTGTCTCATTCCTCTACATGCAATGTCCACAAGGTCTTTTAACATCCATATTACATTTCTATTTCTTGTAAACTGCTGATTAGATCTAGAGCCTTGAATAGATTCAGGTTTGACTGGCTGAGGGCGAGGCAAGGATACTTCACAGGTGGGAAGTGTACTTCATACTGTCTCCCTGTCGATGACATTAGGATTCATCATTGGATTCGGATGTTATGAATCTTATCTACCTATTATAAATAACAGTTCTGCATTAACCTAACAAATACAGGCATAGATGACATTTCAACAATAATGGCTGACAAAATTAATGCAACCAAAAAGAAAAAAAAGGAAATGCAACTAAAGATTAACATCGTAACATTTGGATAATCTCAAGCACAGGTGAGTAAAACTATTTTTATCCTGTCTGGTCTTATTCTTTCCCTTGTCATAAACTCTGCTAGTGATACTCAGAGCTGCAAGCAAGCTCACCACTGCACTCAAAGCACAGAGGGAGATTCTTACTCCAGGAATTGAAAACTGCATATTCCATTTATTTTAATATTTCACAATACACAAATACATATCAAGTCACTATTAACAATCGGTTCTAGTTTTTTTTCCTACTGCTTTAAGTTTTCCTTGGATTTTTCTCTAAATTAATAGATGAGATGTTCATATGAAAAACTTACATTTCTAGAGAAAGAAAGGAAACAAATAAAAATCATGATTCAAGGTTCCCAGTCTGTGAAAGATTTCTATCCCAGGTAAGACTTGAGTGGATTTCGAATAAAAAGAGAAAGTTAATTATATTGGAAGTGTTAAGGCAAGAAGATAAGAAAACATAAGACTGCAAAAGTGGTGTGTCAGAGACTATTACTGTTCTACCATCATCCCCTGTCCCCTTTTTCCATTCAACTAGCTGGGCACACGGTTACTTCGGGAAAACAGACATATCCCAGACTCCCTAGAAAAGTACCTAACTTCGGATCACTGCCAAGTCAACAACACTGGCAGGTTCTAGGACTCTTCCTAAAGACATAGAACGTTCCTTTTGGTTCTCTTCTTCCATTCGTCTTACATCCTGGTTCTGGGCCAAGAGATAAAGGGCTACACCCCATGTAGGCCACAAAGGGCTGTTCTTCACAACATGGTGAAGGTGAGAAAGATTCTGACAGGTTCATGTTTTGGGGGAGGAAATCAGGGTATGAAGATGGACAAATGAAGGTTGAGATGCCCATTAGATATCAAAATGTAGGTGTTGAGTAGACTCTTGGATATTTAAATCTATAATTTGAGGGGGATATAGGATTTGATTTTTACCAATACTCTGTGATTTAAAAAATCCACTCATATTCAGACCTAATCTTTTCAGAAATCACACACGCACATTTTTTCAAGGCACACTGGCTATGCTGATCAAGCTACAATTGGTTATATTCCTTAATGTCTGGTTACTAAAAACACCAATGAACACTCAACTGCGGATTTTTAAGAACTAAGAGGAAACCAGAATATATATAAATACCAACCTAGCGTCAAAGTAGAAACAAAGCTCCATGAAATTGCTACACCAAACACATGACAGGTGGCTTGGAGAAGTGCCCAAAGTAGTTCTGATGAATCAAGGAATCTCTAAGAACCATGCCCCAAAAGGCTTTTCATGGTAGGATAAACTCAGGAAATTCAGGATCAACTTTATGAAACTTTTGCCAACCGGAGAACCTAGAAGGTAGGTATCCCAGAAATTCCACGTGCTCAGACACACCAACAGGGTCTAGGCTACCTAGAAGACTATGGGAGTCAGAGTGGGTTATCACCCCACTTTTTCCTCTAATAAAACCCCAACTTCTTGTTCAAGTATTCTCTCACTTTCATGCACTGAAGTACTGAGAAAGATCAAGTGGCAAATTCTTAATTATAAAAATATACATTAAGACCACTTCAAACTAAAAACCTTCTACACAGCCAAGGAAACTACCAACAAAATGAAAAGGTAACCTATTGAATAGAAGAAAACATTTGCAAATCACGTCTGATAAGGGGTTAGTACTCAATATACATAAAGAATTCATACAACCCAATAACAGGAAAAAAACCTGATTTTAAAATGGGCAAAAGATCTAAATAGACACTTTTCCAAAGAAAACACACAGATCGCCAACGGGTACATGAAAAGGTGCTCAACATCACTGATCATCAGGGAAATGTACATCAAAACCACAATGAGATATCGCCTCACACCTGCTAGGATGGCTATTATCAGAAAGACAAGAAATAACAAGTGTTGGCAAGGATGTGAAGAAAAGGGAACCCTTGTGCACTGTTGGTAGGAATGTAAATTGGTGCAGCCATTATGGAAAACAGTATGGAAGTTACTTTAAAAGTTAAAAACAGAACTACCATACGATCCAGCAATTCCACTTCTGGGTATTTATCCGAAGAAAACAAAAACACAAACTTGAAAAGAAACATGCACCCCCATGTTCACTGCAGCGTTATTTACAATAGCCAAGACATGGAAACAACCTAAGTGTCCACTGATGTATGGATGAAGAAATGTGGTATATATATATATGTATGTATATTATATATATACACACACACAGACACACGCAGTGGAATATTATTCAACCATAAAAAAGAATGAAATCTTGGGAATTCCCTGGCAGTCCAGTGGTTAGGACTCCGTGCTTTCACTGCCAAGGGTGCAGGTTCGATCCCTGGTCAAGGAACTAAGATCCTACAAGCTGCACAGCCAAAAAAACCCAAAAAAACAAAAAAGGAATGAAATCTCGCCATTTGTGACAACATGGATGGACTTTGAGGGCATTATGCTAACTGAAATAAGTCAGACAGAGAAAGACAAACACTGTATGATCTCACTTATACGTGAAATCTTTAAAAAAAAAAAAAAAAACAAGCTCATAGATGCAGAAATCAGATTGACGGTTGAGGGGGAGGGGGACATAAACGGTACAAACTTCCAATTATAAATAAGTCGTGGAGATGTAATGTACAGCATGGTGACTATAGATGATAATACTATATTGCTTATTTGACAGTTGCTAAGAGAGTAGATCTTAAAAGTTCTCATTACAAAAAAAAAAAATTCTGTAACTATATATGGTGATGGATGTTAACTAGACTTCCTATGGTGATTTCACAATATATACAAATATCGAATTGTTATATTGTAAACCTTAAACTAATATAGTTGACCCCTGAACAACACAGGTTTGAACTGTAAGGATCCACTTACACTTTTCAATACTAAATATTACAGAACTACAAGATCCAAGGTCAGCTGACTGCAGATACAGAGGAACCACATATACAGAGGGCCTACTTTAAAAGCTATATGTGGATTTTCAATTGCATGGAGGGTCGGCACCCTTAACAACTGTGCTGTTCAAGAGATAATTATGTGTCAATTACACCTCAATGAGGAAAATTTTTAATATATACACACTAATAGATTCTACTATTACTAGTAAAGCAATTTTAGCTAATAAAATGGGACAGAAATATATGAAATACATAAAAATCAGACTACTATAAAGTTTCCTTGGGAGAAGCTCTTACCTTGGTGCTTCCTCTACCACCTTCTGATTTCTTCGCTGAATTGAGCACTCTCTTTCATTGAGCCACAAGGCATTCCCATGTTTATCACCTAAAACCTGAAAGAGCAATAATACCACTTGAAAAATTACAGAGCCATCTCCATAGCATATGTGCCCAATTAACATTTTCTCCATGCAACACCCCTTGGATTTTAACACTCCAACCTCATAAAACATATGTACCTCTCAAATACAGTCTTCTTTTGGTTGACATTAGTGGAGGAAAATTTTATATTTACCACTCCAAAACTCAACTGAACATTTTTATTAAAGACTTGAGGAAAAAATTCTCATCTTACATTTCCAATACACTGGGTAAAATATCAGAATCAATTGTACCAATTTTGTGAGGGACAATGAGTATCAATAAAGGGAATATATTCTAGATTTCGGTGGCACGTAGGAGAGCCACAAGTATTATTACAAACTTCTGTTTGTTGTTAATATTATCATGTCTGTTGATCAGGAAATGCTATTTCATTTACAACCAGTATGTAGTCTGTTACTTATATATGGATATTTTTACTGTGCTTTATTTTTGTTATAAGAAACTGGTAAAAGGTCTGGGGTTAATATATAACATTATGCTTTTTCCCATTTGTAATAATGGGAAATAAACTGGAGTTTTTAATTTTAATAAAAATATATCCCAAATACTGAATGGGACATACTTTTACTTAAAAAAAAAAAAATCACTGTTTATCTGAAATTCAAATTTAACATATATCTTATTAGCTAAATCTGGGAACAGTAAAACATGCTCTTTATTAACGTTTTTGCATAGAATATTTGATCTTCAGAAATAGATTAATCTATTTTCATGATTAAGGAGTAGATGCATATTATTGAATGCACATATTTAAGTTCACAGAGGTAAAAGCTCTTCTAGAAGCCAAAAACAAGGCACTAATTTAAGCTCCAAACAGCTATGCCACCTCTCTGGGCAAGTCACTGTTTTCCCATGCATTAAGATAATATCATCTTAATATTTTATATGGCTGCTGAAAACATCAAATCAAAAGAGATCATGGTTTAACAAGTATAATAAACTATAAAATGAACAGTTAATAAATGACTGCAAGGTTAATTTTTAGGAATAAAACCTACCTAAACCTCAAGAATGCTTCCAAACAAAGGAAAACATTACAGTAATGAAATGCCAGTAAGTTGGAATTTTATTTCTAAGACTCAAAGGTGACTGCATGAAGTACATCTAGAACTATTTTTAAACGTTAAATTTATTCTACCTTCTTTTTTTATTCTAATTGACGTGGAAGTGAAAGTAGACTTAGTCTCCAAGAAATAAAGCCACAATAACCAAGAATTCTTCGAAACATTTTCAACTGTAAAATATTAGATTCAAATATACACAGAATCAGGTTTGTTTTTCCCTGAAGTCTGTGTAACTGTGCCGCGCAGCTTGTGGGATCTTAGTTCCCAGACCAGGGATTGAACCCAGGCCATGGCAGTGAAAGTGCCAAGTCCTAACCACTGGACAACCAGGGAATTCTATTAATCAAATGAAGAGACAAAGTAACCAGAAAACATTATAAATAAAAAGTGCTTGTAAGGGAAGTTAATACTTAAACACATCATGAGTTTTTTAAACTTTTAATATAGCCCTTTACAGATATGCACGTACTGAATACGGAAAGATCTCCCAGATATATTGCTTACTGAAAAAGCTTTATCATAATAGACTGCTCCACATAATGGCAAGCCCTTTAACATCCATGGATCCAGCCCATAAATGCCATCAGTGCCCTGGTTTAAACCACACAGAGCTGTGCTATTCCTATTGCCAGTACACAGTTTCAGCACGAGAAAGAACACAGTATGTGACAGCTCGTGTGAAAAACAATAGTTGATATACATGTATATACTTCACAGACTATGGCAGGATATTCAAAAAACAGTAACAGTGCCTGCTTCCAGGGATAGAAACCAGGGGACTTGGAGACAAGGGTGAAAGAAGGCTTACTTTTCATTGAATACCCTTCATCATGTGCACAAATTATTTAACATTAATTAATTAAAACTGAAGAAAATAAGTAAAAAACCTTCCAAGTGTAGATCAGATATGGGAAACATCTGTGTTGCCTATTTAAGTTACTGGGAGATATTTTCACCTAAGTTTAAAAATATCGGCTAGAATATACGCCATGGTTAATTAAAATAAACTAAAAGCTTATGTAGAAATATAATTATTTAAAACAATTGAACAAACATTTACTGAGTATTAGTAATGTGAAGGACACTGCCTGGTTGCTAGGGACAACAAATGAATAAGATCCAGCCTCTAACCTCAAGGACTTCTGCGTCTATGAGGAAAGTCTGATAGCTAAAGATAAAATGGCATAAGTGGTCTTCGAATAGCACAAATAAGTGCTAGATGGGGAATATAGAGAAGGGAGGGAAACTGATTTTGCCTCTAGGATCTTACAGGAAGGGTAGCCCAAATACCTCCCCTAAATCATAGACTTAAATATCCAACAGTCTACTCAACACCTACATTTTGATATCTAATGGGCATCTCCACCTTCATTGGTCCATCTTCATACCCTGATTTCCTCCCCCAAAACATGCACCTCTCACAGTCTTTCCCTTCTCAGTAAGACAGTCCCATTCTTACAATTCGCCAGGCCAAAAGCCTAAAACTATCTTTGATGCCTTATTTTTTTCTTATACATCACATCCGATCTTTAGAAAATCTGGTCTACCTTCACAAAATATCCAGAATTCAATCACATCTCACCACCTCCACCACACGCTGGCCCAAGGTGCTACCCTCTCCCACTAGAATCATTACAAAACCCTCCAAAGGGATCTCTCAGCTTGAATTTCTGGGTTTCAATCGCTAAGAACCACTGAACACTGTGTGCCGCCCTTTTTCTACCTTGTTGAATAGGGGGATTCGTTGCAGTGTCATACCCTTTTCTCATCATTGTATTTTTGATAAGTGAGTGTCACACTGTCTTTAAATACAGAGATCTTCACATCACAAAAACTGCCCTTGAGAAACCATACACAAAAAGCCTCATCCATACCTGAACCAAGTTTGAATATGAGATTCTGGTTTTGGAAGGAAGGCAGGTATATTCTGCCTATGGAAGGACATGATCATTGGGGGCCACAGAAAGGGCTGTGATAACTAGTATCCAAAAACAGCCCTGAATATAACAAACCATGGTATACACACCCTTGCATAAGCACTTATGGCAATGATTCTAGGCTGGCCAAGTGACTTGCAAAATGCAACAAAAGTGATCCTGTGCCACCTAAACTTTAAAAGGCAGAATGGCCACTTCACATAGCTCTGATACTCAATATAGAAGTCTGGATATCCTGACAGAAATTTCACATGGAGAAGTCATGTGGAAATGCCCCAAGAATGAATAAAGAGAGAAAGAGAGAGGCCCAGCTGTCCCATGTCTTGGCTGACCTCACCTTCAAGTCAATCCTCCAAGGCACTAACACTGGATGTTCCAAACCAGTCAAGCCCCAACGTGACTACTGCCCCAGTGGACAAACACCTAGTGAGGCAAAAGATGTGTCCAGCCGAACCCAATCAACCCACAGAATCATAAGAAATAGTTAAATGTTGTGTAGTTTTTTTATTGTGGCAAAATACAGGTAAAATTTACCATTGTAACCATTTTTAAGTGTACAACTCAGTGGCATTATATAAGTGCATTCACATTGTTGTACAACCTTAAATGTTTCAAATCATTGCATTTTGGGATGGTTAATCACTCAGCAATAGATAACCAAAACACAAAAAATAAACAAGTGGATTTAAAAAGGACACTGGATACAAGATTAATACATAAAATTCAATTGTTGCTACATATAAGCAACAATCAATAGGCAAATGAAATTTAGAAAATAACATTTATAATAGTGTCAAAATTTATCAGACATCCAGGAATAAATCTAATGAAAGATAGATAAAACCTCTACACTCAAAACTACAAAAAAATGCTGAGAGAAATTAAAGATATAAATACATAAAGAGATATTCTAGTTCATGGCTTAGAAAACTCAATATTGTTAAGATGTTAATTCTCCCCAGAATAATCTCTAGATTCAATATAATCCAAATCCCATCTGATGTGGAGGGAGGGTGGGAGTGTAGGTAGAATGTAGAGACAGATTGACAAGACAAAGTCTAAAGGTTACATGGAAACTCAAAGAATCTAAAAAAAGCCAACATTATCTGAAGAAAAACAATGAATTTAGAGCACTTACAGTATCAGATTTTTAGACTTACTATAAAACCAAAACAAGACAGTGACCAAATGTCACTTAATTTACAGCAAATGTACACCACAATAAATGATGCTGGAAAAATTGGGTATGAGAATATAAGAAAATTTACTTTTGACTCCATCTCACACCAAACAAACAAACAAAAAATTCAAAGAGAGTTAACAGGCCTAAATACCAAACCTAAAACAATAAAGCTCCTAACTTGGGTACGCAAATTGGACTTAAACTGGACTTCAACAAAACTGAGAACTTCTATTCCTTGAAAGACATTATTAATAAAGTGAATAGGTAAGTCACAGATGGGGGGAAGATATGCTGTGTGTGTGTGTGTGTGTGTGTGTGTGTGTGTGTGGTGAAGGACTCATAATCAAAATAGATATAGAACCCTGAACACTCAATAATTCTAAAAAATCTAATTTGAAAAAGGGGGGCAAGGGTGAGACTTGAGCAGTCGCTTCACAAAATAAGATATCCAGTTTTGGTCAATCAACTTATAAAAACATGCTCAGCATCAATATTCATCAGGGAAATGCAAATTAAAACAGAGATACTATTACATGTCCAATAAAATGGCTAAACATTAAAAAACTGAGAACACCAAATGTTGGAAAAGATGGCTGAACTGGAAACATTCATATATCATGGGCAGGAGTATATATTATTGATAGAACAACCACAGTATCTATTAGAACTAAACATAACCTGACCATGTAATCCAACAATCCCTCTCCTCAGTATATGCGAAAGTATATATGTTCATAAAAAGACACAGCAGTTTATTCATAATATCAAAAAAATGGAAACAACCTAAAGGTTCACCATCAGAAAAATGGATAAATTGCAGGTTACTCAAATAATGGAACACCACAGAGCAATCTTTGAGCGAATGATAATGCACAGCCTCATGAACCTCAGATACGATGTTGTGTGAAAGAAGCCAGCACAAGCAAGTATGTATCATATGATTCCATTTACATGCAGTTTAAGAACAAACAAAAACAATCTATGGTATGAGATGTCAGAACAGCAGTTAACTTTGGTGGCCAAGGAGAAGGACTGACTGGAAGTGGCATGAAAGAATCTTCTGATACAACAGAAAGGATCCATGTACAGACCTGGATGGTTGTTACACAGTTACATATGTGTATAAATAAATTTTTATTAAACTGTACACGTAGGTGGACTTCACTGTATATGTGATATTTCAATTTAGAATATCTAAAAACAAAAACTAACAAACAAAACAAAATCTGCTAGCCTCAGAAAGAAATACATTATGTTCAATGTTTTAAAAATATAAATGAATTGTATGTTTGCAATTTGTTTTTTCCACTCTGGAAGATTTGAGGATCTACATGAAGATTTCCTAACTAAAAATAATATCTATGTAAAGTGATAATTAAACTTAGAAAACACAATGACAAAATCTAAGACTTTGTTTTATTATGCCCCATCAGAAGTCACAAGGGCAGCAAATAACCTTTAATTTTCTGGAACTCTATCCACACAAAATTAAGAAAAAAATAATAATACTTTCATTTCAATATGATTTCTAATCTGATATTTATATTTTATCAATATCAATTGTTACATATCAATTCATAGCCACAATGTGTAAAATTAGCAAAAGGCATTTCTGACAGAAAAATGAAAATTTCAGTAGACTTCCCTTCTTCATCTGTGTTTTACTTCAGAAAAAAACATTTTATTTTGCTGAAAGCCACACCTCCACAACCACTTTAACAGATGGATTACAATCTTAATCTGAGTAGAAGAAATGATTTATTCATCTCTATCCAATAGCAGAACGCCTGTCACAATAAGCCACACAGACATCTGTGAACCAAAATGATACAAGAGTCCAGGTCAGGCACTTTTCTTTTAAAAATGCCCCAAAGTGGCCCAGTATCAGAAGGGGACTGAGTGCGCCTCTAGGTAGAATATATTTGGCCTGGACGGACATCTTGTGACTATTGCTTTCTGGAGCTGGGCTTCTGTATCATTCCCCATCCAATCAACATTCTGGCACTTTGAAAAAAGGATACCAGACTCCAAAGGGAGGCGATCAACTTATGTACATTCTCTATTTCATACTTATTCGAACATACCGGAGCTTGATTCACAATCACTCTAAATGTAAGAAAGGATGTGTTTCTAATAGGAGTAAGCAATATTATTTTAAAGTTATAATAATTCAAAAGCATCTTAAAATGTACCAACCTGGACTTCTATATGACGAGGGTTATCAATAAATTTTTCTATTAGTAGCCTATCATCACCAAAACTAGAAGCAGCTTCTTGAGATGAAAATCTAAAACCATCCCTGTAAAGAAAAACGGAACAGTCAAACGAACACAAAACAAATACAGCCCTCGATATAAATGAAAACTAATTAAAGGTTTATTTGTGCTTACCTCTGAACAAAGCAGAGAAAAATTCACTTAATATACAAATAACTCAATTAATTTTGGTTGAACAACTCTTCTACTCACTAGCTCTGTGACTCTGGGTGAATGCTTTAACTTCCCTGATCCTAGATTTTTATAGAAACAGGAACACCAATACTTATTTCACCAACTGTTAAAAATGAGGTATTTTTAATAAACCATACAAATCATATAAAATTTCATTTCTTTGACTTTACTATACCTTAATTCCACTAATAAAAATATATAAAAATGCATATCCATTTGACTCAGAAGTCAGAAGATGCACACAAAAATGTGAAGGACCTAGACAACTGTACAACTGGGGCAAAGCCACAGCAAATACACTCAGTAAGAATACAAAAGGAAGGTCCTCAAGAAGACTCCGATATTTTAAATACACAACTTTAAAAGCAATGACCTCCCACACATCCATACAGATCATCACAATTTTATCTTCTTTAAAATTGTTCAAAAATAATAATTTTAAAAGTTCAATTTTTTAAATAAAAATATGAATTTAATTATTGCTTTGTATATTTTATTTCCAAACTATAACTTAAACATTATCATTATTAAAATATGCTTACTAAAGTCATACACTTTGAAATGAGTTCACTCAGTCTATTAAAAACTCAAACTTGCTTACCTAACACTAACTAGGTTATGTTATATTCCATTCATTGATATACTCAAGAGTATAAAATTTAATGCCTTTTATATGTAATTAGTAGTTTCTTAATCTTCAGATCAAATACCTGTATTTAATGTTTAACATTAAAATTCTTTTAATCCTTTCATTTGCAAACACTCCATCTGGCAATATTAGAAATAACTATCTCATTTGTTTGTGTGCTTGGAAAATACAACATTGCAAGTAAACACAGACTAGAAGGATAAATTTGAAAACATATTGCAAAAATTTCTATTTCTCAGCATTCTCAGAGAAAAGGTATCACGTTTTCTCAGTCCTCCATTACTCCCTTGATTTTAGGGAATCGAGTTCAGATCTCAGACTACAAACCTCGAAGAAACGAAAGCACAATGAACCATTGTTTTCAATACCATATAACCAACTTTTTATTAGGTGGGATACAATGATTCACAAGGAAAAAACATAGTACTTTCCAGGTTGTCTCTGCTCTAATGATTTTAAAGTTTTCATTCTGCATTTAAATCAAAAATACCAAAAATTTAAAAAATCAAAGTCACCCAAATAAATTATCAGGTTTGAAAGCATTACCAACATGTTTTGGAGCTCATGGAAAACTGCATTTAGATCATTTGTAGCACCCAGTAATACATTCATTCAATAAATACTTACTACTCATGAAACTATGTGCCTGGTGCATATATATATGTGATGGAAATACAAAATTAAAACAGAAACTGCCCTCACAACACCTAAAGTCTAGTGGGGTTACTCCAAAATGTAGACATGATCAATTTTCCATTTATGCCATAACATTTCATTTAAATTGGGATAAGGCAGCAATTCCACTACTGGCATATACCCTGAGAAAACCGTAATTCAAAAAGAGTCATGTACCACAATGTTCACTGCAGCTCTATTTACAATAGCCAGGACATGGAAGCAACCTAAGTGTCCATCGACAGATGAATGGATAAAGAAGACATGGCACATATATATACAATGGAATATTACTCAGCCATAAAAAGAAACGAAAAAAACAAATACCATATGCTAACACATATATATGGAATCTAAAAAAAAAAAATGGTTCTGAAGAATCTAGGGGTAGGACAGGAATAAAGATGCAGACGTAGAGAATGGACTTGAGGACACGGGGAGGGGGAAGGGTAAACTGGGACGAAGTGAGAGAGTGGCATGGACATATATACACTACCAAATGTAAAATAGATAGCTAGTGGGAAGCAGCCGCATGGCACAGGGAGATCAGCTCGGTGCTTTGTGTCCACCTAGAGGGGTGGGATAGGGAGGGTGGGAGGGAGACGCAAGAGGGAGGGGATATGGGGATGTATGTATATGTATAGCTGATTCACTTTGTTATACAGCAGAAACTAACAAACCATTGTAAAGCAATTATACTCTAAAAAAGATGATAAATAAATAAATAGATAGATAGATAGATAGATAGATAGATAGATAGATAGATAGATAGATAGGGATAAGGAAAAGAAAGCCAGAGATTATTATGAAAATATGAGTCTATTTTCAACAACCTCCATGACTCTTACCCTAATTTATTATACAATACAACAAACACTATACTTTTAAAAATCTTTCAGATGTTCTAAAGATTCTAAGATAAGTATAGATGCTACTTCCCTGAAGATGTTACAAGAGGGACACACTCCTTAAGATACAAGAATAAAGCAAAATTATAAAGCAGAAACTTTATAACACACCATTGTAAAGCAATTATACTCCAAGAGATGTTAAAAAAAAAAAAAGAATAAAGCAATTAATGGCTACTAAGTTTTCCATCTGAAGAATGTTAAAATTTTTGTGGATTATGTACAAAAATTTCTTCCTCAAGGGAGGAAGGAGTAAATGCAGTGCAGCACGATATTAACAGTTGGTGACACCAGAAGACAAATATCTGGGTGTTTTCTGGACTGTTCTCTCAATTTTTCCAAAGCTTTGATTTTTTCCAAATTAACAGAGGATAGACAGCAAATTTTTTAAATGAGGGTCCTGTATCATTATATCAAATAATGTTATACTTTTGTTAATTTCAACAAAGTTTTAGAGATGGCTTATTTATCAAGTTGAAAAGAGTAATTTTAGGTAGAAAATTGTTTATGTATGTATTTTTACTAATTATATGAAAATATTTTGAAACAATGTGACACTTACTGACCAAGAAAGGGTTAACTTATTTACCAAAGATGCCCAATATATGAATAGATACAGCGATTTCCGAAAACACTGAATTCTAAATTAAAATCCATTGGTTAAAAGCAGCATAGCAAATCTCATTGCCAAGAAACTGAAGAGTAATCCTACCATAAAAGAATATGTTACTGAGAGTAGCCCTGGAGAAATGACTGATAAATATGAGATCCTAAGAACAATAATGAAAAGTAAGTGCTAAGGCTTTCAGTGAAATGGCTATATAAGTGCCATATAAAAGGGGAAAACACTGATAAAAAAAAATTAGAGTTCACAAAATACACATCTCTTATAAAACCATTAAGTTGTGTTTAACATCTTTATTATCTCATTCTTTACTATAAATAGACTGTAGCAGACTGTCTTTTCCAAACATGGCCACAACAGCATCTCCCATTCCATATGCTCTTCTAAGAAACTTGCCACTCCTTCACAAGGAAGTGAAGTCTAATGCCCCTCCCCTTGAATTCAGGTAGAATTTGTGCTCACTGGTAATCAACAAAATATGGTGAAGGCAAGCTGTGTGACTTCTGAGACTGGATCATGAAAAGTGATACAGCTTCCACTTGGATTTGAAACAAATACTCTTGGACCCCTGGGTCACTATGTAAGAAGTCTAAAGTCACCATCCCGTGAGGAAGCCCAACCAACCCATGCAGATGTCCACTAATTCACAGGGGTTACAAATAAAGCACAAGAGGTAGCTTCAACACCTGAACTTCAAAAGTCAAATAAGACGAATTATGTGGTAAAAATGGGGCTAAGTATGCCTCCTACCCTTATGCCTGCTTCCACCCACACACAACAACTAGCCAGCCCAACTTCAAACATTTCACATAGTCAACCAATGCTCTGCAAGTCTCCACTACCAAAAGGAACCATGCCAGGCAGAGTTCCAGAGAGAGGTTAAGAAGCAGACCATTCTTCAATTAAGCATTCTTCAATTCTGAAGATAAACGCCCTCACTCTGACCTTAACTTCTCAGCATTTCCCAAGAAATTTTCAAGTAAATTAGTGTTGCAGCATATCCATTTAATTCTTATAAATCAACACTAAGCCCAAAGAGAGAATAAGAGCAAACAAATAAGATAACTTAAAAAGGGCCTGCAAGTCATCCTCAAGTACTCAAACTCTATATCCAATCACTCAGAAAATCCTGTTGCCTCTACTTTCAGAATTAAACTCTTTCTTACCACTTCCACCATTACACTGGTGGAAGCCACCATCACCATTATTTTGCGTGGATTATTTCAACAGCCTCCCAACTGGTTTCCCTGATTCCAGAGTTCATGATTCTGCCCCCTGTTAAGTCTATTGCCAAGAGAGTAACCAGAGTGATCCTGTTAAAACTTAAGTCACAAAATCTCGACAATTGGTAAATCTGGATACATATATAGAAGTTCATTGTATTCTTCTACATCTTTGTACATTTGAAAAATTTTTATAATTCAAAACATGTAAATAATGTTAGGAGTTTGTTGAAGTTCCATGATTGTGACTTCTCTACTGAAACCCTCCAGTAGCCCCCCATCTCACTAAGAATGGCCTACAAGGTCCTAGACAATCGGCTCCCCATCTCCTTCTACTCCTCCCCCTGCCCCCACCAGCTGGCCAGCCCTGGATCTCTCCAGACACGCTACTGCGTCACTGCCTCCACACTTGCTCTTCCCTTGCCTGGATCCTAATCCCCGCACTCTTCCCTCCTCGCTCAAATGTGCCTTCTCAGTGAGGACAGCCCTGATAATCCTGTTTAGAATGGGAATTCCCTCTAGCACTCCCCATGTCTCTTCCTTTCCTCCTTTACTTTTCTTATACTGCTTATCACCTTCCACAATAGGATATGATTTACTTTGATCTTGTTCATTGTTTGTCTCTTCCTACCAGAATGGGTTTCTGAACCTTGTTTATGTCGTGGATGCCTTTGGCAGCCTCATGCAGCATAGGAACCTCTTGTCAAAATAAGGTTCCAAGTGTTTTAAAATGTAGAAAAGAATATGCATAGGATTGCATAAGAAACAAAATATACTGAAATACAGGTATCAAAATGTTTTTTAAAAACAAATTTGGGATATCATGCACTTGGTTCTTTATTCGTTAATAAGCTCCAACAACAAGTCTCACAATCACTGTAACTTAGAGATACCTGCAACAATGTAATGTGATAATATAAGGGATCTCCTAAAGGGTGAAAAGTCCCACAGATACTACTACTATCGTAGCTTGTCTATATTGGAGGAAACACTAAATTCCAGTTACAGGCTAGTGAAAGAAATATGTACTTTTTTTCCTTATCCAGGTGCACGAACGTCCCTGAACTTTATGGGTCTGTGAATTCAAAGGTTAAGAACTCCTGATCCAGTTATATACTGGATATAGAGGAACAGAGAGAGAGAACTGCATAGAGGAGTGGATTATTTTGTCTGTTTCTGTTCATTGCTGTATTCCTGGAACCTTACTAAAACACTGCCTGTCATACAGGAGGCTCTCAGTATCAAATATCTCAATAACAAGTATCACCAATCCATGCAATGAGTTTATTTATGCTGGGTAAGTGTAAGATGGGAGAGGAGAATCTGACGTTACCTCAGTCAGTATCTGGTATCAGTGCCACACTGAACGTGAGAGTGGGGCTGAAAGGTCTGTATTGGGCACATATTATCACCCCACCTCTAACACACAACCAAAGAAACAATGGTGTCCTGAGACAACTGTCTTCGAGAGTTAAAACTATCTGTACAAGTCTGCAGTGTGGTGTCTTCCCCTCAGATTTTAAAGGGTAATATATTGCCTCTAGGAGATTTTTACCTTGTATGTTCACTTTAAAACCTAATTTCTGAATTAGATTTGTACTGGATGACTTTCACACCAACTCCAGATTTCTCTCTTTCAGAGATTTCAGGGAATAGGAAGAAAGGGAAAAGAAAGGGAGAAAACAGCACTAACCATTTGGAAGATCAAATTACTTTTGGGTAGAGAAAGGGCAGGAAAGGCAACATTAATGATAACAATTCAGTGATTTTTTAAATTCCCCTCCTTCAAAAAATGACATAAATCTCTCCTGCTGCCAAACCTTGAAGTATGTGATACAAATCTGAATAGAGTCCCTTGAAACCTGCTTGTACTAGGCAGTTGTTCAAAAAAATTATTTTCTAATCCCCATGATGTTACCAATACATTAGGTTTTTAAATTTTTGTTTTAAAAGTTTCTTTTGATTTCTGAAACTACTACTAAGAAAGTGTTCTAAATTCATAACAGAGTACACTGCATATAAAGGACATACAATAATTTCAAATTCAAAATGAAATATATTTCACACTATAAGTTATAATAGTAGTTCACTATTTTTATAGACAAAGGGAAGCAAATGCATACTAATACATAAACAGATAAAATTATGACTGCTTTCAAATATATACAGTTCAAATCTTTGATCACATTCAGAATTACATAGCCAAACGTTAGTAATTTTTGCCTAGAAGACAAAATCATGACTATAATTTTTAAAAATACACTGTAAAAAAAAGATAATCCTTTATTAATGTTTAAGAAAGTAAAAACCTTTCGATAATAGGATAATCATCATCAAAATATAAATAAGAAACTTTTCTGCATAATTTCAATTTTTCCCATCTAGAAGAGTAAAAATTAGATGATTATTATAACTATTCCATTATGCTTTTGATATCTGTTTACTTGTCAGTTTAATAAAACTCTAGTAACTGCAATTTTCATCAAAAGTATATTTTGGACAGAATCTCACCTGGTCTCTTCATCATCCCAAGCGATTCGCATGCCTTTCCCACCACCACCTGCTGAGGCCTTGATCATGACAGGGTAGCCTAACAGCAGGGAAGAATTAGACAGAAGTTCAGACTTTGATCATTTGGATGCATGAACATGACAACTGACCACATGTTCAATAACACAGAAGACAATAACTAATTTATTTAAAAGTTCCTTTTCTTTAGAGTCAGGAAAATAACATCAGTGTAATAATCCTACATATATTTTTTAAATGAGTGTGATCATTTTAAAAGAAAAAGACTATTTGTATCAGTAAATATAACATTTTCCCCAATAATGAAATAAAAAGCTAAGAAAACATAATTTGACAGTGGATTCCAAAAACGGAAATAGATACAGTGTTAATTAACCAAGGATATAAGAAACAACTTTTATAGCATTAAGGAAACACACACACACGCATGCACACACACACCCACAGGCACACACGCATTCTTTTGATTCCCCAAAACTGCTGTTTGCATACATAACAAATTAAATTCCCTTTTTTTCAAAAGTAATGGTTTACAGGTACTTGAGGTATTTTCATCTGAAAAATCACAGGGAACCCTGCAGCTTTTATCTGCAAGAACTGACATGATGGCTTTGGGAAAAATCAAGCCATGGCTGGTATATTATAACTGGAGCAGAAGATGCAGAGCTCGCTGGTATCAGCGGAGAAGCTACGGCACTACTCCACTCAGTCAACAGGCAGTGAAATACCTAGACTTAGGGAATATTATGAAAATACAAAGTCAGGCCCAAAACAAAGGACATTTCCAGCCAAAGTTTTATAAGAGAAAATTAATAAAATTGTTGTTAGTAAAGAGGATTGCGTATTTAGAGTAGTTATTATAAAGTAAAATTTCTGACAGTATGAGTCATCCACAATGATTTATCAAGAAAAGCTGTGAAGTCTCTTTGTTTAGAGGGTCTCCGACAATACGGTGGAGATACTCATGTCTGAGACCACTTGTTTATGATCTTTTCTGAGGAAAGAAGAGGTCAGTGAGCCCTTAAAGGACTCTTCTTGGCCTGTGATGCTCTAATAGCACTACACTCTAGCTATAGGATCTTCCCGAAAAGGGAAGACAGGGCCAAATGTCACAGACCTTTGACCCCTAAACCACAAAACATCACTCTTAACTTCAACTTAGTTAAAATGGCACTTGCTTCCTAAGTGATTCATAAGTAATTAAATTTTTAAAATTCTGATGTTGGTTACATTTATGTGAGACAGACTTATGTGGGACAGCATTTTAAAAGCAATACTAAGTGCAGTAAGAACAAGAAAGATGAACATAGTATTTTCACACTGGGAGCCTTATAATCTAGGAAGAAAGAGGGAAAGTACCCAAATAATTCTCTCAATGGGAATTCAGAAAAGAATCACAGGAAGGTAAGAGAAAAGGGATTAAGAAAAGCATATTATAGATAGGGCCATTTATATAAGGCTATGAAGGATGAGCAGGATATGAACATGTTAGGCAGGAATAGCAGAAACAGGTGGGGGAAGCACAGGACAGGTTTAAGAAAGGACTGAAACAATCTGAAGTACACAGAGTATCTGCAGGATGGCAGAGGAAAAGAGAACTGAAAACATAAACTGGGAGCACATTACGCTACACACTCCTGCGTGCTACAGGTCCTGCTTGAGAGTAATAAGAACGATGTTTGTCTTGTTCAGTGCTGCAGCCTCACAATGAGTATCACATAAAGGAATTAGACTGAGATCAGTAAAGAAGAATTAGCTTGTTTTTGAGCAGTGAAGAAACAATATCTAAAAATTAGAAACCAGCATGCCTGAGAAATCCTTTTAAAAACAACTTAAGGTCTTTTTTATCCCCAAAAAACATGTCATCAATTCACCATCAAAAACTATCCATGTGAACAGGAAACCACGAGAGGTATGATATCCACATCCCATATCTCTACTATTTTCAGTTCCCACTGAGGATTAGGAAATTTGCAGTTATTCTGATTCCAGTATTAATCTCATCTTAGTCATTTATTCATCTATGGACCCTGGACTATATAGGGATTTGTAAGGTTCAAAATAAGATTGGGAAATTGTCCTTGGTAACAAGGAACTAGGATGGCAAAACAAAACACATAAAATAATTTGTCAACGAGAAACTATTGTATGTTCAGAAAAGGTGAGAAATTGTCAGGCAACAGGGCAATATATAATAAGACAATTGCAATATGGTCCCTCCAAAGGAGGCAATGCAGCGTTAGACCTGTGAATACATATAACCCAGAAGAGAAGACTCCCTGACAAAAATTTAACAAGCCAAATATTAAACAACTGGGAGAGAGGGAGAAACTGGTAGAATTTAGGGACATTACAGTCACAAACTCAATATAATTTTTGAGCTATAATTGAAAATAATATAATAGTAAGGTATTCTACTCAATTTCTTATGCCAAGTAAGTCATTAAATTTCAGACAGTACATATTTTTATGCTGTCACCATGCCATGGAGAAATGAGATCTAGCTATTTGGAAAGCAGGGAAAAGAATATTCCACACAGATGATATTAAATAATATCAAAAAGCCCAGTCTGTCATCCCTACTTTCTTATTGTGCCTGTGGCTCTAACTAGGGTAAGCCATGGGGTGCCAGGAACTGGACAAAAAAGGGAAAAAAAAGATTCAGTCAAAAGTTGACATGCCCGGAAAAATCAGAAATGATCAAGTTGATGGCTATTGCTTCCTCTCTTTTCCCAGCCTGGGTATGAAATATCCACTAATGTTCTCTCACATTTTTTTTTTTAATCCATTGGAGGACTTACTCCTCTGTTCAACTTTTGTCTAGAACACATTTCTTTAATTTTATATTCTTCAGTTGACATATGTTTGAAACAGAACAACCTTCCTTATCATAACAAAACAAAATGCTTCAAGGTTTTAAAAGGAGACGAAACTCCTGGTATGATAAGATGGCTTAAAAAAAAAAACAAAAAAAAACCCCTCAGGTCCTAGTGCTGTTCACAGATATTTCCTCACCTTTACCATCCTCTCACTGAATGCCTACTCCCCATTACCTGACCTCCCCTCCCAGATCCAGAGATACATGCCCCACTCCTTCTAACACCCCAACTCCAACATGCACAAAGTCTCCATTCCTTATTTCCCTTCTGCATGATGCTTCCAAAAAGATATCTACTAAGTACTATGTGAGAAAAATGTTAATTTTTTTTTAAAAAAACAGAAACTTAGTACCAAAGTACTAAAAGGTTTCTATTCCTACTTTTCTGTACTCAACCTTAAAGGAAGGGCAGGTTTAACTGCAGGACAAGATAACTTCTCTGGTTTCCTTTCCTCCCAGCAATCAGTATGTCTTACTTTCGACCATAAGCAGCAATCCTCTTTCTAACTCTAACATCAAATTTTCATTCATCAACTCAAAAATATTCACTGAATAAATACTTTGTGCCAAACACTGATCTGGCTCCAGGGGATACAAAGATGAACAATTCAGAAAATTATCTGCTCTTGTGGCACTTACTATATTTGGTATCTAGTAGAGAACTATATATAAATATACATGCACCTAAGTGTATGTGTGTGTGTGAAACACATTAAGTGGTGATAGTTGCTACAATAAAAACAACAGAGGGATGTGATTCAGAGTGATTAATGTTACTTTTCCCTGAAAAGGCTTCTCTGAGAAAACTGATATTTAAACTGAGACTTAAATTGACAAGCTAGAGCAAGTCCTCTGAAAAATCAATGAGGGTGGGCTTCCCTGGTGGCGCAGTGGTTGGGAATCTGCCTGCTAATGCGGGGGACGCGGGTTCGGGCCCTGGTCTGGGAAGATCCCACATGCCGAGGAGCGGCTGGGCCCGTGAGCCACAACTGCTGAGCCTGCGCGTCTGGGGCTTGTGCTCCGCAGCAAGAGGGGCCGCGATGGTGAGAGGCCCGCGCACCGCGATGAAGAGTGGCCCCCGCTTGCCGCAACTGGAGAGAGCCCTTGCACAGAAACAAAGATCCAACACAGCCAAAAATAAATAAATAAATAAATAAATAATAAAAATAAAGGAATTCCTTTAAAAAAAAAAAAATTAATGAGGGCAGAATATTCCTGACAGAAGGAACAAGGTGGAAAGGTTATATAGGAGAGGACATTGACCTAATGTAGTCCTAATTTTTTAAGATCACTTTGGCTGCTCTGCAAGGTATGAAATTAAAAAGGGCGAAGATGGGAGAAAGGAGACTGATTAGGAAGCTTTGTGGTGGTCCAGGAGAGAGCGAGCTGTAAGCTGGACTTGGCTGTAGATACAGAGAGAGAGAGAGAAAGACAGAGACTTGAAGGTTGTTTTACAGGTAGTCAGCATGACGTGTTGATAGTTAGGATATGGATGACAGAGGAATGAAGGAAGCCTCTAGGAGATTAGGTGCTTTCCCATTTAGTGACCGTTATGGATTCCAAGTCTAAAGAAACAATTTTTCTTGACCAACTAATAGCACCATGTTGAGTTACACAAGACACACACTACATAACCTCCCCCCCACCCAACCCCCTTCAAGCAAAACCTGCTCCTATACAGGGTGGCATAAACTGATAACTTAAAGGCTGATGAAATGACATCTTAATGATATAAAAATCATGAGTCATATAATAATCTTAGGTAGTTTTTTTCACCTACAGTTTCTTGAATAAAAATTTCATAGAATATAATGACTGATGGAGAAGGAAAAGTAAAAAGAAGGGAAAAGTGAAATATTTCTTGGGAAATGTCCTAATTCATAATTTGGTAGCACTAACCAGAAATCTCTCACGGGTCAAACAGAAGGTGTGATTTTTTTTTTTTTTTTGGTCTTCTTTTTGAAACAATTAGGGGACGTCCCTGGTGGCACAGTGGTTAAGAATACACCTGCCAATGCAGGGGACACGGGTTTGAGACCTGGTCCGGGAGGATCCCACATGCCGCGGAGCAACTAAGCCCGTGCGCCACAACTACTGAGCCTGTGCTCTAGAGCCTGTGAGCCATGACTACTGAGCCTGAGTGCCACAACTACTGAAGCTCGCACACCTAGAGCCCGTGCTCCGCAACAAGAGAAGCCACCGCAATGAGAAGCCCGTGCAGCGCATTGAAGAGTAGCTCCCGCTCGCCGCAACTAGAGAAAGCCCGCGCACAGCAACAAAGACCCAGCGCAGCCAAAAATAAATAAATTAATTATTTTTTAAAACCATTAGGAAACACTTATACAAGGTCTTTATTTCCCTAAAGAAAAGGTTCAAAGCAAAAGGAAATAAAAGTTGTTTCAGAGAGTAAAACAGTCCTCTACATGGGCAGAACAGGCTCTCATAATGAAACGTCAGAAGAGAAAACCAAAAAATCAGGGGGGGAAAAGCCTAAGACAGACAGGAAGGAAATCCCCAGATGAAAATTATAAATACAAGTATTATGCATTATATCAATATTTGTTATATTCCTTTACTCTCCTTTAATGTAAAACAGTTCACTTACCTTTTGGGGTTGGGGGAGGGGGATTTTTGAAAAATCCAAGGTGGGACTTCCCTGGCAGCACAGTGGTTAAGAATCTGCCTGCCAATACAGGCGACACGGGTTCGAGCCCTGGTCTGGGAAGATCCCACATGCCGCGGAGCAACTAAGCTCGTGCACTACGACTACTGAGCCTGCGCTCTAGAGCCCGTGAGCCACAACTACTGAGCCCGCGTGCTGCAACTACTGAAGCCCACGTGCCTAGAGCCCGTGCGCCGCAACAAGAGAAGCCACCGCAATGAGAAGCCCGCGCACCACAATGAAGAGTAGTTCCCACTCGCCACAACTAGAGAAAGCCTGCACGTAGCAACGAAGACCCAATGCAGCCAAAAATAAATAAATAAATAAAATTTTTAAAAAAAGAAAAAGAAAAATCCAAGGTGGTTTTTGTATAGAGTAGTCCACAATTTGAATTTACCTGATTGTTTTCTCATTATTAGTCAGAATTTTTTTTAAATTTAATACTACACAGCTGATGCTATACTCTCATTCTTAAATTACACAAGCAAAGAAAAAAAAAAGTCCATTTGTCCTTTTCCTCACAAAGTTAGGTTTGATTACTTGATTAAGATGGTGTCCATTAAATTTCCTCATGAAATAAGATTTCCATTTGCAATTAACAAATGATCTGTAGACTGGAAACTTGGAAACTGTGACTATCCTATACTCAATATTTCAACCAATAGTAATAATAAACATTAATGATTCTTGCTTTAACTAATTTCTACATTGTTTGAAGTAAAATGAGTTTAAAAAATGAAGATACAGTTTTTTTGCCTTCCTCAGTATTGCTTCTCCAGTAGCTAAGAGTGCCTGAAGAATAGCATGCAAAATAATAATCACTAAGTAAATGTACTAATTAATTTCAGTAGTTGCAAATCATTTATTTTTACTGATGTGATATATTTCATGGTATAAGCATACTGAAGCATTATTCATTCTACTGTGAATGAACATTCAGATCTATACACACAATGCTCCCGTGAATATTTTTGCAGGTGTTGCTTGGAATACTGTGCAAGAGGTTCCTGGAGTGTATGTCTAGGAGTACAACTGCTGGATGGTATGCAACTCTTATGAAGTCTTTATTTTTAAAAAGTCCAATTTCTCCAATTTTATCTCCATTATCACTGTACTTATACAAACTACCAAATCTCTTCACAGGACTCCTATAGTAGCCTCCTAACAGAGCTCCCTACCAGTACAATTGGTCCCATCAAACTACAAAGAGGTCAGCAAAATTTCTTCTATATATATATATATATATATATATATATATATATATATATATATATATATATATATATATATATATATAAATAAAATAAATAAATATAGGATCACCTCTCTCTCCTGTCTAAAACGCTAAGGGTTTACATGGATGAATAAGCCATACATGTAAGAACCACAGATGTATAATGAAATAGAAACTATGAACTCACAGATAGGAAATATAGAAGGTAAAGAGAGATAGCCTAACATATACTTGTTGAATCAGAATACCAAAAAAAAGGTATGTTAGACTTGCCCTAAGAAAGCTTTAAAAAAAAGCCTAAAAGGTATTAATCTGAACATCAATTAACTTATCTATCAAGCAAAATAAACTTGAACATCTTTTAAACAGAAATAAGAAAATCCAAACACAATATTTAACATTCACAATGTCTACAGTCCAATAAAAAATTAAGAGATATGTTTGGAGGCAAAATGTGATCCACACAGAAGGAAAATAGTCAACAGAAACAAACCCAGAAATGAAGAACCTTAAAACAGCTATTACAATCCTATTATAAATTACAGTCATTACAAACACTGTAAGCATGGGAACGGAGTTAAAGGAAAACTGATCATGATGAGGAGAGAAATAGAAAATATTTAGAAATTAAAAATGGAATATCCAGGTTTAAAAATAAAATGACTGAAAAGAAAAATGCAACAATGTATAGAAAGAATTATACCATGACCAAATGGGATTTATTCCAGGTATGCAAGGCTAGCTCCACGTTCAAAAACCAGTTAATCTACCTCATCAGTAGGTTAAAGAAGAAAAACTATATGACCATATCAGCAGATGCAGAAAAGGCATTTCACAAAATCCAACAGCCATTGAGTTCAGCAAACTAGGAATAGAAGGAAACTTCTTAGACTTCATAAAGAACATCTACGAAATACCTACAGCTAACCTCATTCTTAATGGTGAGAATCGAGATGCTTTCCCCCTAAGATCAGGAATAAGGTAAGGACGTCCTTTCTTACCACTCCTATTCAGTATCTTACTACAGGACCTACCTTATGCAATAAGACAAGAAAAAGGTAAACAAATTGGGAAGAAAGAAATACAACTTCATTAGCAGGAAATAAAACTGTCTATGAAGAAAATCTCAAAGAATCAACAACGACCACCACCAAAAAAAATCTTCTAAAACTAATGTGATTATAGCCAAGTTGCAGGATACAAGGTTAACATACAAAAGTTGACTGCATTCCCAAATACCAGCAATTAAAACCTGAAATTAAAAACACCATACCATTTACATTAGCCCCCTCCAAAATAAAATACTTAGGCATAAGTCTAACAAAATATGTACAGTATCTATATGTGGAAAACTACAAAACACTGATAAATGAAATTAAGGAAGATCTAAATAAATGGAGAAAGATTCCACGTGCATGGATAGGAAGACTCAATATTGTTGAGATACCAATTCTCCCCCAAATTGATCTATAGATTCAACGCGATCCTAACCAAAATCCCAGCAAGTTATTTTGTGTATATCAACAAAAAGATTTTAACATTTATATAGAAAAGCAAGAGACTCATAATGGCCAACACAATATTAAAAGAGGGTAACACGTGTGAAAGACTGACATTACCCAACTTCAAGACTTACTATAAAGCTAAGTAATAAAATCACCATGATATTGGTAAAAGTACAGGCAAATCAATCAATGGAATAGCATAAAAAGCCTAGAAATAAACCCACACAAATACAGTCAACTGATCCTTGACAAGAAAGCAAAAGCAGCTCAATGGAGAAAGGACAGTCTCTTCAACAAATGGTACTAGAACAACTGGACATCCATAGGCAAAAAAATGAATCTAGACAGTCCTTATACATTTCACAAAAGATAACTCAAAGTAGATTGTAGACCCAACTATACAATGCTAAACAATAAAATGTCTAGAAAATAAATAAGAGAAAATCTAGGTGACCTTTGGTTTGGCGATAAGTTTTTACAAACAACACCAAAAGTACAATCCATGAAAGAAAAACATTGATAAATTGGACTTTATTAAAATTAAACACTTCTGCTCTGCAAAAACACTCTTAAGAGAATGCAGACCCAAGTCACAGCCTAAGAGAAAATATCTGTAAAACATATCTGATAAAGAATTTATATCTAAAATATACAGAGCTCTTAAAACTCAAAAATAATAACCCAATTAAAAAATGAGTAAAAAATTTGGACACCTTAACAAAGAAGATAGACAGATGGCAAATAAGCATATGAAAAGATGTTCAACATCCTATGTCATCAGGGAAATGCAAATTGAAACAACAATGAGATACTACTATACACCTATTAGAATGGCTAATATCCAAAATACTGACAACACCAAATGCTATCAAAGATGCAGAGCAACAGGAAACTTACTCTCGGATGGTGGGAATGCAAAGTGATCCTACCTAAAGCTAAATATAGTCTTACCATGTGACCCAGCAGTTGTAGTCCTAGATACTTAACCCAACTGAGTTGAAAATTTATGCCCACACAAAAACTTGGGCACAAATGTTTATAGCACCTCTATTCATAATCGCCAAAACCTAGAAACAACCAAGATATGCCCAACTTGAGACAACTATAAAAGACCAACCAATATGCAGAATTCTCTCTAGGATTAGCTAAGGCCTTTGCTGAGTCTGCATCTCAACTCAATTCAACTTCTCCTTCAATCCAGTTTCTTTCACTCCCTCACATGTGTTGGTCCCAAAAATATTCCCCAATAAAATTCCAGTCTGTTTCTAAGACAGGTATCTAATCTGTGGCAGAGGAGCACATTTGGAAGGCTATTACAGTGATCTAGGCAAGAGATGACACTAGCTTAAACAAAGACAACAGTAGGATAAATGGAGAAAGCTGATGAATTCAAGATTTAGGAAATGCTGACAATGATATGCAAATTGCAAAACCACATAACGCAATATAATAGTGAATGCTGAGCCATAGAGAAAGCCTCACTGCTGATCAAAATCGAGACCCCTCTACTTCCTGCCTCTGTGATCCAATCCATTTCAGATGGCAAAGAACAGAACTCCTCCCCACCCCACAATCTTACCAATGGGAAGTAAACATGTAGGATAAAGAAAAAGTAGCGGCTTCCCTGGTGGCGCAGTGGTTGAGAATCTGCCTGCCAATGCAGGGGACACGGGTTCGAGCCCTGGTCTGGGAAGATCCCACATGCAGCGGAGCAACTAAGCCCGTGAGCCACAACTACTGAGCCTGTGCGTCTGGAGCTTGTGCTCCGCAACAAGAGAGGCCGCGATAGTGAGAGGCCTGCACACCGCGATGAAGAGTGGCCCCCGCTCGCCACAACTAGAGAAAGCCCACGCAAAGAAACGAAAACCCAACACAGCCAAAAATAAATAAATAAATCAATAAATCAAAATTTAAAAAATAAGAAGAAGAAGAAAAAGTAAATTTTTGTTGTTTAAGGTCACAGGGGAAGGGCAATAAAAGTATGAAATACTGGAGCTCTGATAAACTAATGACAATTGCATAGACTCAAATAAAAATTAGCACATTACTAAGTTTTCCAAGGAAATGTAATTCAAAATCTACTAGGCAATTTGGCTGTCATGCAACATTTGGCTACTGTGAAAAATTCATATTGTGAATACAAAGAGATAGTTCCAAGCAATTTGGGAAAATAAATTCCATCATCAATGTATTTCCCATGTTGTGTTTACTTGGTCATAATTTTCCACTTTTTACTGTTGTCTTTTAATTACAAATTAGTTATATAGTTCGTTTAGTTTTATCATTATCAATTTAGTTTTGGTATATCTTTGGTTTAGCACACTTCAGACTGAGGTGATGCATATTTGTATCTATCTGCGGTCTATAATTATCCAGTAGCTAGAATGTAAACATATATGTGTTGCGTCCAACTATGAATTATTCCTATCTACTACTACCACAGATACACACAACCTCTAAAAAAAGGTATGTGTAGGTGATATTTATTATCACTGAGTTTTTACCACTGGAAAATGAAAAAGGGTGACGTGGGCACAGGATATTTTGTCTTTCCTAAGATAGCCATGCACACATAAATACATAAATAACTATATAAATACACTGAGTTTAAATAAGAATGAACTAATATTATACAAATAAAGATATAATCAAGCTGTGTTATAAGAAAGTAAACCAATACATAACAGTACTTTGTTTTAATATGGCAAAGAAAGGCAATTACATTTTTTTGGGAAAAACTGATCTGGTCTACCTATTTCCCTCTACTCGGACAAATAAAAAATACTAGATCCCTAACTCTGATCCAGGGATCAGAAATCAAGCACGCGTCAGATTAGAGCAGAATGGGTTCACAGACAGAAAGTTTCCAAACAAAAACCAGTCTTAATGTCTTCACATTAGTGTCCGAACACTATGCAGAGCCTTTTGCAATAGAGTAATAGAAAAAAGAAAATGCATGCAAGAATGAACTACAATAAAACAAAGAGAGAGAGGCAGTGGAAACAAATATGACATGGTAAAACACAGAGCGAGAACTTGTGAAATCATGCTTAAACCCAAAATGTGTATACTGGCGTAATAAAAGAAAATGTAAGTACCCAACTGACAATGGGAAAGAAAGAAGGGACACGGAATACACGTTCCCAACTCTCAGGGACTATCATTCTAACCTCAAATGACTGCATTACTTCAATAATAGGAAAACTGCAAAATAAAAACCTCATTCTTTAATGAATTTTACAAAGAATACTTTAACACCATGTTCTTCAACCTTAGGCATTTCTTAATAAATCTCATAAATAAATCTCATAAATAAATAAATAGTTAGTTAGTTAGTAAATGTGTCTTCTACTGAGGACCAAATTGGAAAATGAATTAACATTACCTAAGATTATGAAAAAGGTATAAATTGTAATATCTTTTCAAAGGCTTCCTCGATATATCTTGAACCACAAAGTCATGTATTACGTGTGAAAAGTTTTCTAAGCAGCATGAAATAAATAAAGGAAATAAAAGATTTCAGGGCTTAGCTAAGTATTTCTATCCCTCTTTAGCATGAACAATTTGTTCTTCTATATTAAAAAAAAAAAAAAGAGCAACCTTTTTTTAACGTTATACCATGCCAAAAGGAAGATGAGAAGAAGAGGCAAAGGACAAGGAAAAAAATAGCCAGGGCAGAGAAGAAAAGACAAAGCAATTCCTATACACTTATCAGAGACAGAGGCCAAGGCATATGTGAAAGCATAACTTGCAAAGAACGTTAAGATGTCACGTCAACAGTTAGTGTGAAGGCAATAAGGTACAGGAAAAGACTCTCATACATTTGAATCTTAGATTCCTAAAAACTTCCGTTAGTCCTGCCTAGTGAATCCAAGGACAGCCTATATGAATTGATGAGCTATAGTCATTAACAACCACATACTAAATTTACTTGAATAATTCTAGATTTTTTTTTTAGTTATCTATTTGCTGAGAGTTTATCATGGTTTACTTAATATTCCTATTCTTCCCAGGCATCTCCATTACAAAACTGGAGATTAAGGAAAAACAGTGAGAAAATTATTGTCAAATCATGATCTATGAATACTATGGAAAAAAAAAAAACTTTAAAATGTGACTACTTAACTTCATTTCCATACTTATATATAAATTTCTATTTTGATTCATTCACTGAATAACCATTTGCTCAATATATACTATGTGATGATCATTGTCTTAAATACAAGAAATACAAAGGAAACTAACCCATGGTCAATTTTACCATAAAATAGTAACCAGATGAACATAAAGCAAACATTTGCAAAGACAGAATTTACTTAATGGAGGGAGCCCCACACTATTTTAAGAGAAGAGCAACCCATCAAGATAATTCAATAAAAGGGGCAGGCGGATACTTCCACATCAAACTAAGTCCCAGGAATACTGTTGGACAAGGAACATACTATGAGATACTGTTCTAGTTTGATACTATTTTCTCCTTTCCTTTAAATATCCTTCATAACTCAATCATTCACTCTTTCACTCTTCCTTTTAATAGAGAATTACTTGAGAAAAATATGTATTCCATTGTTGGGTAGAGTGTTCTATATATATATAATCTATAAGGTCTCATTTGTTTAAAGTGTTAAGATCTCTACACTTCCTTATTGATCTTCTCTGTAGATATCCTACCCATTATTTAAACTGTACTACTGAAGTCCCCAACTATTACTGTAGAACTATCTATTTCTCCTTTCAATTCTGTCAATGTTTATCTCATATATTTTGCATCTCTGCTGTTTGGTGCATATATGTTTATAATAGTCAATATGTTTAAAATAATCAATATATAATGTCTTTGTCTCTTATGACAGTTTTAGACTTAAAGTCTGTTTTGTCTGATATTAGTATAGCCACCCCAGCTCTCTTTTGATTACTATTTGCATGGGATATCTTTTTCCATCCTTTTGCTTTTAATGTATTTCTGTCTCTGGATCTAAAGTGAGTTTCTCATAGACAGCAAATAGTTGGATCATGTTTTTTATCCATTCTGCCAATGTCTGGCACCGTGAGATACCATTTCACACATACTAGGATGGCCATAATATTTTTTTTAAACATCTTTATTGAAGTATAATTGCTTTACAATGGTGTGTTAGTTTCTGCTTTATAACAAAGTGAATCAGTTATACATATACATATGTTCCCATATCTCTTCCCTCTTGCATCTCCCTCCCTTCCACCCTCCCTATCCCACCCCTCTAGGTGGTCACAAAGCACCGAGCTGATCTCCCTGTGCTATGCGGCTGCTTCCCTCTAGCTATCTATTTTACATTTGGTAGTGTATATATGTCCATGACACTCTCTCACCCTGTCACATCTCACCCCTCCCCCTCCCCATATCCTCAAATCCATTCTCTAGTAGGTCTGTGTCTTTATTCCCATCTTGCCACTAGGTTCTTCATGGCCTTTTTTTTTTTTTCCTTAGGTTCCATATATGTGTGTTAGCATATGGTATTTGTTTTTCTCTTTCTGACTTACTTCACTCTGTATGACAGACTCTAGGTCCATCCACCTCACTACAAATAACTCAATTTCGTTCCTTTTTATGGCTGAGTAATATTCCATTGTATATATGTGCCACATCTTCTTTATCCATTCATCCCATGATGGACACTTAGGTTGCTTCCATGTCCTGGCTACTGTAAACAGAGCTGAAATGAACATTTTGGTACATGACTCTTTTTGAATTATGGTTTTCTCAGGGTATATGCCCAGTAGTGGGATTGCTGGGTCGTATGGTAGTTCTATTTGTAGTTTTTTAAGGAACCTCCATACTGTTCTCCATAGTGGTTGTATCAATTTACATTCCCACCAACAGTGCAAGAGTGTTCCCTTTTCTCCACACCCTCTCCAGCATTTATTGTTTCTAGATTTTTTGATGATGGCCATTCTGACCGGTATGAGATGATACCTCATTGTAGTTCTGATTTGCATTTCTCTAATGATTAATGATGTTGAGCATTCTTTCATGTGTCTGTTGGCAATCTGTATATCTTCTTTGGAGAAATGTCTATTGAGGTCTTCTGCCCATTTTTGGATTGGGTTGTTTGTTTTTTTGTTATTGAGCTGCATGAGCTGCTTGTAAATCTTGGAGATTAATCCTTTGTCAGTTGCTTCATTTGCACATATTTTTTAAAATAAGAAATAAAAAAGAAAATAACAAGTATTGGCAAGGATGTGAAGAAACTGGAAACCTCATACATTGCTAGTAGGAATGTAAAATGATTCAGCCACTGTGGAAAACAGTTTGGAGGTTCCTCAAAAAGTTAAACATAGATTTACCATATAAACCAGCAATTCCACAACTAGGTACATACCAAAATAATTGAAAACAGGTACGCAAACATATACCTGTATATGCATATTCACAGCAGCACTATCTACAATAGTCAATAGCTGGAAACAACTCAATGTCCATCTGCAGGTGAACGGATAAACAAAATGTGGTATAAACACACAACGGAATATTATTTGGTCATAAAAGGAATGAAGTACTGATATATGGTAAAACATGGATGAACTTTGAAAACATAAAAGACACAAAAGG
Organism: Balaenoptera acutorostrata; assembly: GCF_949987535.1. Lineage (NCBI taxonomy): Eukaryota > Metazoa > Chordata > Mammalia > Artiodactyla > Balaenopteridae > Balaenoptera > Balaenoptera acutorostrata. The sequence continues at coordinate 10,567,146 of NC_080081.1, forward strand.
TCACATGTTTTATGATTCCATTTATATGAAATATCCAGAATAGGTAAATCCATAGAAACAGAAAGTAAATTGGTGATTGTCAGGGGCCAGGAAATAAGGAGTGAATGTTAATAGACAGAGAGTTTCTTTTAGGGGTAATGAAAGTGTTCTGGAATTAGCCTGTGGTGATGGTTCATTAATCCTGTGCATATACTAAAAAACACTGAATTGTACACTTTCAAAGGCCAGATTTTATACTACTTAAATTTTATCTCAATTTTTAAAAATCCAATAATTAGTATAAAAATTTAGAACAGGTTGTCTCTAAATCTGAGGGGGTGATACTGACATGGAAGGAGTATGAGGGAACTTTCTGGGGTGACAGTAATGTCCAAAGTCTTAGTGGGGTTTTGGGTTACACAGGGTGGGTATGCATATATCAAAATCAGCAAATATACACTTCAAACCTATTCATGTTACTGTATATAAATTTTGCCTCAAGATAACCAAATTGTATACAAATACTGAATTAAGTTAAAGACATCTATGTTGAAGTATTTAGTGGGATGCTGATATTTGCAATGCACTTTGAAATGCACCAAAATTAAAATGGATTAACCAATGGATAGATAAGCGATAAAGCAAATCTAGCAAAAGATTAATAGTGGAGTGTTGGTGTTGGGTATATAGGTATACACTGTAAAAGTCTTTAAAAATGTTGTATGATTGAAAATTTTCAAAGTAACACATTGAGGAAAAAGTTAACAAACAAGAAAAATATCCAAAAGGCATGAGTACTTTGCAGAAATTTGGAATATGGTTATAAAACAGAATTACTGAGTGGTAATGTTAGAGTGTCTGCTCTTGAAAACATGACATTTAAGCCAAGATATGAAAGGCTACAAGGAGCCATCTATGTGAAGATATCAGCAAGAGTATTCCAGGCTTCCCACCCTACCCCCAAAAGTCTTATTCTAAGGCCCTGAAGTTTGATGTAATCAAGAAAGCCAGTGTAGGGACTTCCCTGGTGGCACAGTGGTTAAGAATCCGCCTACCAATGCAGGGGACACGGGTTCGAGCCCTGGTCCGGGAAGATCCCACATGCCGCGGAGCAACTAAGCCCGTGCACCACAGCTACTGAGCCTGCGCTCTAGCGCCCACGAACCACAACTACTGAGCTAGCGCTCTAGAGCCCGCGAGCCACAACTACTGAAGCCCGTGCACCTAGAGCCCGTGCTTCGCAACAAGAGAAGCCACAAAGGGCTTCCCTGGTGGCGCAGTGGTTGAGAGTCTGCCTGCCAATGCAGGGGATATGGGTTCAAACCCTGGCCTGGGAGGATCCCACATGCCGCAGAGCAACTGGGCCCGTGAGCCACAACTACTGAGCCTGCGCATCTGGAGACTGTGCTCTGCAATAAGAGAGGCCGCGATAGTGAGAGGCCCGCGCACCGCGATGAAGAGTGGACCCCGCTTGCCACAACCAGAGAAGGCCCTTGCACAGAAACAAGAGACCCAACACAGCCAAAAGTAAATAAATTAATTATTTAAAAAAAGGAAAAAAAAAAAAAAAGAGAGAAGCCACAAAGAGTAGCCCCCGCTCACCACAACTAGAGAAAACCCACGTGCAGCAACGAAGACCCAACGCAGCCAAAAATAAATTAAATAAATAAATAAATAAAAAGAAAGCCAGTGTGACTGAAGTATGGTAGGCAAGGAAGGGAGTAGTATAAAATGAGACTGGAGAGAAAGGCAGGTGTCAAATCATTTGGGGCTTGTAGTCACAGTAAGGAATTTTAATTTTATCTAAGTGCAATGGAAAGTCATTAACGGGTTTAAGGCTGGGATCAATTGGGTGGGATGAGATGGGGTGTGTCCTTATTATTTAGAGTTTTAAAATATCACACTGACTGCTATGTGAAGAATGGCTTTGAAGTGTTTAAGAAAAGAAGTAGGAAAACTATTATCATAGTCCCTGCAAGAACAATGGTAGTTTGGAGGAGAGTGTTGGTAGTCAAGATAGTGAGTAGTGAATATGGGAGATATTCTGAATGAAGACTTGACAGTATCTATTGATAGACTGACAATAGGATGACAGGGGAAAAGGCACCAGGATAGATCTTGGGTTTTAGCTTTAGCCACTGAGTGAATGGAGTGACATCTACGGAGATGTAGAAACCGTGGGAGAAGCAGGTTTGGAGTATGGTGGATCTGAGGATCAAAAAAATTTTTCTTAAATTGGGTATGATTTGTGACTGTAAGGAAGACAGGCAGAAGAAAAGAAAACAATCAGAATAATCTGGAAGTTGTTAAAGAACAGGGTTTAGATTGACAAATTCTTTTCCTTTTAAGAATCAATTTTGTCTTGATTGTATTAAGGACCTTTGATCCAGTAAAAAGCTCAAACTTTAATGCAAATCAAGCTTACTGATTGCTGTTGCCTATCTCTGGGGTTAAAGATAAACTGGGGATCAATAGCCCTGTATCTTTAAACTTAAGAGAGGTCAAAAGGAAAAAATCAGGAGTGAGAATGAGGGAGACAAGGAAGACCAAAAAAACAAGTACATAGAAGTAACATATTAAGTCTTAACTGTCTCTCACCCTGTCAATGATAAGGGGCTGTCTGATTCTTAAATTCCACATATAACATGATTAAGTGCCTTATACTATTTTACACAAAGCAGTAACTCAAATTTTAGCTCTCAACCTCTAATACCATTAGTTTTCCAAAGTATATTGAAAAATCCATGCTCTTTGTAGCTAAATGACCCTAAATTTAAAGTAGCCCACCACTCTGTAGCTCTGTGACCTTGAGCAAATTACTTACCATTTCTAATCCTTAGTTTCTTAAATGTAAATGAAAATAATTAACCCAAGAATTAGCATTAGAAACAACATTCACAAAGTGCCTGCTACATGGAAAAAGTGCTCCATAAACAAGAGCTACTATTATGCAAAAGGCACCTAATTCATCAATGCTCAACGCGGTAGTTTCCTCCTCCGGCAGCCCAGATCCCTGTTTCCAGAAAGAAGTACAGATGTGAGAGAGAAGGGAACCACAGAAAAGACAATCAATTTCATTTTCACCATGTAACACAGAAAGAAGTAAAACAGAGAAATCTGTGAATAGGCATGACAAATGGACCATCCGCAACCTACAAATGGATAGGTTCAAAGGTTGATTATAATTCAGTTGTTTAGAAATGGGAACATATTTTCCCAGGGAATCAATGTTCAATTCAACTCTTAGACAAACTCACAAGAAGTCATCAAAATCATAATGTAGTTAAAATGTGATATATCTCAATAAAATTAGTAGAAAAGTGATGAATCAACCAAACAATACAGAAAACCAAGAAACTTTAATAATATGTAATTTAACTTATTTTAGAAGCTGGCACTTGAGGGAAAAGGTTTTATGGGAGGTTTCAGTAGTGATTCAGAGGGGGTTTTCAGGGAAATTTCAAAAGCTTTATAAGGCTGATGACCCTGGTTCTTTATTATGTTTTACTTCACCTCAAATTTTATGGCTTCCCTTTCTTTCAGCATAAGCAAAACACTAGCACTCTTATACTTAATAGCCATGATTGCGATCATTCATTTCACGAATGAGAAAGAGCAACTGGGGAAGAACTAGAGGAAAGACAGGAAAGAAGAAGGACCATAACGGATGTGCCCAAATATAAAGAAAAGAGCCTTCAATTGAATTAGATAAACTCAGTAAGTAAAAAACTGAAGCGGGTTGAGGGTGGTTAAGTACAGCACTAAAATAGTAAGGGAGGAAAGAGCCAAGTGATGAGAACTGGTCAGAGTCCCACCATGATTCACTGGTTATTTTAAAGGTCACAATTTTTTTTTTTTCCTTAAAGTGGAAGACAAGACATGAAAGAGCAAGCAAAGCAACCTGCCATTTATACAAAGGGAATTCTCAAGAGTTGAAGATTCATAATTCAAATTGTGACACACCAACGGAATTCAAGACTTTCTCCTAACCCCTTTTTATTTCTCTAAATTCCTCCAAATATTCTGTTCTTTTTATGTAGATACTATTGTGATAATAGTATTATTATGTCCTGTTATATAGATAATAATAATATCTAAACTAGAACGAGAAAGATGACTTTTGACATTTACAAGTACACAATAGAATAAAATTATTTTAGGAAAGTCTCCTCAAAAGCCAACAGACATGTTATAGTCTCTTAGGCTATGAGGAATGCAGTGATTTCAAACCACAGAGAGAAGCTTTTGATTTTCTTAAAGATATAAACCAAAAATCAGTTCCATGAAGTCCAACCTATATTCAGAACCTAGCAAATCTTCCTGAGAAGTACTGAGATGCTTTTTGATGCTTTTTGAAGCCTGAAGAAATGATTAATGAAGAGATGTTATAGTCAGATAAAATAAGATTTTCTAGGGCCTGGTCTTAAGTCCAGGACCTATATCAGTCAAATCAGCCAAAGTAAATGCTCTCCAAATGAATAAAATAATTCTAAATAATCAGAGAAAACAGGACTAAAGAAATGTTAATGTGGGATGCTGAAAAGCTTGGCCCCATCAGTGCAGGAATGCTAAGATGCTGTGAATTCCTAACTACCAAGCATTGTCTAATTTCTCTCATCTACCTACAAATTTTTGTCAAATGTAAACAAATATGAACTGATTAATAAAACTGTAAAGTTATTTAATAGCATTACTAATCTATGATAACAGTATGCCCATGCATTTTCTTAATTAACAGGTACTGAAAATACAATACTTGTCAAGAGTGCCAGGAATATTTTTGAAAATAGAAAGTCAGGAAGCACTGCCCCGGTATAATTATACATACAACAGGCAAGTAAAACAGTCATTAAAACGTCCTTCAGTTTACCTTTTACTCCAATTTAGAATATTCTGTTCTCATTTCTCACATTCTATTTTCTCTTTCCTAGCAAGATTTTTAAGTTGATACTTAAATTCTTAGGAAAAGGTAAAAACTTGAAGAGCCTTGTCAAATACGAAATCTTCATGTTAATCATGTATGTCCTTTAGTAAGTTGCATTCAACTACATATATATAAATTTACATTACATCCAATCTCAAGAACTATTAAGACAATTCCTTCTTTTAATTAGCCAGTGATTTTCTCTTACAAAGGAACTATAATTAAGGTCAAATTACTCTTTAAAGTTCCCTTTAATAATAGAATATGGTAATTCCGCTGATAAATTCTTCCAGAGGAACAAGTAATCAGAAACCTGAAACTATTAAACTATTATTTGCTCCACGGGAATTACGTATTACATGTTTACTCAACCATATTTGCTAAAAGACAAAGAAATCCTACCAAAGTTAATTTAAGAACTTACCAATTTCCCCTGCAATTCTGACAGCTTCATCTGCATCCTGTAAAAGCAGGAAATGAGACCCAACATTAATCCCATCAACCATTGCACAATGTCTTTAGGGCAGTCATATATTGCACTACTGTCTCCTCCGATTCATTTAATGTTCAATTTTACAACCTTCTAACTCTTTTTATTCAGAGAAATGTAAAATTAATACCATAAGTGGAATGTAAATTCTACCTCATCATTATTATATTAAGAAACTCAAAGCAGTTTGAAATGAGCTAGCAGGAAGCACTACCAGAATTGCCAAATGATTTGGTGCAGTTGCTGGAACTTAACGGCAGAATCTAGATGTTTACAATCAATACTGAACCATAAATCAGATCATTAAAGCTTGTCCACAGCCAGCTTGATTCTGTCTCTGATATTTATATGTCATGTTTTCCTTGATTCTGTCAGCAGGGGGAGTTGATTCTCTATTGTTTGGGAGGAGATCAACAGATTTTCCAGAAAACAAAAAAGTAAATTTCTAGTATCTATAGGAATTGCCAATTGTTCCCCTCAAAAAATTCCTTTAGTAATCTCCATTACTTTTTCTTTTTGCTTTTTCATTTCATCTATTTCTGGGGTACATATTTTATCTTTACCAGTTACATCTTGTTAACATAAATTAAAACCTGAAATTCAATGAACCATCTAGTGGGGGGAAAACTTCCAAAAAGCCAAGGAAAGAAAAGGCATTCTAAAACAGTACAAGGTAACACTGTAAATCAACTATACTTCAATAAAAATTTTAAAAATAAAAATAAATAAAACAGCACAAGGTAAAAGTTTATGAATGTAAGGATTACTTACTGCTAAATATCAACCAATGCCACTGAATGGACCAAAACTTCCCTTGAATCTAAACCATTTCATTGATCATTAATTCTCACCTAACAGGTCCAACACAGGACACTCCTGAAACATTTCCCCCAGATAACAGTAAAGAGAAAGCTGAAAAGATTTTAAATCCAAGCAAATCCTAGTAAATTTAACTTTTTAAATAATTCAGTGACATAAAGTAAACTATCACAGGGAATGACAATAATGTTTTGAAACCAGTAGCTGGTAAGAATGCCTGAATTTTTAGAAAATAACTTTAAAATATCAAAGTAAAGGTTGGTATTTTTTAAGCTTTTAAGCTAATACTTTAAAAATGTAGAGTAACCATGTCAGAATCCTCTCCCAAAATGGGAGGGCGGGGGATGTTTATAACTGCTTCATTCATGTCTAATAAAAAAAAAAAAAATCTTCCTTAAAAGTCTTCAGTACCTAATAACATCCCCTGAATAAGGAGGTTGTCAGGGGAAGTTGTCAGAAAAATTTAATTTCCTTTCATTAGCCAGTCTGCTCCACAAATAGGTGCTTGTTAAGTTCAAAGCAGTCCTGTAAGCAACATCAGTTTTAAGTCTTTTTTTTTTTTAACTCCAAGCAGTCACATCTGCTAATGAGATTTTCCAAATAACAATTGTTTTCAAGTCAGAGATAAATCTATACTTCCCATTCTACCCCCCCGCAAAAAATCAAGGTTTACTGCTTTATTACACCTTGCTGTTTTCACTGACCTTACATTCTCCAAATTTTAGCTTAAAGGGATAAAAATCCATGAAAAGGGTCATTTAATAATGTTAGTGGTTTCCACACATTGAGTTTGAAGGTTCTTTGTTCAAGCCAGTGACAGTTATTGGAGAATACTTCCCCTTAATAGCCTCTCTGTCAGGAAGTGTTAAACCTGCCAAATGCGGACAATTAGTGCCTCCCGAACAAAATACAGGAAGAGTGCTGGCTGATGGAGACTGGATTATAAGGAGCCTAGAAGGAAACTTTTAACATGTCTTTTCTTTCAAACGTGTAATAGTATATTTGCAAAAGATATTCAGAGAGAAAAAACCCTGCCATCTAAAAGGTTCAATACCTTGAGAGAACAAACAGGCAATGTTAGTTCGTTAGTAATATTTTAATACGTATTTATATATACATATTATGGATGGACTGTGTACAGAGAGAGATATATGTTTACACAAAGCAAAACTTCTAAAAATTCTTTAGCTGCTACAAATCCAACACTTTTATAAACTGCCATAAAACAATCTTGTGTTTTAACTAATCAGTATGCTTAAGTTTTCTTACTATGAAAAGCAAATTCTACTAAATGACCTTCCAAGTAAAATCAAACTGTCTTTAAAATTAATTTTTCACTTGTCATTCATTCATCCCAAAATATTTAATTGAGCACATATTATGTACTAGACATTAAAATCCTCTAGTATCAGTTTCAACAATAAACTATTAAGTACACCTAGCTCCAATACGTTCTTTCAGCACATATACAAAACTACTTTTAAAGAGATAAAAAGGTCCTATATATTGGGGTTGGCCAAAAATTTCATCCGGGTTTTGCCGCACGATGTTACAGAAAAACCCGAATTAACTTTTTGGCCAGCCTAATAGCGCCAAATTCAATGGCACTGACACATCCCACAGTGTAACCTCCCTGTAGGGCTATAGGTAGAAAAAATTTTTGTAGTTAAAAAAAAAAAAAAAAACTGAACCGACAAGAAAAAGACCAACAATCATCTGACGAGGAAAGGGTTGCAGGAAAGTATTAAGCTATATAATTCTAAAACAGCAGTTCAAGAAATGGAGAAAGAGGAAAGAAGCCAACAGAACCAGTAACCATTTCTTTTACTCCTCTATTTCAGCACAGCTTACATTAAGTGAGCTCTATCATCCAACCGAAGAATAAAACAGTAAAAAATTCTGTTTTACAGAGAGTATGATGGGAGAGGTAGGTGGTGTTGCTATAACCAAATAAGTAGATCAGAACAGTGTAAAAAGGAGCTAAAAAAATTGGATGCTTCTTCTGCAGGCCCAGTTTATCTGTTAATGGTCTGTAGCAGCCACCTGTGAGGCAGCAAAGCCCAGCAGCTAAGAGCACAGATACTGGAGCCCAAAGGCATGGGCTCCAATGCTGGCTCAGTGACAGCGAACGCATCACCTACCAGTATGCCTCTATGGAATTAGGTTTCCTCATCTGTAAGGTGGACATAATATCTCACAGGGTTATTAAGAAGATGAAATTAGTAACAGCTGAAACACACTAGAACAGAGTCTGGCAAATAGTAAGCACTCAGTTAAGGTTGGCAATATGTGATAAATGGGCAGCCCGCACCCCCAACTATCAAGTTTGTTCCTTTCCTGCCTGCCCTTGGTTGTCCTATCCTGTGGTCATCACTCATTCTCTAAACCTGTATGATACAGAACTAATACTGGCACTACAATACTGCAAAAATGTGCACTTGTACCTCCAGTGCCCTTCACTGGATCAGATGATCCGAGTACTCTTTACAGCTGGTAAGCAGGGTTCTTCTTGGGCAGGGAAGGGAAGTAAAATCTATAACAAAGGCAGGCAAATTCAAATAGTCCTCCCTGGTGTTAAACACCCAATTTATTTCTACAGTGACAGTAGTGTCCAATACTGGCTCCACCACCCACGATTCAGACCACACCTCTCCCTTCTCACTTGCTACACACAGCCTACTTACCAACCCCGAACTCTGCACTCACTGGATGAGAGTCCTGCTACTCATCAGTATGGGAAGCTACTTAGGAGTTTACTTTCCTCAGCTGGTTCTGAACAAATCAGTGACTGTTTCTGAAGAAAACAAAAAAATCATTGCTTCAAGACACTATGGGCACGGGACGTCCCTGGCGGCCCAGGGGTTAAGACTTTGCCTTCCAGTGCAGGGGGTGTGGGTTCAATTCCTGGTCAGAAGCTAAGATCCCGATCCCACATGCCTCGTGGCCAAAAAAACAAAACATAAAACAGAAGCAATATTGTAACAAGTTCAATAAAGACTTTAAAAATGGCCCACATAAAAAAAAAGACACTATGGGTAAAAGCTCTGTCTGTACACAAAAAGCATCCTCAAACTATTCTGCATTCATATACAAAGTAAAGCAAAACTTTCAATAATCCTGGGTTCAGGAGATAGGTTCCAGCTGATGCTATTTTCCAGATAATTCCAAGTCAAACAGAAGACTCTTTCTGTTTAATTTATTGATATTTTCGAACCTAAAATTTAGTACACGTTTCTCTTACTGTAAAACAGCATAATAAACATAACTGAACCCTTTTTCAAAAATATAAAGCCTTAAAGCCTTTGAAGCATCATCAGGAAAGTTATTCTCAGTTTAGCAGGGATAAAGGATACTGATGTCTAATATTGTACTTTTTAATTACTAGGACACAGCTTTCCGATTTTTTGGTTTTTTAAATGATTCCCTTCACACTAGTTTTTTGTTGTTATTATCTGGCTCTTTCTGCTAAAGCAAAAGTGCAGTGTTTAAAATCTGGCTAATAAGGTGATAAAAACAATTACTACTTTAAACCTACACTGCATAATTTATAAACCTCATTCAAATATACTACCACACTCTGCTCTGAGATGTAAATATTACTATTCTCTCTTACAGAACAAGAGAAACTCAGAGAAGTCTAATAAATTTCTGGTACACTGGTAGGTAATTAGAACCAAATGCAGCAATTTAATCATTGTTGATTCCTCCCTCTGCTTCACACCTGACATCTAACAAATCACAAAATCTTACAGATTCCACTTCCAGTGTCTCCCCACAACATCTACTTTGCTCCATCCTAATACTTTATTTTAGGCCCCTAACATTTATTGTCTGGGTTAAAGGACGAGCATTCTAATTTGTCTACCAACCTCAAGTTTTGCACTGCTCCAATCCATTTTCCACATCACAATCAAAATAAGTTTTCTAATTCCACAATTTTTATCATGTTAACTCTTCTGCATGAAACCATTCAGAGGCTCCCAAAGCCACAAAAATAACCTCCACGTCCAGATGCATAGCATTCAAAGCCATACATATCTGGATCCTAATTCTCTCTCCAGCCCTGTCTAACTACAGCCCCTCACACTTGTATACCTGCAGTCTGCTAAAGCTCCCATGGTCTCCCAGCTCCAAGCTTTTACAAGATATTTTCACTGACCGTAATGCTGCATCTCCATCAATTCCCCTCACTTTTTAGCTAACTCACTACTACTCAGACTTCAGGTTATCACTTAAATATCCTTCCACTGGAAGTTCTGCCATGACGCCCTTAAACTAGGTTAGGTGCCCCTCCTACGTGGGCCCAACACACTCAAGCTTCACATTATTAAAATGTATTAAATTGCCTGTCTATCTGTAGGTCTCCCTAAGGGGACTTGAAGCGCTTTGAAATCAGGGTCTGCGGCTTGTCATTTTTCGCTAAACAAGTGGGCTGGGATTCCAACCCTGTCTTCCAACAGCTTCAGATGAACACTCTTCATTCATTCTGCTCTCAAGTTCCTGAGATCAAGTTAATAAGATACTGAAGAAAATGAAAGGCAAATACTTCATACCAGATGACTACTTGAATACTTGACTACTTCAAATGACACTTTAAAACAACATTAGTTTCTCTCTAATGAAAAGGGTGACTCAAGAACAAGACAAAAGGAAACCGTTCCAGAAGACTCCTTAAGTACTACACACAATGTTTTAAAAGAATGTGGGAAACCATCTCCATATAACGTCCAAATAACATTCAAAATAATCAAATGGAAAAGGAACAAATGTTTTAAGGAGAAATATAACAAACTGAAACCATATTAAGTTACTCAAGTACTTGGAGGAAAAAAAGTAGACTATAGTTGCCAAGAAAAAGAATTGCTTTAAAAATACCACAGATCAATGGGAGAAAAAAAAAAAAGTAGGGATTTTTAAAAGATGGAATTATCTATAATTAGCACATATAGTCTTCCAATGCAAAAGTATTGCTTAATGCAGTTGCTAAAACCACAAGGTATTCCAAAAATTTACACTATTTATCTGCATCAGCAAACCTTTATCTGCATAGATACCATCAAAAGCAATCTTTTACCTAACAAATCTAAACTACAAAATGTGAAATGTAGTGTAGTTCCAAATGAATGTGGAATTACTATACAAGGATTCTAAAATAACCAAATTTAAAAGAAAAAAAAATATGTACAGTCTCTTATATCAGAAATAATTAAAAGCAAACTAGAAATAAAACTAGTATTAACATCTGTCTGAAAAACAAAGGGGCATTCCTTAAAATTATTTTTAAATGCTTATCTGAAAACTATATCCTGCAGGTTCAGTTGTGGTTTAACAAATTAATTCAGACAAGAGGTGTTAGAAACTGTATACCATACTTAAGTTAACACAGGTAATGAGAATCTATCATCATTTGAGAGTGTAACAGGATCTTAAAAATCACCTAAGGCATACAAGGAGACAACACTGACAAGACAGTGAATTTATTTTCTTCGACTTTCTACTTTTCCCTATTTTCCAAATTAACCGAGGTTGGAAATTCAAATGCAGATTGTCAAATGCAGCCTCCCTGAAAAGACAACCAAAAAAACCTGTTGATCAAGCAAAACCAAGTTTACTAACTACTACAGTAAAGGATACCATCACTTTGAGGCAATCTTGGAGGTTCCACTGGAATCAGTTCAAGACCTACTAAAAGCCACAGTTCAAGATCCTAGCTTCAAAAACTGCAGTGCTCCTCTGATGCCCACTGAGCCCCCCACGCTCAGGGGTCTCCCCAACCACAACGGCGAGAAAAATTTCACACTGGGGAGAGCTCCAAAAAATCCTCAACATTTTTTGTTCTGAGTCCATAAGACAAAGTTCATATGGAAGAAGACAAGCATAGGACCTATAAGTTCATGTTCATGTGCCCTCCAAGAGCCAGTGACTTCAGAAGGTTTCAAGGGTATCCAAATAGGACAAAATTTGCCTTGAAACCCATATCAAAACCTTGAAAACTTTCCCCCGTCTTGACTCATTTTTTTGTCCATGGGAGTATGGGTCTGGAAGAGATCTCCCCTCCAAATCCTAAACCACCAAGGCACTGCACATTGTCAGGTCTGCAGTTAGAGATGGCCAACCATTACTTGGTAAGCCACTACAAGACTTTCGTAAATAGGTTTGTCTCAGGCTGCCTGTGCTGTAAGTCAGACTACTCCTCAAATGTATTAAATCTGTAACTCAAATTCATGTTCTTATCTTTCTAGATGGCATAATTTCACCAAGGATAATTTAGAATTATAATAGACTCTTTCATAAGCTTTTGGTATGAATGATTCATCTGAGAGGCGCACCTTAGGGAAAAACAGGGAAGCAAACTCTCAAACACCTAGTGTTCTGCATTACTAGGTGCAGAATAAACTGATGGGCTTACAGATAAAATTAGATGCTCCTGCTCCAGAAATTAATATCAGTCTTTTGATAAAGACACCTGCAGATTTTGCAACTAGAAGTAACAATGAGTAAACAATTGTTCTGTATTAGCCAAGAAAATGAGGGAAAAAAATATAATAGGCTATGTTCCAAAAGCGAATCAAGTACCCATTTCAGCCATCAACTCAAAAGGAGAAATTTCACTAATTATTACTTATTGATACTGGTGGTAGGTACACTATCAAACTTAAATCCCTCCATCATTACAGACGCTCTCTCTCAGCATTAACAAATTACTCAGATAATGGTTATCTCTAATATTCCTCACATTTCCCACGTCCCAGCCCCCAACTGTCACCTTTGAACCTCTATTCAAGGAACATTCCTTCCTCCTATGAGACACTATACACACTGACTTCATAAGAAAGAATCTACAATGCAAATAGAATTTCCAGATCAAATGCTCTCCTAATGACCTTGTCCTTGAACTCTTGAGGACTCTGCTACTAATCATCAAGACAGAATTAATTTGGACTCTGACTCATCACTACCCTTGTGACTAAATCAAGCCCAAACTGACGATCTCAAGAAGGCCAGATTTCTTGCTCGGAAAAAAAAAAAAAAAAATACAACTATATCGGCAGAAGTATTAGGGCTGAATAGACCAAGGTTCATAAAACCACTACCCAAACTCTCTAAAATGAGAATGTAAAGGACTAAAACCCAATAGTTGACAGCCTGATAAAGAAAAGACTTGCCATACTCTGCTCAGGGCCTTTCAAGGCAGCAATCAAGGTATGGGCCAGACTGCATTTGCATTTGGAGGCTCAACTGGGGACAAATCCAAGTTCATTCAGGTGACTGGCAGAATTTATTTCCTTGAGGCTGTATGACTGAGGGCCCCACCGTTTTGCTGGCTCTCGAATGGAGATCATCTTTACTTAGATCCTCAGAAGCTGTCTACAGTTCACTGCCATGTGGGTTTCCTCAATATGGCTGCTCTCTTCATCAAGCCAGCACCTAGAATCTGTTCTCTAGTCTCCTAAAATGGAGTCTTTTATAATAAAACATAATCACAGGAGTGACACTCAATTACTTTGCCCTATTAATGTAAGTGAACGTAGTGACATTCCATCACCTTTGCCATATAATGTAACTTAATTAAGGGAGTGACATGCCATCACCCTTTGCCATATTCTCGTAGTTAGAGAAGCGAATCACAGGTTTTACCCAAACTGAAGAGGAGTGGATTACACAAAGGCTTGGATGCCTGGAAGTTCCTCAAAAAGTTAAGCACAGACTTATCATATGACCCAGCAATTCTACTCCTGAGTATATACCCAAAAGAACTTAAAACAGGTATTCAAACAACAGGTATCCTACCCTCCAACATTCCCTCTCCCCGTTCCCTGTCTTATGTTTCTTATTTTATTATTTATTATTTGTCTCCTTTTTCTATAGCATAAGCTCAATAAGGGCAGGAATATTTTTTTGTTTTGGTCTGCTTTGATCCCTACTATATCCACAGCACTTCAAACAATGTTAGACAAACAGTGTGCACTTGTTAAATATTTACTGAATAGATGAGTAAACAAATAATTTTAAATGTGGTAAGTGAAGTACAGGGTATTAAGGGAAAATTCAGTAGAGGGCCTAATCTAATACATAGAGTCAAGGAATGCCTCTGTGGGAAATGTATGTTTAAGCCAAGACCTAAACTATGTGTAGGAGACAGTCAGGAGTGAAGACCGAAGCAGAATCAACACACACGTGTCAGAATTAAGAACAGAAGTTTCAAAAATCTGGAAGATGTCATATAGGGTTGGTGCATCCAGAGCAAAGGGTGAGCTGGCGCAGTATCAGTCTGAAGAGAGAAACAGAGGCCAGCTAGTCAAAGGATTTAAATGAGTAGTCACTCAAGAGTTTTTAAACACAGGCATGTGATCAAATCTGGATTTCTGAAACATCACTCAAGCTTTACTGTCGAAATTTAACTGGACGGGACCAAGACCAAGACTGGCTACAAGGGGACTTCCCTGGTGGTCCAGTGGCTAGGACTCCGCGCTCCCAGTGCAAGGGGCCCGGGTTCGATCCCTGGTCAGGGAACTAGATCCCACATGCCGCAACTAAGAGTTCGCATGCCGCAACTAAAGATCCCGCGTAGCCTGACTAGGACTCGGTGCAGCCAAATAAATAAATATTTAAAAAATAAAAATGAAAAAGACTGGCTACAGGGAGAGCAATTAGAAGGCTGGTGAAGTAATCCAGACTATATGATGTTAGTTGGAACTTGGAGTTAGTGTGAGGAAAAAAATAAAAGTAATAGATCAGAAAGATATTTAAGTGAATTCTCTGTAGCAGTATTTATTAGGAACTCCAAGTTTCTAGCTTGTGAAATGGTGTGGAAAATGCCAGCATCTTCTCAGGCAGGAAAGGAAAAAATGAGAAGTTTACAGCAGGAGTCAGCAAACTTTTTCTGAACAGGCCAGGTAGTAAATATTCCAGACTTTGTGGGTCTCTGACACAATTACTCACCTCAGCCATGATCATGGAAAAGCAGCCATGGACAACATATAAAGGAAAGAGCATGGCTGTGTCCCAATACAATTTTATTTACAAACACAGGAGTGCACAGAGCCACAGAATGCCAATCCCTGGCTAGACGGAAAACGATGAGCTCAGCTTCAACTTGTTACTTTTACGGTGCCTCAAAGGCATCAGGCAGACCTGTTTAAGAAGCAACTGGATATGCAGTTCTAAGGCAATATCTAGAACAGATATACAGGTTTGAGATGTGTAGCCATAAAAATAAGTTATATTGCTTAGAATGAGTCTGTCCAATAAGAGAAAACCCATAATAAAACCAACATTTAAGGGACAAAGGTAGGAAGAATAATCAGCATGAAAACTAAGAAGCAGCACTTAAACCAGCCAGAAACATGAAAACAAAACTGGAACTGAGTAATGCGCCAGAAGTGAGTATTTCCAGAAGGAAAGAGTAACCAAGAGACTGAAATGCTTTGAAGAGACTGAGAAGACCAGGATTAAAAATTACACACTGGATTTCATGAGAGGGAGAGGTTGCTAGTAGCCTTTTCAAGAGAAATTTCGGTGGGAATGAGGAAAGAAGCCAGATGTAGACTAAAGATAAGGGGGAAAGTGTGGAAATGAAAGCAAGTGAGGACAATTCTTCTAAGACGTTTGGCTGTGAAAGGAAAGAGAGCTAAGGTGGCAGCTGTGGAGTGACAAGAGGCTACTGTGCTCTCTGAAGAGGAGGAACACGTATTTCTTTCCACTAAACTGGAAGCACCATGGTGTGAGGGATCACGGGTTTCTTTTATCATCAGATGCTTCCCACTTAGCTCAGGGATCAGCAGATTTTTGACTGATTGAGCATTTTTAATAGCAATAATAATGGAAAGGCATTAAAAGACAAGGAGAATTTTAAGACACAGAAGAGAGGAAAGATAATGAGTGAAGACTGTAGCCCATGAAGTCTATAAAGGGTATATCTGGAGCATAAGAGGAAGAATTGGCTTTACAGAGGATGGGGAACATCTATTCTTTGTAAGATGAGAGAAGAAAAAAAAATGGATGAATACATATTGAGGTAAATATAGATAAATATGGGCAAGAAGCTGAGGATATTTACTAACCAGGGGCCGTGCTTGCTAACTGTCCTGTAATTCATGAAATAATCCAGCACAATGAAGAACTGCCCAGCCCAGAAGGTACAATAAGAAACACTGAGATGAAGAGTTCCTGCAGACTAATTCAAATCACAAGGTTCTAGTCTACAGAGGGACTCTTTTCTCATGAGAAAAAAAATGAATAATTTTTCCTCGGCAGTGGGGAGGAGCGCAGAGAGGAAGGGAAGACACATACTCCAATTTCTGCGTTTCTTCCTTAGAAGACTTCAGCTGCAAAAGCGGCTTGCTGGTTGAGGAGTTGTGCTTGGGATCTATAGTGACACACAGCTTATACCAAACAAGTTTACAATTCACATTTTATGCATATGGACAGAAGCTCACCATAAAGATACAGAGAACATCATAATGTTTCAAACATTAAATATATACCACCAACAAATGAAATCCACACATCTAACAGCACATTTTTATATCACCAAGTTTTTTCCTATGAAAGTAAAAGTCAACACTGATCGTTAAATACAATGCTTCAGGGGCTTCTTGCTCTTTTTAACTTACGCCATTCAAAATAATCCAAGTGTAAACAACATTGATTTTTTTTAATCTATACATGAATAGATTTAAAAAGCAAAAACTGCATTTTATCTTACACTTTTGACAAAATGTTTGACTTCAGGACATGTACTATAAAGATTAGAGTAAAACAGTTTCTCACCTTGACCACTCCATCAAAGCCAGGGATTGTGTTAACCTTTGCGTTCTTAGCTAATAATTTGCTTTCAATCTTGTCACCCATGGCTTGAATAGCATGTGTATCAGGTCCAATGAAAACGACATCTTCTGCTGCCTGTGAAGAAACGCCAGTAGAAATTTACAACAAAAACATTTCAGTGCTTGATATGGAGTCACGATTTTATAAAAAGAAAAACCCATATGTATATTTACCAGTTACTCACAGACCAAGAACAACTTAAAAGCAAGCATTTGATCCAACATATTACAATATATAATACTGTGTTGCATATAGTATATGTGCACAAAGATATATGAAAGTCAGGTCAAAGAAAAATAACTAGAAGTAATGAAGAACTCTTACTTGATATTAACAGTATTCTTCGGAAAAGCAACTTCTATGGTGTTGTAGTTATATCTAGTATTCTGCCACCCAATCTAAACAGTAAGTTCACCTTTAAAAATGCCTTATAAATCTTTGTATTCTCAATACCCTGCAGCACACTGCCTAGTTTAACACGCCAACTTTGTGCCAGGCTTTAAGCTAAGTGTAGGGGATAACATGGATGAAAACCACAGAATATCAACTAATTCAAGGGAACATGAAGCAGATCACCAGCACCTCAGAGAAAGAGACAAAATAAAGTAGGCAATGTTGACATCCTTGTGACTGTAAGAAATGAGTAAAGAATACAGTGGGAATTTACCAGGTAGAGTTATGATTTCAGTCAAAACTAGTCTATATAAATCACGATTAGTTCCCCAGCAATGGGTCCACCTCTCTGTGTATATGATATTAAAGTAAACAAAGTGCTAATGGAAACTAATTAGGGACAGAAAAAAATACCGATGGAGTTAGTGCCACTGTAGGGCATGGTCTAGAGAAGTAAAAAGGGGGTTTGCTGAGGTAAAGAATGAGGTCATTAGGTAAAGAACAGAGGTTAACTATGAAAAAGGAAAAATTAGATTGTATGCAGGGCATCATCAGAGTAAGGTACCTAACTGTTGATTCTCCCATGACCTTTGGTCAGGGTCAGTATAACAAATAAATCATATAATTTATATCTCATATTCTATCTACTGGCACTGCTGCCTGAAAAGACTCTCGGCTTTAGAAAGGAGCATCATTCTCCTTATGAGAATATCATACAGAGTAGCTATTGCAGTGTGGTGTTTGGATTGCTCTCAGCCATTGGGAGCAAAGAGGATTAAACCCACCCAGAGCAGGAGGTGGAAGTAGAGCAGGGACACAACAAGAGGAATATATGAAGAGATAAATATTTGGGAGATATGACAGTTTCAACTTTATACATGCTGAGGTGAGATGCCTGTGGGATAGTCAAGTGCCCATGTTCAGGAGACAGAGAGGTCCAGAGGTTAGAAGATAGGTCCAGGCTGAGATACGGATTTTTAAAGGCATCAAATAAAGGACGGAATTAAAAATTGTAGATGATATCATTCAGATAAAATGTACAGAAAAGCCAATGCCTTTAAACTCAGGATGTATACTTTCCCTCCTGCCCAAAAGCAAGACAGAAGAAAGGGGAATTTTTAGATTCTGAGTTTAAAGCCTCTTTTCTTTGTGTGACAAGGGGGTAATAACCACCCTGCAAGTTTGATTGAAGCACTGAATAAATAATAATATAAAACACCAAGCTGAGTGCCACAACTGTTAGTCCTTGTCCCCTACCCAGAAGTCCTGATAAAAAGAGAACACTAGAATAATAAGACAGCTAGGTCCACAGGACCCCAAAATACGTTATAGAAACCCAAATACCAACACTTACCAGTGTTACAATAACAGAATGCTAGATAAGAAACCTCTTCAGCCATAACAGATGCTCATTAAGTACCTCTCCATCAAATGTTTGTATATAGTTTTAACAGAACATCATTTTCTTTAAAAAAAAAAAAAAAAAATTTTATGTGAAACCCCCAAAATGTAAAGCACATAAAAAATGGAACTGCTCTGTAAGAGGGGAAAGTGGTAGTAGGACTACACCTCCACGTACTCTGTGTCTCTAGCTGGATAAACTAGTTATTTTGGACCAGAGCAACAATCGTACTCACTTCTCTTTATCCCAAACCTACAACCCAATAAACACTAAGTCAAGAGGAAACAATCATGTTTTAACTATCAATTGTCTTTCCATATTCTCATTTTACTTGCTAAGATGGAGGAATTTTTATCATAAATGCTGTTTTAAATACCACTATGCCAGGCAGATGTAATCAAGGAATCAGAATACCTACACAAAGAGTTGAAGAAATAACATAAATGAGAACATCCAAAATACATTATGATTATACAGTAAAACTTCTGATTAACAAGAGCCCAACGACCAGGAACCACTGATTAACCAGACTTTTTTCATGCATTCTAATTTGAGGAAAATTACTCACCCCAAAATGCGAAATTACCAAGAAAGAAAGCTCACATCAAGCATTTAGTGACTATTCTTTCTCCCATCCAACACAAAGAAAAATAGCCAGTAGTACACTGAGTAACTACTCAAACAGATGTTTCAATAAACTAACTTCCTTTCTATCTTTATCTTTTTATGTTTTGGTAGTACTCCCTGGGTTAGCCTTTAAATGTAATTAAGGCAAATTAAGAAAGCAGTATCATAGCTCTGACTCCCGTAATTCTTTGACCAAAAAAGCAAGGATAAGACAGTATGGTAATGGCAAAGTGATGAAGCATGTTTCAAAAGTCCTGAGTTCTTGACCAGAGTGATTTGTGTGACTTAGAACTTAAGGCCAAAATTTATGCACTAATAACCTTTCAATACTCTACTGTTAACCCTGTATCTTTTGCTACGCATTTTCCCTAATCACCAGTAAGTCTCCTCGGCATGCCATAGCAATAAAATTTACTTCTCAAACTATGCTTTTCAAGGAACTTGTAAATTTACCATGAATGATAAATATAATACCTAAATACAGGTAAATGTATAATGGTCGTGAAAAAAGCGGGAATTTTTTCATCATCACTGGAAGCACTTTTGTAGTGATACCTAAGAAAGAAATTACAAAAAGCTGAAATCACTGCTCTAAGACTGGAGAGAAAAAAAAAGATTGTTTTCATTTTCTAAATTCTGTGATTTTATGGTTCTGGTCATATTTTGATAAAAGAATGGGGAAAAGAGTTGGGGTCTGAGCAATGTGTTAGGGAAACAGATTTAATTTACAACAGGCTTTATGTTGCAAATGCAGAAATAATCATCATCTGTAAAAATTAAAATGTATGATACATAATTCATTCTTAGAAATACCATGACAGTTAGTAAATTGCTAAGCTATGAATCCAGTTTTTTTTTTTAATGTATACATTTTAGGTTCATAAAGAATTACTACTTCGATAACTGTAAAACTAAGGTCAGACAGACATGAGCCATAGCCATGGAAAAACTGCTGAACTGCCTGAAGGAGCTAGACTCTGGACTTTAATTTTTATTCCGTGATAAAAGAAAAAAGAATTTCTAGTAGAAAAGGCCAGTTTCAGGACTGGTGCAGAGAAGTTAGCACATGAGATAAAAAACTGAGTCAGTGAGAAAGCTTTCAAAAATTAATACAGTTATCTCAAAAGCACATATTAGTGCTACCCACTGAATGCGTTGATAACAATATGAGTATCAAAAAGAATAAAAGAAATTACAAGGGTAATTCATCTTTTCAAGACTGAATAAATCTTTTCCTGCTATCCCTGTTCAAGTATTTGAACTTCTCAGACATGTATCACTGATTTTTAAAAATATATAGCTCTTTAAAAAGCAACATAGAGGAAAACTAATTTCACACATAAAACTAAGCAAAATAAAAGTATCAAGGTAAAATTCCATACACTGTTTTTATAAGAAAAAAATAAGAACTAGAAAAACATCCATGGAGGGAAAAAAGCACAAGACAGACATGCTAACACAGCAGATCAAACTGTCACCTATTATTTCAAAACAAGCTGAAAGACATTTTAAAATAAGAAAACATGAAATAAGATATCAGAATTAGAAATGTTCTGAAATGAGGTGATAGACCAAAGGATAGAATTAGAAATGCAAAAGAAAATAATTTTGGAAGTGAAGACTAAACTAGAGGGAAAATAAGAGTGAATAAAGAAAACAAATAATGCCTTACAAGAGATAGTTAAAGGAAGAAACTTTTTAAAAATTTAAATATAAAAAAAAGAAATTTTTTCTAAAATTCAAGAGAAAATGGCAAATACTAAAGATAAACAAAACATCCAACATATGGATAAGAGGAGTCTTTGGCCTGGTGCCGGGGGCGGGGGTGGAGGGGTGGGGGTGGGGACTAAAACAAAGAAAAAATACTAAAAACCATAACTCAAGCAAACTTTCTTAAAACTGAAAATACATAGCAAACATACTACAGCATACCTGAAAAATTCAACCCAGAATGAACAGTACCATGATACATTCCAGCAATACTACTTAAGAAAAAAAAAAGGGGGGGGGGGGAGAATATGTGACTTGTACAAAAGAAAAGTTTAAATTCTCACCAGACTGGGGTTTCCCTGGTGGCGCAGTGGTTAAGAATCCACCTGCCAATGCAGGGGACACAGGTTCGAGCCCTGGTCCGGGAAGATCCCACGTGCCATGGAGCAACTAAGCCCGTGAGCCACAACTACTGAAGCCTGTGCTCTGCAACAAGAGAAGCCACTGCAATGAGAAGCCCGCGCACCACAACGAAGAGTAGCCCCTGCTCGCAGCAACTAGAGAAAGCCCACACGCAGGAACAAAGACCCAACGCAGCCAGAAATAAATAAATGAAATAAATAAAACAAACAAACAAAGAAACCAATGCATCTTAGAAAGGTGGCTGATTAAAGGCCTGAAGCAAGAAATGTAAAACATGAGCCTAGACTATCTTGTCAGATCAGAGAGCAAGGAAGCTATAAAAGATTATGAGGGTCAAGTCCAAAAGACCATGAGCCAACTTAGGTCCCCCTGGCCAAAGAGGGACAACTTGAGCTTCACTAGTAACTCCAACAGATTTAAACCTACAAAATACGTTTAAATCTATGACTTCATAACGATACTTTTAAAAAGAACTGGTTAACTGGTTAACCAATTACCTCAAAAACTAGTAAATAAAGATAAAGAATTATACACTCATCTTGCTCTTTCTATATGAATTACACCACTAGGAGACCAAACAATAAATGAGGGGAAGAGTCTCTTTATAAATATATTCCAATTAATTAATGAAAAAGATGTTAGAATTAAAATATCACCGTTTTGCAATCTAATGAAGCAATAGCTATAGACAGTAAGATTCAAAGGCTGCTTAGATCTTAAAAAGCAGTAACAAGACATGTGCCTCCTACAGTCTTGGTCAAAGGAATTGAAACCTAAGTCTGATCCCCATCTCTGAAGCCAGTTTGACAATCTGTAGGAAATGCCAAGAATGGAGGGAAATGCAGAACTGCACCATGATTATGCAAGCAGCTAAGTCAAGACTGAGAGACACTCTACAGGTCAAACAGCCCAAGGTTCTTCAACAGATAAACTGTAGGGAAGAGAAATGTATGTGAGGAGAATCTATGGATTGAGAGAAATTTAGAAGACATATCAGAGGTGAAAATAAATAGGCAAGACAAATCACAGTGTCCAGGGATGCACACTTGGACCATAAAATTATTTTAAAATGCATGAAAATGATTACTATATAAGTCAAAGTAGTGGATACACCCGGGGAGAGACTAGAGGTTAGGACTGAGATGGGTCACACGGACAGGCCTTCTGGGATTCAGGGCAAATGTCTCATGACTGAACCTACGTAATGGCTACAAGAGTCCTCTCCTTATGCAAGCTCACACTGGTTCTGCATAGTTTTTTTCTGTATCTGTCTCTTCTTCTACAATAAAAACTTTGAAAACATTCTCAGAGTAGCCGCCAGCTTAGAGGAGTAAAACCAACGCCTAGACCAGCAGCACCCATAGCCAGGGAGGCGTTTCTCAGGCCGCTTTGCTAACCTCTTCAGGGGACTTTTTTGGCTTTTTTTTAAAAAAAAAAAAAAAAAGAGAGAGAAAAAGAAAGTGCATTCTCACGTTTGGCTGGGATGCTTCAGTAGATGGTTATTTTGTACAAAGTGAAGCCTGACGAAGTGGTAACAACTACTGCCACTATAGGTTAAATGTGAAAACTATAAAGTACAAAACATCACCTTTGCTGGCTTAACCGGACAGCATCCAGCCTCTGCAGCATCACTACTTCCAAAACACTCAGATTTTGCTCTTTGTATGAGGTCCAAGAAGAGCTCATGAGGATGGTGGCAGAAGGGTTGATCTGGGATTCCGTCTGACTAGTGTCTGTTTGCAAAGAAAAAAGATCTTCCTGTTGCCATGAGCACTGCTGAAATCACAGATGAGCTTGGACTGCATTCTCTGAGCAACAGAAGCTGGTCCATCAGGCCACCTGTGGCAGTGGAGGAGGACTGCACTGCTGTCCAATCCGTGATGAAACCAGAAACCCTCAGGGAGAACTCATCTTCCTCCTGCTTTCCGCCTCCCCTTTCACCACCTCCCCTAAACTCGCCTGTGGCACGCTGCGCTCACTGTGGACTGAGTGCCTGAAGCTGTATTTCAATTACACTTTTGGTCACAGTATATTACACTATACTGTAAATGTGACAGATGCAACACCTGCAAACTGATTTCTTATTTAATGTAAATAGTCTTTGCTTCCAATGAGACCACTTCTGGTATTTGATACAATATTACTCAGCCCTTTTTTCTTTCTTTTCTTTTTTTTTTTTTTTTTTAAGTTAAAAACAAAAAACTCAGTTCAGTCCCAAGAAGGAATTTCAGCCAAGTTGGCACTTGGGCTCTAACAAGTTACTGTGTACAAGAGGGAAGGCTCCTCCTCTCAACTTACGACATCAGGGTTGAACCCTGTTTTGGTGGTTAGCTTTTAACCTGCACTCAGTGTACTTTTCAAAATAATGATTAGAAATAAAAGAGAAGGACAACATTTGAACACACAGAAGAGAGAAATATTCCTAGTGTAGTTTCCATGGTCATCAGTAAATACCAGTCGGCTGGGTCTTTACCCCAAGATTGGGTACAACGTACGGACGAGCACTTACTGGAAGCCCCAGGCTGTGCAGTGGGCATGATTAGAGAAGACCAGAATATGAACCCTAATTCATCTTCCTCAACACTGACTGTGGGGCATCCATACAGGGAGGTACAGGACAACCCTAGCGGAAGGTCCCATCAGCCTCCAACCCCCTACGTATATAGGAGGCATTTTCCTTAAGTGCTAGTCTGCTCCTTGCAAATTAAGAACCCAATTTATGTGACTCACTGGGATGAGAACCTTAAGGAACTTGACTGTTGTGGAGGAAGGGTAGTGGAAGGGAGACAAAGATTCTTTAAAATTCTAAACATAAATTTATAAACCAGCACCGCTTTTCAATTTGTTTGGGATGCTAATTGCGAGATCGATTGAAATCTAATGACATGCTTACAAACTGCATTTGACTTACGGTACACTGTACATGCTGTGAGTTAGTTTAACCAAAGGAATCTGTGTCTTTCTCTGTCAGTATTACTAGTATCTGGATTTCATTCAGTCTAATGTATATTCTGTATTAAGTGTCCACTTGGCACAATGCACTCAAGTAATATTATTACTTCCAGATGATAGCCACGCACAATATTCAGTTAGAGAAACAGTTTCCACACTGTAACAATTGGCAGAAGTCAGGTTTTCTAGTGAAGGAATATCATTAAATATAAAACCTTGTTTTTCACGCACAGGAAGTGAACAATACAGCAATAGGACACCTTCCATTTCTAATATTTGACAGCAGAATGATTTTCATTTCTATTTTTCAGCTATTATTAAGTCAAAAAAGTTAAATTTTTTTTATTAAATGTTCTGGGTTTCTGACAAAGGTACTTAGGGCAAAGAAGAGGTTTTTGGTACTTATTAATTTAATAGAAACCATTTAAATAAACAAACTATAAATCTCTAAATATCTTTGTACTTTTGGGGTAAGCTTTTCAAGTGCATGTGGAAAATAGTTTACTTTTAAAGCTTCTAGTTACTGTAGTCTATGTTAATTTTGTAAATGTTCTTTCCCTTTTAAAAGACTAAGATTGAAGTTTGTTAGTGTTTGCCATTTTTGTGTGCATATCTGATTTTTTTTTATTTCCCTGTAATCAGCACTGATACCTATTTCCCGAGTCTCCTTGACTGCTAAGAAGAAAGAGGCTGGGCGTTCAGCTTCCACATTCTACACTCTTTGTGCAGATCAGGACACTAAAAAGAGATGAGTTAACAGAAACCTGAGTGGGCTGTTAACCTTTTTTTTTTCTTCGGGAAATGTAGATGCAATAACATTTCCAGCTGAAAGACTCAGAGTCTAAGTTCCTAATGTTTAAGAATGCAAATGAAGTATTCTGTCTTTTCTGTGCCTGGAGGTGTTCCGTGAGAAAACAGAAAGAGGTTTCTAGGATTAGTTCCACAGATTTCCTTTATCATGTAAAATCTTAGACTGGTTGCACTGGCAAGAATCAAAGAAAAGCAATACCGAAGATACCCAGAGAAAATGAATTCAATAACTTCTTTAGCAATAACACTGAGAAAATTAGAGTTAACTAAAAAGTCAGCCTTTTGGATAAATTTTAGCCTTCCTCCTTTAAAGAAATTCTAGTTTTAATATTAGAACATTTAAAAAATATATATTAGCAAAATATTGATGATCAAGTCAATGACACTAAATTTTCTTGGATGAAATTGTTAAGTTTATCACTCAGCTACCTGGCATTTTCAAGAGGTTAAGCTTATTTTTGCTTTGTAATACAATAGTAATAATGCTTTAATTAAAGATGCAAGTACAGCTGTGAACTTCTTGTTGAATTTTCATATAGATTGATCTTCTTACTTGATGTTTGAAATATGTAAATAGGATTTTATGTTGAAATGTTTTTTAAAAAATAAAACTTGAATATATAAAAATTTAAATTTGTTTATATAAAATTATTTATGTAAAACCTTGAACTCTTTTAATAATTTCAATTGGATTGAACAAAGTATGACATTCATGATTCGAGGTCCCAATGATCTAAAACCCACAAGGAATTCTATTTCAAATACAATAATTATATAAGGTTTAATGCATATTGAACGGGGCTACCTGTGGGAATGCGTTTGTGTTCCAGTAATTCTAATAAATGTTACTGTAAAACAAAATTTTTTTTAAAAGATGTAGGCACAAATATTAAAGTATTTCTTCTAGATGTATTTTTTAAGAGGGTAAGATAAGAAGCTTCATATTTAAATATGGTTGTGTATTGCTAAGGTTCTCCTTATATAAACTGGCCATAGGAATTACTTAGTTATGAAGTTGTAATTTCCTTCTTTTGCACTTCGCATAAAATACTTTTAATTTGATATCTCAACAATTTGGATATTAAAAATGAGCTGTTTTCATTTCTCCCTGATCCAATTATTTTTATTGTTTCATGAATACTAAAATTAATTGTTACTTTCGGATAGAAAATTAATTTTTCCAGTTCAATTTTGGAATATACCTTATAACAACTATGGAACTAGATGAGCGACTTAATAATGCCTCAATTAGCAGGAGGGGATGTGAATGCAGATGCCCCCTGACTCACCTTCCTGTTCCTTCCTCACAGTCCATTAACATTGACTGCTAGTCGTAAGCTGGTAAACTGGTGGAAGGCTAGAGATCTTGTGTTTAGTCCAAACAATGGATAGTAACTTTAATTTTTAAATGTTTAAAATTGGTCTGGGATATTATCTGAATTATGTACTCTTTCTATTTCCTTTGATAATATGAATTTTTTTAAAACTTGCTACAAGTAGAAGTCCTTCCACACTCTGTGCTTAATTTACTGCTTTCTGGAACACATCAAGTTCTCGATACCACCGCTGGATGGAAATCAGAGTCATATGGTTTGAATAAAGCATGCTCTACCTACAGTTGGGATATTCTTTTTTGTTAGCACATTTAATTGCTGTGCTCTAGTACAGCCTACATTATAAAGCCTATTTCAAATAACGAATGGAATGCTAAAAAAGCAGAGATCATGATTTCCAGTTAATTGCCTCGAGCAGCTAAGTAATTCCTCACACTACTCAGCACCAGTCCAACAGGCCAACCTGCTACTTTCACCCTTTATTTTGGTTATTAACAAGGATGCAATGAAGTGAAAGTGACAATAAGATGTAGTGGAATGACCCAAGTAGAGACTGATTTATCTCTAGGTAGGAAACATTTTTTTTTAAAGTTTGAAGGGAGTAAAAGAACAAGGAATGCATTAATACTAACAAGAACAACAATATGTATTTTACTTACTTATTTAGCACCATCTAAAAGGCACTGTAGTAAGGCTCACTCTACCCTAAAAACCATTTTATACATAGATAAACATTTCAGTCATCGGGTTCTAGTTGGTTTATAAAGTTAGAAAGTCTTCAATTTATTCTAGAATTACACAGTAAAATATCTTAACTAACATTCCACAGTTTTTAAAGTTTCTTTTTAATTTTTTTAATTGAGGTACAGTTGATTTACATTATGTTACTTTCAGGTGTACAACACAGTGATTCAAAATTCTTACAGATTATACTCCATTTATAGTTATTATAAAATGTTGGCTATATTTCCTATGCTGTAAAATATATCCTTTTAGCTAGCTCACTTATTTTATATATAGTACTTTGTACCCCTATTTTGCCCCTCTCCCGTTTCCTCTCCCCACTGGTAGTCACTAGTTTGTTCTCTGTATCTGTGAGTCTCTTTCTTTTTTGTTATATTCACTAGTTTTTTAGATTCCACATAGAAGTGATAATATACAGTATTTGTCTTTCTCTCTCTGACTTACTTCACTAAACATCATATCCTCCAGGTCCATCCATATTGCTGCAAATGGAAAAACTGCATTCTTTTTTATGGCTGAGTGGTATTCTATTGAATATCTGTACCACATCTTCCATATCCATTCATCTGTTGATGGACACTTAGGTTGCTTCCGTAGCTTGGCTACCGTAAATAATGCTGCTATGAACACTGGGGTGTATTATCTTTTCCAATTAGTGTTTTTTAATCATTTTTCCTCAAAAAAAAAAAAAAATGGGGCTACGAAACCAGCAGGACATAAATAGTCATTTCTACTTAACATGTCAGTAAAACTAGGATCTGAGAGATGAAATCAAATGCCCACCACACTTAAACAGGTAAAGTGATAGAAATAAGATAAGACCCAAACCAGTGGTTTTATCTGCAGCTCTGCTGCCTTCTCATGCCCCAGGTTCAGGTGGCACACGCTGACCACTGGGAAGTGTCATACATAAGTCTGCCTGACACAGTCCCAGGACACACCTATTACCTCAGCACCCATCTGACTAGTGCCTCTTTTCACTCTCCAAAGCATGCTTGTTTGGACAGACCTGGTTTCTGAATGCAAAGAGTTTACAGTCTAGTAGAACAAACAACACATACCAAACAATAAAAACAATAAATGGTAGAGGTTAAAAAAAAAAAAAAAAATCAGGCACTGTGAACAGAGTCCAACAGAGGAATCAAGGAAGGCGTCACAAAAAGGGTAGCATTTGAAGGAAAAAAGACAACTAGGATTTGAAAAGGCAGCATGGAA
The DNA here is from genome assembly GCF_949987535.1 of Balaenoptera acutorostrata. Taxonomy (NCBI): domain Eukaryota; kingdom Metazoa; phylum Chordata; class Mammalia; order Artiodactyla; family Balaenopteridae; genus Balaenoptera; species Balaenoptera acutorostrata. The sequence goes on from NC_080081.1 coordinate 10,595,798, forward strand.
AAACAAACATTTAAATATTCAGGAAAACAGTCTGTAAAAGGTTCCATGATCTTCAGAGAATCATGATGAAGCTACACACAACCAGTGTTCATCCTAAAGGGTCTCCTCCCCTTCTCTCAAGCCCTACAACAACCAGACCTCAACTGCGTACTTCTTCAGTATACAGGTAAAGCCATGCATTCACTCTACAAACACCTGCTAAGCACCCACTCTGTGTCAGGCACCGTGTTAGGTCTAGGGAAACAATGACGCACAAGACGAAGATGTACCACTGCCCTCTTTTAGTTGACAAACCAACTGGGAAGACAGGACACAACAAGCAATTAAAGTCACAAGAAAGCATGGGTGCTGTGACAGAGCAGTACAGTAGTATACTCTGGGAAACTAATGGTAATTAGGACAAAGCATACATGGATGGAAACTGTCAGCCAAATCAACATAAGTTTATTGCAATGATACATCTACATATGAAGTGGCAATATTTCAATCACCAACTGCATAAACAATAAAAGACAAGGGGATTCTTTCCAGAGATTCCCTCCCCTTTGCATCAGAGAATTTTTCCCTTCTGTTCACATTAAATTTTGCTACAATTTTAACATGCTCAAATCACCTGATATGTCTGTCTTTCTCAGAAAGTCCAATCAGGGCCTTTCTAACCTGCTAGATAAATGAGACTTGAGAATGCAATCTTCTCCCTTCAATTCAAGCCTTGTAACTGATGAGGGCGAAAATGGACATCATATATAATAGATGAAGCATCATTTTATATCAACTACCGATAAGCATAAACATTAATTTCAGCAAAATTATCTTCTTAAAATGTTTTACCAGCCTGTGCGACTCCCTTGAAATGTACGCCATCACCACCTTATGTAGCCTTTTGAAGTTTTCAAGTTATGATTGACACCACCTATAAACCCCTCACCTCCCATGGCTCTTGAATCGTATAAAACAACTGTCAAGCAGGGTTTTAAATTATATTCTTGTATTAAAAAAAGGCAGGAATTAGAAGCAGCAGAGTGTAATGGTTAAGAGCAGGAGGCTGCCTAAACTCCAATTCTACCATAAACTACCTGGGTGGCCTTGGACAAGTTTCTTAACTCCTCTGTGCCTCAGTTTCTGTATCTGTGAGGATTAAATGAATTAATATATGCAAAGCACCTGGGACAGAGGGGACCCTAATGAGCTGCTGTCTAGCTGTGAAGGGATTCAGAAGGCACAGCTGGCTGTAACTGTGACTGGTGAGGACTCCCCGCCCGCCTTCCCGTGTGCAGGTGTTCAATGCATTCCAGGAGCCTTGTTCCTGAGAAGGCAGCCCTTCCTGAAGAGGCTAAACCTACTTCTTCCCCACACCTTTCATCTCCTCCTCTCAACTGGCTCCTTCCTCTCACCCTAAAACCCTGCTTGCCTGTAGACTTGCTCATCCTTCCATCACACGGCTAAAGTTGGGGCAAGCAAGCAAGCCACGGCTCTCAAAGGAGAAAAGATGTCGCTCAGACAAAATTTTAAATGCCCGCACAATCACAGCAGCCAGCCAGCCAGCCTCTGGTAACAGAAATTACAGAGGGGCAAGCACAGACAGTGCTGGAAGGCAGGCAGAAATCAAACTACTGTGCATGCCAGCTTGAGGAATACAGGCTCTACAGACAACAGTAAGCCACTGAAGGATTCTGAAGCACTTCAGGAAGATCAGTCTGGCTCCAGTACAGACCAGGCTCCAAGGAGGAAAGACTGAGAGGAAGTGATCAGTGGTCCAGGAGAAAGACATGAGTGAGGAAGTAATATGACAGCAGTGGGAATTCAGCAGAGAGAAAAGCAGTGAGAAAAGCTGCAGTAATACTAATTAATAGTACACCTGGCAATGGATTTAGGGAGAAAGACTGAATTAGGAAGTGCAAGGGAGGGGAATGGTCAAAGTTGACTATAAGATGAGCAGACCAGAAAACAATTCAAACAGGAAACCGAAAAGCAGGTTCTGTTACAAGGATAAGTTCCACTTTGCACATAAGTGACCTGTTAGCAGGACAACCGGAGGAGATTTCCATGGGAGACACTCTTACATGGACCTAGAAATGTCTTCAGTAAAAAAGCAGACACCAAACCAAATACAATTTCTTGGGATAAACTACCCTGCACTTGAAACCTTAAGAAGTTTATGATATCACATTTACCTGTATAATCACTACGGTCATGAGCTGTGAAGTACTTCTGAGAGATTTTAAATAGTTTACTCATGTTATTACTACCTTAAACACTTCACTTCCAAATCAAAAAGGGCTTTTGGAGTACTACTGTTCATGTTCTGTGGCTTAGAATGCTTTTCAGTTTCAAAAGCTCAATTTTGACACAGCAGTTACTCTACTTGACCAAAAACTTCAACTCTGATTTAATAATGCTATTTAATAACAAATAAACTTCAAAAGTCTTTTTGAATTTTTTGGCTTCAATATCCACACTAGAAATTGCATAAAGAGAATACTGGAAGTCAGCAGAACACATAAACGAGCCATCAAAGATGAACTCCATGATCTGGGATGACATGCCGAGGCATTACCACAGAATACTAAGGCCCACCCACCATACCAGTCAGAAAACAGCACTCTGATGCTATAATATTAATCCGCCATAGGCCATTTCCAACTATCCTAAGAGGAGTCTAGCCTCTAGTTAGACAGCACTCTGATGCTATAATATTAATCCGCCATAGGCCATTTTCAACTATCCTAAGAGGAGGCTAGACTCTAGTTAAGACCTACCAAGAAATAAAAGTAATTTGAAGTAAGTCTTCTATCTTCTTTAGGTTACCTATAATAAAGCCCTAAAGACATTCAGTCCTTTTCCCATATGGTTGTCCAGTCTAGTAAAGAATTTTCAAATTAACAACAATGGAAACTGATTTCAGGGTTTTTTGGATAAGAGGACAGCACAGAAATGATCTTAGGCTGAAAAAGGCATAATTTTATGGGTTTAAAATAAAAACCGTAAAGTACTGGAAAACAAAAAATTATAATCCTTGTTGGTACTACTAAACGGTCAAGATATATGCAAAGTAATTGTTTTAAACTCATTCATCGACAAATTTCTAAATAAAATTTTAAAAGTTATTTAAAATAATTTAAATCTATTTTCAACAACTCGGGATGATGTCACAGGTCATCCAGAGACTACATACAATATATTATCCCCACCTTGTGGTCGGCTTCATGAAAATGAACACATTAAAAATAGCAACAATCCCTGTACCTGTCTAAAAACCTCTCCTACCATTTATTTCACAGATTTGACTTGTATTTCCAAGAATTCCTTCTTCCCATGTTACTCTCAACATGAAAAGACATAATTCTTATTTATTCTTACATGTTTACCCTCTTTGGCTAATTTTTTATCACAGAAGATAATACCTAATCCATAAATTTAAACATTAACAATCAATAGGTATTAATTTATTATATACCCACAGAATGGGATATTTTTAAATCTCTGTGTGTTTCAATTTTACATCTGTTAGGTTGCCAAATCCTGCACCACTATACTGGGGGTTGGGGGAGTGAATCCCTTGCCTCTTCTACAGCATAATTCAAATTTTGGGGGAAAACCAGAAAGTTTATAAATCTAATCCAACACTAATATTTACATATGTTACTATATTTTACATATATTTTATCAGTGTGATTAATTCTCACTTATCCACAAAAATTTTTTAATTCTGAAAGCAATTCCTCCACAGCATTTCTGAATTAATTGCCCACATTCTCAACTGATATGCACTAAAGGGAATGTAAATCTAATGTTATTGAATATAATTACTAATCACTTCTTGGCCTTTAGGTTAAGATCAAGTAAATATAATCAGTAAGCCCTATACATTTAAACTATACGACACATTCTCAGATTACTTGTATGTTGTCCCTATCTATCTTTTATTTTCCATGTTACTACACCCTGCCCCCATGTATTAGCAGAAATAACTGTACCATGTGCTTTTTTATTCACAATGTCACACAGAGTCTCTTTCTAGTGGCTCTAACCATATGTGCTTATGAACAAGATAGTGAAATGTGTATTAAACTAAATATATTCATACAGATGTGTAGCTGTTTCAAACACCATACTTTGACCATAGAGTAGTCAATCTCCCTCCAAGTACAATAAAAAGGAACATTTGTAAATAGTTGAAAAAAATATATTTCATGACATGTTAAAAATCACATAAAATTCTAGTTTTAGTGTTCATAAATAAAGTTTTATTGAAATACAGCCATACCCATTATGTTCACTTACCTATACTTGAGGGCTGTTTTCATGCTACAACTGCAGAGTTATATAGTTAACAACTGAGTTGAATACTTCTGACGGTATGGCCTGCAAAGTCTAAAATATTTATTACCTGGCCCTTTACAGAAAAAGTTTGCCAAACACTGGGCTATATGATAAAACGGTTTAAAATTCTAGTGATTATACGCATGAGCAACAGCTGAATAGCCATCTTAGCAAAGATAATAGAAGATAATAGAAGTGATTTCTGTATTTATAAACATCTGCCTACTTTGAATTTAGGGTATCAAATCTATCCCATGAATGGCCCAAAAATAGAGCTAGACAATCCACCTCTTACCCATTTATTTGCTTATTAAGCAAATATATATGAGCCAGATATTGTTCGAGGCACTGAGGAAACAGTATGATCACAAGGGTGGGGGGGGGTGGGAAACTCCTGTGGTTGTGTAGGTTACATTCCAGTGGGAGAGAAAGACAGACAAAATAAAGTATGTATCAGGCTGAAGTAAATACTTTAGAGAAAAATAAATTAGGAAATGGGAATTGAGAGTGTGAGGTGATAGGAGAATAATAACTAGCAATTTTAGTTACGATAGTCAGGGTAGGCATCTTTGAGAAAATGACTTTGAACGGCCTAAAGAAGGCACATCTGGAGATTCTGTGTTCTAGGCAAAGAAACTAGCAGGTGAAAAGGCCCTGAGGTTGTAAGCATACCTTACCTCAAGGAAGAGGTAAAATACAGTAAGCAAGAGAGCAAAATACTTAGGTCAGAAAGGGGGATGGGGACTTAAAGGACTGGTTCTTACTCTGAATGAAATGAGAAGCTATTAAATGTACTTTGTTGCTTGGTTTTTAGCAGAGAAGCTGATATTTGACTTACTTGTCCAGGAATCACTCTGACTGGGTTTTGAGAATACTCTAGAGGGACATAAACATGGAAGCTTGGAGATCAAGTAGGAAGCTAATTTGATGATGCAGATGAGAGATGCTGGCAGCTGGAATAAACGGCAGCACTGACAGCAGTGAGAAGTGATCAGATTCTAAATTAATTTTGAAGGTAGAGCCAAGAAAATTAATCCCCTTCCTGAGAAGGTCTTCCCCTTTTTTTTAATCTCCATTCTTTTCCCCAATCACCTTCTCTATGTAAACACACTCCTATTTTCAAGAACCACTTCAAATGCCACCTTCTTCATGAGACTTTTCTAGACACTCCTCCCCCATCAAAAGTAAGCACTTCATTCTCTGACTTCCCCACAAGGCCATCTCTGACTCTCATGAGTTAAACTCCTCCCTAGATCTCCTCCTTGTTCTATCTCCTCTCTATAAACTTCTTCAGGGTAGTGAATCTGCTTCATCTTTGTATTCACTGGTATCTGCCACATCAAGAGATATACACCAAACAATCAAATTAGATAAGTTCTAAGTTTCCTCTTGGAAAGCTCAAAAAGTCCATGATTTTCTTCTCTATGTGTACTTTATAACTCCAATGATGCCACAATTATGAAACTCAGCTTTACAGGGGCACAGAGTTTTTATGACAGGAGTAAATTCCTAGTGAGGAAACCAATAGCTATATAAATACAAAACACTCTTCTTCACTAATCCTTTCATACACACCCACACCCCTCGTATTAGAAATTAGACAACTGTCTCTCCAGCTATACCCAACCCCCAAGCTACCAGAATTAACCATTACCTTCAGGCAGCACCTACACGAGACATACTTTGATTGCTGCAATGACCACACTGCCCTATAATTATGTGGTATAATAGACATTCTGTGGAAAAGTTAGCCAGCCCGCAACTCTGTGAGCTGCACTTTTCCCAACCACAGCAAAAGACCTCTCAACTGCAGCCCTTTTGGGGTTTTGTTTGTTTGCTTGCTTGTTTGTTTTGGCCGCACCACACGGCATGTGGGATCTTAGCTCCCCAACCAGGGATCGAACCCGCAACCCCTCTGGTGGAATTAACCACTGGACCCCAGGGAAGTCCCTGCAGCCCTTTTGCAGGATGTGATCTGGCTCCCTGAACACAGATGACTGTAGCAAAAAAGCAGCTAACCCAAACTCGATCTATCGCAGTCCCTTTCCCAGGAATGGGGACCAAGAGAAAAAAGAGGCTTTCCTCTTTTCAGGAGGCCAGACCTAAAACACATAAGCTCAGGGGCTATGGAGTCAGCATGTTCCATGGGACCACTGGAGCAGAGAAGCAGAGGATGAAAGTGGGCAGGCTTGCTGAAAAGATTTCAAAGAATGAAGCATAAACACAGAGCAAAAAGACCTGACAGCTGGCTAGTCTCTGTTTCCAATAGTTTCCTCAAGCCTCCCTATCTTTTCACTCTTGGAATCCTCAAAACACCCATGTATAATATGCACAAAGTTCTAGCTGCCCAGCAACATCGTTAAAGCAACTCATAGCCTTGACATTGTTTTCCTTACTTACTAACATAAGGGTTTAAGGCTTTAAGCTCTGGTTCTAAAAGTTTTAACTGAGTAGTAACAACAGAGTGTTCTTTCAGTCCCCAAGACCAATACAACGGACAGTCACAGAAGGAATCAAAATCTAATACCCATAAATAAGTTTCCTGGAAAAGCAAGTTCTGTGCCCTACTTTATTTTTTAACTAAGTATCTCAGTGTCTAGCACAGTGGGATAAGAAAACTTTTCAATAAATGTCTGATAAAGAACAAAAGACTGTTAACCCACTAAACATCCCAACTCTCCCCGCCCCTAGCACACACCCCCTCCAACACCAACAGAAATTCTTCTGAAAGTACTGATACATCTCCCAATTCTGGGTTTCTCTGCCATTCTCTCAGACCTGTCCCATTCTGTAAGTCAGCTCTGCCCTTGGCTAGCTATCCTCACAGTCACAAAATGGCTGCCAGCAGCACCAAGCCCTCTCACTCACAAAAGGGTGGGCGTGGGGGGGGCCGATGTGAAGCTTGAGCACCAAAGCCTCTCTAATGAATGAGAAAGTTTCTCTCCTAGGAATCCCAAAAAAAGCCTCGCATTCAGTTTCAGCGGTCCAAACTGGCTTAAGCCCTCACTGAGTCATCCCTGAATAATAATTGTCAGAAGAGATAACATGATTATAACTGGCTTAAACAAATCACCAGTGGTGGAAAGAATGTCAGAGAGGCAAACTGTCCACTGGAACGTGAGTATACGTGTGCACACGTGCATGCCTACCAGATACAAGCATTCACTGAAGCCTATTTGCTTGGTATAACCATCACCTGCTAGCCAGACAAAAAGTTAAAGAAGCTTACCAGTAATTCACACTTGGCGGAAAGATATCAAAGGAGGCAGAATTTCGAGTGGCCACCTTAAACTGGGATACCATATATTATTCCCTTTGTATCCACAGCTTCCCCCCCTAACTGTTCTCAAGACTTGAAGGGTGAAATGTTACAATGTACAGTCTTACTAGAGTGTTTTTCAAGACTGAATAATCAAGACTTAGGGAAATAAACCATTGTGAGAAGAGGAATGATTCTTGGTATCAGATTAATCTCGAAGTAAGGGCAGGATTTACTGAAAAGTAGATGATTTGCAAAGTACAAATCAGAAGATAGCTTCATGTCCTAAGAACTGTAGGACAAAACTAAGGGGTGAAGACTTCTATAGGAAGGCCAGCATGAGACTTTTAACTTCTTCTAAGCCATTGTTTCTTATTACATGTAGCTTGCATTTTTCTACTCCTGTTATCATAACTGCTTTTAATTACATAATTCTTCAGTCTGATACGCATTCTTGTTATAGTTAATATAGAAATACATCACATTACGGCACTACATGCTTAAAATTCCCCCCAGTGGTTCCCCAAGGCTGCTGAAATTAAAATCCCAGCTTCTTACAATGGCCCTCGCTGATCTGCCCTGGGCCTATCTTTCCAGCCGCATCCTGCACCACACACCTCCTCATTCATCATTCTCCTGCCACGCCAGCTTCCCTCTCTCTATCGACAAGCTCATCTTCCTGCCTCAGAACATCTCCACCTGCTCACTCCCTCTGCCGGGGGAGGGTTCACCACACATCCTCACGTGCTGGCTGCTGCGCCGCCTCCTCCTCCTCCAGTTACTTCAGTTCCAACGTAACACCTTCCCCGCCGCCGAGCACCACCCACAACCCCGCCACACGCATCCCCATCCGCACCGCACCCGCACACCCTGGGCCATGGCCCTTCTACAGATGACCGCCTCTGGGTCAGACACTAATCCCCGATCCAATCAGTTGTCAACAGAGTGACAGGCTCACGTGATAAAGAAAGCTTGGTAATTTAAACAGCAACTACAAGCAATGAGGCGAAGAGAAGCAAGAATGTAAGGAACAAGTCAAGTATTAGTGACCAAACTGAGATGAAAACACAGAAATGATTAACAAGTCAAGCCTACCATGATCTGTTTCCTAAAAGATCGTTAGAGTATTTAGGGGCAAAAAAGTAAATTATTACTCCAATTCAAGTACTAGCCATAGGCTTTAGTCTTCTTTCCAGTAAAATACACGTATCAACTATTTCCCTCATTCCTTAATGAGAGCGCAAGCACGAAAGGATGACACAGAAGTCACTTTGAGCACCTCTAGAGAATGCATACCTGAGGTAATATTATTCATCAGTATATAAATCACATTTACTAATAATATCAAAAGTTATTTACAGAAGCAATAATTACTTTAGGATACTTCAAGGTACAAATATTTATCTTTATTATTGTTTTGTAAAATTCAAGATAAAAAAAGATCATACAAACCAAAATTTAACAGTGAAAAAAATACGGTTAAATGTTGTGTCTATATTATTTTTTTAAAAGAAATAGGCATTAAAACAGGATTCAAAGAAAGAAAGATATCATAGAAAACAGTAATTCTGTATCTGAAAAGAAAAATACCATAGCATTTGCCCAGAAGACACTGCCTGAACCTCCCATCCATCCTTCTAAATTTGGGGAGTCTTAAGAAATCCTGTGTCAGCAATCAAAGCCAGTGCTGTAACCCAACTATAGCAATCCACTTTCAAAATTCTTAAAAAACCCATTTGGGGGCTTCCCTGGTGGCCCAGTGGTTGAGAATCTGCCTGCCAGTGCGGGGGACACGGGTTCGAGCCCTGGTCTGGGAGGATCCCACATACCGCAGAGCAACTGGGCCCGTGAGCCACAACTGCTGAGCCTGCGCATCTGGAGCCTGTGCTCCGCAAAAAGAGAGGCCACGATAATGAGAGGCCCGCGCACCGCAATGAAGAGTGGCCCCCACTTGCCGCAACTAGAGAAAGCCCTCACACAGAAATGAAGACCAACACAGACATAAATAAATAAATAATAAATAAATTTTAAAAAAAAAAACCCATTTGGGGTTTGCCGGTAGGAGGTAAATTAAAGCCTTATGTATTGAGAAGCAAATAATTTGAAAAATGTACAGGGGCAATGAACCCTGAAGTTATCAGGCATCGAAATGACTATAAAAGTGTTTTGTATAGTTTAGCAAGAAGATGTAAATTTTCTATTTTTCATCTATTTTCTAAAAATGTATAAGAACTGTTAAACTTGGCCCTTGGGATTAAAATGCTACTTATCAACTGTTAATTTACCTAAGCATCTTTTCTAGTTTTTAAGTTGAAATAAAATCTATACGACATCCAAGTAACTGAACAGGACAGATTTTTCTGAATCAAATTAAACAATGCAATGATTTTCTGGTAGCAAAAATACATTACTACATAAAACATTTATCAGGTATTCTTAAGTGCACAATAAAAAAGAAACCTGAATTAAACTGAAGTCTAGTAATATTAAGGAACTAATCTCAGAAATGTTGCTACAAGTCCTAACCACTTTCAAAACAGAATTCTACCTCCAATATACAGATCTATTCAAATAGGAAAAGGAAAAAATCCACTTTCATATTAACGATTAGGCAAAAAAAAAAAAAAAAATCATCTTCGTAGTTGAATTTTTAAAGACACTTTCTATAAAGAGACTACTTAGTACCATGCTGAAATTTTCAGTAACTAGAAATTTTAAATGTAGTCAGTCAGTATGATGGGAATATTTTCTTTGGTCTCTTTCAGGGCTGAGAATGTTTGAAGTCTTGAGTTATTTTTACATGCTCTTCTTGAAGGAACTGATTTCTCTACCCTTAAGTTTTATATCTTAAAATGTTTGAGAAATGGTAAAAACAGAAATAATCAATTTTCTTTTTCAAAAGGGGGGTCCATGCAAGGTTACCTTTGTCAAGAGTATGTATAAGAGAATACCATCTTAAAGCTCATTTTTAGATTTTTTTTCCATTGTTTTACTATAAAGAATTTAACAAAGAAGTTTACTAGATAAATAACAGACTTGAGAAACAGAAGACTTCTACAACGCCTTACCCGACCCCAAGTCAACTAGTCCAAGCATCACTAAAACTAGTTAAATGCTAATTATACAAGAGGCAATTTGCCAGTAATTGAAAAAAGCCTACGAAATTAACAAATGAATACTATCTGACACAAGAAAGCTGGCAATGGTTATAGAGGCTTTTTTGCCTTCTAAAACCAGAATCAGAACTCAAGACGATTAATCAACATTTTAACACTTCCCATCTGTAAGCTCAAGGTAGTGCTTACTGTCACTTGACAAGTTGCTTAGCATTGCAAAATTTGATAATTCATGTCTTACTGAATTTTTACTGACTTGGAAGAAAATAAAACACCAATTAAAAGCAGATGTCACCTTTAATTCTAACTGGCTGACAAAGTTCTAATTTTTTTACCCAGTGCAGAGACAGAACGCCTGTAGATGACAGTTTGGACAGTTAAATATTTAAAGTCACTGATATCCCCCCACAAATTTGCAAGTGATTTTCCAGAACTTAATCCCATGGGGCTTTTTTATCTGGCAAACATCCAAAAGGAACAGTTTCAAGTAGACATCTAGAAGGTAAATTTATTGTTACATTTTTGCAAAGGCTACAAATACTGATCAGAACATTACTAAGCTAATATCCTCAAGATTCCCAGCTTTATCTTCATAAACATAAAAAATTTTTCAAAAACCACATTGCTCCATGTTGCTCCTCTATTAAAATCTAGCTTAAAAAAACACAGAAAACAAAAAACTAATAAAAAGATTTAATAAACTGTGCTTAACATACATTCATGTTTAAATGATCCAAGGGCTAAATCATATCCAACCGAACTTACCATAACATAGTAACAATCTGATTTGAGTATTGATATTTTTCAATGTCTTTCAATACTGTATTGTTAGTCATAAATTCACTCACTTTTGCTTCTACTGAATTCTGAACAAAACTTCTTAAATTCAATGTTTTGAAAAACACCACAAAAATAAATAAGTAGGCAGACAGATGACCATACTAACACCCAACTGACAACATTAATATCTACTTTATTGCAATAAACCCAAATTTCCATATATATGTGAATAAACTTAAAATGTATAAAGAATTACAACATTATTAACCTTCTAAAGATAGCTAGGCTAGTGTTTCCTAATGCTACTGTTTCCATGCATAAAGTAACTTAGAATAAAATCCTGAGGTCTAAAAATGCTTCATTATAATACAATAGGTTTTTCTACAAGAAGAAAACTTCTGGATTTTCCCAAACATCCCAATTTCAAAGACACTATAATAAGAGTCCCGGCCCAATGTCCAGCAACACTGACCACAGCCTCCACGGATTACCCCTGAATGATCTAAGCGAGCTTTCAAAAGCCAGAACAAGCTGCTACCAATCAGGCAAAGAGGGAAAATGAATCCCAGAAGGAATCACCACAGAGATCCCAGTCATAATAACAGGGTCCCTAGGAGCTGTAAAGGCCTAGCAAGGCTTTGCTTGCGTCTACTCTTTACATAACAATCAGACTTGGCTTAGCAGTCAGAAGGGGTAAAGGAACCAGGTTGATCCTCTATTGTTCACTTCCTAGGTCTAACAGAGTATTTGCACTTTAACAGAAAGTCTGTCATGAAAGAAGAATTTGAGGAAGATGAAATGGAAAGGTGGTCACAAAAAGGGGATTTAAGGGAGTGGCCTACCTGTGACAACTTTTGTAGACCTAATCTTTGCATTTCCATCCTGCTTCATGCATTGCTAATCAGAGATCCACTGGAAGCTTCAGAACCAACTGAAAGGCCTGGCAGGGTATTTGGCTTTCCATTCTTCTACTCTGTTTATTCCCAATATATATTCATCACGCTTAGAAACAACTCTTGAACAAGGGCAGCCACTCAGCAATGAAATGTAAATTACTGACATGTGCTGAAACCTGGACTTGCCACCACTAATGAGCACATTAAAGGAAAAATGCTCACTAGATGACTGCAACCTTTTTACTGAACCCTGTGTGCATGGAAAGCCGCAATTCAACATCAATTAAAAGAGCTAGCTGCAAAACAGTAACAGAGCGGCCCTGTCACCACTTTTAATACCTCCAAGACCAAAAAGCTAAGACAAACATGAAATTTTTACACTTCATCGACTAAAAATGTTGTGCAAAACATTATCGTAAATGTGGTCCACTGCGGTTAAGATTTGTGAATCATTATTTCAAAGTTTCTTAAGAGTGAAGAAAATAAGATCTCTGGTGGTTTAAAAAAAATCAACAAGGTATTAATCTATTGCTTTATTCATTAATGCAGTCAACAAATTCTAAACTTAGTGATCTAAAACTCACCAGAGACTTGGCAAGACTAAAAATTATATAAAGCTTGTCAAGAAAAAAATTATAAACCATAAACTAATGATTTAGATCTCAAAATACGCAAAATATTTGGTTTATATGAGCAGGGGCTCATATATATAGAGGCAAAGACTATTATTCATCATAATCTAATCTGCAATTTAAAATGGAAAATTCTGAAATAAAATGTGAACAGACACCTAGTAGCTATTACTAACTTTTAAAATATAATTTTCACAGTTAAAATAAATTTTTAATCAAAATTTCAAAGTAAATGTGGCAATAGAATGAATGAATAAAGGTATCATTAGTTAATTTACTATTAAGTTATTGTGTGACAAATATTTTTCCAAAGAATACTATAATACAAGTCAGCACTCGTAGTATTAACATGTTTGAATATAATTTTATCTTTCTTTAATGACCTAAAAAGCATAGCAGATTCTTAAATGCCCTAAAAAATTAATAACAACAAATACTGTACAACAATGTTAAAAATCTGGTTATTTTCTCTTTGTGGTTTCTGGCTAAATTTAAGTTTTCTATATAATGCTGTGCAGTTAAACTCCAGCTTTTTAGAACCCTCAGGGCTTGAAAACACAACAGGCTTTAATCAAAAGAACTGATAACCTACTAGTATGTGATTAGGAAAATCATTTTATTTCTGATTCAGTTTCTTCATCTAAAATTTAGAGATAATGATACTGCAGAATATACACAGATGGGGGGAGCACATGTGAAACCACTTTTCATACTATTTGACAATCCCCTAAACAAGAGATTCATTAGTTCACTAGGAACCCAAGACCTCATCCCTCCCCTATCAGAAACCCATTTAACAAAGTCTTCTCTCTTATTCAGAAGTATACTTGCCTATCCATCAGGAATCCAGGAGCTTTGACTTTCTTTTTCCTTGAAGAAAATGTACACTTGTCCAGGTGATTTCCTCAGAGGATATAAGTATGTGTCTACCTTCTACAGGAGATATACTTCGGCATTACTGCTTACTTTCTGACACCTCAGAAGGATTATTTTATCTTCTATCTCTTCTTATTCCTTATTCGATATCTTTTAGTATCTGTAGTTCCTCATCCCCACTGCTGTTTTTAACCTCTACCAAATTCTGTTATTGCTACCAAGACCCATACACGCCACTCACTAGAACTGTACTGGTCAAGGCATCAGAAAAGGGAGGCCTCTACCACGTGTGTCCCTGGTGGCTGAAGCAGCTGCCACATGCTGACTCACCCAGGACAGACAGCCACACCTCAGACTCCATGCAGACTACCGCCGCTGCTCTCCACTGTTCTCTTCTTTTTTCCTATGTGCTTTTCTTCTTATTTCAACTGCTTCTTTTCCTCACTTCCAGCTTTTAGGGGGAAAAGCTTAAGTTTTGCAGACAACTCTTTATACAATCCCTATATCAAGAGGTCTAACAAATTATAATTATAAAATTATATAGCTATAGTCTACTGGGAAAAAATAATGATGGGTGAGAGAAAAAAAAGTTGAAAACTTCTTAAGGTTTTATTTTGTTTTGCTCTACAACGCGCTGTACGATCTCTTTCTTCTTCAGAGGCAGTACAGCCCAGAAAACAGGAGTACAGGCGATGCCTGGGTTCAAATCCTTGCCCAGGCACTAAGAGCTGTGTGAGCAACTTGCTTAAACCCAACTTCCTTTTGCTTCTTACACCTATAAAGTAAAGACAGTACTATCCACTTGTAGGGCTATTATGAAAAGCAAATGAGTTAGGTACATGTACAGTGCTTGGAACAGTGCCTGGCACACAGTAAATACTCAAAAAAGTTAACAATTTGCTGAAGGTAGAAATCTCATCAATTTATATCATGGTCACAACCAACCTTGCTGCTTGTACTCTTATCTAAACTCACATTTCCTGTTTGTCTTTCTCTACTATTCACTTTTAAAATTGCTTTTGCTTTTAAATGGTGTGATAAAGAATGATAATAGCAGGAATGATGATAAAAATCACAGAGAGTCTTTATACACTATACTAATAAGTACAGGCACAAACTAAAACTCCAAAGCATAAAGACGGCAAAACAAATTTACCATTATATATATACGGAAGACATCAGACTTCCCTGGCAGTCCAGTGGTTAAAACTCCATGCCTCCACTGCAGGAGACGCAGGTTTGATCCCTGGTTGGGGGAACCAAGATCCCACATGCCACACAGCAGGGACAATCAATCAATCAAGACAGAGCCACATTATACTAAAAGTCATATACAGAAATCCAATATATGATTTTCTTTCATGCAAAAGGAATTAACAGGAAATAATAGATCCTAACAAATACTTGTTAATTTTTTTAAGCAATAAAAATATATTTCAAATTAGCTTGGTGTGAACAGCAGAGGTTAAGCCTCTTTCTAAAAGTCTGTCTCATTTGTTTGGAAATGTATGTAAGCGATTCCATTAAAACTGAAGAATTGGGACTTCCCTGGTGGCGCAGTGGTTAAGAATCCGCCTGCCCATGCAGGGGACATGCGTTCGATCCCTGGTCCAAGAAGATCCCACATACCACAGAGCAACTAAGCCCGTGCACCACAGCTACTGAGCCTGTGCTCTAGAGTCCACAAGCCACAACTACTGAGCCCACGCACCACAACTACTGAAGCCTGCGTGCTCTAGGGCCCACGTGCTGCAACTACTGAAGCCCATGCACCTAGAGCCCATGCTTCGCAACAAGAGAAGCCACCGCAATGAGAAGACCATGCACCGCAACGAAGAGTAGCCCCCGCTCACCGCAACTAGAGAAAGCCTGCATGCAGCAATGAAGACCCAATGCAGCCAAAAATAAAAATAAAGTGGTTAATTGAAAAACAACAAAAACTGAAGAATTATTAACGACTGGTAAAATGGTAAATAACAGGAATTCAGAAATGAGTTAAGTAAAGGTCCTTGACTGACATCTAACTAATTATAAAGCCAGAAAAGGATGTGGTAGTGGGTTGGGAAGGGCAGTCAGAGAAGTCTTGCTCTTTCTTCCTAGAATGCTCTTCTCCCATGAAGTCCCAGTTTACAGGTCACCTTCTCAGAGAGGTTTTTTTGGTACCACTTTATCTAAAGAGGCCACTCATTCACCTTCTGGCACAGTGTTTCTCAAACTTTTTGGGACCAGAATCTCTTTACAGTTTTAAAAAAACTGATGATCTCAGAGAGCTTTTGCTTATGTGTGTTATATCTATCAATATTTACCACATTAAAATGAAGAAAATGTTTAAATATTTATTATTTTTAAAAGAATAAACCCATTTAAATTTAACAATTAGAATTAACAAATAAATGAGTAAGAATGGAAATGTTTTATATTTTTTGCAAATCTCTACCATCCGGCTTAATAGAACACAGCTGGATTCTCCTATCTGGTTCTGCATTCAATCTGTTATGATAACATACATCATGTAGCCGCTGAAAAACTCTACTGCACAATCGTGAGAGAATGAGGGGGAAGCTATTTTGAAAACAGTTTTTACTTGGCAGAGTCTGTGAAAGAGTCTCAGGGATCCCCACATGCCAATACTCTATTGCATCATCCACTTGTGTTTCTTTATAGCACTCATCATGATCTGAGTCTGTTGGCTAATTCATTTACTATATGCCTCCCTGTACTAGAAAATAACCCCATGAAAACTCAGATTTTTGTCGTGTTCACCCTGAATATATGTAGTATCTAGAACAGTGATCGGTACCTTGGCACTCATGCCAGAAAGTATGAGGTAAACCTCCTATGTAAATGAAATGGTCTCTCTTCCATTTTCATAATCCATCCAAAAATAATCCACATAGATTCTTAACCTTGCTAGGTAAACTCACTTGAATTCACCTGTTTGGTTCCTTGCAATTAGAAATCATATATGCCATCAGTTGAAGCGGCTCATCCTACTGTACTACATCATTTTTCCAAACTGTGCCAAGTGTTAACGGATATTCTGTGAAGGCAGGGAATTAACGGTCTAATGAAGTAACATGACAAAGTAAGGACTTCTCAAATTTTTCTTCTATTGTAAACAAAACACAATGAATCAAAATGTGATTATTTCTTTGGGCAGTTTATCTGTCTTGGAGATAATTTTCTTTGTCTACTTTAATCCAAACACACATCATAAGAATAAAGCATGGTAAGAGCTCTTTGAGAAATGCAGTTCTATGTAATAGTCTTTGCAGAAGTAGCCTATCATCATAAGACATAAAGCATAAATACTTTAATGGGATACCTAGAATAATAAAAGTTACTTTTTATTGCTCTAGATTAAGCCCTTTTAACAAGTGGATTTTTCTTTTTTGCAACCGATATTACACAGGAGGGAGTTTCTTATGTATCTCCCCTCTAGTCTAACAACCAGTTTATACATATGAGAAGGATACTTCTCATGACTCTGTGATGGCCATGCTTGCGCCAACATGAGATAAACCAAAACGAGTTGGAAAAACTTAATGTTTTTAGATACCATACTTTGACTTTAATTTGGTGTCTACTCTATTAATCTTAAAGGATAAAGACAAAACATTGTTCTATTTCTTCTGCTCATGAAAATATCAAGTATAATTAATGAAGAAGACTAAAAGCAGACATTTTGGTAACAAAGGAACATTCCAAAGACAAAGGCTGAAATCCCCTCATACTGGATGTGAAGAAGAGCTTTAATGTCTCCCGCGTTTAATATGTTCTCCAAGACAATCAAGTTAACACTGAACCCATTATATACTGTATGATATTCCAGCCTCTCGGAACAATATAAGATTAAAAAAAAAACAAAAAACTATTTCTTCTGAGCTTAATGTATTTCCTTTCATGGATTTCTTTTAATGAAAAGCTTCAAACATAAGCAAAAGTAGACAGACGGTATAATAAATTCCCAGTTGTTCATCACCCAGATTCAATTATTTTAAAACTGATATTAAATTTGTATTTCAGCAATACTGTAACCAAGTTAGCCTTCATAAATATCATGCCATTGTACAATTAATAATATCAAACACTGAGCTAATACGTGATACCCTAGTGAAATACACTGACATTTTATATATAACATATAAATATATAACTCATTCTGTCTATACACTCAATATATTTTATATAAATTGTGGCGTTCTAATCAACAGCAGCATCTATCATTTATCATCAAAACATTTCCTTATAAATAAAGTATAACGGTTAAGAAATGTAACATAATTTTTATCTAATGATATGTTATTTCTCTTAACAACTGTATTCCACAACCAACTACTACATGAAAGACTGAATAAAAAGCTAAGAAAATGCACACATCAGCAAATACGCCCTAAGAACGTTGGGAAGTACACACATACACAAGAAAGGAATACTCTCTGCTAATGCAAATTAGCGTATCACACATTGTATTCAATATGGTACCTCAGAAACTTTGTAACAATATCTTTAAATAAGGTCCAGTCCAAAAACAAAGCCCCAGAAATGATCTCATTATTTCTGCCTCTTTGCCCATTTTAGATAGCGTGCACTTAAAAGCATAATTTTAGAATGTATCTGGGGCAGTAAGAATCATTAAATATATGTAACCGTGATAATTAATATCACTTCATTTAATCCAACAAAATCCTCAATCTATTACCTTTATTAGAACAACAACAACAAAAATCTTTCCTACTAAATTCAAAGCATAAATGGATAAAAATAAATAAATGGATAAAAATAAATTTTAAGAGATTACAAAGTTATTATAAGTTAAAAATAGCATTACAGCATTAAAACACAGAGAGGTTACTCAAAGTGCCCCTCCTACATTTATTTCCAGAATTCCAAATTTTAATTCAGCAACTTCTCTCATCTAATGAAGAGTTAACTAGCATGTACTGAAAGGCTGCTGAGTGATACAGAAGAATTTGAAAGTATAATTTCCACCTCCTACTCGTGTACAAGTTGGGTGACAATCAACAGATAAACAAGATGTGGTATATCCATACAGCAGACTATTATTCAGCCTTAAAAAGGAAGGAAATTCTGGCACATGCTACAACATGGATGGAGTTTAAGGACATCATGCTAAGTGAAATAAGCCAGTCACAAAAGTACACATATTGTATGATTCCACTTATGAGTTACCCAGAGTAGTTAAATTCAGAGACAAAGTATAACAGACATTACCAGGAGGTGTGGGTAGGGGAAACAGAATGTTACTATTTAATGGGTACAGAGTTTCATTTCTGGATGATGAAAGAATTCTGGAGATGAATAGTAGTGACAGTTATACATTGTATCAATAAATGTACTTAATGTCACTAAACTGTACACTTAAAAATGGATAAAAGGGGGCTTCCCTGGTGGCGCAGTGGTTGAGAATCTGCCTGCTAATGCAGGGGACACGGGTTCGAGCCCTGGTCTGGGAAGATCCCACATGCCACGGAGCAGCTGGGCCCGTGAGCCACAATTGCTGAGCCTGCACGTCTGGAGCCTGTGCCCCGCGACGGGAGGGGCCGCGATAGAGAAAGGCCCGCGCACCGCGATGAAGAGCGGTCCCCGCTTGCCGCAACTGGAGAAAGCCCTCGCACGAACCGAAGACCCAACACAGCCAAAAAATAAATAAATAAATAAATAAATAAGAAAATCCTTAAAAAAAAAAAAAAAATGGATAAAAGGGTAAATTTTATGTTATGATTTACCACATTTAAACATAATAAAAAATAAACTTAAAAATAAATTCTTCTACGTAACCTAAAAATGGACCAAAATAAAAAACAATATTAATTTCAACTGAATGATATTTGGGTCATTAATGAAGGAAATATCTTAACCCATTTCAAACATGTTTAAAGGAAAACTTATGACTTTTTCCATGGAATTTATAATATACGCAGATGAAATACATATGACAACTCTTAACACAGAGGATGGAGATAGAGAGGGAAAGTGGGCTACGTGACTGCAAAATTTCTATATTGCACATAAAATGGTATAATACTAAGCTCAAGTAGATCATACAAAGTTAAGGATGTATATTGTAATCCCTAGGAAAACCACTAAAAAATGTAAAAGATAGATCCAGTAGATAAATTTAAATGGAATTCCAACAATTAAAATAATCCAAAGAAGATAGTAAAGGAAAGCAGAAGGAAAAACGAGGAGACAACCTGAAAACAAACAAAAAAAGGGTAAACATAAGTCCAGTCACATCAGTAATTTATTAAATGGTAATAGATTCTACTGAAATTGCACAGTGGTGACAGTTACATAACTTGAATAAACAAAAAAAATCAGACTTTTACATTATAAAAGGGTGTTATGATGTAAATTGTATCTCAGAAAAAGCTGTTATTAAAGAAAATAAACTGAGGCAACCCAAAAAGCTTAAAAGACCAAACACCACAATTAAAAAATACAGATTATCAGAATGATTAAAAAAGCATGACCCTCCAAAAATGGACAGAAGACCTAAACAGACACTTCTCCAAAGAAGATATACAGATTGGCAACAAACACATAAAAGGATGCTCAACATCACTAATCACTAGAGAAATGCAAATCAAAACTACAATGAGGTATCACCTCACACCAGTCAGAATGGACATCATCAAAAAATCTACAAACAATAAATGCTGGAGAGGGTGTGGAGAAAAGGGAACCCTCTTGCACTGTTGGTGGGAATGTAAATTGATACAGCCACTATGGAGAACAGTATGGAGGTTCCTTAAAAAACTAAAAATAGAACTACCATATGATCCAGCAATCCCACTACTGGTCATATACCCTGAGAAAACCATAATTCAAAAAGAGTCATGTACCACAATGTTCACTGCAGCTCTATTTACAATAGCCAGGACATGGAAGCAACCTAAGTGTCCATTGACAGATGAATGGATAAAGAAGATGTGGCACATATATACAATGGAATATTACTCAGCCATAAAAAGGAACGAAATTGAGTTATTTGTAGTGAGGTGGATGGACCTAGAGTCTGTCATACAGAGTGAAGTCAGAAAGAGAAAAACAAATACCATATTCTAACACATATGTATGGAACCTAGAAAAACAAAAAAAAAGGTTCTGAAGAACACAGGGGCAGGACAGGAATAAAGACACAGACGTAGAGAATGGACTTGACACGAGGAGGGGGAAGGGTAAGCTGGGACGAAGTGAGAGTGGCATGGACATATATACACTACCAAATGTAAAACAGATAGCTAGTGGGAAGCAGCGGCATAGCACAGGGAGATCAGCTCGGTGCTTTATGCCACCTAGAGGGGTAGGATAGGGAGGGTGGGAGGGAGAAGCAAGAGGGAGGAGATATGGGGATATATGTATATGTATAGCTGATTCACTTTGATATAAAGCAGAAACTAACACACCACTGTAAAGCAATTATACTCTAATAAAGATGTTAAAAAAAAAAAAAAAAGAAGCATGACCCAACTACATGCTGGCTACAGGAGACATGTTTTCAATATAAAGAGTCAGATGGAGAAAAACAAATCCTGCCAACAGTAAGCGTAAGACACTTGAGAGTCTTCAGAGTCAAACATTAAGCAACTTGTCCAAGATCACAGGGATATGAAGTGGCAGAGCAAGAATTTTAACTCTGACTCCAGACTGTGCTAATAACTGCAGGGGAGAGAAAGGAGAGGTAGAAGGAAAGCTCGAGTATAAAATTCAAACTATTTTAACCTCAAGCAAAGGGCAGAAAATCCCAGCCTCATCAAATCCCAGATTCTTAACCTTCCTACTGAAATCACCCGCCAAACCCCACAACTCTAAATGTATTTGCCTTATCTACATCCTTAAAGACTCCCTAAAAATAGATTTTTCTTTTTCAGGTATCCACTTTAGAGCATTTCTACTCAGCATCATCTTCAAATTCTTCAACAGTCTAGAAGCTGAACTCTAATCCAACATGTTCTCAAACATCTCAAAGGACATTCTGTTATGATAAGGGTTTTATGAAGCTTGTTTCATAGATATTCATTAAGCCTTTTGAACATGACATATTTAAAGTCATAATTTAAAACATATTACAAAATTGCTGTCAAAAGGATAGAGTCACCAAATTTCTCCTCTAAATTCAGGGAGACATTATTAATTCAACATAAGAATATCCCAGAGAGGAAAAAGGCATCAGTGACTCTTCTGTAGCTCTACCAGCTCACTCAAGCATTGTACTTTACCTATAAAGTCAGCAAAACCAAGTGAAGACAGTTACTTTCACTGGCATCCAAGATCACAAGACCAAAAAAAACAAAAGAAATATTCTGTTTTTAGACCTTAACAATAGTACACCAATGAGGGGGAAAAAGGGAGCAGAAAGAGAACAACTTCCATCAACAGTAAAAAAAAAAAAAAAAAAAAAAAAAAAAATTGGTGCCGGCCAAAGCTATCAATTAAAAACAAAACAAAACACTAACAATCCAGTCTAGTTCCAATTCATCTTAGAAGTAGTTTGGAACATTTACTGAGCATGGGATTTATAGTCAAAGACTTTTGTAAGAAACTATACTCTCATTTTCTAGCTGTGTGACATTGGGCAAGGCATTTATTCTGAAATTGTTCTCTCTTCTATAAATCATAATACACCACAGATTGTCATAAAGATTAAATAAGGGGCTTCCCTGGTGGCGCAGTGGTTGAGAGTCTGCCTGCCAATGCAGGGGACACGGGTTCGAGCCCTGGTCTGGGAAGATCCCACATACCGCAGAGCAACTGGGCCCGTGAGCCACAATTGCTGAGCCTGCGCATCTGGAGCCTGTGGTCCGCAACAAGAGAGGCCGCGATAATGAGAGGCCCGCGCACCGTGATGAAGAGTGGCCCCCACTTGCCGCAACTAGAGAAAGCCCTCGCACAGAAACGAAGACCAACACAGACATAAATAAATAAATAATAAATAAATTTAAAGATTAAATAAGAATGTTGCAAGTGTATCTGCAGGTAGGTGTTCCACACCTATTTTTAAGAGCCTGGGGAAGGGAAGAAAAGTTCTGTGCCACTTTTCTTATGAACAAACAAAATCCTACTTCAGCAAATAAGAGTACCCTGTATAACAAATCTATAGCAAATTCTAGCAGGCAAACACACACGCATGCGTGCACTCCAGAAGAATATAAATTTGGTAGCAGTGGTAGTCTCTAGGAATTTAAACTGGGGGCTGGGGTCAGAGGTTCACAGATGGAAGAAACCTTATTTTTCAATGTATACATGTGACTTAAGTTTCTTAAGATTTCACATTCTCAAATTTTTTTCACTTTAACATAATAAAATCAAAGACCTGTGTCCAAAATGGAAATTCTAATAATGTTAATGGTAAGAATATCTATGTAGTTAAAACTAGATGTCTACAAAATACAGTGTAGTATTAACCCTTCTTAAGCCACGACATATATGTCACACACAAAACATACTTCCAGGAGCTACCTAGATCACAGCCTATGTAGATAAAATAAGAGCTATAAACAACTTTGGGCTTGCAAGATCTACACCTCTTTTTTTTTTTTTCCCTACTCAAAAAAAAACTTTTTCTGCAAATATGAGTGAATAGGGTATCACATTGTTTTAAATTCACGCTAAACTATTTTAAGAACAAAAATATTGTTAAATAAAATCATTAGCAAACTTGCTAACTTCATAATTTTAGTATCAGTTGCCAAGTACTTAAAGCACATTTCACAACTCTAACACACCATGGATTACAACTTCACAACAGAAGACCAATGACCTAGCAAAAGGCTTTCTTCAAATTTCTATCTACACAACCTGATCATGTGCTGCCTCTGTTATTATGAAGTGCGGGAACAGATTTCTATGGCCTTTGGCTAAGTTCCCTACAGTTATTTGGTTTTCACTGTTTGGTTTCTCACTCTTTCCAACTAAGCAAACCAGGGTACAGTATTTTTTTTTAAGTGCTCTGTACTTATGGTCAGCCAACATAGGTCAAGTCCTGATTCTATTACTTACCAATACAGTGTGATTGTTGGCAAGTCACTGCACCTGAGTCTCAGTTTTCTTTTTGTTAAATGGTTGCATGAATTAAATGAAATCATATATGTCAAAGTATTTTGTAAACTACATTATCATATGTGTGTGTATAGGAATATAATATTATCAGATTATTAATCTCAACAGGAAAAAAAAATCTAAACTCACAAAATACACATGAAAACTATCAGACTAATTTCCCCAAAATGCTAATTTTAACTATCTCATTCACAAAAAAAAAACCACAACTCTTCAGTAGCTCTCCCCAACTACTAAAGTAATAATTATTAACTAACACCTGTAATGATAAGGTGATTTGCCTGGCAATGCCAGACTCTGTGCTAAGTTCTTTATACATGTTGTTTCTAACTTTCACAACAACCCTACAGGGTAGGTGTCATTCTCTTCATTTTAAAGATGAAAAATCTTGAGCTATTTCCCAATTTCGCTATTACAAACAACCTTACAATGAACATTTTTAAAGTACATCTTTGTAGGTGAAATTCTTAAGAGTGGAGCTGTTGACTCAAAGAATATATACATTTTAAATTTTGGTAATACCAGCAAATTTCTGGAACAAAAGAAAAAGAAAAAAGGGGGCTGAAATAATTTACACTCCCAAGAACAAGACACTTCCTGTACACTGGTCTACACTGGATGTTACAGCTATTTTTTAAAAGTTTGGTTAATCCAATGGATAAAAAACCATCTCATTATTGTTTTTGAGGTAGTTACATTCCTTACCTTGCTAAAAAGTCTCCAACAAAAGGAGATAAAAAATACAATCATCAAACCTCAACTGCTTCCCACAGTTCCCTTCTCCACCCTCAATGCTGAGCATTCTGGACAGAACACACTATCTGTATGCATATATACACATATCTTCTAAATACATGGATAAGACCCATACATGAAACACAAATTATTAAACCTAACATAAATTTCTCATAAAGGTAACTACTGTAACTTATAATGCTGTGCTGCATTAAAATATGATATGATAACATGAAAAAACATACACATAAGAACCAGAAAGATAACTAAAAACACTGAAATCTCTTTAAATCTCATTTAATCTTTAAACCACTTTTTCCAAGGGCAGATAAGTTTAACTTTTCAAACCTCTTTCGTAAACTCCAAAAGAATTTCTTTTCTTAACCCTAACAGTCCTCACAGCCTTCCACCACTGTTCCTTTACTGCTCAGAATACAAGGAGCCCAGACGGGAAACACAGAATGAAAAACATTTTGGAAATAAAATGTTTGCTCAGCATATTAAAATTACTGAAAATTACTATTCTTTATGAGGATTATTTGTAGCTTTGTATTTTCCATTAATTATTTAAGCAAAAACAAACAAGACATGATTTTGTTTAAATCATGTACAGTAGGGATTCTATATAATCTGATCCCATTTCGTGTAAATTAAGCATAAAGAATAATTAGTCTTGTAAAGAAAACATATAAAGTTTAGAATGCTTTTAACATTTGGCTTATGGTACTTTCTAAAGCAAATAAATAGCACAAACTCAGAAAAAAATTCAAGAAATCATCTTACTCAAAGCTGTTAACTAAAAACAATATACCAGATGATAAGGCACAAATAGTTTTTCTATAAACAAAGTAAATATTATGCTGATCTTTTTTTTTTTTTTTTTATGCTGATCTTTGAACAGCAATTTAAAAAAACAAAACAAAACAGAACCAGAAATTAATGGGGGGAAAAACCTCCACATTTGATTACATTTCAAACATAAGTTACAGCATACATAAGTTACAGTAAAAGGAACTCCACAGTATTAAACTTAAAAAATTTCTTTTCCAGACTTCCCTGGTGGCGCAGTGGTTGAGAATCTGCCTGCCAATGCAGGGGACATGGGTTGGAACCCTGGTCCGGGAAGATCCCACAAGCTGCGGAGTAACTAAGCCCGTGCGCCACAACTACTGAGGCTGTGCTCTAGAGCCCGCGAGCCAAAACTACTGAAGCCCGCACGCCTAGAGCCCGTGCACCGCAACTAGAGAAAGCCTGACTGCAGCAATGAAGACCCAATGGCAGCCAAAAATAAAATAAATAAACTTTAAAAAAAATTTCTTTTCCATATTCTGCTCATCTTTCTTGCCAAAAGTTGCTGCCAACATAGTAATCTATTACCACTATCTTAGAAATCAGATTCTAAGAATATTCTCAGTTTGAGACAATAACTATCAAATTTCAATGGTTCGTCACCATCCACACAAACAATGTTGATATGCATAACAAAATCTGTATGCAATTTTATTTCACTGTGTTATTTTTATGGAACTCACCAGCTATAGCCAGATATTTCAAAAGGTGCATTTTATTTTATTTTTTTTTTAAAAGAGAACTGGAAGTGAGCATTCTTTTTTTTTTTTTTTTTTTTTTTTTTTAGAAATTCACGTTCTTTTATTTATTTATTTTTGGCTGTGTTGGGTCTTCGTTTCTGTGCGAGGGCTTTCTCCAGTTGCGGCGAGCGGGGGGCCACTCTTCATCGCGGTGCGCGGGCCTCTCACCATCGCGGCCTCTCTTGTTGCGGAGCACAGGCTCCAGACGCGCAGGCTCAGTAGTTGTGGCTCACGGGCCTAGTTGCTCCACGGCACGTGGGATCCTCCCAGACCAGGGCCCGAACCCGTGTCCCCTGCATTGGCAGGCGGATTCCCAACCACTGCGCCGCCAGGGAAGCCCGAAAGGTGCATTTTAAATGGCACGCTCCAATGGGAGAAGTTTTTAAGCTAGGAAAATTATATCCCAAATAAGATTCTTGCCATGACGCACAGAAAGAGAAGGTTAGTTGTCACCAGCTACATATGTTCATGGTGAATAAAAACACACGGCAATACCGCTTTCTAGTTACAAAACAGTCCCTTCTGTGACAGGAGGAAAGTTTTCTTGCAGGTTATTGTTCCATAATTCTTAATCTGATAATATTTACTTAATCTTTCCATAACATTCATTGAACTCACTACGTAGAAATCATTAGGATATAAAACAAAAGGGAAACAAAGAATGAGACGACCAAGTCTCTTACCTTAAGAGGAGATTAAAATACAGAAACAATTTTTACATAATATGGAAGGTGGTATGCCAGATAAGAAAAAAAAATTTTTTTTTAATGCTCTAGAAGACAGAGAAAAGAGATTACTTCTCACCAGAAGAACATGGAAAACTATCCTGGTAGGGGTAACATGAACTGTGCTTTTAAGAATAGACAGTAGCAAGAAATGTGGGACCAAGGGACAGGTGTGACCACTGAGGAGAGCGATGGAAAAGATAGAACAGGAGAGAACCAGCCACGTTTGGGAATAGCATGCAGTCTGGTTTGCCTAAGGCATAGCATTGATAAAGGAAAATGGAGGAGATAAAATTAGAAAAGCAAATGAGAAAGGAAGGTAGTCATACATTTTATACCCTTTTCTCTAACATGAAACCCCTGACGGCACAATCTTATCTTCATTTACGGAGAATTTGCACTTCTTCATAATATTTTTTTCCCTGAAGTCATCTGTGTACCTGACTTATTTTCCACAACATGACTGTGAGCTCCTCATGAGCAGGACACACATCCAATTCATTTTTATATCCTTCTCAAATGCCTTGAACATAGGTATCAAATAAGCCCTTTTTAATGACTGAATAAATGCATGAATAAATATACTTGCCATATAATTTCACTTCTCCCGGACTCAGATATTCATCTATACCAGGAGCCGGCAAACTTTTTCTATAAAGGGCCATACAGTGAATATTTACTTACAGGCCATTCAGTCTCTGCTATAGCTACACAACTCTGCTGTTTGAGAGCAAAAGCAGCCACAGACAACAGGTAAGTGAACAAGCAGGGCTGTGTGCCAATAAAACTTAGTTTACAAAAACAGGCGGCAGCTGCATTTGGCCCATGGACCACAGTTTAGAGACTCCTCACCTATACAAACTTAAATATATTATATTGTACAAATACATTTAAAATGTATTATATTCGAATCATTTTCTTACATAATGACAGAACCTCAGCCAAAATTTCAAACTAGAAGATAACAAAAAGGGGTATAAACAGGAAAATGTGGATATACTGCACAAAACCTGGTAAATCTGGACCTTGGGATACTTACACCTAATACGCCCTCTCCAGACATGTGTTACTATTAGCCACCTGCGTGACTTTACATCACAACTTCTTTAGGCCTTAGTTTAATCTATAGGCCTTAGTTTTTAATCTATAAATTGGTTAAAACAGATCATTCTGAGCTAGAATTCTATGATCTTAAGAATTGTCCAGGGCTTCCCTGGTGGCACAGTGGTTGAGAGTCTGCCTGCCAATGCAGGGGACACAGGTTCGAGCCCTGGCCTGGGAGGATCCCACATGCCATGGAGCAACTAGGCCCGTGAGCCACAACTACTGAGCCTGCGCGTCTGGAGCCTGTGCTCCGCAACAAGAGAGGCCGCGACAGTGAAAGGCCTGCGCACCGCGACGAATAGTGGCCCCCGCTTGCCGCAACTAGGGAAAGCCCTCACACAGAAACGAAGACCCAACACAGCCAAAAATAAATTAATTAATTAATTAACTTTTTAAAAAAAAGAATAAAGAATAAATTTTTTTAAAGAAGAATTGTCCAAATTAAATTTATGAATTTTAAGTGAATATTTCGTCTTGAAAATGGTAATTGCATTCAGAAATAATTTTGAATCCATGGAAGAACAAAATATAAGCATATCACAGAAACAAAGTATAATATATTAAAATATTAAGTTAACTTAATACCTGAGATAATTAATCTAATGAGCTTTTCGAAACATTATCAATATCGTATTTTAGTACCTGAAAACTGAGGTTTCAGTACCATCTTGAATGTAGTTATAAATACACCTGGAAAATCAGTTTAATAGCAAATATAGGGTCATGCATCTAGTCAGGATGGTGATATCAGGAGGATACTCCTATCATAAAAAAAAGAAAAAAATTTCCCAAAATAGAGGCAGTAGTAAGATTTGATATTAAATGCCATAATATGCAATAAAAGGGAAAAAACAGAATCTTACTTCTGGCTTCACATTCCATGCTCATGGTAAATAATTAATGAATCACTGGACTCCCTGACGTATTTAGCTAAAAGTCTGAAATGTTTAATTTTAAAAGTCAAAGTCCACACAACATGTTATAAACTAGGTATCATTCATTAGGTGTAATGGTGATTTTACAACTTTTCCATTTTCACGCTTCAAATCAAGACTTAGGTTACAGAATAAAAGTCTTCACTTTTCCCAAACTAGTTTCAAAGAATCGTTGGGTCAATGAAAAGTCTGTAAGTCATCACTACCCACATTTACAAAAGCAACACCATTACACTGCTTTCTGAAATATAAGTTAACAGTTTCTGGTTCCTTATAAACTTACCAAACATTTGGCAAATTCTTTATTTTCTGAAAGAAATCCATAACCTGGATGTACCTTAGAAATGAAAACAAAAAGCACTTTCAGTTTTACCAATTTGCAAAACCTTTACAGTAAGCAAGACAGAAAGAGCATTAATGTGTTTATTGTTCAAGGGCCCTGGAGTAAGGTTACTGACTCTTGACATACTGATCGGCTCTAACGCAGTTCTCCTGAGTTCAGACCCAAACGCCACGAGATCGCCTACTGTATGCTCACTTGCAGCACGCTACCTGTCTCAACCACAGTCAGGGCCGTCTCCCGTCCCACCTGCCTGTCCGCCTGCACTTGGCTATGCACTTCAACCCAACCCAAACTCTCCCCACTTTTTCTGAGACTAACTTTGGCTCCAAGTTTGGAGAATTTTCTAACAGCTTGTGGGTCAAAGAATTATGTTAAAGGAAACCTTTCACAAGATGGATGAAAAACTCTTATTTCCCCTTTCTTTACAGAACCAGGAACTGCTACTTTCCCAAACCCTGGCTACTAAGCCAATGAACATATTTTATTCCTGACAATATTAATATACTCAGCCACTACCCAATGAACAGTTTTTGTCAAACCTAACTAAAACAGAAGTTTGGTTTTACCTTTCCATCATTCTCTGAATTTATTTTTCTTCTAATATCTACTCTTCTTTCCCTCCTCATCCCACTCAGCCAATCACAACCACTTCACGCTCTCCTCTCTCACAAGCCACGTTGCAACAATTTAAATTCTACCATCCTGTTCTAACCAAGTAATTTTTAACCAAACATAAATTTAGCCACCCTATTATCAGTCAGTATTGAATATATTTCTAGGAAAATAATTCTGCTATAAGTCAAATTTCTAAATGAGTCAATATCATAATCTAATCTAGAAGTATCTACACATTTGAGATTTTTTTAAATGCTAGACTAAGCTTTATGAACACGGTACAGAATAATTTACACTACTACATCACAGGAAAAGAGTTTCACTCCAACAGCTTCATTTCATATAAACATTCAACTAAAGATTGTATTCTGATAATCTATAGTTAAAAGGTTAAAAGAGTTTTACCTTCATTAACTCTGTAGTAAACTATAACATCTATAATATGGGTTCATGAATTCAGTTTTTTATTTAAACATGCATCTTACTAAAACATTTCTTTCAAAAGAAATGTGAACACTAACTGAAGCACTCCAGGCTAACTGCTGGTGTTGGCTGCTTCCATCCAATTTTAGAGATAACTCTACATAGTTTTTTTTAACATTACATGTAATTAGTTCTCTGATAAAAACATACACATACACACACACACACACACACACACACAAACAACAACCATAACAAAACACTATTCCTGATGTCAGAACCCAGTTTTTTCCTTGGATTCCACTCCAAACAGAATTGGGGGTGGGGAGAATTACTGATTTCTCCATGTAAATTATGTATATTCCATTGACACTATCAAACTAAAATAATTACCAATTGCATCATTTTTATTTCTGGAAGTATAACGAGGCATACGTAATTTTTAAATGATTAAAATAGAATTTAAAACAGGGTCTTTTGGATCCTGTTTATAATACAGATTTTTTTAATACTCTTATTACACTGAAAGGGTTAATTCTCAAAATTAATTGGGATTTCTTTTTTTTTTTTTTTTTTTTTTTTCCCCCTAGCAAATTTGGAAATGAACTGAAACTGCTCCCTGGTGTGAAAGCTGAATCCAGCAGCCACCTGCAGGATCAGTAACCAACACTGCCAGATGCTACAAAGCCTCTGATTTCCAGTAGCGAATTCGGCCACATTTAACTCGTGTGACGTGAACTGCAACAGCATTTTCAATCATTCTTTCTTATTTTTTTTTTTTTTAAATACAAACTCTAGTGTTCTGCTCACTACATATGAAACAGCTGCAGCAGACAGATTCATTCAGACTCACAGCTTGGGCCCCGGTTTTCTTAATGGCTTCCACGATGGCATCCATGTTGAGGTAGCTTTTACTGGTGGGAGCTGGGCCAACACAGACCGCCTCATCCGCCATTTTCACGTGAACCTGAGGAGACAAATCTCTGCATTAACAGAGCCTCCCAGCAAAAAGAACTATCTTCATCTGCAAGTATACACAAAATTGCAAATCGGAGTGTTTCCCGTATCATTTATGTAGTCAGATCTCTCTCTGAATGTGCACTAAGAAATTACAATGTAACAAATAAGCCCAGGAGTTATATTAACCATGATTTCATTTATTACAAGCCTAATCCACTGTCTAACCAGATAACTTCCATAATATTCCGTACCAGTTTGATTAAGTAAAATCACAGCAAACAACTTTAGCCTCCTATTCAGTTCATCTATACGTAAACTTTATACCAAAAACGACTCTGTTACACGTAGCCAGCATAGCCCAATATTTTCATAACAAGCACTCATGCCCAGTTCTAAGCAAGTTCCCCAGGAAGCGGGGATAATTAGAGAAACTGAATGAAGAAGGGATGCAGTGAGTGTCCCTGCACAGCATTAGGTCAGCACCAGGCACAAATTAAAGCCCAGGACTAAAGAGTTCAGTATCACTACACATGAGCCAGAAAATCTTGAGAATCGTTTAAATACTCTAACATTTGATCCTCACCCATTTTAACCTTTATTCCTAAAAGAACCGGTATGTGCATTCAGTTCTAAACCTACTCCAAAATTCAGGAATATATGCTCCATTTTTAAGACTACTTACTACACAATGCTTCAAATCTATTTTTGCTTAAGAAAGGCTAGGCATTCAATACAGAATAAATTGCTTACTTCTAAAAGAAATCTATTCTTTTAAAATTATGAAAGGGATTCATGTATTTTTGAAACGGCTTTTCCTAACAGTTTTCCAGTGTAAGTTTAAGTAAATTTAAATTTATTTTACAAGGCAGACATTAAAAACTGGAACACATTCATATACCTGGATATGTATGACCCTCCTCCAAAAAGTCTAAGGTGGAAAATACTCGAGTATTGCTAAGTTATATTCTTCAGCTGTAAAGTAGTTTTTAAAGAAGCACTTTGTTTTAAATGAGGTCTATCAAAAAAAAAAAAAAAACAAGTCATCTTTTAGAAAGCTCAGAGTTCTTTTTATCTAGTCAATAAATATTTTCAAACTAAGTAAAAAATTATGTTGTGTATTGAAAGGTTAAAGATATCTGCTACCCAAGGGATTAATAGATCAATATCTTAATATAAAAGACTCAAATCTATGCAGTTTAATTTCTTTAATAACATCCAAGGAAAGGCAGCCAAGCTCGCAAAAGGATCCTAAATATTCCCATGTTCAAAGCAAGGCTCTCCTTTATATCTTGCTTATTCCCAACTTCAAGTTGCTCTTCTCCCCTCAGACCAGAATGCCCCCTCTTCTACTGCCCTCTGCCCAGTTCAGCAATTTTTTACAACAGCAATTTTGTTTTTGTAATTGTGGTTGTGGGTTTTTTCTATAAGAAAGAAATTGAATACTGAACAATCCTTTGAAAAAAATGCATTAGTCAGGTGGGGATAAAGTATTTAAAGTTAAATCCACACTTACTCTGTATATTTTATTTCCCGCCAGGTACTACCTATTATTAAAGATGCATTTAAAGTTCCACTTCTACCACTGGGTCTTCAGATGAATCTCCTTTAATCTGAACTCCAGTAGTACCAGGTGCAAATTTTGGCATTTAATCGCATCCTGCCCAGTAATGTCATTTTGACTGCTTTACAGATTATGTCTGTTACAATTTATACACTCTCCTTTTCCAGATCATAAGGTCCTGCAAGGCAGAAGTTGTGTCTTAAATTCCTTTTCTT
This sequence comes from Balaenoptera acutorostrata, assembly GCF_949987535.1. Lineage (NCBI taxonomy): Eukaryota > Metazoa > Chordata > Mammalia > Artiodactyla > Balaenopteridae > Balaenoptera > Balaenoptera acutorostrata. Next base: position 10,628,971 of record NC_080081.1, read on the forward strand.
AAAAAATCTCTCCCAGCACAGTTTTATTGCTACAAGCTTTTAAATTCATAGATATACTTGGATGACAGTTTATTTAATAATTTTCATTGTTAAGCCACTGTCTTTGAGGTAAAAAGCTACACTAAATTAAATCTCCAATCTTAGCAATACATATGGCAACTGAGGGTTGTACATGGTGGGGAGGGGGATTAAAATATATACACATGCATCCCTGTGTCCAAATTTTCTATAATAAATAGGCATCAAAAAGTTAAAAAGGAGGGGAATCCTAATAATATTTTGACTTATTTACTTCCAGTCTTTTCTCTAAATATACTTTTGTAACCAAACTGCATATATAATTTTGCATCCTTTTGTTTTTTAAACTATCATCATAATAGGCATTTTTCCTATGTTATCACAAACTCTTTGCAAACATACTGAGAATCTAGCTCAGAGCCTAACATTTTAGCAGATCATTAATATTGTTTGAATAAACATTCAAATAAATACATCAAAAGCAGGTCAAAACTGCTTAGGGACTTTACAAAGAAAGGCAAAACATGCTGTTTCTAAAGGGGTTGGTTGGTTTCTTTTCTTCTATTTCTCAGAAACAAACCTTACTTTAGGGTAGAAGCCTATATTAACATCTCAAGCCCACAGTCTAGCACAGGGTCAGTACCAGCAAAAGTGCTTGGCAAAGCCATTTGAAAGAAAAAACTAGAACTCTCTGCTGCCTTAGTTCCCAAGGAGATACTTCTGAGTCTACCACGAAAGGATAGTTTAAAAAAACTTTTGAAACTCAATTTCAATTTTGTTATTGTTGTAGAGTTTAGGAGAGGCAGAGTGATAGCTGAGAAAGGGTTTGGAGTGTGGTTTTAGCTTAGGAGAAACCTGAACAAATGCCTTTGGGAAGGAATCTACGGAAACTAAGGAGCTAAAAACACCCGAGAGATGAAATCATTTCCAGTATTTCTGACAAGCGAGCAGCGGCAGAGCTAAGAGGTATTGGGAGGCAACAGATGGGGGGGAGGGATAGAGCCCATCTCTCCCCCCCACACACACAATAAATACAAGCTAGTATTTAAAAAGGGGGTAAAAAAGAGAAAGAAAAGAAGGAAAGGGGGAGGGAAGGAGGGAGGCAAAGACAGAAAGAAAGACAGGAAAGATAGAAAGAAAAAAAAGAGACGGAAGGAAAGCAAGCAAGCCTGTTATGTACTCCAGGACAAGCACCCAAAGCCCCCACTCCCCACGCCCTGTGCTGCCTTAAGTTCTTCTCTACAGAAATTCTCGAGCCACAACTGCAGAGAAAGCAGCAGGGGTAGGATCAAATTTATCAGACACTCGTGTGTTATAAGTAAGTTCATGTCATTGGGATCAGAAAGTGAAATGTACAACTTCCAAATCATCTACAACTTAAACACAAGCATATTTCTCTAAATTTTGACCGTGTTCTTTCCCTTGACCTGGAACATAAATATTGCAGCAACCAAATTCAACTATGCAAACTAAGGTAATCCCTAGGGCAGGGGACAGCAAACTATAGTGAAGGCCAAATCCAGCCCAGTGTCTGTTTTTGTACATAAAATTTTATTGGAACACAGCCATACTTATTCATTTACTTATTGCCCATGGCTTCTTTTGTGCTACAATGGTAGAGTTGAATAGTACAGTCCACAAAACCTAGTTTACTATTGGGCCTTTAGAGGAAAAGTTTGACCACCCATGCCCTAGGGCGAGGGTCCCAACCCTCAGGCCACACAGCAGGAGGTGAGCAGCGGGCAAGCTAGCGAAACTTCATCTGTATTTACAGCTGCTCCCCAGCGCTCGAATTACCACCTGAGATCCGCCTCCTGTCAGCATTATGGTGAGTTGTATAATTATTTCATTATATATTACAATGTAATAATAATAAAGTGTACAATAAATGTAATGCGCTTGAATCATCCCAAAACCATCCCCCCCGCCCCCAGTCCAAGGAAAAACTATCTTCCACGAAACCGGTCCCTGGTGCCAAAAAGGTTAGGGACCGCTGCCCTAGGCGATGGCAGAGCAACAGAACACTAGGAACCAGAGTCCCTGGCTGTCCTTTGCAATAGACTGGCCTCCCTAACCTAAAATGGCCAGATGTTATGTAAGAGAACATTTGAAAGTCACCCTATTTGAACCACTGTATCACGTAACATCAATATCTATTACTTGTAATAACATGATAACATAATCACTACCACAAAAACTGACTCAATTCTTATTAATGAGACGAAGCAGATTAGTGAAATGCAAGTAGTAACTGCACTAGAACAGGGCATGTCAATCTGAGAGTTTATGAGAATCAGAGAGGGAAATAATTGGTAGTTTTACACTTTTGGCAGAGACAGTTCACCACAGGGCCCAAGCACCCCGAACATCCTTGCTGAGTGCTCCAAACAGCAAAGTCTAAACCATCCCTTGATCCTGAGCTGTTTCTGTAACTAGTCACGTTGGCAACTAAGACAGAAAAGCAACCATAGTGTGACTATTATATACTCGCTTCCTGAGGGAGGGGCACTAGTTTGTTTGCTACTTTGCTACAAAAAGGTGCTGAATCCTTGGCTCTAGCTAGCAAAAATTTTGTGCTCACATCATGTGAGCAAGGCACTAACTGCCTTTTTTTTCAAACTCTATTTGCACAAGTGTCCGTATAGCCAACAGCCCTAGAAGAGTAGGGTAGTGTCTCACTCTGGAGCAAGAGGCAGGGGTGCTAAGAGCCCGTCAGAAAAGATTCATTATGTAAGAAGAACCTTAAAGCTCAGGGTTCTTGTCCTATGATGCAAACCACTGCATGTGCAGGTATCACCTGACCCTCTTCGTATCACCTGTGGGAACTGGGACTTGGGGAATCAGGGTAAAATTGCTGATACTCTGGGGGGAGGGATAAATTGGAAGATTGGGATTGACATATACACACTACTATATATAAAATAGATAACTAATAAGAACCTACTGTATAGCACAGGGAACTCTACTCAATACTCTGTAATGGCCTATATGGGAAAAGAATCTAAAAAAAAGAGTGGATATATGTATACGTATAACTGATTCACTTTGCTGTACACCTGAACCTAACACAACACTGTAAATCAACTATGTTCCAATAAAAAATTTTTTTTAAATGCTGATACTCTGATCTTGCTACGGCTGTGAGTAATAAACTGTTCTTCATCACTGACCCAGCAGTCTTGTATCTTCTACCAGCACCCATGAAACAGGGAGAGGCTAACTTGTTAGCTTACAAGTAAAGCTTCGGACCCTTCACAGTTCTTGACAGCCCTGTGTTCCTTTACTGTGACACACCCACTGTATTTGCTGCTGCTCAACAGACCAATCACATCCCCCTGTGGGACTCACGATGCTACTGTGCCGATGACCCTACTACGAGCTTTGCTGAGAGCAGGAAACGGTCTTCCTTTGGTCAATGAAGGCCTGCTGCCCTCCTTCGGCATCGATGGAGTTGTGACAGATTTAACCCTTGCCATCTTCTACAACATGGGGTACTTCCCTGACACACAACTCTTCTAGGGTTTTTTATTGTTGTTTATTTGTGTTTGGTTTGTGGGCGGTGAGGAGAAGAAAATAAGAATAAATGTCATACCTTGGAAAGTTAAAAAGAAAAATCACTGATATTGGTTGGTATTTGTCATGGCAAATGCTGCAGGTGAGCTCACTAAATGATATTCCAACACTCCTTTCTATCTTGCTTCCCTCCACTATCAAGGGCAGAAAGCAAAAAAGAACATTTCCCAGACTTCTTGGCAGTCAGGGCACATATATGTGACCTCGGTTCCACCAGTCAGGCATACTCAAAGAAGTGAGAGCAATGTGAGGCAGGACCCCTGCAGGCAGATAACATCTCATTGACAAACATGGAACTAAAGGTGTCAGTTCTTCTAGGACAGCTCTAGAAGAACTTCTGGGTCAATCCCAGAACATCACAATTGCCAGCAATGGTCAGTAGTGGAAGTGGGGTTTGTTCTGTAACAGACTCATTTTGCCTCCCTGGGTTATCCATATCTTTTGGCCCTTCTGGAGATTCTGAGAGCTACCTTATATGCATTAGAACTAGGATCAGAAAACTTTCTCTTTAAAGGGCCACACTGTAAATATTTTCAGTTTTGTAGAATACAGTCTCTATCAAAACCACTCAACTCTGCCTTTGTAGCACAAAAACAGCCATAGACAATACAACACCAAATGGCCACGGCTGTGTTTCAATAAAGCTTTATTTACAGAAACATGCACTGGGCCAGATTTAGCCCATGGGCCATGGTTCCCCAACCCCTACCTTAGAAATGCTTTTCAGTCCAAATTACTATGTCAGTCAGTTCACCAGGAATAAAGTGGCACATTCAAACATGTTTGGCTGAAAATAACAAAGACGTGAGCAGAGTTAAAGGACCAACAGAGGATGGCAAGGTTTCCAGGGATTAACAACAGTGGGAAGCCATGGCCACTGTGGTCCTGAAGGGGCTCAGAGTGGGAAGAACACAGACAGCTGGGGAGCATGGGTGACCCAACAGTTACTACCACCCTAGAAGGTTGTGGCCACCGCGAGAACTGCAGCAAGGCAAGGAAGTGGAGGTGGGATAAACAGCCTGATCTGCTGCTCATGTCTTCAAATAGCCAACCCGAGGCAGAGGTCAAGGAAGCTCAAGAGATATACTCCACAGATGTCAGCCTCCTGAAGACTGATCCATAAAAGAAAACATTTGATAAATTAGAGTTAATTAAAATTTAAAACTTTTGTTCTTCAAAGACACCGTTAATCACAATGTGATACCACTTCCCACCTGCTAGGATGTCTGTAATCAAAAAGACAGATATATCTGACAAGCATTGGTGAGAATGAGGAGAAATTTGAACGCTCATACGCTGCTAGTGGGAATGTAAAATGGTACAACTCCTTTGGGAAACAGCCTGTTAGTACCTAAAAAGTTCAGTAGTTATCAAATGATGCGGCAATTCCACTCCTAAGTATATACCCAAGAGAAATGATAATATATGTCCATACAAAGACATATACACAATTGTTCATAACAGCCTTATTCATAGTAATCAAAAACTGGAAACAACCCAAAAGCCCAGCAGCTGGTAAACGGACAAAATGTGTTCTGTTCATATAACAGAATATTACTCAGCCAAAAAAAGGCAACAAACTGATACATGCAACAACATAAATCAATCTCAAAAACATTATTCTAAGTGAAAGAAGCCAGACACAAAAGACCAAATATTATAAAATTCCATGTATTTGAATTTTTAGAAAATGCAAAACTATAGACAGAAAGCAGATCAGTGGCTAGCTAGGTGAAGGCGGGAACAAGAGCGACTGCAGAGGGACACAAGACATCTTCCTGGGTGATGGCTATGTTCTAAAACTGAACAGTGGTGAGCGTTGCACAACTCTAAAAATACACTATAACTCAATATGCAAACTGTAACTCAATAAAACTGTTAAATAAAAATCAGGAAGTTTCATATAAAAATTTTAAATCCACTGTGCTGTGAGGTCTATATGAGACACTCCTGGCACACAGCACAGTGTTACATGCTATTAATGTTTGATTAACGACTCTAACCAATAAAGAGAAAGTAAGGATTCACCTGACAAAGAAGATTCCTAAGATAGAAGCCAACTGAGAAGGGCACTCTAGCAGTACACACAGTGTATCAAATGCATGGAGGCCCGAAAGGGACTAGAAAATGGTAAGGAAGCAATAAGCATCAAAACAGAAGAGACAGTCACCAGTGCTATGTGCTATAGACAGACCAAAGAAGGTGGGAATTTAGCTATTGGATCTAATGAACCAGATCTCTGGCAACTTTGGGGACCAACTTAGTAGAATAGCAGAAATAGAAGCCAGACTTCCCTGGGTTGAACAGCAAATTCGAAGCAAGAAAAGAAAGAAAAACCGAAGACGAGTCTTTCATGTGGTTTAATCATAATGCTAGGAAATGCTGGGGAATGCAAGAATATTTTACTTTATTTTCTCTATAACTGTTGGTAAAGCACAGTACACACACAAGGTATTCAATAAAACTTTCTGATGCAGACTGATACAACTTTTCAGAGCGATATCCTCAGAGAAATACCTAACAGACGTGAGTGTCTATGCCTAGCTCACAAATCTGACTAGAAGTCCCCAGGATGAAAACAAAACCACCGTCAGCAGCCAAGCACACGGCCATGAAAACAAAAGACAACCTGGAAAGAGATCTTAGAAAATTTACAGAGATTCAGTGGAAAAAGTTCTGGAGATGGATGGTGGTGATGGCTGCACAACACTGTAAATGTACTTAATGCCACTGAATTGTACAATTAAAAATTAGTAAAGTGGTAAATTCTATGTTATGTAATTTTACAATTTTAAAAAAACTATATAGCTTATCACCATTTCCAGACTATCGCTGACAAGCAATTGTGATAAAACAGTTTCAGAAATTAATTTTATAGTTATAGTTATATATATGTGTGTGTGTGTGTGTATATGTGTGTGTGTGTGTGTATATATATATATATATATATATATATATGGTACCACTTAAGCACTTAAGAAAAATTGTAACAAGGGAAGAAGAAAAGAACACAAAACAAAAGAAACAAGAAAATACCAATAATGAGAGCATGGGCACAGCTCTAGCTTATAATCATTTTCTACTTACTAAAGAAAAGCTATCACACATTCACTCAAGCCTCTAGTCATGAAGGCTTAAATATAGTTATGTATTTCTGAATACAGATTTCTGAAACAATGGCAGAGTGACATTCTAGAATAGGATTAAGAAATATTTCCACTACAATCAGTGTATTTTTTTAAAAAAGTGTTTCCAAACCATATGAATAGTTAAATGCCAGTTCTAATAATTTAAATACAAATAGCCACCAATGTCATGAGATACTGAAAACTACTAGAGCCTGGCCAGCACTACCATTGCTCATTATGTACCACTAATTGATAATACTACACATAAAAGTGAGTCATCTAGATGTTTTTTATTTTTTATTTTAATTACCCAAGTAATGTAAGAATATACACTAGCTTGAGAGAAAATTTAAGTTTAAGCAATACAGATAACCACTACTTCTCACCCCCTTAAAGGCCTCCCAGTCCCACTTCCTACCCTAAAAGAAATTATCAACTGTTTTGTATGCATCCTTTCAGACTTACCTAAATATTTTCATATGCCTAGTAGACATAAAAGTGTACAGTTTTAGGGACTTCCCTGGTGGCACAGTGGTTAAGAATCCGCCTGCCAATGCAGGGGACACGGGTTGGAGCCCTGGTCCGGGAAGATCCCACATGCCGCGGAGCAACTAAGCCCATGAGCCACAACTACTGAGCCTGCACTCTAGAGCCCGCGAGCCACAACTGCTGAGCCCACGTGCCACAACTACTGAAGCCCGCGCACCTAGAGCCCGTGCTCTGCAACAAGAGAAGCCACTGCAATGAGAAGCCCACGCACCACAACGAAGAGTAGCCCCCGCTCGCCGCAACTAGAGAAAGCCCGTGCACAGCAACGAAGACCCAATGCAGCCAAATAAATAAATTTATTAAAAAAAAACAAACAGTGTATGGTTTTGTATTGTGCTTAAGATTTTCTTCCCATAAATTGTATCACACTACATATTATTCTTGAAACTTGCTTAACTGCTACATAACATTGCTGGTAACCTGGGTAAACCATAACATATTTAACCTTTACTCCAATAATGGATATTGCTTCCAATTTGCAGATGTTACAAGCTGCAATAAGATTCCCTGAACATGTCAATCTGTATGCATGTATATATTTCTGTCAGAAAAATATTTGGAAGTATAAAGGCTATAAACTACATGCTTAAAAGCTTATGTCTATTAACACGTCTCGCAGAGATGAATTTCCCCACACCACACCATCACTGAACATGTCTAATTTTATATCTAATGAAAAATGATTCCTTACTAGTTTTTTTTTTTTTTTCCTTACTAGTTTTTTACTTTGCATTTCTCTAATTATTAGTGCCTCTGGGCATATTTTCACGTTTGTGAGCTATTTGTATTTCTTCTTTTCACCACTGACCATTTTTTAATTTGACACAGGAGAGATCTTATTAGCAAAGGTATCTTTTGGTTTCTTTCTTTTTTTTTAATTACACATAATACCAAAACATTGTTATTGTTCAAAATAAAGCTAACAACTCTACCGACCATCCCTCCATCCCCATTACATTTTCTCCCTCCGGTAATCACTTCTCAAGTGAGTACGCATTCTTAGACCTTTGTCTATACCAGGGGATCTCAATAGAGAGCAACTTTGTTCTGCAGCGCCCAGTTGGCAACGTCTGGAGACAGTTTTGCTTGTCACAACTGTGGGATGCAGGGATGCTACTGGGGTCTAGTGGGTAGAGGACAGAAATACTTCGAAACATTCTACAATGAGCAAGACACCCACCTATAAAAAAGAATTACTTAATCCAAAACGCCAATAGTGTCACAGTTGAGAACCCCTGGTCTGTGCTTTTATATGATGTATGTAACTATAAAAATATAAAATATTTTGTGTGGGGTTTTTTTAAACATTAATAGTATTTTTATATCATATAAGTCATTCTACAAGTTCTTTTTCGATCTTTAATATGTCTTAGAGATGTTCTGTCAATATGTAGAGATCTACCTCATTATTTTTTAATTACTAAAGAATTCCAAGATATGGCCCTGCCAGTTTGCCAACCATTTCCCTGCTGATGGACACTTAGCATGGAGGAATCACCCAGCTGGATGATCATAATGACGTTTCCTAACCAGACATCCTGTCAATTGCCCCAGGTCCCCCTTCCTGCTCTGGATCTTTCTCTTCTGGAGCTGCTCCCTTCTTTTACAGCCACCCTCTCCTGTCTATGTTATAGACTGAGGTTTTCTATTGAACGATCCCATCTGCTATCTTTTAGAAATTCCTCATCATTTCCAGCACTATACTCCCCACTCTGTTTTACACCAAAATTCTGGTTTGTTATTTTTCTTTTGGATTTTCTTTTGGGGCGCAGTGGGCCCCTCCCCCAAGGGAGCAACTGTCAATGAGCTGCCATTAGTGGGCTATTCAGCCAATGGTCGGCAGAGCGGTGATCGTCAGGTGGAGAGTGAGGTAAGAGACGGATCCCGGCCTTCTCCCTGGGGCCCTCCAGCTCACCTGGCCTCTGCGACCTAATGGCGGAAGCCATCTGCCTGGGACGCAGTCTGCAGGACCTGGCCCCCGCCGTCTGGGCCGCCTGAGGAGCCTGAGGGCCAGTTGGGTCCTGGGCGCCTGGCTCCCTCGGTGATGACGGCTGGGCAGGCTCTGGGGACCTGGCCCTGAGGGAGCCGCCAGCTGAGATCTGCCTCTTCAGCCAGGCCTGGGCACTGGCGGGAGGACCCAGCCTGGGTGCTGGATGAACGCTCCGGGGCAGGGTAACCGGCCCCTGCAGGGATCCCCTCCTCTTAGCCAGGACCTGGACCTCGGCGGGTGAAAGTTGTGCCTTGGGACCTTGCCCATTTCTTGTCAGAACAGAGAGTAACATTTGTTTGGTGGAGATTTACAGGAACGTCGTTACCTGACCATGGCCTGACCTCAAGAGCAAAGGATCCGACACCAAGAAGTCTGCAACAACTAACCACACCCGTCCCTCACCTTTCCTATAAAAGGGCTTTGCTGAAAACTTTCGGGGACTTTGGGGCTTTTAAGGCACGAGCCACCCATCTCCTTGCACGGCCCTGCAACATACATTTCTCTGTTCCAAACTCCGATGTTTTGGTATTGTTTGGCCTCACTGTGCCTCGGGCACACAGACTTGCGTTTTCAGTAACAGTACTAGGGTATAGACGTTAGCTTGTAGAAAGGCTCATTTCATCTCACAGAGATTTCAGGATGAATTAGGTCTTTACTTTTGGAAAAGATATGTGACAGGATGCTGTAAAGACAGGTGAAAAGGTACCCAACCTGGCAGGAGCAACGGGCAAGGAAAAAAAATAAATGATTTAATAAGGCTGCAAGTTACTTGGCTTTTATTTCAAAATATAACTTTTCTCCAAATCCAAATGTCTGGCTGGCTTAGGAAAGAACACTTGGTGCAGCTGTCAGCATGCCCCTTTTGTATGAAAGAGTAAATAAATGTATTCAAATTAAAAGGAACATCTGGAGAACACAAGGTAGAAAAACCTTGTGGCAGCTGGCTCTCTGGACAGAAAGAACTACGGGAAAAGCTGTCCCACCAAAAGAAAAACTGTATGTAATTAAAAGACCAGGAAAATGAGTATCTGAGTATTATTTCCAAAACTCAAAGTAATGAAACATTTTCCCCACAACATTAGCTCCTAATTCCATTTATACAGTACTGGTCCCCGCTTTCCAATCTCTTTTCTAATTCAGCTATTTTATGTTCCATCCACCATATCCGTCTACCATTAAGTAAACCCTGAACACTTCCCTGACTCAGTCCAACATTAATCAGAGGTCCTCTGCTACAGCAGGTTATAAAGAGATGATAAATCACAGTGCCCTCCCCTCTAGGAGTTCTGTCTCGTGAAAAAGACTTCTATATCAATTGCAATAAAAATAAACAAGAGTATGTATAAACTGCTCATGCAGAAAATGGTTTCACGAAGAATCAGTTATTAAAGTATAAAACTGGATTTCTAATCAATGGAAAAAAGTGAGAAGGGAACTACCAACAGAGAAATCATGGAATGTAAAAGGCCCCGGCCTATTAAGAAATTAGTGAAATGGCTTGAAACCAAGGTGGATAAGGAGGCACTAATACGAGAGGATGGCGGAAGAGAATGGTCAACTATAAGGAAAACCAGCGTGAAGGGAATCTTGAATGCCACAGTAGTTTGGGCTTTAACCAGGAAGTCAGTGGTTCTCAATGCTTACCTCCCATGAAAAGAAGATAATGGATCATGTGAGGAATGCTACATTCCATCATAAACAGCAGCTTAACATCCATTGCTGCAGTTGGGCCACTCCAAGCAATTAGCTGCAAACATTCTCTTTTCTCTCCCAAGACTCTCACACGAAGCTTAACAAGTAGTGCTGTTGACAATGAAAACATTTCTTTTCCTCTGATGTTACCTAACCAAACTTTTCCCATAATACAGGATACACAACGTAATATATAGGATACAAAAACCCATTCGGATATATCAAAATCCTTCTCACACTTTAATTTTTGAAAAACACCACTGGTCATTCTAATTTCAGGTAAAATGGAGTAAGCATATTCCATTCTGTTTGTCCCACTGAATGCAGCTATGAAATCTGAACAGAATACATTAATCAACTATTTGTGAACTCTGAAAAGTACATAGCAGCAGGCAGATGGAGGAAGAACAGAATTCAAATTACCATGAACCAGTGGCGAGTTCGGCGTTTTCCTCTCCTCCATGATCCCTCTGCCTGATCAACAATCTGATACCCACTAGGCAATGGGGTGCTGACAGAGAAGCCCTGTATTTCTGACTCCAGAAGCAGAAAAGGGAGCTCCTAAGAGTTAGAACACTACAGAAATCTTCCAGGGTTTTTTTGTGTTTTTAACTCCATTCTTTTGTGCCCCCGCTCCCAAGTAATTCCATGGCTGCAGTAGCGATGGTAAAAATGGGGGCCTACAGGAGCCGAAACAGTCATAGAAGGAACAATCTTCTCTAATCAATGAAACTGTGGCCCCAAGAGGATGGGTAAATTTCCACTGCTTTCTTTCTTTGTCACGTAAGAACACATACGCATTTGGTCTCTGCCACCAGTTCCTGACACAAGCTCCTAAAACGCTTGTCATTTCCTGATGATAGGGGTGCTAGGAGCATCTTTTGTTCTAATATTTGGTCTTTGACCCCAGTTCCTGACAAGAGTTTCTAAGACCCTTGGAATCTCCGGAGTGCTAAGAGTGTCTTTTTGTATGCTAATGAGATGACTGGTGGCTGGAAGCCCCTAGATAGCTGCAGGATGGGGGCTGGTCACCAAAATAACCAAGACTCCATTAGAGGGTTGGAACTTTCAGTTCCATCCCCTGAACTCAGGGGAGAGGGGAGGGGAAAGAGGTTGAGTTAATCACTGATGATCAAAGACTTAACCAACCATGCCCACATAATGGAGACTCCATGAAAGCTGCGCCCAACAGGGTTTGGAGAGCTCTGGGTTGCTGAGCACTTCCACATGCCAGAAAGGTGGCACACCCCAACTCCGTGGGACAGAAGTTCCTGTGCTCAGGACCCTTCCAGACCTTGCCCTATACACCTCTTCAACTAGCTGTTCATTTGTATCTTTTATAATATCATTTACAGTAAACCAGTAAATATTAAGTAAAGTGTTTGCCTGAGTTCTGTGGGTCATGATAAACTGAGGAGGGGGTTACGGAAACCCCTGATTTACAGCTGGTTGGTGAAAAGTACAGATGACAACCTAGTACTTGAGACCAGCATCTGAAATGAGGGCAGTCTGTGGATGTGACCCTTTAACCCATGGAATCTGAGCTAACCGCAGGTAGTTAGTGTTAGAATTGAATTAAATTGTAGGACACCCAGCTGGTGTCCAGAGAGTTGGAAAACTGGTTGTTAGTATGAGAAAGAATCCTACACATTTGGTATCAGCAGCATTGTGAGTAAACAGTTTTCTTTAGGTCCCTCCGTATTCTCCATACCTGGCCACAGTGTGTGCAGCAGTGCAAGGTAACTAAATTCCCAGCCTTTTAAACAAGAGGAAAGAGAAGGGAAGGCCAAAGGAATAAGAGGAGATAATAGGAGAAGCTAGCATGGAAAAGTGACTCAATAAAGCTGTTTATGAACTCCTAGGCTCATTCTTAGGTTGGGCATGTATAGACATGATCCTAGTAAGCAGACCGAAGAACTTAAAAACTGAACAAAGAGACCACATATCTCAGACAGACCAGTGGGTTATATACATGTGAGACAGTATGAATCGCATTACAAAAACCCACAGCACACAGGAAAAGGATAAGAACATGCACTCTGAAGCCAACCATGTCAACTGCTGCTAAAACAAAAATATCAACATTCTCCAAAGGATTTAAGCAACATTCACAGTCTCGTAATATTCAAAATATAAACCAAAATTACTTTGCACACCAAGAAGCAGGTAAATCTTAACTCTTAAAGGAAAAAATCAACAGACTCCAAGGCCAAGATGACAAAATTGTCACAATTATCTGACAAAGACTTTAAGGAAGCTATTATAAAAATATTCTGGCAAGCAACTGTGAACACTCTTAGAACAAACGAAAAACTAGAAAAGTATCAGAAAACAGAATTTCTAAAAAGAAATCCATGAAAAACTTTAGAATTGAAATATACAACCAATTTTTTTTTTAAACTTAATGGATGGGCTCAATAGCAGAGGAAAGAATCAACAGACTTGAAGGTAAATTAAAAGAAATTATCCAATCTGAGTCAGAAAGAACAGAGATTGGAAAAAATTAACAAAGCTTCAAGGAACTATGGAACAATCACAAAAGGTCTAATATACATGTTACCAGAGAAAAAGAAGAAAAAAATAGCATGGTGCTGAGAAAATATTTTTAAGAAATAATGGCTAAAAATTCCCTAACTTTGTTAAAGACATAAACCTACAGATTCAGGAACCTCAAAGAATCCCAAACAGGATAACAACAGAAATTGATGACCAAACACATATAATCAAACCACTGAAAACTAAAGACAAAGAAAAAATTCTGAAAGCAAAGAAAAACAACACATTAACTATAGGGGAACTCAGAAGCTAGAGAGACCAGAAAGAAGTGTTCAATATTTTTAAACTGCTAGAAAGAAAGAAGTGTCAACCCAAAATTCTATATGCAAACACAATATCGGAATGAAGGTGAAATAAAGACATTCTCAGATGAAAGAAAGCTAAGAGAATTAACTGCCAGCAAATCAGCTCTACAAGAAGTGCTAAAGGAAGTTCTTCAAAGAGAAAGGAAATGACATTAGAGACTTGGAACATCAGGAGTGAAGGATTAGCAACAGAAATGGTAAATATCTGGGTGAACATAATAAACAATTTTCCCCCTCTTAGTTCTTTAAAATATGTTTGACTATTGAAAGTAAAAATCTTAACAATGTCTGACGCACTTTTCAATGTATGTAGATAAAATACATAAGAAAACCATAACATAAAGGAAAAGAATAAAGATACCTATATGGTAGAAAGATTTCTACATTCCAACTGAGGTGGGAAAACATGGATTCTAAATAGATTATGAAAACCCTGCTGGCGCAGTGGTTAAGAATCCGCCTGCCAATGCAGGGGACACAGGTTCGATCCCTGGTCCGGGAAGATCCCACATGCCATGGAGCAACAAAGCCCGAGCACCACGACTACTGAGCCTGCACTCGAGAGCCTGCAAGCCACAACTACTGAGCCCACGTGCTGCAACTACTGAAGCCCACGCACCTATAGCCTGTGCTCCGCAACAAGAAGCCACCACAATGAGAAGCCCACGCACCACAACAAAGAGTAGCCCCCACTTGCCATAACGAGAGAAAGCCTATGCACAGCAATGAAGACCCAAAACAGCCAAATAAATAAATAGGAAAAAAAGAATGTATATTGTAATCCATAGAGTAACCATTAAAAAAAAAAAAACTAAACAAGATATAGTCAGCAACACAACAGATGAACTAAAAAGGAATACTAAAAAAGGTTCAAATAACACAAAAGATGACACAAAATGGGTAAAAGGAACAAAAACTAGATGGAAAAATAGGAAATAATAAAATGGCAGCCTGAGACCCAAACATATCAATAATTAATCATAAGGGTCTAAATACACAAATTAAAAGATACAGTCAAATGGTTTCTTTAATATGACCAAACTATATGCTGCCTGCAAGAAATTCACTTTAAATATAACGATATAGGTAGTTTAAAAGTAAGATAGCAGGGAAAAAATACCATGCAACATTCAACGAAAGAAGGCTGGAATGCTGGTATTAGTATCAGACAAAGCAGACTTTGGAGCAAAGAAATTTACAAGTGATAAAGAAGACTATTACATGATAACGAGGGTGAATCTGACAAAAAGACATAATAATTCTTAATATGTAGGTACCTAAAAACAGTGCTGGAGAAACAAACACCCAATTATTGTTGGAGATTCCAACACGCTTCTCTCAATAACAAACTAGTAGTAGAAAATTAGCATGAATAGAGAGAAACTGGACAATACTATCAATCATCTGTATCCAATTGACATTTATACACTACTGCATCCAACAGAAGATGAAACAATCTTTTCAAGGACACATGAAACAGTCACCAAGATAAACTATACCTATATCATGAAACAAACCTTAACGCACTGAAAAGAAACAAAACAAATGTGTTCTCTGGCCATAAAGAAATTAAACTGGAAATCAGTAACAGATAACAGAAAAATCTCCAAACGCTTGAAAATTAAACAATTGTAAATAACTCATGAATAAAACAGGAAAATTAGAAAATATTTTGAACAAAAGTGAAAGTACCATATATCAAAAGTTATTAGATGCACCTAAAGCAGTGCTTACAGAGGAATTATAGCATTAAATGTTATATACTAAAATACATCTCAAATCAGCCATCTAAGCTCCCACCTTACCAAATCAGAAAAAGAAGAGGGAAAAAAACTCTGAAGCAAATAGTAAGAAGAAAATAATAAAGAACAGATATCAATGCAATTGAAAGGAGAAACACAATAGGAAAAAATCAAACATAAAGCTAGTTCTTCAAAAATATCAATAAAATTGATAAACCTCAAGCAAGACTAACAAAAAGAAAAGAGAAGATACAAGTCATTATCAATATCAGAAATGAAAGACGGATTATCACTACAGACTACACAGACATCAAAAGGATAATAAAGAAATTCCAAGAACAACTCCATGCATATAAACTGGACAACTCAGGTGAAATAAACCAATTCCTTGAAAACAACATACTAAGAAAACACACTCAACATGAAATAGATACCTGAATAATACTATAACTACTGAAGAAATCGAATTCATAGTTTAAAATCTTCTGAATAAGAAATCTCCAGGCTCAGTTGATTTCACTGGAAAATTCTACCAAATATTTAAAGAAATGAAACCAATTCTATACATGCTCATCCAGAAAAAGAAATGAGAAGGAACGTTTCCCAGTTCATTTTGTAAGGCCAGCATTATCCTGATACCAAAGAGAATACACAAAGAGAAAACTGCAGACCAAGATCCCTCATACCAATGATGAAAAAACTAGTAATAAAATATTAAGAAATCTAATCTAAAGGTAAGACTTGAGGAACATTGGCTGTCAAGTTGGAAATAATTGTTTGGTACAATCAGAAAAAGATTTCCCTAAGGATAGTTTGAGGGTGATTTTAATGGGTTTAAAGTAATCTGAAGTAGCTGGTTCTGATTACCAGTTTTTTATTCTTTTTCTAAGAATAATACACCACAATCAAGCAGGGTTTATGCCCAAAACACAAGATTGGTTCAATATTTAAAAACCAGCCACTCAATGTAAAATATCATATTACAATCAAAAGAAAAAAATACACATAATCATGTCAATTGATTCAGAAAAAGCATTCATGATGAAAAAAAAAAAACTCTTAGAAAACCAGAGGTAGACAGGATCTTCCTCACCCTGATAAAGGGCATCTACAAAAATCTACAACTAACACCAAACTTAACACTGACCGACTGAATGCTTTTCCATTAGATTGGAAAATATGCACTATCACCACTCTTATACCAAATCATAATGTAGAGTTCCCAGCCAGTGCAATAGGGAAAGAAAAAGAAATGAGGCATACAGATCATAAAAGAAGAAATAAAACTGTTACTGTTCACACACAACATAATCGTCTTCATAAAAATCCAAAGGGATCTACCAAAAACCTCCTAGAACTAGTGAGTTTAGCAAAATCACAAGATACAAGATCAACATGTAAACATTAACCACGCATCTACTATTAGCAATGTACACTGGCAACCTAAATTTTAAAAACAAAACATTTTAGGAACCTCACAAAAAAATGAAATACTTAGGTATAAAATCTAACAAAATATGTACAGGATCTGCATGCTGAAAACTACAAATGCTGATGAAAGAAATCAAAGGAGACCTAAATAAAATAAGAGACCTCCCATGTTCATGGATAGAAAGCCTCATCATAGTAAAGAAGTCAATTCTCCCCAAACTGATACAATTACAATCAAAATTCCAGAAGGATTTTTAGTAAATATAGACAAAATTCTAAAATTTATTTGGGAAAGCATAGAAACTAGACTAGCTAAAACAATTCTGGATAAAAAAGAATAAAGCTGGAGAAATCCAATTTTAACACTGATGATAAAACTACAGTAATCAAGACAAATGTAGTATTACCAAATGGACAGACAGATACAGATCAATGGACTAGAAAACAGAGTCCAGAAACAGAATCATACAAGTCACTAATTGATTTTCCACACAGGTACAAAAGCAATACAATAGGGAAATGACAGTCCTTTAGTCCTTTCAACAAATGGTTGGAACAACTCAACATCTATATGCAAACAAAACAACATGAACATAGATGCAAAAATCCTCAACAACATACTAGCAAACTGAATCCAACAATGTATTTTAAAAAATTATACACCGGGCTTCCCTGGTGGCGCAGTGGTTGAGAATCTGCCTGCTAGTGCAGGGGACACGGGTTCGAGCCCTGGTCTGGGAAGATCCCACATGCCACGGAGCAGCTGGGCCCGTGAGCCACAATTGCTGAGCCTGCGCGTCTGGAGCCTGTGCCCCGCGACGGGAGGGGCCGCGATAGAGAAAGGCCCATGCACCGCGATGAAGAGCGGTCCCCGCACCGCGA
Source organism: Balaenoptera acutorostrata (assembly GCF_949987535.1). NCBI lineage: Eukaryota > Metazoa > Chordata > Mammalia > Artiodactyla > Balaenopteridae > Balaenoptera > Balaenoptera acutorostrata. The sequence continues at coordinate 10,646,837 of NC_080081.1, forward strand.
TGAAGAGTGGCCCCCGCTTGCCGCAACTGGAGAAAGCCCTCGCACGAACCGAAGACCCAACACAGTCAAAAATAAATAAATTAATTAATTAATTAATTAAAAAAAAAAAAGAATACTTTAAAAAAAAAAAAAAATTATACACCACAACCAAGTGGGATTTACCCTAGGCATGCAAGACTGGTTGAACATTCGAAAATCAATTAATGTAATCTATCATAACAAGCTAAAAAAAGAAAAATCACATGATCATATCAATGAAAGCAGGAAAAGCATTTGACAAAATCCAACACCTGTTCATAATAAAGAACTCTCAGTAAACTAGAAATAAAGGGGACTTTCTCAAATTGATAGACTATCTACGAAAAACCTATAGCTAACAACATATTTACTGATGAGAAACTCTAAACATTCCCATTAAGATCAGAAACAAGGCAAGGATGTTCCCTTACCACTGCTTTTCAGCATCATACTGGAAGTCTCAGCCAATGCAATAAGACAAGGAAATAAAAAGTATACAGATTGGGAAGGAACATATAAAACTATCTTTGTTCACAGATGACATGATCATCTAATAGCAAGAATGCAGGATACAAGATTAATACAGCAAAGTCAATTTGTTTTCCTATATACCAACAATGAACAAGTGGAATTTGAAATTTGAAACACAATACCATTTACATTAGCACCCAAAAAATGAAATACTTAGGGATAGGTCTAATAAAATATGTACAAGATCTGTATGAGGTATACTACAAAACTCTGATGAAATCAAAGAAAAACTAAATAAATGGAGAGAGATTCTATCTCCATGGATAGGCTCAATATTGTCAAGATGTCAGTTCTTCCCAATTTGATCTATAAATTCAATGCAATCAAAATCCCACCAAGTTCTTTTGTGTATATCAACAAACCTATTCTAAAGTTTATATGAGAGGCTAAAGACCACAAGAGCCAATACTGAAGAAGAACAAAGTTGGAATATTAACACTCAACATCAAGACTTATTATAAAGCTACAGTAAGCAAGACAGTGTGATAATCAGCAAAAGAACAGACAAACAGATCAATGAAATAGAATTGAGGACCCATAAATATACCCCCATAAACAGAGACAACTGATCTTCGACAAAAGAGAAAAAGCAATACAATGGAGCAAAGATAGCCTTTTCAACAAATGGTGCTGGCATAACTGAACATCCACGTGCAAAAAAATTATAATCTAGACACAGACCTTACACCCTTTACAAATATTAGCTCGAAATGGTCCATGGACCTAAATGTGAAACACAAAACTATAAAACTCCTAGAAGGTAACAAAGGAGAAATCCTAGATGACCTTGGGTATGGCAATAACTTTTTAGATAAACACCACCAAAGGCACAGTCCATGAAAGAAAGAATAAGCTAGACTTTATTAAAATTAAAAACTTCCCTGCAAAAGACAATGTCAAGAGAATTAGAAGACAAGCCACAGACTGAAAGAAAATATATGCAAAAGACACATCTGTTAAAGGACTATTATCCAAAATATACAAAGAACTCTTAAACTCACCAATAAGAAAACAAACAACTCAATTAAAAAATGAGCCCAAGACCTTAACAGACACCTCACCAAAGAAGATATACAGATGGCAAATAAGCACTTGGAAAGATGCTCCACATCACGTATCAGGAAAATGCTAATTAAAACAACAAGATACCACCACACACCTATTAGAATGACCAAAATCCAGAACACTGACAACATCGAATGCTGATGAGAATGTGGAACAACAGGAACTCTCATTTACTGCCGCTGGGAATGCAAAATGGTACAGCTACTTCGGAAGATAGTTTGGTGATCTGTTACAAAACTAAATATGGGGGCTTCCCTGGTGGCGCAGTGGTTGAGAATCTGCCTGCCAATGCAGCGGACACGGGTTCGAGCCCTGGTCTGAGAGGATCCCACATGCCGCGGAGAGACTAGGCCCGTGAGCCACAATTGCTGAGCCTGCGCGTCTGGAGCCTGTGCTCCTCAACAAGAGAGGCCGCGATAGTGAGAGGCCCGTGCACCACGATGAAGAGTGGCCCCCACTTGCCCCAACTAGAGGAAGCCCTCGCACAGAGACGAAGACCCAACACAGCCATAAATAAATAAATAAATAAAATTTAAAAAAAAAACTAAACATGATCTTACCATATGATCTGGCAATCACACTCTCATGTCCACACAGAAACCTACACACAGATTTTTATAACAGCTTTATTCATAATTGCCAAAAGCAAACAAGATGTCCTTCGGTAGGTGAATGAATGAATAAACTGTAGTAATCTAAACAACAGAATTATTGTTCAGCACTAAAAAGAAATGAGCTATCCAGCTATGAAAAGACATAGAGAAACCTTAAATTCATACTACTAAGTGAAAGAAGCCAATCTGAAAAAGCTACATACTGTATGATTCCAATTATATGACATTCTGGAAAAGGCAAAACTATGGAGACAGTAAAAAGGCCGCTGGTTGTCAGGGTTTGGGGGGATGGCAAGGGATGAACAGGCAGAGCACAGAGTATTTTTAGAGCAGTGAAAATACTCTGTATCATACTGTAATGATGGATACATGTCATTATACATTTGCCTAAACCTATAGAACGTACAACACCAAGAGTGAACCCTAATGTAAACTACGGACTTTGGGTAATTATGTCAATGTAAGCTCATTCACTTGCAATATATGCACTACTCTTATGGTAGATGTTGATAATGAAGAGGCCATGCACGTGTGGAGACAGGGGGTGTATAGGAAATCTCTATACTTTCCTCTCAATTTTGCTATGAACCTAAAACTGCTCTTTAAAAAAAAGTATTTAGAAAAAAGTACATGTGAAAGCATTTCTTATCAAGAGGAAAAATTACATGAAACCCTTCACAAATAGGTTTGTGTAGTTTTGAAACTGTTCTCCCCTATAAAGACTATCCCTGCTGAGTTTCATCAGCGTAGCCTAGGGATCTGTAATACTTAATTGAAATAGCTCGCTGAAGTTACTTTGCTATATTTAATTATAAATTCCCTTTTACTAAAATATCTAGCAACCATTTAGGGAATACATTATAGATCTGGAAACTAAACTAATATATGATTAATTCACAGGAAGACTTGGAAGGCACTAAACAGTTGTTTACAAAATAAGACATTTAAAAATACTATCTGTATCAGTTTTACCTGTACTGTCTCCCACATAGAAAGACATGGTTCCTGCCCTTTGTCCGACGCCTACAAGCTTCCACTGACAGACCACAACTCACTCCCAGTATCTAGACAGTGCTTTGCAATAAACATATTGAATGGATGTATGACTGAAGATGGCAGTAATAGAATTTATCTGAATTGGAGCCTCTCTTCCTTAGGATAGGCTTTGACTCAAATAAATTGATATATCATATATAAATCTACTACTGCCATTCAGACAGCCTTATATCTTCCTGAAGATGCCTCCTGGACTCCTCCTTTTGCTACTCCAAATTGGCAGTTGCTGTTGTGACAACCGAGAAAAGAGGAGAAGCAAGTACCAAAAGAAGCTGTCCCAAGTAGGGTCAATGCACTGGCTGTTGCTAGAGATAGCTAGCAAATGAATGCCTACACAAGCTGAGCAGTGCTGATTCACAAATTAGGAACCAATCTATTGGATTGGCTCAGGACCTTTGCACACACTGCACCATCTGTCTAGCTGACTGCCTAGCTAATAGTTGACTCTCATCTCTCAGGTCTCACCTTACATTTTACCCCCTTCAAAGAATTTCCCTGACCACCATTATTCTCTCTCAGAAACTAGTCTGTTTCCTTCATAACACTTACCACAATTTGTAATTATTTGTTTGCATATTTTCTTATTTTATATCTGTCTCTACCACTAGACTCTAAGTGCCATGAGAGCAAAAATCATGTTTCTCGGGCTTCCCTGGTGGCGCAGTGGTTAAGAATCTGCCTGCCAATGCAGGGGACACGGGTTCGAGCCCTGGTCTGGGAAGATCCCACATGCCGCGGAGCGACTAAGCCCGTGAGCCACAACTATTGAGCCTGCGCGTCTGGAGCCTGTGCTCCGCAACGGGAGAGGCCGCGACGGTGAGAGGCCCGCACACCGCGATGAAGAGTGGCCCCCACTCGCCGCAACTGGAGAAAGCCCTCGCACAGAAATGAAGATCCAACACAGCCAAAAATAAATATAAATAAATAAATAAATTTCTTAAAAAAAAAAAAAAATCATGTTTCTCCTGGTCACTATTCTAATTTCAACGACTAGCATAGCATCTGGCCCACAACAGGCACTAATAAACAGTGGTCTTCAAGGTAATAAACTTGACTTTCTTTGGGGGAGGAAAGGGACTTTTTCATACACTTAGCATGGGAAGCAATATGCTACAATGGAAAGAGTACAATTTGGGAACCACACATAATTAGAACCTCAGCTCCATTGCTTACCTAGCTAAATGATCTTTGACCACCTATTTTATATCTTGAAGCCCCAATTTTCTCAAAACAATGACAGTAATACTTCCCTTACATAATCACTCTGATTCTCTAGTATACTGTAGATATGCAATAAGTGATAGCTATTAGTACTTCTTAAAATGATCATCTTTCCATCCACTAAGAGGACTTAAATGAGACTATAACAGAAACGAGTCAAGTCAAAGTCTTATAAACACGGCAATATCAAAAATACTATATTTATAAAGGTGAGCTGTATTTTCAAACCTTTTATTTAACATATGCTTTTTCAGTAAGACTACAGAACTTCTAAACCTACTTCAATAGATGTTTAGAGAAAACTAAATCCATGATTAGGTATTTTTTCCATACCATCGGGTACTAACTACATGGAAACACATAATGTTCTTTTTCAAACCATGCTGTTTAAAGTCACCAGGAATTTTCAAAAACACAAAAACAAAAGATAAACTCACAATATTTCACAGTGTTTTGTTTTTAAACTTTTAGTATCAGTAAAAGGATAAAGGTCTTACTAACAAAAATTAAAGACTTAGGGACACCCTTTTCATTTTACAAATGAAAATTTTCACAAGTCACTTCCCACAGATTAAAAATTGGAATGTTTTTATTAAACAGCAAGTATACGAACATATATATGAATAAAATAATTCATACCTAAAGATACTGATATAAATCCTTTTCTTTCCTGCCCAAATGTAATTTCTGCCTTGCTGCTAAATACTCACAGTCCTTCCTTACTGGAACGATTGGTTTATCTTTAACTCCACAGAGCTTAAACTATCAGTCTTTTAAGAAGCTTTGACAGGTTTTGACGATTTAACCTGCTGAGCTCACAGCACCCAAGGGAGGGTCTTGGTTGCAAGTTTTATTTCTAATACAGCTGACCACTGATACCGACTCCACAGATAATGGATTTCAATAACCACCACCCACAGGTTAACACTTCAAGTAGTACCCATAATATTGCTTTAATTAAGTTAATACATGAAGGTCACAGTTTGGTAGAAAGTTTTATTAAATTTGGCAGTGCTTACAATAATAATAAAAAAAAAAAAAGGAACTGTATGTGTTCATCTGTACAGTAACTCTATAAATTTGCCTATAGATATAATCCAGTTTGCTCATAGATTTATACTGCATTTCAATTTATTTTCTAAAAGGAATTCAATTTATTAGTTCCATTTCCCCAAACACGTACATTTCTCGCCTGTCTAACCAGCAGTTTCTCTAACCACGCTGGGCACAGGGTGGGTCTGCCTGGCACAAAGAGGCCACCCGCTAGTGCAAAGAAGATTCCTACCACTACCATGCCCCACCCCCTGACTCTGGAGCACTGTGATGGTAGAAGAGATTAATGCTTTGATTTGTCTTGTGTCTAATGATTAGCTTCATGTGTTAAATATTAATGCCTTTCTGACAGAATGAAATTATTTTTTCATTTTGAAAAATAAAGATATATAAAATTTGTTTTTGAACCTAAACACTTTATGCAGTAGAAAACAAGCCAAAGAGTCTTTTTACAACAAATATTATGAAAAGGCAAAGCAAACAAATGTTTAAATGAATCTGAAATTAAAGGTTCACTCTAAAGTGTTAAAATGAGATACTGTATTTTAATACACAAATCACAGAGTCAGCGGGGTTGATACATTTTTCTATTTTTTATATGTAGTATTAGGTAATTTGAGGTTATTTTAGAGAAAAGCAAAAAAATGGTGGCTGAATTTATACATATTGATCTCAGCAATAATTGTATTTTTTAAATACACAACCTGACAGGCACTATGGTAGATAATAATGAATCAGCATGGGAGCCATTTAATATACTTCTTGATTAACTCATTGCCTGTCCACTTTGCACACAGACATGCTTACATGTCATAATCGTCATAATTCCCATCATCCCCACTGCTAACACTCAAGCTCCTTGATTAGTGCACAACTCCCAGACGAGCCATTGCTAATGCTAAATAATTCTCTTCAGCCTCCTGCTACTATTCTGCAGGATCTCCAATTAAATATAATGTCCCTGATGAGCCATATTAATGTGAACAAATTCCTACCAGGAATCCTATCTTATTCCATTTTCCCCAAAAATGTAGAGAAAGTAATTTAGCCAAGCCAAAGATAATCAAAACATTTTAAACTGATATAGTATAATGTCTCGGCAAAATATGTTTTTCCAAAGACAATAAAAGAAAAAGGGTGGAAAAAGTAATGTCTAAACATGTTAAGTGCTTTCTTCTCCTGATTAATTTGTTCTTCACTGAAAAGTCTAGTGTTTTAAATATGCACAGGTAGATACATTGCCTTCTTAATCCAAAAAGGTTACTAAAAGCTAAGTTTTATAAGAAAAGTGAGCAGTAGCAAGTTTTAAAGCAAATATGCCATTTGAAAACCCTTTAATTATCTAATTACCAGAACTCCAAGGTCCATAATCACATTAATGAAATCAATTCTTCCTTCCCATTAAATGCAGTATTACAGTCACTATCAGAGGCTTTGCCATGGAATTTTATGTTGCTGATAAGAAAACTTCATCTTGAACAATGACAACTATAAGTATTTTTTCCAAGAATGAATTAAGAATCTTACAGATTTTCTATTGCAATCTAAAAGACTGGGAAGGCTTCTGATCTAATTAAGACTAACTGGGAAACATGGACTATGACGGCCACCATCTTAAAATATTCTGTACTAGTAAAAGCAATTGAAGAAAATGGTATTTAAATATACCATCTCAACTACACACATACATATAACAAAAGGTCACCTGGTTTTTCAGTTACCACCCCCAAAAAGTTTTACAAACTTGACTCTGGTCATTTATTCCTATTTGAGGATTAATAATTACATTAGCTGAAAATAAGTCCATTAACAGATTTTGTGAAATAATTTTTTATAAATTAAGAACTTTAACTCCTTTTCAAATTAAAAAAAAGGTTGAAAAATATCCTGAAAAGTAAATCATGTAAATGAGAAAAGGTAAATGGTTTTGACACTTAAATTGCTTTTAAAAGTGAAGATATTCTAACAAAAATATAAATAGATAAGTTTATTAAAAGATATATATATGAAAAGATATAAAATAGATATTTTAACAACCCCATAAAATTTTTATAAGGTTTTCCCTAAGGTCTTTTATACCTTCGCCTACATTAATGTATTCCATCTCCATTTACCTGATCATTACCCTCCAGTTTGTTCAGCTGGAACCAACATACACTAATTACATAGACATCACGAAGTCCTATTTGTCCTCAGTACCTCCCCAGACAGCGGGGAAATCATATCAAGGGTAGGCATGCTAAGTGATGATTCCCCCCACCTTACTGTCAATCATCCCAGAGTGCTCACAGGAAACCCCACTCAACCTCATTACTGAATCCTAAGGGTAAGACTACAATACTCACCAGGAATCATACTTCAAACAGCAGGCTGCCTGGCCAAGATGTGAGTCACAATGACTACTTCCCTGATTTTAGGTTTTGGTGTTAATGCAGTAAATACCAAGTATTTCTCATTTCAATCCAATGTTACTATACACAGACAAAGCAACAAAATATTGATAAGTTCAATTTAGGAGTCCAGCTAGGAAATATAGTCAAAGGTTGAAGTACAGAATCATTTAATCTCATTTTAAAAAAAAAATCAAAACCCTAACTTCAGAGGTTTAAAACAAATATAACAATATTTTGCTACTTCTTATGGAAAGGCTTACTAGTCTTTTTACTTGAAAACACACATACATACATAAAGTAAGTTATCATAAAAGTAAATAAAGTTATCTAACAAGCATTTTGAGAAGTACAAACACAACAATCTCTAAATTCTCGTAATTATTTGTTCCCACTATTCACCAAACTAATGAAGACCTACCTTCCCATTTAAAAAGTCCCAGTCACCAAAACCATCAAACATTTCTCATTCCTTATTACTTTTTAACTTCTCTGGGACTACCTAAAATCACAGTACATTAGTAGGCATAAAACCCTACAATCCACCTGTCCTGTCTTCTAAGTCAATATAATATTAATAAGGTCCTCTTAAACAAATAAAATCTCCCACATCAGCCCTCTACCTAAAATCTAATGAATTTATTTCATAAATGTGTCTCTTCTTGCTCCAAAATTTTATGTAATGGTCCTAATAATTTTCACTTTATAAGGTATTACAATTTTTTTTTTTTTTGGCCGCACTGTGCGGCATGCACGATCTCAGTTCCCTGACCAGGGATCGAACCCATGCTCTGTGCAGTGAAAGCGTGGAGTCTTAACCACTGGGTCGCCAGGGAAGTCCCCAATTTTTTTTTTTTTTATAGTTTTATTTATTTATTTACGGCTGCTTTGGGTCTTCATTTCTGTGCGAGGGCTTTCTCTAGTTGCGGCAAGTGGGGGCCACTCTCCATCGCGGTGCGCGGGCCTCTCGCTATCGCGGCCTCTCTTGTTGCGGAGCGCAGGCTCAGTAATTGTGGCTCACGGGCCCAGCCGCTCCGCGGCACGTGGGATCCTCCAAAACCAGGGCTCGAACCCGTGCCCCCTGCATTGGCAGGCAGATTCCCAACCACTGCGCCACCAGGGAAGCCCCCCAATATTTTTTAATATCTGTTAGTACAGTTTCCTCTTCAATTTTCCTCAAAATTGTCTAGGCCATTCTTGCATATTTACTCCTTTGTCAATCCCCCCCACCACTGTTACATTATTACATTTATTAGGATTTAACACAAAAACGCAGATCTAGAAATAACTAGCATTTACAATATTGTTTCCTTATATAAAAATAAGAAGTCCTCATATAAGTCGTACAAATTCATTTTAAATTCATATCATAAAGTGTTTTATCTTTGCCACTACTTCCATGAGGTTAAATATTTTTAAGTTGTATTTTCTATCTTGTTGATATTTAGGAAAGCTACAGATTTCTTTATATTTATTTTTTAACTACCACAGAGACTTTTCTTACTGTTTCTAAAGAGTTGTTCAGTTGCCGGTATAACTAGAAACTCGATACAATCTTATAATTTCTGCCTTTCCTGTCCACCATTTTATAACTCTTGCGTAACTGCATTGCCGAGCACTCCTAGGACGCTATTAAATACTAGTGGTGAGGGGCTTCCCTGGTGGCGCAGCGGTTGAGAGTCTGCCTGCTAATGCGGGGGACACGGGTTCGAGCCCTGGTCTGGGAAGATCCCACATGCCATGGAGCAACTGGGCCCATGAGCCACAGCTACTGAGCCTGCGCGTCTGGAGCCTGTGCTCCGCAACAGGAGAGGCCGCGATAGTGAGAGGCCCGCGCACCACGATGAAGAGTGGCCCCCACTTGCCACAACTGGAGAAGGCACTCGCACAGAAACGAAGACCCAACACAGCCAAAAATAAAATAAATAAATTAAAAAAAAAAATCTTTAAAAAAAAAAAAAATACTAGTGGTGATAGTAAATATATGGGTCTTCATCCTGACTTTCATGAGAATGCTTCCTATGAGGTATGACCTTTTCATTCTAGGAGGGCAGTATTTATTTAATCCTGTTTTACTAAGGATTTTACAAGGAGAAGACAGTGAAGTTCTTTTACGTGACATCTAGGCTTCCATCAAGATGATCATATAGTTTTCCTCCACTAACCTACTAGTATATTTAATTAAATTAATAGTGTCTAATATTGAACCATACTGAAATGTCACAAATACACCCTGCATGAATGCAGCATATTACTTAAATAAATTTTATTCTATTTCCTATTACTCAGAATTCTTCTATCAATATATAATTAGTCATTGTAATTTTATTTTTTGCTTACTATCTTTGCCCAGATTTTTTTTTTTTTTCTTTGCCCAGATTTTGATTTCTGAGTTACTATGCTGGTTTCATAAAAAGAAATGGAAATCTATTTTTCTTTCTCTAAGTCTAGAGCAATTTAAATAGTGTCAAAATTTCTTGCTTCCTGAAAATTTCAAAGAATCCTTGCGAGAATCTCTAGGCCTGGACACTCAGAGTCCTTTAGTCAATTATTTCCTACCTTATTCAGGTGCTTTCATGCACAGAGTTGCAGGCCTATACATAATTATTTGTCACCAGTTTTGTAAACTGAGCAAAACAAAATAACTATCTAACATTTTTTAAAGGCTTTTAAAACCAGGTTAAACCCCACTTTCAATAATGGATAGAACAACCAGAAGATCAGCCAGGAAACAGATGACTTAAATATCCCTATGAGCCAACCAGTCCTGAAAGACATCTGTAGAACACTCCACCCAGCAGCAGCAGAATACACATTCTTAAGTTCACACGGAACGTTCTCCAGGACAGATCATATGCTAGTCCATAAAACAAACATCAAAAAATTTTAAAGGATAGAAACAGTAGAAAACACATTCTCTGACCAAAAAAGAAGGAAATTAGAAATCAGTAATAGAAAGAAACTTGGGAAACTCATAAATATGTGGAATTAAACAACAAACTCCTAAATAACAAGTGGGTCAAAGAAGAAATCACAAGGGCAACCAGAAATTACTTTCAGAAATGAAAATGAAGATACAATATGTCAAAACAGGGAATGCAGCTAAAACAATAGAGAAAAATGAACAAACACCTATATTAAAAAGACCTCAAAACAACCTAGTTTTCTACTTTAAGAAACTATTTTTTAAAAGAGCAAACTAAACCCACAGCAACCAGAATGAAGGAAACAAAAACTAGTGTAAATAGAAATGAAGTAGAGAATTGAAAAAGAGAGAAATCAGTGAGACCAAAAGTTGGTTCTTTGAAAAGGTCAATGAAACGGAAAACCATTAGCTAAAATGACAAAGAAAAAATGAAAAAACTCAAATAACTAAAACCAGGAATGAAAGAGACGTTACTGCCAGCCTTATAGAAATAAAAAGATAAAGAAATACTATAAACAATCACATAACAATAAATGATAATTTAAGATGAAATGGACAAGTTCCTAGAAAGACAAACTATAGAAACTAACTCAGGAAGAAATAGAAAATCTCAATAAATCTACAAGAGACTGAATTAGTAATCAAACAACTACCCACAGAGAAAAGCTCAGACCCAGATGGCTTCACTGGTGAACTCCACCAAACATTTAAGAAATAATACCAATTCTTCACAAACTCTTCCAAAACAACAGAAGATGAGAGAACACTTCCCATCTTATACTATGAGGCCAGTATCACTCTGATACCAAAAACAAAGACATCAAACGAAAAGAAATCTATAGACCAACATCTCTTATAAACATGGATGAAAAATTCTCTACAAAACACCAGCAAACTGAATCCAGCAATATACACAAAGGACTATACATCATGACCAAGTGTGATTTATCCCAGGAATGCAAGGCTAGTTTAACATCCAAAAATTAATTAATTAATGTAATATACCATATCAATGGAATAAAGGATAAAAACCAAATTATCATCTCAGTAGACACAGCAAAAGCATTTGAAAAAAATCCAACACCCAATCATGACAAAAACTCTCAACAAACTGGGAACAGCAGGGCACTTCCTCAACCTAATAATGGGAATTTATGAAAATCCCAGAGCCTAAATCAAACTTAGTTGTGGAATACTGAATGTTTTCTCCCTAAGACGAGGAACAAAATAGGATGTCTGCTCTCACCACTCCTTTCCAGTATCATTCTGGAAATTAAAGCCAGGGAAATCAGGCAAGACTATGAAATAAAAAGCATCCAGTTAGAAAAGAAAGAAGTAAACCTATCTCTCTTTACACATGACATGATCTTCTAGAGAGAATCCTAAGGAATCTATTGTATTTCTTAAAACTATTAGAACTAGTAAGTTCAGCAAGGTTGTAGGACACAAAATCACTGTAAAAAAAAATCAACTATATTACTATACACCTGCAATTAACAATAAAAATTGAAATTAAGAAATTGCAATTCTAGGGAATTCCCTGGAGGTCCAGTGGTTAGGACACCACGCTTCCACTGCAGGGGACACAGGTTCGATAGCTGGTTAGGGAACGAAGATCCTGCAAGCCGCATGGTGCGGCCAAAAAAAAAAAATGAGAATAAAACTGCAATTCTAATAGCCTCAGAAATAATATTAAACTACTTAGGAATAAATATAGCAAAGTAAGTGCAAAACTTATACTCTGAAAACTACGAAACATTGTTGAAAGAAATTAAAGCAACGTAAATAAGTGGAACAACATCAAATGGAATATCCACGCTCATGTATAGGAGGACTTAAAAATGTCGAGATAAAGATATTTCTCAAACTGATCTACAGATAAAACACAATGCCTATCACAATCCCAGCAGGATACAGTTTTCCACTAGGACCATTTTCCCCTCATAAACCATTCTCCACAAATCTTTTCAAAGAATAATAAGGGCCTGGAGAATGACACATAAAAGACAATTCATGACTTGATAAGAGGCTTAACCTCTATTTTGCTCTCTCTGGCCCTGACCATTTCCCACTGGAGTACTTTACACTGCTTGTTGACTCTGGCCTCATCCCCTGGATGCAGTTGCACTAATCTCATCAATACGTATGAACTGTTTTCCTGGGTAAAGCCTGACTTTGAGACTGCTCTGGGTTAGTCTTCTCAAAGAAAGCAAGAGAACTTCCTCAACAGAGAATAAGATATCATACTATTTTAAGACAATCCAACAATAAGCAAACTAGACTGATAACTGCAAACCCTCCCTAGAAGCACCTAAAAATCCCAGATTAAATATAACAAACTTCTTTAAATGAACAGTTTGGCTTACAAGAAACCACAAGCAATCCCTAGGGATCAAAAACGAAGAAGAAGCTAAAAGCCAGACAGTATCCACTAGAGCCGATACCACTAATCTTGGAGAGTATAAGTAGGGATCTGAATAACCTAGAGAACTGAGTTTTAACTCTCAGAGAAAGGAACCATGTGTGAGCTGAAGATTTGAAGGAAAACTCCTACATAAGGCCATGTTGCTCAAAGGTTACATCCTCAGGAATTCCCTGGTGCTCCAGTGGCTAAGACTCCACGCTCCCAGTGCAGGGGGTCCGGGTTCGATCCCTGGTTGGGGAGCTAGATCCCACCTGGCACAACAAAGACTACATCCTCAGTGAAGGGGGGTGGGGTTTAAATAATCTACTAAATAGGTAGAAGACACACTTATTATCAGCTGTGCTTCAAAGTAAAGGAAAAAGTCTCCTCAGGAAATTAGAAACCATGGGCCTGTTTAACAGAGGGAGGGAGGGAGGGAGGGAGGGAGTGTGTGTGTGTGTGTGTGTGGGTGGGTGTGTGGGTGGGTGGGTGGGTGGGTGGGTGTGTGTGTGTGTGTGTGTGTGTGTGTGTGTGTGTAGTTTCATCTTGTTTTGACCCATCCTCATAGCCAGTGATACCCCGGACAACCCAAACCATGCAGAGTTCAACAATAAAGATACCAAATACGCGGTCACAAGACAAAATCTACACATGTGAGGAAACAATCCATTGTGAGGAAGAGTCAGAAATAGAAATAGATGCGTAAGATCTTGAAGTAAAATAACAAAATGATAGAACCTTTAAAATAAGAATGCTATAAATAAGACACGAAAGGACTAAAATACGTAAGAAAAAAGACAAAACAAAAATCAGGCAGGGAATTTCCTGGCAGTCCAGGGGTTAGTACTCCGCACTTTCACTGCCAAGGGCGCGGGCTCAATTCCTGGTCAGGGAACTAAGATCCCGCAAGCCACATGGTGCAGCCAAAAATAAAAATTCAAAAAGGAGCAGTAGACCCAACAGATTCCTCAAAAGACAGCAAAGATGACAAATGCAACCAAAGTAATCACAGTGTCAGGCAATTTTCATTGGTGAATGCAAAAATGTTAGATGAGAAGTTGTTGTGGGACAAACCTGCACGTGGATTCAACGACTCACCCCCCCCCAAAATTAATTTTAAAAGGGGGGGGAATGTACCATTTTAATGGAAGGGACCAGTGGAAGAAAACTGCATAATCGTCTTTAAAAGTCAACTTTTTCCCATTCAACGTTCATTGTTTGCAAGTTACTTGGCTTTCCTTCTTTGTGTGACTTACCACTTAATAGTTGTAATAACTGTTAGTCTTCTTCCCCTGCTTAACTGCTTAAAAATTAGCTGCTTTTAACATAAAATTAACAGTTTTCACAATCAACTGTTGTAGTATTTTCCTACTATAATAGTATTTACATTTCAATTTATGAAATTAACACATGAAGCATGTAAGATTTTTTTACTCCAAGTAACACTGAAAATGCTCACCTCTTGAAAATCAATATTGAAACATTTATAATACATCTGAATAGCATGCCTTGTTCATAATACCGATATTATACAGTTCATTAGATATGATGGTAACCTTTGTGATCACATGTTAAAGAAGCAAAATATGCTGTTAGAGGAATTCACCTTTTTGTCTTTCTTGAGGCTGAAGCAGAAACCAAATAGCAAATCCGGCCCTATTTCTAAGGCTTAAATCAAACTTTGAACATTCTAACCATCATTATTATCCTGCTTTTACTTATAGTATCTTTCTAGAAATCGACTTACAGGAGGTCATATAAAGAGGAAGTTTTGACCAAGCATGCATTGCTTGCTTCCCATCGTGGGGCCTGGCAAATCTTATTTTAAACTATATATCATAATCTCTGGTTAAAAAAAAAAAAAAAAGTGGCTAAAAGTCTTTAACATATAAAAACTACCACCTCTGCTTCAGGAAGGATAAATGACAAAGACTTAAAACTCAAACCAACTCTTTTGAAACCAGTTTTGCCAAAGTCTGGAAAGTGACTGTCCACAAAGCTAGAAATGTAACAGTGAGAAAAGTTAGTCATGCTCTTTGGAGCAACAGCTTACAGAAGTAGATTATTCTGTAATACCACACTGAAATATAAACAAATAGGAAAAAGCTGAAATATAAATAATTTTGGCTATATGCCAACAGTCACCTCTGTGAGAACACAGCATAGAGAATTAACTATACTGTGATATGAAAAAAAAAAAATTACAAGTGAAAGGTTGTTGTTAGGCTTGAAATAAAAACAGTGATTGTCCACAATTCAAACATTTTTCTCTCTCAATTTACCAATGAATGAAAACACAGCCTGAGCTAATACACTGAAAAATAAACACAAGATGAGAAGAGTGAATTTTAAATCTACTACTAGCTTGACGGTAACACAAACTTTTTTCTGAAGGAGCTTTACTATTGGTAAATGCCTTAGTTTACCAATCACGAATGACATTAAAGCAACAGCTTTCTCATTATTTCATGAATATTTTGTGAGGAATATAAACTACTGAAACTATCACAGTTAAAACAGATTATTAGTAAAGAAGCCAGAAACTAATATTCAAAAAAAATCAAACAGTATATATGCAAAACAAGTTTTTTAACTGCTTAATTACTTTTAAAGTAAAGGATAAATATTTTAAATGCACCAGCCAAATAAACTAGATAATATAAATACTTAACCTTTATTCTGGGGAAATTAGAGTAGCTTGCAATCATTTCCATTTTGTTTTTTAAAAAAGGAAGAGAGTCACATAAGACAACAGGAACAACATACTTCTAGATAAAATTTTAAAATCACAAAGACTGAAAAGTCTTTGCATTAAATTACTATACGATAAAAGCTGACATTACCAATAGGTCCTGTTATCAGAAGTCGTGTGAAAGAATGAAAAACAGTAACTTATATCAAAGTACAACTACTTACATTTCATTCCATACAGTTCCAATAATTCATACACTTTTCCCATGGGATTTTTTTCTACTCATTCATAGTTTATTACTGCTAAAAATGCCTGTTTTGATAAAAATCCCCAATAAAATTATATATCAGTCACTGCTTTACGCTATACCTTCTTTTGTTCATGCCAATTAGCATTAGCCTATCTTTCATTTATCTAACTTTCAGCTGCACATGGTAAAGCATTTAAGAAGGTTAAACAATTACAGCATCCCGAGTGACACTGGAGTTATCCTGTGCGGACATGTGCTCCCATAAGGCAGCATTGTATAAACATTTCATTAGGGCTTCCCTGGTGGCACAGTGGTTAAGAATCCACCTGCCAATGCAGGGGACCAGGTTCAAGCCCTGGTCGGGGAAGATCCCACATGCCGCGGAGCAACTAAGCCCGTGCGCCACAACTACTGAGCCTGCGCTCTAGAGCCCGCAAGCCACAACTAATGAAGCCTGCACGCTTAGAGCCCATGCTCCACAACAAGAGAAGCCACCGCAATGAGAAGCCCGCGCACCACAACAAAGAGTAGCCCCCGCTCGCTGCAACTAGAGAAAGCCCGCGCTCAGTAACAAAGACACAACTCAGCCAAAAATAAATAAAAGAAAATAAATTTAAAAAAAAAAAAAACATTTCATTAATCTTTGAATCTAACTTTCTCATGCTTTGCTTAAATGTACTTGGTGACCAGAATCAGTTTACCAAATTTTTATTCTATTCTAGGCTTTTAAAGCCTCGAAAATAAAAGAGTTAAGACACATATTGAAGACATTATGATGCTCCCATTTTGCTTAATACAAGAGTGAGTAATTAAACAGGTATTTTTTTTTTTTTTTTTTTAATTTTTATTTATTTATTTATTTATGGCTGTGTTGGGTCTTCGTTTCTGTGCGAGGGCTTTCTCTAGCCGCGGCAAGCGGGGGCCACTCTTCATCGCGGTGCGTGGGCCTCATTACCGCGGCCTCTCTCGTCGCGGAGCACAGGCCCCAGACGCGCAGGCTCAGCAATTGTGGCGCCCGGGCCCAGCTGCTCTGCGGCATGTGGGATCTTCCCAGACCAGGGCTCGAACCCGTGTCCCCTGCATTGGCAGGCAGATTCTCAACCACTGCGCCACCAGGGAAGCCCCCAGGTATTTTTTTTTAATTGTGTACCTTTTCAGGCCAACAAAAAAAACCCTACATCTTTCACTTTTTTTCTATTTGATCCAAAATAAGGTCCTGATTCAAACAAAGCAAATATACTTACAGAACTAGCATCAACATCACTGTGGATGGCAACCGTCTTAATGCCCATCTTCTTGCAAGTTTTAATAACCTATATTAAAGTACATTAATGTTATCTATTAACAGTAATTCATATTTAAAGAGATTTAATAATAATAAAATTCACAGAGTAAAACGGAAAATAAGATTAAAATTCCACTCACCCTACATGCAATTTCTCCTCTATTAGCAACAAGAATTTTATCAAAAGTCTAAAAAGAGAAAAAACACGTAAGAAATTGTTACTCTCGCTTTGGGACCAGAAAACACCAAGCTTTTCCACAATTACCATTGGGCATGATCCTAATAAACATTATTTCCTATAGTAGTATTAAATACTATACATATGTTATTTACAACCAGGCTGCTACTAAACTCATCTGGTAGGATCTGGCGTTATAGTTATCCTGTTAAAGCATCAATTGACTAGGTTAGACAATTCATAAGGGGACTAAATTCTCTTGCCAAAAGATAATCTTCAAATGATATTTCAGAATACTAAGAAACTTTAGAAAAAATTGCTTGAGAATTTACTTGATTATTTTCTAAATTCAGGGAAATTCTATTATGTTTATCAAAGGGAAGTCTGATATAATTTATATGCTATCTCTTTGGGATTGGGCCACAGCATTAAATGATACTTTTGATAAATGGGAACAGATACTATTTATGCTTATTTCCAAAGATTCCCAGACAAAGCAGGTTATGCTATTTGAGTACAATGTTAAGTTTGAATAACCACCAAATTTTGAAACAGCTGAGGCCATATAACAGAAAAAGAAGTTCCATTCTGTGTGGGGCTAGAGACCTAAATTCTAAGCCCAGCTTTGCCATTAATGATCTATTTGACTCTAAACAAATCAATCTCTGTAGATTGAAATCTCTTGATTTCCACATATATAAATTGATAACATTCTAATGGGAAACTATTTAACAAGGTTCTCTCTCTAAAACTGTACAGGCTAATCCTTTTAAAGAAGTGCACACAAACAATTATAAGTAATTTGGATGCAACACATTTTAGTACACAACGATTGCTAGGTTAGTGAATTGTTACACGTTAAATGGAACTATTTTTTAAAGTTTTAGTTATAGTTCTAAAAGAAAAGTTAAAGTTATATATGATCTTAAAAGTACTCATATAACTTAAAGCTATATTTTAACCCAACAGGTAATCACAGAATCTCAGAACTGGAATAGGCCTTTAAAGTCTTGATTTAACCTTTATATCACACATGGCTTATTCCACCAAACTGAGACAAGCCTCTACCTTAAAACTGGTAAATTCCTAATTTGATAGAATCCTGAGTCATTCAGAGCCTTGAGCAGATGGGCCCTTAAAATATCCTCATCTCACCTCAGGCGTGAGGCTATAAAATCATCTGCCTTTCTATTCTCATCTGCTCATGGTAAATTCCTGTTAAACAATAAGCATATTCTAAGAAAAAAAATGTTCATACTTCCTTGAACTGCATTTTAAAATGTGAATTTTTATTAAGTATTAAACAGACTACATCTGATAAAAGTAGCACAAACACTGGAAGTTACACATTAAGCAACTGTTACAGTAAATATAACAAATTACTGACATCATAATATTACAGGGAGTACAAATTCCACCCTAATTCCTATCCAAGAAGCAGAATAATGGTTAAAAGCCAGTCTGGAGCCAAACTGTCCAGGTTGGAATCCCAACACTACCACGTGCTCTTCCTGGTATGTAAAATGAGAGTAAGAATAGCACCTGCCACAAGAGGTTGCGGGAATATGATTAACACCCTTAAAGTGTTTAGAGTAGTGCCTAGCACGTAATATATACTCAGTAGGTGTTAGCTAGAGTATTGTTATTCGCTCCTTTGGGCCACAAACCAGATCACAAACCCAGGAGTGTGATTCCAACAGGGATAAATCTGTACCAAAATGAACACTGCACCTCACACATTTCTATTCATCTCTGTTCAGGGCTTGTGATGGTTAGTTTTATGTGCAACGTGATTGGTCCACAGGGTGCTCAAACTACACGTTTTCTCTGTGGGCGTGTTTCTAGATGAGACTAACGTTGAATCAGTGGGCTCGGTAAAGCAGACAGCCCTCCCCAACGTGGGTGGGCATCATCCAGTCCACTGAGGGCCTGACAGACTAAAAAGTGGAGGAAGGGAGGATTAGTTCTGCCTGCCGGATTGAGCTAAACACTGCTCTTCTCCTAGCCTTGGACTGGGACGTACACCATCAGCTCCCCTGGTTCCCAGACCTTTCGACCTGGACTAGAATTTCAGTACCAGCTTTCCTGGGTCTCCAGCCTGCCACAGCAGATTGTGGTGGGACTTCTCAGCCTCCATAATTATGTGAGCCGATAAAAAAATCTCCCTATATCTCCTACTGGTTCTGTTTCTCTGAAGAACCCTAATACAGGACTATTAATGGATTACCAATTAGTACACAAGCTCAATAACGCTAATATCAATTAATCTTCCATACCTAAGATTTTCTTTTAACTAAGTAACAGATGAATATGGTTCAGAATTTAGAAGGTACACAAGGGGACACACTGTAGGGACACCTAGGCCCTTGCCCCAAAGGCAACTACTACTAGTTTCCTGAATATTCTTCCAGGTAGGCTATGCATATAAAAGAATACATATACAAATAATTTTTTTAATTAGCCTTTGTTGTTTTTTTTTTTGGCTGCGCCATGCTTCATGCGGGATCTTACTTCCCCGAACCAGGGATCAAACCCGCGCCTCCTGCAGTGGAAGCGTGGACTCTTAACCACTGGACCGCCAGGGAAGTCCCCATACAAATAAAGTTAAACCAACTTTTTTGGGGGGAGAGCCGCACCATGTGGCTTGTGAGATCTTAGTTCCCAGACCGGGGATTGAACCTGGGCTGCTGGCAATAAGAGCACGGAGTCTTAACCACTGGACCGCCAGGGAATTCCCTAAACCACTCTCTCCCTCTACATCAACAATTACAGGCAAACATCAAGGGCATTCGATAACTTCAGTGTACAATATGGCACAATCACAACAAAATGTGTTAAGCACTACAACACAGCTGTGTTAAGTGCAGCAAAGGGAGAGAGTGAACAGCATGCGTTAAGGCAGTGACATTGAAAGCAGACAGTAGCACTGAAAAACTACAAGTAATTTTTAAGACACCTCAAGCCAAAACAAGTATAGGGGCACTGTGGCAAATAAAGCTGGGGTAAAAAGGCCGGATTAAGGAAGGACCTTCTTTCATTTCATTTCATCTCGTTCATGTCATTTAAAGACCTGGGACTTTATCCTGTATCTGGAGAGCCGTATATAAGACACTCCGAAGATACTCTAAGGGGAAAAACAAAAACAACTTTAAGCCAGGAACCTGAATCCTTGAAGCCAGGGGGCTTTCAGGTACCATGAGAGATAAAGAACTTTTGCAGCAGCTGTTTGTTTGTTATTTAAATTTTTTATTTTTATACAATTTTTAAAGGTTACTTTCCATTTACAGTTGTTACAAAATATTGGCTATATTCCCTGTGTTGTACAATACATCCTTGAGCCTGCTGGGTACTGAGATAAACTACTGGGTACTGAGGTACCCAATGGTCTGTACCTCCCACTGCTGCACCCCTATATTGCCCCACACACAGGTACCACTACTTTGTTCTCTGTATCTGTGAGTTTGCTTCTTTTACATTATATTCACTAGTTTGTTGTATCTTTTAGATTCCACATATAAGTGATATCATATAGTATTTGTCTTTCTCTGTCTGACTTATTTCACTCAGCAAAATGCCCTCCAAGTCCATCCATGTTGCTGCAAATGGTCAACTGTCATTCCTTTTTATGGCTGAGTAGTATTCCATTGTGTACATATACCATATCTTCTTTATCCATTCATCTGGTGATGGACACTTAGGTTGTTTCCATGTCTTGACAACTGTAAATAATGCTGCTATGAACACTGGGGTGTGTAGCAACTGTTTTATAACTTTGCTATTGCTGTCATGGGGTAAAAAACACACTGGAAGTTTCATGAGAATTTTTTTAAGTTATTTTTTTTTAATCCATTCTCTCTCTACCCCTCCTTCCTTTTTTCCCTTCCCTATGTTTAGATCATAGCTGGCATCTAAAACCACCAAGGACACCTCTCTCCATTCAGGGACCAAGAGAAGGGCTGAGCTGGCCTATTCCACTGGGTACTTGGAGGAATGACGGCAGAACTCTAGACCCCAAGTCACTCACCGAGCACTTCTGAGAAGGAGCACAACACAGTGGGTAAACCCACCAGCTCAGGAGAAAGACAGACTTGCGTTTACACCCAGCTTACACTTTCTATTGTGGGTTTTGAGCTTCAGTTTCCAAATGTACACAACTGAATGAACAAAACAGTTAAGGATAATATTAAGCAGCTGACATTTTGGGCACATGCTTTGTATATGCCAGGTACTGTGGCAAATCCCTTCTGCGTACTACCTCATTAATCCTCGTTAAGAGTCCTATGAGGTCAGTTTTGATAAAATCCCAATTTTAAAATGAGAAAATTGAGGCTTGATGAGGCATAATCACTTGCCTAAGTCACCGGCAAAGTTAACTAGCAGTAAAGCCAGAGTTCACACCTGGGTATTTTTGTCAAAACACACCATGATGCAACATAATCAGAGTATAATGGTGCAAGTTTTAAACACTGTATTATCAATGCCAGGACTTCCCTGGGATCCAGTGGTTAAGACTCCGTGCTTCCAATGCAGGGGGCATGGGTTCAATCTCTGGTCGGAGAACTAAGATCCCTCATGCCTTGTGGCATGGCCAAAACATAAAAAATAATAAAATAAAATAAAATACATTAAAGTTAATTTCACCTGTTTCTTTTTAATGTGGCTATTAGAAAATATAAAATTACATATGCCCTACAATTGTGTCCACATTATATTTCTTTTTGAACTGCAGTGACATACACCCTTTTTCCCCCGAGCCTCCAGATTCTTTTGAGTAGTTTTGCATATGTCAAGAGACAATTTAGAAGACTATTTCATTCTCAGATAATCATTCATATTAGTTCTACTTTTAATGACATTCAACTTGAACCATCTCTTCTTAACCACGTGTCTCACCTCCAATCACCACTTCTAGTTCCTTTATCTCTCCTCTTACAAGCCTCAAACATTATCATATTATCAAGATTTTAACTGGAATTTCCCTGTCCCAAAATTTACAATACCCATAATTGCCTTCACTCAAAATGAATCTTACAAATATTAAGTAAATGAAAAAAAACCCCAATAGTTTAATCAAAATCTCTCAACTGCCTAGTCTAAGAAAGAATGTTATATTAGTGATCCTGCTGAAAACAAGGGAATCACATTGTAAATTTATTCGATTTGTGGTATAGGTAAAAATACAAAATTTAAAGACTCAGGTTGTGGCTCACAGTGAAAAAAGGAACAAAGATTGAGCACTTATAAAACCTATGATGTAGAGCAATAAATAATTACACAGCATCAATAAAATGTAGTCTGCCCAGTGAACATAACGTGGAGACAACAAAGTAAAACCATTATAACTTAGCTGTTAAAAGTATTTTTTAAATACTTACTTTTTCATTAGAATCATATCCCGCTGAACAGAGACTACGAGACACCACTAAATGCCGTCTTGAATAATGCGGAACATGCTACCAAAAGAAAAAAGAGACAGTGAAATAAACTACAGATACTTGAATGAACTTTATTTTTCAAGTTCATTCATTTTCAAATTTATTTTCAAGTAAATATTTTTCAGGGTAATTCTTCCAGTATGCTTCTAGCTACAGTGTTTCATCAATCAATATATGTAGTTCTAAGCAACATACCATAACTATAGAAGGTAAATCATAACTAGACACATCCCCTTGGCACACATGAGGAAACCAAAGGCATCAAAACAATCTCCAGAAAAGTATAATAAGAGTCAATGGGTCAAGTAAAATTAGAAGAAAGGTCTTTCTGATCATGCAGACTGATATGGCAGGATCAGAATGTCACATACCACGCAGAACTTTATACAACATAAAACAAGCAACTTGGCCTTCAAAGAGCTTCAATTTTAACAGTGGCCAGAAAATAACAAAATATTATTTTTTATTTGCTAATGTCTTAAACATGATTTCTTATTTTACTTATTCTGGTATAAACGTGGTTTGGCAGATAAAAATGAAAAGGTAATACTAATAATCAAGTTCACTTCTAATTCATTACCATAAATGTTTGTGGAAAAAGTGTATCTTAAGCCTTTAAAACATTAAGAATAATCACTAATAAAGGTTATAGCCAAAGTTTAAGAAAATAATTTAGCCAGTAGTCACTGATGAAGGTAGACCAAGAAAAAAAAGGCGGGCGGGGGGGGGGGTACTTCCCTAGTGGTCCAGTGGTTAAGAATCCACCTGCCAATGCAGGGGACACAGGTTTGATCCCTGGTCCGGGAAGATCCCACGTGCTGAGAGGCAACTAAGCCTGTGCGCCACAACTACTGAGCCTGTGCTCTAGAGCCCATGAGCCACAATTACTGAAGCCCACGTGCTCTGGGGCCCTCGTGCCGCAACTACTGAGCCCATGTGCTGCAACTTCTGAAGCCCGCACACCTAGAGCCCATGCTCTGCACAAAGAGAAGCCAAGGCAATGAGAAGCCCGCGCATCTCAAGGAAGAGTAGCCCCTGCTCGCTGCAACTAAAGACCCCGCGAGCAGCAACCAAGATCCAACGCAGCCAAAAAAAAGGGGGGTGGGACGGGGGCAAAAGGCAACAGGTACTACCTCGGAGAATTTTCTAATAGCATAACTCAAATAGGAAGCAAAAAATTTTTATAGCAACATTTTAAAATGAAAAAGATGTATACAGTTATTTTTTTAGAAGTATCAAGCCCCAAATTACAAAATGTACTCTTTATGCAAAAGTGAAGGTAACAGATACGAAACATACACTTTACAAAACAAAACCTGCACTACCAAGTAAAAAGGACTGGTGATGAACAATGAACTGAGAATGGGAAGAAAACTGACTTTATTACCATGTTTCTTTCACAGACCAAAACTCACTCTCATAGTCATGCAAGCATCCCTGTGAGTTAAAGAGTATTAGTCCCAATTTAAAAAATGAGAAAACTGAGTCTCAAGAATTTTAATTTTTCAAGTCACAAGGGCTAGGCTATAAGGGTAACAAGATTTAAGCACAGATCTATTAAAAGCATTCTGAAGTTTTTTATTTTGAGATAATACAAGTGGTGGCACTTCCCACATTAACACTAACATCTGTGCAAAGATATGATTTACGGTAAAAAACAATCTACTAAGGGGGACTCACCACTCCTATGTGTTCAAATAAAAATTCAGTCTTCCACTGCCCTCAGCAGAATAGCTATAATCTGCCAACTTTACTCTCATATCAAACTTAATAGGATAAAGATAATACTCCCTCCCCTAAAAATCATACCTTGTGTTTACAGCCTCAGCCAATGCAGAAAGCAAACTCTAAATATAAAGAAAAGCAAAACCTACCTGGGAATTTCTCACATTTATTCTGCTGCAAGGTAGCGCTAGGATATTTACACAAGAAAGTAAATAGCATACCAGCTTCCTGTCAATTTTATAAAATGAAACAAAACAGTTTACAGTTTTACAAATTTTTCCTAATATCATAAGGCACATAATGGTCTGTTGTAGGAACATGTCAACATATCCTTTTACAAAAGGCAAAATCATACACGTGTCTTTAGTCACTAACAAATAAAGGGCGTAACTGATACCTGACGGCAAAAAACAAATATGAGTCTTCCAGAGACAAAACACAATCTGGGGTAGACATTTTAGGTATTCTAATTAGCTTTGGAGAGAGAGAATAAACAGTGATGTTTATGTCTGGGGAAGGGAACATTTCCCAGAATACCGCCTGGGAAAGAGCTCTGGGAGAAAAAATCAAGGAACCTGAGTTCTAACCCTAGCTCAGCTGACACTATTTCTAGGACTTGGGCAAACCACTTTAACTCCTCTGCCCTCTACTGAGAAATGAAAGCTCAGATGAGTTTTCTGTAAGGTCCCTACTAACCTACACCACTATTATTCAAAAAACAAGAGCTTAGTACAGGGATTCTAACGTGTGCAAGCATCGGACAATTATGATGGATATGCAGTTAATCCAAACTGAACACGTGGGCCAAGAAGATGGTGACACAGATCTCACTGCTGAACTGCTCCGAGAGCAACAAATGCTGAGCTATTTGGTGGAAAAAGAGCTAATTTCAGAGATCTAAATAAATATGAATTAAGCATTAAGTTTCTAG
The DNA here is from genome assembly GCF_949987535.1 of Balaenoptera acutorostrata. Lineage (NCBI taxonomy): Eukaryota > Metazoa > Chordata > Mammalia > Artiodactyla > Balaenopteridae > Balaenoptera > Balaenoptera acutorostrata. Next base: position 10,672,611 of record NC_080081.1, read on the forward strand.
AATACCTTTGGGAATAAAAACCTCAGGACTCTATCTCATCAGATGGTCTCATGAAAAATGGACTAAGCTAAACTTGGTCCCAACAGAACAGTTTCTAACCTAGAACAATTCAAGCTCTGAGAAATGTTTGGGTCAGCTGACTCAATGTAATACACGTTTACTTTCAGGAAACTACCAATAACATAAAACTCAAAAATGTCTATACCACACAGTTCTTAAAACTAAATCAACTCTTACAAATTACACCTGACCAAAATGTAGGAGAAGAACTAGCACTACACCTAACTGATCAAATTGGAGTTTTTAAAATCTTTTTATTACTATTTTTAAATAGTTGGTTCTGAAGATCTAACAGATTATATTTTACCACCATTACCAAAAAAAGAAAGCATACAGCTTGTACACATATGAATTTGTGATAATGTGGCCCCAAAATTAAAAAAACATAGATGCCCCTAGTTAGCCAAGGAACTAGAAGTAGAAATGGTACAAGCAATCAGAACAAACTACTGAGGAAAAACAAGAGTTTGGGCCATTCCCACAGCAAGCCCAAACTGGTTTGCAGTCAGCCCCACAATGGCTCTCTTGTGTTCCTGTTTACTTCTGGCAGACCTTCACAGAAGTTCAAAGTTATAAAGAACACAAGTCAAAAATCAGATAATTTTGTAGAGCTACAACATAAATTTTTTTTTTTTTTAATACAAGGGACAAGTTAGTAGAACTCTGCTGATCTGGACCTCTACATAGCATTTTTAATGTTCATTATTTTTCTTAAGCATATAAAAAACTGGCTACAAGCCCAGTCCAAAATTCTTTTAAGATACTTCCTAGAGCAAGCGTTCGAAGGAGAAACTTTAATCAACTCTATTTATAAGGACTATTTAGCCTATGACAGCCGAAAGGAGAAAGGTCAGTGTATGCAAAATGACTTCCCAATAATGTACTGCATTGGTTCTCTTCTGCAAGAATAAAGATTTCCTATATTTTCCACGCTTAGAAAAGAAATGCCAGCTAACAACGTGGCACGTGGGAAGTAGCACGACCTTCAGAGTCACAAGACCTGGGTCAAGTCTTAGCTCCACTGCTTCATAGGTATGAAACATTGAGCAAATAATTTCTATGGACTCCAGCTCCCATCTAGAAAATGTAGAAGATGACAACTCCCTTGCTTTCCTACAGGGCTGCTAAAAAAAAAAAAAAAAAATCAAGCCTTTATAAATGGTAAAGCACCAAGAAAATGGAAGATATTACACAAAAACTAAATCCAATTATGCAGCTGTAGCTTTCTTTCTTAAAATTATACCAGGCCAGGGATTCCCTGGTGGCGCAGCGGTTAAGAATCCGCCTGCCAATGCAGGGGACACAGGTTCGAGCCCTGGTCCGGGAGGATCCCACATGCCGCAGAGCAACTAAGCCCGTGCGCCACAACTACTGAGCCTGCGCTCTAGAGCCCGCGAGCCACAACTACTGAGCCCGCATGCTAGAGCCCGTGCAGAAGCCACTGCAATGTGAAGCCCGCACACTGCAACGAAGAGTAGCCCCCGCTCGCTGCAACTAGAGAAAGCCTGCGGGCAGCAATGAAGACCCGCTGCAACTAGAGAAAGCCCGCAGACAGCAATGAAGACCCAATGCAGCCACAAAAAAACAAACAAATAAATGAATGAATAAATGAATAAATAAATATAACCAGGCCATTTGGGATTTCCCATAAAAGTAATAATATGGTAATTAAGAGCTGTGATCTAGACTCAGATTCAGACCCCGGTTCTGGCTGGCTCTGACATTTCTTAAACATAATTTTCCTCACATATAAACTGTACATAAAAACTACTTATCTAGGACATAAGGCTGCCATGAGGATTAAAATAGAATGTGTAAAATGCCTAGCACAGTTTTGCATATGTTAAAGTATGCATACAATAACTGTTAACCAAAAAAAGGGGTACAGCTTTTACACAAACTGTTCACATGCCTTCCGGCCACTGCCAACAAGGACTGCCCTTTTCTAACTAGGAGACCACCTACTTTCACATTCTGGATGTGGCCTCAGGTGGCAGCCCAAACTGGTAAATCCACTAGACTCATGTTTAAAGAAGAACTTAAACACTAATCCTGCCAAACCGAATGTATTCCTGTTAACATAACCACAGCGGCATTCAAGTGTATAATACTAAAACAATTCTGTTGACAGGTTAATTCATTATCAGGATGCATGCTATTGGGGTTGGCCAAAAAGTTCATTCGGGTTTTACTATGTTACGGAAAACCCCGAACAAACTTTTTGGCCAACCAATACTTCAAAGAAACCATCCTCAAAATTGTGGATTAATGGAGCCATAAGATGCTCTTACCAAGTAAAAGTAAATATTTGATAGTGCTTCATCTTCAAAACTTCCAGGCGAGGGTCCTCTCTTCCACATTTCATGACACAGAGCTGGGACGCACCAGGCAAATATTTCTTTCAGCATTTTAACAGAACCACAGTGACCAGAAAAAACGCCCTTTAAAAACACTGCCGGAAGTCAGGCTTTTTCACTTAAGTGCAGCTTTTCCTTCACAGACACTGACTAGTTAGCCTTCAGGACCTCACTAGCCATCCCAATCTTCAACTGTCTGCCAAGACCTTCTGTTACAAGCTAGGCTGAATACCTAATATTTGAGAGAGATGATCTAATCTCAAGATTCATGTCAATTACTTCTCAATAAAACTGGGGGAATAAAACTCAAGATTCTCCAGCTCTGCCTGCATAGTAAAAGCTGTTAACACCAGAGAACTATATACGTCAACTTTAAAACTTCCTCATTCCACTACAGCCATTCCTCCCACCCCACCTGTAGCAGATGTTGTTGGTGTCATCCAGAACCTGTTCACCAGGCGGTGAAGGCCCCCAGTTGGCGTACTCTGGGTGTCCTCTGTACATGTATCCTACTCATGGCTCACACCTGCTCCCTAGTTTGCCCCATTTGCCTCAACTAGACAGGAGTTCTCCATCAAGCCTGGGAGCTACATCCCTCCCAGCCCACAGCCAATGACTGACTCACACAGGGTTCAAAAGGCTGCCCCCGCCCCTCATCTCAAGGTGGGTCCAATTTAGTATTGCAATCTGTGCGTTAGTGCTGGCTGTCCAATATGGCAGCCACTAGCCACAGGCAGCTTCTGAGCACTTGAAATATGCCAGTCCAAATTCCAGTGTGCTCCAAGTGTAACATACACACCAGATTTGAAGACTTAATTCCAAAAACAAACAACAAAAAAAAACTTGTTAATTTTTTACATTTACATATTGAAATATTTTAAATATACTGGGTTAAATAAAATACAATAATATTTACCTTTAAAAAAAATTTTTAATGTGAGTGCTAGAAAATATTAAATTACATTTGCAGCTCACATTTTATTTTTATTGCACAGGGCTGAACTAGAGCAGTGCTTCTCAAACCTGACTGTGCATCAGTATCACCTGGAGAAGGGCTTGTTAAAAGAGATGGCTGGGCTCTAACCCCAGATTTTCAAACTTGGCAGGTCTACGGTGGAGCTAGAAGATGTGCATTCCTAACAAGTACCCAGGTAATGCTGCTGTCGCGGCTGTGGCGGCAAGCTGGAGTCCCCTGCTTTGAGAACCACTGCTCCAGGGCTCCCCTGTGGGATGAAACTGAATCCAGTTTCCATCTGGAGCCCCTTCATTGCTTAGATTATTTTCCCCTGCTCTAGCCTGCGTTCTTCATTCTTCTCAACTACTACCACCTGCACAAAATCCTTCTTCAGGCTCTGCTTCTAGGAAACCTAACCATCCCACTGGATAGAACTGTTCTTACACACTATAACTTTCACAAAGTGCCAGATTAATAGCAACCAATGAGATGTGAACTATCACTGCATCTTTTGTAAAACAGTAACAAAGAACTTTTTTATTGGATTGTTAGTTGCCCTTATATAATGAATTCTACGCAGTCAGTGCTAGGACAAGGTTTGTTTATCCTGATTAACGAACGTTCCTTACTGTAGGGAAGCCTAACCCTCTTTTCCGTAACTGCTATGAAGCTCAGACTAGGTTTTGTCCCCCAAGATGTATAAATCTGACCTTTCTCATTTTTACTAAGTTTGTTAATATGGTATAATAAGAGTGTTGAAGTCAGATCTGAGTTTGAATCCTGGATCTATTGCTTAATTGTTGTGTAACCTTGGGCAAGTTACTTAACCTCAGCTGTAAAAATGAGAATCATCTGTAGGTTGTTTGATAATTAAACGCTAACACAGCTTTCCTCCTCCTCTTTTGCCATTTTCAGCAACCCCAGAATCATCTACCAACCTGAGAACGTGGTTTCTAACTCCTGCTCCTTTCCCATACCCATTACATGATCCCACAAACAACAAATAAAATCACCACCCCTCTGTATTTCATAAATTCAATCAATTTATTTTAATGTAACTACTGTCTTGATCTTCCCTCCTAAGCTTCAGCCTTCCGCATCTCTAAAACACTATCACATCCAGGGGCTTAAGTCAAGGACTTAAGAATCATTCTTTTTTTTTTTTTCAATTGAGATATAATTCACATACCAAAAATTCATTCTTTTAAAGTATACAACTCAGTGGTTTTTAGGATATTCACAAGGTTGCGGAACTGTCACCACTATCTGACTCCAGAACAGTTTTTCTTCACCCCAAAAAGATACCCCTCAGTTGTTAGCGTCTCCTCCCTCATCCCTCTCCCTAGACCCTAGCAAGCACTCATCTACTTTCGGTCTCTGTGGCTCTGCCTATCCTGGACATTTCACACTAATGGAATCATACAATATGTGGCCCTTCGTGTCTACCTTTCAAAGGTCCTTGATTCCTCTCTTTCCTTTTACCCCCCTTCTAACCCAACATCAAGTACTATTGGTTCTAGCTCCAAAATATATCCCAAGTCTTACCAGTTCTCACCAACTCCAGTGCTACCACCCTAGCACAAGTTACCATGATGTTACCAGCTTGAACTTCTACAACAGTCTCCTGACTGGTCTCCCAGCTCCTACTCTTCTTCCCCTTCCCAGCCCCAACTAGGATATTCTCCACACAGCAGAGTGGTCTTTCCAAAACATAAATCCAACTTGCTTAAAACCCTCCAAAGGACTCCCATTATTGGGATAAATTCTGAATACAAGCCCCTACATGACTGTCCTGTCTACCTTCATTCCCCCTCATTCACTGTGCTCCAACCAGGGGCCATGTCGACCCCCTTGATCACACCAAACGCAATCTCACCTCAGAGCTGTTGCCTTGGCCTTCCTTTGGAAGGCTAGTCCCCCAGGTCATCACATGGTGGGCTGGGTCAGTTTTCTGATCAAATACCACATTCTTAGAAATATCTCCTCTCTTTTCCTTAGGTAACAACCCCCCAACACCACTACCACTTTTTATCCCATTATTCTATTTTTCTTTTTCCTTTCAGCACTTACCACTCTTTGAACTTACATATTTATGTGAATACTGTCAGTCTCCTTTAGTCAAATATAACCACAATGACGGCAGAAATGTTCACTATTATATCCACAGCACTAAACAGTATCTGGCACAAAGTAGGTGTAGTGGGTTGAAATGGTGGACTCCAAGATGATGTGTCCATGTCCTAGAACCTGTGACTGTAACCCTTTTTTTTTTCTTTTTTTTTTTTGGAAAAAAGGGTCTTTGCAGATATATTCAAGTAAAAGATCTCAGATAGATCATCCTGGATCCTGCCAATCCCTAAATCCACTGACAAGTGTCCTTATAAATGAAAGAAGAGGATGCACAGGGAGAAGGAAAAGAAGGCCAGGCTTCTGAAGAGAGAGGCTGAGAGAGACTGCAGTGATACGGCGACAAGCCAAGGAACAAGTGGAGCCACCAGAGGCAAGGAAGGATTCTTCACCAGAGCCCTCGGAGGGCCCACGGCCCTGCTGACATCCTAATTTCAGACTTCTGGCCTCCACAGAACTGTGCCTCAATTTCTTCATCTGTAAATGGGGATTATATGGCTGTTGTGAGGACTGAATAAATTAATTCAAGTAGAGCACCAGAACAGTATCTAGGACACAAAGCTCAAAATCTAGACTTGGTCAAATCCCTCCATTTTATTTTCTTCTATATAGCACCAGGACCTCTCCCATAATAGCATTTTACACTTGTTTGTCTCCTTAACAGACTAAAATTTCTAAAAGAGAAATTATATTCATTTCATAGAGATGGAACACAGGAAGTAGAGAAAGACTTGCTGAAAAAAAAAAAAACAGCTGAAAGGAAGAAGCGGAGGCCCAGAGGTGACTTACTTAATATAACAAACTTCATCTGTGTTGACTCCAAAGCCTATGCCTTCCCACCACACCATGCTGCCTCCTACGCATCAATAAATGCATTCAGAGTTTTGCAACTGCAAGTGAAGTGGCCAAAAAAGATTAAAAGATGAAAGAACACTAAAGATTAAGAAACAATAAATTGTGTACCCACACAAACTTTGGGTTTTTTGAGAGTGGGCATTCTAAAGTTGACACTAAGCTAATGTACCTGCAGACTTACTTTCACTTCCATGTTCAGCTCTAGCGGCCACATTTCACACCTGGGCCTAAGTTCCCTCCTCTTTAAAAGAGTAGGATGGGCCAAATCATCTCTAACGTGTCTTTCAATTCTAAAAGTTCAATGACAATAAATCAAGTTACGGGCCTATTTTTTTTAAAGGAAGATAACAGGTGGTTTTCAGAGAAACTTAAATAATCTGTTCAAGTGACTTAAACTCTGTTAATAAAGTAAGTTAGGTAGTCTTCGTTTAGAAATTACAAGAGACTCCATGTTGAAGAGAAAAAGTGTTAAGAGCCACACACAAACACTCCAACGTATAAGTCATGGCTGCCACCATGAAAACCCTAGCACATACAGTGCAGAGATGTGTTTAGAACAGCACAAACATCACGCTAACCACTACAGAGAAGAGAAAAACTCACAAGATGCATATACAGTATATAATGTGATGTAATACAATTAAAATAGGCTCTCAACTCAAGCAAAGGTAGTAGCAATCCTGACATCTTATACTTTAAAAGGTGAGACAAACTCAAAACCCTAACTCTACTTGAGCAGCAATTTAGTGTCGCTTCAAAGCAGGAAGAAGGCAAAAAAAAATGGAAACGATAAGAACCCTTAAAAATACACCTGGAAAGCTCAAGACAAGCCAAAACCTCATGGCCCAAGAGCGGGAGCACGGGAAATGCACGTACATTACAGCCAGCTGGCTGTCAGCCGCTCCCGAGAAAGCAGAAAACTCACGCCTACAGGCTCCTAGGGCCGCTCGGCCCTCCATGATACTCGAACTAACAGCTGCGGCGAGGGACGCCGGCTCTGCCCCGCTCCAGGGCGAACTCCGGAGGGAGAGGGAGTTAGGGGCGCGGTCCGACGCGGAACCCGGCGCCGGGTGTCGCCCGGGCACATACGGAGCGCTCTCCGCAGCACTGGCCACCGCCTGGCGGTGCGAGGCTGGGAGCCCAGTGAGGCCCAGGCCCACGGGGAGTCCCGGCGCTCCTCACCTTCAGGGTCCATAGCGCCGCGCTCCGCAACAGCGGCTGCGGCCACCGCCGTCCACGCCGTCCTGCTGTGACCAGCGCTGCCTCCCCGACCCAGAGCCCCGCCATTGTTGCCCCTGCAGACCGGAGCTCCGCTGACCTCTCACCCCGCGGAAGGGGGCGGAGAAGAGTAGCGCCTAGGCTTCGGCCAATCACGAGCTGGAGATCCGTGGCCCCGCCCCCTACTGCGGGGAAGGGAGGGACCGGGAGCGGGACTCGCCCAACCCCGGGAGCCGGGAGCCTGGCTGCTGGGCAAGCGCGTGCTGGGCCCGGAGGGAGGCTGGCCGAGCCGCCCGCCAGGAGCCAGCTGGGGGCTGCCGGCCCGACACTATCCCGGGAATGAGCGAGGCAGGGAGGACACGCGTGTGTTCTGGCGGCGGTTGATCCGCGCCTGCTTGGGGTAAAGCCCGTATTGCGCCAGCTTCCACTTAGCAACCTACACGCAGTGCGCCCAGCGAACGTCGGTGAGGTATCTCCGCCCCTTGACCACCCCTCAGCCCAGGGCCACCCTACAGTCTCGAGTGTCCTAAGTTCCAGGCAGGTAGCCAAATTAAGATCCTGTATGTTTGAAGGCGTAAGTTGCAAAGCGCCAAACCAAGGTAAGGTTTTGGACAAATGTAACATAGAAAACGCTCTAGGTCTAGAAGTCAGAGATCCCAGCTCAAGCCCTACCTCTTCTGCATATACTAACATCTGCGTGTCAGAGGAATTAGCCATAACCAAAGTCAGTTTCTGTTGCTTGCAAGTAGGCACCCTTATTAATACAACTACTACAACTTTGTCTCTTTTAATCTTTACAAGAACCCTATTGGCCTATACATTTCCCATTTTGAGAAACTGAATTTATAGAGAGGAAAAGCCACTCAGCTAGTAAGTAGTGAAACTAGGGTTTGAACCCAGGTCTGGCTGTCTTCAGGGACTGGACTTTTGTTTTATTATGGACAGTTTTTAACAGACACAAAAGAGAGAAAATAGTCTTATGATCACCCAGGCACCCATCACACAGCTTCAACAAATCAACATTTTGTCAATCTTGTTTCATCTATTCCCCCTGCTTATTTTTTGCTGGAGTATTCTGAAGCAAATCTCACACATCAGGTCTTCTCACATATATACGACAGCATCAGGGGCTCTCTCTTAACTATTTTGCTTCTCGTACAGAGTCACCTTGAGACAGTTAACAAAGCTAGGAATGACACAGAATGTCTTACAACATGGCAAATGCCAAAAGAGATACAAACTGTTTAAGGATAGCTGAGAGGTGACACTTAATGGAATTTTAAAATGTAAGCAGGAACTTGCATGACACACAATATAAAAAATTATATCAGTTTCACAGGATTTCTCACTTAGGTATCTAAGGCTGGGCTCATTTCCTACCCAGGAAACCTGCTTTTCTTTTTTCTTTTTTTCTTTTCCTTCCTCCCATTTTTACCCTTTGGAGTGATTCTCCTTAGATCCTATCTGTTTTGTCTTATAGAAGTTATTTTCTTGAACGGCAGTTGTGGCAGAAACTACTTGTTCCATAATATCTATTCTCCACTCCTTTCTTTAGTAAAAGAGCTCCTGAGCTTTAGCTGAGCACACAGCCACCCAGCTAAAGGCTGCAGTATCTACCCTCCCTAACAACAAGGTGTGGACATGTGACTAAGGTGTGCTTTATGGAATGTAAGAATTGTGCCCTTAAAGAGTAGAGGCATGCCTTCCATTTCCTCTTCCCTCCTTCCTGAAAGAAGACATACTGGTGGGTGCTGGAGCAACCATCTTAACCCGTGAGATAGGAGCCCCATGTTGAAAATAGCAGAGCAATAAGATAAGAGGAGCCAAGGTCCCCTACTCTGTGGAATCATCTTATCAGTCTTCTACTGCTTAATGCATGCACTGTTATGTGACAGAGAAATAAACTTTTATCTTGTTTAAATCACTGTTATTTCTGTCTTTACTATAGCAGCCAAAACTGTATCCTTATCAACTCACAAGTGAGGTACTGACAAAATGAAACCTGATATATGTGGTGATAACTTAATGGTGACCACCCCAATATAGCAAACCAGAATCTGAAAGCTGATGACCCCTGTTATGCCATGGTACCTCTTTAGTAAAATGGCTGCTTTCAAAGCCTGGGACAATATTGTTTTTGCTTTCTTTGATATAGCCTCTAATTCTAATACTGTGTTTTCAAGGGAATATAATTGCCAGTTTTGAGCTGAACAGTTCTACCTTCTCCAAGCTATGCCACACATTTTGGGATGTTTATATCATCTCCAAAACCCACTTCCTGTTACCGATGTCTGAAAATAGTTGTTTCATGTATTTTGTCCAATTTTCTATTTATCTGTAGTGGGAGGGAACCAGCTACTCCATCTAGAACCAGTCTGGAACCAGTTACTCTGCCTTTGCTAGAAATAATAAATCTTCTCTCAGAATTCTGAAAACATTTTACATAATCTTCTAGCTTCTAGAGTTGCTCTTGAGAAGTCAGATGCCAATCTCCCCTGTGATCCCCCGTATCCTGTTACAAGATACTGCCCTACTGTTGCATGGTGTGAATGGAGCCGAGGGAAGCTGGGGTGTAAATCAGGGAATCATGAGCAGCCACATGAGCAATAAATAGCAAGACTGCACTCCACCTAGAGACCCTGAACTTTGAGCTACATACATATATTTGGCTCTCCCTGAGTTGGGAGCACTTACAGACTAGGTAAACCGGAGTGGAAATTATGTTTCCCCAAACCCTCTGCCCTATATGGTTCCTGGTTAGAGTTAACCAAAAGAGGACCCTGTAAGATATTTAGAAAGCAGGAGTGGGGGCTTCCCTGGTGGCACAGTGGTTAGGAGTCCTCCTGCCATGCGGGGCGCGGGTTCGAGCCCTGGTCCAGGAAGATCCCACGTGCCACGGAGCGGCTAAGCCCACGCGCCTGGAGCCCGCACTCCGCACGGGGGGAGCCGCTGCAGTGGGAGGCCCACGCGCCGCAGCGAGGAGTGGACCCCGCTCGCCGCAACTGGAGAGAGCCCGCGCACAGCGATGAAGACCCAACGCAGCCAAAAATAATCAATAAATAAAATAAATTTAAAAAAAAAAAAAAAAGAAAGCAGGAGTGAAGTGGCAGCCAATACTCCCAGATTATTACCGTAAGGTAAGGAACACAGTTTCCTGGAAGACCGTGTGTCCTCAGCCTCCACTCTGCATCCAGCTTGTTTTTCCCAACTGCTAGCCCTGCTGACCACCAGCAACCCCAGGCCCACCACCAGACACTTGGCTGCAGACCCACAGAGGTGGTAGCTGTCCAGAAGCAATTGCTTCTCATGACCCCTTTCTGAGAGCCTTCCTCACATTCCTACCTGGCAGCCAGACATGCTTAGCTTCTCTGCTATCCCCCTTATCCAGCTTGTCCAACTTGTCTACCAATGCTTCAGGCAGACTCCTGTAATCACTCTTTCTCTGCCAGTAGCCTGTAGCCACTGAAGAATGTGAGTATGTACTGCGGGAAGGGAAAATAACCAAAATTTTCAGGGATTACTGGACTCTAGCTCTGAACTGATGCTAATTCCTAAAGAGCCAAAATGCCATTGTATTCCCCCCGTAAAAGCAGAGTCTTATGGAGGTGTGCTTCCCTGGCTGAATCCTGACTGTTCCACTAGTGAGAAGTCGTGCATAACTCTTTGAGTGGTGAAGGGGTGGACTGTGGCAGAGACTGCTAGTTGTCCCCTAACACCCACCTTCCTCCTGCTTCTTTAGTAAAAGAACTCTCACAATTAGCTGGGTACATGGCCCTCAGGGAATAACCACATTTGCCAACTTCCATCACAGCAAGAGTGGCTAGGTTACTAAGTTTTGGTCAATGGGATGTAAGCAAAAATGACATGGGTAACTTTTGGGTTGTGACCCTAAAGAGAAGGGGCATGCCTTCCACTTTCCCTTCTCCTCTTCCCAGCTTGCCAGAATGTGGGCATAATGTTGGCGGCAAAGTTGTCATCTTAGATGATAAGAAGGAAGTCAGGCATTGAGGAAGACAAAACAATATCCAAAGAGCTCGAAGGTACTGACACTATGGAGCTGCTATATCAGCCCTGGAAGGTTCTGCTCAGATTTTTATGCAAAAGAGAAAAACACTGTATCTTATTTAAGTTACTATGTTTTGTTTTGTTTTTGTTTTGTTTTGCCTTTGTTACAGTAGCCGAATGTGTACCCTAACTAATAGAACACAACTCTATGCCTTTGCCCTCTCCACTTAAAGTTACAGATTGTACTCAATAACAACAACAACAAAAAAAAACACTCAAAATATAAGCAGAAGACGTAAATAGACATTTCTCCAGAGAAGACATACAGATGGCCAATAGGCACATGTAAAGACGCTCATCATTGATACTTATCAGAGAAATAAATGCAAATAAAACTATAATGAGTTATCACATCATACCAGTAAGAATGGCTATCGTCAAAAAGTTTACAAATAATAAATGCTGAAGAGGGTATGGAGAAAAGGGGACCCTCCTACAGTGTTGGTGGGAATGTAAATTGGTGCAGCCACTATGGAAAACAGTATGGAGGTTCCTTAAAAAACTAAAAATAGGGCTTCCCTGGTGGCGCAGTGGTTGAGAATCTGCCTGCTAATGCAGGGGACACGGGTTCGAGCCCTGGTCTGGGAAGATCCCACATGCCACGGAGCAGCTGGGCCCGTGAGCCACAATTGCTGAGCCTGCGCGTCTGGAGCCTGTGCCCCGCGACGGGAGGGGCCGCGATAGAGAAAGGCCCGCGCACCGCGATGAAGAGCGGTCCCCGCACCGCGATGAAGAGTGGCCCCCGCTTGCCGCAACTGGAGAAAGCCCTCGCACGAACCGAAGACCCAACACAGCCAAAAATAAATAAATAAATAAATAAGAAAATCCTTTAAAAAAAAAAAAAAAAAAAAAACAAAACTAAAAATAGAGCTACTATGTGATCCAGCAATCCCACTTTGGGGTATATATTCAAAGGAAATGAAAACAGAAAATTGAAGAGATATCTGTATTTCCATGTTGAAGCATTATTCACAACAGCCAAGATATAGAAACAACCTAAGTGTCCATCAACAAATGACTGAATAAAGATATGGTATATAAAGTGAAATAACCCACACGGAGAAGGACAAATACCACATGATGTCACTTATATGTGGAATCTAAAAAATAAGAAAAAATGTCAAACTCATAGACACAGAGTAGGAAAGTGCTTTCCAGGGGTTGGGGCAGGGGAGGAAATAGGGAGAGACTGGTAACAGGGTGCAAACTTTCAGCAATAAGATGAATAAGTTCTGAGGATCTAATGTAAAACATGGTGGCTATAGTTGATAACACCATATTATATAACTGAAATTTGTTAAGAGAGTAGAACTTAATTGTTCTCACCTTAAAAAAAAAGTTATATATATGAGGTGATGGATGTGTTAATTACCTAGATGGGTGGAAATCCTTTCACAATGTACACATGTATCAAATCACCACAATGTAGACTTTAAATATCTTACAATTTTGTATGTCAATTATACCTCAATAAAGCTGAAATTTATAAATAGATAAATAAATAAAAATTTTTAAAATACTCCTCGAAACTGTCAAGGTCATGAAAAACAAGGAAAGACAGAAACTATCACAGACCAGAGATGGCTAAGGACATATGATGACTAAATGCAGTGCGATATCCTGGACTGGATACAAAAACTAAAAACTGTAAAAACTACTGAAATTCAAATAGAGTCTAGAGTTTAGTTAATAATAATGTACCAATGTTGTTTCCTTAGTTTTAACAAACGTACCATGGTAACGTAAGACATTAACATTAGGGGAAATTATGTGAGGAGTGCATGGGAACTCTCTGTATTTTGTCTTTACAACTTTCCTATAAATCTAAAATTATTCAAAAATAAAAAATTTATCACCATAAAAAAAGGATAATTTAAAGGTAGATAAATGGGGAGAAAATATCTGTAAACAAAGCAACCGACAAGGGATTAATCTCCAAAATATACAAACAGCTCATGCAGCTCAATATCAAAAAAACAAACAACCCAATCAAAAATTGGACAGAAGACCTAAACAGACACTTCTCCAAAGAAGACATACAGATGGCCAAAAAGCATATGAAAAGATGCTCGACATCACTAATTATTAGAGAAATGCAATTCAAAACTACAGTGAGGGCTTCCCTGGTGGCGCAGTGGTTAAGAATCCACCTGCCAATGCAGGGGACACGGGTTCGATCCCTGGTCCAGGAAGATCCCACATGCCACGGAGCAACTAAGTCAGTGCACCACAACTACTGAGCCTGCGCTCTAGAGCCCACGAGCCACAACTACTGAGCATGCATGCCACAACTACTGAAGCCTGAGTGCCTAGAACCTGTGCTCCGCAAGAGAAGCCACCACAGTGAGAAGCCCACTCATCTCAATGAAGGGTAGCCCCTGCTCACCACAGCTAGAGAAAGCCCACATGCAGCAACGAAGACCCAATGCAGCTGAAAATAAAATAAATAAAATAAATAAGTTTATATATTAAAAAAAAAAACTACAGTGAGGTATATCACCTCACACCAGTCAGAATGGCCATTATCAAAAAGTCTACAAACAATAAATGCTGGAGAGGGTGTGGAGAAAAGGGAACCCTCCTGCACTGTTGGTGGGAATGCAAATTGATACAGCCACTATGGAGAACAGTATGGAGGTTCCTTAAAAAAACTAAAAACAGAACTACCATATGACCCAGCAATCCCACTCCTAGGCATATACCCACAGAAAACCATAATTCAAAAAGATACATGCACCCCAATGTTCATTGCAGCATTATTTATAATAGCCAGGACATGGAAGCAATCTAAATGTCCATCAACAGAGGAATGGATAAAGAAGATGTGATACATGTATACAATGGAGTATTACTCAGCCATAAAAAAGAACAAAATAATGCCATTTGCAGCAACATGGATGGACCTAGAGATTGTCATACTGAGTGAAGTAAGTCAGACAAAGAAAGATAAATAACATATGATATCACTTATATATGGAATCTAAAAAAAAAGGTACAAATGAACTAATTTACAAAACAGAAGTAGAATCACAGATGTAGAAAACAAACTTATGGTTACCAGAGGATAAGGGGGGGAGGAATAAATTGGAAGATTGGGACTGACACATACACACTACTATATATAAAATAGAAAACTAATAAGAACCTGCTGTATAGCACAGGGAACTCTACTCAATATTCTGTAATGGCCTATATGGAAAAAGAGTCTAAAAAAATAGAGTGGGTATATGTATATGTGTAACTGTTTCACTTTGCTGTACACCTGAAACTAACATAACATTGTAAATCAACTATACTCCAATAAAAAAATTTTTTTAAAATACGTATAAAGGGCATTACCGGGGACAATTAACTAAATTTACATGTGACTGGATTAGATAATTGGGTTATTCTCTGCTAAATTTCCTGCTTTTGATCCTTGTACTGGGGTAATGTAAGAGAATGTCCTTGTTCCTAAAAATATATACTTTGAAGTATTAAGAAAAAAAAAAAAGAAAGGTAGGTAAGTGGATATTCTAGGTAAAGGACTTAGAAGCAGAGTGAATAGCATGTGTACGATAGTGAGCTGTGGGTCCAGCAGCATGCTTTTGTATCACAAATGGAATGACTTCAGCAAAGGAAGCATTTACAGACAACACTGAAGGAACAGGAAAGGGCCAGATCCTGAAGAAAGTAAATATTATACTATAGAGTCGGGGGTTTTATCTTCGAGGCCAGAAATCACACTGTGGCACAATAATGGGCCACATATGGCACAAGGCTAAGTTTGGTTTTAGCCCTGGGTGTGTGTGTGTGTTAGATTGAGTTAGTTAACTATATTCAAAATAGGGCAGCTTTCACATAAAATTCCAAATTTTTATACTTCTCTTGAGAGATCAAAAGATTTAACAATGCAGGGATTCCCCAAAAACACTCAAAGGCATCTCCCTTTGCCCACCAGGTCCTTTACTCATCCTCATTAGCTGCTTGTGTTTTGGGGTTTTTTTGTTTGTTTGTTTTTAAATTTTTATTGGGATATAGCTGATTTATAATGTTGTGTTAGTTTCCGGTATACAGCAAAGTGAATCAGTTATACATATACATATATCCACTCTTCTTTTTTTTTAGATCCTTTTCCCATATAGGCCATTACAGAATATTGAGTAGAGTTCCCTGTGCTACACAGTAGGTCCTTATTAGTAATCTATTTTATACATAACTGCTTGTGTTTTTTATCGATGTTCTTTTTTTTTTTTTTTTTTTTTAAACAACAGCTCCTGTTTATTTTTTTATTTTTATTTATTTATTTTATTTATGGCTGTGTTGGGTCTTCATTTCTGTGCAAGGGTTTTCTCTAGTTGTGGCAAGTGGGGGCCACTCTTCATCGCAGTGCGCGGGCCTCTCACTATCGCGGCCTCTCTTGTTGCGGAGCACAGGCTCCAGACGCGCAGGCTCAGCAATTGTGGCTCACGGGCCCAGTTGTTCCGCGGCATGTGGGATCTTCCCAGACCAGGACTCGAACCTGTGTTCCCTGCATTGGCAGGCAGATTCTCAACCATTGCGCCACCAGGGAAGCCCTATCGATGTTCTTTGAGGTAAGAAACCTGAAGCATCTTAATCCAGGAAGTGATACTGTAGGTGCATTTTAGAAAGTATTGTGCATCATTCTAGAATTAGAGAAAAGTATCCACATGAATAAATCTCACAAATATAAGATGAAGCAAAAAACAAAACAAAAAATAAGTAAAAGGAAAACAAGCTGCAGAAGAATACATAGTTTGATACTACTTTTATAAAAGCTTTAAGATATGTGAAACAATCTCATATTATTGAAGACCACATACATAAATAATAAAGGATGAAATAATGTATGGGAATGCTGGTCTATGAATTTGAGAGACAGGTTGCCCTACTTGAGGGAGGCTGTATTCATTTCCTAGGGCTATCACAACAAACTACCATAGACTGGTAGCTTAAACAACAGAGCTTTTTTTCCTCACAGTTCTGGAGGCTAGAAGTCCAAGATGAAGGTGTTGGCCAATTCAGTCTGGGGAGAGAGGTCTCTTCCTGGCTTGTAGACAGCTGCCTTCTCATTGTGTTTTCACATGGCCTTTCCTCCATGAATGTGTGCACAAGGAAGAAGAGAGAGAGCTCTCTGGTGTCTCTTCTTATAAGGTCACTAATCCTATCAGTTCAGGGTCCCACCCTTATGACTTCATCTAACCTTTAATTACTTCCATAAAGGTCCTGTTTCCAAATACAATCACACTGAGGGAGTAGGGCTTCAACACATGAATTTGGGAGAAGCCCATAACACTTTCCCATGAGGGGTCACACAGAGCATACTCTTCCCCCAGCAATGAAAATGCATATGTGCAATGTTTCTGCCCAGGGAAGATTACTAAAGACTCAGTGATCAACGTTCTTATTGGGAGGGCTAGTCATGTAGGTACTCTCTGCCTAGCACATACCAAAACTCCAGATTCCCAGAAAGAAAGCAGGCATTCCACATAAATTATTGAACATTGTACATTGTTTGCACAGTCTGCGTATAGTGGGCCACCCTTATCAGTGGGGAATAGTGGGAACACTCCCAAAATCCAGCCAAGGCCAACCCTGCAAGCAGGCCCTTCTAAAGATAGTCACTTCAGGTTTGCTATGTTAACTTATGCACACTTACCAATGACCTCCTCAGCTCTGCTTCATTGCTCCCATCTCATGAATAAAGATTACTGAGATAACCCAATTGCTAAGCACTGAAACTGGTTCAATAACTGTCAACAAATTATTTTGTTTCTAGGTTTCAATACCATTATCAATCAAGGACAATCATAGTACACTTTATGACTTAAAAAAGTCCCTGGAGATTCGTCGATGTCCTTACTGTCCAGAACATGTTCTCTCCCAAGGTAATCATTGATTATACCCTTCTAAGTTAATTGTGTATCATATTTCCAGAGAGGACCCCACCCTCTTCCATTCCTGAAGTGCTGATTAACACAGCAGGTAAGCTCTCCAGTCTTATTACCATAGCCCAGATAGTTTGGCGACCATCTTAATTCTACAGTGGGGGTGGAAACACTTTAAAGCATAGTCAAGGATATTTCTAGAGTGTATCCTACCTGCCTGCAACAAAATCCTGGCCAAACTGTAAAGACAGAAAAGAGAATAGAGGGCTTCCCTGGTGGCACAGTGGTTAAGAATCTGCCTGCCAGTGCAAGGGACACAGGTTCGAGCCCTGGTCAGGGAATATCCCACATGCCGCGGAGCAACTAAGCCCATGCGCCACAACTACTGAGCCTGTGCTCTAGAGCCCATGAGACACAACTACTGAGCCCGCGTGCCACAACTACTGAAGCCCACGTGCCTAGAGCCCATGCTCTGCAACAAGAGAAGCCACCACAATGAGAAGCCCGCGCACCGCAACAAAGAGTAGCCCCCGCTCACCGCAACTAGAGAAAGCCCACACGCAGCAACGAAGACCCAACACAGCCAAAAATAGATGAATAAAATAAAAAAATTTTTTTAGGGCTTCCCTGGTGGCGCAGTGGTTGAGAGTCTGCCTGCCGATGCGGGGGACACGGGTTCGAGCCCTGGTCTGGGAAGATCCCACATGCCACGGAGCAGCTAGGCCCGTGAGCCACAGCTACTGAGCCTGCGCGTCTGGAGCCTGTGCTCCGCAACAGGAGAGGCCGCAATAGTGAGGGGCCCGCGCACCGCGATGAAGAGTGGCCCTCGCTCGCCACAACTAGAGAAAGCCCTCGCACAGAAACGAAGACCCAACACAGCCAAAAATAAATAAGTAAATAAATAAATAATAAAAATAAAGGAATTCCTTTAAAAAAAAAAAAATTTTTTTAATTAATAAAAAAAACTAATACCCCATTTTCCCCTCCCCCACCAGCCCCGGCAACCACCATTCTACTCTGTCTCTATGAATTTGACTATTCTAGGTATCTCATGTAAGTGGAATCAATATACAATTGTATCAACAGATGTGAGTAGCTTTTCCAAAACATCCTTCAGAACAACCCTATTCACTCTTTAAAACTCAGAAGCTTCATCTTCTGAAAGAGACATCAGAAAAAGACTGCCCTTGACGGCAGTGGAAAGGACCTTACAGGCACTATTAACAACTAACACAACAGTTAAAGTCCGTGGCTTCGATCCTTGTACCCTTGTTTGTTAATGAAGGAGAAATAAATCCCTCTTGAATCAAGAAGACTGTTCCTGCCAGAGACTTCAACCTGAGAATTCTTAGGAATCCTCCAGAAGCAGAAAACAGCCTTCACTCAAGACTATCAACAAAGTAATGATTGTATGAAGGAGACAGCCCAAGACATGGAGAGTCAAGGAGCTGGTGCTATATATTGTTACACTTCAATCTCTGTGCAAGATTTCTTAATTTTCCTAGATATTTTCCTTCACCTTTGTTGGTTTAAGGTTCTGAATTGTTGAGTACGTCTTAACTATGGTATCTGTAAGCAACAGTTTGCTGGAGCCAGATAGAACCAGCTTAGGAGAATCAATTGTTAAATTGTCAGGAATCTTGCCAGACAGTTGTTAAATTCCTGGTAGCCTGAAATCAGCCTATGGAAATATTTACACAATGGAAATCAGAAAACACTACAAATCATGGCCCCGCTCACTCCCGCTCTCCCAGAGAATCTGCTGTTAAACATTTATCAACACACCACTGCCTAAAGGGCACCTATCCTTGATGTTGCCCCTTGGATCCTTAGTCACTGCTAGGCATATGTCCAATACTGGCTACACTCTGCTTATGACATGGCTAAAATATACAATTAAACCAACTGTTGAGTTTGTATTCACTTTCCTTTGGGGACCACCCAGCTTCACTTGGTATCAGTTCCTAGGTATCAGATGGTTCCCTAGGTAACTGGACTTAACCACTAAGTGACTTTTTAGATGGCAAACACCTCAGTAGGCCAGACAACAAGAAATCTGAAACTCAGAACTTCCCTAGCGGTTCAGTGGTTAAGACCCTGTGCTTCCATTGCAGATGGCACGGGTTCAATCCCTGGCTGGGGAGCTAAGATCCCACATGCCAAGGTGCAGCCAGAAAAAAAGAAAAAGAAGAAAAAAGAAATCTGAAACTCTTATCACATTGTACTAGAAAGGGAGATTCCTATCTCCATCTGTGGACCCTTCATGGGTGCTAGTCTTAGCAACTAAATTTTCATAGTAACAGGGTTTTAAAAAGAAGTAAACAGATGGTGTATATTCAGAGGTTATCTCACCTTTACACACCTTATGAGATTGGCACACCACTTAAGCTCAACCCTGAGCTCTTTTGCTTTAGATCTAGCTCATGATTTCTCTACTATAAATTTAGTCACTGGTGCTGGACCAATCTTGATGAGTGACACCATCACTCAAGGCGGTGAACACTTACTTCCCGTGAAAATTTTGGGCTGAAAACTAGCTGTCAGTTCCTCTCACACCTTGTGTGCCTCCAAATCAGGACGTTTCTTATTAGAGGGAGACGGGAAGATGCAGAACATTTCTCAATCTTGCCTGGGAAAGGTGGGCCGCACGGCTTGTCAGCACAAGCCTGGGCAACTCGGCACCAGCCTGTGTGTTTAATTTCTGTCATTAGAATACTAGCATTCCCACACACGTGGAGTGATCCCAGTTGTTCATTTCTAGGCACAAGCTGCCCTCACTCTGAGTGCTTAAATGTATCGACCTTCTGGAATTTAAATTATAATAGAAAGGCTTTTCTCATGTCCAGGTTATAAAGAGATGGACATATGTTTTTTTCTTAAACTTATATTTTCATTTTTGTAGATCGAAATAACTCACCTTTTTGGAGTACATTTTAATGTTAATTAAAGGGAACATAAATCCAAATACGTACTTTTTTCAAATGACTCTCCAGTCATGTTAACACCATTTTCAACTTTAAGTTAAACCTTTCCCTCAATGATTTAAGGTGCTACCTCTGTCATATGCTAAATTTCCATGTGTACTTGGAACTATTTCCATTGGTTTGTCTATCTAGTCAGGCATCAACACCACAATGTTTTAATTATAGGGTCTATAATATTTTTTTAGTATGTGATAAGGCCAGCCCCCCTCTCATTGCTCTTCCTTTTGAAGACCTTCATAGGTATTCCTGCTTACTTATTTTTCCATTTGAAGTTTAGGATCCAGTGCCAGGAAAAGTTTTGCTGATATCTTTTTGGGGAATTACGTTAAATTTATATATTAACCTGAGGAGGTCTGACTTATTTATGATGCTGAATGGTCCTATCCAAGAACAAGGAATGTTTCTATTTTTGTTTAATCCTACTTTTGTGATTTTTCAGGACTGATTCAAAACCTTCCTCATATAGGCTTTGTGCATAATCTTTTCAAAGCACAGTGATCCCGTTCTCTATGTGACTAGGTCAGTTGAATATGACTAGTCATATCAGCAACTCTTCTCTTTGAGGTGAGGCAATGGGCTGACAGCGAGGGAAGCAGAAGAGCAAACACCTTCTACGTCCTACTTTCCCTGATTTTAATTCCATTAACTCCACTGAGGGTTTGCATATGTGTACGTTGCTGGCTGTGCTGCTATACAGAACTCACTGGAACCCTGTCTTTAGTGAGCTTTACTGGACAATATGGCTGTGCAGAATGCAAGATGGGAAGTAGACTAGAGTGAATTTTTGGATCTAGTGTATAACAGGGCTTTGGAGTTAAGCTATTTTACGCTCAATTCAGAAACTTCTGAAGAGACACCTCATCTGCCCAATGACCTGATTCCAGAAAGAGTGAAAGGAGAAACATCAAGCGTCCGGAAAATGGTTTCCCAAAGGTGAAAGCAGGACTTCCCTGATAACTGTGTTAGCTGCCTCTCCTGTGAGAGAGAGCTGTACTCCAGGTTAACCCTAGGCATGCTTTAAAACCTACTAGCATAACAGAGTATATAAAATAAGGAAGTATAGGAGGAAAGCAAAAAGCCAATTTCTTTCTTCAAATCCTTCCAGCTCCTCTCAGCTCAGAGAACAAAGGGGTTTATTATGTAGGACCAGAAGCAATCTTGTGTTAATAGGTTCAGCCATCTCTTTGTTGGCACAATCATCTTAGCCTCTATAGGACCCTTGAGTTTCCCACAGATTGGCAAAAAAATAAAAGGCCTCCTCTTCCAAAAGGTTTCCACTGCTTTGAATCTTTCCTAATACCCTTATTCTATCTTAAAATGTACCAGAACATTCATAAAATGGGGAACTATGTACCTGTAAAAAGAAATGAGGAAAATTTCTACATACAACAGTGGAATGATTGCCAGGATATATTGCTGAGAGAAAAAAATCAAGGTAGATAAACTATGTAAGGTTGTTAGCATTTATCTAAGAAGAGAGAACTATAGATACATGGAGACTTCCCTGGCAGTCCAGTGGTTAAGACGTTGCCTTCCAATGCAGGGGGTGCGGGTTCGATCCCTGGTCGGGGAGCTAAGGTCCCACATGCCTCGCAGCCAAAAAACCAAAACATAAAACAGAAGCAATATTGTAACAAATTCCATAAAGACTTAAAAATGGTCCACATCAAAAAAAATCTTAAAAAAAAAAAGAGAACTACAGATACAGATACATAGATATGTTTATATTAATAACAAAAAATGGAGATGGTCCACAGCCCTTGTCTCTACTCCTGCCAGCCTGGT
Organism: Balaenoptera acutorostrata; assembly: GCF_949987535.1. Classification (NCBI taxonomy): domain Eukaryota; kingdom Metazoa; phylum Chordata; class Mammalia; order Artiodactyla; family Balaenopteridae; genus Balaenoptera; species Balaenoptera acutorostrata. The sequence continues at coordinate 10,694,905 of NC_080081.1, forward strand.
CAGCTCATGCCTGGAGATCCTGTAGCTCCACTGCACCATGTGCAGCATCTGGACTCTTTGGTAGTGATGACTGTTCCTCTGATCAGTGTCTGAGTGATATGAAGATTGCACACAAAGGTCCAGATAGACACATTTCATCTTTAGAATGTCAATGTCTATACCAACTGCTGCTTTGGATTTCACTGGTTGGCAGCAGTTGAACAACTGTTTGGAATGAAGCTAATATGAGCAAAGAAATACCCTTAATTATGGGTCTGTTACAATGGTGAGATCTATAACCACAAGGAGATACAACACCATTTTAAATTTGATCACCAGACCAAAGCAGATGGTGAGATAATCCTTCATCTTTATGACAAAGGAGGAACTGAGCAAACGATCTGTATGTTAGATGGGGTGTATGCATTTATTTTATTGGATGCTACCAATAAGAAAGTGTTCCTAGGCAGAGAGACACCTATGCAGTCAGACCTTTCTTTACAGCCATGATAGAAGATGGATTTTTGGCTGTGTGTTCAGAAGCTAAAGGTCTTGTTAATTTGACACACACCACAACTCCTTTTTCAAAGTGGAGCCTTTTTTTCCAGCACACTCTAAAGTTTTGGATCTAAAGCCAAATGGCAAAGTTGCATCAGTGGAAATGAACACTGTAGAGATGAACTTCTGTCTGCCCTCTATAACAGTGTAGAGAAACTATTCCCAGGTTTTGAGATAGAAATTATGAAGAAAGGGCTTCCCTGGTGGCACAGTGGTTAAGAATGCGCCTGCCAATGCAGGGGACACAGGTTCGAGCCCTGGTCCAGGAGGATCCCACATGCCGCAGAGCAACTAAGCCCGTGCACCACAACTACTGAGCCTGCGCTCTAGAGCCCACGAGCCCAACTACTGAAGCCTGTGAGCCTAGAGCTGGTGCTCCACAACAAGAGAAGCCACCGCAATGCGAAGCCCGCGCACCACAACGAAGAGTAGCCCCCGCTCACCGCAACTAGAGAAAGCCCGCACGCAGCAACGAAAACCCAACGCAGCCAAAAATAAATAAGTTTTAAAAAAAGAAAAGAAAGGAAATTATAAAGAAAGGTGAGGAGAATTGGAGAGAGCAAGTATGGACAACCCTTTTAAGGACTTTTGCTATAAAGGAGAGTGAGAAATAGAAGAGAGATATTACAGCATGTACAGATATACATATGCTATAAATGATCCAGTAGACAGGAGAAAAACTGATGATTCAAGAGATAGGGAACGTCCTTAAACTGAAACTCAAACAACGTATACATGCTGTGATTCCACTGGAATAAAGTAATTAATGTTTGTCTAGGGAAACAGATTTATTCATGTTATTTTTTTCTACTTCATATACATGCATACTTCTGGATCCTTTTTGACAATGTTACTAAGAAACGTTTGATGACAGACAGAAGGATTGGATGCTTTTAATTAGGGGACTTGGATTCCAGCTTGGCTGCTGTCGCCGTGTTGAAGCAGCTAAAAGTGACCCAAGTATAGTAAGCTCCAGACATTTGCAATTGTCATGGAAGACAGTCTCAATTTACTGGCTGCTAGAAAGGTGGCAAATCATATTGGGAGGGAATATCATGAAGTCTTTTTCAACTCTTAGTAAGGCATTCGGGTCCTGGACGAAGTCATATTTTACTTGGAAACTTATGACATTACAACAGTCCATGCTTCAGTAAATATGTATTTAATTTCCAAGTACATTTGGAAGAGCACAGATACCACAGTGATCTTCTCTGGAGAAGGTTCAGACAAACTTACACAGGGATACAAATATTTTCACAAAAATTTCTTCTAAAAAAGCCAAGGAACAGAGTAAGAGACATCTGAAAGAACTCTGTTTGATGTTCTCCACACAGATCAAACTCCTGCTGCCCATGGCCTTGAACTGAGGATCCCATTCCTGAATCATTGATTTTCTTCCTATTACTTGTCTCTGCCACCAGAAATGATAACACCGAAGAATGGGATAGAAAATATCTCCTGAGAGAGATATTTAAGTACTCTAGTCTGATATGTAAAGAGATTCTCTGGTGACCAAAAAAAAAAATCCTTCCGTGATGGGACAGCCTCAGTTAAGAATTTCTGGTTTAGGATTTTACAGAAATATACTGAACATCAGGTTGATGATGCAATGGATGGCAACTACAGGAAAAACATGTCCCTTCAGTACTCCTAAAACTAAAGACAGCTATTAGTATCATCAAATCTTTGAATGTCACTACTCAGGCCAGGCTGAGAGGCTGACTAATTCCTGGATGCCAAAGTAGATCAATGCCACTGACCCTTCTGCCTGCACTTTGACCCATTACAAGTCAGCTGACAAAGCGTAGGCACTCTCTAAGCTATAGACTGAAAGTGTTTCTTCTTCTTGTGAAGGGTAGCAGGTTTGGGGGCAGTGGGTAGAAGTAGCAGTGAGGGTCAACCACCCATACTTACTTGGGCATAAAAAAAATGAAAGTCTCAAACCTAAAAAGCAAAGGAAAAATAAATCATAAAATTAAAAAGAAATGGTTACCAATGGGGTGGAAGAAGGAATAGTATGCAGGAGACAGAGATAGAAGCCAGACATGTTTTGCATACTTGACTTTGAAACTATGTAAATATTTTACATAGATCTAAAACAAAATTAAATTTTAGAAATCTCTAAGTATCCAAAGCAAAATGAAACAAATAAAATCAGTTAGTGACCTCTTAACTACTAAATCCAATGCCTTGCTTCAGGGCACACTCAATTTATCTTTGACATTGTTGACCATTGACTCATTATTACAATTCTCTTCCTTTTTGGCTTTTCTGAGACCAATCTCCCCTGGTTTACCTTACAAGTCTCTGATTTCACTTCTCAGTATCCCTCACTGGGCCCTCTTCTTCTACCTGTCCTTTCAATATAGGTAGTTCCCATTCTCAATTTACTTTTTTTTAATCTACTGCCCACTCCCAGCAGTAAAACACTCCCCTGGCTTCTATTAGACACATTTACATCAAATGATTACGAGAAAATAAACTTAAGATCAATATGAGTTGATCTACTATAGGGAAATACTGTCATGGGAGATTCAATTTCAAGGGAACTGCTCTAACAGTTTCTTCGAGTAAGCTGTTTCGCCCATCTACTAAATTCCTGTCCATTCCTCAAAACCCACCTCCCTCAGATATTACCTTCTCTGTGAAGCCTTCTTAGATTTGTCTGGCCAAAATTAATTATTATTTCCTCTTCACTCTGATAACGTAAAATCTCTCTTATGATATTTATTATATTGTGACATATATCTGTGGGTATGTGTTCTCCAATGCCTAGACTATAAACTTTTGAAAGCAGTGAAACTGGGTATATTGTGCTAAGAAAGTAGGAAAAAAGAGAAGACTAAAATGAGGAAAAGAGAACAGAGTTGGAAGAACGGAGTTGAGCCCACAAGGAATCAAAGGGAAAGTCAGCTAATTTTCTTCCCCAAGAGTAAAATATAGGATAGTAGGATCTCCAACAGAGACACCAATTTAAAAGTGAATTATATACTGAAGAGTCAAGAAATTCAAGGAATCTAAGACTGAGATTTGCTAATTTCTGACCAACTGACAGAAGTTTTATTGATAAAGCAAAAGGAGAAAATCCATACTTAACCAGTTAGCACAAAGTTACCTTAACAGAATCTAATAAGCCACAGAACGATTTTTTTTTAAATATATTACAGAAGATGGTGGTGATAGTGATGTAGTTTTTATCTCCCAAATCCACCCAAACAGACAAACTAGGGCAACAAAACTAAAAAGCATTAAACAACACCTACAACAAAACTAAGTGACAAGCTATGCCCACAAACACCAAAATAGGAGTGGTTAGGAAAAAAACATGAGAAGCCACAAGAGCTGCATAATATCAGTATTTGTGAGGGAGGAAGCAGATAGAAGCAAGGGTATCTTATAAGCATGAGAAAATGGAAACAGCAAAAATCAGCAATAGGACAGAATAAAGGCTCAAAATAAGAGAAACTGCAGGGAGTAGAATCCGAATTGACCAATTCAGGGACGTGAGGGCAAAGGTAAAAGAAGGTCCAGATAAAAAGTGAAGCCAAGAGATCTCAGAAAGTACAAGGCAATATTTTTGAACACTCTGTAAAAACAATAGAAAAGGGAGCTTTACACATGAAGCTAGAAAAGTTATCTTGACTAATTCCTCCCATCTAAAAGTTTGGACAGGGACTTCCCTGGTGGTCCAGTGGGTAAGACTCCACGCTCCCAATGCAGGGGGCCTGGGTTCGATCCCTGGTGGGGGAACTAGATCCTGCATGCATGCCACAACTAAGAGTCTGCATGCTGCAACTAAGAAGTCCGCATGCCGCAACTAAGAAGTGCGCATGCCGCAACTAAGACCTGGCACAGCCAAAAATAGATAAATAAATATTTCAAAAATAAAAAAATAAAAGTTTGGGCAGATTAATTCCACATGAAAATTAATAACAAAAAGGGAAGCAATCAAATCTCAAAGTTATTATGAGGAAAAAGATGTTAGGGTAACATCAATAACATTCCTAAAGACAATAAAAGCAAAGCTTAAAACATGTCCACAAAACAGATGAAAACCACAAAGTAATAATTCAAAATGAGCTAAAACAAATTAACAAAATAACAGAAGATTTGAGAGAACAGCACAAATAAAAATTAGAAAAACTAAAAATGAGATGATAGAATTCAGGAAAGAACAACAAACATAACAAAAAAATATATCTTCAGAAATTAAGATTACATTAGAAGTAGTATAAAAGCAAATTTCAAAAAAAAGAAGGCTTATAAGAAATAGAAGGTGAAATAAGAAAAAAATTTTAAATCAAAAAGAAACTAAGAAAGTGATTTTAAAAGACTTGAGAAAAAGTGGCAGATAAGATGGTCATAGAGGGAGACCCCAAAGAAGAAAACCAAAGCAGGAGAGAACAAATACTAAAATACTAAAAACACTACTTATTTTATTTACTTTTTTTTTTGGCTGCACAGCATGGCCTGCAGGATCTTAGTTCCCTGACCAGGGACTGAACCCAGGCCATGGCAGTGAAAGCACCGAGTCCTAAGCACTGGACCACCAGGGAATTCCCTAAAAACACTATTTCAAGAAAACTTTCCAAATGAGAAAAAAATGACTTGAAGTTATATATTGAAACTTCATATATAAGTTTCTTACACATGCAGTATAAGTAAGAAAATCAGCTAGGGACAACCAACTCCAAAATACAATTTACTAAAATTATTAAATGTGTAAGAAAAAAATATACTGAGCACCCAGGTGAAAATATGTCCGGGACTTACTTCATAATAATCTGGAGTTGAGGACAGTGGGTGGGAGGGTAACTGAAACAGGACTGACCATGAGTTGATAACTGTTGAAGATGGACAGAAAATGCGAGTTCACTATACTATTCTGTATGCTTCTGTCTATGTTTAAGGTTTTTCATGGAGTATGAATGAACTATCGCTACCCACACAATAAGGAATAAATCTCACAAATATTGGGCTGAACAGAAGAAGCCAGGTAAAAGTGAGAGTACAGTGTGATCTTATTTACATTAGGTTTAAAAAAGGCAAAACAAATCTATGATGTTAGAAGTCAGGATAGTGGTTACCCCTGGGGGAATAATAACTGAGAGGGGGCCAAAGGAGGATTCTGCTATACTGAAAATATTCTCTTTTTGATCTGGGCATTGGTTACATAGATGTGTCTGCTTTGTTAAAATTCAACAAATTGTACACTTACCACTTAAAGTCCTTTTGTCCTTTTCTATATGAATACTGTACTTCCTAAAAAGGTTTTTTGACTTGCAAAATTAAAAGTAAAAATGAGTAAATAACTATTTGTTGTATATTCTAAGAAAGCTTGTTTCTATACTCATCTTCAGTGGATACCCTTACAAGACAGTTTTACTACTAATGATATACCCAACTCTCTGACAATAAAAACAAGTGAGCATATACCCAAACCCAGATACTGAAAGAAAGTAAAGTTAACCAGGACCTTCAGCCTCTTGAATGAATCAGTATTTCACCACAATATCTAACAAGTAGTGAAACTGACTGCTATATATACATACACACAGAGATGCTGCTCAACATTGAAATGCCTCAAGCAGTGCTAAGTCCACAAAGCCTACTCTGGTCTATCAATAACACTGCAGCAGTTTGACTTACCATATTTGACCAACTTGACTTACCAGAATAGACAAAAACATACTGTACAACATATGTAACCTTATTCTTCAAGGCATTGCGGGACAATCGTATAAAGTGTTGATGAACACACTCTGCCTTTGTGAAAGAAGATACATACACCCTCTCACCAATACAACATATAAGCTGGACAAGATAAAAAATTTTTTTTAAAAAGCTGGACAAGATATACCAATCTGAGCCACATTCTGACTAGATACAGTCCTTGTTTAATATAGAAATAAAATCCATTGCATGAACTTCCTTAACTTTTAACCTCAAATACATTACTTTGCCCAAATCAAACAGCCTTCATTCTGGATACACACTCAAAATACTGGAAGCAGAATCTCAAAGAGATATTTGCACACACATGTTCACAGCAGCATTATTCACATAGCTAATAAGTAGAAGCAACCCAAATGTCTATCAATGGATGAATGGATACACAAAATGTGGTATATACATACAACAGAATATTATTCAGTTTTTTAAAAGAATCCTGTCTCAAGTTATGACATGGGTGCCCTTGAGGACATTATGCTAAGTGAAATAAGCCAGCCACAAAAGAACAAATACTGTATGAGGGACTAGGGTCTAGGCAAATGGACAGTCACTGTTTAATGAGTATAGAGTTTCAGTTCTGGAGGTCCATTACCCAACAATGTGAGTATACGTAACACTATTAAACTGAACACTTGAATATGGTAGAGATAGTAAATTTTATGTTGTTTTTTACCACAAATTAAAAAAATGTTTAATGTTTTCAAATGAAATCTAAAGGAATATGTCATATGCAGGCTTGAGTCTTAAGAACTAATAAAGAGAGTTATTCAAGCTGAAAGAACCTGTTCTCAGATGAAAGAATAGAACTGCTGGAAGAGATAAAGAGGTAAAACATATCCCTAAATTTAAATATGTTAAGGTTCAGAGGTTAAGTATAAGCAAATGTTGATTGCTTAAAACAACAACAATAAAATCTGTGGAACTTAAAATGCATGAAGTAAAATGACAAAAAGCAGGAAGAGGTAAATGAAGTAGACTGTTATAAGATTCTTGTATTCTTCAAAGTACTAACTTAAGTAGACTATGCTAAGTCAAGGATGTACACTGTAATTTCTAGAGTGACCACTAAAAGAGTAATAAAAAGTTATTAGTAAAAAGAGAATATGGGACTTCCTTGGTGGCGCAGTGGTTAAGAATCCACCTGCCAATGCAAGGGACACAGGTTCAATCACTGGTCTGGGAAGATCCCACATGCCATGGAGCAACGAAGCCCATGCACCACAACTACTGAACCTGCGCTCTAGAGCCCGCGTGCCACAACTATTCAGCCCACGTGCCATAATTACTGAAGCCCACGTGCTCTAGGGCCCGTATGCCACAACTACTGAGCCTGCATGCTTCAACTACTGAAAGAGCCTGTGCTCCGCAACAAGAGAAGCCACCACAATGAGAGAAGCCTGCACACCGCAACAAAGAATAGCCCCCACTCGCCACAACTAGAGAAAGCCCGCACGCAGCAACGAAGACCCAACACAGCCAAAAAATAATTTAAAAAGAGAGAGAATAGAAAAGGGATTAATACAAATATTTCATTCATGTAAAGGAAGGCAAGAAAGTAGAAACAAGGGGACAAAAAACAGAAAGAATCAATAGAAAACCAAGGAATAAACCCAATAAAATGAATAGACTTAGGGACTTCCCTGGTGGTCCCATGGTTAAGAATTGGCCTTCCAATGCAGGGGATGTGGGTTCGAGCCCTGGTGGGGAAACTAAGATCCCACATGCTGAGGGGTAACTAAGCCCATGTGCTCTAGAGCCCAAATGCCACAACTAGAGAGAAGCTCGCGCACTGCAACGAAGAGCCTGTGTGCGGCAACTAAGACCCGATGCAGCCAAAAAAATTAATTTTTTAAAAAATGAATAGACTTAAACTCAATTATAATAGTAACTATGTTATTTGTAAAAGGACTGTATAGTCCAATTCAAAGATGAAGATTTCAGATTGGATAAAAATATACCATATGCTATTTACAAGTTAAGTTTAAATATGAAAACATAGGTTGAAAGAAAAAGTATGAAAAAAGCATGCAAACACCAGCTAAAATAAAGCTGGTATAGTCATTAATATCTGACAAGTAGACTTTTTTTAATCATGAAAGTGATTTAACTGATTATAAATAAAATAAAAACATATAAAAGAAAGTCTAAAAATCAGAGTTATAACCTATTCAGTGAAAGGTCTTTTAAAAAGCTAAGTTGTTCTCTTTTTCAGGATTCATAAACAAATATAATTGAATACGTGTAAAATATATTGTACAACAATATAAAGAACTTTATCTATAGAAATGGCTGTACTCTTTTTCTTTCACTTTTACAAACCCATTTTTCTGTGGTTACAAAATTGATTTCCAATCATGATATGGATCAGCCAGATGAGAAAAATATATTTTTTTTCCTTCTTTTTATTTTGAGATGTGACAAGCAGACTTTTTTTTTTTTTTTTTTTTTTTTTTGACAAGCAGACTTTAAGGCAAAAAATATTACTGAAGATAAAGAGGGATGCTAGTGATGATAAAAGTACCAATTTGAATGAATATATAATAAACCTAATTTCTATTCACTGATAGAAATCCTTTATTAGATAAATGTTTTGTTTTCTCCCAACTATTAGCTAGTCTGAAGTTTGTTTTTTTTTAAATAACAGCTTCATTGAATTTTAATTCACATACCATCCAATTTACCTATTTTAAGTGTACAAATCAAAGTGCTTTAGTATATTCAAAGACTTGTGCAATCATCACAATCAATTTCAGAACATTTTCATCACCCCCTAAAAAAACCTTGTGCCCATTAGCAGTCATGCACACACCCCACTCCAATCTCTAATCCTAGGTATCCACTGATCTATTTTCTCTGTATATTTGCCTCTTAAGGACATTCCCTGTAAGTGCAATCATATAATATGTGGTGCTTTGTGATCTGGCTGTTTTATCCAATTACAACATCAGGCTCAAAGTCCAATTTTTGTGATCTGTATCAGATCCAGTGCAGCTCCTTTGGTGTGGCTGCTCGAGACCCAGGAACTAAAATCATCTGCCTCACGCACACCCAACATGCAATGGTGAGAAACGGAAAGGATAACCATAATAAAGAGTCCCATCATATAGGAGAAGAGTGGGAGACACATGACAGTTACTTGTTCACAGCACTTTTGTAATTCAGCTAGGCAATGTTGCCAGGATCTTCTACTCTGGTGGCAGAGAATGTTCCTTGATTAGGATCCTGTTTGTCTCCTTAGGAGTGGCTCCTAGTCTATTGTTCTATACTGCCCTTGGCTATATAGATTCAAATCCTGGTCAGATCCTCCCCAAGGAAACAGCCGTAAGTGTGTGCCCCTGTGCTACTTCCCCATCCCCCTTCAACCTCTCATCTGCTCAGTGGCCCCCAAACCCTCATCTCTTTTAAGATTCTTATTAAGCAAACTCTCCTGGGATATTCATGCTATCAGAAAAGTAGGCAAACTAAATTGCTTATCGTCTATAACGTTTACTATTTAAAACAGGATTCACACACACACTTTCAAAACACCAGAAAAATAGGAGAGTAGCTATATAGGCTATATAGTAAGCCACATAACTCAGAAGGCAGCTTAGAACACCCATGGTAAGTGGTAGTTGAAGAATCCTGAATATCCTGTGCAGTTGGAGCCCAGTTAAAACCTATCGTAATTTACTTCCTAGAATAATCACACTGGGTCTTCCCTCAAAGCCGTTTTTTAAAAACGATGGGAGAAACTGAGAAACACCATCCAATTCAAGTCCTACAGCACCCTCACTTACATTCCACAATATTCATTTGGCATTTAAAAAGAAAAACGTTTCTCCCACCCTACCTCACCTGGCTCTCCTTTCTTCTCATCTCCGGCTTTGTCTTCTACTATGAAGCAGCAACACATTTGAGCTCCCAGTGACAGCTTCCCCAATTAAAATTATAACCACTGCATTGAACAAGCAAGATTCAAGGGATGAAATTAGAAGGTAATTTTATTTGTGTTCATTGTGTCCTCTTAAATTTTTTTTCCAGAAATGACCTTATATATATGAAAAGATACACACCTTCTCTCCTGATAAGAAAGATGCAAATTAAAATTACATTGAGATGCCATTTCTCACCTACCAAACTGGCAGAATTCCAAAAGTTTAAAATGCATTGTTATTGAATCTGTGGGAAAACAAGCACTCTCATACATTGCTGGTGGGATTTATAAGGGTACAACTTCTATGGAGGGTCTTTTAGAAATATTTACCAAAACTGCAAATGCATTCACCCTTGATCTAGAAATTCCACTTTTAGAAATGAGTTCCACCGATATACCTGTGTATGTAACCTGTACATGTACAAATTTACACACACACACACGGTTTTTCATTGCATCACTGTCTGTAATAGTGAAAGATTGTATAAAATCCAAGCATCCAGCAGTAGGGAACAGGTTAAATAAACCATGGTACATCTACCATGAACTCTAGAATATTAGGTAGCTGTAAAGAGAATGAGGAAGATCTCTATGTACTGATATATATCAATAGAAAGATCTCCAGGATATATTGTAAACCTTAAAAAAAAAAGCAAACGCAAGGGGACTTCACAGAACATATCCAGGAAACCATCCTTCTACCTAAACAACTACAGAACCAGCAGGAACTGTCTAAAGGTAAATATTTTGGAACTCTGGAGTTTAGTCAAACACTTGCAACATTTGTAGCAGAGCTTGACAAAGAGGTTGGTAAATTTTGGTGCATTTTAACCATTTGCATAACAGCCATCATGCCTCAGCCCCACAGCAGGCAGCCTTGCATACAACAGCCCACATCCCAGGGGACATCTTCATGGCATTAGATTTGACAATGATTTGTTGGATGTGATACCAAAAGCACAGGCAAAATTAAGCTTTTGTACATCAAAGTACACTACTGAGAAAGTGAAAAGACAAACCACAGAATGGGAAAAAATATTTGCAAATTATATATCTGATAAGGGGTTAATATCCAGAATATATAAAGAACTCCTGCAACTCAACAACACAAAACAACTAACCCAATTCAAAAATGGAGAAAGAACTAGAATAGACATTTCTCCAGAGAAGACAAACAAGTGGCCAAAAGGCACGTGAAAAGGCACATCATTAGGCATTAGGAAATGCAAATCAAAACTACAATGAGGGCTTCCCTGGTGGCGCAGTGGTTGAGAATCCGCCTGCCAATGCAGGGGACACGGGTTCGAGCCCTGGTCTGGGAAGATCCCACATGCCGTGGGGCAACTAAGCCCATGCGCCACAACTACTGAGCCTGCGCTCTAGAGCCCACGAGCCACAACTACTGAAGCCCGTGAGCCTAGAGCCCGTGCTCCGCAACAAGAGAAGCCACCGCAATGAGAAGCCCACTCACCGCAACTAAGAGCAGCCCAAATAAAATAAATTTTTTTAAAAAGATTATTAAAAAAACTACAATGATATACCACTTCACACACATTAGGATGGCTATTATCAAAAACAAACAAACAGAAAATAAGTGTTGGATGTGGAGAAACTGGAACTCTCCTGCATTGCTGGTGGGAATGTAAACTGCTACAGCCGCTGTGAGAAACAGCTTGGCAGTTCCTCAAAAAGGTAAATATAGAATTACCATATGATCCATCAACTCTACTGCTAGGTATATACCCCAAAGAAGTGAAAACAGAGACTACAACAGCTATTTGTACACCCATGTTGATAGCAGCATTATTCACAAGAGCCAAAAGGTAGAAAAGAACCGAATGTCCATCAACAGATCAATGCACAAACAAAATGTGGTATATACATAAAATGGTGTATTATTCAGCCTTAAAAAGGAAATTCTGACACATGCTACAACGTGGATGAAACTTGAGAACATTATGCTAAATGAAATAAGCCAATCACAAAAAGAGAAATACTGGATGTGGAGAAATTGAAACCCTCCTGCATGGCTGGTGAGAACGTAAGATGGTGCAGCCACTGTAAAAGAACAGCTTGGTGGCTCCTCAAAAAGGTAAACATACAGTTACCATACGATCCAGCCATTCTACTTCTAGGTTAAAATGGTAAATTTTACATTATGTATGTTTTACAGCAATTTTATAAAAGAAAGAAAAGTTCTGAAAGGTATGCTCCATTTTTTGTAAGAAACAGGAGTATGAGATTCATATTTGCTTATATTTGCATAAAGAAATACTGGAACAATAAACACATAAAAATGTTTACCTGTAAGAGGAGAATGGCAATTGAGTAGAGGGGGACAGATGTGAGAAGAATATTTCTTAGTGTACTCTCTTCATATCATTTTATTTACTGAAGTATAGTTGATTTACAATATTGTGTTAGTTTCTGGTGTACAGCAAAGCGATTCAGTTATACATTTATATATATTTTTTCAGATTCTTTTCCATTATAAGTTATTATGAGATACTGAATATAGTTACCTGTGCTATACAGTAGGACCTCATTGTTTATCTATTTTACGTATAGTAGAGTGTATCTGTTAATCCCAAACTCCTAATTTATCCCTCCCCCCTTTCCCCTTTGGTAACTGTAAGTTTCTTTTCTATGTCTGTGAGTCTGTTCCTGTTTTGGCAATAAGTTCATTTGTATCATTTTTTTAGATTTCACATGTAAGTGATATCATTTGATATTTCTCTCTCTCTGACTTGACTTCAATTATTATGATAAACTCTAGGTCCATCCATGTTGCTGCAAATGGCATTATTTCATTCTTTTCTTTTTTTTTTCATTCTTTTTTATGGTTAATATTCCATTGTATATACTGTATATACCACATCTTCTTTATCCATTCATCTGTCGATGGACACTTAGGTTGCTTCCACGTCTTGGCTATTGTAAATAGTGCTGCTATGAACACTGGAGTGTATCTTTTCGAATTAGAGTTTTGGTCTTTTCTGGATATATGCCCAGGAATGGGATTGCTGGATCATATGGTAACTCTATTTTTAGTTTTTTAAGGAACCTCCATGATGTTCTCCATAGTGGCTGTACCCTATTCATATCACTTTTATTTTAAATCATGTAATGTATTACCTATTAGAAAATGAATAGATTTTTCCAACAAATAAATTTTATTCAGAAACATTCTTCCCTGCCCCTCAATGAAAACTAAAGCAGTCACAATTTTTTTGATCATTCTTACATAATTAAAGGTCCTGTAGTTACTTTAAATCACAAGCGTAGTCTCGATTCCATTTTATTTATTTATTTATTTATTTGGCTGCGTTGGGTCTTCGTCACTGTGCACAGACTTTCTCTAGTTGCAGCGAGCGGGGGCTTTTCTTCATTGCAGTGCATGGGCTTCTCATTGTGATGGCTCCTCCTGTTGCGGAGCACTGGCTCTAGGCTCACGGGTTCAGTAGTTGCAGCATGTGGGCTCAGCAGTTGTGGTGCACGGGCCCAGCCGCTCCACGGCATGTGGGATCTTCCCCGACCAGGGAACGAACCTGTGTCCCCTACATTGGCAGGCGGACTCCTAACCACTGGGCCACCAGGGAAGTCCCTCAATTCCATTTTAAATAAAAATGTTTGGGGCTTCCCTGGTGGCGCAGTGGTTGAGAGTCTGCCTGCTAATGCAGGGGACACGGGTTCGAGCCCTGGTCTGGGAAGATCCCACATGCCGCGGAGCGGCTGGGCCCGTGAGCCACAGCTGCTGAGCCTGCGCGTCTGGAGCCTGTGCCCCGCAACGGGAGGGGCCGCGATAGTGAAAGGCCCGCGCACCGCGATGAAGAGCGGTCCCCGCACCGCAATGAAGAGTGGCCCCCGCTTGCCGCAACTGGAGAAAGCCCTCGCACGAACCGAAGACCCAACACAGCCAAAAATAAATAAATAAATAAATAAAGTAGGGAAAAAAAAAAAATTATAAAAAAAAAAATAAATAAATAAAAAAAAATAAAAAAAAATGTTTGATCCCATAAAATAATGAGAGTTTCAAAGTTAATGCAATGGTAGATCTTATCCTGTCCCACAGATGACCTCTGCCGTGGGTACACCCCTTTCAATGACAGAGGAAAGCATGGCCCTCTTTCCCCTCCTTAAGTGTCTACCCTTCCTCACTGGGATTTTACTAACCTTCCTATCTGACCCACCCCACTCCACCCGGAGGGGAGGAAATGTTATTTTACCAGTAAAGTCATGAGATGGTTTCACACTTTCTGTGCTTGCAGATATTTAAAGCTCTTTCCCTTCAGAGGCTCTTCATGGGTTCTTAGGAGATACCACCCACAAGTCGTTGGATTTTCACCTGCAGTTCCCTTGACCTGAAAGGAGGCACTCTATTCCAAGTAATTTATTCACTCCTAACCACTAGAAATTCCATGGGACCCTACCAACTCCTCCTCTGTGAGCCTGCTCACCCTTCCGTGGCCTTTAGGTCAGATTATGCAATGACTCCAACAGGCTCTCTTCACATCTCATTCACGGGAAATACTTGTGTGCTGATTATCTAACAAACTCTGTAAGACCAGGCTGATTCCAATCTACTAGGTACTCTCCTTGCTCCGCTTCCAAGCAGCAAGCCAGCTCTTCCCTTGATCTCTAGATTTCCTTAAAAGGAGGCAGACATCAGTGAGCTGTGAGCTGATAACTTCAGAGGACACACATTAAGCTTTCCAAGTGGCCTCTCTCTTTTGACTTGAGGTGAGGGGGATATCACATGCCTATTTCTTTCCGTTGAGAAGGGAGCAGGGTTCAACACTCACCAAGAGCTCTCTCCAAAGAAATCCTTAAAAAAAATTCCTCTCCCTTATAGTGGAGAAACTGCAACACCTTCGACAAATTATCAAAATTAATGTAACCAATGAGAGCCAGATAGATACGCACCTCAAGATGTGATAACTCTGAGAAAAATACATCATTTGTGTAGCATTTTGACTAGGGATCATAAACAATATAATCACGAGAAAACAGTAAACAATCTCAAAATGAGAACTGCTCTCTTAAAATAAAATAAAAAATTGTTATAGTATTCTTCAAAACTATCATTGTTATAAAAGACAAAGAAAGGCTCAGGAACTGTTCAGATGAAAGAGACTAAAGAAACAATCAAATGCAATACGTATACTGCAACCTCTAGTGGAGGAAAAAACAAATGCTATAAAGGACATTATTAAGTCAATTGACAAATTGTATAGCAGATGGTAGATTATTTTAAAGTGCTGTTTCAATGTTAAAAATTTCCTGAAGTTAATAACTGTACTGCGGTTATGTAACAGAATGTCCTTTTCTTCAGGAAATATACAATGAAGTATCTGGAGACAAAGGGGCATGATGTCTGCACCTTATTCTTAATTAATTTGGAAAAAAATAGAGAGGAATAATAAATCTCTCCTTAACAAAAAATCAAGTAATGTAAAATGTTAACAGTAGGTGAATCTGGATAAAAGGTAAACAGGTGTTTTTTTGTACCATTCTTGTAACTTTTCTGTAAGTTTGAAAGTATTTCCAAATAAAAAGCTTTTTATTTTTAAAAAAATTGCTCTCTCTTTTAAGTCTCCAACAACAGAACTCATTTGCATCCCTGTTAAAGGTAAAGGGATCAAGAGTCATAGATCTGATTTTTAACAGATCTTTCTTTATAATCATTTTAATGTAAAAAATAGCACACAAATAGAAGAGTATTATTACGTAAACCCGGTTTGAAAAATAATAACACAAACACCTGTGCGACTAGGACATAGCTTATAAAACAGAACACTGTCAACATTTTAGGAGCTCCCACACCTACAGTGTGCCTTTTCCCAATCACACCTCCATCATTCCACTCCAGGTAATCACTATCCTGAATTTTGTGATAATTGTTCTTTTCCTCATGTTTTACCACAAATGTACGTAAAGCTTTACAGTGTATAATTTAAATATGCCTCTTTTACATTTTAAGCAAATGCAACATACTATGGTCTGAATTTTGTGTCCCCTCCCAAAATTCCTATGTTGAAACCTAGACCCTGAGGTGATGGCATTAGGAGGTGGGGCTTCTGGAAGGTGATTAGGTCATGAGTGTAGAACCCTCATGAATAGGATTACTGATGTTTTAAAAGAGATCCCCAGAGCTCCCTAAGCCCTTCTACCATGTGAGGATATTAAGTCTACAAACAGAAGCCAGCTCTTACCCAACCATGCTGGTACCCTAACCTTGGACTTCCAGCCTCCAGAACTGTGAGGAGTAAATTTCTGCTGTTTACAAGCCACCTAGTCTAAGGTATTTTGTTACAGCAGCCTGAATGGTAAATGGATAATATTTAGTTTTCTGTGACTTGCTTTTTTCACTCAATATTAAATTTTTGAGATTCATTCTTACTAATGAGTACAGCTAAGATTCATTAATTTTCATTGCTATAAAATAGATCAATGTATGACTATACCATAATTTCTTTAACCAGCTTACTATTGATGAACCTGGTGCTGCTTCTATGTTTTTGTCATTCTTAAATAATATTGCTGTTCCAATTGGATTGTTCTTGGACCATTTTTTTAAATAACCATCTTTTCTGCCCACTGCTTTGCAGTACCCTTACTGTCTATATATCTGTGGGGTCTGATTCTGGATTCTCTATTCTGTTCCACTGGTCTATTTCTCTATTCCCATGTCAGTTCGACACTGTCTCAACTACTATACCTACAGAGTAAATTTTAAGATCTGGTAGCAACCTTACTATTTTTCTTTAGGAATGTCTTGGTACTCTTGGATCTTTGCTCCTTCGTATCAGTTATAGATTCAGCATCTCAAATTCAAAGGAAAAAATCTGTTGGGGAACTGGAATTTCAATGACTCTTTGGGCAGAATTAGCATTCTTACAATATTGAGTCTTGCCTACCCACATAAAATAGCTCTACATTTTAGATCTCTTGAATAAACTCTTTTCATTTTTCTAAGGTAGTTCATAACTTTGGGTGTTATAATAAATGGAGTTTTTAAAAAATCATATTTCTAATAGATTTTTTCCTAGTGTTTAACTGTAATTGAGTTTTTAATAGTGCTTTTGTATCCAGTGACCTTGCTAAACATTCTTATTTATGCTAATAATTCATCTGTTGATTATTTAGCTTTTCTATATTGACAATCAGATCATTTATAAAAATGTTGGTTTCTTCTTTGTAAATATTACACCTTCTTTTTCTTCTCACATTACTTGAGAATAACCCTCAATACAAAATCTGAATGGAAATGATGATTTGGGGCATCTCCGTCTTATTCAATAAAAGAAATGTTAACATTTCACAATCAAGTATATTTGCTGTTGTTTTTTGGAGATGGGCTTTATCAGGTTATGGGGGTTACTTTATGTTCCTAGCTTGTTAAGAGTGTTCGCTTTTTCTTTTTCTGCATTTAAGATGATCATATGGTTTTCATTCTTTATTCTCTTAATCTAATAAATTATATATATTAATTGTAATAAAATGGATTCTTGAATGTTAAACTAACTTGCATTTCTGGGATGAATCCAATTTGGTCATGATGTATTTATCATTTTTATTCAACAGTGGATTCAATTTGCTAAGATCTTACCTAGGATTTATAAATGAGATGTACCTATAAGTTTCTTTTTTTTTTTGGCCACACCACACAGCATGCAGGATCTTAGTTCCCCGATCAGGGACTGAACCTGCACCCTCTGCAGTGGAGTCTTAACCACTGGACCGCCAGGGAAGTCCCCTATAAGTTTCTTTTCTTGTACTATCTTTGTTAGCTTTTGGTGTTGCTCTAATTCAATCTCTTTCATAAAGAATAATGAAAATTTCATAAAGAAACATTACTGACAGTGACAATAAATAAGATCCCTTATATTAAAATAATTACTCTCGGGCTTCCCTGGTGGTGCAGTGGTTAAGAATCTGCCTGCCAATGCAAGGGACACGGGTTTGAGCCCTGGCCTGGGAAGATCCCACGTACCGTGGAGCAACTAAGCCCATGCGCCACAACTACTGAGCCTGAGCTCTACAGCCCGCAAGCCACAACTACTGAGCCCACGTGCCACAACTACTGAAGCCTGCGTGCCTAGAGCCCATGGTCCGCAACAAGAGAAACCACGACAATGAGAAGCCAGTGTACCACAGCGAAGAGTAGCCCCCACTCACCACAACTAGAGAAAGCCTGAGCACAGAAACGAAGACCCAACGCAGCCAAAAATAAATAAATAAATAAATTTATTTAAAAGAAGAAATTACTCTCACCATCTTCCTACCACCCCCTTTCTTATATCCTCTTCTCATTTATGAGTAAAAGAATAATGATATATAGTGTCACATCTTTTTCTTCAAGTTTTCATATTTTGTAGAAATTGAGCAAGTATGGGAAAAATGTAAATAATGATTGATAGAATTAAATACTTAAGTTACAATTCCTAATTTCTAATCAAGCTATCTACCTAAAACAGTTTGCTTACTAATAAGGAGTAAAAATTATACTTTGGAAATAAATCATGTTCTATAATTTTCCACTGAATTTGTTTTTAAATAAATAAATAAATAAATAAATTTATTTTTGGCTGCATTGGGTCTTCGTTGTTGCATGCAGGCTTCCCCTAGTTGCGGTGAGCGGGGGCTACTCTTTGTTGCGGTGCACGGGCTTCTCATTGTGGTGGCTTCTCTTGTTGCAGAGCACGGGCTCTAGGCGCGTGGGCTTCGGTAGTTGTGGCGCATGGGATAAGCTGTTCCGCGGCCTGTGGGATCTTCCCAGACCAGGGATTGAACCCATGTCCCCTGCACTGGCAGGCAGATTCTTTTTTTTTTTTTTTTTTTTTTTTTTTTTAATTTTATAGCTACTTTATTTATTTATTTATTTATTTTTGGCTGTGTTGGGTCTTCGGTTCGTGCGAGGGCTTTCTCTAGTTGCGGCAAGTGGGGGCCACTCTTCATCGCGGTGTGGGGACCGCTCTTCATCGCGGTGCGCGGGCCTTTCACCATTGCGGCCCCTCCCGTTGCGGGGCACAGGCTCCAGACGCGCAGGCTCAGCAGTTGTGGCTCACGGGCCCAGCTGCTCCGTGGCATGTGGGATCTTCCCAGACCAGGGCTCGAACCCGTGTCCCCTGCATTAGCAGGCAGATTCTCAACCACTGCGCCACCAGGGAAGCCCTGGCAGGCAGATTCTTAACCACTGCGCCACCAGGGAAGTCCTCCATTGAATTCTTTATAATTGTTTCTTAATACCATGTCAAGCCAATAGCTGCTATGTTATTCCACTTAGAAAGATATGTTAATGAATAAGCATGAAAAATAATTTTAAGAAATACTGATAGGAAAAAAATTAAAAATAAAAGCAAAGACCTATGTATTTTGCTGCTTCCTCCAAAAATGTAACTACAGCTGCTGAAAGCATTCATGTACTAGCTTCAGAGTACAGGAGAGGAAAGTTGGACTTGAAGTAATTCCGTATTAGTTAAGTACAAACAAAACTGTTGATTCAGTTCTCAACAGGGAAGGGCAATGTCCTTGGCCCAGGAGTTCAAAACCTAAACCAAATGCTGTATAAACTACCAAATGACAATTTGAATGAAAATAAGGTAACTATGTTCTAATCTTTTAAGAATAGGAACCTAAAATAAATGTGTAAAAACTTTACCTCTTATTACCTTATCTTGAAACTGTGGAACATTGTTTTCTGAGATTGCTATTTTAAAAGTTATAAAAGCAATATTAAATCTCTGAGTTAAAAATATACAGTGTAGTTATTTAGGCATCAGTTCTCATACTCTGGATCCGTCCACATGTCACATGGCTACATGATATTCCCAAGTCATGGATTTTGCCGTTTGATCTCTGATGTACCTTGAAGATATTTCAGGGCTCCAGAAGCTAGGCAGTTCTCTGAATACACTAAGTATACACATGAAGCAGCTCAAATGTACAAGTGCTTCCATCAACAATCACTTCAAAGGTCATTAATAACTTACAGGTGTGAGAGTGGAAATGCCCTCTGCACTCCCCTGCCCCTTCTTGAACTCTGGCTACTCTCTCTGGGCCATTTCTGTAACAGTGACTTCTTAACTTGATATTTCTCTTTCTCCATTTTCTCTTCTCTGGCCCTGGGGCTTTTACGATGACATTCCAAAATCTTCTAGGAAACACAAAAGCAGACAAAAATGCTTCAATGTATTAATTCTAGGGGTTTTCTCATCCTTATTTTATTAGTTTCTTGAGAGTAGAGGAAAACAATTTAAATCCTTCTGGAGAAGACACCTAAAAAGAAATGGAAAGACAGAACAGGTGGGTAGAAAAATCTGCCTGGCTTGAAACATGGGAAAATTCTGATGGAATCTAACATCTGCTTGGTTTCTACCATTGCTGAAGATAGGCTCTAAAACTTTACTAGCATCTCCAAAAAGGTTAATGAACTGTGTATGAGAGAGAAGCTTAATTACTCATCTAAATCAAAGTTTCTGAACAGTGAAATTATTCACATTCTGGACCAGAACCTCTTTGTGGGGGCTTCCTGTGCGTTGTAGGGTGCACAGCAGCATCCTTGGCCTCTACCCACTCGATGCCAGGAGCACGTACCCCTCCCAATTATGACAACCAAAAACATCTCCAGACACTGACAAACGTCCCCTGAGGGCAAAATCAACTCTAGATCAGTTGAGAACCACTGATCTAGATGGAGGTGTCTTCTGATCTTGAGCCTATGAATATGAATCAACTCCACATCAGGGCAACCAGATAAGGCAGTTAAGTGCATGCTTACTCAATGCGTGAAGGGATATTTGCACAGTGCTGAAGCATCACTCCACAGATTACCTGTAACAACAACAGAGAAAATGATGGAGAGAACTGGCAATCTCCACCTTAACCACGTGACCAAATGTCGCATCACTAATAATGGGACAAGCTGACACTATATATTTAACCTAAATCTAATCACGCCTCTAGACTTACATCAAGTTTATAGAAAAGAAAAGGGATAGAACAGGTTAAGTGACACCATGAGGAAACAATCAGATAAACACAGAACGTGGGACATACTATAAGAAAAGTAGGGGCTTCCCTGGTGGCGCAGTGGTTGGGAGTCTGCCTGCCAATGCAGGGGACACGGGTTCGAGCCCTGGTCTGGGAGGATCCCACATGCCGCGGAGCGACTGGGCCCGTGATCCACAATTGCTGAGCCTGCACGTCTGGAGCTTGTGCTCCTCAACAGGAGAGGCCACGATAGTGAGAGGACTGCACACCGTGATGAAGAGTGGCCCCCGCTTGCCGCAACTAGAGAAGGCCCTCGCACAGAAACGAAGACCCAACACAGCCAAGAATAAATAAATAAATAAATTTAAAAAAAAAAAGAAAAGTAGCCTATGGGCTTCCCTGGTGGCGCACTGGTTAAGAATCCGCCTGCCAATGCAGGGGACATGGGTTCGAGCCCTGGTCCAGGAAGATCCCACATGCCGCGGAGCAACTAAGCCCATGCACCACAACTACTGAGCCTGCGCTCTAGAGCCCGTGAGCCACCTGAGCTCACGTGCCACAACTACTGAAGCCCGTGCTCCGCAACAAGAGAAGCCACCACAATGAGGAGCCCACACACAGCAATGAAGACCCAACGCAGCCAAAAATAAATAAATTTAAAAAAAAAAGAAAAAGAAATGTAGCCTGGACTGTTTAAAAACTTAATGTAATAAAAAGAAAATTAAAAGTGAGGGACTACTCTACATTTAAAAAAAAAATAACTAAAGAGACATAACAATGTGGAATCTTTCACTATATCTTTTTTTAAAGCTATAGAAGACATTTGTTGAAACAATTAGAGAAATCTGAATATTAACTGAATATCAGATGGTACCTAAGTTGTAATAATGGTAATATATTTATACTGGAGAATATCCTCATTCTTAGCAGGTTCATGCTGACACTTTAGGAGTGAAATTTCATGATGTCACACAGCACAGCCAAATACGTTTGAAATTTTTCAAAATAAAAGATTGGGGAAAAACAAACAACCCAATCAAAAAATGGGCAGAAGACCTAAATAGATACTTCTCCAAAGAAGACATACAGATGGCCAATAGGCACATTAAAAAATGCTCAGTGTTGCTAATTATCAGAGAAATGCAAATCAAAACTACAATGAGGTACCACCTCACACTGGTCAGAATGGCCATCACTAAACAGTCTACAAATAACAAATGCTGGAGAGGGTGTGGAGAAAAGGGAACCCTCCTACACTGTTGGTGGGAATGTAAATTAGTACAGCCACTATGGAAAACAGTATAAAGGTTCCCCAGAAAACTAAAAACAGAATTACCATATGATTCAGTAATCCCACTCCTGGGCATATACCCAGACAAAACTATAATTCAAAAAGATACACACACCCCTATGTTCACAGCAGCACTATTCACAGTAGCCAAGACAAGGAAACAACCTAAATGTCCATCAACAGATGAAAGGATAAAGAAGATGTAGTACACATGTACCACAATGTTCACTGCAGCTCTATTTACAATAGCCAGGACATGGAAGCAACCTAAGTGTCCATCAACAGATGAATGGATAAAGAAGATGTAGCACATATATACAATGGAATATTACTCAGCCATAAAGAGAAACGAAATTGAGTTATTTGTAGTGAGGTGGATGGACTTAGAGTCTGTCATACAGAGTGAAATAAGTCAGAAAGAGAAAAAATACCGTATGCTAACACATATATATGGAATCTAAAAAAAAACCAAAATGGTTATGAAGAGCCTAGGGGCAAGACAGGAATAAAGACGCAGACATAGAGAATGGACTTGAGGACACAGGGAGGGGAAAGGGTAAGCTGGGACGAAGTGAGAGAGTGGCATGGACTTATATATACTACCAAATGTAAAATAGATAGCTAGTGGGAAGCAGCCGCATAGCACAGGGAGATCAGCTCGGTGCTTTGTGAGCACCTCGAGGGGTGGGACAGGGAGGGTGGGAGGGAGACACAAGAGGGAGGAGATGTGGGGATATATGTATATGTATAGCTGATTCACTTTGTTATAAAGCAGAAACTAACACACCATTGTAAAGCAATTATACTCCAATAAAGATATTAAAAAAAAGAAAAAAAGATGTGGTACATATAAACAATGGAATACTACTCAGCCATAAAAAAGAATGAAATAATGCCATTTGCATCAACATGGATGGACCCAGAGATTATCACACTAAGTGAAGTAAATCAGAAAGAGAAAGACAAATACCATATGATATCACTTATATGTGGAATCTAAGATACAACACAAATGAACTTATCTATGAAATAGACTCACCGACATAGAGAACAGACTTGTGGTCGCCAAGGGGGAGGGAGGTTGGAGGAGGGATGGATTGGGAGTTTGGGATTAGCAGATGTAAACTATCATATATAGAATGGATAAACAACAAGGTCCTACTGTATAGCACAGGGAACTATATTCAATATCCTGTAATAAACCACAATGGAAAGGAATATGAAAAAGAATATATATATATATGTATAACTGAATCACTCTGCTGTACAACAGAAATTAACACAACATTGTAAATCAACTACACTTCAATAAAATAAAATTTTTTTTTAAAGATTAGGGGAAAACAAAAGATAAAAGCATGGTTTTCCAGACAGGGCTAAACCAAAAACTAACGCATAGGTAAAACTATCTCTTAGATAAAGCTTGCATTTGAGATCTTTCACCCTAATACCAAGCTCCAAGCAGTCAAGTGCTTTCACGTGGCTCCTTAGTTGCCCAAGGACCCACTCCTAGAACATATTGTGGCCCATGATTGTGACATTGCCCAACCCCCCAGCTCCCAACAGAACTTTCCTGAGTATTCCATGAAACTAATGAACAAAACTTTAGATTCTAAAGTATATTAAATTATAAATGGATAATTATCTGCATTAGCAGTTTACACATTTACATCTTAACTAGGAACCGCTGAACATAACCCCTTAGTTGAGGTCAAGGACTCAAATTAGAAACTTCAGGCACTTTGGTGGCAGGCCAGTGGCTCACAGCCTCCTTAAAGTCAAGCCTTATAAAAATCTGTCTAGAAAAAAAAGCTGTCTAGTTCATGAGGTCTTATTTTTACTACATATTTTCCTTATTCAAAAACCAAAATAATACAAAACAATTCACTGAGAAGTCTCAGCTACTTCTCCAGTCCCCCTCATACTCATTTTCTATGCTTCAATCCAGTATTTATTTATGTGACATAAGCAAAATGTATTTTCTCCCTTATAAAAAAGGTAGAATAATATATAAACGTTTCAGCTCCTTTCTTTTTTCACTTTTCAATATATCCTAGAGATCTCTATACATACCAGTACAATGAGATCTTCCTCATTCTCTTTTACAGCTGCATTATATTGTATTTTGTAGATACCCCATTGTCTATTTAACCAGTCCCCTATTACCAGACACTTGCATTGTTTCCAATCTTTGGCTATTTGTTATGAGCAATGATATCCTCATACACGCAGATGTTATCTGTAGGATAGATTCCTAGAAGTGGAAATGCTAGGTCAAAGGGTGTGGTAGACAGAATAGGGGCCCCCCAAAGATGTGGACATCCTAACCCCAGGAAACCGCTACCTTACATTCAAAAGGAACTCTATAAATATGACTAAGTTAAGGACCTCCTTACTTTCACCCCGAATTATGGGTGAGTGGATGTAATCACAGGGGTCCTCATAAGAGGGAGCCAGGTCAGAGAGGAGAGAAGCTGCTACACTACTGCCTTTGAAGATGGAAGAAGGGACCATGAACCCAGAAATGTAGATGGCCTCCAGAGACTAGAAGAGGACAGGGAAACGAATACTCCCCTAGAGACTCCAGAAAGAACGTAGCCCTATGGACCCATTTTACATTTATGACCTCCAGAATTGTAAAATAATAAATCTGAGTTATTTTAAGCCACTAAGTTTGTGGTATTTTGTTACATATTGTATTTTGTTATAGTAGCAATCGGAAACTAATACAAAAGGTAGATACAATGTAAATTTTCTATATATTACCAAATCCTCTCCATAAAGTTCGTACATTTTTGTACTTCTACCAGCAATGTGCCCATTTTTCCACTATCTCTCCAACAAAATATTGTATCAAACTTCTGAATTTTTGCCCATATAATAGGTGAGAAATGATTTATCTCAGTAGAGTTTTAATTCTCCAGTGAAGCTGATTTAAAAGATTTCTTTTGCTGAAACTATCTGTTAAAATATTTTCTACCTATCAACGAAGCAGAAACAGATGCACAGACATAGAGAACAGACTTGTGGTTGCCAAGGGGCGGAATGGAGGGATAGACTGGGAGTTTGGGGTTAGTAGATACAAACTATTACATATAGAATGGATGGACAACAAGGTCCTACTGTATAGCACAGGGAACTACATCCAATGTCCTGGGATGAACCATAATGGAAAAGAATATAAAAATGAATGTATATATATGTATAACTGAGTCACTTTGCTGTACAGCAGAACTTAAAACAACATTGTAAATCAACTACACTTCGATAAAAATTTTTTTTAAAGGAATTCCTTTATTTTTTATTATTTATTTATTTATTTATTTATTTTTGGCTTTGTTGGGTCTTCGTTTCTGTGCAAGGGTTTTCTCTAGTTGCAGCAAGCGGGGGCCTATCGCGGCCTCTCTTGTTGCGGAGCACAAGCTCCAGACGCGCAGGCTCAGTAGTTGTGGCTCACGGGCCTAGTTGCTCCGCAGCATGTGGGATCTTCCCAGACCAGGGCTCGAACCCGTGTCCCCTGCATTGGCAGGCAGATTCTCAACCACTGTGCCACCAGGGAAGCCCAAAAATTTTTTTAATGAAAATAATAAAATATTTTCTACATTTTTCTCCTGGGTTGTTACTTTTTTAGATGTTTTTCTAAAAACTCTTTATATTTTATGGATCTCACTTCTTTGTAATATGAATTACAAATATTTTTCCCACTTGATCTTTTGTCTTTTTACATTGCTTATGGTATTTATTGTCCTCTTAAGTCTTTATTATTTGAATTTATTTTTACTTAATGTTTAAAGTTTTCCTCATATATGTTTCCATATTCAAAAGATTTCAGCATGGCCTATTTTAGTATATCAATAATCCATTAAGACTGTCTCCTAATCTCAAGGGCCAAGTGTAGTGGTTGACTTGTTTACCTTTCTTATTTCTGCACAGATACTTCAAATGGAAGAAAATTCCAGTGTGAGAAATACACAGAAGATGGCAAAAGAAAATTCCAAGTAATCTAACACAATTTTTAGCAATGCTTTACTGCTTTACTTACATTCATTAAAATAAAAGAATTTAAAAATCCATAAATTTGCTGAGAGAATTACAAAGTATCACATGAATACGTTTTTTATCCCAAGTGTATTCTTTTGAATTTTATTTTTGAGAAATCTATCCCTGTATTTATAGCAAGATATTCTTTCTCCTTTTTTTTTTTAATTTTTGAGCTTTCTTCTTATTTTTTTAATTATTTTTTACATTCTTTTTTTTTACATTATTTTCCATTACGTTTATCACAGGATATTGAATATAGTTCCCTGTGCTATACATCAGGACCTTGTTGTTTAAGACATCCTTTCTCTTAATGAAAATGAATTAAGAACCATTTCTGGATCACAATGAAGCAACAACATGTAACTGAGTTACTACTAATTAGGATGGAAATGTAAGCATCTTAAAAAATGGAAGCTGCATAACTTAGGTAATCTTGCACAAAAACTATTTTAAGTTTGTTTACAATTTAAACATTGTTGGAGACAGGAAAATATTGTGTTTACTTTTTATACTATATTGCTTTCAAGGTTAAGTTTTCCAAAGAATGTTTATATAGTTGTGGGATTTTAAAAATTGTTTTGATGATACAGTTATATACCTATGTATAAATAAATTTTAAAAAAACCTCTTTTTGTTGTTCTTGGGAGTGAGCCTATGTTAGCCTTTGCATTTGGGCCTATTTTTACTAGAGTCTACTGAATGTTGGCCACCGGGCACTGAGACCAGAAAAAGAGGGCATGATCCCTAACACAAGAAGCTGCAGCAAGCATCTCATCCAGTCCTGTGATGTCAATGGCCATAAAGTGACTTTGAAGTCTGTGACCTGCCTCCTTAGCAGATGTGTACTTCCAGTTGCCTTCTTGATATCTCCACTAGGATATTCCCAAAGAACTAAAATATGAATTTTAATAGCCCTAAGCTGAATGCATCATCTTCTCCTCCAAAACCCACAGCTCCTTCTGAATTCTATTTCAATTAGTGATCATTCTTTCATCTTCTGTCTCATCAATTTTATCTTGCACTCTTCTACTTTTTCACCCTAAATTAGCTGTTAAGCACTCTTTTTTTTATTGAAGTATAGTTGATTTACAATGCTGCATTAGTTTCAGCTGTATAGCAAAGTGATTCAGAGATATATATATAATTTATAACCTTATAGGTTATTACAAAATATTGAATATAGTCCCCTGTGCTATACGGTATGTCCTTGTTTATCTATTTTATATATAGTCATGTGTATCTGTTAATCCCAAATTCCTAACTTATTCCTCCCCCTTCCCTTTCCCCTTTGGTAACCATAAGTTTGTTTTCTATGTTTGTGATTTTTGAATCTTCCTATGAAATACATTTCAAGATCATAACAGTTTACAATTATTGTATTTCTCTAATATTGTAAAATCTTTTAATTGTAAGTTATTTCAAACATATAGAAAATATCAGAAAATTAAATGATACCTAAAGATATCATTATTTTGCCATATTTGATTCATATCAACTTTTTTTTAAAAAGGAAAGAATGTTACAGATTTTTTTGGTCATGTCACATGCAGGATCCCCGACCAGGGATCAAACCCACGCCCCCTGCATTGGAAGCACAGAGTCTTAACCACTCTTCCCTGGACCGCCAGGGAAGTCTCCACAACTGAAGTCTTACCTTACCTGTGCCCTCTTTACCTCCAGAGAGATAACCACTATCTTTTTTTTTTTTATTTGGAGTATAGTTGATTTAAGATGTTGTATTAGTTTCTGCTGTACAGCAAAGTGAATCAGTTATACATATACATATATCCACTCTTTTTAAAATTCTTCCCCCATATAGGTCATTTCAGAATATTGAGAAGAGTTCCCTGTGTTATACAGTAGGTCCTTATTAGTTATCTATTTTATATATAGTAGTGTATATATGTCAATCCCAATCCCCCCTGGTAACCGTAAGTTTGATAACCACTATCTTAAAGTTAGTGTGTATTCTTCTCATGCTTGTTTTTTGCTTTTACATATTCACTACTGTTTTATGTTTTAGAAATTTATATAAATAATACACTCCATGTATCATTCTGAAACCTACTTTTTTCATATGTATGTCTGAGATCCATGTTGATCATATAGATGCAGTTCATTCATTTTAAATGCTGTATGGTGGCCCACTGTGAATAAACCACAATTTATGTCCTCATTTTCCTGTTGAGTGACAGATTATTTCCTGTATTTGCTATTATTGATATAAATAGTGATGCAATGAAATCCTTGAATATGTCTCCTTGCATAGATATGTAAAAATTTCTTTAGAGCAGACATTTTTGTATTAGAACTTAGCTAGAACTTAGTCACATGGCCACACCTACCTGCAAGAGAGGATGAGAAATGCAGTCCATGGACCTGGCTAAAAATTAGGGTTTCTATTTCTAAGGAAGAAGGGAAAAACAGATAATGGCACTGTGGT
This sequence comes from Balaenoptera acutorostrata, assembly GCF_949987535.1. NCBI lineage: Eukaryota > Metazoa > Chordata > Mammalia > Artiodactyla > Balaenopteridae > Balaenoptera > Balaenoptera acutorostrata. The sequence goes on from NC_080081.1 coordinate 10,723,858, forward strand.
AAGCAACTAGCAACCAGCAGCTGATGCTATTTTAAGTATTTCCAAATGTCTTTGAAAACTTCAGAGGTTATTCCAATTTACATTCCCATCAACAATGAGTAAGAGTTCCAATTTCCCCATATGTTCTCCAGTAACTTGGGCTATCAAATATATTAATTTACCAATCTGATGGACATGAAATATTAGTATCTCCCTGTTATTTTAATTTGCATTTCCCTGATTACTACCAAGCATAAACATCATTAACCATTCTAGTTTCCTATTCTTTGAAATGACTGTTTAATCATTTTTCTATTTGGTTGCCTGCTCATTTCTTATTGTAGAAGTCTACATATATTCTTGATACAAATTTGCTTTGAAAATAATTTCTACCAGTCTTTAGTTTGAGTATTCCATTTTTTATTTTTTTATTATTTTTTTATTTTTATATTTGGCTGTGTTGGGTCTTCGCTTCTGTGTGAGGGCTTTCTCTAGTTGCGGCAAGTGGGGGCCACTCTTCATCACAGTGCGCGGGCCTCTCACTATCGCGGCCTCTCTTGTTGCGGAGCACAGGCTCCAGACACGCAGGCTCAGTAGCTGTGGCTCACGGGCCCAGCTGCTCCGCGGCATGTGGGATCTTCCCAGACCAGGGCTCGAACCCGCGTCCCCGGCATTAGCAGGCAGATTCTCAACCACTGCACCACCAGGGAAGCCTGAGCATTCCATTTTTAAATGGTGTCTTTTATTATGAGAAATTGGGTTTATTTATTTATTTATTAATTTTTGGCCGCGTTGGGTCTTCGTTGCTGCGCGCGGGCTTTCTCTAGTTGCGGTGAGCGGAAGCTACTCTTTGTTGCCATGCGCGGGCTTCTCATTGTGGTGGCTTCTCTTGTTGCGGAGCACGGGCTCTAGGCATGTGGGCTTCAGTAGTTGCGGCTTGCGGGCTCTAGAGCGCAGGCTCAGTAGTTGTGGCGCACGGGCTTAGCTGCTCCGCGGCATGTGGGATCTTCCCAGACCAGGGACTGAACCTGTGACCCCTGCATTGGCAGATGGATTCTTATTCACTGCTCCACCAGGGAAGCCCTTAATTAATTAATTAACTTATTTATTTATTTTTGGCTGTATTGGGTCTTCATTGCTGCGCACAGGCTTTCTCTAGTTGAGGTTAGCGGGGGCTACTCTTTGTCGCAATGCGTGGGCTTCTCATCGCGGTGGCTTCTCTTCATTGCGGCGCAGTGGCTCTAGGCGCACGGGCTTCAGTAGTTGTGGCATGTGGGCTCAGTAGTTGTGGCTCACGGGCTCTAGAGTGCAGGCTCAGTAGCTGTGGTGCACAGGCTTAGTTGCTCCATGGCATGTGGGATCTCCCCAGACCAGGGCTCGAACCCATGTCCCCTGCATTGGCAGGCGGATTCTTAACCACCAGGGAAGTCCCTGAGAAATTGCTAATTTTAATGTAGCTATTGCAGAGATTGCTAGCTATCCACCAAATTCCATTCTCTCTCTCTTCCACAATAATGGTGGGAGCTAGATACGTCTACTTAGCTAAGCTATATTTCCCAGCCTCCCTTGCAGCTTGGTGATTAAGTTCCCAACACTGGAAGGTACCTGTTAGTAATGTGTGATGCTTCTGGGTATAAGCCTTAAAATAATGGACGTGTGTTTGATCACTGTCTCTTCACCTTCCTTCACACTGTCATGTTAAAGTTAAAATCCAGAGCAACTTAAGAATCCTCCTGCCAATGCAGGGAACACAGGTTCAATCCCTGGTCCTGGAAGATCCCACACGCTGTGGAGCAACTAAGCCTGTGCGCCACAACTACTGAGCCTGCGCTCTGGAGCCCACGAGCCACAACTACTGAGCCCACGTGCCACAACTACTGAAGCCCATGCGCCTAGAGCCCATGCTCTGCAGCAAAAGAAGCCACCGCGATGAGAAGCCCATGCACCACAACGAAGAGTAGCCCCCGCTTGCCACAACTAGAGAAAGTCCGTGCGCAGCAGCGAAGACCCAGCGCAGCCATAAATAAATAAATAAATAAATTTATTTATTTATTTATTTAAAAAATCCAGAGTAACCTTGCAAGCTATTATGTTGCGGATAACAAAGCTACCCAACTAGTCTGGGTCTCTGTGAGAGTTTCATGGAGCAAAGCCTACCTACCTACTCTGAACTATTACATCAAAGAGAAATTAATTTCTGTCTTATTAGCTGCTGCATTTGGGGTATTTTTTTTTTTTTTTTTACAGATACTTGGCCAAATATGCCAAATATGTTTAAGAAGGATTTCTTAGATGACAAACAAATAGTAATTATTTTAGGCTGACTTTTCTTTGTGTCTAGTATAAAAAGTCCCTTTTGAGATCATAGAAATTTTTGGAAAAAATACAGGAGAATATCTTTAAGTTTTGCTTTTCAAATACAGGCTTTAATACTGAAATGTGGTTTGTGTATAGGTGAGATAAAGATTTATATTTTTATATGAGATTGGCCAGTTGTTTCAGCACTGTTTATTGAATATTCCATCCCATTGATTTATAATCACCTCTGTCATATACCAAATTATCATAGACACATGACTGTCTTCTGTTCCACTGGTCTATGCTTATAACCTTGTGCCAATGTCACACTACTATGATTACTAAAACTTTATATTATATCTTGATATTTGGCTGGATAAATCTCTCACTATTTTTCAAAATTATATTGGCAATTCTTGACATTTTACTCTTGCATTTGAGTTTTAACATTCACCTATCAAATTACACACACACATACACACATACAACTATTAGGATTTATAACAGAACTGCACTGAATGCATGAACTGACACAGGAAGAAATTACATTTTTACAAAATTGAGTCTTCCCATTCATGAGCATGTTATATCTCTGTAATATACACACTTTTATAATTTTCTCCATAAAGATCCTCAACATCTTTTGTTAGACATATTCCAAGGCCCCTTAGGTTTTTGGTCATTTCATATGGTATTTTTTAAATTGCATTTTCAACTTGTTTGTTGTTGGCATATGGGAATGCTGTCAGTCTTTTTTATATTTACCCTATAACCTATAATTTTTCTGAATTCTCATTAATTTTAATGTCTTGGTTGTATAAGATTTTTTATACAGGCAGTCATAGTGAATGATAACAACTTTAATTTTCTTTTTTAGTCTTCATGTTTTTCATTCCTTTTCTTTTCTTATTGCCCTGGATAGACTCTTCAGTAAAATGTAGAACAGAAGTTGTGAGATTAGCATCTTTGTCTTGTTCCTGACTTAAAGGGGAACGCTTTCTAATGCTTACTCTGAGTTTTACGGGATACTCTTTAATCACGTTAATAGAATTCCTTTATTATTCCTACTTGGATAAACTTACAAGTATGTTTTAAATTTTATCAAAGCTTTTTTTCTGAATCTTTTGAGATGATCATATCATTTTCTTCCTCTAATTTGTAAATGTGGTAGATTATATCATTTTTTATAATATTACCCCCAAGCTTTTTTTATTTATTTTAAATTTTATTTATTTTTTGGGCTGCGTTGGGTCTTTGTTGCTGTGCGCAGGCTTTCTCTAGTTGTGGCGAGCAGAAGCTACTCTTACTTCGGTGCATGGGCTTCTCATTGCAGTGGCTTCTCGTGGAGCATGGGCTCTAGGCGTGCGGGCTCAGTAGTTGTGGCTCGCGGGCTCTAGAGCTCAGGTTCAGTAGCTGTGGCGCAGAGGCTTAGTTGTTCCACGGCATATGGGATCTTCCTGGACCAGGGATCGAACCCATGTCCCCTGCATTGGCAGGCGGATCCCTAACCACTGCACCACCAGGGAAGCCCCAGATTATATCATTAAATTTTTTACTTGTAAGACCATCCTTGAATTCCTGAGATAAATCCTCCTTAATTAAGACTGTGGTTTTTATACATGACACATTTGATCTGCTCATGTTTTATTTAGGATTTCTGCATTATAAACATAGAGTGGAACTAGATCACAATTTTTCTTTCTCTTACTATCCTTGTTAAATTTTACCACCTTCATCAAATGAGTTGGGAAACTTGCCTTCTTTTTTTAAGTTTTATTAAACTGTGGGTATAAAATAGGAGTTATCTGTTCCTTGAAGGTTAAAAATCATTATGAGCCTTAAAGGTTTAAAAGCATTATCAGCCTGGTGTGTTTTACTATGGAAATTTTTAAAATAAATAGTTACATTTGTTTAATGGTTGTATGTTCATTTAGGTCTTCTATTTCTTCTTAAAGCAATGACTCAGATAAAGACTACATTAGGCTCCAGTACAATACTGAACAGAACTGGTGAGAGCTGGCATCCTTATCTTGTTTCCAAACTCACAGGGAAAATATTCAGTCTTTTCCTTTGAGTATTATGTTAGCTGTGGTTTTTTTGTACATGTTTTTTCTCTAGTTGAGAAAGATGACGTCTACGTTTACTGAGAGTTTTTATCATGAACTACTCATATTTATTTTCTGTATCATATTCTCTCAGTTGTGTTCCCATTATATCTTTAAACACCCTAAATTAGTCATTATCATCATTATTTTATGAATACTTGTTTCAATATTCCCACATATTGATGATCCTCTTCTTTATGTACCCTTTCTTCTTGCTGTCTACTCCTTCCTTCTAGGTTTAACAGACTTCTTCCTCCTGTACCTCCTATAACTTTTATTATGATTATCAAAGATGAGTGGTAAATTCCCACACTTTTTTGTCTGAAAAAATTTTTATTTAGTCCTCACTTTTAAATAATAGTTCAGTTGGGTATGGCATTCTGAGTTATAGTTATTTTCTCTCAGCCCTTTCAAAATATTATTCCTTTATCTTCAGATATCTCTTGTTAATGTTGAGAAGTCTGCTACTAGCTTAAATGTTGTTTCCTTGTATATAATCTTTTACAGTTTCTGATGTTACCTCGTTCATCTTTGACTACCCTAAAACAATTTATTGGCATTTCTTCTTCTTTCAATTGCATACTTTAGTATTACTTACCTCATATTATTTAGTCATTTTACATAATTGCCTTAACTTCCCCAATATAGAACAAGCTACCTGATGCTGTACAAAATGCTATACGTCTTTTCCTATGTAAAGAAGCACCATGGGACTTCCCTGGTGGCACAGTGGTTAAGAATCCACCTGCCAGGGCTTCCCTGGTGGTGCAGTGGTTGAGGGTCTGCCTGCAAATGCAGGAGACACGGGTTTGAGCCCTGGTCTAGGAGGGTCCCACATGCCGCGGAGCGGCTGGGCCCGTGAGCCACAATTACTGAGCCTGCGCGTCTGGAGCCTGCGCTCCGCAGCAAGGGGGGCCACGATGGTGGGAGGCCCACGCACCGCGATGAAGAGTGGCCCCCGCTTACCGCAACTGGAGAAAGCCCTCGCACACACACAAAAAAACGAAGACCCAACACAGCCATAAATAAATAAATAAATTAATTAATTAATTAATTAAATTAAATTAAATTAAAAAAAAAAAAGAATCCACCTGCCAATGCAGGGGACACAGGTTTGAGCCCTGGTCCGGGAAGATCCCACATGCCACGGAGCAACTAAGCCCGTGTGCCACAACTACTGAGCCTGTGCTCTAAAACCCGTGAGCCACAACTACTGAAGCCCATGAGCCACAACTACTGAAGCTCACGTGCCTAGAGCCCGTGCTCTGCAACAAGAGAAGCCACCACAGTGAGAAGCCCGCACACCACAACGAAGAGTAGCCCCGCTCGCCTCAACTAGAGAAAGCCCGCGCGCAGCAACAAAGACCCAATGCAGCCAAAAATAAATTAATTAATTAATTAAAAAAAAATATATATATATATATTATATAAAAAGAAGCACCAGGGCTTCCCTGGTGGCGCAGTGGTTGAGAATCTGCCTGCTAATGCAGGGGACACGGGTTCGAGCCCTGGTCTGGGAAGATCCCACATGCCGCGGAGCAGCTGGGCCCGTGAGCCACAATTGCTGAGCCTGTGCGTCTGGAGCCTGTGCCCCGCGACGGGAGGGGCCGCGATAGTGAGAGGCCCGCGCACCGCGATGAAGAGCGGTCCCCGCACCGCGATGAAGAGTGGCCCCCGCTTGCCGCAACTGGAGAAAGCCCTCGCACGAACCGAAGACCCAACACAGCCAAAAATAAATATAAATAAATAAATAAATAAGAAAATCCTTAAAAAAAAAAAAAAAAAAGAAGCACCATGCTCTCTTATGGAATGGGGAGTGGCACATTAAAAAAAAAAAGATCAAAATGCCCTGAGTTTAGCAACAAAAGCTTGTCAAGAAAGATATCAATCTGTTGACAATTGGCTAATGTTTAAGTACAAACAGCAAATGAGTAAATTACCTATGCACTGACTATTCTGTGCACAATTTATTGTTTGGCTTTCAACAGATGGTTAGCATTCTTATTAAAAATTGTTTAGGGGCTTCCCTGGTGGCGCAGTGGTTGAGAATCCGCCTGCCAATGCAGGGGACACGGGTTCGAGCCCTGGTCTGGGAAGATCCCACATGCCGCGGAGCAACTAGGCCCGTGAGCCACAGCTACTGAGCCTGCGCGTCTGGAGCCTGTGCTCCGCAACAAGAGAGGCCGCGATAGTGAGAGGCCCGCGCACCGCGATGAAGAGTGGCCCCCGCTTGCCGCAACTGGAGAAAGCCCTCGCATGAACCGAAGACCCAACACAGCCAAAAATAAATAAATAAATAAATAAATAAATAAATAAGAAAATCCTTTAAAAAAAAAAAAAAAAAAATGAAAATACCTTGTTCTATTAAAACCACTGACAGAATACATTGTAGACCATTTTGGAACTCTCTTACAGAGTATATCACAGATATATCAACAACTGCAGAGCTTTGGCATCTCCATATTACCAGTACATTCATCACCAGCTGTATCCAAAAGAAGCAGCTACAATGCACACAGAAGAGATGCCTGACAAGAGGGACAACACCCAGCAAAACTAGCAACCAAAAGGCATGAAAAAACCACAGAAGAAGGTAAATCTTTGGAAAATGGATTAAAAACATAAAATACTATTAAGTACTAAATCTGGCAGCTTACCAGACTTGTTCTGAAAATACCTACAATATCTCTTGAGCACCCTAGAAAAATTTGGATGGAATTTTACCAGATGCATACAGTGCAAGGAGCAGGGTTATTTTAACAATATGGTCAAGGTATGAGAGAGAGGCATGCAGCCTCAAATTGAGAATGTCAGGGGACTACTATCTGGGAAGGTAAATTTGTAACCTATTCCTCAAATCTGCAATGCAGTTGATTTTTGTCAATCACACTCACTATGATATGATATTTTAAAATTAAGGGCTTCCCTGGTGGTGCAGTGGCTGAGAATCCGCCTGCCAACGCAGGGGACACGGGTTCGAGCCCTGGTCTGGGAAGATCCCACATGCCGTGGAGCAGCTGGGCCCGTGAGCCACAACTACTGAGCCTGCGCATCTGGAGCCTGTGCTCCGCAACAAGAGAGGCCACGATAGTGAGAGGCCCGCGCACTGCGATGAAGAGTGGCTCCCACTTGCCGCAACTAGAGAAAGCCCTCGCACAGAAACGAAGACCCAACACAGCCATAAATAAATAAATAAATAAATAAATTTAAAATTAAGATACTTCTGACTTTACGAAAACATTTGAGTATTTTAATAACTGAAAATTCCTACTTTTTCCCATAGTTTACACTTTTTTTTTTTTTTTGGTTGTGCCGCACAGCATGTGGCGTCTTAGTTCCCCCACCAGGGATTGAACCCGTGCCCCCTGCAGTGGAAGCAGGGAGTCTTAACCACTGGACCACCGGGGAAGTTCCAGTTTACACATGTTAACAGCTAGAAATAGAATGTCCACAGAAATCTTTCACAGAAGGACAACCAAGATGAAAGATGTCACCCAAGGAAGTAAAATATGGGGGTGGGGGGGTAACTCTAAAGTGTAATCCCAAAAAATAAATAAATAGAGTGTAATCCAATTTCAAAACAATATATGTCTTTTTACTATCAAATAGTACTTTGGACTCACCTTCCTCAGAGGTTCTCAGATCGTGTTAGGGCAACATCTTTTCCCAGCTTTTCTAAGTAAGAGAATGAATATAAAAACTTAAATGATTTACTAGCCCAGATCCCAAGTTAAAGCCCAGACCTCATCTCTCCTACTGTCTTTTTTGCCAGAAGCAGTACTAACCCTCTTTCCAACAAAGAGGGTGGGAGATGCCATAGCAATGTCACAGCAGCAGCAGAAACTTTGAATATGAGGAGGCTGAGAGGAAACGACAGAAAGGTGACTCCCAAATACTGAGTTGAGTATTAACCCTGTATTATACACACTCTGCAGACCAGCTGAACTTCCTTCGTGGGCTGGACAAAGGCATTTCTAGACAGGGCTGAGTGCAGACTCAAAGTGAGTAAGCTAAGAAAGGGAAAGGGCTCCAGGAGGTGCCCAATAATCTCAGAGTAGTTTCCTTTCTACAACTCCGCAGCCAAAAACAACCCAACAGTGAAAGGGAGCTACGCCAAGTACTTCAAGAATCAGTTAAATTTCCTCCTCTTCTTTATGAATTTGTATTATTTATTAGACACTTGACACATGTTTAAACACTTACATAGCTCCTCCGTTTCAGGAAATATAGCTTGTTCAGCTGAAGGGGGAAAAAAAAGCATATAATGAGGGAGTTAACAAGGGCTATTTTTTTACAACATTCTTTAAAAACTGAAAAACCTCTTTAAACACCAGGAACACCTTAAATAATTCACTCTAGGCCTGCGGCGCCCATGATGTGGACGCTTCCCTCTCGGTTCCCTGTCTGGCCACGTGCTCACCGGATTTCGGCCCAGAGGGTGGGCATGACGGGCGGCCCGTGCAGCCACGTGGGGCCTCGAGGCCTCCTCGCCGCCGTCCCCGCGTTGGGGGCCCACGGTGGGTCGTTGCGCCCCGGGGAGGTCGGACCCCGGAAGGCGGCCAGCGCCCTTTGACCTCGGACGCGCAGGACGCCAGGAGCAGGCGGAAGTGGGCCCCAGGCCCGTCGCGGCCCTTGGCGGCCTGGAGGCAGCGGCTCCGAGGCTGCCGGGCGGGCCTGGTGGGCGGCTGGGGGAGTCAAACGGTGCCCGAGGTGCTCTGTCGCCGGCACTACCCCGGGGACTTGTCCGACCGCTGTGGAGGATCCGGGAGGCCACAGCCTCGGGCCCCCAGCCCCTTCTCCCTTGGCGGGCGGGAAATGGCGCCCTACGGAGAAAGGGTCCACGCAGAGGCCCTGGAGGCGCCCGTCGGCCAGCTTGGCGGGCCTTTGGCCTTCGTGGCCGCTGTGGTGCGGGGGGAAGGTGAACGCGAGCTGCGTTCTCTCAAGTCCCGCGCACTCCCGTGGGGGGGAGGGGGAGGGGGGAGGGGCGGGAATTGGGAAGCGGGGACTGAGGGCCCGGCCGGGAGGAAGGAGTGCGAAACACGGCCACCGAGTGCGTCCGGGACTGCGCCGGCTGCGGGGGCGAAGGGACGCACCTGCCTCCGCCCACCTGGGCCCCGAGGCCGCTGCCGCTGCAGAGCCATCCTCGCGGACGTCGCCGGGGACCGGTGCCCGGAACCTCGCGGCCCTCGAGTGCTCCCCTCCCTGGGGGCGACCCGAGTACCCTTGACCGAGCCCCGCTCCCCAGGGCTGAGAGAGTTTGACGCTCCCAAGGAGCGAGTGTCAATGCAGGAATTCCTCCTGCCTTGCTTCCAGAGTTGAAACCCCGGAGGCCGTCGGTTCTGCAAAGAGGAGCAGTCGGGCGCGCAAGCAGCTGATGAAAATAATTGTCCTCGCACACAACCCTGCGGCCAGGGGCGCGTGCGCGCGCACACGCACACGCGCGCACACACACACACACACACACACACACACAACTTGCCTCATCTAGCTGCCCAACCTTAGTATTCCGGGCATGCGGTTTTCAACAACTTGCTTGACACAATAACAAAGACATTTAAATGCCAGGACGCAGACTTCACTTTTTAACCTGCTGAGAGAAGCTACTTTCAAAGCTTCCCCACCGCGAATAAACTGACAAAAAATATGGGGTGCACTTATAAATTAAACACCTTACTCTGAAAGCAACGTGCGTTAATCAGGTTTCTAAGGCAATAGCCATCTCTGTCTTTTCCTATTCACCCAAATAATGCCCCAAGAAGGAACCCCTTTACCCAAGAGAGAGCTGGGAAAAAAAAAAAAAGAATTATACCCACTGCTAGTAAAAATCATCTTAAATCAATAGAGCACCACTTGAACTTGAGTTTCCATTGTTTCACTGAATCATCAATGTTTTTAATTAAACAGCTACCCTTTCTGTTAAAACATTACATAAAAGGGTTAGGTTTCTACTTTTGTTGAGGCAGCTGGCGTTTGTTGGCTGTTGTGTTTGAGCAACAGACTGTTCAATAGAAGCGAGAAATAGCTCAACGCGCTCTTAATAGACCTGTTTCAACAATGTACCTTGAAAAGGAATACATTGTGTTATTGTGTTAGTTTGCTACAAACCTATTAAAAGAAAAATAGCATCCATCAGGTCTAACAAAACGCATTTATATTATATGCACTTATCTGCTTCAAATACACTTCTTGGCACAATGTCTAGAATTCAACTAGATCACCAAGAGCTGGATGGAAGAACACACACCAGTTAGGTAATGATACACGGGCTAAAAATAATAATAAAGGAAGGTCTAAACAGACGGTAATTGCCACTTTTGTTTGTTTATCATGAGAAATGCAGGCAACCCTACTTCAATTGAAAATATCTTGCAGAAGCATGGACTCCTATGACAAAAACAATTTAAAAAAAATTTCCAGCGTAGGAATATTGATTCAGATCCCATATTTGGAACGAATCTGATACACTTTCGATAGTAATTTGTTTCAGAGAAGGATTCAGGGCAGAAGTGATGCATTTTAAAAGCAGAATTAAATAGCGCAAAGAGCTGGGTTCTTTAGGGAAATGTGTGAAACAAACAAATCGAAAGCAAGGGTTTCAGCCAAGAGGTTGGGGAGCAACGCTGTCTGGCAGTAAGAAAGGAGGTGCTTCTCGAAAGTGCTCTCTTTAAAATGATTTTTAACTTATTTTATTGTATTTTAAACACAGAACGAAACTTGAAGCAAAGAAAGAAATAGGCGGCTTTGCCACTATGGACAGAAACTATGGTATGTTTCAGGGAGGGCTGACACTTGGACCACAGATCTTCGGAAACAGAGCCGCAAATGATGAAGCTAATTTAGCTCTGAGATCCGCTTAGTGGAAAATACACCCAAAGTAGCATCTGTCAGAGGGAGACATCTTTTGCTCCCACAAAAGGCAATCGATTTCGTTTCCAACCTCAGAGTGCCCAACATTCACTTTCAAGGGCAAAAATGTTTGGGGCACGAGAGAATAGTATACTGTCTACAATTGAACTCAATTGTCCGTAAAAGAGAACTTACATAGATTACAATAGCACGCTTTGAGAGATGTCTATGTTAACAAATAGATGAAACAATATTCTGCCCAATGAAGTCAATTGTGTTTTACATTTCTGAATTAGTTAATTATCAGGTGAAGATTTAGAAAAATGTCACGCTGGAACTTTAGATGACAGTTTTACCATATTGTGAAATAGCTATATTAGACTTTTCTAGAAGGCATTTGAAGTCAAATAGCTGATATGACTGCTCTCCACAGTTAAGATAATCTTTTCTTCAAGAAGGGTGTGTGTATGCATGTGCTGGGAGGTAGCTGAGATGCGTTTGATGTATACTTTACGACTTTTCACTGATAATGTCTCCTCTCTAGACCAAATCAATTTTTGAATTAATTCCCTTGAATTTAAAAAATGGAAATGAAATTATAAATCCCAAATTGCATGTTATGAAATTAGTTTCTCATAAGATTGACAGAAGAGTTGACACTTTCAAGGTGAGATTTTTTGATGTATCAAATAATCTACCAAAGATGAAAGAAGTTCACAATAAATTGGTTTGGCCATGATATGAAATATTGTTACTAAGCCTTTCTAAAAAGTCTTTGATTTTTAATTTATAACTTTTAGAAATGTTTGTGTGACAGAAGTTAAGCTATCTAGGGGAAATATTCAATGATTTTAATTTGAAGAGAGTGTTCAAACAAACAAAGAATCACCAAAGAGATCACTTGAAAACCCAGCAGAGGAAGAAATGTATTTTAGAGGAAGACTGTAATTTGATTCCTTGTTTTATTATTGGTCTTGAAAATCCTTGATTCTCCACTCTTGCAAAGAATTTTCAATAATATATGAATGCTAAATATTTTTATCTCTTTATCTAAAGTAAAAAAAAAATCCAAATAGTATGTACTATAATTTGCCTCCCCTTGAAGAATAGGAAGAAGACCATATGTAGATTATGTTCTATATGCCCCCCCCCCGAAATCTCCCTCGAAAGAGACCTTTAGACTATTAATTTATTGTCACTCATATCTAGAAAAGTTTTAACCAGTCAAATCTTTTTAAAAAATCTTTACTGCCATTCATCCTAAGCAGCATCTAATTTGAAAGATTCTGTAAAGTATAAGTTTCAAAGGATCTTCTCTTTTCAGTTTCTCGGTCTGCCTTAGATAGGTAAATGAATATCATTTCAGATTTCCTTTTAGTTTCTCTTGCCCTTTAGCTCAGAAGTATGGGAAGTAAGAGAGGTTAATATTTTTTAAACATTTCTGCCACACGGAATTATTTCAATGCCATTCTCTAGTGTTGTGTCTGAAAAACGGGTGGCCGAGCCCGCTGCCTGCAGCGCCAGACATTCAGCCGGATCCACCCCTGGGCACAGTCGTCAGAGGGAAAAGATTCAGCTTCCAAACTTGATTAAAAACAGCCTAACAGTCTCTGCCCCGCTAAAGAACTGTGAGGCTTGAGAAGCTGAGTAAACTGCCTAGGAGCAGAGGTGGCTGAGGTCTAGATCCCTTTCAGATGGTTATTGAGAGAAGCTCAAAAAAAAAAAAAAAAAAGCAGTAGATCAGTAGATAGTGGGCTGCAGAAGGACAACTTGTCCTCCTAGATCCGAAGTTGAAATTGACTTTACACAATTTAGGTGCTGACAAAGAGCGATTCTACCTTGTAATGTTTCACCTTAATTTGAAGGGAGAAAGGAAACACATGCACATACCAAAGACCTACTGAGATGCTGGGGAAATGTTAACCTGTTTCTGAGCTACTTTTTTTTTTTTTTTTTGCTTCCTTTTGGCAAATACTTCAAAATATCCTTCTCCCCCTGAAGATATATTCTGCGGGATACAACTAAAAGAAAAATACCAAGATGGAAAACTGAAAGAGAAATGAGGAGTGTATAGGTTGGTGAATAAAATAGATGTCTGTCAGCATCTTAAGAATATGTTGTCCTCATTGTTTTTGCATGTGACATTTTTACAGTGAAAAACTAAAGACATCCAAACAGGAGTCCAAATATCAAGAGAAGTGGGAGGTTTCCTGATGTTTTTCAATAGTAAAATGAAAATTGTGTCTGTGTGTGCCTACGTGTTCTCCTTCGATTTGAAATTTTATTCCAGAACGTGGTGCAATTTGTTACTTTTTTTGTGTGTGTGTGGGCACAGGAGGAGGAAAATATGATACATTTGGGGATTTTTCAGTAGTGCTGTGTTTAGTTTTAATTTTCCTGTATTTTAAAATAAACACTTTGACCAAAGCATGTTTGATCTCTGCAAGAAGGAAATATACATTGTGAAGGAATGTGCAGCGGTTGGGTATGAAAATGGGGTTGTGACTCACAGCTGCAGGCAGAAAAAAAAGGCGTCATGGTGTCAGCCAGAGGTGTTCAGTCTAATAATTCAAGCTGTAAACTGTATCCCCTAAAATTACCTACATAATAAATCATTGTGTGAAGAAAAAAAAGTTTGGACTGAAAAGTGTAAGTGAAACAGAATCCTCAGGAGACTTCAATGCTGGGACCTATTGGCAATGATGTGAAATATGGGTTTATTTTGTCCAAAACTTTAAGAATCAGAACAATACTGGAAATTATTCTAGTAGAGCTGATTTTTTTTCTTTTTGCCTTGGGTTTCAACACATTTTTACATAGTCTGTTACAGAAATGGGTTGCACTTTTTCTCCTCTCCTGATCACACAGCCAAAGCTGCTTTATGGGATTTCCAGTCAATTTATACAGCTTCAAGAGAAAACTCAATTCAAGAACGGCTTTATTTTCAGAAAAATAGTATTACTAAGTTATCAAATACATATCAAGAATGGAGGCAGAAATCTTTCTGGAAATTACCTTAGGTTCCTGTCTCAGATTTCACTGTTGCTTATAGGTAGCAAATAAAATATCACTTTTATGTAATCTGGTCAATTCACTTGCCTAGGAGTTCACTGCAAATTGAAACACTTAGGCACTGTGGTTGGGAAAGCCAGTGTCAAATTCTGGAGACTTGAGAAACGGGAAACTTTGGGATGGAATGCACCCGTTTGGAGTAAAAAGGAGCTCAGTGCCTGGAGAAAAGACGCAATTGTCAAGAGGAAGTTTAAAGGCCAAGGACAGACGAAGTCTTTGAAACAATGAGGGTGAGGAAGTCAAGAAGCAGACTCACCAAAACCACATTGAAACAATTTATTTTATAGTCTCCCCTACATTTCCAGAATTAGTGAGCAGAGAAGCGCCACACTGGGAACGTGAGCTGTGAGCTCTAGCGTGCACACCGGCCCTGCGAGAGGGAGAAAGTCAAGTTGACACGGGTCTCTTTCGCCTGGGCATTTCAAATGAAAATATAAGGAGGAGGGCGGAGAGAGAAGGAAACAAAACGAAGCTCGAAAATACTGACTCCGAAGTCTGCAATAAAGATTAACTGGAAAAAAAGGAAGTCCATAGCAATTAAAACTCCTACCCCGGCTCATTAGTATTCATGACCTTATGTCCAGCTTTTCTGTTTATCTTTCTCCCAGGATCAATATCGAAGCAGCGTGGGCCTGGGAGGAGCCCAAGCCGGGCCCCGCGTGCGCCCGACCTTTCGCGCCCTCCCTACAGGTCAAAGCATCTTCAGAACCGCCCGGCCAACGCCCGCGCCCATGCTCATTAAAGCCACCATTCATCTGCCAGCGGGGAGAGGGAGGGGGAACAGGCCCGGGGCGGTGGTGGGGGGTGGAATGGGCAAACAGACCCAACTGACTCCAAAGAGTTTCGAGAAACCGCACGCGGCCACACCAACCACCGTGGGCCCAGTGGGCCAGGAGTAAGAAAAGAAAAAGGATGAGCCGCGTCTGCAGCAAGAGTCCCCGCGCGGCTTCTGGCCAGGCCCTTGCTGGCTCGGCCTGGTTCCAGACCCCAGATTTTGTTAGGGGGAGGCAACATATAAGAGTCACCTTCATGTCCCCCCCCCCCAAAGAGAACCCCACGCCCTTCCCAGCCCAAAGTGGTCTGGAGCCTCCCCAGGCTTCCGCCGACGTCTGAGAAGCCACCCAGTGTCAGAGCCTTAACTACAACTGTTATCTTTGAAACTATTATTATTATTATTATTATTATTTCTATCTTCCACCTTCTCTAGGGGCGCTGTGCTCCGCAGGACCACCGGCTTGGCCTCAGGGACAGAAAAAAAAACTGGCTTCGGAGGTTAGGCAAGGAAGAGGCTGAGGCAGGGGTTGGAGAGGTGCGGCGTGTGCGTGCCGGGGGACAGTCAGCTCCTCCTGGTTTAACTGAGAGATGCGGCGCGACCTCCACTCACCCGCACCCGGGGGTCAGAGGGTGCGCGGGCAGGCCGGACGGTCTGGCCCATCACGTTCCCAGGGAAGTGGGCCTGAGGGACCCCCGACTGTGGGTAGCTCCCACCCAACTTCGTTTCACGCTGTTGGCCACCTGCCCCAAATCTCTGCGGCTCAGGTCCACCCCACCCACGCGAGCCCGTGGCTGGGGGATGCCGGAGGAGGTGAACATGTGTATGTGTGTGTGACTCGGTCTGTGTGTGTGTGCACGCACGCGAGGGAAGAGGCGTCCCCAGCTCCCGCCTGGCGGCTGCGCTGAGCCTCATCCCGAATAAGGGGCAGGCGGGATGCCAGATGCGGGGCGAGGGCGGGACGCAGGGCTGGAGATGAAGCGAAGTGTCACCTCTTCAAAAGCTCGTCGGCCCCTGGGAACAAAAGGGAAACTTGGGAGGGCGAAGAGGGAGCCCCGGCACGGACCTTTCCCCGACAGGGCCCTGGGGGGCGGGGCGGGAGTGGGAGGACCCGAGCCCCACGTACCCCGCCCGAGATCTGGGTTGTGGCCGCGCAGGGGCGGGGCAGGGCGTGGACGCTGCGGCCCCAGTCGCCCCACAGCCTTGACCGTGAACTCGAATCCTCGGGCTGCCCTGGTTATGGTTTACAGGAGCTCTCATTGGTAACACCCCGTTCAGATTGCCAGCGCTGCCTTTTCGTTCTCAGGCGCCCAGCTGGTCGGGCCTGAGGGTTTATGCCAGATCACCCGATTCAGTCTGGAAGGATCTGGATTCTTCCCTAAAATAAAAACCCAGCAGCAATCTGTTGGAGGCCCGCGGTGGGGTTGGGGGTAGAGAAGAGGGCGACATTTCTCAGGCCCTGTTCTGAGCTGCCAGTTAAAAATAGAACCCATTCATTGCGGTCTGCTGGGGGTAGCAGTGGGCCGAGGCCCTGCAAGTTTCTGTGGAACGAGAGCGATATCAGACTGTAATCAATCAATCCACAAGTCTTTCTTTATTGAACGCCTACTTTGGATCCCGAGGGTCGCTTTCCGGGCCACGTGTCCGTTTAAGTGAAAACGCATCCAGTGGTTCAGCCAAGTCTTGGTGGGATGTTATTCTGAGGCCTTTATTTCTTAGCTCTTGGTCGCAGGCCTAGCGCTCCCTTTGGGTTATTTCGGTGGCGTTATGTGGGGGAAGGTAGGACCCGAGTCCCTAGTGAATAGTCGGTGGGTCCCCTCGAGTCCCACCATGCCACCGGTGCGCTCACCAGGGACCTACCAGAATCCCCTCCCCACCCCACTCCTGCCGACCTGGGCGGGCAACCGGTCGCCTGGAAAGCCCAGGCCTTCCTAGCCAACCCCAGGTTGCAAGAGAACAGCGGGGAGCACAGGGAAACCCGAACCTCCCGTCCAGCCTATGATCTGCCCTTGATCTCAGAGTTTTGTGCGGAAAATACACCACTCGAGACTGAAAACATCCGTCTGAAAAAGAGACAAAGGGACCAGGGGGTGGGGAGGAGGAGGAAGAGAGAAGATGCCAGCAGAAAGGAAAGGGGCTGGGACAGCGTGGGATAGCGGGGTGCTGGGCCTGTGACCTGTTTCCTTTCTGCGCGTCCCGACGGGCCTCTGCCCTAGCAGCCTCCCCTTGCTCACGCCCGGAGCAGAACCGAGCCTCTGCTCCCGGAGTGACCTTCTCCCCTGCCCGCCCGGGGCTTCAGGGGACATCACTGAACCGGGAGATACTGATACCGATGCTAGTTATCATTGTGGTCATTAATAATGCAGTGAGGATCACGATAATTAATAATAATAATAATGATGGGCCTCCCGAGGGGGCTCCAGCTGCCTCCAGATAAAGCGACTCTCGCGTTGAGGGGAGTTATTTGGTGGTGGATGGAGCGGAGCGGAAAGGGAGCGAGCTTGCGAGTTCTGAAGTTCAAGTTGACAGCGTTGACCTGCAGGAACAGTCTCCCGGCCCGGCAGTCGGCCTCCCTGCGGGCGGCGAACCACAGCGCAGCTCGGGATCCCCTGAGGGAGGCGGAAACTGGCCTCAGTTTGGTGGTTCTGGAGGCAAGGCAGGGGCAGGTTAGATTCGGGTCCCTATAGGCGGGGGAGGGGAGACGCCTGCACCACCCACTCCCAGGCCCAGGTACCTCGAGGCCGCGCGGGACCTTGGGCCGCCTGCCTCCCCGCGCGCGTCTAAGTTGAGGCGTCCTGACATCTCTGATGCTCTCACACCTTCGCCATCTCCCTCTCCCCCATCCTGTCTCCGGGAACACGCAGGGCCGAAGTGAAAGGCGGAGACCGGGCCACACGGTCAGGTCCGTGACTTGTTTGGACAAAGCGGCGGGACGCAAGGGCTGCAGAACGGGGAGAGATTTCGCTGCAAAGCTGCTCCCACCCGCCCCCTCACACCCTGGGGTGGCCTAGGAGGCCGCTCCCGGGCTGTAGGCCCCCTCACGCCAGGCCCCTTCCCCGTTTTATTTCCTGCTCACAACCAGGAGCAGCGCCCCCGGACCTAAAAGGCCCCCGGCAGCTCTCCGACGTTCACATCTGGAAAGCGATCCCGCCGACGCAAGGCTGTGACAGCGTCCTCTTCTTGCAGCCTTCCTTCTTCCCCCAAATGAGAAGAAAAGCCCCCAGGCCTTGAGTTGATACTAAAATCACCCCCCCCCCACTTCTGATCTTCTCCTTGGGTTCGGGAGGTTGTCTCAAAGCCAATAATTTCCACCAAAAAAAAAAAAAAAGTTTAAAACATTTAGAATAGACCATCTCATTCTTGCACAGGTTATGACAAACATTTAATCAGATTCCTGTGCCCTCTCCCCCGGGGGCGGGGGACGTTGGAAAACTGTACACGTTTTCGTCACAGCTTATAATGTGTTCATTGAAATCTCCCAAGGATCAGTAACATATGCCACTTATTTGAATAATTTTCCTTAATATTATTAGGGGTTATAAATTTGATTTTAATAAGGGATTGATTGCTTCAGGAGCTGGCGCTTAGGCAGTTCGCTGGACCGCTGGGGAGGGCTGGCCCGGCGCGAATGTCACCCTCTGGGACACACACACAGCCCCCAAGCTAAAGTCTTTCCCTCCCCATTGAATGGGTAGCATGGCCTCCGGGAGGTCAGGGTTGCCCTTCTCCCCAAGCAGCCCTCCAGCCTAGCCTGCCGGTCCCTGCGGCTCAGTCCAGGGCCAGAGGGGAAGGAGAGAAGCACCGGCCGCCGCAGCCAGTCGCGCCATCGGCCTCCTCCAGGAGAGCCCTGCACGCCGCTAGGCAGTCCTATGGGGGTGTCGCCGCTGACGTCCAAACCTTTTCACCACTGGGGGGTGACTCCGGGACTGCCAGGGCCTCTCTGAGCAACACCGGTACTCAGGAAGTTCTGGAAATGTCTTGATGGCTCAGGGATTTAAAAACAAATTCCCTCATTCCTACCCTTTGATTATTAAAATTATTTTCCCTTTCTTCCTTAGAGCATCTTGTTTGAAAACTCTGTTAAACTCTTGCAGGGTAGGGGAGTGAGGCTGCAAACCTTAGAGAAAGCTGGTGGTCCGTCCCTTGCCTCACTCACTTCCACCTGGCCATTTTCGTCTTTGTAGCTTATTCTATTTGATTTCACTGAATTCTTGAAGAGGTTCTCTTTTCATTTGGGGCCGATGGTTTGTTGCTTTCCTAAATCAAAATGCAGTCTATTTGTCACCTTCCTCCCTTGAACATCGTGCTTATTGGTGAGCAGCGGCTGGGCAGATAAGCAGGATTTCTTGAGCAAGCTCTCTGTTTAAAATTTCAAGAAAAAAACTTTTAGTAGAAAGGGGCCCTTAAACTATAATCATTGAGCCAAGTTCAAAAACAAAGTACTCAGCTCAGTTTTAAACGTGCAATTAAAAATAACTGTACCTCAGCTTTTCAGAGGGAGGGAAAGGAAAGGGGGCAGGGAAGAGGGAAAACAAAGAATAAGGAAATGTTTAGTGCTCTTAAATCCAGTCCAAATAGCTGAAAGAAAGGCATTCCCTCAGATAATGGAGCCATTAGAAACCCTGAAGGTTCCTGCCGCCATTCCTTACAGGGGATTTCCAAAAATTTAATTCACTCTCAGCTACGACACAAAGGACAGAGAAAATAATTTTGAGACTTTCTGCCAAAGGGGTAGTTTGGCCCAGTTTCTAGCATACACCTTCCTCCCCAGAATGCGAGGTGGTGCCTCCCATTCAATCAGGCAGCTGATCCAGACCCATGTCAGTCCTCAGCTGCCTCCCCCCCCATTTCCTTGAATAAGTTTGCTAGAAAAAAATAGTATGTTCATGCAGTTTCAACACATTTTATTATATTTCTGTATGCATTACTCTCAAAACATATCACAAGAAATGATCAAACCACTTAAAACCTTCAAATAAAAAATCTGAAACAGTTTATGCCCACAATTGTACATATTTATAGTTAAGAAACATTCTTTATAAATATTGTTTCCTCTGTAGCAAGTTAATACCATAATTTAATTACAAATGGATAAATATGGTAACGGGTATTTACAGAAGGAAGGGTGTTATTACGGAAAAAACTAACGGCACGACGTTTATTCCCCCCCCCCCACCAAAATCTTTCAGACAGGAACTAACAAATTGAACTTGCAAACGCACTAAAACATCACATGTAAACCCAGCTAACAGAAAAATACATTCACAAGCGTTGGTGGTGGTGATGTGTGTGTGAGTGCTGTGGATCAGCATGTTGAAGAAACAGAAGGGAGACTTTGGCACGGCTTGTTTTTTCCAGTCTATAGTTGCATGAAGTTTACAATCAAGTTGCCTCATAAAAAGGAACACAATATTCAATACCACAATACAAAATAAACCATTTTCTTCCACATTACTTAAAAAGAAACCGGGGAAACTAAAAAAGAGAAAAGAAAAAGCCCATCACTTGGGGAAGGGAAGGGAAGAAAGGCAGGAGGAACGCAATCCAGAGAATTACAAATGGACAAACTTCTATACACCAAGAAGCCATTAAAACCACCTTGGAGAAGGAAGGAGGAGGCCGCTATGTACACGGTTTGTCAGAAGCCTGGGAAAGGGGTGGGAAGGAAAGCGCGCATGGGGGAAGGCATGGGGGGTTTGGTTCAATTTTTTTATGGGTTTTTTAATTTTTTATTTCTTATTTTATATTTTTAGCTTCAGAGACTCCGGAAGGGATCTTTTTGCTTTTCATGCCTAGATTAGATTTAGAAAAAAAAAAAAAAAAAAAAACTTTAAAAAATCCTTCTGCTGGTAAAATCGTTTTCATCATCATAAAAATCAGATTCATAATTTTAACAATACGGTCACAGGGTGCCCTGGGCGCTCGCCACCGGAGGGTCGCCGCGCCAGGGTGGGGACCGGGAGAGGGAGAGAGGCCCCGGCCTCTCACACGTACCATTCATTGAAGTTGGAGGAGAGGCCGCTGTGGCCTCCGGCCGTCCCACTGCCCCCGCCAGAGCCGCCGCCGCCGCCGCCCCCGCCCGCCCCGCCGCCGCCTCCGCTGCCCCCGCCGCCGCCGCCGCCTCCACCGGAGCCTCCGCCCGCGCTGCCGCCGCCCGAGCCTCCGCCCCGATGCACCGCGGACACCGCCGCTGCCGCCGCCGCTGCCGCTGCTGCAGCCGCTGCCGCCGCCGGGGAGAGGTTGGAGCTGCTCTGGGGCTCGGCGCTGGGGGACACCAGCCCCGGGGGCGTGGACGACTCGTAGCCGGAGCTGGCGGCAGGGGAGGACTCGGAGCCCTGCGGGGAGGACTCATGGACCTTCAAGACAAAAGCCGGGAGGGGAGACCAAAGGGGACTGGGTGTGAGTGCAGCTGCTGTGGGGCCGGGCCCCCGGGAGGAGCACCCCCAGAAATGCCCCCCCGCGGCCCCGGGGAACCCTCGCCTTCCCGGGCCGACCACCTCGCCCTCCTCCCGGCCTCCCCGGTGGTACCTTCATGTGTTTCCGCAGCGAGCTGGGGTGCGTGTAGGACTTGTCGCACATCTTGCACAGATAGGGCTTATCGGAGGTGTGGACGTGCATATGCTTCTTCCTGTCGCTGCTGTTGGCGAAGCGCCGGTCGCAGCCCTCGAACTCACACTGGAAAGGCTTCTCCCCTGTGGACACGAACATGGGCGCTTGCTGCCGACGCCCAGAGCCCCCCCCCGCGGGACCCCTACCCACCCCGGAGGGGGCCAGGCCTCCGGGAGGAGGAAAGAGGGGCGATAAGGGCCTGGCTTCCTTAAACAAGGCGGATCCCTTCTGTGGCAGAACCAAGACGAAATTAACTGCCTTCCCACCTGACAGTCGTGCTCATTAATTTCGTATTTTACTTTTCTTCCAGGCTGACCCGCATTTCCTCAAATTTATGACGAGTGTGGGGTAGCACCCCACCCCTGCCTGCCTTTCTATAGGGCTTCTTGGATTCCCAGCTTCTAACGAGTTGGTCTCGCCCTGGAGAAGCTGTTATTATGACAAAATATTTGGGGCATTATCAGAATCACACAGGCTGCTGGGCTGCTGTCGGCTTCTCTCTGGGGCCAGTAGGCAATTACGTTTGGAGTTGCTGTGTGTTGTTTGGGGACTGTGCTGTGGATAGCGACTGAGCCAGTATTTTTCGTCCAAAATTCTGCAAATTGAATTAACCATAATTCTAGGCTCACTTCCAGTCTTTTTAAAGAGAAGTTGGGAAAGAGATAAATATCAGAGGTACGGCAGCACCTGGCGATTGCAGAGAGGCACAGGCTGGGCTGTGGGTGTGGGGGGATCAGCAAACGCTTTCAGAATCTCCCTGTTTAATTTTCTGGCGGTCCTTGCATCCTGTTGCCAGAATTCCAAATGCTTGGAGTCATTTAGAGGTGTGAGAACTCAAACATTGTTCCACTTGGAAAGGGGACCATTTAACGTTAAATTCCATTAGCACCTAAATTGTTTTTTAAAGACATCCGCTCAGACGCAGGACTCGAAAGCGAGCATTTCATGCAAATAGATTTCTCAAATTTTAAACCTTGTTAAAAGCTTGTCTCGCACCTCGGCTCCCTCCCTTCACGGAATAGAACAATAGGCCGCTGGCGCATCCCCACTTCGGAGTAAATATTGACGGGGGAAGTTGCTAAAACATTTGGCTTTCTTTTAGGAAATCGTCTGGCACGATTTCGGCTGGGACCTGGTCATAAATGAATAATCTATGAGGCGAGAGGCGCGTTCTTTCTCGGCTCCCTCTTCTCACGCGATTGCCCCGCGGGGCCTCGCTGCCCCGGGCTCTTGCTGACCCGGTTGTCGGTCCAAGTTTGGAATCGCAAACCCTCTGGTGCCCATTAGAGAATTTCACAAACTGCTGCGAACCCACCGTAAAGCCCCGCGACCCACCTCGAGATGGGCTTTAAAAACGAGAAACGCTTTACAGCTTCGGCTCACACCAGACTCATTTTTAATGGGAAACAGTCCGGGTAAGGACGTTTGGAGCCCGAGTAAAAGAAGTGGGAAAACACACAAACCACTCAAACGCAAACACACACCCGGAGCAGAAAAGCACATTCAGACAAGCTGGCAGAATTCTCTCTAGGCTCGATTCCCGGGCACCAAGTTGGAGAGCAGTTTTATTTTGTGCGTTCTATTTAGGACGGAAATTATTAACCGGGGCCGAGCAGACGAAGCAACTGCATCACCCAAAGCATACCTTTGATGTTACCGTGATCATTTAAAACTCAATTTCCGCACATGGAAAAACCCAACCCAATAATATTCTTTCATTCTCCAACAAAAACAAGCTGCTGGCTCTCTCGCACACACAAAAACATCTCCCATCCCAGGGCAGGGGCTGGCGGTCGGCGCGTTTCTCCCAGCCAACCAACCACGGCCTCTCTTCCCCTCTGCGCCCCGTCCCTGTCCCGACCCCTGGTTACCTGTGTGGGTCCTTTTGTGGATCTTGAGGTTCTCGGAGCGCGCGAAGACCTTGCCGCAGCCCGGGAAGGGGCAGGGGAAGGGCTTCTCGCCGGTGTGCACGCGAATGTGGTTGACCAGTTTGTATTTGGCCTTGAAGGGCTTGCCCTCGCGCGGACACTCTTCCCAGAAGCAGACGTGGTTGCTCTGCTCCGGGCCGCCGACGTGCTCCACGGAGACGTGGGTCACCAGCTCGTGCATGGTGCTGAAAGTTTTGTTGCAGCTCTTCTTGGGGTTGCTCAGCTGCTCCGGGTCGATCCACTTGCAGATGAGCTCCTGCTTGATGCACTGCTGCCGCATATAGCGGAAAAAGGCACCAGGGTGGTGGTGGTGGTGATGGTGGTGGGCGGCGGCCGCTGCCATGTTCATACCCATGTTCATATTCATGGGGCCGTATTGGTTGTGGAGCTGCGCCGCCGAGTAGGGGTCGGTCCGCGGGCTGGCCACTTGGCGGTACTGATCCGAGCGCCCGAACACCTCGCCGGGCAGCCCGAGGCGCATCTGCCCGTTGAGCACATTCTGCGAGCCGTGCGGCCCGTGCTGCTCCGGGAGGCCGGGAAAGAGGAGGTGGCCCTGCGCGTCCGAGTGCGCGTGGTGCAGGCCGCCAGCTCCCGGCCCGAACAGCCCATGCTGCCCGCCGCCCGGCGCCGAGTCGCCGAAGCCGCGGCTGCGGAACAGGAAGTCCCGGGTGGAGTTGAAGGGCGGCCCGGAGTAGGAGCCGACATGCGCGGCATGGGGCCCGAGCGCGGCGGCGGCCGCGGCGGCCGCGGCGGAGCCGGGGTAGGCGCCGGGGCCCTGCGACGTGAACGCCGAGCTCTGGCCGGGGGACAACTCGTGCGCGCCCGGGTTGAGCTTGAAGGCGCCCATGTGCGCGGCCGCCGAGTCCACGAAGCCGTTCTGCGCCGCCGCCAAGCTCAGTTCGCGGTCCTGCATCTCCGCGGCCGCCGCCGCTGCCGCGGCGGCCGAGTGGTGATGGTGGCGCGCGAAGCTGCCCACCCCGATGGCCGGGAACTGCGGCCCCGCGTCCAGGAGCATGGCCAGCGCGTTTGCCCTCCCCGCCGGCCCCGGCGAGCCCCGCGCCTCCTCGGCTCCAACTCCCGCCCCGCGCGCAGTACGTTCAGCGGCCGCCCAGCTCCGAGCGCAGGCGGCGGAGGTGGTGGCGGCTTCAGCCCCGGGAGCCGCGCTCTTGCGCCCGCCGCCTCCGCCGCCGCCTGGATCTGCCTCGGGCGGCCAGGCGCGGAGCGAAAGCGCGGAGAGGAAGAGGAGGAGGCGGCGGCGGAGGAGGCGCGGGAGGAGGAGGAGGAGGTGGTGGAGAAGAGTCCAAAGCCAGGCGGAGAACCAAAGTGTATTAAAGGAGCTGCGGCGGGGGCGGGCAGGGCAGGGGAGGGCGGGCGGGAGGAGGGAGCGGGAGGGAGGTGTGGGGAACTGAGCGGAGAGGGGGGGTCGACGGGGGGCGAACGCAGCGCAGCGGCCCCCCACCCCTGCGCGCACTCGCGCGCGCACGCACTCACTCGCTCGCACGCCCGGCGGTCCCGGGGCCCGGCAGCGCCAAGCCGCGCCTGCAGAATGAAATCACAGCAGCCGCGGGACCAAGGTGCCGGACCGCGGCGGCCGTGCGCGGGCCAGGCAGGCTGGCGAGGCGAGGACCGAGGCGACCTCCGCGCTCGGTGCCCCGGCCCGGCGAGCCCGCGGGTCCACCTGACCGCGGCGGGGGAGCTGGGGCGGCGGACGGAGGCCGGGCGCCCTCTCCGCGGCGCGCTCTGTCGGCTGCTCCCTCCCCCGCGGCCCTAGCCGCGCCGCCCCGCGCGCCGCGGGTATTGTTCGGCTCCGCGGCCGCGGTATTTAGCCCTCCTCGTCCTCCGCGCTTGGCATTGGCTGCGCCTCGTGTAGTAAACTGGCAGCGGCCACGAATTCCCCCAGATGAAGGAAGCTGCCGCGCCGCTCCCTCTTTCTTTAAGTTGTGCGGGAGGAGGAGGAGGCGGGGGAGGAGGGGAGGAGGAGGGAAGGGGGCTGTGGGAGGGGAGAAGGCAAGCAGAGGGAGGGGAGGAGGGGAGGCTGGGCTGAAAAACAATAACAACAATAAAAAAGTGTTCTCTAGCTCGCTCCCTCCCTCTCGCCGGTCGGCCCGGGGCACTGGACCCGGAGCGGGCGGCCGCACCCGCGAGGACCCAGCGGAGTGCGCAGCCCGAGCAGACGCGAAGAGGCCGAAGTAGGTTTCCCGCTTTCGGCTGCGGTGGACTCCGTTCGCCACCGCCTCCGCCTCTGTTTATTTCAGTGGGCGCCAAAGCCGCAGCCTTTTATTTTTTATTTTTTGTCTCCTCCTTTTCCTCTCCCCTCCCCCCTCGCCCCCGCGCCTCCCGCCCGGGTCTCCCTCCTTCCCTCCGGCTTCAGGCCGGGCCTCTCGCTCACACCGCCCCTTTAACGGCGGCTCCCGCCCCGCCCGCCCTCCGGGCGCCGCCATTGGCCGCTGAGGCCCCGTCAATCCGGCGCCCCCGCCCCGCGGCCGGTCCGCCCCTCCTCCCCAGCGCTCCTCCAGCTCCCCTCCAGCTCCCCGCCTCCCCGGCTGCTGCTGTTGGTGGCAGCCCGCCGGGTCTGCCAGCCTCCCGCTCTTCACCCGCGCTCCTGGCGCTGCGGCTCCTCGGCCGGCCGGCCGCGGCGCTCCCGCATCGCGCGGGCCTGGGCCGCGGGGTCACAGCGCCCTTGGCTGGGCCCGAAGGGGACGGCACCCTGCGCTCGCGCCCTTCGGTAGAGGCCACCGATTCCCCGGGGACCCGAACCGCTCCCGGCGGGCACCTAAAGCGGGCACCCCTGGTTGCTCGAGAACCTGGCTAGCAATCAGGCCTCGGGGCGGGAGGTTCTGCGCGCCGGGCCGCTGCAGACCCGGGCCTCCCGCCCCGCCCTCCCCCGCCCCTGGAGGGCGCCGCGGGGAGCGGCCCGGGGGCCGGTCTCCTGCCCGGTTGGCACGCTCCTCGTCCGCGCCCATCCCCCCAACACACACTTTGTCAACTTGTTCTGTGGTGTTGAAAACACAGGTGCGGGATCGAGGGCCTAGAGAAAGCCAGGCGTGCCCCTTCCTCCCACCCTCCGGACACTCACCCAGACGCCGCCCCCGCCCCGGCCGCGGCCCCCAGCCGGAGCTCGGCGCGCTCCGCTCCCCCCGCCGCTCGCGTCCTCCTCTGATTACGGCTGTAAACACTGGGCAGCGGCCCCTGCGAGGGAGGTGGTTGTTTGGAAGTGGTTTAAAGACGGTGTCACCCTCGGGTGGATGCCCAGAAGCCCGGGCCTCTGCCACGGTAGGGTGGGAGGTGTGGGGACGCCCTAGGCGCGCGGCCAAGCAAGGCTCAGGCTGCAGTTTGGCCGAGGGTCAGGCTCAGAGCCTCCAGAGAAGAAATCTCCATACCGGTAGGGCTTAAACCTTCTAGAAGACATTTATCAGTCCTTCTCCAGGAGCGGGGACCACCCCCCGAGGCGGTGGCGGGCCCGAGGCTGCTCCCTGTGCTGCGCGGGGCCTGCCTAGCGGCCCCGGGGCTCCGGCCATCCCCCAGGTCCCCGGTTGGCCGCTGCGGACATTTCCTGTGCCGCCGCTGAAAGCTTGCGCCCCGGAGGTAACCGGAGAGGGCCCGGCGGGCCCGGAGGCTGCGGAGGTGTGAATGGAAGGCCTGAGGCCAGCGCCTTCGCCTAGCTAGCGTGGGGAACTGCATTTTTATTTATTTTTTCCTTTAAACAAATCTCTGGGAGTTGAAATAAAATTCAAGTAAGAGAAAATAATCCACACGCATTTCAAAATTTCATGTTGAAATGCAATCAACAAAAACGCGGGAAGACAACTCTAGCCGGCGATCGCTGGCCGAACCGGGCTCTCCCGCGCCGGCACAGGCAGCCTCTCCCGGCTGGAGCGGATCTCTCTCTGAAGGTCGGAGCGGGCCGCAGCCCCTCGCATAAGGGGCCCTATGCCCTCCCGCTGTCCCCCTTCCCTGCCTAGAGGGGGGTGGGAGAGAAGGGAGGAGGCCGGGGCATCTTGTCTGAAAGCCTGCGAGTTTGCCTGAAAGCTGGGAATTCTCGATTTCTCTAAAGGGAGGAAATGTTCCTCTTCTCCACACACCTCTCTCTATGTCGGGGGGAGGGGGAGGCAAATGCCAAACTGCCCTCCTAAGCGGAGAGGGACCTGAGAGACAGAGACGGAGACGGAGACGGACTCCAGGCAGGAAGGCTGCCCTGCTACAGTGAATCTATAAAATTGCCCAGTGCACAGCCTTTCACACTTGCTTATTTTATTCATCAATATGTACGGCGGGGGAATTGGAAAAGCTTACTCCAAAAGTGTTTCCAAAAGAAAATATTCTCTTAAGAGACTGGTCGTGAGAATAGCGATCTTGCACATCTCCAAACCTCACTTCCCTTCCTTCTCCCAAGCCATCAGACTTCTTCAAGTTCTCCTCCCTCCGCACTTTCTCGCCCCCGCTGCGCGCCTCTGCCCCTCTCCTCTCCGCCCCATTCTCTCCTTTCGCTTCTATTCCGCTTTGCAGCGCCCGTTTCGGGCCGACGCCGCTGGGCGCTCGCTGGCGCTGGGTCCGGGGCCCGCGCGGCCGGGTGGTGGGGCGGAAAGCTAATTCCCGCCGGAGACTCTGCGGGCTGGGCCCTCCTGGCTATTCTTTCCGGGCTCCAGTTCTCCTCCCTCTGCACGACACGGAGGAGCTGAGCCAAGTTCAAAGTCACGTCGCCGTCCCCTCTTAGAAGCGCTTTATTTCTACAAACCGCAAAACACCTTTGCCTCAAGACACAGTTTTGTTTTGTTCTGTTTTTTTAAAAGGAAGGAAAGAGGAGAGAGAGAAAGCAAGAGAGTGAGAGAGAGAGAGAGAGAGAGAAACCTGCAAAGGCTTTCAGAGTCATTGCCTCAAAAGTACATTGCGCTCCTTGGCTGAAGGAAAAAAAGCGGCCAAGCTGAGTTCCGCATCCTGTGAGTGAATTCAGTTTTTCAACAGGTTTCTAGAATGGCCCGCCGTGTCGGGGTCAGACCCTCGGGACCCACAACTGTCCCCATCAGGCAAACATGTGCCCTCTTTGTAAGTTTTCCAAAATTGTTCTTTGGAGATCTCACAGACCCTGCGCCGGGCTAGGCCAGCGAGACTCCAGGCTTTGCTGCATGTGGATGGCCCTGTATGGCGGGCCCCTGGGTTCCAGGGCTGGCGTCCCTTTCCCGGCAAGTGGAGAGAATGACAGTGTAATAGAGAATTCGGGTTGTCTTCAAAAAAACAGAAAATCCCAGCAAATACCCAGGCACTCATTCACTGAACACCTTGTTGCGGTTTGTGGGCCTCTGTAAAGGGTTGACTATGATGAGTATTTTGTGTACATATACATACAAACAATGCAAATGCACACACAATATACTCACACACACACACAGGTGTATCTCGTTGGCCAGGAGAAACCAAAAACAAACAAGCAAACAAAAGTGATCTTTGAATTGGAAAGCAGAAACACTCGGTGACCATACCACTCAAACTTTTAATTTTCCTCTTAAGGAAAGGGATGGAAATGGGGGAAGAGATGGGAGGGAAAAAATGTGGAATCAGCTGTCTATATACACTGGACAAAAAAAAAAAGGATTTCAGCACTATCCTCTGTATCACAGACTCATAAATTCAACAAGATCATCAACAGGATATTAAGTTGCAGGTCACCTTTGATTCAGCCTCTCAGCCACTCCTGGGCTGGGCGACCCCTGACCCATGAAGGACCACATGTGTGGTGGGGGACCCCCCTCCCCTGTAAAACTCACCTAGAACAAAAGATCTTTGTCCGAGGTTTAAAGAAGTGTAATGTAAAAGAAGGGGAAATCTGTAAGGTAAAAGAAAGGGAAATCGTAAAAATCTCAGCCAATGTTGTAACTTTTAAATACCATTTTTAAGAAGGGGGAGATTTAGTGGAGGTGGAGATTAAGGATAAGGCCCTCTCTAGTCTGCTAAAAGAACTTCTATCTACAGTTAAAATTTACTGTTCTGTAACTGGGCTTATAAAAAGTGTCTATATAAAATAAATGCTCACTAGCAGTTTAGTGATAGGGATGCAAATGTTTGTGTATTTGTCATTAGGGACTCAGAAAAAAATAGAAGCCAGCATTTCTAGGTGACAGTGGTTGGTTGTGCTTTTGCAAAAGTAAGAGGACTAACTGTCCTTACTTTGTCTCCTTTCCTGATGGGAGAGTTTCTACTGCTGTAAAACAAAGCAAAAACAAAAACAACCCCCAAAACAGAAGACATTAGCTTACTTCAATGTGTTTAATTATTTTGAGGGCCATTATCCTTTGGGCTCCCAGGAAAACTACATCCAGGGAGGCTGAATACCGGTGACAGGCGAGCAGCTTTCCAATAAACTGCAGTATTATTGCAATAGACTTTGTAATACAATTTATGCTGTCATTCATAAATAACAATGCCATATGTCAACCATATTGCTTACACCAGTAAATCCGTCAACGTGTCACTATTTGATTTATCTCAACAGCTTCTTCAAATATTGAAGTATAGATATCGGAAGGGGTATGGAATGGGGAGAAACTACCCACAAAATTTGAGATTAAAAATAAAAGCACAACCTCTCCTCCTCCTTTATCCCCCATCCAAAAACATTCTAAAGGATAAAGCATGAAGGGGAGGAGAAGCACATCTTGGAGCCAACATAAAGAAATATTGGGTGGTTATACGAACTGTGAACACGTAAGGGGGTTTCTGCTTCCTGTGTGGACCTTCTAGGCATTTTAAAAAAGACAACAATTAGACATTTCCCAAGAAATTACCAATCTTAATTGTCGAACGTGGGTCAGAGGCCATTCTCCAACAACCCCCATCCCTGAGGGTAGAAATGATTGATAACCAAATGATAATATTTGATGACAGGTCAATTTTACTCAACTTACTTTTTCGTAGTGAGGAAGTGAAGAGAGCCATAATTTTTCAAGGGCTTTTAAGCACTAAGGTCAGGTGGAAATGGGATGAGTCCAATTCTTTTTTTTTTTTTTTTAATTTTTTTTTCCCCTACTTTATTTATTTATTTTTGGCTGTGTTGGGTCTTCAGTTCGTGCGAGGGCTTTCTCCAGTTGCGGCAAGCGGGGGCCACTCTTCATTGCGGTGCGGGGACCGCTCTTCATCGCGGTGCGCGGGCCTCTCACTATCGCGGCCCCTCCCGTTGCGGGGCACAGGCTCCAGACGCGCAGGCTCAGCAGCTGTGGCTCACGGGCCCAGCCGCTCCGCGGCATGTGGGATCTTCCCAGACCAGGGCTCGAACCCGTGTCCCCTGCATTAGCAGGCAGATTCTCAACCACTGCGCCACCAGGGAAGCCCGAGTCCAATTCTTGAGTGTCCAAAACAAACGAACAAACAAACCCCAACGTTTCAATTACGGTCACATAACCCAAGCTTCTGGGTTTTTTTGTTTTGCTTTGTTTTTAATCCTCATTAAGTCCATGTTCATGGGACAGGGATCAAAAACTTTATCAAGAAGCACATTTTTGGTTACTCTTAGCCTCACACATAGCCGTGGAGTCTGAGGATTCAGCTCGGGCTCAGAAGGGCGGGAAACAGAGGCAACCCTCCGAGAAGCTCTCAGAGAGCTGAGAATTGCGCGGTGCTTCCTGGCACCCAAGGCCCCAGGGCTGGGTCGCAGGTCCCACGAGGTCAGGTCACCAGTGGTGAGGGCTAGACGGTGGGGATCTGGTCCCTGCCGAGTGCAAGCCGGGCAGGTGGCCGGGTACCTCATTGCCTAGTCGCCACCTGGCGAGCTTGATTTGGGAAAAAGCCCTTGAACCCAAAGCCCTCATCACTTCCGGCCATGTCAAAGCTCAACTAAAATGCAGTTTTTGTGGGCCCCTTTGCTCACCTCGCCCCGGCTTTAGAGAGGACTCACCACTCCCTCTTTCATTGTCAGCTGATTACCCTCCTCCTCCCAGTTGAGCACCCACTGGAGCCCTCGGGCTGGACTACAAAAGTCCTCTGATCCCTCAGGTGACTCGGGGCACCCTCTCCGCCCTTGAACCTGCCTCTGGCGCAGCCCAGATGGCACAAGGCTCTCCAAACCCGCCGGGCACCCTCTGCAAGGAGGCCGCCCTTGCGGAAACCACGCGGGACGGGCGAGCCGTAAAGCAATTGCAAAGGCAATAAAAGGCAGCTCGGTGGGTCCCCCAGCTCCTTTCTTGTCCACCTCACTGTCCCCAGCGTACCCCCTCCCCCCGCCTGCCGAAACAATCAAACAAAGGCTCAAAAGCCAGGAAATGTCCAATTCACTTCCCTTAGAGTTTATTAATTGCCCACACCCATCGCAAGGAAACTTGGCTGTGTTCAGGGACGAACGGAGGGCACCGGGGAGCCGCAGACCCCCCTCAGCGCAGCGGGAAGCCGTGAGCGCCGGCCAGGGCATCCCCAGAGACCGGGCTCTGCCGCCTCCTGGCAGCGGAGCGCGGCGTGGCCGCCGGGTTCGGGCCGGCTCGGCGTTTACTGTCCCTCCCCACCCTCTTCCCGCCTTTGTTTGGGGCCGGGAGCCGGTTGGGGTTCGGGGTGCAGCAGAGAAGGCCGGAAATCGATGTTCCCCCAGGAGCACCTGTCGACCCCACAAAGGGCGTTTCCACGGATTGTCACGTTGCTGCCCCACATAGGCACCTCCGCTGCAGAAGTGCAGACAAGGGCATGGGTTTTGAGGATCCGCCCTAACGACCAGCACCACCGCGGAAATACGGTGCTAAATCCACAGGAGAACTGGCATAACGACTTCTACAGCCCCCTGCTTTAAAAAAAACAAAAAACCAAAAAAAACACAAAACCCACACTAATGTTTATTATTTTCTTCAACGTCCTGGAAACTGTTGGTATTTACTTAGGAAGTGTGACACAGTTATTGGGTCCTTAGAAACTCGGGATGTTAAGGGGTTTTGATTTGGCTCCCAAATGGCTTGAAAAAGAACCAGCGCACCTGGGGTCAGGCGGGTCATCACAATAACAAAAAGCGCGTCTACAAAATAAAAAGCTCTTTTATAAAGAAAGGCAATCCGGAAATCCACTGCGAGCCTTCCTGATGACCATCTAGCTAGGCCTATTCTCAGGTTTAATTGGCAGGCGGTTTATTGGCGCCTTATTGGTGTTGATTGAAATTTTGCTCCCAGTTCTTTCTTTTAAGAATTAGCATCTCAAGTCGATTACCTGAGTCAATTATCTTTTTAGGGTCGGAGTTTGGTCATAAATTTGCAAATATTCATTAAACACACTTTGTAAATCTCTCTCTTTCTAATCGCTACTCAAATCTCTAACATTTCCTTAAAAAGTCTTTCTTTTTTAAAGCTTCCATAAAAAGAAATTGATCAGGGAGCTATATTTGAATTAAGACATATTAAATAGATGACAGATACATATCACGCTGTGTTTAACAAGAGTTGTACAAGGAGGCGGGTTCCAGATTCCGCACGGCTCTGCTGCACCATTATTCACATTTTTACAGCCTTTCCTTCATGCCTTCACCCATTAAACCATTAAATTTCAGCAATTCAATAAAACAAAGCAGTTATAATTTTGAGGAAAAGCTATTTTGAAGGAGGTGGAGGTACCCATTTTATTGCACAATAAAAATGCTCAACAGTGTATATTAAAGGCTAGGTTGGGTTTATTTTCTTCTTTCTTTATTCATTCTTTCTGTTTTGTTTTGTTTTGAACTTATAACCTGCAGGATTGAACGCAAAGCTGCCATTATGGAAGTATTGATGATTATTGCTAAAAAATTCAAATAAAGGAAATAGTTGAAATGTTCTGAGAGGAAATGAAGACAGTGGTGACAATTCCACATATGATGCTTTCTCCATAAAGCATTCATAGAGATGACACAGTCCTCCTTCCACCTTGCCTAGGTGGCTTGAGACCTTTTAAGTCTTTGAAAATTGTGGAAGGACTCTTCCTCTCCAAATACAGATGTGGATTTTGTCACTGTTGTTTATTAAAAACTTTTCGTTGTTTTTGCACTCATGGCTCACTTATTTCCCCGTATTTGAGCTTCATTGAAACTTAAAGAAAATGCCCATTTGAAATTTGATTGTACTATTTTCTTTGTTTGCTTGTCAGTTTTATAAGAGAAATGACATTCCCAAGGCTCACAGGGAAATTCCTTGTTAAACATTGTTAGCACCAGTGTAAATGGGCTATCGAATCAGCTCTTTTGAAAATAATTCTTACCACTTCTCAGGACGATCTCGCAGATGATGGCTTTATGTAGTCTTTAAAAAAAAAAAAAAACTTGGACAGCAAACGAATTAAGCTGGTAACATGTTTTACTGTATCCCAAAGGAAAAAAAAAAACACTTTTTAGTCATTATCCTTTTTTTTTTCAAATAATTTTATTTAGGGCAGCAAAATAAAAATTAAAAACCCTGAGCTTAATTTTTGAGCATCATGGAACATGGCAGAATTTTAAGGTGTTTTCTTGTTAAAGCTGAAGTGACACTCTGGGGCAGTAAGGACCCTAAAGTGTGAGGGATGTCACATTTCTCCCCCCCCCCCAAAGTGATGCAAGGACTTATTTCTCTTTTTAAAAAGATTTGATAGCAACTCGCTTGAAAGGGATGGGGCTCACTTTTTTTTGAAGTCAGTTTTTATGGTTTTCAAGTAAAACATCTCTCCTGCTAGATGAGCTTATTAGAAAATAACAGGATAAAAGGTCATTCTATCAGCATATAAATCGCAAAGATACTGATCCAATAAAATTATTATTTTATTGGATCAATTCTAACTTGTGGTCCTTTCAAAGAAACTGAGGGACCCATGTGGAGTGCGTTCTGGGCCGGAAGGAGAACTGCTTAAAGGATATCGTTTATTTAGCCGCTTCCCTCTGGACAGATGCTGTTTGGCCTGCCCTGCCACTGTTATCTCCGAGAAGCAAAAGTTAGAATCGCTGCCCGATGTTTTTTGCCCCCGGTAGATCTAATTGGAAGTGGCAGATCTAGAACCGATGAGCAGTGAGATTACACTTCGAGCCAACTCCTTTGAACCATGTTGAAAAGGATCCCATGAGCTAAAAAGTCGAGGTAAAACGGTTCCTTCTGGGAAAGATTTATTTTGACTTCACCTGGTGTTTTGCAACCAATAGGATTTTAATATCCTTCCTCATTCCGTCTACTGTCTGTGCGCCCTCTGTGAGCGCTCGGCAGATTGACTGTCCTTCCCAAATAAGAAGTTTCTAGTATCACCTCTACGAGTAGGATGACGGGCATACATCTGTTCACCCTCCTCCCCCAGTCAGCAGCTCGGAGCTCTTCCAAGGGAAGGGACGCTGCATGCAGTGAGCGAAGGCTTTTGAATTTGGGGGCTCCCCCCGCCTTTTGCTCCCCGGGGGGTCCCCAGCCCAGAGCCTCCAGGCGCCCTTCGGCCGCGTGCCGGCGCACGTTCACCGCAAAGCGCGTCATGGGAACGCGGGGCGCTGCGCGCGCAGGCCCGGCGCAAACTTTCTGCAAGTGCAACTTGGGAATCCCCGGGGAGGCGGGGACGCAGGGCTCCGGGAGAGGAAGGGGCGCGAAGCGAAAGCGAAGGCGGCTGCGAGCACAGGGGCGGATGCCCGCTGAGCCTGAAAGGGAGCCAATCGGTCAGCCGCGGCTGCTGCCAATCACGCGGCTCCCTCCAATCCCACCCTTGCTATTTCCAAAATCTCGGTCCCACTGCGCAGCTCAAATGTGGTGTTCGCTCTGCCAATCGCTGGAGGACAGAGTGGGAACGGGAATAAACAGAGTTAGGAGGCCAGGACAAAGAAGTTAAAGAGCGCCTAACATATACATGTTTTTGAAGGCGGGCAGAGGGAAAAAAGTCCCCCCAGTGAGGGTCTATGAGTCTGATTGTGTAGTTCTGATGGAGACCCCTTTGAGCAAGAGGAACCCGCCAGCGCTGAGATTAGCGGATTTGGCAACGGCTCAGGCCAGGCCACTTCAGAATATGACAGGCTTCCCGGCGCTGGCCAGCGCGCCCGCCCACTCCCAACTCCGCGCTGCAGCCGCGCACCTCCGCCCTCGGGACTTGGGCGCTGACCCCGGCGTGGCCATCACTCCGCTCGGACCCGAGCACATGGCCCAGGCGAGCGCGCTCGGCCTCAGCCCTCCCTCCCAGGCGCTCCCGGCACAGCCCGAGGCCCCAGCGGCCGCCGCCCGCGCTGCAGCCTCGGTCACGCACCCGGGCGCCGGGACCTACCCTGGCGGCGGGGGCAGCGGTAGCGTGCAGTCCTCCGCGCCCACGCCCCCGCCCCCAGCCCCTCCTCTTCCTCCCTCCCCTTCACCCCCTCCCCCTCCTCCTGGCCTCTCGGGCTACACCACCACCAACAGTGGCGGCGGCGGCAGCAGCGGCAAAGGCCACAGCAGGGACTTCGTTCTCCGGAGGGACCTTTCCGCCACGGCCCCCGCGGCGGCCATGCACGGGGCCCCGCTCGGAGGGGAGCAGCGGTCCGGCACCGGCTCCCCCCAGCACTCGGCCCCGCCTCCCCACTCGGCCGGCATGTTCATCTCGGCCAGCGGCACCTACGCTGGCCCGGACGGCAGCGGCGGCGGGGGCCCGGCGCTCTTTCCCTCGCTGCACGACACGCCGGGAGGCCCCGGCGGCCACCCGCACCCTCTCAACGGCCAGATGCGCCTGGGGCTGGCGGCAGCGGCGGCAGCCGCGGCGGCTGAGCTGTACGGCCGCGGGGAGCCGCCCTTCGCGCCGCGCTCGGGGGATGCGCACTACGGTGCGGTGGCGGCCGCTGCAGCCGCCGCCCTGCATGGCTACGGAGCAGTGAACTTAAACCTGAACCTGGCGGCGGCGGCTGCTGCCGCGGCGGCCGGACCCGGGCCCCACCTGCAACACCACGCGCCGCCCCCGGCGCCGCCACCGCCGCCCGCGCCCGCGCAGCACCCGCACCAGCACCACCCCCACCTCCCAGGGGCGGCCGGGGCCTTCCTGCGCTACATGCGGCAGCCAATCAAGCAGGAGCTCATCTGCAAGTGGATCGACCCCGAGGAGCTGGCCGGGCCGCCGCCGCCCCCGCCCCCGGCCGGCGGCGCCAAGCCCTGCTCCAAAACTTTCGGCACCATGCACGAGCTGGTGAACCACGTCACGGTGGAGCACGTGGGCGGCCCCGAGCAAAGCAGCCACGTCTGCTTCTGGGAGGACTGTCCGCGCGAGGGCAAGCCCTTCAAGGCCAAATACAAGCTCATCAACCACATCCGCGTGCACACCGGCGAGAAGCCCTTTCCCTGCCCCTTCCCGGGCTGCGGCAAGGTCTTCGCGCGCTCCGAGAACCTCAAGATCCACAAGCGCACTCATACAGGTGGGTGTCTGTCCCCGGCCGCGCCGCCGCCGCCGCCTCCCGCGCCGCCGCCGCTTCTGCCGCTGCTTCTCTTCCTTCTCCTCCTGCTCGCCTTAATTTTTCCCTCCTTCTGCTGCTTCTCTTCGCATACGTATAACCCGGACATGTGACTTCTTTTTTTTCTCTCCCCCCTTTTTTTCTATGAATAAGTAATTCGATAGCACACACAGGCCCCGCGCTGGGTTCCCACACGGTGGAGTCTCCAGCGCTCCCGCAGCCCCTCCGCCGGGACCGGCAACGCGCTCCAGCCGCCGCCGCCGCCGCCCCGGAGCAGAAGCAGCCGCCGCCGGAGCAGGAAGGCGCCCAGGACGGTCGGCAGCCCCCTTCCGCCCGGCCCCGGGAACTTGGGGAGGGCGATGGGGAAGGAGGGCCGCAGCCGCCCCGGCGGCTCTTCCCTCCCCATCGGATGTCAGGCCCCGCGCGGTCGCCGTGCTCCAAAGAGCGGGCGTGCGAGGGGCGCGTGGGATTTGCTGCGGTATTGGGGCCGCGAGGCCCAGCTCGGTGTGGCCCCTCCTGGAGGGGAGAGGGGGCCCTGTCCCTCCGGGGCGGGGTGCAAAATGCGAAAGTAATGCACCCTCGGGCTCCCGGGGACCTTCCCCCTACACACACGTACACACACTCGCCCACCTTTACACACCCCATAGTACACCTTCACGTGCACACACACATCACACGAACAACTTCACACACCCATATTCCCTCATACACCCCTCCCTCATCGCTGGGACGTCCTTATGTCCTGATGACACAATCATACTCATTTACACACCTTCATATACACCTATACTCACATGCGCCGTCACACAGTTTATCACACATGCCCTAGAGGGTTCTGGAGAAATTGGGTTCTGTCCTTTGAAGGAAGGGTCTCCTTGGAGGAGGACAGGGCGAGCTGCAGAGTCCCCCGCGGTCGTTGGGGCCTACCCCCCCGTGGGACTTGGGAGGAGCCCCCGGCACCCTGGGGAGCCCTCCCGCCCCCACCCCGAGCCCTGCCGTAGGGGGGTGCCACGGCCGCGGCCTGGGGCGTGGGGCGGCGCCTGTGGGCCGTGTGCCCCTTGGAACGGACGAGCGCGCTGGGCAGAAGCGCTGATGAGCGCGAGCGCAGTCGGGATTTATAGGGACAGACAATATTATTCCTCGGAGGACACTTAAGTAACTGGAGTTTACATTCAGTAATTACTTGGCTGATTTATCGGCGCGGCGACGACGAGGAGGCAGCCGCCAGGCGTGGGCCGCAACGCCTGGCCAGCGGCCGGGGCCGAGGCCACTGGCGGGGGGGGGCGGTGAGGGGGATCTGCGTGGGAAGCCGGGTCCGGGGGCCCGAGGCTGGAGCCCCGGGCCTTGCTTCTGTCGCCGGTACCTGACAGGCCTCCTGCGAACTGGCCCGGTGACCGGCTGGGAGCGCGTTTTCCCCCGAGTTCCGTTTGCCAGCCCCTTTCTTTTCTAATCGGGATCAGTCCGACTTAATGATTTTGCCAAAAGGAAGCGTCCCGCAAAACTCTCGTAAAAACTCTCTGGCCCGCTAAGCCAGCTGCTGGACCCCGTGCCCAGCACTTGGCGACGGGACAGGGGCCTGGGGCTGTGAGCGGGGCGTGCGGGGCGCGGGAAGTGAAGCCGACCCCAAGGGGAACCCCTAAAAGCGGAGCGCGCGACCTCTGGCCCTTCCCGCATTTCCAGGCCTCGGAGGGGAGTGGATCTTCCCTTGGCGGGCAGGGGGGCTGCCCGGAGCTGAGGGCCGTTCCCGCCCGGGTCAGGCAAGGAACTGGAAATTGACTGCGCGGCAGCTGACCGGGTGTCGGCTCTCCGGCCCCCGGGGACAGGCAGCCTCCCGCCCCCCTCGAGGGCGGGCCCCAAGGGGGCGTGCGCGTGTGCTGCCGGGGGCGGAGACCCGGGCGCCGAGGGAACCCGGGGCCGTTTTGTTTTCGGGTTCCTTGTGCGCAAGGTTGCATTCCCGCCTGGCTCGTGGCGGCTGCGTGGGCCTCGCCGGGTCCCTCGGGCAGGGATGCGAGCGCTCTCGCGTTGATGCTCAGACCCGCGTCGGGGGTTTTGGGCCGTTCCTGGGCCGCTAAGCCACTGAGCACTGTGTCCAGAGAAAGGCCAGGCCAGACTCCCTGCCCCATCACAACGCTCTCCCTTTTGGGGGGTTACCCGGGATCCCAGAACGGCTTGATCAAAGGGAATAATCCCCGGCCACTCCTGAAGGCCCATTTCCTGACCCACGTGCCCCCAATTCCATTTATAACCTTCCTCTGGGCTGGACTCGAGTTCTCACACGTAGCTTCCTTCACTCTCTAAAACTCTGTAAGTAGTTAAATTCTGACGTGATCCCTCTGTCAGAATCTGAAATGTAAACACTAGGGCCTCTCACCCTTTCTAGGCAGGGAGAATTTGCTAACTGCCCCCCTCCCCATACGTAGGACCCCCCCCTGAATAAAATAGGCAATTCTATCACCCTTTCCATTTTTTTCTACTTTCTTCTTCCATGTCTCCTTTATCCCTGCATTTCTACCTTTCTTTCCACTCCGTATCTGCCTTTTCTGGGTCTGATTCTTAATGCTTCTCTTTAAACATGTGCAGTGGTGGAGCCAGCAATGTCCAAGCCGTTTATTCTGCACAATCCGAGATACTTAGCTTGTGCAGAAACATGAGAAGTCTAAAAAGCAACATTGCACATTTGTATAGGGTGAATAAAATTACTTAAACCTCCATGTTGAAGAAAAGCTGATTATAATTTTTTTTGGAAGAACGCTACATTAAATTAGTATTATCCAACTTAAAGTGGAATGTAGAAATCAGGACAGATAACCAGTGTTTTGATAAAACTCGATTAACTGTTTTTGTTGCAGCCTCTCTACAGAGAATTTTTAAAGGTTGTGATTATCATTGCATTATGTTGTGTTTTTCCCTCTCTTTATGGCCCAAGGCAGGAGGTATATTAAATAATATAAATATATTATAAATATTAAGTGATAATATTTAATTTTGTTTTTAAACAATATTTCCAGGTAGTATAAGTTATATTCCAGGCATCTGAATACTTTCAAATGTGCTAACGTACTCTGGCATTGAAGCAGTTAGCATTGATGAAATTAAAAAAGAGGAAGTTACACTGAAATATTTGTACAGGAAAGTCCACCACAGAAATTTATGTACACTAAGCTGTCTTAATAGTTGTTTGGCTTTTTAAAAAATAAATTGTCAAAAACCAAGGAAAAGACCATACCTTGTGTGTCACCAGAGTAGCTGCTGAAATGTAGAGAAATTCAACTATTTTTAAAATCATTTAAAGATAAGGAATATATTTATTATACCACAATATGTATGAGATAACATGTTCAGTTATGGACTCAAATACATCAAGTTCATGGATACTAAGGTGAGGGGGAAAATTCATACTGTTACCTGCTGTCTTCCTGTTTCTGCTTTTTAATACCGAGGTGTAGTGTGGCTGAATATCTTGTCTTACTGAGCATTTCTACTACCTGGACCTGGGGCCTTGTGTTGAAAGGCCCTGTGCTCCTGGGGTGGATAGGGCAGCTTAAAGGGGCAATGGGCCCAAAGACTCTGGTAAACAGTTGATCTTTTTTGATTATTAAACAATGTTAGAATAAGAAGTCTGCTTATGCCATCAGGGGATGCCAGGTTCTGGCTGAGGCTTGTAGTCTTTATTAACGTCTGTTAAGGTTCTGTTCCTCTAGGGTCTCAACTGCCCAGCAAGTTGTGAGGAAAGCTGGTAGAACGAAGAGGGCAACAGCCTATTCTCTGCCCAGCTAGGCTTGTAAAAAATCTAGTGGTGGGATCATGTTTTTCACAGATGTCTTTATTTCTGGAGAGAACAGGATTTTGGTGTATTTCCTTTCCTTTCCCATCAGTGAAATCCTGGGGAACACTCTGAAACAAAATGCCATTATTATAATTCTACTGCATCACCCCCAGTTTACTTTTAATTGAGAATGCGTGTTTATCTTTTTTCTCTTTCTCTTACGGTCTTCACCCAAGCTGTGGCTTTGCAAGTATTTTATCAGCATTTATCTTGACAGGGGATCGGCTTGAATTTTTGTGTGTATAGACCCTGAGGGGAACAAGGATGTGGGAATCTGGGTCCTAGCTGGATTTCAGTGTTAGAGCCTGGACCATGCTCTAGCCATTCTCATCTCGACCCCTATGGTACTTTGGGGTTGACATCCAGCCTCTAGGAAGCCCAGGTCCAAGAAGAGCCTCCAGGCCAGGGGACACCAGGCCCATCCCCCCAGTATCCCTTCCCTGTTGCATCCTGGAACATGGGAATTAGGAGTTAGGCTGGGAGTTGGTCTTCAAGAGGATGGGAAGATGCACCCTCATGTCTGCTCTAAGATTTCTCTCTCAAGTGAGAGGTCTCTGAAAAGCACTTGTTAACCTTTCCTATGTTTTATTGCAGGGGAAAAGCCTTTCAAATGTGAATTTGATGGCTGTGACAGGAAGTTTGCCAACAGCAGTGACCGAAAGAAACATTCCCACGTCCACACCAGCGACAAGCCCTACTACTGCAAGATCCGAGGCTGTGACAAATCCTACACCCACCCGAGCTCGCTGAGGAAGCACATGAAGATTCACTGCAAGTCCCCACCACCCTCTCCAGGAGCCCTGGGCTACTCATCGGTGGGGACTCCAGTGGGTGCCCCCTTGTCCCCTGTGCTGGACCCAGCCAGGAGTCGCTCGAGCACTCTGTCCCCTCAAGTGACCAACCTCAATGAGTGGTACGTTTGCCAGCCCAGTGGGGTCCCCAGTCACCTCCACACCCCTTCCAGCAGTGGAACCACTTCTGATTCTGACGATGAGGAGATGTACCGGAACTCTGAAGGCGTGCGGACCATACATTAGATTTTATTAGTAATAATAATAATAAGTACAATAATAAGTGGGAGCCCTTGGACCGTATCCTAACCTGAGACAATGCCGAGGCTGAGACAAACTCGTGACTCAGACTTGCCACCGGGTCTAATTAGCCCTATTTATTCAGTATGAAACCCTATGGTGTTTGTACATTTAATTAATTTAATTAAGATATTTGGGTTTTTTTTTTTCCCCTTAGAAAACAAACAAACAAAAAAACCCAACCAAGCTGGACTTGTGTGTTGCAGGGGCACAGGACTGAGAGCAGATTGTACCATGGAAAATGAATGGAGAGATTAGTGAATCGAGACACACACTGTCAATGCCATATATATATAGTTTTTACAAGGGTGAGAGAAAGAGCGTTAAGTCAGAACTCAACACAGCACCAAGGCCCTTTGCATTTCCTGGAGTGCCTCACGAACGCCTTTGACACCATCATGGGCTTCTCTGGAGCCTCTCTGCCTCCTGCTTGGGCTCTAATTCTGCAAAGGCCTCTTGATTGTAAACCACACACTTGCTGCATTGCCAACAGATCTTGGACTGTACCTGTGTCCAAAAATATTTGTAAAAACCCTTTAAGTTCTAATACTTGTAATTTTTAATTTCCACTCTTTTATTACTGATCTCACCTTAACACAGTATTTTTATACAGGATTATTTCTTCAGTACCCTGCTTGTATGATTTTTTTTATTAAAAGATGCAGCAACCTAGTA
Source organism: Balaenoptera acutorostrata (assembly GCF_949987535.1). Lineage (NCBI taxonomy): Eukaryota > Metazoa > Chordata > Mammalia > Artiodactyla > Balaenopteridae > Balaenoptera > Balaenoptera acutorostrata. The sequence goes on from NC_080081.1 coordinate 10,766,395, forward strand.
CATCTCCATATATTGTGCTACCATGATTGTTCCAGCAACAGTGGAGAGAAGAAAAAGCTGCTGCGGTAGACAACTGTGAAACTGTGATATTTTATAAAATAGAAGAAATTCAAGTGCTTGCTTTTTCCTCTTTTTTTTTTTAATCTGGAATCTCAGAGCCTGCCTCTTTACTCTGTCCAAACTTCTTGTGTAATAAAGAGATTATGTTTTAGATCATAAGTTCTTTGGGATGCCAAAATTAACAGGCAAGTGTAAGGAGGTGTGATGTTGGCAACATGCCTATTTTTTGGGGAAGGCTGTTGTTTTACAAACAGGGCAATCTCTTTTATACTGTTGTATCGACCTTTTAAAAAATCTTTATTTTTCAGTGCCGGAAATTGCATTTTAATGCATTTTCTTCCACCTGAGCACACGGAACTCTGTCCCACTTGCAAATGACAGTGTATGATTTACATTAAAAGAGGGGAGGGAGTTGCTATACATATTAAAATTTTTAAAAGGTTTATAGTTACCACCAAACACTGATGAATGTGTGACCTTTGCCAGAGCTGTCAAGCTAGGACAAAAAAGGTCAAGGACCTAGGACAGTAACTCTTAGTCAATTTATTTTCGGTTGGTACAACACATCTCGTGTGCAAAACGCAGTCCATCATAAACATCATACAGATACACTAAAGAGCACGAATTTATTCTCAGAGACCCTGAAGACACCCCCTTCCCAGGGTTTGTAGAAATTTGTTTTGTGTGCTGTGAGTGGTTGATGTACTCTTGTCGTTGTTAATAACTTGTATGTGAACACTATTTGTACAGTTGAATTAATTTATTTTCAGACATCATCCTTTTTTTTTCCTGGAAGAGTTCAAAGCACACCAAAGAATTATATTATACATTTTGGTGAAAGATTGTCATTTATGATCTACGATTTATTTTAAAAAAAGGAAAGAAAATGGGAAAGTATATTTTTAAGCTTACTTGAATGAACAACGTAATGTGAAAACCAGGACTCTTCCTGCATGTCTCTTTTGCATTGTGTTGATGAGATTATATATAGTTTATAGATATATTCTATTACTAGTACAGTGCATGGTGCTGTCACTTTGAAAGCCTTTCAATGTTGTCTTCAGATTGTTACGGTGAATATGAAACATGCAGACCCTCCTTTATAAAGAAAAAGACCATAAAACTTGAATATAAAATAATTCTACATTTTAAAAGTTTATTTGATTTTCATATTATTCACTTTCAAAAAGCTCTTTCAAATAGGCAAAATAAGATGAGGTGTGAACTTTGGGGGGATAATTTATGTATCGTAAACTTATTCGAACAAAATATTCCTGATTTATAATTTGTTTTATTTATACAACTTTTTCAATGGCAGTTTGCACTATTCTTTATTATGCTACAGGTTTATTTATTATGAAACAAAGGAATATGTATTTTATGTATTTTGCCATGCATTGGTTAACTCTCTGCCACAGATTTATTGGTTCCTGATACACCTAAAATAAAAACTTAAAATGTGTACCTCCAATAGAAAGCAAGAATGATTATGAAGTAAAAAGTTTAATAAAGGGTATTCTTCATATGTATTGCTTACGTTTTACGTGATGACACATCTCTGCCATTCTCTTCCAGACAGAACAGGTTGCTCGTGTAGTAATCAGAAGGTTCTCGTCCCTTGATCTCTATTTCTTCACCCTCCCCAAGCAATGAACTATTTTAACAGCTTGGTCTAATTTACAATCTAATCTAGAAAGTACAGTATATTTATGAAGACTAAGCCCTGCAGGTTGCACAGAACGGTAGCATAAATCTTAGGGGTTACTGCATTCATTTGTTAAGATTAGTAATATCCTTAGTGATCCTAATCAGTGGAGAGCTGAAAAGCAAATTTTAGTATTTCTTTGCTGCCCAGCCTCTAAAGAAAAAGGGTAGAAAAGAACGAGGAAAAGATAGAGAAAGGGACAGTGAGACGTTTCCAGACACAAAGAAGATGAAAGCAGAATCAAGAGCTAAGATGGGTATGGAGTGAAACACATCCTGAGTGAAGTTGCGTAGTGGGCATCAAACACCTCGTGTATCAGGTGATAGGATCAGAACCCAATTTTACTGTGGTTTATTTGGAAGTTGAGTGGAGATAAGTAACTTAGCATTTTGGGGCAGGTGTTAAGGAGAAATGAGCTTCATGGCAACAAAATGCCCAAGCGGCTTAAAGTAATGCGATTGGCTATCCACATAAACAAGGCTGAACACTTGCTTGTTTTTAGGTTGGCTGATACAAAGCTGATAAAAGGCAAGTAGTTAAAAACAACTGGTAGTGATGTCAATAAACAGTTCTCCAAAGGGTTATAGCGATTTTTTAAAGTCAGGTTTGTTAAATGTATTAAAGGTGAAACAGGTTGCAAAGGGTTGTTTGAAGCCAGGTGACAATAACCAGCACACGAAGGAGAAAAACACATAAATGAAGGCCCCCATCAATGGGAAAACTTAGAGCTCTCTAATGAAGATTCTCGTGAAAAGAAGGGTGACACAAAGCCACCAAGACATGAATCATTCATGGGAAATATAAAAGATAAAAGATATCTGACAATGAGCAGAACCTTGTATAGAGTGTATAAAACAAGTTTCCCCTTCTTATTTTCTGCTTTAAAACGCACAATCTCCCACTCCCAGCGTTCTCTGTCCAGTCTATAGAGTTAAAATTGACCACTGCTCGTCCTGCGCCACTTCAAAGTAATTTAGTCCAGAACGGAAGGCTTGGCGCTTGGACAATCTTCATGGTGTGTTAAGATTTCTATGGCAATTGGCAAGCAAGACGTTCCCATCTGAATATGTCTCAAAGAAAGCCACTTATTGACACTAAGTTGGCTATCATCAAAGACTTCATCTTCCTAGGCAAAACGTGGCCCTTGGGGCCCTTGCAAACACTGTTTAAATCATCTACCTTTGTTTTCCAGGCTAGGAGGATCTCCAAACACATGATTATTTGTAGTTTATGTATATTTTCCCCCATTCAGGATGTTCTTTGGTAAAACTAATGCTCCTAAAATCTAAAGTATTGAGAAAGAGCTTGAGGGTGGGAATTATATTCTTTTAAGGAGTTGGAGATGGCCACCCAAGAGGGATAGCCCTGGAGACAGGAAAAGAGGAGGCCCAAACTCCTTGAAAGCTAAGGCCCAATTATCTGTGACACTGCAGTTTTGCCATTTATATCTTGTATTTTGTGGAAGCTTTTGGAAACCACAGTGGTTCTGTCTCTCTCTCTCTCTATCTCCCTATCTCCCTATGTATCTGTCTGTCTGTCTGTCTATCTATCTATCTATCTATCTATCTATCTATCTATCTATCTGCCTATCTCTTCCTCTGTGAAAGGGGACAAGAGATGTTCACCTGAAGTATTTGTTATTCCAGTTTGGCTAGGAAGTACTACTGCGGAGGGGGCTGCAGAGACAATCTGATTTCTCAAGTGACCACTTTAAGTCAGAGGAAAGGAAAGCTGAACACGGGAAACAAAACAATCCAGACACATAGTAATGCTTTCAGCCTGTCACATCACACTGCCCGCTGGCCCAAACACCCACCCGTAGTCTACCAAAATAGACTCATGGCCAGGAAACCCACCCTTCCAGGGCTGTAGGGTTGGCGAAGGAGGCCCACGGTGAGACGGCCATGGGGTTGCCAGCACACTTGCCCTCCCGTGAACAAAAACTCACAGCAACTCATACTCTGTCATCCCCACCCCTACGCCCACGCACAAACACTCAGGAGCACACATTCACACGCACCGCGAGTGCCTAATCAGGCACGGAGAAGTTCAAAGGCGTGTTCTTTGAAATTCAAAGTACTGCTTTTATGGTACATCCACACGGAGTGTAGGCATTGCTATGGCAATGGGCAGGGCCAGGGGAGTCTCTGGCAGAGGGTCCGCAGTGATTCGAGACACTCTATTAAGATACAGTTGCAGTGACCTTTCCTTTCACGCCAAGTTAGCTCAGTCGATTTTCACCTGATCAGAAATATATATTACATATCACATTACATAGATGTAATACTATATGTATTACGTGCAATACATGTGTATGTCCTTCCATCCACTTTTTGTTAAGATTCCCCCTCAGAACCTCCCAGCTTGAGAGAAAGGAGAAAGAATGACGAGAGGAGGAGAGAAAGGCGAGTGGGGATGGGGGTCAGTGATGTCAGAAGAGGGGGGAGAGGGGCAGGAGCGCCCCAGCCCCAGCTCCTCTTCCTTCTCTCCCCACCTAAGTACTTTTATTTGCAGAGCGATTGTTCTTTGTTTATTTAATACAAGTACTGTGTGAATGGTGAAAAATAAACACGATGAAAAATAACCAAACAGATGATTCCTCCGAGTGAAAAAGCCCGGACTTAATAAAAGTGCGAAGCAGTCACCGCTGAATGAGAAACCCTTTGAAGTGGAACTTATTATAGGAGGAATACTTTGGGGTTGCCTTAACGACGCCGCTGAATCGAACGCGCTCGCCTTTGTCAGCGATTTGTTCTCCTTTGCTGGGGTGCCCGGAGAAATTACTTACATGGGCTGCCTTAACATGCAGCCTGCAAATCAGTAACTTTGCAGCTCAGACTTGCAGACGCCACTCGGCAACGGACAAAAAGAAGTCAGGGGGAAACGCACCAAGCTTTCACGCCGAGTCTCCGGGGATGGGGGAGCACGGGCGTGTTGGGGACGGCAGATAAGAAGTTGTCTTACAACTGGTCCCCCCGCCCCTCACCGGGGCTCCCCACCCGCACGCCGACCCGCGAGCCTGGGCCGGGGCCTCGGCCGCCCGGCTTCTCTCGGAGGCAGGGGAGGCTCCGGCCTCTCAAGGGCCCTCCAGTGAGGGGCGCTCTTCCGTGCGCTGGCCGGGCGCGGGACGTTCCCAGCAGCCCCGGCCATATTTAATAAGGGTCGTTTATCACCCAGGCGCTTTGAAGGGTCGCCTCCAGCCCTGTGCCCATTAGAAAGGCGGAGGTGACATTTAAACTCCGTTTTCAAGGATCGCGGGGGGATTTCCATGAAAAGGCAACTCGTTTGTCTTATGAGCCTGGAAACAACTCCCTTCTCGCTCCTTTTGACCACATGGCATAACTCAAAAACAATAGTTCAAAAGTGAAATGGCATCGTGGTGTTCACTCGGAGACAGGCCCCCATCTAGCACCAGAGAAAAGAGGTAGTCCGCAAGACAATGTGCTTTTTGTGTCCGACTCTGTCACAAGGACTGTGTTGTTTGCTTTGGGGGCTGCGCCTGTTATACTTGCCTGAAAGTGCTTGTGTTAAACAAGAGTTATAAGTCATCCAAAACAACAAACATTTTGATTTTCTTTGCCTAAAGGGCTTTCCCTGGCTATGGGCACCGTGAAAAAATAATGTCCTTGCTGAGAAAGGAACACCAGTAGTAGCATTAGAAGCGGGCGCATTAAATATTGAATGACACGGGGAAAAAGAGCTTGTCGAGGGGCACTCAGCCTTAAAGTCTTTCTTCAACTTTGTCTTCGGTGGCTGCTGGACTAGTTAAGATGGTATTAATTAAGGCAGCTTCGGATGCCGCCGAGCCCGCCGGCCCCTCGGCCGCGCTCGGTCAATGGGCCTGTGTCCCCGCTCTCTGCTCACGCGTTGGCTGAGCCGAGTGCAAATGTCACTTCTCATTTGGAGGCTGAAGAGAAGGGCCCATCCTACATTAAGGGCAGCAGGGATGCAGGCAGCAGCAGGCGTTAAAGAAATACCAAGGGCTGGGGTGAGGGGAGGGGAGGCGGGAACAAAATGGGAACATCTGCCCTGGGCCGGGGAGGAGAGCCCGCCGCCGGCGTGCACTGCTTTTGGCACATTTTGGATAGTGTTGTTTAGCAAACAAGGGCCACGCGGGACTCGCTGGGCTGGAACACCCACCCTCCCTCGTCTGCTCCTGCGTGGGGGCAATTTAAACCCCAGCCCTGCAAAAATCTATTAGGTAGTCTGGCGGGGCGTTATTTTACAAAGGGAGTAGCTTCTACAAAGAAAGACAAAGGCTTGGCGCAAACCGGCTTCTTTCCTGGCTTCCTCCAACCCCCTCATGTCCCTTCACAGATCACAAATAAAGCCCAAAGGGCCTCAGCCAAGAACCTCCGATCCAATTTTACAGACGGTGAAACTGAGACCTCAGGCAAGACTCAAGAGATTTTTGTCAGTTTCCCGGGGCGAAGAGTGGGAAGTTGAGACCTTCACTGAGACTGAAGACCCAGACAGGGGTGGAGCTCTGTTTAAGGGTGCCAACAATCACGCCAAAAGATCCCCTTCTCCCCAATGCCAAGCATTTGATTCAAAATCAAATGGAAGTTGGTTTCAGCAGCTGGAAATTCCTAACATTAAAAAAAAAAAAAAAAAAAGGAATGAAGCTTACTGCCAACTAACTGTGGCATAAATGCAATGCATGCTTTAAGAAACTCTCTGCTAACTATCAATTCTTGATGAGGAGAGACAAGACTTGGCTGGGTAGAAGGGTGCAGAATACCCTGGCAGATTGATTTCTGCAGCCAGAATCCCCCATGGGAGCCCCTGTCTCCTGGTGTGGAGTTCCAGATGGACATGGGCCTTCTCTTATCACAAGGTCCCTTGGAGGTGGGGAGAAACGCAGTCAAATGCTGTTTCCTCTGTGTGTGTGTGTGTGTGTGTGTGAGAGAGAGAGAGAGAGAGAGAGAGACAGAGACAGAGAGAAAGAGAGAGACAGAGAGAGAGATTGATTTTGACCCTTGTTGCCCCTACAGGGGTTTAGCACCCTTAACTCTAGATTCATTTGCATGTCTGATTCTCCTTTTCAGGATGTGTCCCCTCAAGGCTCCCTGGGCCTCCTGGATAAGGAGAGGTCACATTTCCCACCGAGAGCCATCCTGCAGGAGAAGCAGTTCCGGCCGGGCGGGGCTCTGTTAAGACAGGGGTTGGGGGTGGGTAGCTCGAATCTGTCTGACTAGAGACTCGGGCCTGCGGCCTACACCCTCCGCCCCATTGGGAGCTGGAGGTGTCGCTCTAGGGTGGGGAACCGCCTGGCAGGGTCTGGACGCTGGCCGAGGTGGGCGGTGGGGAGAAGAGAGGGCTGTGCCAGAACGACCCCCGCCCCCTCCGGCAGCAGGTCTGCAAAACCTAAGACTGGCGCTCACATGCTCAGCCGCTGACCTGGGTGATCTTTCTTGCCTCTCTTTCTTCGGTCCCTTTCTCCCTGCCTCTACTACTTCTTTGCACGAACAGGCCCCAGGTCAGGGTAAGGGATGCAAAAACATGGCGTTTTGGCCCGGAACACACTGTCCAGCGCGCGCGCGCACACAGAGACACACACGCTCAACTCACCCCCCCCCCGCGCGCCCCCGCCCCAGCCCGTGCACTGGGCACACGCCCGGGCTCCAGGCACCTTGCCAAGAGCGCGCGAGCACCCTGCGTGGCACACTGGCTGAAGTTCCTGCACGAAGTGGCGGGGGTGGGGTGAGGAGGGGGGTGGGAGGCGGTGGACGCCGCCGACTGCTGGCGGGGCGCACAAGTTCAGTGCTCAACTTCCCGCTCTTAACGAGACCCGGGATCCCTTTGGAGAGGCCCTCGGGAGCTGGCGGCGGGGCTGGGAGTGGCGTGGGTAAGCTGGCCGGCGCGGGGCGCGGGCGGCGGGGCAAGAAGGCGCGACAGGAGGAGGGCGCGAGGGTGCCCGCGGCCGGCCGGGCGCTCCAAGAAGTCAGCGCGAGCAGCTGTGACTTCACCTATTAGCCCCGATGTCTTTCCGAGGAGCCTGGTGGAGTTAAACAGCCCACAATGGGCGCTCTGGGGCGCCTCCAGCCTGACCTCCACCCGGGTTTAATAGTTTCATAGGAACTTCATTAAATCAATTACTTAGTGAGCACATCATCATTTATTTGTAATTAGCAGCGAGGAGCGCGTTCTCTCCCCCAAGCCCGCGGCCCGGGTCCCAGCGGGGTTGGCGGAGTTGTGCAAGCACTTTTGTTTGCTCGAGTGTTGACTCCCGGCATTATTCGGCCCCGGTAATCTTTACGTCTTAATCTAGCATTCAGGGGGCGAAGGGAAAACAAACAGGGCGCAGGCCAGAGGCCAGCCCTGCGGTCCCAGCCGCGCGCGCAGCACGGCCCTCGCTCGGCGTGCAGGGCGCGTCTCCACGGTCCCCTCTCCTCCGGGCAGAGAGGGCGAGGGGCACCACGAGGGCAGCGGCGGTGGAGGGGAATGAGCCAGGCCAGGGGACTCGGGAGGAAAGTGGCGAAGGAAGAGGAAGTGAAGGAGCGAAAAGAGCGAAGCCGGAGCAGGAAAGCATGTCCCGCAAAGCGAGCACAGAAAGAAAACGTCCAGGCTCGTGCGCGTGTGCCGGCGGCGTCGGAGGGGAAGCGCGTGTGTGCGTACGCAGGATGTGCGTGAAATCACATCCATTTCAGCTGCCAGGAGCTGGGCGGAGAGAGGGGAGCGCGAACAGGAGGTGTCGGCCTGGCGTGCGCGGAGGCAGCTCGATGGGTGTCCGGGACTGCAAAAGTGCTTTCATTTGGGGACTGCAGCCGCGGGCGCAGCTCCACCGCGGCCCACAAATTACGAGCGAGTGGTTAGCGAGCTGGGGGAGTTGCTGAAAGCCAGGCCAGAACCTGCGCGTGCGGAGCGACGCGAGTAATGGCCCCGCGAGGAGTCGTGATTCCTTTCGAGTGTAATCATCTTTCCCTACACGCCGCAGCGCCGGCCAAGAACCCGGTGGGTCGTAGGAGTCTCGGCTCCCGGGGCTGGAAACGTGGACGACGCGTCCTTGCCCCAGCGCAGGGATTTCCGCTCCCAGTTGGAGAAGTCCCCCCGGCACAGGAAACGCTCAACTTCTGCGCGAGATCCCAGCGCAGGAAATGGGGGGCGGAGGAGGCGAGGGGTCACTGATGATCCGGCTCCGGTTCTCAGGAGCCGGCGAGTGTGCACAGCTGTGAGGTTAGGAACAGGCCCATGGGACCCCCTCTCCCCCCCACCCCAGGAGTGGGCTTCCAGAAGAAACAGTGATCCCAGAGGATCCTTGAGGCTAGTCTCCTAGGTGGACCTCGTATCTGTGAACTTTTGAGGAGAGGGTCTTGAATTTCTCCACTGGTTTTTGTGGCCAGGCCTGTTTGATTCAGGATGATATTTGGAGGCTATGAATGTGTGAAGGTTACCTTCTTGATTCAGTGTTTGGAGTGTTCGCACTCTAGTGGGTCCGGAGAGAGCTTGGTGCATCAGTGGGTGGCAGCATGGTGACAGGATCTGTGCTGGGGTGGGGGTGGAGAGGGAGGGTTGAGGCGTGGCCCCAGGGCCTGGCTGTCGTTGTGTTCCTGGGAGTGGCAGCTTTGTTTGCCTGGAACCCTGAGGTGGGCGCTCCTGAGGCCTCCGGTTGGGTGAGCCTGTACCCATGACATTGCCTTGAGTTTCAGAGACCCCACTGAGACCCCCCAGCTGCTGCTGACCTACCCTGGATTGTCTGAGAACTTGGGGTCAGCCTGAAAAACAGGAAGTGGATCCAGAGAAGGACCATCTACTGGCAGGGCAACCATCTGGGAGAAGCACCTTTAAAAATACAAAAGCACTTTGCAACTTTGCATACTTCTCCCCACCCCTAAAGTGATATACGCTGAAGTAGTTAAAATGGTCAGGCTTCCAGAAGGATTACCAGCAAAAGCAAGTATGTCTGCATAACGCGAAACACAACTTTCTCAAATATCTCTCCAAACACTGTAAACACCAGCACGCCTTAGAGTCTGTTGTGCATGTTTCTGCTTTGACATAATGAATACCTATGCGTGTTACATGTATATTTGATCGTCCAAGACTGTACACACACACACAGTTACAGCATATTTAAATCCAACCTTGCAAATGATGGGGGGGGGGGGCTACCCATCCTGGACCTAGCCAAATTTAGGGCAGCCTTGAAGGAAGCAGAACTGAGAAAGACTCCCTTTAAAATAACAATAAAATGGAATTCACCCCTGACTTCTCTCTCCGCTTCTCCCCCTCAACCTCGCGGCGACCCGCCCCTTCCCACAGCTTCAACAACGTTTAATAAAATAGCATCATAGGGAGAAAACAGGCAAGTCAGGCAAGCATTTTATGAACTGGTAGGGAGTTTCGTGAAACGGCTGATTTAGAAAATCTAGATGTTGGCTGCAAAGTTTTCTTACAGATAAGCAGGTTCGGCATCTCTCTCCCTGCTCTGAGTCCTAACAGCTTTGAACCCATTAGCTGGCTGCCATCTCAGACTCTGTTCTGCTTCTGCCTTTGCTGGGCCGCATGTCCCCGGCACCCCGCCCTGCCCAAGCCCTCCCTCCACAGTGGAAGCCCTGTGCTCTGCTCCCCACCTCCTTCCAGTGGGGCTTCCCCGGCAGGAGGTGTGGGACCCTTCTAGCCTACTCCCCTTACTTGACTGGGGTCCTTGCCACTGGGCCCATCAGCCTGAAAATGAATAGGCATCTGCTCACATTTCTGTCCTGTCTCCGTGGAGGGTTCTGAACAGCCTTCTCCCTCACCAGCTGCAGGTTGCCTCTTCTGGACCTGCAAGGAGAAGCAGGCCGGGCATGACAGACTGTAGACACAAAGCTGACCAAAGCCTGTGTGATGGACCCAGGAGCTCTCAGCAGCCTGGTCTGGGGTAATGACGTGTAAGGGAAATTTAAGGGAGGGCCAGGGGAGACTTGGAATGGGAGGAATTATGCCAACGTTTGTCTCCTTTTAGGGGCGAGGGCAAAGATTTGACCACTCTGGCTTTTCTTAAATAAACTGACCCCAAAGTGCAAGCGTTAGAAAACCGGTGACCTAGGTCGAGTGTCTGCTGTGTTACTGAGAGAAACTTCTAGGTAGGCACGGGCACTCCTTTCTGCCTTTAGACCCAACCGCACGGATGGTTCCCTACTTGTATCCGTGAGGGGCAAAATCATGAAGCGATTCCAGGCAAGTGCCTCTCAGGAGGGCGCAACGCCAGAAGACAGAGAGGCAAGCGCAGGCAAACACTGCAGCCCGGCCAGTGCCAGCCCTCCCCACCTTCTCCCCCTAACTTCGACTTTCTAGACCTTTCTGGTCACCCCATAAATCAGAGGGCTGGGGTGGTCCAGAGGCAGAAAAGTGCCTTGAAAGCACTGTAGTGTCCTTGGCCACTGGCAAGGAGATTGGAGTGTTGGTTTAGATTCCTCCGATCTGAATAATGCCTGTTAGGAAGGAGCAGAGAAATGATATCATGAAAAATCTCCTTCTTGGTTCTTACATTCCTTTAATGGGAAGGTTTCCCTGGGCTGCATGCCTGTCTGGAGAATTGTAGACACAAAACTTCCCATTTCTTTAAGAGCAAAGGAAGCCCAGCTCGCATCCTGGGGGAGCCAGAGGCAACCTCCCTCTGAGGCCCTGGGGAGGCTGCCCTGGGCCCTGTGCAGGGGACATGAGTAGGAGCGGGGGGGGGGGGGGCGGGGGGGGGTGCTGGGGGGAGTCGTAGAGAACTCTGATGTCCATTACTCACATGCTTTTCTCTATTTAAAAAATTCTGAGGACTTCCCTGGCAGGCCAGGGGTTAAGACTCCACATTTCCACTGCGGGCGGTACAGGTTCGATCCCTGGTGGGGGAACTAAGATCCCACATGCCGCGCAGCCAAAAAAAAAAAAAAAAAAAACCATAAAAAATTCTGGTAATTTTTTGTGGCCGCGCTGCGGGATCTTAGTTCCCCGACCAGGGATCGAATCCATGCCCCCTGCAGTGGAAGTGAGGAGTCTTAACCACTGGACCGCCAGGGAAGTCCATGAACCACTTTTAAGTATACAGTTTTGTGGCATTACGTACATTCACATTTTTGTGCAGCTGTCACCACCATCCATTTCCAGAACTTTTTCATCTTCCCAAACAGACCCTGTACCCATTAAACACTAACTCCCCATCCCCTCTCCAGCCACTGCTAACCTCTATTTTACTTTGTCTCTATGAATTTGACTACTCTAGGTACCTCATATAAGTAATCATACAATGTTTGTCTGTGTCTGGCTTATTTCACTGAGCATAATGTCCTCAGAGTTCAACCATGTTGTAGCATGCATTAGAACACCATTCGTTTTTATGGCTGAATAATATTCCAGTGCATGGCTATATAACATTTTGGTTATCTGTTTATCTGTCAGTGGACCTTTGGTGTGTTTCCACCTTTCGGTTACTGTGAATACTGCTGCTAGGAGCATGGGTGCCCACACATGCTTTTATATGTACCCATGTACCTATATATTTTTTTGTGAACCGATGTAAAACACTTTAAACTAAAGGGGGAGCTTCAGCCAAGAATTTAGAATATCCGATTTCTCACTTGGATCTGGCTCTCTGAGGTCAACGAAGTGCAGGTGGATTTCAAGGGAGAGCCAAAGCATTGTTTTCCAGTTCCATGGTATTCCCATCTGTATTTGCACACGTGTGTGTGTGTGTGTGTGTCCGGCCCTACCCAGCGCTGCTGCTTCAGAGGAACTATTAACACATTAATATTATCAATAGCAGGCAGTGCCTGAGCCATTAGGGATTTATGAAAACATCTGAAGCAAGTCGTTTCAAAGCGCTGATTTGTTTTATAGTCAGTATTACATTTTATGACAGGCTCTTTTGCCAGCAAAATGAGCGTATAAGCATCATACACAGCTCAGTAGACGGAAACCGCTGCCCTGCGCTGCCCTGCAAATTTGTGTTCCAGATCCCTTGGGAAGCTTCTGCAGTTTGCAGACAAACACTGACCCTTTGCTGAAGGGTCAGCCCAGAACCAGATAGCGAGTGTGGGCACCCCCCCCCCCTTACATTTTTAGCTGTAGAAAAACTACGGCTTCTTTTCCTTTCTGTCATTTTCCTCACACCTAGAGCACAAGAAGCAAGCCAGTATCCAGCAGACCAAGGCCAAACATCTTCCTGGCCGCTTCTGCTTTTCTGTCGCGGTTGTTTTCCCTCCTGATTTGCCAGTTTCCCAAGGCAAGTTCTCTAGCTCTGGGGAAGTAGTCTCAGCCCCGCTTAGAACGGGGGTGACCAAGGAGGGGGGGCAAGCAGGTCCCTTGGAGGAGACGGATGTGTGTTTCTCAGCTCCCCACTCAAACCTGCAGCCCACCCCCAAGGGCAACCAAAGGAGGAGGCGGCGGTGTGTGGTCGAGGAGGCGGTGGGGTGCGGGAGAGGGGGGAGGGGCCGCGGGGCCGCGCAGGGAGCGGGCACACCCACCCTCCCTCCGCCCCCGCCCCCAAGCTGGGACCTGGGGGTCCCCTCGCGGCGGCCCCCCTCTGGGACGGGAGGGAGCACCCGGAAGTTCCTTCCCCACGCTCCCAGGGAGCGGGGTTTGTAAGATTTACAGCAGCTGTTTAACATCTCCCTACCTAGTCATTAAACGCGGAAGGGAGAAAATTAAAATGGCAAAGTAGGATGAAATAAAAGGCGTCTTTTCCTGTAAAGAGACAACACCTAATTAGGGAGTATTTGAATCCCACAGAAATGCAGACGCTCATGGGTGACGTAAAACTTCTCCTTTTAAACCAGGAACAAAACCCAGAAAATTGGGGACCCGGCCCAAAGGTAGACAGTCCCTTAAAACGACAAGCTCCTTCCTCTCACGCCTTTTGCCTGCCTTCCCCCTGCCCTCCTCCTCTTCCACAGCCCTGGGGGAGGAGGAGACTCAGACGACGCCGTGGAGTTAAAGTTTCTGGGGGCAGCGCCGAGCCCGGAGCCGGTTCCCTCCCCCAGGGCTCTCAGGCCTGACCCAGTTCCGTCCCAGTTTCCCTCTTGTGTCCCCTCCCGACTCTGTCTCATTGTTTTGTTTTGTTTTGCAACTTTTTCTCTAGCTTCCCCGTCTTTTCGGGGAGCCCGCCCCCATCTTCTGTTTCCCTCAACCTCCCGGAGCTTCGAGATAAGTACCTTCTGCCTTTTTCTCCTGGCTCTTATCTGGTTCTTGATTAGATAACAGAAGCTTTGCTCTCCTTCCGCGCGGTTCCACAGCTCAGCCCACTGGGTGTGGGCCCCTGATCCCACCGGAAGCCTGGCTTTGACCTTTGCTCTCCGCTGCCTGCTGCCAATGCTTAAGGACTCTCCTGCCGCACCTGCCCCGAATCAAACTCAGTGAGCTTAAGGGGTGCTCAGCCGCAGCGATCTGGAAGGAGCTGCCTTAGCTCAGCCAGGAAACCTGCCTTCTGCCTCCGTTTTGCTCCCACGGGTTTTCCGGGAGGAAGCAAACGCAGGGAGCGCTCACTGGCCAGGACGGAGTTCTTCCCATAGTAGCTGCTCAGTTCCTCCGCTCTCCGGGTTGTTAGTTATTCTTCTAGGAGAGTGTCTTACTGCTTAGTCCTATGATTCAGGAGAAAGAACAGACAGCTATGGGGAGGCTTAAGAAAATATGGATCAATGTGTCTTGAAATGTCTACAAGTTAAAGAGATTCTTAGTCACACCTCACCCCAAGTTTGCCTCTCTGGGATTATTTTAGGATTTTGATAGTTTAAATTTTCCCCAACATCACAATGCATAGGACAGAGCCAGAGGTGCCCAGATTCCTGCTTATTAGACTAAACAGTAAAAGGAAATCATTTTTTCCTTTCAAGAAGGAAGGAGAGGCTATTTTGTTGGCATTTCCCTTTGGGGATGGATCCTCTGTCTGGCTTTGCCTTTTAAAAGGGTAGACTCAGATCCCACCAAGGTGGAGCGTAATATGGATAGAAGCAGTGTCTGGTCCTCCCTGATCTGCTGCAGAAACATTTGTGTGTCCGCCTTTGCTGCGGTCTGGGAATGCAGCCCTCGTAGCTGCCTTAGTCCTACCTTCTCTTTTCTTTTCTGAAACATGTAGGTAGAAAGAGTTTTTTTAAAGTTCTTTAATTCTTTTCTTCTACATTAAAATGCATTGCATATACTATTTCTGAGTAAAACCTTGGGTGGTGTTTTTAGAAAAAGGATCATAGTAATAAAAATATTTTACATCAGTGTTGTATCTACCTAACACTCTTTAAGCCTTGCACGTGTTTTAATTGATTTGATTCACGTACTACTTCTCTAAAGTAGAGTGGGGAGGCTTTGTTATTCTCATTTCGGGGGTGAGTAAATTGACTCAGAAGGTTAAGCTCACACAGTAGTAAGTGTAGAGCCAAAATGAGTTCAAGTCCATTTTTTTTTTTAACCAAAGCATAATGGACAGAAATAAAAAAATAGAAAGAAAGTGATATGGTGATTTGGTGACCAGATCTCTCACAGTCTCTGATATAATAGGGTCAGTGGATGAGCATGGTTCCATCCATTGCTCTCCTTCAAAAAAGCATCCTTCTTTACACAGATGGGTGAACAGAAAAAAATGGATGTTTGCCTGACCTTATTCCTAAGCAACACTCCAGCCATGGTGCATCTCCTTTGATGTACAATATGATCTTTCCACTGAGAAGGCTCTCATCATCTTTTCCATTGAAATTCACATTATCTCAAAAGTCAGCCCTTCCATCATCCCTGTCTCTAGTCCTGTTTGATCACTCCTTTCTTTGAATACTAGTAGCCAGACCTAGTGACCTCTGTAGCCATGTGCTTTACTTAGTATAACTCATTTAAATCCACAGCAAGGCTATGAAGCAGATGCTTTCATTATCTGCATGTAACAGATGAGGAAACTGAAGCACAGAGAGATTAAGAAGCGAGTTGAAAGTGACATGGCTGGAAATAGCTGAGTTGGGATTCAAACCTCTCTAGTGTGGGCTCCAGAGTCCTTCCTGACTCTTACATGATGCTGCCTTTCAACCATTATACTGTTAGGCATCGTGCATGCGTTATCTCACAAGGCAATGCGTGCACTTCATCACATGATGCTGTACCATCTCCCTGTAGCGTGTGTCCTATTCTGCCTGAGGTGTGTAAAACACATTTTTCTCCTTCTTACACCGTTGTAAGCTGCTTGAGTGGGATGGCTGTGCTCATCAGTTTTAAATGTCCTGTAGTACCTATTGCTTATACAGTGTACATACTTGATACTCACACGTATTTTTGGAATCAAGCTTAATCAACTGGAAAATGGTTTGTTCTCCAAGTATTCACTGAGTACCAACTATGCAAGAAGCCCTATTAGGCCCTGGAGAGCAAGTCAGAGAAGATTCTTCCTCTTAAGAAACTTAATTTTAGTGGGGGAAACAGATGATAAACAAACAGATAAAATAAGAAAACTATCAAGTAGTACATTTAGAAAATTAAAATGGGCTCTGATAGAGAGTGACAGGAGTAGAGGTACTACTTCAGGATGGGTGATCAGAAAGATCTCTAGGAAAATAAGATCTGAGGTGGGCCATGAATGCCAAGGAGTGAGCCATGCAGAGAGCAGAGGAAGGGCATTCTGGGTGAAGGGAATAGCTTGTGCAAAGGCCCTGAGGCAGGAAGGAGATTAGTGCCTACCTTCTTTGACAACTTGCAGGATTTCTGAACCTCAGCACTTGTCTTAGTCAGCTTGGGCTAGTATAGCAAAATAACAAATACTTATGGTGGCTTAAACAACAAATAGTTACTTCCCACAATTTGAAGGCTGAGAAGTCCAAGATCAAGGTGCTGGCAGATTTGGTATCTGTGGAAGGCCTCTTCTTGATTGTAGACTGCAACCTTCTCGCTGTGTCTTCACATGGCAGAGAGAGTCTCCTCCTCTTCTTTATGGGAACTAATTTCATCATGGGGCCCCACCTTCATGACCTCATTTAAACCTAATTAAACCTCAAAGGCCCTACCCCCAAAATCATCACACTGGGGATTAGGGCTTCAACATATGAATTTGGGGGCACACAAATATTCAGTCCATAGCAGTACTATTGACATTTTGGGCCAGATAATTCTTTGGGGGCTTTCCTGTGTCTTGTGGGACTTTTAGGAGCATCCCGGTACCCCCCAGCCTGTACATGTTAGATGCCAGTAGTAACCTCCTTCTCTCTAAAATGTGGCAATCAAAATGTCTCCAGACATTGCCAAGTGTCCCCTGAGGCAAAATCACCCCTGGTTGAGAACCACTGAGTTACAGGACCAGAAGGATGGCTAGAGTAGCTAGAACACAGTGAATGAGATGGAATATGGTTCGTGAGGCTGGAGAGATGCAGCCTGGACTCAGATCATGTAACGAGTTTAGATGTTATTGGAGGTTCAGTGAAAGCCGTTGGAGGGGTTTAAGCTGGAGCATGGAATGATGTAATTTATTTTGGGGGGGAGAGGGAGGAGGCAAGAAGGAAGCCGAAGATCCTGGGATCAAGCTATCGCAGTGGTCTAGGTGATGGGGGAATGGAGATGGAGAAAAGTGGACAGATTCGGGGTATGTTTCAGGTGAACAGTTGACAGCACTTGCCAAATCAACAGTGAGAGGTGAGGGAGAGAAGGATCAAGGAAATGACTAATGATTTGAGTCCAGTGACAGGGTGGGTAATGGTGCCATTTGAAAGGCCTTAGCTGGGCCTTGAGACAGAAGGTTTGGGACAGAAAGTCATTCATGTGGAGGTGCCTGCTAGGCAGGAGGATGTAAAAATCTGGAGACCCAGGGAGGGGTTGGAGATGTGGGTATGGGAATTTGGGGCATGTTGATCTTCATAAATAGGTATTTAAACCACATGACTGAATGAGATCACCTAGGGGTACTGTATGAGTCGACAAGAGAAGGACGGCCAGAACAGAGTCCTGGAGACATTTTAGCAGGCAGAGGAGGAACCAGAGAAAGATCCAGATGGAACTCTCTGTGAGGTAGGAAAGGACGGTGCCATGGCAGTCAGGAGTGTATCAAGAAGGCTGAGTGGTCGTTTGATTGGATGACATAGAGCTCATCCGTGTCTTCTCTATGGACAGTCCCTGTGGATAGGGAAGGATGGATGGCTGATTGGGTGGGTGAGGTGAGGAGAGTGACCTAGAAACTTTCAAGGGGATGGCTGTGAAGGGAGCAGAGTATAGGCAGTAGCAGGTGAGGGACCAGGATCACAGGCATTTTCTCAAGATAAGAGATGGTGGAACATATTTGTGTGCTGGTACCAGTGGTCTGCGGGGGGTGGGGGGTTGGTTAGGGGGAGACAGAGAAAGGCCGAAAAAGGTTGATGGCTTGGGAGCAAGAGAGAATCCTGCAGGAAGAAAGTCCTTGAGTGGGATCCGAGCCCAAGTTGGGGGGCTGGGTTTTTAAAAAAATTTTACTGTGGTAAAATAGTTATGATATTTGCCATTTTAGCTATTTTAAGTGTATACTTCAGTGCTATTAATTATATTCACAACATTGTACAGCTAGATTGTACTATTTCCAAACGTTTTCGTCACCCCAAACCAAAACTCTAACCATTAAGCGATAATTCCCTAGTCCTTTCACCCCAGAGAGGAGTTTTTGATAAGAGCAGGACATTTCATCCCCAATAACAGGAGAGAAGGTGCAGAATGTGGCTAGTGGTAGGGGTGTTGATGGGAAGATAAGAGGCTTCTATCAGATGGCTTGCATTTTCTCATTGAAGCTTGAGGGTGAGGAAAGGCATAAGAGTGTAGGAGGAGACAGAAGCAAGTGTGAAACAGTCATTTGGAGAGTGGGAAAGTGAAAAAGCCAGGGAAGTATTGGGTTGGCCAAAAGGTTCATTTGTTTTTTTCCGTAAGATGGCTCTAATAGCGCTTAGTTGTCCTTAATTTCTTTTGAAACAAGTGTATTAGATTGTATTGTGACAGCTGTCATATCAGCGTGCATTTAAAAAAAGAACTTATCAAAATCGGTGAATTTTTGTGTAGCATTTTTAATATTGAAGGTGGAAGAAAAAAAGCAACATTTTCAACATATTATGCTTTATTATTTCAAGAAAGGTAAAAACGCAACTGAAATGCAAAAAAAGATTTGTGCAGTGTACGGAGAAGGTGCTGTGACTGACTGAAGGTGTCAAAAGTGGTTTACAAAGTTTCATGCTGGAGATTTCTCGCTGGACGATGCTCCGTGGTCGGGTAGACCAGTTGAAGTTGATAGCGATCAAATTGAGACATTAATTGAGAAAAATCAACGTTATACCACGCGGAAGATAGCCGACATACTCAAAATATCCAAATCAAGTGTTGAAAATCATTTGCACCACCTTGGTTGTGTGAATCGCTTTGATGTTTGGGTTCCACATAAATTAAGTGAAAAAAACCTTCTTGACCGTATTTCCACATGTGATTCTCTACTGAAACAGAACGAAAATGTTTCATTTTTAAAACAAGTTGTGACAGGCGATGAAAAGTGGATACTGTACAATAATGTGGAATGGAAGAGACTGTGGGGCAAGCGAAATGAACCACCACCAACCACACCAAAGGCCGGTCTTCATACAAAGAAGGTGATGTTGTGTATACGGTGGGATTGGAAGGGAGGCCTCTATTATGAACTCATTCCAGAAAACCAAACGATTAATTCCAACAAGTACTGCTCCCAATTAGACCAACTGAAAGCAGCACTTGACAAAAAACATCCGGTATTAGTCAACAGAAAACGCATAATCTTCCAGCAGGATAACCCAAGACCGCATGTTTCTTTGATGACCAGGCAAAAACTGTTACAGCTTGGCTGGGAAGTTCGGATTCATCCACCATGTTCGCCAGACATTGCACCTTTGGATTTCCATTTATTTCGGTCTTTACAAAATTCTCTTACTGGAAAAAATTTCAATTCCCTGGAAGACTGTAAAAGGCACCTGGAACAGTTCTTTGCTCAAAAAGATAAAAAGTTTTGGGAAGATGGAATTATGAAGTTGCCTGAAAAATGGCAGAAGGTAGTGGAACAAAATGGTGAATATGTTGTTCAATAAAGTTCTTGGTGAAAATGAAAAGTGTGTCTTTTACTTTTAGTTAAAACCCAAAGAAACTTTTTGGCCAACCCAGTATATTAGGATTGATGGCCTGTGTCAAATGTCCTCTTTCTATTTGTGTACTTGAAATTGAAGTGACACCACCCAACAACATTGAGTGTGTTTTTAACTTTTTATTGTGGTAAAATGTACATGACACAAAACTTACTGGTTTAACCATTTTCAAGTGCACAGTTTGGTGGCATTAAGTCCATTCAAATTGTTGTGCAGCCATCACCACTATCCTTCTCCAGAACTTGTTCATTGTTCCAAACTGAAACTCTGCAACCATGAACTGGTAAGTCCTGATGTCCCCTCCTCCCAGCCCCTGGGAACCACAGGGGGAGTCTTTCTCCCCAGCAGTGTTTGGGTGTGGACATGGAGGGGCGGACACAGGCTTGGTGAGGGAGAGGGGAGCAAGGGTGTTAGCGGTGCTTGTGAGGTAGGGGTTACAGTGGAGGACCGTGTAACTCAGGCTCCATGAGCCAGTGGGATGGAGGGGGTCATGAAGAGTGACCGATGGTGTCTTTGGAGCCCCAAAGATGGTGCTGTCTTCTTTCTCTTCCTTCCTCATGATGCTGCAGACGGCAGGAGTCAAACCTCATTTCAAATTTATTAACTAATATGGTTTCCTATTGCTCTTCTCATCCTGAAGAATGTTCTACAGGAGAGCCCAAAATGGCCACTCGAGTCACCTGGCATGATCCCCTCCCCTTACATGCCACAGGTCCCTAGGATACACACACCCAGTTAGGTAAGAGAAGAGGCATATGGTGTTAATTTGGGGAAAAAGGTACATTTTCTATGAATAGCATAGCTATGTGAACAGACAGGCTGACAGGTGATCCCACTTTATCCCATCACACAATATGGGCATCCACACTGTGTGAAAACCCCCAAAGCTTCAGGAACTTGCAAACGTCCTCCTTGCGTTCTGCATCTCAGCCCTTGCTCTTCCCTTCAAAACTGAAGTAGGGGTGGAAAGGCCCTTTCTCAAACCCTGTGGGCTGTCTACTCAGAAATTTCCTCTGAACTTGTCTCTTTGGTGCTGTTCATATTTGGGGCTGGGCTATTTTCTGCATTGTCGATGAAATCGTCTCTTCTTCATAGTACGCTGGTTATCCTTCTGGTGATTGTGCTTTCTGATTTTGTCCATACATTTTTTTTTGGGGGGGGGGTATAAATTCTATTCCTGAAAGAGACACTTGCACTGTGTATAAGGCTACACCTTAGAGGGGAGCGTTGGTCCAGGCCCCTCCCACAGTACAGACATCCTGAGGAGAAGGTAGAAAGCCACAGGGGGTGGGTTTTTCCATAACGGAAAAAGCCGAGGCAGGTCACATCTTATGTGGTGACACTGGGTTAACTGTTTGATAGATAAGCTTAATCTCATGTAGAGTTATGTTTCCAGTAATACTACCATGTTGGACAGTGGAGCTTGTAGTACATACCAACTTACTAATCAGTTACAAGCTTTTCAATTAACATAACATAATTTTAATTAGATTTACTCAGTATCCAAATGATTATGATTGTCTTTGGCTGTGAGTTATAGGAACCTGAATAACCAGGGCTACACAGGTGAGGGGTTTATGTTTCTCCCATAACAGGAAGGGCAGTGGTAGGCAGTGGAAGACTGGAAATGGAGATGGATAAAGAGCAAAGGGCCAACAAAAAGATCTTCAAAGTCAAAATGGTACAACTCCCATGGCAGAGATGTTGGCAAGATAGAGCACAATTATATATGTTATTACCCTTCAACCCAACAATCCCATGTCTAGGAATTTACCCCAAATGGGATCAGACATAAATAGAAAATGACTCATGCATAAGATTATTCACTGTGGCATTACTGATGATTGAAAAAACCCAAATGTCCATCAATAAGTCACTGCTTGGATAATTCATAATATAGCCACACAGTCAAACACTATGCAGTAAAAAAGAAATGAGGAAGCACTACACATACAGCTATGGAGTGATCTCCAAGATTCAAGAATATGAAATTTAAAAAAAGAACAAGGGGAACAACATAGATATAGACATATTGATATATATCCTATTATGTAAAAGAGTAAGGAAAGAAATACACATACATTTGCTTATATTTGCAAGGGAAACAAACAAACACATCTACATCTAAAGGGGGAGGAAGGAACAGGTGTGGGAGACAAAGATGGAGGTGAGACCACTGTGAATGTACCTTATTTCATACTCTTGACTTTCAAATCATGTAAACAGGTCTTCATATCCCAAAACTAAAATAAAAAAGCATTTAAGAAAAGAAGGCTAGGGCTTCCCTGATGGCACAGTGGTTGAGAATCTGCCTGCTAATGTAGGGGACACGGGTTCGAGCCCTGGTCTGGGAAGATCCCACATGCCGTGGAGCAACTAGGCCCGTGAGCCACAACTACTGAGCCTGCGCGTCTGGAGCCTGTGCTCCGCAACAAGAGAGGCCGCGATGGTGAGAGGCCCGCGCACCGCGATGAAGAGTGGCCCCCGCTTGCAGCAACTAGAGAAAGCCCTCGCACAGAAACGAAGACCCAACACAGCCAAAAATAAATAAATAAATAAATAAATTAAAAAAAAAAAAAAAAAAAAGAAGCCTCACCTGGACATTTTCTCTTTAATTTCCTTGACTAGAATTGGGTCACATGGCCACACCCAGCTGCCAGGGCATGTGGGAGGTGAATATTTTACTAGGCAGGTGACCATCCAAACCCAATCAGGATTTGGTAAGAGAGGAAGAAGGGGAGGGGACTAGACCTTGGGTAGCAACCATGCAGGGTTGGCCCTAGCTACTTCATGTGCCAGAGGATATTGCCCAGACTGGAAACATCTGTGACTGTGACTGCTTCAGGTCTGAGGAGGGCCAGCACTGACTGGACCTCCACCACGTGCAGCTGTACTGGTGGCTCCACATGGACCTTCTTGCCTCATTTCTTACTTTCAAGCCAGGTAGGGTGAGAATGTTCATGTTTTGTTATTTTACATGTAGCTGTCCAGCTTTCCCAGCACCACTTATTGAAGAGACCATAAGAGACTACTACGAACAACTATATACCAATACAACGGACAACTTAGAAGAAAAGAGATACCATGTTCTTGGATTGGAGAATCAATATTGTTAAAATGACCACACTACCTAAGGCAATCTATAGATTCAGTGCAATCCCTATCAAAATACCAATGGCATTTTTCCCAGAACTAGAACAAAAAAAATTTTAATTTGTGTGGAAACACAAAAGACCCTGAATAGCCAAAGCAATCTTGAGAAAGAAGAACGGAGAGGGAGGAATCACACTCCCTGACTTCAGACTATACTACAAAACTACAGTAATTGAAACAGTTTGGTACTGGCACAAAAACAGACACATAGATCAATGGAACAGGATAGAAAGCCCAGAAATAAACCCACACACTTATGGTCAATTAATCTATGACAAAGGAGACAAGAATATACAATGGAGAAAAGGCAGTCTCTTCAGTAAGTGGTGCTGGGAAAACTGAACAGCTACATGTAAAAGAATGAAATTAGAACATTCTCTAACATAATTTACAAAAATAAACTCAAAATGGATTAAAGACCTAAATGTAAGACCAGCTACTATAAAACTTCTAGAGTAAAACATAGGCAGAACACTCTCTGACATAAATTGCAGTGATATTTTTTTGGATCCATATCCTAAAGTAAAGGAAATAAAAGCAAAAATAAATAAATGGGACCTAATTAAACTTAAAAGGTTTTGCACAACAAATGAAACCACTGACAAAATGAAAAGACAACCTACTGAATGGGAGAAAATATTTGCAAATGATATGACCAATAAGAGATTAATATCCAACATATATAAACAGCTCATACAACTCAACATTGAAAAATCAAACAACCCAATTTAAAAATGGGCAGAAGAACTGAATAGACATTTTTCCAAAGAGGAAAGGTAGATGGCCAACAGGCACACGAAAAGATGCTCAACATCACTAATCATCAGGGAAATGCAAATCAAAACCACAATGAGGTATCACCTCACACAGGTCACAATGGCTATCATCAAAAAGAACACAAATAACGAATGTTGGTGAGGATGTGGAGAACCGGGAACCCTCATACATTGTTGGTGGAAATGTAAATTGGTACAGACACTGTGGAAAACAGTATGGAGGTTTCTCAAAAAACTAAAAATAGGACATCACATGACCCAGAAACCCAGCAATTCTACTCCTGGGTATATATCAAATAAAACCCTAAAACACTAATTTGAAAAGATATATACACCCCAATATTCATAGTAGCATTATTTACAATTGCCAAGATATGGAAGCAACCTAAGTGTCCATCAACAGATGACTGGATAAACAAAATGAGATGTATCCATACAATGGAATATTATTCAGCCTTAAAAAGGAAGGAAATTCTGACACATGTTACAACATGGATAAACCTTGAGGACATTATGCTCGGTGAAATAAGCCAGATGCAAAAGGACAAATATTGTGGATTCCACTGAAACGAAGTACCTAGGGTAGTCAAATTCATAGGGACAGGAAGTAGAAGAGAGGTTATCAGGGCTGGGGGGAGAGTGGGATGGGGAGTTAGTGTTTAATGGGCGCAGAGTTTCAGTTTGGGATGATGAAAAGGTTCTGGAAATGGATGGTGGTGATGGCACAGAAGACTGTGAATGTACTTAATGCCACTGAAACAGACTCTTAAAAATGGTTAAAATGGTAAAATTTATAATATGTATATTTTACCACAATTTAAAAAAAAGTATTGTTGTGAGCAGGATAATGTCTATTAACAGGATGAAAAATAATTTGTCCTCCAGGGACAGCTGGCAATGCCTGAAAACATTTTTTCACTTAAAACAAAAAACGTTAATAGACTTTATTTTTCAGAGAAGTTTTAGGCTCACAGCACGGTTGAGGGGAAAGTGCCGAGGGTTCTCCTCTTACCCTCTGCCCTCCCCCACTACCAACAGCCTGCACGGGGCTGGCTGGCGTGTTTGTTATAACTAACGAACCAACACTGGCACATTGTTATCACCCCAAGTCCCCAGGGCAGGGCACTTACTTTAGGGTTCACGCTTGGTGTTGTACATTCTATGGATTTGGACAATTGTATAATGACACATATCCACCATTAGGGTATCATTCAGGATAGTTTCACTGCTCTAGAAATCCTCTGTGCTCTACCTCTTCGTCCCTCTCTCCTCCCCTGAGTCTTTCCACTGACTCCTGGTGATATTTGTGGTTGTCACAGCTGGGGGTGGAGGTGCTACTGGTATCGCGTGTGTAGAGGCCAGGGATGCTGCTAATCATCTTACCAGGCATGGAACAGCCTCACGACAAAGAATTATCCGGCTCAAATGGCAACAGTACCAAGGCTGAGAAATCCTAATACAGAAGCTGAGCAAGAATCCCTTTAATCCATGACTACGTGGGGTACGTAGTAGATACTCAGTAAATACTAAATAAATAAAGGACGTGTTTGAACAACCCAGAGAGAGCTACTCCTGAGTATACATAACATCCAGAAGAACAAAGGGAAACATCACCTGTTAAATTCAGGTCCTGTGGTTGTTCAGTTTGGTGCAGTGGGCTGGCAAGGAGAGGGCATTTTGACAAGGAGAACATGCCGTTTTCTTTCAGGGCCACGCCTGGAGATTCCATGTGCTGTGTGTGATAGAGTTTGTGCAAATACGCTTGGTAGTCCGTCAGCATTATGTATGAGTCCTATGACTACTGGGAAACAGCTGGGTCTGTACTGTTTTCTCTGTAAGACAGAGGAATCCTGTGTACGTATTTAGCACAGAAGCAGCACTTTTCTCCTTTGTTTTATGAAGCATCCAAGAGATTCAGAAATGAAGAAAGGCAAGGGGTGGCAAGTTTCTAAACACCACTTGAAAGTGCATTTTTTTTGTCCCCGGAGAGTTTTTAATACAGTATATTGAAGAACTGTCAGAGAGATAACAGAAGCAAGAG
This sequence comes from Balaenoptera acutorostrata, assembly GCF_949987535.1. Lineage (NCBI taxonomy): Eukaryota > Metazoa > Chordata > Mammalia > Artiodactyla > Balaenopteridae > Balaenoptera > Balaenoptera acutorostrata. The sequence continues at coordinate 10,792,177 of NC_080081.1, forward strand.
ACTTTTGAAACAAAGCATAGAGACATGAGATTCAAATCTAACCAAGGGAGGGATTTCAAAAGAGAAACTGGGCCGCATTTCCTGGTTTTCACTCTCATATATCAAACGAAGCCCATCCTAAGTAACTGCTGCCACCCTGGCACCTCTGCTGTACCAGGGGACCGGGTACTTTAATGCCACAAGTCCTTCCTTCGGAGGCCCCGTTACCTTTGTTGCGTTTAGTGCCATCCTCAGGGGAAATGAGCCTCACTCGGACATGGTCGAGGGTGTTTTCTGTATTCCGAAGTTGGTCTGCGTGCTGCGTCCCACACTTGCCTTGACAATACGGAGTCCCTTCTCAGCCTCGTCTTCTGCACGTGTGATGTAGGTGTGGCTGCAGGACAGGAGCAGGCGGGTTGCTCAAGTCCATGCCAAGAAGAGGAAGATTCCGTCTGAGCACCGGGAGCTCACAGCTCAGCAAGGGAGACCTGTGTGCGGATGAACTGTCTGAACCACGTGGAAACATGCTGATTTTTCTACTAGAGTATTTTCAAAGTGCTCTGGGAACACTGACAGTGGGGCAACCCTGCCTGGGCATCAGAGGATGCTTCAGAGAGGAGGGGACTTTTAGTCTGGGTCTTAAAGGTTGACTAAGAATGGAAACAGGGGAGAGCAGGGGAACATTCCAGGAAGAAGGAGCACAGATGAAAATCCAAGGGGTTGTAAATGGGACCATTGTGTTTGAGGGTAAGATGGTCCATGGGATGGGGGTTGGGGAGCTAGTGGCAGATAATGAAGCAGAGGAGTAAGTTGGAGCTTGACTGTGGGAGACGGTCATTAAAATGCAAAGCTAACGGTCAGGGATGCACAGTTGCACAACTCCAGGGGGTGCTATACACACTACAGCCTGAGTGAATGGTGCCCTGGAGTTGGGGCACTCAGAGCCCGTGTGGCTGTACCCCTCGGCTCAGCGAATCGTTGCTGAGTGATTACTTCTAGACGGTACACTGACAGCTCTGTATATTTTATCTTATTTGATTCTCACTACACCATGAGGAAAGTGCTATTTCCATTCCCAGTTTACAGATGGGAACCTGAGGCACACACAGGTAAGCTTGTGCGGCTATGAAGCGGTGGAATTGGGATTTTAATCCAGGCAGTTTGCTTCTAAATCCAAGGCAGAATGCTTCCCAAGTTTTGTCACTTACGGCATTCACAGGAAGTGACGTTTTATGACACAAGAGGGTAAATGACAAAGCTGCTCACCATCTGAAGTGCACTCCTGTGTCCCAGGCTGCATCCTGACTGACCTGACGGCTGAGGACATGCCCAGGGTCGTGGCACACCCGTGACCCATTTCCGCAGTACCCCTGGGCGGCGGGTGGATCTCAGACCTAGGGAGTACACCTGAGGTCACTTTTCCAGCCCAATTCTAGTTATATTATTATTATTATTATTATTATTTTTAACATAAATGAATTTATTTATAAAACAAACTGACTCACAGACATAGCAAACAAACTTATGGTTATCAGAGGGGAAGGGGGGAGGGATAAATTAGGAGTATGGGATTAACAGACACATACTACTATATATAAAACAGATAACAAGGATTTACTGTATAGCACGGAAACTATATTCAGTATCTTGTAATAACCTATAATGGAAATCTAGTTATATTATAATTGAGCTCTCAAATGGGGCATAGGGAAAAAAAAAAAAACACACTTTGCTTCAGGGTTCTAGATGGTTGGCTTTCGGTTTTGTAGTTGTAGAGATCAAGGGCAAAATGGTTGTGGAAAAAGCCTGGGCTCTGGAGACAGACAAATCAGGTCTTTATTACGTGACCCTGGACAAGGTATTTGCTCTCGCTGAGCCTCAGTTTCTCTTGATGAAAAGGCTAGAGTAAATAGGCACTTCACTGACCTGTATTAACTGCAGTAGCTTCTGTAAAGCAGCTCGCACCAGCCCTCTGTAAACGCCAGCCTCCTTCTCTCCTTCCTCTCCTCCCTCCAACCCCGATATTTCTGACTGGGAACTACAGTGAAGCCATGCTGCAGGGCAATGGTTTGCGGAGAGCCAGGCAGTAGCCATCTATCAGCAAAACCACTTGTCATGATTGATGGGGACTTGGCTGGTGACATCACCCTTCAGAACTCCTTTCTTGTGAAAGTACTCCTGAGTTTTGTTGGTAGAAGTTTATAGCTGTCAAAACTGTCCATGAAAACAAATGAGAAAACTGTTCCACTCTTGTTTCCACTTTTTCCACACTTGCTGTGGTCATCTTGATAATTGTTTAAATATCTACATTTATTTTATTGTGATTAAAAAAACATATAACAGAAAATCTACCATCTTGATCACTTTTAATTGTACATTTCACTAGTATATTCACATTGCTGTGAAACAGATCTTCAGAACTTTTTATCTTGCCGATCTGAAAATCTGTACCCATGGAACAGCAACTCTCCCCTCCTAGTCCCTACCACCTTCATCATTTTATTTTTCCAAAGACAATTCAGTTTCCTGATAAGATGAACATTCTGCACTGCCAGTCTAGCAAGTTGCTTTTGAAATTATGACTAGATTAAATACTCCTATGTATTTATTTACTGATCAGAATTACTGGGTCTTTTTTTTAATTAGTATTCAGAGGAGACTGATGATCAGTGATACTACTTGAAGACACATATATCTCACATAACAACCAAATCTTTTTATTCCCTAACAGTTGATTTATCCCACATTCATCCAGTTGTCTGAAAGTATCCTAGGTTTTACAAGTTCCCTAAAAGGCCTGTTTACTGAGTTTGAGTTACAGATCAGGCAAAGTGCGAGTAAAGGTTGAGTTAGTAGAAAACCACAAGCACGTGGACTGTTTTCTGCCTTTGAGAAAAACAATCCCCCCTCACCCCCCAGCACAGTGTGGAACTTACCTGTGAAATCCTTGGGGAATGAAAACAACATGGTACCTCTTGTTGGATTTAGTCCCTTGCCCTAAGAAGGGGCTCATGCGATGCCTGTGCTAATCAATAAAAGACAGAAGGACTCTGGGTGAGCAGAAAGGAAGTATTGAGGACCGACAGTCAAGGGGTGTTTTTCAGATTCGGCAAAATCAGGTTTGTAAAGTTCATTATTGTCTATCTGGTTCTGGCCAGTTCACAGAATATCAACGATGAAAGGCCCCTTTTCCCAAGTAAATTGCACCAGGAAGTAGAAATCAGCCCACAACAAATGAGTTCTCTGGAAGAGGCCTGGTACATCTGGTTGGGGCACGTCTGCCTTATTTGGGTGCGATCAGGCAGCACGCTAACACTTTTATTTTCTTGTGTGTGCATTTGTGCGCACGTGCACGCGCGCACCTATTTCTCATCCCACGTCTTGTTTCCCCCACGGATGGGTTCGGAGATGCTCAGCTGGCAGTAACGACGCTCCCTTCCTTTGGGACATGTTTCTGAGCTGGTGTGTCGCTGGGCCCTTGCCCGAAGACAAGAATCTACTTTCCTTGGCCATTCAGGCCTCTGTTTCTTGGACCAGAAGCAGTGTTTGTCTTTCTGCCAGTGGGCATTTATTCATGTTAACCGGTGGGATTTTTCTGGATCCCACACTCTGACAGTAGACTTTGGCTTCGCTCCCAAGCAAGCCTCCACCTCCCTCCTCTGCAGCTGCCTTAGTTGCCTGGTCTCTGCTCCCACTACTCAGCAAGCTGCACCCCACACCTCCTTCCTACACCCCCTTCCTCTTCACCTGGAGTCTAATCTCTATAACTTGTGTTTCCTCATTTTGGTTCCCCTGTTCATGGCAGAAATTCAGGATCTGGGCAGACACTTGAAAGTGTTTCAGTGACCACAAGTCATGCAGCCTCCCTCTGCTTGGTACTTTCTGTGCTTACCCAAGGGACAATTAATAATAAATCAATGAAATGTGTTTCAATAATTCTCTTGCCTTATATCCACAAAGATGGCTCTCAGGGAGGTATAAGGAAGCGGCAGCCTTCAGAATTTCTTCTGTCCTGCATCTTCAAACAGTTGGCGTTGATTAGTGGCTGTAAAGAGTCAAGGGGGTTAGAACTATGGAAGGGGGAAGGCTGAAAGGAAACCTGGAGCTGCTAGGTTCAGTTCAGTATATTCTGTGCTGGTTCAGCGCAAGACTCGAATGCTCCCCAGGTATACAGCTGCCAGAGCAAATAAGGAGTGTCAGCGGTGGAGAAGGAGAAGGAGGAGACAAGGAGGCCCATAAAGGGAGCAAGCACTGGGTGTCTGCTGGGTCACGATGGGAGAGAGAGGGCCATTGAACCACAGCAGTTTTCATACTTCTGTCATTAAGAAAATACATGAGCTTCAACTAAAACATGGCAGGGGAAGCAAGATGCCTCTTTAGTGATGAACTCTGAAGGAAGAACCAAAGCAACCCTGAGGCCCCGACCACAGGCCCGAGGCAGGACCAGGAAAGGATGAGCAGACTCAGCTCGAGCTGGCGGTTGGGGAGCTGGGGGAAGCTGTGGACACAGCCCGCCCTGGCGTGGCCACAGGAGGAGGTCACGGGAGAAGGCCATCCTGGAAGCAAGCGGAATTCTTCCAAAGCTTTCCACTTTCATCCTTTTGCATAATCAGATTTATGTTTCTCTTCTTGTCATATTCTCTCCAGCCTATTTCTAGATGTTAATCATGGGTAATTCCCGTTTTCATTGCATCAGAGTTGGTTATAAAGTGCCCCGTCCGTGACCTCCCTGGCCGGCTTCCTGGGGTAGACAGCTGGGGTGAACAAGACATACTCCCCTGTTCTGCTGGCTCGAGATGGGGGCCCGGGTGGGTTCTGACTGGTGGACTTACGATGTCCAAAAGGAACATCATCAGTAGGCGCACTCCACAAGTGGAGATTATGGTGATTGCTATTGCAGGGGAATAAAATTCTGTGCACTTGATGTAGCATTGAGGGAACCTGGAGTACTCTATTTGTATGGTACTGGACATCCAGTCCAGTAGGTTCTGTGGGCTGAAACATCCCAAAAGCCATGGGTGAAGATCCATGCATATTGCTGCCCTATAGTTTATGGCAGTGACGTGGGGACATGTTCTTAACAATGATCCACATTAGGCAGGAGAGCGTTTGCTGAGTTCTGATTCAGAACACCAAGTCTGGTGGGGCCCTGACATCTTCAAGCCCTAGATGGTTCTCCAACTCACCTCATGACCCAGGTTCTGAAGAAGGTGGCGGTGGTGGGGTCCTGAGGAGGAAGTGTGTTTTGAAGCAGTAAGGGTCGAGCTTCCTTTTGATTCCACGCTGCTTCAGGAGCTACATCAGTTAGCGCAAGGTGAATTCTGTTACCTGTCTGCATATGTGGACAAACACAAAGTTCATTGTCCTCTCATTAAAACGTACTATTATGATTACTACCTACGGTTAATTAAGTGCTTACTGTATATCAGGCTTTATACACACATGTACCGTACTGAGTGCTTTATCCGATGATCTCACTCATTCCTGAAAGAGCTCCATTAGCTAGGAATGCCATTACCATATCCCCATTTTACAAGCGAGGAAACAGAGGCTTAGCGGTTTCACGGCTCATCATGGGATAAGTGGCAGAACGAGCATTTGAGCCCCAGTTCTGTCTGATTCCAAAGCCCACATTCCACACTACAAAGTGACACTGCCTCTCACTTTAAGTCTTTGGGTTTGAGTGATTTATCTTCTTCATGTCCAGCGTGGTCTCCAATAACCATCTCTTTAGACCTCTCATTCCTGTTGCTGAAACACTGGCCGGGCTCCTCTTCTGCTCAGAATTAATGATGGTAGGTGGCTGGGGTGACATCCGGGTGGCCTCCCATGGTGAGTCCCCCATCCAAACCAAATGGCGAGATCAAGCCCTTTGGGGGTGTCATTTCCTCACCCCTCTAAAAGTAATTCAGTTGTTTCTGCTTGTCAAACGCTTCTGTTTCCTCACTAAGCCCGTGTTAGTCATTGGGATATGTCAGTATGAATGGATTTACTGTGTTCCAACAGCTGCCGAGGCCCAGACACATGCCCCACACATGGCAGCCACAGGAGCGGGCGGGGGGCCAGCCGACAACCGGGATCCCCGAAATTGCACGCAGGCCCTGAGGCTGGAGACAGGATGCTGAGGAGAAACCGTCCTTCTGATGTTCGGATGTCTGCCCCGACCCCGGCAAAATGATGAGGATACTTCGGGTGCGGCGAGGAGACAGCCCTATAAAACATGCCATCTCCGAGGTGTGGCTCTTCCCCGCTCGGAACAGAGCCCATCTGTCCAACAGTGTCTGAAATAACACCGCCAGCCAGCAAAGGAGTGTCCATTGTCACATGCGCATTTGGACGGCAGGTAGTCCACATGGGCCCCTGTAATTCAAGTCACAACAGCCTCTTCCGTGACAGGGAGGCGGGGAGTGAAAGTGGTAGTTGTGATTCCAACAAGCAGGAGGATTGTTTTTCTAAGATTTTCTGCCAGTGGCCGTTGAGGATTCTTTGTGTGCGGCACCTACGGGGTACCTCAAAATTTAGGCAGCTATCAGATTCCAAATTAAACACCTAGTGCCCCTGGCGTGCTAGAGAGGCAGCCTGGTCCTGAGGATCTGTGTGTGGGAAAGGCCAGAAGTTGATTGTGCTGGATGCTTTTATATGGAAATCCTCCTACCAGGCTTTCGCAGGATCGCAAATTAGATGCTAGGGTTTGAAGCTAGCAGGCCAATGGAGCTGTTGTTTTTTTTTTTTTTTTTTTTTTTTTTAAAGGATTTTCTTATTTATTTATTTATTTATTTATTTTTGGCTGTGTTGGGTCTTCGGTTCGTGCGAAGGCTTTCTCCAGTTGCGGCAAGCGGGGGCCACTCTTCATCGCGGTGCGCGGGCCTTTCTCTATCGCGGCCCCTCCCGTCGCGGGGCACAGGCTCCAGACGCGCAGGCTCAGCAATTGTGGCTCACGGGCCCAGCTGCTCCGTGGCATGTGGGATCTTCCCAGACCAGGGCTCGAACCCGTGTCCCCTGCATTAGCAGGCAGATTCTCAACCACTGCGCCACCAGGGAAGCCCGGAGCTGTTGTTTAAAAACGCAGAAATAGTCTGCTTTGAACCTCGGGTCTCAGAATTTTCTAGAATGGGCTATTGTGATCCAGTCACGTGGGGATTTTCTTACCGCTTTAACACACATTGGGGCCTGGAGCTGACATCTGGCCTTTTGTCACTTCTTTTTCAGAGGTGAGCAGCGGTCAGATTGTAGCAAACATTTTCTCCTTTCCCCTAAATATTAACATCAGTGAGGGAGAGAATCGAGATGGTGTCATCCATGATTGAGGTTTAGGAAAGAATTCTCATGAACACGGGCTGTGAATCAGTACAGTTTCATATCCTGAACCTGCATCTCTCCTGCTTTGGGACCTTGGGCAAATTACTTAGCAACCTCAAGCCTCAGCTTTTTCTTCTATAAAATGGGGATAAGCGTTAACAAGAAGAACTCACTTGTTAGATTGTTGTGTGAATTAAAATGACATGATTGGACTTCCCTGGTGGCGCAGTGGTTAAGAATCCGCCTGCCAATGCAGGGGACACGGGTTCGAGCCCTGGTCCGGGAAGATCCCACACACCACGGAGCAACTAAGCCCGTGAGCCACAACTACTGAGCCTGCTCTCTAGAGCCCGTGAGCCACAACTACTGAGCCCATGTGCCACAACTACTGAAGCCCGCGTGCCTAGAGCCTGTGCTCCGCAACAAGAGAAGCCACTGCAATAAGAAGCCCGCGCACCACAACAAAGACCCAAAAAATAAATAAATAGATAAATAAATAAATAAATAAATAAATAAAATGACATGATTGGGAATTCCCTGGTGGTACAGTGGATAGGACTCGGCGCTTTCACTGCCTTGGGACTGGGTTCGATCCCTGGTGGGGGAACAAAGATCCTGTAAGCTGCATGCCAAAAAAAAAAAAAAAGGACATGATTAACAAAACGTTTAGCATAGTACCTGGCACGTTATCAGCACTTACTATATTACTAGGGTGTAGTCTAAAGATGAAGATGGAAATTGAGTTTTGATGTTTCTTTTTGTTCCCTTATCCCTCTTGGGGGAGTGTAAGGTTTACTCTTGGGTTTTGGTGGGGGCCAGGATTTGAGCACCACAGAAAGGCAGAAGGCCAAGCCACTCGAGGTCAGTTCGTAGAAGCACAGGCACAGACACTGGGGGCATGAGGCAGCAGCCCCAGCTTCGGAATCTCCTGTTCACCTTCTGTCCTGTCCTGAATGCACCCCTCGTACATGTCTCTACTTCCCAGCTTCCCTTCACTTTGAGTCTTAGTACCTGCGTTTCTCACCACCTGAAGCTTTACTAGAAAATCTAAAAAGGCTTGATTCATCCTTGTTCTAGACGGCAAGTAGCTTCAGTCTAAATGTGCCAAGTGGGATTTAGAAAATAAAACGAGGATTTTGGAGAATGTAAGTATTTGTCCTGTCCACATTTATGAGCATACTCTCTGTCATGTGGCTGTGGCAGTTGATGGGGACACAGGTGATGGAGGCACTCACTCCCCCCACTCTCTAGGAGTCTGTTGTGTGGCGTAGAAGCCAATGGATGTGGACAGTTTAAATGTGCCAGGTGCTATAATGCAGATCGTCCACGGTCGGGGCGGGGGCAGGCAGGGGCAGTTGCAGGTGGCTCAGGGAAGGCTTCAAAGCGGAGGTGACACCCAGCTCACTCAACTTGGCTACAGCACGAAATAACTGGGGTTTGAAAGGCGTCAAAGTCCAGAACCCACCATGCTATTCTATATATGGAATTGTTTCTCTACTTAATTTTCCTATTGTGCGTTTATGTTTTTTTTTTTTTTTTATAAAGGAACTCCTTTATTTTATTTATTTATTTATTTATTTATGGCTGTGTTGGGTCTTCGTTTCTGTGCAAGGGCTTTCTCTAGTTGTGGCAAGCGGGGGCCACTCTTCATCGCGGTGCGCGGGCCTCTCACTATCGCGGCCTCTCTTGTTGTGGAGCACAGGCTCCAGATGCGCAGGCTCAGTAGTTGTGGCTCACGGGCCTAGTCGCTCCACAGCATGTGGGATCTTCCCAGACCAGGGCTCGAACCCATGTCCCCTGCATTGGCAGGCAGATTCTCAACCACTGCGCCACCAGGGAAGCCCAATGCGTTTATGTTTTAAGAGAGAAATATATCAGAAAATGAAAGGCCGCCAGCTGAGGTTCCAGGTGTCCCTTCGTTATGCTGGATCTCAGGCGAGAGCCGTTGGGTTACATGTTTCCCTATAGCTTCTCCCTCCCGGGACTGTTGGGGGATTTGCAAATTGATGCTCTTGAAGCTTTAAAAGGCTTGCATCGAAAAACCATATTAAGTTAGTATCAAGTAGAAAGCACTTCTTATTTACTTAGAGGTGGTCGAGCAACAGAAGTATATGTGAAAGCAGCTTTAGCTCTTAGATTGATCAAAAAGAAAATGAAAAGATGTTAAAACGTTATACTTTAAACTCATGAGTAAACAAAAAATACTGTGTTTTACCCCCAAGTGTATTCATCTCTCCCTTCGAAAGTTAGTGCACACTTAAGGTTAGTGAATAATAACTAGTAAATCTACTGTTATAATGGCTGCAGATGGGAGTAGAGCATTTCATTTTCTTAAACTCAGCAAATATGTTAAAAACAAGATTAAATTTTTTTGCATTTTGTATATCTACACGTTATTTTATTCTTAAAAAGAAAAAGCGATATTTTCTATATTTTTTATTTTAGGGATCCATCACATAGTTTTTTTGTAACGCCTGATATTGTCTAAAAAAAATAGGTTTTAAAATGACTGCTGGTGATTTTCAGGCATTTATTCAAGTATTTCCCTCTGTTTCTAAAATACATAGAAAAGTGATACAACTGCTTTCTTAAAGGATTTACCAGGGATTATAGCCTTCAAGTAAAGGGATCCTGAATTCAGTCTGGTTGTCAGTTTGATTAAGAAGGAAGTAGCTCATCTTGGTATAAACATTCTTGAACAACGCTCTGTGACAGTCTGGCCAGGAGCACCCGGTGGGAGAAGCCGTCTAACTATAGTTGGAAATATTCTAAGAATAATTAATTTATTTTAGAATTAGAGGTGGTAGGTTTTAAGAAAAGACTTCTTTGTGGGCTTGAGACTTTCCTTGGGTAGCAAAGTGAAATCTGCACACCTGGGGCTCTGTGATGGTGACAGTGTGTGGACTCTTCCCATCCCTCCCGGAATCCTCCATCTCACATTCCTTACTTTATCCTACGTAACCTCCCCGTCAGTTAACATTACACTTACATATTTAAGAAACATGCGCTTACAGTTCCTTATGGATTAGCAGCAATTTCTGTCCTCTCAGAAGTAAGGTATTTTTGAAATGATGTATTGACAAGAAAGTTATGGGTGAGGGATGTGTCTAGATCAGGTGGTTCAGGTAAGAAGGGAGGAAGAAAGTTTTGAAGATGTTAGAAACTGTTGTTGACATTTTGGGCTGTCAACTTGGCTAACTGGTAAAAAGAAGGTGATAGTTTCATTCTCTAGTAGGAATGTGAGGTGGGCTGGAAGAATATTTAAGAATTAGGTGATCAAAATGTTGAAATTGTCAGGTGAAGTACAGCAGACAGTTGCAAGATTTTGTTGAAGTCATTCATATGAAAGTCAGAATCATAAATTAATTCTAAGTGAATGGCATACTTCTTAGTTTACCGAAATTATGAAATTAGTGATAGTAAAACAATGTAATCTGAGCGTTAGGTAATGAGACTGGACTGACTGTGGATGGCTCGTCCGGTCTGGGACATGAGGACTTTTGTGTGTTTTCGACTAGGCAGGGGAAGGCTTGGACAGTCACGCTAGTTTGGGATGCTTTGTGTCAGCCAGCAGTCATGGGAATTTGCCTGCCCTGTTTGTTATGTTTGAGTTTGAATTTGGCTATATATGGGTTCTGTGTAAGATTTTAATGTCTTTCTTGGTTAGAAAGAATCTTTGCATGAGAGCGCTTTTGAGGAATATTGGTAATGAAGCTGGGAGCCATTTAGGGAACTGGCATATGAGCTACTACAGGAAAGGGTCAGATGCGTGGGATTAGCAAAAGGAGTAGCCCAGGAAATGGGGAAATGAGCTGGTCTCACTTACCACCATGTGGCCGGCAAAGCAAATTCCAAGCTGTGTGTGCCAGGGAGCATTCTCAGGAAGAGGAGACGACCACACCACTTTCTTTCCTGGCAAAGGATATGAAGTGCAGATTATACCACAGGTGGCCAAATCAATGCCAAGCTTCCCTCTGGATAATTAAGGCCATGGAGATGAAGGAAGAGATGCACAGTACAAAGATGGTGGATGGGATAAAAGTGAAAATTTACTGTAGTGCTTCCAACATTTTATCCACTGTGGCACACAGAGAAAATAATATTTTTATAGTGGCTGGGCAGCTCTTGGCAGGAGATGACCAGCTTGGAAGCTCCAGCCATGCCTGGCCCTGTCCAGTCACCCAAGGGCTGAGGCGATCAGAGGCTCAAGCACACACCTGAAACCAATTCTTGCACATTGACTGGGGAAATTCTGGTCTAGTGAACATCGTGATTGCATCGTTACAAGATGGAGGTCATGGAGCCCTTTGAGAATCTGATGAAATTTATGGGCCCTCACCCCTCACCCAAAGGACCATTATGTACATACACATAGAATTTTACTCACAATTTCAAGGGATTCATGGAAGTGCTCAAGTCTACTTCTGGACCTCAGGATAAGAACCCTTGCTTTAGATAATTAATCAAAGAAAGGATGTTGATGAAGAAATGGAGGCGAAGTCATATGGATAAATTCAGCAACTCGGATAAAAAAATCCATCTAAAGAAGGATCGAATCACAGACTCTATCTAAAGGGGTTCTCAAAGACCCTTTCTATAAAGCTCTGGCTTTGGAAATGGTTAAAAGGCTGGGGACACCAAGCAGAAAATATACAGGCCAGGTAATTAGATCCAAACAATTGAGCAAATTGCAATGGTTGAGCAGATTGCTTAGCTCCATGTTGTCTACTTTTTAAAGGTATTAGTGCTAACTTGGTCAGAGTAATTATTTGGTAAATGGTCAGCTCAGTGGCACAAGTTTAACTTCTGAATCCTTCCCTTCTAAACCATTTTCAAAAGGAACCTGCTCTAATTCCCTCAGTATGCATGGTGGAATGGGCAGGCCCTGGTGAAGCAGGCTCTTGCAAGTTTAGCAGGGGCTACTTGGGCACTTATTGCCCCAAGGGCTCTGCTGCTTGGTTTGTAATCAATTGTTCTGATTGACTCAGCTTCACTTGCCCAACTAAGCCCCATGCACCCTCAAAGCGCCTAGAGTCCTATGATGACAGGTACTCAAAACAAGCCATTCAGGGCTAACTGCCTTACCAATTATTTCAGAAACAAAATAAAAATCAGATCTCAAAAGGCTAAGTGGTGAGGAAGGGATGGAGTGTCAGCTTTACCTTGAATAATGTAGGACTTCTGTTAGTTTAATCTCAGGTCTCACATCACGTGAAAAGTTGTCTCTTTGCAAAATATAGGCTGGAGGGAAATTTTGCCAGTGTCGTGCTCTGGTGAGTTAATATGCATTGCAACCGTTTTATAACAGATTATTTACCAACGGGAACAGAATGCCTTGGCACGAGATGCCTTTAAGAGAGCAGTTCTATTGCACTAGCTAATTCCATATTTCAAAATCATTTCCACACACCTCCTAGTTCTTGTAGGTTCTCTCAAACTCTTCCCTCTACTGGTGAAATGAAAGAACTGACTACTAGGTGAGATTATGTTGCCCTCTGGTGTCTGCCAACCCAAAAGAAAGAGCTAGAACTCAAGAAGGGGACAAGAAGTAGAAGTAAGATAGAAACAAGACACTCCATACCATAAGAAAGATGGAGGGATGGGGAGGTAAGGGAAGGGAGAGAGAAGAAGGGAGATGAGCCTGACATGGATCTTCTTCTTGCTGGTGAATGACAGGTTTTCAACTCACCATTCTGGCTGAGGAAGAGAGTGATTGCCAGGGCTATCGGCCTGATCAACCTGGAGCCTTTCTGATCTGTGATGGAAGAGCAGGTTCATGGAGGGAGGGGGCTTGGCTTTTCTCTTTGGAGAACCAATGGGGAAGAAAACTGGGTGATGGCTATCCATCAGAATTGCAGATTGCCTATCTGAGGACCCATCTCTTGTTGAGATGGAGACTGAGATTTCCATCCCTTTTAGGAATCTCCACCAATACCCCTAAAGGGGGGCAGGGCCTCACTGTCTAGCCCTTCAGTATATGCCTGGGCATGAGGGCCTTGGCTTTGGTGGTGGGATGGTGGCAGTACCACTGGTCCTTGGGGTTCCTCCTTACCCCTGCTATTCCCTCTTGCCCCATTGTCAGGGTTTGCCCACTCGATGGCTGTGCTTGCCAGGGCACATGAGCAGGGTCTGGTTTGCTCTGCCTATTAAATCTTGAATCATTTTTGGATGCATCTGTCTTGTTCTTGACTTTTGATGCTCTATACAGGGACAGGTATTATGTCTTCTTGCTGCAAACTGGAAAGTCAGTGGAATATTGTTGATGACTTTTGCTTATAGAAACAATTGATGACTATTCAAAGAAATCAATGGAAGCCTGGAGCAAAAATGTGGGCAAAGTTTGGGCAGAGGTATGGGGAGGTCAAGCATTCCATCTTTGCTCAAGACTAGAGGAGATAATGGAGCCATGGAAAGGGATCCTTTGGGCAGCAGAGCCCTATAGGGAACAAGGAAAGGACTAGGGATGCTTGGTTACTTGCAAAGAGGCAGGAAGTGAGGCAAAGGAGGGAAGTGAAGTTGGGAGAAGGGGGCACCATCACATGTAAGTTCTTTTTGTATATTGACTTCCTTCCTTCCTTCCTTCCTTCCTCCCTCCCTCTCTCCCTCCTTCCTTCCTTCATTTTTTAGAATTTCTTGGCTGCACTGCACGGCATGCAGGATCTTAGTTCCCCGACCAGGGATCAAATCCAAGCCTGCTGCAGTGGAAGCGCAAGTCTTAACCAGTGGACCGCCAGGGAAGTCTTTCTCCTGGGATCTTTATTTTTTTTTTTTTTAATTTACTTATTTATTTTGGCTGCGCCAGATCTTAGTTGCAGCATGTGGGACCTAGTTCCCCAACCAGGGATCAAACCCGGGCCCCCTGCATTGGGAGCATGGAGTCTTACCCACTGGACCACCAGGGAAGTCCCTCTCCTGGGATCTTTAAATCCTGGTTTAAAAGACAGTAAAGCTGGGACTTCTGATGTATTCCTCAGGCTGACAGAACTCTTGAGTGAGAGAGGGATAATAGTCTGGCTCTTAGCACCCAGTTAATTCAAGACATTATTGAGTGAGTGGATGAAATATTATAACTCACTTTATTATTGGTTTTCAAATAGAGGGCATATATGGATGGTTAGTTAAGAAGAGAAGAAGGGAAACAGATTATAATTTTTTCCCACTCTATGACCATGTAAGAAATTCAGGTTGGTGCTAATTAGAGTCACGGAAACTATGAAAGACTAGAAAATACAAGGGAGGTTTAGAGGAAAAAAAGAAAGCCAATGGAATAATTTTCAAAAATAGCTAATTCATAGATTTGCAAATTATTTTAATTTATTAAATCATTATGCAACTGAAACAGAAGTAGGCATAATAATAGTAGTTTCCCCAAGCTCTTATCTATAGAAAGGTAATATGTGGTGGCAGGGGATTGGGTCAGGAACCCTACTGGGCACTTCCTGCTTCTACCCCCAGCTATTTTCCCCACAGGTGGGACAGCTTAGATGAATGCATACGAATACCTAGGGTTGGCTTTTAGGGCAAAGAAGCTGCAAAAGGACACTCTGAGCCCTACGTGGGGTGTGTGTGAGATCCCACCCATTTTACCTCAGTGCCTTCCAGGTGGGCTGTGCCTTTGAACTTGGGCTCCTTGAGTTCCCATTCACCTCAACCCACTTCCCTTGCATTTGCTCCCTCAGAGAAGGTGGCTTAGTTTATTCTACTCTAGCACTGGTTGTACCAGTAACCTGCATGCTCTTTTCTAGAAAAAGATTTGGTGAGACTCATCGTATTCAGACTAGGTTGTTCCTTAAGAAATCAGTTCGTTTTGGCTTTGTTTTGTCAAAATACGAGCTACACCGAACTGGATCAATCGTTTCGCTAAATCCTCCCGCACCCCACCCTTTCTTCCTTTTTAAGTCAAAGCTGTTTTGGATTACCCAAGCAACAGAATGATTTACAAAATGAAAGAGAGGGACAATCTATTCTAACGGATGGAAGGCAGTAAAAAATATTTATGTGTGCCTGGCCGATGCGGACTTCTGGAAAGCGTTCATTTATGAACTGAAAGCTAGGGAAATGAAAGACGAAAATCAGCCCTCGGGGTTCTAATTTCGAGCGCACACCTTCTTAGGGAAAAACAACCTTCATTTCTTGGTTCCAGATTCTGCATTTGTCAAACAAAATTACTAGCCTGGACGCCTCTGTTGGTGGTGCTGTGCAGAGTTGTAGTTGATTTCTATGAGGCTGATTCTCAGAACTGGGGCTTGGAGGTGGCCGTGGAGAGAGGGGGGCTGGGGGCTGGGGCCTGGGGGATGGGATGGGTAAATCCTTAAAAGGCAATAATCCTGTCAGTTTCCTGGGCCAGGGGTTGGGGGAGGGTGGTCTCTTAAATTTGAACTCTTCCTAGGCCCCATCTTTTCCTCTATATTCTTTCCTCACTCAAATAATAATGCGCTTGTGAAGAAAAATATTTTTTAAATTGAAAAACAGCAGGCAGTTATATATGCCCATCTCATCCTCCTGCTGGCAACTTCCACCTCCCCGGGCTGGGCTGGGCTGGGCGTGCAGGAGATGTAGGGCTGTCAGGGTCGGAAAACCCGCTTGCACCCTGGCTGATGAATCAGTAGTAAAGCTTGGCTCTGTAACATTTGTATGGAAAATGCAATGTTTGCACAATAAAGCTCTCCAGATTTTTAAGCTGTAAGAGTGAAGCCAGTTTCCAACCAACAGGTTTCCCTCGTTGCCATTATCGCAAATAGTATCTTATTTCGGCAAAATGGTGGCAGCCAGCAGGAGGTCCAACAATGCAGATTTTAATCAGAAAATTTAATTTTATATACAATTCAGTTTGTGCACGGTGAGAAATGTTTCTCACGGCATGAACTTTCAGGACTCGGCTCTGAGCAAAAGGAGTTTCAATTTATGTAACGCCTTTCTCAGCACACAATACCCCGAAGCACTTCCTGGTAATATAAGGCTCGCGCTGCTGCTGCAGACGTCTCTCTTAAAATTACCCGGGATATTTATTTGGAGCAATTAAAAGAAGCGGCTGCATTCCCCACAAATCCATGTTTACTGTAGATATTAAATTAGCCAAGATTTCAGTGCCCAGTGGCTGCATTGGGCTCTCTGCCTTGATGTGCTCCCTTGTAAGGCACCTTTCCACCTGTGCTCACTCTGTTTGCCAGTTGACTTGTAAACTCTCGAAAGAGAAGCCTGAATTGAAAATGTTGACAGAGCCTTTAAGAGAAGGGCCCTGGAGGAGTTGCCTCTCAGGCTGGGCCCAGGAAGAGTGGTGGGTACAGGGAGGAGAGGAGGGTCACAGGCTGTCCCGTGAATGACCAAGAGACGCCAGCCCTTGACTCACTTGCTGGACTTGAACATGGGTTGGGTCCAAAAGGTGCAAGGCCGCTTTTTCGGGGTCGGGGGTGGGATGGGAGCAGGACCTGTTCCTCTGGGTGATGGCGAGGGATATCACACACATACTCGGTAAGACAAGGCAGAGGGAGACAGCCAAGGCTTCTCAGGGAACAACCCTCTCAGTTGAAGAGGAGACAGGAACTCATAACTGAGTCGTCCATACTGAGGTCCAGCTGGGAGGAGGTAATGAGAGCGGCTCCAGAAATAGGGGGTCTTAGCCCTGAGTGAGGAGGTGGAGAAGGCAGACAGGAGGGACTGTCCCTGTGGTCCCACCCTGGGCCATGTGCAAGGCCCCCTCTCTGCTTATGGGAGTAATGTAAACCCCCCAGTGCCCCCTCCCATCGTTTCCTAAGAGGGTCTGAGACGGAGTCCCTGTGCACACCTCAGGCACCCCTCACTCCCCATTCCTCACCCCTCCTACCCCGCTGGCCTTCACCTATTCCCGGCTGTCTGAGCCCATATGACCTTGAGTTCATTGACAGTTGAGTGGGGGCCCTGGTGCCTTAGACAGGAGCACCCCAGCCCTGTTTTATGTTATGCAGGACCCTGGGGGTGAAGTCACGAAGGTGCTGTGCCTGGCTGGCGGGAAGACGGCACCTACCTTTCACCGAGAGCCCACTCCAGCTGGGGCCACTCACAGGCATGATCACATTCAATCCTCACGAGAATCTTGAGGGAGGTTCTATTTACCAAGAAGGAATCGGTGGCTCAGAGAGGGGTTAAGTTACTTGCTTAGCTGAGGTCACAGAGTTAGCCAGTGGCCATGGACCCACAAGGGAGGGCAGACTAGAACCGGCTCGACTGGTGATCTCTCAGGAGTGAGGGCTGGCAGGCCACTGTGGGAGCTGGGCTTCAGTCCTGGGAGAAGGGCTGTCACACTGTGCCTCTGGCAGCAGGGTGACAGGAAGGCCGCCCAGTGTGTCCAGTGAGAAAAATGACCCTGAGGCTGACCCTAAGGTAAGGTTTAGGCCAGAGACACGGAGACACAGAGACTGGCACTGGGTTACAGTCACTGCCTGGGGCCCTGTTTGGAAACAATTCTGAGCCTGATTCTAGACTCAGTTGGAAAGGATTCTGAGGTTGATTAGCCATGTCTGCCCTGGACCAGGGAGAAGGGAGCAGTGGTTATTTAGAATGAATTTGCAATCCTCATCTAGGTGTCTCTTGGCTTTGAGAATTTTTTTCTTTTGGCTAAATGCTCATTATTTTCCACAAACAGACAGGAATCTTACCTTTCCTTCCCTGATTAACCCGAGTCCACAGTTTTGGAGTTATGTTTGGTCACAAGTCCTATCTGGGGAGAATCATCAGGCATGCACAAAGAGAAAGCCAAACAGAGTTCTTAATGAGAGTTTAAAATTCAGAGAACACAGGAAAGATTTATTTGTATTTGGTATTTAGTACAAGCTTGGCACTATCCTGAGTTTTACAGATATTAACTCATTTACTCCACATAACATCCCTATACGATAGGTCCCAGTATTAACCTCATTTTACAAATGGGACAGTTAAAGGCCAGAGAGGCTAAGCAACTTGTCCAAAGTCACACAGCTTTGTGAACTCAAGCAGTCTGATGCCAGAGTCTACATGATTAAATTATACCGTGTTGCCTCTCTATCAAGTCCATATTTCTGGTTTGCTTTCCTGGTGGTATTGTGCCTTGTGCTTCGTGTTTGTTTTCCAGATTAGACTGTGAACTCTGAAGGAAGGGATTACATTTTACTGTGTATAAGTACCTGACACATAGGAGGAGCTGAAACATGACTACATGAAACATTAGTGGTATGATTTTAGGAATCAATCACATTGTATTTGAGTCGTTTTCTATTTGTGTGTCTGGCTCCACTACTAGAGTGAGCTTCTAGGAGTGGGACTCTAAGGTATTTGTTTCTATAGCCCCACTATCTAACACAATATAGAAGAAACCCCGTCTCATTTGTTCATCAATTCATTAACTAATTCATTCAACAAAAATTTATTAAGAACAAGTACCATGCTCAGTGCTAGGGATGAAGAAAGTAGATAAAATTTCTGTCTCTGTGGTTTGATTCCAACCTCACAAGAATAGATAGAGAAAAATGATGCTGACATTCTTTAAATTTGACACATTTGTCTATTTTTGCCAAAAATAATACTAGATTATTTGTCATCGCAACTTATCAATTCCCTCCTTTCCATAGTGTGTGATGAAGTCAAGTTGCAAACAGTTATTTTATTCCTATTTTATTTACCAGGAGCATTGGTGGCCCACATTAGTCAGATCTAATATTTAAAGGTAAGAGAAAACCCTTTTGGTGTAGAGCCAATGGAAGAATTATTGGGTTCCCACAATGTGAGGTAGGGCTGTTTCATCCCCTTTTGTTATATGAAAAGCTTCAAGCATTATTAAGTGATGACAGAGAGTGCACTTGGCTTCTGGTATTTCTTTGAAGGCTTGCCTGCAGCACGCTGCTTGGAAGCAGGAATGATTCCACAAATGGTCAGGGAGCCACCCTGAAAACCGCCCTTCGCACCAGGTCCAGGTGTGTAAACAGAGCAGATGGGCCCTCCACCCTGGGAGAGGGAATTCCGAGGCTGGACAGCTGGAGTGGAGAATCACAGAGTTCAGGATCTCTTTTCCCTCCAACCGAGGCAGTATCTCAGAAATTCCCTCAACCACTTTTCTAATTCTCTGAGGCTGCTAACCGCATCAAGATCTCTCCTTATGGAGAAGGAACAGGCTTTTCCCCAGAACACACAGGGAGTAAGTGGCAGAGGGGGCACTGGAAATCAGGTTACTTTCATGCCAATGCTGGGCGCAGCCCACGACCCGACACAGCCAAGCTTGTCCTTCCTGTGATAAGAAGTGACCGTGGTGCCCAAGGCAGAAGGAGTCCTTGGAAGCCGGTGCCTGAGTCCTGGCAGCAGGAGGTTTCAGATCATATGAAAACTTCCTGCCGGGGCCTCTCTACTCAGGGCCTACTAGGTTTAACTGTAGAACGATCAAAAGCAGTGTTTCAAACATAGATTTTGTTTATAATTAGCTCTAAATTAGTTTTTAAAATTTTGATATATATTTAATGAAAAAATTGGAAACACAAAACTGTACAAAGAAGACAAAATGAAAATCACCAGTAGTCTCGACATCCAAACACAGTAATTGCTAACATTTTGGTGTATTTTCTTCTGTTGTGATTTCTTTTTAACATGGTTGTAATCACATTATAATAGTAATAGAAGCTAACATTTGTTGAGGGCCCTGATGTGTCAGGTACTCATCTTTATATGCGTTAACTCAATTAAGTCTCATAACAATTCTATGAGATAGGTGCCACTATTACCCCCATTTCACAGATAATAAAACTGAGGCACAGACAGGCTAGTTCCTTGCCCAAGATTACTCAAAAGTAAGCAGTAGAGGCCAGACAGTCCAGCTCCAGACTCTACATATACAGCTTGGTATCTGGAGGATTTTTTTGGAATTTTTTTCTCTTTGATTTTTTAAAAATTAATTTATTTTATTTTTTTACTTATTTCTTGTTTGACCACATTGGGTCTTTGTTGCTGCGCGCGGGCTTTCTCTAGTTGTGGCGAGCGGGGGCTACTCTTTGTTGGGGTGCACAGGCTTCTCATTGTGGTGGCTTCTCTTGCTGCAGAGCAAGGGCTCTAGGTGCGTGGGCTTCAGTAG
Source organism: Balaenoptera acutorostrata (assembly GCF_949987535.1). Classification (NCBI taxonomy): domain Eukaryota; kingdom Metazoa; phylum Chordata; class Mammalia; order Artiodactyla; family Balaenopteridae; genus Balaenoptera; species Balaenoptera acutorostrata. The sequence continues at coordinate 10,812,524 of NC_080081.1, forward strand.
TTGTGGCACACGGGCTCAGCACTTGTGGCTTGCGGGCTCTAGAGTGCAGGCTCAGTAGTTGTGGCACACAGGCTTAGTTGCTCCGCAGCATGTGTGATCTTCCCGGACCAGGGATTGAACCCGTGTCCCCTGCATTGGCAGGCGGATCCTTAACCACTGCGCCACCAGGGAAGTCCAGTATCTGTTTTTGAACAAATCTTTTTCTTATTTTCTTCAGAAACACAAGCTTTAAGCGGCCGCCTAATAGTCCATCATGGTTTCCATGGTTTTCATGCCTCTCTAATTTAAATGACGCAACTGTGAGTTGTGTTTGTGAATGAGGCTTTTTCTGTATTTAGGATCACAGAATTTCCCAGATCCAGACGTAAAAGGCACAGGTAAATGACAGTAAGTCTGTGGACACTTATTGCCAAATATTTTCCAGGAGGACTACCTAGCCTCACTGCCATCAGCCTTGTGAGTGCTGGGCCTTGGAGGTTATCACTCAAAAAATCATTTAGTTTGACAGTCAAAAAGCTTATTGCTTTAAATTTTCTCTGGTCCAATTTCTGACTACTCTTGTAATAATGAACTTCCGCTCTCATCCAAATTTTAATTTTTGCCTAGACTTATTTTCCTCACTTCTAGTCATCCTTACTTAAAACAACAATAAAATTAAATGGTAATACACATTTTTCTGATTACAAAACTTATAAATGTCCATTTTAGAAAATACGGATAATCCAAAATCCCATCTAGTTACATTTACTTATTTTATCGTTCATCTTATTTCTTGGCTATCACAGCGATGTGGGTTCACTGTAGCCAATTTGGAATGTACAGAAAAGAGTAAAGGAGCAGAAAGTGAAATAACTAAGCAGGGGCAAACTTTTCAGCAGTTCTTGCCATTAAAATTTTTATAAACTTTTTTTTTTAATGGGAATCTACCTCTAAGATACTTTATTCATTTTTTTTTGGTCTCAGGCCTGGAGCTATGATGTTGGTTAATTTTCATGTTTGTTGTAAAGGATAAGGAAGAGTAATTAGAACAGGATGCAGGGTGGGGGTGGGGCGGGAGAACCAGAATAAGAAAGGCTTTAGCCACCCACCTGCTTTCCCTTCTGATGGAGCTACTGGACACAGGGGCCTTAGGGCCACCCCAGGGTTACCCTCATAGCCCATCACTACCACAGTGACGTCACTCACCGCAGGCACACAACAGAAGCTCAATTAGTATCTGCTGGAGGAGTGAATTAATGAACGTATTCTTATGTAGGTATGACCTATATTAACTTACCGTCTCCTAGTAACTCTACAGCTTTAATCATTGCATCTCAGCATTCTTTTTGTTAAAAAAAAGAAAAAGAAAAAAGGTTTGCATCTGTGATCCCAGGTCCTGGCCTTATTAGGATCCTAGAGGATCGGCCAAACAGAGGTCTTTCAGCCCAAGGCAAATAATTGAGATCAAAGCTTCCTGGATCTCTCCCGGGAGGTCCTTGGCCCTCCAGTCAAAGTGACTGGAGCTCTCCTTTTCCCTTCGTGATCTGCGAGCACGCCATCCCGCCATCCGCCATCCCCGATGGGGAAGGGGGAGAAGGAGGCAGCTGAGGAGGAGTGGGAAAGGTGAGGGAGGTGCTGTTCTTGAGGGAGGGGGGTGAGGGCAAGCGTTTACCACGCTGGCTCAAAGGCCCGTGGAGCCCCCAGCTGAGGCTTCTTACCAGAAGGAGCCCTTGCTCTCAGCGTGGCCCCCCTTTGCTCTCCTGAGGCCGTCAGAAGTGATAGCTAAGCTCAATTCTGCCTTCGTGGGGCTGTCGTTCTCACTCGGATGAGTTGTTATTTGATGTCTCTTTGCTTCTGTTTTTATAAAAATGGTACAATGTAAAGCTCTAAGGTTCATCTCTTTTGTGATCGTCAGATGACACTAGGAGAAATACTGCTTTTTGCCTATATATTTTAAATATATGTAAGAAAAATAAATTTGCAGAATATTAGTCAAGAAGCATGACACTGCCACTGCAAAGGGCAAACTTAAATGAATTTTCAGGAAGGGCAGCCATCTACACAAGTATACCTTATTTTACAAATTAAATGTGAGACATTTCAAGGCTGTGATTATTCCAACCTATTCTGTGATCAGTGAGGGATGTGAATGTGTATAAAATTAGAAAGTGTATCATGTGGGAAGAATCAGTCAACTATTTTACAATTCATGTGGCCCAAAACATAATTATGGAAACTTAATTAAGTTTGCTTTGTAAAGTTTAGCATGGCCAGGAGTTCCCAAATGATGTTACAGTATTGTACTTTAGACAGTTCTAATGTAAAAGCCATCCTGCATCTTTCAGAGTTTTGTTTGGTTGTTTCTCTTTTTAATCTGCAAAATGATGGGTTAGACTAGAGTATTTACTAAATGTTCGCCAGGTACTTCTAATTTGCAGCCAGGGTCCAGATCGTTGGCCTAGACGATCTCAAAAGTCCTTCTCTGGCACCAAAATGCTGTGGTATCTATAATTTTAAATTTTAAATCAAAATAAATAAGAAAATCAGATTCACCTAGCAGATAATTCTCCTTAAAAACATCTTCCTAAATTCAGAGGTCTCAGAAGTCCTACAATGAAACTTACTTCATAAGTGGCCCAACCCTCATGAAATATTTTAGACAGAGCTTATGAATTTGGAAAGTTTATGTTCGTTCCACATTCCAATATTCCTATATGAGTTTTAAGTCAATACCAAAAAAATTATTTTTCACCTTTGAGAGTCAAGATGTGGTCGAAGTTTTTGATTTCCAGGTGGAAATCAGAAGGCTTGAATGAAAATGTTTATGGATAAAGAGAGGTGAGAAATGAAGATATTGAATCTTTGCCATTAGCTTGGGATGACAACTCCCTGTGTGTGTGTGTGTGTGTGTGTGTATGTTCGCACATGAGCCTCTGCTGGGATCTGGGAGGAACAGCTGATGTTGTGGGAATATCTCATAGAAACTATAGGGACAGATGGTGGCAGACTGCAGCCATGGGACCAGCATGCTACTGATTTCAACCTAGGAACCCTTCTTATTGAAGACTATGTCCCCAGAACCATCAAGTTTTAAAATGTAGTTGAACTGGAGATGGTTTTTATTTTCTTGTTATGAAACCCGGGCTCCCACATTCTGGACTCAAATGACTATATTCCATGTCTACTCAAGAACAGTATCTGTGGCAAAGAGATGTGAGGTTGAAGCCTCTCCAGGAATAAGTCAGGAAACAGAATGATCCAAGTTTGGTATTTAGATTAGAAATACAAGTGGAAGAAGTAAGGTTACCATCAGAAATGTGCATTTCTAAAGATATTCATTTGAAAGTTTTGAAAAAAGTAAAGCTCATGCCCTGGGGCTCCTGGGAGTATGTACAAAATACAATAATTAAATTAAGTCCAGCAGTTAAAATTCCTCATAAAAAGAAAAAGCTGGAGTGCTTCCCAATGGGGAATGCTTGACTTAAAAGAAAGGTTTTACTCTGTGGCCTGAAGGTCAACAAACTGGGACTCTGTGGGAATGTATAAAATTTCTTAAAGGGGTTCTCCGGTCTTTGTTTTGTTGAAAGAAAATAAAAGAGCAAAAAGGGACAAGTTTTGAAAATTCAAAAAATGAAGGTGCAGTCCTAAAATCATCATGATTTTTATAAACGCAGCACTAGAGGCTATGAAAACATGCTCTTTTCTGAGTACTAATGCAACACATATGCTCTTTGAGAAGGAAGGGAAAAGGCCAATGGCGCCTTTTGAACAAACTGTTTTCAAATGTGCTCATTTCCAGAGGCAGTGCATGCAAATCCACGACCCATTCATTTGCTACTTATTTTGAAAATATTCACCTTAAATATTCTCATAAATATATGTCACAGTTTAAAATTCCTTAGGTGATACAAAGACTGATTGTTTTTTAAAAAGGTCTTTATGAAGCAAAGTTGAAAGAAATGATTTTGGGGGGGTCACATCCTCAGTAATCTTAAATGGAACGTTTATCATAATTTGAAAATACCTGTTTTTATAAATAATCATTTATTGTTACCTTTCTGGTAACGTCTTCCCCCGAAATAAAGTTAAGAAAAGGATAGAAATGAAATTTTATATCCTTAAACTTTGTTATGTGTAAGCATCATTCTGGGTTCCTACGTGAGTTTCAGGCTGCACACTCAAATGACTTCTCCTAAAACATAAAGAACCAATAACCAGTTTGCCAGGTCCTCATCTTCTTTATCGCTTAAATAGAATCTGAATGTTGGCTCTGCATTAAGACAGCATGATCAAATGTAGGACATTAGAAATAGCAGCTGTGGCAGCAATATTTAATTTACTGAGTAATTAGCAGCCTCACTGACATTTCTCCGTTGATTCCCAAAGTACAGCATTAGCTGTCCTCTGCACTCAGGCGCTCTGCAGTAAAATGGGCCAGTAAACTTCCTGTGCCAAGTTCACAGTAAATGAAGGACTACGCAGCGTCCTGCAAGCAGCTCACAGCTTAAGACACTAGATTTACTTCCAAAACACAGAAAAAACATTAGAAATGTACATTTTTACCCACTTTTGTTTTCTTTCCTACATTTGTTAATTTTTTTTTTTTTTGGTTTGGGAATTGCGAGGAAAGGAAGGAAGGTAAAATTATAAGAAAAAGGAAATGGGAAATGGGAGCAGGACAGTAGCCGGAGGAGGGACTATATGGAATGAGAAGTGATGCAGAGAATGATGGAGGCCATGAGGGTAGGGCCGCAGGAGTGGGGAGGGTACAAGAGGAGGCGTGGGGAGTGAACCCGGCTCTGTCCTTGAGTCTGCGTCCTGCTCCTTCATCCCTCCACTGGAACGCCTTTCCTCATGCCACCTACGACACTCTCCATGGCCACTGGGCCATTCCCCCCCAGTGCGCCATCCTGCAAAATGTGCGAGGGACTGTTTGTTTAGTCTGAGGGGCAGAGAGGGGGGCATGAAGGCCTACCTCGAGGTTGGACTTGCCTGGTTGCCCAGCTCCCTGGCTGCACTGGATGACTGGCTGTTTGAATTGTGATGAGTTCACGTATCCTTGCCAGGGTCAGGCACTGTCTCTGAGGCAGGCAGCTGTTGAAAAAGAGGCTTCAGCTATTTTCCTGTTGCTTCAAAAAACTCATCTAGAGCGTCCTTCGTCGGGAACTTAATGTGAAGCTATAATCTGGGGAGTTCTCGGGTGTGCAACTGTGTGGTTTAGTGGTTTCATTTCCAGACTTTAGTTGAAGTTTTGGTTTTGCCAGCTGTGTGACCTTGAGCAAGTGCACTAAAAGGGCCAATATTTGCACAAATCTGGGAGGCAAGATGTCTGATGGAGGAACAGACGTCTCAGGGCCTAATTGTAATGAACACACCTTTAGCGAGTTCTTGCGGGGGGGTGGGGGTGGGGGGTGGGATGGGGGTGGGGAGTGAGAGGTGAGCAGGAGAGGGATTTGGGGTACATGGCAATGTCCACTGTTCAGGGCCTCCACACTGCTGTGGGACACACACACACACACACACACACACACACACAGTACTACAATAGAAATCTGATCCAATGCAATGGAAGGACTGGGAGAGGGCCAGCAAGCTGTCTCTGGGTAGTTGGGAAGACTTCACAGAAGTGGTCTTCAAGTTGTGTCTTGGAAAATGGTTAGGAGTTTGCTGGGTATGATGGAGAGGGAGGGATTACAGCTTGTGTAGAGCCTTTGCACAGGAGTGTCAGGCCCTGCAGCCGGGCACAGTCCACCTGCCCCGTGGCCAGGGCCCCTGGGGGAGGCGATGGGTCGCTGGGCTGGTGTGGAAATGCCAGCGAGGCTCCTGGTGGCCGGAGCTCCCTCACAGCACACTGGGAAAAGCATCACAGAGCTCCCCTGGAAGCTGTTGCATGAATCCCAGTCCCTGGAAATCCCACAGAGGAGACAGATGTGCTCCTCTCCTCATCTGGGAGTTTGGGTTATTAACACAGTTTTCCCAGAGATTCTAAGCCAGAAGTTCATGTTGGTTTTATGTTCTTCCTTCCATGGAACTCAAGAGCCCATTAAAAAAAAAAAAAAACAACAAAACTAAGCCAGATGCCTAGAGTGGATAGCCTTCTGAAGGAACTCTCCACCACAAAGCTATCTGAAATGGAATGCTCGTTTTCTCTTGATTCCTTTACTGTGTCTGAATAACTAAGGCAATTTGATTCATTGTTTAAAAAAACAAAACCCAGCCAAACCAGCTATGTGGCATGATGTAGACAACAAACAAACATTCCCCCCACCCCCACAGCAAAACAGTTTCTTTTCCCTGAGTTTCTCCCCTTTAGCTAGGTATTTTAACATCACGATATAGTCACTGTTTGGTCTCTTTTGTTTTCATAAGATGGGGTTTTCAGTATATCAACTCTCTTATTTATGTAATGAAGGGAATCTGGAAAGTTCCTTCCAGGGCTTAGACTAATCCCTGGGACCATGTCCAGTTTTCTATACGTCTACATGCTGCACACAGTGTGAGAGAGAAACTGATTTTGACTGACTGAGAAGTCTGACATTGTTGCAGGATTCCCCCTCGGTCAATAGGTAGGCACAGGTGATTTGAGAGTGGGTTGTTTTCTATTCTTCCTGGTGACACGAAGCTTTGTCTTTGACTCAGGTTTGGCAGTTATATTCCACCAAGAAGTGTGGTCCCTCTGCCCTTCCGGAATGCCCATCCTGATTCCTGAATGAGAGCTCACATTGGAGAAAACCACCTCGAGTTGGCCAAATTCTGCCCTAAGACTGAGCACAGCTTTCCAATTCCCTGTGTCTGGCCGAGGGCAGAATGGGGCCAGGACCCAGTGTGTTTGATCCTTTAGCAAATCTGACAGGCTGTTTACAAACATGCAGAAGGGCTGACTTCGTTCCTCAGACCTCAGGCAGGACTCTAGTTTCAGGACTGCAGCCTGAAGGAACTCACAGGGACCAAAAGAATTGGGGAGGAGATGAAATAGTTGAAAAAAGTGGCTGGTTTTCAAAGCATATGGCGAGTTTTTCAAATGCTTTAAATTCTTAATTCGCTCCTCTCCTGTTACTGTCGCTACAGTAGCCAGTGGCACTTCTTTTTGTTTTGACATTTGACATTATTTTACGCCTTTGCTCCTCCTTTCACTTCACACAAGGGCATTTTAATTTTAAAAGAAAAGTGCATCCGGAACCAGTCCTACCGCTTTCCGACTAGCTGTCTGGCATCCAGTCGGGCTCAACAGATGTTTGTTGAATGAATAAACGAATGCATGAAGTGATTCTCTCTAAAAAGTTCCGAGAAATTTTACTTTTAGCAAAGTTTGGGTTTCTCTTCTGTAAACTCGGGATTATCACTTAAAATATCCTCTGTGGATTTGATAGGAAAATAGGCAAAGTTAGAGTCTTTTGAAGAAACTCCACTAAAAAGCTATCTGAAATGGAATGTTCATTTTTCTCTCGATTCTAAAACCGTGCTTGAATAACGAGGGCAATTCCACTCAATGACTGAAAAGCAAGGGGACCCGGATCCTCCGCAGGTCCCCTGGCCAGAGATCGGCTCCGAGCAGGACAGGCTAAGGGCGCCGGGATCGGGTCAGGGAAACCAGGACCCGCGAGATGCGCCTGGCGCTGGCAGGTCCCCCAGGGCCTCGTCCCGGCGCCTGGCCGCGGCGCCGACTTCGGAGGAAGACACAGGGGCCGGCCGGTCCCCAGGGCGGGCGCGAGGGCCCCGCGCAGGTGTCGGGCCTGTGCGCGGGGTGTGCGGGGCCTGGGAGACCCGAGAGAGACGTTATTGTTACACTGTAACGAGTCTGATTAACATGCTCCTGACACTTTCTCTTAGTTTCTCGGGCTCCTAGCAACAGCGCACAAAGGCGCGGGATTGTCCCGGGCTCCGCGGGGACACGGGGCAGCCTTTGATCTGCCACCATTACAGCGGGGCTGCGCGACAGGCTCGCAGGCTCCGGGCGGCCCGCGGTCCCGGCCCACTGCGCGCCCCGGCCCCGCCCGACGGTCGCAGCTCCGGGAGCGGCCGCCGCGCGGGACCGGGGCCAGGGGCCCACCGGCCGGGCCCCGCCGGTCTTCGCGTCGGGGCGCCCCCGACCTCAGCCTTCGGGAAGCGCGGGCGCTGGGGACGCGGACTCGGCGTGTCCTGGTCCGGCGGGCCACGTCCTTCCGACGGGGCGCGCGGTCCCCGAGATCGCCGGCCCTCCCCGTCACAAGAAGCAAACAGTAAAACCGAGCGGGTCGCTTACAGCCGAAGAACACAAAAATTAAAAAAAGACAGGCGTGAGCGACAAACAAATCCCAAAAGATTTTGTAAAACATTTTAAAAATTAAAAAAAATCTGCAGGCTTCAGCCCGTTTAGCTGAAACTGGGCTCGATCGACAGCAAACCACCCAAAGGCGCTAAGGATGATTTCGGTTCCTTCCTACAAATCACTTTCTTTTCGTCGTTGGCAATTCTTATAGATTCATAAGGAAATATATTGCCAAATAATCGCTGGAATTTAAACAAACTCACCACCACCACCCCTCACAGAACACTAAAAAGTTGCCCGGTCCCACCGCGCAAGCTTTCTGGTACTAAGGTATTTGAAAGTAATTTATTCTCCATTTGTTCGCTCTCTTAACCCCCCATCCCACCCCGATTTAAAATAAAGCGCGGAAAGAAAGACCAAGGTTTTAACATTTAAATGTTGAGGTCGGCTGATTACTTTCCCCCTAAGTTGCAATGTGAAAACCTGCCGGGGGGCCGGGGGGGAGGGTCTCAGGGCTGGGAGGACAGTGTCCCCCAGCCTGGGACGCAAGCTTTGCGGTTACAGACCGGTTCGGTGACCCTCCGCAGCACCAATATGCACAAGATCCTGCTGTTAACCTCAGAACCCGTTTTGTACCATCAACTGCCTTCCAAGTATTATACTAGAGGTAAAAATCAAAATCAAAACGGAAGACATTTAGCTTTCCAAGCTAACCAGAAACCACAGAAGCAGAATGCCCTTCAAATAAAAAAGCACGTATTAACTCTTCTCTTAAGACATCATTAGAAAATTCATCGTCCCTATTGAAGGTCAGTTTCCCGAACTGCCGAAGAACTATTAGGGGCTGGGATGTTCATCATAATATTTTAGGAGAGAAAAGAAAAGAAAAGAAAAAAAACACCTACACGGTCTATTCCATTTACGCAGCAAAATATGCCAGGCAACGAGTTACTTTCAAATTCAAATTGGAGGTGGCAAGTCTTCGTTGTTGAAGACACTTTTCCCAGTCAGTCCCTGGAGGAGAGGATGTCAGGGCAGTTAGCGGTTCAATACTTGTAAATCTGAAGGGAACCGCACCCAGAGGCCGGGGGACTTCCCAACTTGCGCTCAGGGATAGTGCCTGACTCCGGACTCTGCTGGAGTTCCCCTCGCCATTTCAATAAAACATGATTGTACTGATATAATCCTCTATACATTAAAATGAGGTTGTCACAGATTGTCATTAAGACCTCAGTAAAACAATGAAGACATTATTGGGAACCCCCCCTCAGGCTAGGTATTAGGGAATAAAACAATCTACACCACTCGGGTCCTATTGAGATTAATGAAAAAATTATGCCAAAAAAATCTCAATTTCATTTTCCCGTGACGGGGCTTTGCATACATACAGTCAGTCTTGCCTTACACCTGATGATTTATTAAACTAATCTGCAGTGATCACCACTGATGTTCTCAACTCAATCTTGTCCTGGCTCATTTTCTAAGTAATTGTTTCTCATTAGTTCTGATAATGTTTTAATAGTGTTACCCATAATTTAGCCCCCAAGAATTAATAACAGGGGGGTAATATGGTGAAGCAGCTTGTGATGAGCTACACAAAATATAAACAGGTATAGTTTTTAATTAATCAGATTACTGCAAGGTTCTCTTCTTTTTTTTTTTTTTTTTAATTTATTTATTTTATTTTTGGCTGCTTTGGGTCTTCGTTGCTGTGCATGGGCTTTCTCTAGTTGTGACGAGCAGGGGCCACTCTTCCTTGTGGTGCACGGGCTTCTCATTGCGGTGGCCTCTCCTGTTGCAGAGCATGGGCTCTAGGCACGCGGGCTTCAGTAGCTGTGGCGCATGGGCTCAGTAGTTGTGGCTCGTGGGCTCTAGAGCGCACGCTCAGCAGTTGTGGCACACGGGCCTAGTTGCTCCGTGGCATGTGGGATCTTCCCAGACCAGGGCTCGAACCCGTGTCCCCTGCATTGGCAGGTGGATTCTTAACCACTGCGCCACCAGGGAAGCCCCAAGGTTCTCTTCTTGCAGTCAGTCCATTCCTAGCTGGGAGGAATTCCCCGGGTTGGGCACTGTCACATACCAAGTGGGGTCAGCTCACCCAGTCCTCCCTCCCACCCTCCCTGTATTACCTTCACCCACCCGAGGCACCAAAGAGATGTGGGTGGGAAAAGTGGAGATACCTCTTGTCTCCCAACATCTCCTTGCCTTTGTTCCTCAAGGAATGAGGCATGATGGATCTCTGACTCTGACTAAACCCTCTTCTGGGTCCCTCTTGGAGGGTCTGTGCTCAGAGAGTGGGACCTTGGTCCAGATTTTTGGCTCTAGTGTGTCCCAGTGTCATGATCCTATCATAATTGGGACCCTGGGGTTATGAGGAAGATGATAAATCTGACACTCAGGGAGACTTAAACAACAAGGTGGTTTTGTTGGAACAAAGTGTGGTTTGAGATAAAGGGCGTGGTGACCAGTCCAACAGGGTTGGAAATCTAGGAACCTGTGAGCCCGTTGGTGATGGGGGTGGGGAAGACCTAGTCAGGTCCAGGCTCTCAGGGCCCCCTGGAGACCTTGCTGAGAGGATTGCTCTTCCCGAGGTCCGCATGCCTTCACCCTGGTATCTGGGGTCCCTTAGAGTGGAGGGCTTGGCTCTCAGTGAGCCCCAGGCTCGAGGAGGTCCATCTATAGGGTTTGGGGGTTGCCTGTGTAACAGGGTTGGAGACTAGAGCATCTCCCTTTCATCCTGTCAAAGCCTGAGGTGGGGTTATCTGGACCAACACATGCGGAGTTGAAGTGGGGGCTGCCTGTAGGGAAGTATGAAGAAAGGCTTTTATTATCTTCTTTTGTTTAAGACGGGTCCTGCGTATGCTTCCAACACCCTGAGGGTGTCAAAATGAGAGGAGGCTTCCCTCTGCCTTCCGAGCGGTCCTCCTGTGTTTGTGTGCTGAGCAGTGGGGTCCGGCTGCGTGGGCACCTATGGTCCTGGTTTACCCGGCGGGCACAGCTGCGCAGTGGGTTGCGGGGATGGCTTCTCCTGTAACTGCTGCCCACTGTCACTGTCCGCAGTCCTGAAGCCCAGTTTGGCTGGAGGCCAGTCATCTCCCAAGTTGGCTGAGACACTGTCTTCCTCTTTCCAGCCCCTCCGAGTGAGGACCTTTCTTTCCAGCTAACTCTGGAGCAGCACCGGGTGACCAATGCTCTCGAGGGGTTAGTGGGGTGCGATGCCCAGGGTAGGCAGGACCCCAGCGCAGCACACCCCATCTCAGTTAAGAGCCGCCTCGTCGGATCCCATGTTTGAGAATGTTAGTTGGTGTCTCAAAGCATGTGTTTCCCAGAACTGCCCAGCCTGGATCAGGTTCCTTTGCATGCCTGTCGGAACTGCCCTGCACTGGTGGTGGATGTTGTATGACAGTATGTGGGCCTCTCCCACTTTGCTTTGGTTCCATGATGCCTTTCCTTGTATATAACCTTCAGCCCTCCTCCCCTCTTGGGCTTCCTGGAGGAACTGGAAGGGGTAGGGGAAAGTAGACCCCTGGGTGGGGCACATGGTAGGGGCCACATAGGAAATAAACAAAAAGGGCGTAGGAGGAGGTGAAAAATGAAAATAAAAAACAACTGTTTTCTATTTACGAATTTAAATAAACAGAACAGCCTTCCCTGCGGTGTTTGTCTAAGAGTAGCAGCTTTGCTGCTGTGTAGGTCATGAAAAGGTTGGTGTAGAGTTTAAAACTTCCCATTCTGTTAATTTCTTAAAGAACAGTCGTCCAGAGTCTCCATACAAAAGCTCATGATTTAATGAGGAGCAGAAACAAAATCTCTGATTGTTGGTGTTTCAAATTTCATTGGCGTCCTCTGGCAAACACAAGTTGATCCTTCGCAGCTTCAATACCCTTTAGCCTTCAATATAAGAGCACATGCTGAATAGGGAAGAATGGCTGGTTGTTATGTTTATTTACCCTTACTACAAGCTGGGTTAACCTCTTCAAAACAGCTTTACTAAGCCCGTTAACCACACCACCCATATGACCTGTAGCAGCATCTCTAATGTGATGCAAATCTCACAGGGGACCATATGCACCAGCTCTGTGGCATTGTGTCTCCTTAGAGGCTACAAGTTTATTGCTGAGGGGGCCCTGTCCCAGCCATACATTTACAGGGGGGAAATGGCCTCAATGGCAAACAGTTAAACAGGGAAATAAAGGGAGAGAATGGATGGTCTTGTGTTTCTGCACATTTATTTTTTAATTGCTGGTAACTGTTGACCCAAAGCATTCACCCAGAATGAGGGCTTTCATAGTGATCACCTAGCAGTCCAAGGATAGGGATATGTCATTTTTTGGGGGGGGTGGGTGGAGGTTAAAGTAATCAGTTTTGAAGATTTATTTTTAGAAGATATCTATATAAACCAGTATGGTACTTAATCAACTTTTCTAATGCCATCTCTGTTGTTTTATCAGATTACTAGTGAAATAAACACCAACCCTTCATTGAGTTATTATTTTTTAAAAGGTTGGCCTTTCTTAAAATTATTTCTGGTGTCGAGTGAACAATGCACAATGTGGGAAACATCTAACGTGAGCAGGGTGAAGGGAGTATACGTATTTGGGAAAGATCTGTTTCCCTAAAGACCCAACTTCCCCTGGAGCAGCCCATCTCTCCCCACTATTTTATCTCCCTGTGAAATCGTAAGTCCGTACTTGTAACACACTCATGAACAATAAAATCATAAGCTTGGAACCAAAAAGACGAAAGTTCATTTTTAGAGGAATAACTGGCCAGTGAGATAACCAAAAAAAAAAAAAAAAAAATGTGATTAACATGAACTGTAAATGAAGAAAGGCTCCCATCTGGCATACTAACAAGTTGCCTTGAGTATTATGGCTTGTCTTTAAGGAACCCACTGTATATGTTCAGCCCACCTGATGAGAGCTTCATTTAGCAGATCATTTTTCCTTGATGGATATGGCAAGCCTAACAATGTTCTGGGCCTGCTTCAGTAATGGCATGTCGATCACACTCCCTCGGAAAGTAAAGGCTCCCTGGAAGACAGAGAATACAAACTTCCTGAAAGAATGCTCGGAAATTACAGGCTTCCTTTCTGCACACACTTGTACAACAAGAACATTTTAGATTCCACCTGAATTATACTGACTTTCCTACCCAACTTTTGAGAAAGCCAAAGTAAATTACAGGGGAAAGATTTCTTTTTTCCTCCTAAAGAGGAAAAAGAAAACACTTCAGCATTTTAATGGAGAGGAAAAACATCAGGCACAAGGTATTGGAAACTGCTCATTTAACTCTTGAAATCAAGCAGAAAACAAGGGCGGAAGGAAAATGTAAATACTTCCTTATATACTTTTTGAAATATTGCATAGAACTGTGAAAACAGTAATATGCTCTGGCAACTGATTACTGTTTGAATAAATAATTGTATGATCAGGTTAAAGGAAGAATGCTTCCTTCTTCTTGTAATGTAATTGAGGGGTAACACTATCACATGATGAGAAAATGTAAGGTAGGATTATACTGAGTAAAAAGAGATTCTTCTGTTGGTACACACTTTTGCAGAAAAGGATTACAGTGACAGGGGACATGAATCTGTAACAAAGAAATCATAGGTCTGTTGAATGGTGAGCCTGGAAAGAACCTGAGATCTCCTGATTTATACCCATTTTACAGATTCACTTTTTAAAAACTTCTGCAAATACTCATTGAATGTGTCATGTGATCTCAGTGCTGTTCTAGATGAGGACTCTGATGCCCAGAGTAGTTAAGTGATTCTCCAAGGTCACTTGACTAGGAAAAGTTAGAGCTGGGGCTAGTACTTGGGTCTCAGAACCTCAAGCCTTCATTAGAGACTCCCACATTATGATGGTAGGGTAGTTTCTTTAGTGCCTCAGAAAAAGAAGAATTAAATGGACAGAAGCGGTATGAATCTGAAATTAATGTCTGGTTATTCATGTTCTTTTAATCACTTCGTTTTGCTGTTTTCAATTACAGCTCTTCTTAATTCCCCTTCTTTCTACCTGTTGGTAAGGATGCTGGTGTGAGTGGGGAGCAGGTGGTCTTCTGAGACCTGAAGGTGGGTTGGAGCAATTACAATCCTTGATGATGGTCCATTTGTATATACTGCCATCCATTTCTGGATTTTACAAGTACCACCTCTCAACAGTCAATGTTGTCATTATTCAGGACTTCTGGGATGGTCTCCTGGGCTCGCTGGAAACCCTCATCTCTTATAATAACAGAGTTATACACAGAATGGAGGTTAAAAAAATTGGCAGGGAATCCTTAGCAGTGACTTTGAAATTTGTTTTTTAATCAAGAGAGATTTAGAAGTCATTAGGATTAGAATTCTCACCAGTGCTTAGCCTTCTCAGCCCTAGAATGATAAATCGGATTCATATGAACACCTGTGTTGCCTAAAATCCTATATCGTTAAGTCATTTTCCAATCTGCCCATTTTACTATTTATACTCCCAGATTGGTCTGTGCCTAATTTCATTCAACCTAGAGCTAATTTTGGTTGTCTCTGTGACCATGATGAATTTTATGAATTTGGTTAGAAGTTCTAAGGATATTCTGTGGTTTAGCATGACATGTGAAATCAGGGCATGGGACTCGTGCTGTTTTACAAGGCAAGAGTCTAGTTTTCTTATTGGAGTATATGATGAAGACCAAAGGCCTCCTGGTTATCCGTCCACCAAGTGGATTCTGGCCCTGTAAAACAGCACATGTGTCCTGCTAAAGCTTAAATAATAGGCTAATAATAATAGAGAAGAAATTAGCCTAGATGCACATGAAATCAAAATGATGCACAGAGAATCAAGATGACTTGGCTTTGGGTCTATGCCATGTTCCCTGAATCCGCTTTGGATTCCACATGCACATCAAAGATGCAAAATATTTCATGTAGTTTTATTTATTTATTTATTTATTTATTTATTTATTTATTTATGGCTTGTGTTGGGTCTTCGTTTCTGTGCGAGGGCTTTCTCTAGTTGCGGCAAGTGGGGGCCACTCTTCATCGCGGTGCGCGGGCCTCTCACTATCGCGGCCTCTCTTGCTGCAGAGCACGGGCTCCAGACGTGCAGGCTCAGTAATTGTGGCTCACGGGCCCAGTCGCTCCGCGGCATGTGGGATCTTCCCAGACCGGGGCTTGAACCCGTGTCCCCTGCATTGGCAGGCAGATTCTCAACCACTGCGCTACCAGGGAAGCCCTTCGTGTAGTTTTTCATGACAGGGAAATCATTTCTTTCTTTTATGTGGCAGATTTTGCTTGACTTCCTTTGTTAAGCTTAAGCTGGAAAACAAAAGTTAACATTTTTGTTCTTTGTTTCCTTCATCTCTGCAAATTGAGGATTTTAGTGTTAAGAATCAAGACTTCCTCATATGAATATCCTCCTGTTTTCACATCGACCTAGAATATGGTTGGTTTTTTTAACATATGGATCTACATGTGAAATGTGAACAGTCTGTTGGTCAGGATTTGGAAGAATGCAGATTGTCAAAAGCTACCTAGATTTGTGGGGAGGGTTTGAAACATTCCTTAATGTGTGATCATAGATAAATTTTGGTTTCACAGCTCAGTGCATTTCTGAGAAACTGGTGTACCATTTTGAAAAGAAGAGGGAACTTCCATCAGCTTGAAGATTCGGAATATAATTTGGTTTAAAATGCCTCTAAGTAGTAACTCATTCATGGTTAAAAGCCTTAACAACCATGACTACAACAATAATAATAGCTATAATTTCTTGAGCAGTTGCTAGCCCCAGGACTGTGCCTGGTCTTTGACATGTTTTATTTCAGGTAATGCTTGTAAAAACACTGTGAGGTAGATACCATGACCCATCCCCATTAACAAACTGTTTTTTTTTTTCTTTTCAATTGTAGTAAAAACACATAACATAAATTCACCATCTTAACCATTTTAAAGCATATGAGTCTGTAGCGTTAGATTCACACTATTGCGCAACAGATCTCCAGAACTTTTTCATCTTGCAAAAGTGGAATTCAGTACCATTAGACAACTACTCTCCATTCCCCCTCCTCCATCCCCTGGCAATGAGTATGTATTCATCTGTTTCTATGAGTATATATCCATCCCCATATTATAACTGAGGAAACTGAGGCACAAAGAAACTTGTACGAGTCTGCCCTGTAGCTCGCTAAGTATAGAACTGGTATAAAACCTAGCTCTATTTGATCCAAAGCATGCGCTCCAGGCTTATGCCCTGGGCTTGTAGATTGTTCTCCGAGTGGGTTGCCTGGCCGCCTGAATCAGAATCATCTAATGGGGAGGTGGCTTGTTAAAATGCAGATTCTTGGGCTCCATCCTATAAGGTTTCATGCAGAAGGTCCGGGCGTTGGCCAGGAACCCTCTGATGATTCTAATGCACATTGAAGTTTGAGAAGCTCTGTGTTTTAGCTCTCCTGGGTAGAAATGGTTAGGCTGGCTTTTAAATGGGTACAACTCCATCCCTGCTCTCAAGGAGCCTACAGTGTGCAGGAGGAGACACGGAAGAAAAGAAGCAGGGGCCATAAAATGCAACAGGAATTAGAGAATAAGCCAGTGTTATGAATAGGGAGATCAGAGGCCTGAAAAGGCTGCCCTTCTTACCAATCAGGACCATGTTTGCCATTTCACACTGTTGACTTAGACATGATATTGTGTACCTAGTTCATGTCATGCATTTCCCGCTAGAGTTGTCATGGGGCTCCACCTCCGTGCACAACGGGCTTTTATTCAGCAATTACCTATTGAGTTATTTGTTGTAATAAATCACTAGTCAGCCACTTTGGCACCTCTTACTATACACATGTCTATGGCTTCAGCCTCCTGGAAATGAAGAGCAGTATCACCTTAGCATAGGTGTTATCTGTATAGGAAGGAAAACAATTACTTATTGGGCTGTACTTTTTCTAACATCTGGGTCATTGCCTGGTGGTAAGATAGGCACAGAAATAACATGAACTTTATCAGACCCTGAAGTTCTTCAATGGGGGAGAATCTGACTTACAATTTGATGGCAAAAGGACTGGTGATCATGATGGTGGTGATGACAACAGTAGTCACATCTATGGGAAATATTCATATATTTTACATTTCTGGCACTTAGCACTTGAGAATTTTTTTCTGTAGAGTACTAAAAGAGTACTTTTCTAGCACCCATAAATTGATCTAATTCTTTCCCTACTCATTGTATTTTCAAATAACTTCTCTGGGCATTCAGGGAGCTCTCTTTGGCACATTCCCATGATGATGGTGCTCTGTCAGAATTAATGATAATATTTGAGCACAGCTGCTATACGCCTTCTTTTTCAGAGTGACACTTTATTTCTTCCTCTGTGATGCTAAGTCTTATGCCCAATGAATTATTTACCTCATTACAGTTCCCAGTGAATTCCTAAAACTTTTAGTCAGTGTTGGCCACTATGGAATTTGTCTTTAGGACCTTGGTTGTGCCCTCTTCTTGCTAAAATCTCCCAGGCCCAGCCCTGACTTCCCATCACATAGTTCTTCCTTACTCCCAAAGTTAATTGCTCCTTGATACCCCTCAAAATGGGGAAAATGATGCTCACAGAGACACAAATGGGCACTGTTTCATTCTTTCTTTCCTGTTTTTCAACCTATCACACTTGGAGTCCTTGGACAGGCCCTAGTATGGCCTTGGTCCCCTAACAATTTGGTTAAGGGGTAAGGATTTAAGTTTGGTTACCAGGCACCCAAAGCTCAGTGGGGAGGCTGCCTGGCTCCCAGGCTGGCCAGCAGAGGTCTTGCTGAGAGACTGTTGGGGCACTTCCCTAATTGGGACCGTGATGTTATTTTTCTAAAATATCAGATAAGATCATCCATTTGCTTAAACCTTGCTTGGCTCCCTTTGGACTTACAAAATCAAGTGCAATCTCCTTAGCTGGGGGCCCAGGGCTCCCCACGGTGAGACCAGGCCCTGCCTCTGCTCTCAGCTTAGTCTCCTGCCAGTCTACACACACACACACACACACACACACACACACACACACACACACACACACACACACACACACACACACACACACACACACACACACACACACACACACACACACACACACACACACACACACACACACCTCTGCACCTCTCCCACAGGCTCTGCTCTCTGCTCTGATGGTCCTTTCCCTGTCTGTCCGGCAAACTGCTCCTTATGCTTCAAGACGTCAGAAGATGTCATGTCCGTGAAGCATTTTTAGACTTCCCTGGTTGGGCTCATTTCTCTCCTTCCTTCCCTTACACGTCCTCCTGTAACAACATTTGTCACACTCTACTGTAATTATTTGTTTACGTCGCTGTCTTTCTCACTATGTTGGGAAGCCCTTGAGGACAGGGTCTCACATATCTTTGAATCCCCAGAATCCAGCACCCAAAACATGGTTCTGAGTGAAGCTTGTTTCTTTTGTGGGGCCTGAGCTGGGTGACTGAGGGGACAACGACTTGGGAAGACAGAATCACTCTTACCTTTCTGCTCTCCTATACCTGCAAGTGTCTTTCTGTGCCACTTGATCTTTCCCTGGTCTGGTAATACTCCCTGGTCAGTTGGCCAACACTTGCTGAGCCTCCAGTAGGACACAGGGACTGACCTAAGCAAATGTGATGTTGGGTTGGGGTCAGGTTAACTCATGCAAATGACTTAACGGTTAAAGTGCAAGCGAGTCTATCTGTAAGTGGTGCTTAAGGAATTAGAAGCTGCAGAGAGAAAGAGCCATCAAAACGGGCTGGTTTGGCCTCAGAGGGGCTTTGGGGAACAGTACTTTATTTATTTATTTAGCTGCACCGCATAGCGTGTGTGATCTTAGTTCCCCAACCAGGGATTGAACCTGGGCCCTCAGGAGTGAACGTGTGGAGTCCTAACCTCTGGACCACCAGGGAATTCCCAAGGGAACAGGTACTTTTAAAGTCAGCTTTAGAAGGTGAGAGATGCCAAATGAAGGTCAAAGAGGGGCAGGGGAAACAGAGCAGTGTATCCATATGTGCGAGTGGGGTTGGCCTTCTGTGTTCGACACGAGCCCCCTGTACTTCTGGTCATCAGTGACTCAATAGGTCAAGCAAAATGAAGGACCACAGTATGAGTTACTGGATCTGTCTGTTGATGAAGGGGTTTTTCTAGGGCCTGAGGAAAGGGAGCCTAATCTAGCCTCAATGAGAGCAATCTGGAAGAGGGACAACAGACTTTCCTCACGACAAAGCACACAGGACTCAGTCCCTGCTTGATGCAGCCAGACTGGAACCCAAAGGGCTCCCCCTGTTCTTGCTTCCCGCCCTGGTGGACCCAAGGGGGCCCTGGACCCTGAGCGGGAGGAAATTGAACCACCTGTTTCCTTTCCTTTATTCTGGGTAATTTTTTCTCTGTTCTAGAGTAGTCTGGGGATCCAACAATCTGATTTACAGATACAAAAACTGCAGTTCAGTTATTAGTTCGTCTTTTTAAAGGAACTTATGAGTAGGATAGGACTAGAATCTTGGGTTTTTCACCCCAAATCCCAAACTCTTCCCACTAATCAGTATACCTCAAAGCATGTCTGGTAACCATGGTACATAAGATGATTATAGAAAAAATTAATATCAAAAATTTTTAATATATAGTATTTTACATATACTATATTCAAAAAATTTATTTTGATGTGATTTATTAAAAAATAAATAGCATATCTAAACTGTTATTTCAGAGATATTATTACTTAGAATGAGGCTGAAAAAATTAATATATATAGGTAAGGCCCAGATAAGCAAGTATGTGAAAATGCAATTTTAATAACTGGCTTGGGAACAACTGAAGTGCAATGTGCTTCCATCCTGAGTTTCCACTTGGACGCTTTTACTATAATTATTATGATGGCAGAAATACCAAAGGATATTTTCAGTGAGAAAAAATTCAATAATAAAAATGTGAATGACATTTTAAGTCCTCAAAAAACCCAAAGCATTTGTAAGAAGGATTAAAGGAGGTGACATTTGATCTTTGTGCTTCTGAATATCAGTAACCCTTTGTTTTATGGATAAACCATCTTTTAAAACTGCCATTGAGAGTAAAAGAATACTATTGAGGACTTGGGGAATAGAGAACATGTTTTTCTTTTTTTAACACTTTAAATTGTAGTGATAATTTGATAGGTATTTTAATATTTTGAATTAAAATTCAATAGTCGTTCACTCTATGACCAGAGAATTTACAGATGTTAATATATCTCTACTTGAAATTTCTAAAAGCTCAACTGAAGTCATTCAACATGGGCAATTCACATTGGGCTAATCTGTCCTTACTACTAGCACTGAAATTCTGACAGGTGATATTCCATGGCCTTTGATGGGGTGGCCCTTTAAATGATTCATAAGAATGTAACAGTTGAAATATTTGAAGGGGGTTTGTTTTGTGCCTGAGTGGGGAATATAGTGACAATTCGGGCCTATTGAACTGCTTCAACAGGATCCCTTCAGCCCCTGCCTCAGAGCACAGCCTCTGAGGGGGTGTCGGGTGCTGGGTATCCTGCATCCTGGGCAGCCTGTTGGATTTATTTTCCAAGTTCTGAAAGGTGGAAAAGCCTGGAGAAGCTCCCTCCTTATCTCCCATCCCTGCCCCTGTCTTTCCCCTGTGGCTCTCTGGCTTGAAAAAAGAGCACAGAACCCTCCATGGAGAACGGGATGGAGGGTCCTGTATGCCCCCCAGTGCAGTTCCAGCTGCCAGGTCAGTGCTGCCTGAGAGGACGTGGGGAATCACCTGTCCAAGCGGCCCCTCTGTATTTAATTCTTTTAAATCCATTTAAAAGAATTTAAAAACTTATCAGCCGGAGGAGATAGGAATCAGATGCAGGTGACCAGCAGTTGGGAGCACGGCTATGCCGGAGGCAGTGGTGAAACAGGATAGTTTTCAGCAGACGGTGAGCAGGAAAAGGAAGACTACTAGCGAAGACAAATGGCCTGACATGTTTATAAAAAGAGGAAATTCTTTGGAACATGGCACCTGAGTGGATGTAAAATGAAGGGACATCATTAACATTTTGCTTTTTAAAAAGGAAGCATGAAATTATTTAGCTTTAGCTCTACACAGGAAATAGAAACACTCATGTGTTGGACATTGGTAAGATTAATTTGGGACTTTACCAATAGTTTTAGGAAGCTGGAGGAGTAAAGAAGAATTAGTAGAAGATTTGGAAGATGAAGTTGGCAGGGAAGATGGAGGTGGCTGAACAGTAGGGAGGAGAGCTGAGGTGAATGTTTAGGTCAATTATCGTAATATGTGACCAGTCCTGAGTTGTCTACTTGCCCAGATGGAGGGTCTCAGTGGACCAGAGCATCCTTACTTCACAAACGGATAGGGAGACCAAAGGTGCCTTCTGTTTTTAAAATTCTTCTCAGAACCCACTAAATGTAGGCAACAGGATTTATCTTTTAAAATATTCAGGCAAAATGATCAGACAGGAATAGACAAGTCTTTATTTTAAATATCTTTTGATAAGGAAATCTGGAAAAATCAGGCCAAGTATGCCACATGGAAAGCTACCTACCGAGGTGAAACAATTGGATTTATAAGCATATTGCAATCTAAAGGAGTTTCCACATTTGCTAGCAAACTAAACGTTGTGCTTAATTTTCTGTTTTTTTAATAGCTTTATTGAGGTATAATTTGCATACCATAAACTTCACCCATTGTTAAGTGTATAATTCATTGACTTTTACTAATTACATAGAGTTCTGCAACTATCACCTCTCAGATTTTTTTTGAAACTAGAAATCTTGGAAAATATTTTATTTTTAATCCTGAGATAAATGTGTAAATACTTGCATTTAATTCAGAATATTTTATGTCAAATTTAAGCTGATATTGCCTATGAGAAAAGCAGAGAATGAGGGCCTTTTTATAGCAGCTTGCAGCTAAGACCAATAATATTAGACTTCTATTTTAAATGCTGTAGCCTTATTCTTTCTTTGGAGAATATATCTAAATGAACTAACATTAACTAGAAGGCACTTTAAACTTTAAACATTTACTAAAATACAACTGATGAACAATAACTGATGAAGTAATTGGTGAAAATTTTTCTTTCAACTTTTCTAGAAGGGAAAAAAGGTCAGTATCATATATATTGTTAAAAAGTAAAATGAATAATTTCTTTTTAGCACTGTCAGAAATTTAGAAACCAGTTAGCTAAATAGTATTTACTAAATGTATATCGTGTACCTATTTCCATCCAAGATGCTGCAGGGAGATCTGTGATAGAAAGAATTCTTTACTCTCTGGGGTAGTGGTGAGAAATTCCCCCCCCCTTTTTTTTTTCATTGAGGTCCACTAACCTAAAATGGAAAAAAAAGAGAATTCTAGAAACTCTTGATTTATATTTCTTAGTAAAGTAAAAGCTCCATTTGGCTGCTTTTAATATAAAAAGAATTACAAAATTCTTTAATAAGTACCAAAAAATATTAAAAGAATGCTTTGAACTTCTCTCTTATAATCAGCTGAAGGAGAGAAGGCACGGGGTAGTGGTGGGGTGTGGAGGTGATGTGGTGAGAAAGGAAGAGAGATATAAGGAAAAAGAGGAAACAAAAAAGAATCCATGGAAAGAGGAACGGGGAAGGAACAGGAAGGACATATACAGAAACACACATGCAGACCCACACATCCTAAGAGGGAGAAATACCGTAAGAGGAGAAGAGAGAGAAAGATGTCCAAGGAATAAAACCATCCTTTCATGGCCCTTATTTGGCTCTTGCTATTAAAGGCACTGAAAGGCATGGTGTGTTTTTGCAACCACAGGTGTAACTGAGAACAGGACTTTGGGAACTTGTCCTTTGAGTGAGATGAAACTGAGCTTGGGGCCAGATACGGCCTCTTTGCCAAAGGCCCCCGGTCTTGCTCTGAGAGTTTCCAACCTACGTTAGGAGATTGAATGACTAATAAAACAGAATGAGGTTTGCAGTGATCAGAGCCAAGAAGTCTTTCTGGGGCAGGGCAGTGGACAAGTGCAGGGTTCAGAACTGAGAAGGAGGGAGCGATGTAGGGAATAATAGCTAGGAAGGTTGGGAAGGTACAGGGATACTCTCTGCTCTTTCCTTCCTCATCAGTTTCTGCTCATGCAAAAAAAAAAAAAAAAAAAGTGCATGACTAAGAAAAAGATTCTAATCTGAACTAATGAAATTCACATTTTGTTTGTGACTGAATACTTTTAAAGCTCTATCTAGTTTTGGTCATTAGCGTGCAGATTCATTGTGACCGAATTGAAACCAGATTTAAGCTATGTTCTTATCTTTATTTACAAAGTGAGCCCCAAATTCTGGTCAGGTCTCTATCACCATCTTGGCTGTGAGTGACCTTGGGTAACTTCCAAACCCAAGTTGGGTCTCAGTGTATTTTATAAGTTGTAAACCGAAGGGATTTAACTAGAATATTTCTGAGATTTCATCTAACAGAATTACATTTTTTAAAATTGAAATTGAGCAAGAAAAAAATCCTGAAACATATAAACCAGAATACAAGTATTTTGATTAAAATATCCTTCAGAATGTGTTATAAATTAAGGATGAAACAAACAACTTTAAAAATTATCAGATTTAACCTACATACAAAATCTCTTATCCTCTAATACTAAATCAGCCACTTGCCACTAAGCCTATGTGAAATAGGATATGATCAGCAGTAAAACCGTACTGCCTTGCTTTAAATGTTTAGAAATCTGCAATTTGTTGTTAATCAAATCAACCTTAAAGTCACCATTGGCAGACTATCAACTTTTCTAAGAACGTGACTTTTTAAAGTCAAAATTATGGGATATAGTTCTAAAGATTTTCAATGAACAAGGAAATAAATGGAGAAATGCAATAACTAAGCATCTCAAAAGTAGAGTGATGTCCCTTCCTCTTTCATTTTCACTGGCAATCACTCAGTTCTGATTATAGCATTTCTGCTTACAAATAAAGGGGGCAAGGCTGTAGGCAGTGGGATGCATGAGTGTGGGAGGGCACACTGTTGTCTATTAGTGGAATCAACCCCTTCCTTTGACAAAGACAACAACCAAATCTTTGGATGGTTTATTTTATCTGCGTGAAAGAGTGGCAGTGGGATTTCTGGCACTTGAATAAGCGGAAACAATATTTTTGGCTAGAGAGACTTCTGAGTTCTCTCAGGGAGCCTTCTAGAAGGCCATCTGGACCAAACAGTATTTCTTTTGTAAAGCCTTGCATTTGGAAACACAAACGAAAGGTGTCTGAGCCGTAATCAGATACCTATGAAAATAATTTGCTTTCAATATTGGGGAGGGGGAATTATTCTTTTTAATTTTCTAGACGAAAAGACTTATATGAGGGAAAAAACCCTCTTTCTTTTTTCTTTCTTTATTAAGATATAAGTTCCCAATTTATATTCCTATAGGGGATTTGCTTATTAATGTAAACATATTAATCTGCATTATTGCTCTCTCTTGAGTGAAGTTAGGATGTTTCAGTTATGTGTGTTGTTTATAGTTGTTATGTCAGCTAGTGACCTTATTTTTGACCTTTATAATTACTAGTGGAACCTAGATTTTAAAGGTGGACACTTTCCCTTCCTCGGTTTTTAGCCAGCTTGAGAAGCTATAATGAACAAAAAATATTGAAAAATTTAAACAAAATCCTTCCAAAACCAAATAAAGCATTTACAGATTTACTATGAATAGAGTGCTTAGAATACTGAAAATGAAGCAAAGCTATATTGGTAGCCAGACACTGCAGAAATATGAATATTCTAGCAAAGTACCTTTAAAGATCGATCTCATGTAATACATGTTGCTATTCTTAATACCTTTTGCTATTTTTTCATATTTTTCTGTTAGAGCCTCTATTTGAAAAGAAATGGTAAATTCTAAATGTAGGATTTCCTGGGATTATTTTAAAAAAGCAACCGACTATTTCCTTTAGCTGTCATTTTTGCCTAAGAAGTGATGAATTTAGCACTGAGTTTATAATATAGACGTGAAAAAATACTCAGTAGCATACATATATGAATGTATATATATAGTATAAATATGTATATGTATTTATTTATATACAAATTACAGTTTTATTGATATCAACTAATATTAACTAATTATTTGCTTGGGATGATTTCATTTCAATTATCTAATTTCATACTAGATACAGTTCTTAGTTGATAACAAAAGAAGTGTTAAAATCATATTTTAAACAATACTAAATTCAGTTCTGAATGGAGAATTTTCAAATATTGGAATCATTGTTATTATGAAAAAAATGACATCAAAAATGAAATTAACTTTTAAGAAAATACTTTACAAATTTAAAACAAATCACATGGCAGTGATTTATCCTGGCTAAAATATTTCACCAAATAATTTGAGACTAAAATAGTTAATGACATGCAGGTTGTATCTCAAATTATATTTTTCTGGAAGGATGAAAGAAAGAATCAAGTGTGATTAATAGTGTGGATATATACCTCACAACTGGTGTCAGCTAAAGTAGAAATATTTTAGCTTATGGGAATTAAAATAGGAGCACAGAGTATGTGGAATGTTTAAACTTTTTCCAACAGATTTTAATGAGTCCCTAATATCAATCTATAGCCCTAATTCTTATGATGGGGACTGTCATGCCAGACAAAATTTTTAGCCTGAAAATAAATATCTTTAGTTTCCTGAAACAAAGCAGTCACAAGTATCATTACCTGCCAAACAGAGACAGATTATATGAGCAGATTGTTATTTTTTATTATTTTTTAATGTAAAGTATTTTTTAGCCAACATTAGACTAAGGGCATCAAACTTTATTTCCTTAGAACTTTTAATTAATATAGAACAAAAAAAATTCCCGTGATACTAAAGACTAAACCCCAATAATTTATCTACTTGTGATCTAAGTATTCTCATGAAGTTCGTTATCTTGAATAATAATATTATCACTATAGAAAATACAAATGACCCAGCACTAACTGTGAACTTCAGCTATACCTTTCATCTTAGGGCAGAATATAATTTAAGATGGGAGCAGGAAGTAGAGAAAAGCAATGATACATAATTTTGCCTTCTTGGGTCATTTTTACTTGAAAGCATTACTTGAATGAAATTTTCATCAGAGGGCGAAAAAAGGTCTTTTAGAAATTTATAAATATCTCACTAGGACACAAACCATCAGTTTCCCATCGTTGAGAGAGTCACCTGTGCTTTGGACAAAGTATCCGAGGGTTTATGTTTTCATCAGTGAGTCACATTTGAAATAAAACAGATTAGATGTTTGTTGGAAGCAATATTTTATACAACTGAGCGACCTATTTATACTAAATCTTTACAAACAGAACCTACATTATTTAAACCCCAAGACCCCTCAAGACCCAGAGTCACCTACCTGCAGACCCAATTTTTGTGACCAGCCAATTTATAGGCAAGGTGAAAGAAACATGCGGATTGGATAAAATAACCATATGTCCCCACTGGAAGCCCCATTACTTGAATCATTTAAACCTTGCTGGACAAAGCACCAGGAGAATTTGCTGTAGGAAACAAACCTACACGAATGGGGCAGGGAAGAAGTGACCTAATAGTGAGCCTCCCTTCTGCTCTAATTTCTATGGTTCTGTGTTAAGAAAAGCTATTCTACCACACTGTTGTGAAAGCATATGTCCCAACAAGAGGGCATTTCTTATTTAAAAAAAAAAAAAAAAGTTCAGAATTTAACATCTAAGTTGCCATCATCAAAAGGCAAGGACACTTTAGGGCAATTTTCCCTGGGAATAGCACTTTCAAGATACAATGGAAAAGTGTTTTTCCCTCATTCAAGAACTTAAATGCTGGTAAAAGAGTGTGTTTCTAGTTTGAATTTTCTTTGCTGACTACTGAAACTTAGGTAACTTCTTCCACACCTCTAGCTGCTTATAATGCCAGTGGCGCCCTTTGATTTTATCCAGTGTGAAACCCAGTGTAGACAGTTCAAGAAGGCAGTGTTGGCCCAGACTGGAACTCTACTTGGTCTGCCGTTTGGATGGTCCCCATCCTGCCTCAGTTTACTTCAGTAGGAAGTATTTATCAGGTACATATCCTTAGCTGGCATAAGGCACACACAGAGGTACAGAACATTTAGTGAGTGTGTGCACAGGCAAGCATGCAGGAGAGGGGAGTGGATGGAGTTATTTGCGTGTATAAATGTAAAAGTATATGGCTCTTCTCTCTAGATAAGTATCTATATTTATTCATGGAAGATCTGGATTTTGGGATCAAGATATAGAAGTGGGCATAAAACATAATGTCAACTGAAAAAATATTTTTACCCACTGCAATATGTTTTTTTTGATAGTCACTACTGATTTGAAACGAAAGGTTGCTGTTTATCCCGAAACTGCTATAGTCCAAATGGGATGTCTCCAGTGTCATATATTCCGTCTTTTGATTTTAAGTGCAAGTTTGTGAGGTTGAGCATGCGAGCATGGCTGGAGCTGAAGGCAGGTAATGAGAGGGAGGGAGTGACCCACTTAATATTGTTACCTACTTTTGAAAGCCCTGGGATTTTTAGGTGTTTTTACTGCCAGTGAAAAGTGTAAGCCACACTTCTCACACTGATGTCACCGGTTCACCACTGAAAACCAATTTTGTTCTTTTTTTTTTGTAGGGGGTACTGTTTAACATTTAGAACCTTCATAATGTTTCAACATTCTTTCTCCCCTAAGTACTTTTGCATTATGGGCATCAAAACTTCACTCCTTGTGTAAGTGACAAGGCCAGGTTTAGATACAACCTCTAGGATGGATTTATAAATGCAACTTTCCCCCCATCCTTTTAAAAAGAGGCAAACGGTATTATTGCAAATAACCTTTAAGATAATTAACTGACAATGCTGCAACTAGCATAAAATCTTCCTTCAGGCGACACCTAATTTAAGTGTTACTGGCACAAAGTGGAGACAGATTGTGCATCACCACTGCAATATTTACATAGCAGAAACCCACAGAGCAGGAAACGCGAGGCTCAATGATGCACTAAATTAGGAACAACCATACTCCAGTGTTAATTTGCTTTCCATTCTATCCAAATCTCAGGTCCAGAAATTGGTACTAACACATATACAACCTCCCACTCTTAAATGACTAAACCGGAGGAGATTTTTGTACTTTTTTCCCCCCAAATTAAAATAACTTGAAATTTATTTCTTCTCTCCACAAGAACCATTTGATCAAACTGTGTTTATTTCATTACAACTTGTTCTCATTCTGATCTAAAATTATTTTCGTATGAATGCTGCATCAGGTCTGTAGAGTAAAACTAAACAGACTTCTATTTTCTCAAAGGCTGCCAATATAGTTTATGAAAAGAATAAAATGAGAGACTTGAGATCCAGTGAGTGAAATATTTAGGAACGTGGAAGGGCAAATTTACCTTAAGTGAATTTCTCAGTGATAAATGTTGTCCCCCCTAAGCCCACACATATCCTCCTCCTCAAAATACGAGTTTTTAAAAACCACTCAAACAATATATATTTTTTCATTCTTCCCCACAATATTTTAAACGCCAGTTTCACCAATGTTTCAAGGCATTAACAAAACATTTACCTTTCCTAATTGTTGATGTTCTTTAAAGGCAGCAATCAGTTCTTCAGCCCACTTAATTTTTTCAGGGGAAGGAGAAAACTGCTCCTGGACCACTGCAATTTGGTTAGGGTGTATCACCTGCTTACCTACACAAAGATTAATAACACCGGAAACACAAAACAACAAACAGATGTTCAAACAAAATGTCTCAACCACGCCAGTCTCCTGAATGCCTTACAGTCTGTATGTAAAATAACTAATTATTTTTAGAACTTTTTAAAAAGAAAATAACACAATCAGGCAGGCTTTTCCAGAATACCACATAAGAACAAATACAACAATGGGAGTAATTGTGTTTCCGATCCTATAGAAATGCCACCTTAGAGCAGATAATCTCTCATTTTTAGTTACAGGTGGATTGACCAGGCATCACGTTGAATAACTGCTTTGGCTGGAACTTTAAAAGGATAATGTCTGCAAATTAAAGTGATTATTTTAAGTTAAAGTAGAAAAAAATTACATGTTAATTCTTTCCAATTCTGCAAGCTGTCTTTTGCTTATTCTGTACCATTATCCCATCTTCCATGATTTCTTTTAAAAGTGGTCTGTTGGTTTTCATAAAGCTTACAGAAGCAGACATTACAACTATATTAATATCAATAGTGTCTTACAATAATACATTCAATTTTCTTTCTTTTAGATGAATTTAGTGTATCCCTTCTAACCACTAACAGAAAATTGGATTTCAATGAAAAAAATTTTATTCACTATAGCAAAACAGAAGGCAGATTTGAACACTGTGATCTCTAGATTACTCCATTTAAAAATGTTTAAATAAAAAATTACATAAAGTTTCTCTAACCAAAAAAAAAACCCCTCAGATTTTCCCTCTTTGCTTATGGAATGAAGATTGGATATTTCTCCTTTATACAGATGCTTAGACACCCCAGAAGAAATCTTATTTCTGTAGTAATGGTTTTAAAAAAGCTTTAGAAAGGACTCTTAAATTAAAACATTATACAAAGATAAGAGTCACAGGATTCTATGAAATCATGTAGTCATTAAAAAAAACAATTTAAAAATCAGGGAAGAGTGGAATCTAATCAGGTCATTGATAAAATGCAACATAATTTAATGTTATAATAATGATGAGATTATATTTTATTATATGATAAAATTATAGACATATTTGGTTCTTTAAAAATGAATGTACACTTAATGATAATTTACTCTGTTAAGTATATTTGTTGGCATATCAATTTGCTTTGCTTTTGAAATAGCAGCTTTAACATATAGCCAGTACAAATTATATCCGTGATGTTTTATAAAAGGTCCATTCCTGTTACTGTCATTATTCTGTCAAATAGAAAAAAGAACAATGTTTCTAAAAAAATTTTAGTATTTCATGAAAAAGAGTTTAAGTAAATAAATATAACAATATCTTTTCTTTACAGTAGCATAATTAAAACATCCTCATGTTGCTATTTCATTATCTGTCAGCATACTAATAAAACATTAAAATCCTATATAAATAAAGATGCTTTAAATTATTTGAGGAATAATTTCTGGGAACAAATAACATCAATTATGACAAATGAGACTTTTTTTCAATAGTAGATATTGAAATTATATTTAAGTAATCTAACAGTTGTTACAATATTATTAATAAAGGATGTCAGTTCTGGTAGTCATTTTGTACTAATTGTTAGTCCTGAATTTTATAATTTATGTACATAATTTACACTGATGTGTAAAAAGCCAGATTTCATGGGAACTTCTTGGTACAGACACTATAAATTGAGAAGCAAAACATAAACTATTTACAATGCTGTGAAACTAATGATGGCTTTTAGTAGCCATATTTTGGTACTGAGGCTCATTTTAAGATATGTGTTAGGTTTTAGAAATTTATGAACCTCCATATGTGAAGTTATCTTTCGTCAAATCTTATATATCCCAACAACTGAACATCAGACTTTAATGCCATGTGGGAGCAAAGCAAATATTTTATACAGAAGAGTTGTTATTGACAAGTTACTGAGAGGGTGCAAAATTGGAAGACATTAAAATTTATGACCATGAAATCCTTTTTACAGTACCACTTGATATATCGTGCTTTAAATCAATACCTGTCAAGTCTTTTAGGTAACTGTATGATGGTGTCATTTTTGTCTTCTACAAAAGATTGCAAAAAAGAAGAAAACCTATAGTGCTTCATATTTATAATCTTTCTTCTCAGCATGTAGTACTGGAATAACTGTGATGACTAAGTCGGCTGTTAAAGCTTTATTCCAAGATTTATTTTCGGTTTCTTTTTATAAAAATAATTCCTAAAGTTAATAGTCATTTATACAGCCAATGCATTGATTTAAAATCAATTTACATGGATTGCGGCCCCATGAAACAATGATTACAGAAAAGAAACTGTAACCAGCTGTTTGTTACATGGCTAAGTTGCAAAAAAACTACAACTCATTAAAAAATATCTAATTTTAAAAAGTCGAGAAAATCCTTATTAGCACAGATCCTTATCAGTGTTATGGATAACATAATACTTTATTGAATTTTAAAACTTTCAACCACTTGCTTCAGATAGGGTGTGTAGCTCTCCTTTTTTCTTCCCCTCCTTCCTTCCCTCCCCTTTCTTTCCTTCCTTCTTTCCTTCCTTTTCTCCCTTCTTGTGCAAAGCCCAAAGTATGGCAATTAAATGACAAATAATTAGGACAAGCAGATCGTGAGTGGTCTAAAATACTCATTAAAGCATTTATTGTTTAAAAATACTACAAATAATCTCCTATCTTATTATCAGACTAATTACCTTTTCTTGGTGTATAGAAATATAATTGGGACAATAAAGACCTTCTTTCTAAAAATTACAAAATGGCTCTGAAGTTTAGCTTCCTACTTTACTGACTTGTTCACTTGAATATATAATGGGCACTGTACCCTCCGTGCCTCCTCATTCTCTCCCCTCTCCCTCCCACTTCCATTTTTTTTTGTGACTTAATACTCCCTGTTGTTGAGAAACAATAGTGCCAATTCCGTAAGCTCCTCAAGCTGAGTTGGGCACAGTCTAGAAATTTAAATCTGATTTGCAATAACTTGTCTTCTACGATTGAATTAGGGACCAATTTAATTCAGTCCTGTCTCTTGGAGAAACTCTCAAACTCCCTTGTAAGTTATGGAGCAAACATTTACCCCAGAGGAAGCAGGGGACACCCAGGTTATCCCGAGAGATGGTGAGAGAGGCCCCCATCAATTTAGTGTTTTCTATTTTTTATTGTATTAGTGCCCATTTCAGAGCAACATCTGGCTGATTGGCAGCCAAAGCCACATATTTTAGACCAACAACATCGGGGTCTATTAGATAGATTTCATGGAGTTTTTCTCCAACTTTTCCATTTGGGCCACATCCTAACAGGTCGTTGGAAAGAGGCAGGTGTCACAGGCACAGAGACAAGGACGACACCAGGGATTCAGTGGAGGGACTCTTTCTTTCTCAGTCACTATTAAATGTAGGAAGGATTCATTTATTAATAGTTCAGATGACTGAGAAATATTTCTCTATAATAGACATTTATTTATTTATTTAACAAATTGGGGGAATCACATTTTAACTCTTTATGTTAAAAACACAAACACAAAGGTCAGAGCTTTACTTAATTCTACTATAACACTAAAATGGTTTCTACAGTCTTTCAATTTCACTTTGGGCTAAATTAACATCCACAAAGGTATCTTTAACATTGAAGGTCACTTTATGAAATGTTTCTTTCATTGACCTCTAAATGGACACATTTCAAAAATATTTACAAAAGGAATAGCATGGATGCTTGTCTCTTTTCCTTATTTTTTGGGTGCATCTCTGATCAGGATATCCTTAGAACTTGCAGCAGGAGAACAAATAAGAATAAAAGAGCTTATGGTGTTTTTTACCAATGGTTGTGTACGTGTGTGTGTGTGCAACTGCTGACATGTGTTTGTGTATAGAATCCTATTGTGGTTTTTCAAAAAATAGATTTCTGTTGCAAAAATACAATTTCCGGCTGCTCCCTGGGCTCCTGGGTATCTGAGTGATTGGGCACACCAGTCAACAGATATCTGCCTGTTCTCCAGGACAGGATTTCGAGGACCCGCTGATCTTAGTGCCAGCCAATGCCCATAGGTGTCACCAGGTGCACAGACACTTACTGGGAGGTGGGAGAGTAAGGAGGGGCTTGAAGTGCCAGAAGAATAAAAGGCTAGTTATGAGTTTAAAAAAAAAAAAAAGAAGATACCACTAAATTTTTTTCAGAAATAAATTAATATTTTGAGTATTTGAGGAAATTTTTTTCTCCCCATCAACTCAAATTCTTACAGCAGTTCCCTCAAAAACACTTCTAAAATGGCCTCATCCCTCCCCTCGTGTCAGCAAAAACTGCAACAAAATACTTAAGAGGACAGAAAAAACTGGTAAGTAATATTAGGAGAAACTAAAACGAGTGCTTTGTTTTTTGACTTGTGGAGCCAAAGACAAACATGACAATTTGTTTGGCAGGTTCTGGTCCTGGATAACTTTTTCATGTTTCAAATAGTGGAATAAGTATATGAGACACCTGGCTACATTAGAAACACCAGTTCCTGGTTAAATTTCTGTTTTTCTGGAATGTTTGCTTAATCTAGATACTGCTTTCTAAGATATTATCAAGAATCATACCAGTAAATCCCATTGCAGCTCCTTCTCTCGACTGCTTGAGAAGCCCCTCTCCATCCTGGAAGTCGATGTACACCAGGTCTATGGCCTGCAGACCGAAGGCCTTTGCTACAACAATAATCTTTTGTCGGGCGTAGAGAATATCTTGGGTCTCCTTACTACTTGTTGCACCTGAAAACAGAATGTTGACCGAGAAAGGAGACGTTAACTTTGGAAACTGGACCTAGATATCTATTATAAAAACGCCGTTTGTAAAGACATCTGTTTTCCTGGGGATTTCTCCCTAGCGAAATGATGATTCAAATATAAATGAAGAGAGGGCTATGTGGAGGCAGAGTTAAATCTCACATGTATCTCTTTATATTGCAAGGCATCTTTTCGTGTAATTACTTGCACGTGCATTAAGAAGAGCCCCCTTCCCTATCTCAGGAGCTAGACACAAATGACTTGATAGGTCACAAAGGACTCCCGGTGTATTTTTTCCTTCTTGCCATTGCTCAGAAAGTGTCAGTCCAAAGATAGCACCATAAAAGGTAGCCAAACAGCTGTGCGTGGAAATAGTTAACTTCCGTCACTGAGCACAGAATTCGTGTGCTGTGGTTGTAATGCCATGTCATAACAGGTTCTGAGCCAAATACTGCAGCTTCAGGGTGTGGATGGAGAACTTGGGGAAACGAAAGGACACTCATTTTGAGGGAGGCAGAAAGTGTCCACTGAGCTGTTGGATACACAAAAGTCTCCTGGAAAGACTGGTTCCTCTTTTTCCCCCAGGAGGGGGGTAACTGTCACTGTTTATATTTGGACCATATCACTGCTCAGGGAAAGCTCTTGTATTCAGGTCACTGGGAGTGGTGTTCTGAAAACACTTTGTGGCCTTGGCCTCTTTTCTAGATGCACTCACAGCCTCTAGTTAGTTATACATGCACCCAGACCAAAGACATAGTGCCCAAGGGATGGGGAAGATCAGTGAAAACAAGCATACTATCTCAATAAATATTTCATAATAAAGGGGTTCTGAAATATATTTTAGGGGGAATTGAAGATCTATTTAAAATTTTTACATACTTCATTTAACGTAGAAAATGATTCATCAAAGCAATGTGAAACTGCCTTAAATTTGTGTTAGAAGCCTAGACAGCCGTCAGACTGATGGGAAAACAACACATTTAAGCAACAGAGAGGCTGTTCACATAATGTAGTTATTATGAACACAGTAGACGTCATATATGCCTGAACATGTCTGAGGCTACGACAGGCTTTTTATTAGTTATTTTATAAATGAATGGAAGTGATGATGTAGCGTTCTGGAAGAAGGACAGCTATGAGGTGCCCTAAATTATCAGGAAGTATTGCTCATTCAGCTGAAAAACCATTGTCATGGTTGGCAAATATATATTGTTATGTAAATGCCCATTCTTGAAGGAGCAAAGAAAAAATATATACACATATGCACAGAGAGAATGAGAAGAGAAGCATGTCTTTGACACCTATGCTGGCTCGAAAGTCTTCTCCTCCAAAAACGACTGCATCTAGAAAAAGACCCACTTGAGGCCCGTTCTTTAGTGCTTCTTCACACACTGCCTGTAAAAGAGCAGAACAGAACCAGAGCTCACAGAAATGCACCCATTAGAGAGAAGAAGCATGGTATATTTCAGTAACAGAAAGGTCCACCTCTTAACACAGTTTAGCTGAAAGCAGTCCTGAAAATGCAGCCCCAATTCACCCCTTTCAAAAGGTATTTAATATTGTCCAAAGTAAGTATGTTGCATATATTTGCTTTGCTTAATGGATTATATTAATATAGTTAGTATATATTAATACAGTTACAATGTTCAAGTTTTAGTTCATCCAATCTCTAGAGAAACTTTCAAGTTAACTCATTTTGATTGGACTGCAAGTTATTTCTGTTCTTCCAAAATTTGTTTTTGCTTTAAGAGACCCTCCCACAATAAACATAAAACCACAGGAGAAAAGGAAAGAATTTAAAAATCAAACTAATTGGATTATTTGCATTGGGATCAAGATTTTTTAGTAAATGGTCTCAGGATTAAAGACAAACAATACAAAAATCTACAACTCCAGAGGGGAAAATAAAAATGCAATAAGTCATCCAAGATGTATGAATAAGCAACTTGGACATTTCTCTGTGAAATTAAATATGAATAACAGTCATCTTAGACAGGACTGTGGTGCTGTAAAGGTGGAGAGAAAGCATGCTAACATATGTGAGTGGGGAGGACATGAGAACCGGTGAGGACACTGTTGATTAATTTCAGGGGCTGTGAGTGCTTCTAAGTGTATTATCAATAAAATGGCAAACCAGCGCTTAAAGTGAAATCACTGTATGAATCTAGTTGCATCTAAGAAATATGCGTTGACTATATTCTCAGAATTCTAGGGCAGGCTGGAAGGACTCGTGCTTAGTGGTGTAAACATGCTGATCACGAGGCCCGAAGCAGCTCCCCAAACATTTGCACTCTGCCCCTCCTGCATAGGCCAGTAGGTCTCGCAAAGTTTCCTCTTGGAGCCTTTGCTCACATATTATCTCTCCAGTACAGTTCAACTATCTTTTTTTTGTTTTTGTTTTTAGGTATTTCTTCTCTCCTGCCCTCGGGGATGGGGTGCTACAGTGATGTTCACAGGTCAGGTGGAACGTGAGGCGTATTTTGGAAAACAATGTAAATGGCCACTGATAAAGAGGAAGAAACAAGCCAGCTATGAATTCGTTAAGGCAAATAGTTTAATGCAGCCATACAATGGTGAAAATGCTTGGCTCAGCTAATCTTCCTGAATGTATTTTAGGAGATATTTTATGTTCTAATGTGGCAAACTGAAATAATATAGTACAAATTAGTGTGTATACTAACTCAAAAAAAGTAATCTTATGTATTAGACATTATAGATTATGTTGCTACAAAGAGGCCTGATAATTTCCCAGTAAAAGGCAATTGTTACAAAAGAATAATTGAAAGTTAATTCATAAGGGTGACAAATGTTCATGTACATTTATTCTATAAATGTAATAATTCACAGCAAAAATTTATATAGTGATTATTTAATTAAAATTAATGCCAGGAATATATAAATATTTCATGTAAATATTTAGGACTGGGAAGTTTTTCCTTGCTACTGTGTCTATTTCTCTGTTTTCTAAGATGCTCACAACCTGGTTTTGGTTATTACAGATAACAAATGGTGCTCAAGGTTTACTTTGCTTATAAATCTTTCTAGAAAAATATTTTTTAAGTAGATGTTAAAATTGAAAACAAAAGTTCTCTTTAGGTAATAAATAAAATACTAACTTACTAGCCACATTATGGTTTTCTTACCTTAAAATTGAGTAAACCCATTGCAGTTTCCACAAAAGGGATTAAATTCATAGGTTGTTCAAGTTTTCGGCCTTGTAAGTAGAATGAAAATTTGTCTGAAAACTAGAATAAAAAGTGTCATAGGTGACTAGTGGGGGAAAAAAATGTACAATCATTGAACTGTAGAATAGAAGTAGTATTTAAGTCTTTGACCTGAGGAAGTAATATCCCAGCCTCTTTCATCCACACAAAGAATATAAAAAAAAAAAAAAAAAGGGAAAAAACAGAGGAAAGACCAAAGAGAAAAGGTAACAAAGTTCCCAGCAAACTAAATAGTAAAACCCCAAGCATTAAAAATTGTTTTTTTTTTCTGAAGGAGCAATTTGAGGCCTAGGAGTTAAGAAGTGGAAGGAGAGATGAGTCTCAAGTTTAAATGCTTTCCTTGAAAAGGTTTTTACTTAAGGCCTCTCGCTTTCCCTTCGTTCAGTGCATGTGGCAGGCCCCTAAAACAATGAAGGCTTGCTCTACCTGCCATTCTGGTTTTGTTTCGGACCCCGCACAGACATCGGTGTAACTGTTCAGCAGCTTTCTACGTGGAATCCATATTATTCATTATAGCAACACTACCCTTTGTTCGGAGGTTTTTCTTCATAATTTTTTAGCTTACCTAGGAAGACCTTAAAAAGGAAGTTTAATTCTTTGAAGACCAAAGCTCGCCAATTTTTTCCATGAGACCAGTTCACAGCTAGCTCTGTGCTGCCAGTGGGGTAGCCCAAATTCCAAAATCTATCATCTGGAAACATACAAAAGCTCTTGCACAGATCTCCCCCCCACCCCTTTCAAAGGGGGAAAAAAAAAAAAAAAAAACCCCACCACACTCTAAATTGTAAATCTATTATGTCTATCTAGATCTAATAAGATGTGGGGAGATAAAAAAAAAAACACACAGGTACGAAAAAGCTATTTTTGTAAATAAAGATAAAAACATATATATCCATTTTAAATTTAAGGAATATTCAGCCATTAATGGATATCAAAGGAAAAGGGAATTTTAATCATCTCTCCATTCAGTCTCAGTTGGGTAAATCATATCTAAGAGATTTGCATAAATATAAACCATCAAAGACTTTTCATCTTCAAAGGGGGTTTCAAGACCCTATAAGCTTTGTACTGTAATCATCGCAGGTCACCACCCTGCAGGAATAGGGCTGCTATGGCAACATAAAAAAACTAATGCTTAAGGCTTAGCATAATATTCTGACTAATAGAAAGGAAACTCATTTTAAAGGCTGGCAGCCTATTTACCAGAAGCAGGATTAGAGGTGTTATTTCCCCTTTTAGCTGCCCCCCCACAACTGCCCATGCAGCACCTCCCTCCCCAACCAAAAAAAAATCTAATCACTGGGATCTTTAAAAAGCTTTTGAGCGATTTGCAGTAACTTTACAATTAGGCTAAAATAAATCACAGCTTTCAGTGATGAAGAATTATTCCCAGTTGCTCCCACTGCCCCTCCCTTCCTCCACACCATGCTCATCACCTCCTTAGCAACTTTACAAGGGAAGGAATAACTCAACCAAAACAGCAAGAAGGAA
Source organism: Balaenoptera acutorostrata (assembly GCF_949987535.1). Classification (NCBI taxonomy): domain Eukaryota; kingdom Metazoa; phylum Chordata; class Mammalia; order Artiodactyla; family Balaenopteridae; genus Balaenoptera; species Balaenoptera acutorostrata. The sequence continues at coordinate 10,850,876 of NC_080081.1, forward strand.
GAGAAGCCTACAGTTTCAGGGGACAAAATGTATAGTATTCCACGAAAATGAAAATAAAGCCTAATTTGTGGCACATTTAAGCTAGAAAATGGGTGGTAAAACATTAGTGATTTTGGTGTTACCTGTGCACTGGAGAAATTTTGTTTTTCTTGTTAAAAAAAAAGAAAAACTTGCAATGTTCCTTGCCCCATTCTTTGTGATAATGGTTATAACCACAAAAACTGCAGAGTTGAAAACTAGGTAAATCCTTTACAATATATTCCCTGTTCCTAGTGAGAAAAATCTCTAATGCCTTTTGTTTTTACGCCAATAGGGGCATTTAAAAATTAAATATTCTAGCCCATCCTCCTCCTCCTCCTCCCCTTCTTTCTTAAAAAATTGCATTAAGTACTAACACAAAAGGTAACTAGTGGAGAAGTTTCAATTAATTTTTTTCAAAAGGAGACGATTAAATGTTTCCGGCCTGGTAAAGTGTTCATTTCAGCGAGGTGGAGGGGACTGGGGGCGTGGGGGGAGGAAAAGAAGGGGGAAGATCACAAAGAGATTGGGGAGGAGATGAAGTAGCAGGGCTCAGCAATTCTTTCAGTTCCAGTGCACACCCGGCAGCGTGCTGGGAGAATGCGCCCTGTCCGGGATTTGTGGGAGAATTGTCCCGCCACAAAGGAGGTCCAGTCACGCTTGTTACCGCCCAATAAGCCGTGCCAGTCAAACAAGAACCCACACTAGCGACAAAAGGCCAGCGAGAGATTCTCACACAAAAGAAAACAAGGAAGCCCATCTTTCAGTTGTGCATCAGGCTCTGGGTTTTATGCTTCACATAAATACAAACGGAGAGGAAAAAATAAACAGCCCAAAAGACTTCTGTTAACTAGAAATCCTATTTAGATTTCGGTATGTTCCTCACATCCAAGGATTTAAAACAGCGAACAGAGGCCTTAGCTGAAGGCCAGGGTGAGCCCTCCCCTCTCAAATGAGGGGTAATAACGGTGATAAATAGGCATTAACTATGAAACCAAAAGGGAACAGTGACTTCAGATTCCATTTCAATCAACTTAAGACACATATGAATGGGGTAGGAACTCTTGAGGACATTAACCTGCTATCACTAGGATCTCCCAGCTCCTGAGGGGTGACCTTGCTGACAAGAGCTCCAGTTTTTTTTTTTTTTTTTTTTTGAGTTTTAAATATTTATTTATTTATTTATTTATGGCTGTGTTGGGTCTTCGTTTCTGTGCGAGGGCTTTCCCTAGTTGTGGCAAGCGGGGGCCACTCTTCACCGCGGGGCGCGGGCCTCTCACTATCGCGGCCTCTCCTGTTGCGGAGCACAGGCTCCAGACGCGCAGGCTCAGCAATTGTGGCTCACGGGCCCAGTCGCTCCGCGGCACGTGGGATCCTCCCAGACCAGGGCTCGAACCCGTGTCCCCTGCATTGGCAGGCGGACTCTCAACCACTGCGCCACCAGGGAAGCCCAGAGCTCCAGTTTTGAAAGTAAATATGGGCCCTTGAACGGAGGTCTTCAGGAAGACACCAATGCAGAGCTGACGGACAGAAAAATAATGGTAGCTACATGTGTAATTCTAAACTTTCTAGTAGCTACATTATAAGAGTAAGATGAAACAGATGGTGAATTTAATTTTAATAAGAGGTTTATTCAACCCAATATATCTGAAATATTATCATTTCAACATGTAATCAACATAAAAATTATTGAGAACATTCTTTTTTCGGGGGGGGGCCGCCAGGGAGGGTGCTATGAAGTCTTCAAAGTCCCGTGTATCTTACAGCGCATCTCAATTTGGACTGGCCACATTTCAAGTGCTCCGTAGCCACATGTGGCAGGCAGCCATGGCACTGGAAAGCACAGAGCCGACATAGCTACATGCACTGAAAAGGTGAGCAATGTATTTGGGTGCCACAACTAGAACTTGGCGTATTGCTACAGTTGAAGCCACAGCCTTAGGGATCACCCTAAATGTGGCATCAAAATCACCACTGTCCACACGCCCTTACCATGCTTCCAGCACCTGGGTGCCACGGGCCCTCCTCTCAGGAGTGGCACAGTGGAACCGTACTGTATTCGGCAGAGATCTGCAGAATCACAGCACCCCCTAAATAAAATCTAGCCTCACCCTCCAACCTCCACCCCACTTTAACAATTAAAACAATCATAGTATAATTAGGCCCATTTCAAAGTTTTCTTAAGGAATTTGACATGCCAGGGGTTTATTGGCTGAAAAGTCTGTCATGAAACAAACACACCTGTCAGCAATTTAAAAAGGATGAACTAGAAAACTGTTCAGGAAATAATATCTGTGCTAATTAAAACCACTAGTTAAAAGCTTCCTGTTTCTTCCTACAGTTGCCCTAAGGAGTGACCTTTTCCTCTCCTCCTCTAGGTTCATTTTTTCCTTTGCAGCTAATGTGCTTTCACTGTCTCTGATGACTTCAAATGAATCTGCCTAAGAGGTATGCAATCACTGCTCTTCCAGGTGGAGGGTTAGGGCCTGGCCAGTGTCGTCTCCATAAGCTGGTTTCCAGGGGCTGCTCTGGAGGAGGCTGATCTGTCTAAAGCACAGATCTGTTAAGGCAGCAGGAGCATCATTTCAAGTGCAGAGCTGTTCCAGTGAACACTTACGGCAAAGCCAGGTTCTCCTCGTATGCAGGAAATGGTCTTTGGGGCCTGCTCCTTTTTCTCAGTTCCCCTTCTCTCTGCTCTGTGTATGCATTTTCAAAACCTACAGCACCCAAATCCTTCCTTTCTGCTACTCCTTGTTAGCCTCTCCTGAGTCTTTAATTAAAGCAAAGCATGAGCTACTCACCCACTGGATTTCTTCAGGATCTTCTACCTTCGGGAGCATCAGGCTGGAAGGAAGGACCCGGGACCGCAGGAGGGCCTGCAGGTCTTCTTCGGCCAGACCACTGGACACTGAGTTGATTCTTACACACTTTTCAGTTGGGCCCAGATCAAAGTCTTCAAGAGTTTTTACTATTCTCAATCGAGCTTCATCCTGTAAGTGTAGATAAAATGTATCTCCTAAGTTTATTTATCATTGAGAAGAAACACAAACTGTCTATGAAACTCTTACGTGGATTGAGAGTCTGAGCACCATTACGACGTCTACTATGTCCACCAAATAACTGGTATTTGAAATGAGTTGTCCAATCTGACGGGCAAGTGACTGATTTCCAGACTTCATTCCAGATGACTATAGCAGAGATGAGAGCCATTGTAATGCACGCTGGTGAAAGAGTGGTCTAAACAGTGGTCTCAGGACTTCCCTGGTGGCACAGTGGTTAAGAATCCGCCTGCCAATGCAGGGGACATGGGTTTGATCCCTGGTCCTGGAAGATCCCACATGGCGCGGAGCAGCTAAGCCCGTGTGCCACAACTACTGAGCTTGTGCTCTAGAGCCTGCGAGCCACAACTACTGAGCCCACATACCACAACTACTGAAGCCCGTGTGCCTAGAGCCTGTGCTCCGCCACAAGAGAAGCCTGTGCACCGCAACGAAGAGTAGCCCCCGCTCGCTGCAACTAGAGAAAGCCCGTGTACAGCCATGAAGACCCAACGCAGCCAAAAATAAATTAATAAATTAATAAATAAATAAATAAATAGTGTTCTCATTTTGTGCATTAGCATTACTTTCCCACTGGAAAGGTAAAATAATTAATAGGTAACATTTATTGAGCATTTACTAAGCACCAGGCATGGTGCTAAGTGCTCTACCTGCATTTTCTCATTTAATAAATACAAGAAACTAGATAACTTATGGATTAATGGTAGCCTTGACTGCCAGCATATTCACATTAGGGAAAAAAATAAGGATTTGTTTTTCTCTTTCCACATGCGTCATGCTTTTTTTATTCACTTAAAAATTTTTTTGCAACTGAGTTGAATCTTAACATTCAATTAAGAAGGCACTCACAGGAAAATGACACTTCACACTACAAAAAAGCTCCAGCTTATTCAGATGGAAGGCAGTAATATCACCAAGAAATCCCTTCATGAAGTGGTAGACAAATACATTTTTTTCTTTGATTTGGCAGGCTTTGCTCTACAGTTAAGAAAAGCTGAAAGGGTGAAAGTCTGCTTCAGTATTTGAATTGTCCCCAGAAAAACTGTATAAAACCAAACATGTTATTTATTGGCTTTGAGTTGGGGTGATGAAGGGGGGATACGGGTTGGGGAGAGAGGAGTGCACTGGGGGCGTGGGGGCCGGAATCAAGGGAAAGAAAGCCCTTGGGGTCATTACTTCCTGCCAATTTCAGTTTCAAAACCAAATTCCTCCAACCTGCCAACAGCCCTCAACAAATTCTCATTGTCAGAATGAACACTTATCAAAAGTAGTTTCATTTGGGAAGGGTTTTTATGATACTAATAAAATTTTAAAGCTTCTCACTGCTGATGAATGTAGTTTGAAAAAAAAAAGGTCTTAACAATATATGGCCATTTGGATAGCAATAGTTATCTAGGAAAATAATAAACCAAAGCAGAGAGAAAAAAGAATTATTTGAGCCAATATTGAGTCGAAGTCCAATCAAGGAGACAAGCCAAGACAGTAGATTTAAACCAGGCGGATGTAGGTCTGCGACCGGGTGAAAGCAGGGAAGGTCTCCAAATGTGGTCTGAGTTAAACAGTGTGAGGAAACCAGCTTAGAGCTGTCAAGTCGGATGGACGCAGAGTACATAGGAGCAGTTTGAGACAGCTCTGTGGAGTCCTGATTTACTGAGCTCTGACTGCCAATAATTACGCCAAGCTTAGACAAAAGCAAGAGAGAGCTCATGCCAGCTAAAGTGAGGAAGGATGCAGCCGACAGTGGCTTGGTTCCACACCGTGCTGTGTGCTGTCCCACAGCAATAAAATGCATCCGCTTGCTCTGTCCTGCCCTCTTGCTGCAGCCACAGGATCGGAAGATCCTGAAGGTGAAGGTCAGAAGTCAACTCAGTAGTATGGTTCCAAGGCCATCGACAGCTGTCGAGAGAAATGCTTCCTGTGTGTATCTAGATCCATGGCCTCAGAGAACCTAAGATGTGCTATGCTCCATGCAGCCTGGCACAGCTACAAACCCGGGATGGCTTCAGCTCAGAAAAGTTTCAACTTCCAGGTTTCCTTTCAAGGGCAGGTCGGGCTTGTAAAGGGTATGCTGGGACAAAGTGAATGGAAAATGGAAGGGAACTAACTAGATCGTTTGGGCTGAAGTGCATTTTAAAACTTGAGGTATTTGAGGGACTTCCCTGGTGGCACAGTGGTTAAGAATCCGCCTGTCAATGCAGTGGACACGGGGTCGAGCCCTGGTCCGGGAAGATCCCACATGCCATGGAGCAACTAAGTCCGCAAGCCACAACTACTGAGCCTGCGTGCCTAGAGCCCGAGCTCCACAACAAGAGAAGCCACCACAATGAGAAGTCTGCGCACTGCAACGAAGAGTAGCCCCTGCTCGCCACAACTAGAGAAAGCCCACGCACAGCAACGAAGACCCAACGCAGCCAAGAATAATTAAATAAATAAATAAATTTATTAAAAAAAACAAAAACAAAAAAACTTGAGTTATTTGAATCATCATCTCTATCCTCTAGTTTAATCTGCATGTGCGCTCAAGGACGCAGGATCCCTGGCAACATCAGCTTCCTAAATTGTTAATGTTGGTGTCAAACAAAATCTGACCTCTAAGCTGTTTAGTTGTTTCACTTGGATTCGAAGGGGACTGTTTGTTCAAAGCTCATGTTCTAAACCTGTTTGTGATTTTTATCTAAAGTCAGATTGCCATGGTTTCAGCACATTCTGGTTTACTTAGTAAAATTCAGCCCTTGTGAAATTGGCTGCAAATGAAGTACCCCATTCCAATTTTAGGCATAATCTGATTAGTACTTTTCATGCTGTAATAATGAGCAGTGACTACTCAGCATTTTATTAGACTTTTTTTTCCTCTTTCTGGCTCAGAATTAAAACCAAGCTCTTTCCACTTCATCATTCTGTACCTTTCCAGAAAAAGATGATGGCTTTGGAGGTATATTGCCATACAACACCCTTATTAACGGGCTGTTGCTTGTGACAATTTACATAAGTGAAGTGTGCATCCCTCTGCTGTGTATCCCAAAATATCCAACAACTTCACTGAATTTACACCAACCAACAAGCATGTTGATTTTTTTTTTCTTTTTGGTATTTTAATGGTGAAATATGTTACTGTACTAGCAAACACACCCATGCCATCTGTTGGGTGAGAGGAAGGCAGTTTCTAAGAACAATTAAATTTAGTTCTGGGTCTTCAGCTAGAGAGAACCACAGTCCACCAGTGGTGAAAAGAAAGAAATTCTGTTCATGCTGTTCTCTCTCTTACACAGGCCTTACCTCTTGCTACCGTGTCTCTTACATCTCTCTCATCTCCATCACCTCGCTCCCTTCACACTTTCATTCTCTTTCTCTCTCTTTTTCTTTGGCTCCTGTTTGGCCCTGACCATCCTTCCAAGTGCCATCTCATTAGGGGGATTAGTAAGACTCGGCCTGGCAGACACCACCTTCTCAGAAGGGCTATCTGCGTGATCTGCTGAGATTATTGGGAGGTAAACGCTCCCTGGAGAAAGAAGGAAAAGGAAATGAAGGCAAAAAGAGGCCACTCAAAAACAACCTTTACTGGGGGGTGGGGTGGTCTTACATTCTGGAAGCAAAACAGGTTGTTCAAAATGAAGTTTAGAAGGAACTGCACTCTAAATGTGTTAACACTGCAGGACAGCCTTGGTAATAAGCATTTCTCAGTGTAGGATGAACTTGTCCTCCTAAAATCTGACAACCTGAAAAGAGGGAATAATAATGTAAGGCCTTTCTCAACAGTTACATGAGATTTTTGCAGAGACTAATCACCTTTGTGTGTTTGTAGCATGTTTGATTCCAGAGGTGGGCTCTGCAAAGGCCACAAAGAAAGTTGGCACAGGTCAGACTCTTCACAGGCCCTGGTCCTAAAAGGTGGTGTTACCAAAGTTCCCACATTCAACTGATATTTTGTGCCATGGGCTGCTCAGTGCAGTGGACCAGTGGCTAATAAACTTGTCCTTATACATAAGCCACCGTATTATGTGACTCTGTCTGGGCCAGGAACCAAGGCGTGCTATGATTTCAGAGACCGGGTTCTTATCACCTGGGGAAGAGACATGCTCTGCTGACGTAAGAAAGCGGATAAATCAACCATCACCGAGACCTGCAGACTCTGAAATTAAAGGAGAAAATATGCGTGCCGTTGGTTCAATTGGCACCCATTAAAGCTAATAACTAATCAGCCTTGCAAGTTTCTAGCTCAGAATGATCAAATCTGCAAAGAAAACAACATCCGTCCACTTTTACACTCCAGTGGAAGAGGTGGTCCCTCGCGGCGGGGCGGCACAGTCTCGCCATCTGGAGAATAAATCGAGTGTGAAGTACAGTATAGTTTGGGACCAAGCTCCGTGGCAGCAGCTCAGCAGTCAGTTCATTAGTTCCAAACTTCCAGGGATTAGAGCGGCATCAATTCTACTGTCGGATAGGAAGAGACAGACAGGATACGAGATTCAAGGAGGATTGTGACAACCAGGAGGAGCCCCTTGGGCTTATTTATAAAACTACAAAGTATAAACATACCCAAATAAGTGTCTTAAATAATAGCATTATTACAGTTTCATAACATCTGAATTAACACCTTTCTCTTCTTCCACCTCCACCCCAAAACCTTGTATGTTAATAACATATAATGTTTTCAGATGAAATCTCCGAGACGACCCTGAATGCAACAGGAGCAGTGAGAAAGCTGTGCGGCCGAAACAAGACTTGGGAGTTAAGAAATACGGAATATTTTCTAGGCTCTGGGGAGATGCATAACCTTTGCGATTTTTAAAAATGAGCAATTACTATTTTCATCCTACAAAAGGCAAATTGCCATGCCACATACTCAAAAACACTAGTGAATTCTGTCTTTTCTGAATTTGTCCATCTCACCTCACTTCGATTTCATCTAATTCATAAAATGATGTCATAAGCATGGACTGGAATGGGCAAAAGGCCCTGATATTGGCATCTATATAAAATGATTTTTTTTGAAAATTTTGAGATCGTTTGGTTTAAAATTAAAAGTTCTGATGTATTGTTCCATTTAAGGATCTCCTTTTTCATATAAGTTCTTTTTATACACTAATATTAAAAAACAGAAGTGCCTGTGACAAAGTCATCATTAGAAAATTACTGTATTTTTCTTACAAATATATAAAATGTATTATAATCACAGTGACTGCTGCAGTGACTGCATTAGAAAAAAAGCCAAATTCTCATTGATTATTACAATCTGGTAGTGTTTCTTTAGGTAAGATGGTAGTGTTGAGTTTTCTAGCCCCCCAAAAATTTTGGTTTGCCTGTTTTTTTTTTTTAACCTTTGTTTTTTTTTTTTTTTTGGCTGCACCACGTGTGGCATGCGGGATCTTAGTTCTCAGACCGGGGATTGAACCCATGCCCCCCTGCAATGGAAGCACAGAGTCTTAACCACTGGACCACCAGGGAAGTCCCTTGGTTTGCCTGTTTTTGAAAAAAGAAAATCTACAGCAATACTGAACATACCATGAGTTAACTGGTTAAAATTTCATTCATCAATAACACCAAAAGCACCGGTAACAAAAGAAAAAATAAACTGAACTTTATGAAAAATTTAAAATGTTGTGCATCAAAAGATACTTTCAACAGAGTAAAAAGGCAACCCACAGAATGGGAGAAAATATTTGCAAATCATATGTCTGATAAAGGAATATATATTCAGAACATATATAGAACTTCTAAAACTCAGCACCAAAAAAACAAACAACACAATTCAAAAATGGGCAGAGGACTTGAACAGACATTTCTCCTAAGAAGATATAAAAATGGACAATGAGCACATGAAAAGATGTTCAGTATCATTAATCATTAGGGAATGTAAATCAAAACTATGAGACACCACTTAATACCCATTAGGATGGCTACTATCAAAAAAACAGAAAAAAACAAGGGTTGGAGAGGATGTGGAGAAATTGGAACACTTGTGCTGGTGGGAATGTAAAATGGTGCAGCTGCTATAGAAAATAGCATGGCAGTTCCTCAAAAAATTAAAAATAGGACTTCTCTGGTGGTGCAGTGGTTAAGAATCCGCCTGCCAGTGCAGGGGACACGGGTTCGAGCCCTGGTCAGGGAAGATCCCACATGCCGCAGAGCAACTAAGCCCGTGCGCTGCAACTACTGAGCCTGCGCTCTAGAGCCCGCGAGCCACAACTACTGAGCCTGCGCTCTAGAGCCTGCGTGCCACAACTACTGAAGTCCGCGCGCCTAGAGCCCGTGTTCCATAACAAGGGAAGGCACCTCAATGAGAAGCCCGCGCACCACAACAAAGAGTAGCCCCGCTCGCCGCAACTAGGGAAAGCCCGCGTGCAGCAACGAAGACCCAACGCAGCCAAAATAAATAAATAAGTAAAATAAATTTATTAAAAAAAATTAAAAATAGAATTAACATATGATGCAGCAATTCCACTTCTGGGTATATACCCAAAAGCGCTGAAAGCAGGTCTCGAAGAAATTATTTGTACACCCATTTTTATAGCAGCATTATTCACAATAGCTAAAATGTGGAAGCAAACCAAGTGTCCACTGACAGAAGAATGGATAAGCAAAATATGTTAAATACATGCAATGGAATACTGTTCAGGTTTAAAAAGGAAGGAAATTCTGACACATGCTACAACATGGATAAACCTGCTGTGCTAAGTGAAGACATTATGCTAAGTGAAATAAGCCAGTTACAAAAAGACAACAATGTGAATATATTTAATAACCACTTAATGGTACACTTAAAAATGGCTAAGATGGTAAATTTTATATTTTATCACAATAAAAAATGAGGAAAATGTTCATTTATTGATTTCATCCCACAAGTTATCACACTCTAGGCATTCTGTTTACTCTGAAACCGTAGATTTTGGTAGAGCAAAGTTTCTGATACGCTAATTATGAAAGATCCTTTAAAACTCAGGTTTATTAAAATGCCAAACCAGCTTTCATTCAAAGGACTAAGAAGGCTCAGGATGTGTATGGCTGGATACACTGGCATACAAGTACAAGTAGCTCTTTGAGTCTCTGTTTTCAATTCTTTTGGGTGTATACCTAGGAGTAGAATTGCTGGGCCATTTAGTAATTCTATGTTTAGCTTTTTGAAGAACTGCCAAACTGTTTTCCAAAGTGGTTGTACCACATTTTACATTTCCCACCAACACTGTATCAGAGTTCCAAATTTTTCCACACTCTTGCCAACACTTGTTATTTTTCATTTTATTTGTTTTTGCTAATAGCCATCCCAGTGGGTGTGATATGGTATCTCGTTGTGGTTTTGATTTGCATTTCTCTAACGATTAATGATGCTGAGCATATTTCTATGTGCTTACTGGCCATCAGTATACAGATCTTCCTTGACTTATGATGGAGTCATGTCCCGATAAACCCACTGTAAGCTGAAAATATCATAAGCTGAAAATGCACTTATACACCTAACCTACTGAACATCATAGCTCAGCCTAGCCTACCTTAAATGTGCTCTGAACACATATTAGCTTACAATTGGGCAAAGTCATCTAAACATGAATATCTCACGTAATTTATTGACTAGTGTCCTAAAAGTGAAAAACTGAATGGTTGGGTAGAGAAGGCTTGCCAGTGCATCGATTGTTGACCCTCGTGATCGCATTGCTGACTGGGAGCTGTGGTTCACTGCTGCTGCCCAGCATCACAAGACAGGATCGGACCACATATCACTAGACCAGGAAAAGATCAAAATTCAATATTCAAAGTATGGTTTCTACCGAATGCATACTGCTTTCGCACCATCATAAAGCTGAACCATTGTAAGTCAGGGACCATCTGTACCTTCTTTGGAGAAATGTCTATTCTAGTCCTAAATTTAAAAACTGGGTTGTTTGTCTTTTGGTTGTTGGGTTATGAGTGTTCTTTATATATTCTAGATATTTAATCCGTATCAGATATATATGATTCACAAATATTTTCTCCCCTTCTGTAGGTTGTCATTTCACTTTTTTTTTTTGGCCACACCATGCAGCTCGTGGCATCTTAGTTCCCCAACCAGGGATTGAACCTGCATCCTCGGCAATGAAAGCACAGAGTCTTAACCACTGTACCACCGGGGAATTCCCTGTCATTTCACTTTCTTGATAGTGTCCTATGATGCACAAAAGTTATAATTTTGCTGAAGTCCAATTTATCTATTTTTTCTTTGGTAGCTTGTGCTTTTGTTATCATTTTGAGATCACTGCCTAATCCAACGTTATGAAGACTTACACCTATGTCTTCTTCTACTAGTTTTATAGTTTTAATTCTAACAACATTTAGGCTCTTGATATATTTCTGGTTTACTAAGTTGTATACAATAGGGAGGCTTGTGATATTTTTATTTTGTGGTTTCAGTCTTCATCTCTCAACAAAATACAATGAAAATTCCCTGGGAAGAGGAAACTCAAGTGGAAAGAAAGGGCTTACTTCCATCAGCCTCTTCACTCAGCTCTGCCCTCACCCCTGACTGGTGAGTGGCTGGTGTTTAGCCTTCCTGTTGCCAACGCCCTACCCATCACCTCCCCCCCATGCTCTTCATCTTTTACTTTGCCCTTTCCCCATCTGCTCCTAATGGATTTTCCTCAACTATATACGACAGGTCTTATATTGTTGTGGGTTTTTTTCTGAGGACCTTGCCAGGCTACCCCATGAGCCTCTGAGGGACCTCAAACCCAAACCTATAGGGAACTGGGAGCTACTCCTGAGAAGATGTCCTGCATGGGCATAGCCACCCGTGTTTTTTACATTTCTTGTTAACTTTATGATTTAACAGTGAGGCTTTGAGGTACACTTTGCACACAGCTCTTCGCAAAGACGAAGTATTTGCTTACTAAAGGCTTGCATCGCCCTTCCCAAAGCCAATAACGACCACCACGCTCAGATTGGACTGGAGCTCCGGAGTCTGCAAGTTCATGGCTCTCTCCACTCATTATTTTCTTTGTTCTCACTGATTGCTTGTTCTCAGCCTCAGAGGAGTAATGTTATTTCTGTGTTCCAGCAGGGCACAAGAAGCCATGAGATCTGTTCCAATGGGATGATCTGAGTGAGGAAGGGGTGCTATGGCTGCTCTCTCCTGGGGGGTAGGGGGTGGGCAGGAGCCATGGCTCCATGATGGGAGGGACCCAGAGGAAAACTGAACAGTGTCATCACTCATGAGGTGTTCTATGTACTGAAGACCAAACTTCCAGATACTTGAAAACATTTAGGTAACAGATAGGATTCATCCTTTTTTAAAAAAGAGTGTTGGTGATTCTGAAAAGAAAATTTTCTGAATACTATTCTCACATTCTGCCTGATGTTCCTGGTCTGGTGCAATTAAAATTTTTTAACAAGTAGGAGAGGGCTCAATCAAATGTTATCCACCATGCCCGGTGGTGGGGACAGGTGTGGAGGAGAGGGAACGATATATAAATCCTTTATATTGACATATAAATCAATAGAGGAATGTATCATCTAGCTGGGGCGACGCAACGCCCGTAGGATGAGAATTGAAGTAACAGTTCAAGTCAGTGGAACAGACTTGAAGGGACTTAGAGGCAGGAGGGGGCACGGCAGGCTGAGCTGGGAGGCAGGAAACTGAGGATTTCAGTAGGTGCAGAGGAGGGAGGGGCACCCAACAGAGAGCTGGTAAAGGGCGAAGGGCAGAGGTGGGAATAATGAGTGAATCAAAAGGCAGATGGTCAGTATCTATGAGGTTAGGGAGGGAAGGTGCTGGCGCCCGGAGACGGACAGAAAGGAGATTCCCAAGCGGGCAGGGGAGAGCCCATGATTTAGGAGGCCCTGTTCCGTTGGGGGAGGAAAGGGTGATGGGGGAAGTGGGACAAGAATCACAGTTCACTTGAGGAAGCAGCTTCCACATCGGAAGCTGCCTGGTGCCCGGGCCGGACTGCGGGAAGGTCCACCCCGCAGCCCTTAGAGCACGAAGTGGAGAAGGTCCCTGCTTGAGTCAGCCCTGCCCGTGGGCAACTTCCCCATCCCCCGAGAATGCTTTTATCCAGAGATGGCCTCTAGTCCCAAAGCTACTTTAAAAAATAATAATAATAAAATAAAATTATTTATTTATTTATTTTTTGGCTGCATTGGGTCTTCGTTGCTGCACGCGGGCTCTCTCTAGTTGCGGTGAGTGGGAGCTAGTCTTCGTTGCAGTGCGCGGGCTTCTCATTACTGTGAAAGCTAATCTTTTTGTCTGGAATGGGTGTTTGTACGCGGGTCTCGAATCTGGGGGGTTCACAGTACCATACCTTGAAAGCGAAAATGGAAAGAACACGTGGAGTGGGAAGGATACCCCACGCCCCTACCCGCGTCTTCTAATTGGTCTCCCTCTGCCCTGGCCCTCCGACAGCGGAGAAGACAGCTCCCTTCCCACCTGGTGCAAAGCACAGCCGCAAGCAAAGCTGCCCTCGCCCTCTCAACCCGCTCTATTTGTGTTTGGCGACTTCTCTGGGCTAGAGGAGGTAATGAACTGTTTTGGTTTAAAAGCCCTCCTGCTGGGTTGCAGTCTGCGTGGGAGAATAATAGTAAACAAGCGAAAGGGAACTGTGTCATCAAAGGACTCTGCACCTGCCCTTCTTCATTGTAGGGTGAGAACCTTGCCATGTGCCACAGGTGGCACGGGGTACCCCCACAGGGCGGGGCCGCGGGCCTTTCATTCTTCTTTAACAACAAATCAAGAGTGATTGGTTCATAATTTAATGAGACAGCCTTGCCGTGGTTCCAGATACGTGTCAGGTAACAGCCGTGTCACCTGTATCCTGGCCTGAGCAGTTTTACTGTGATGCCTGCCACATATTTTGGCTGATGACTTCCTTTACCTCTCAAGCCAACAGTGAGATACATTGCTAGAAACGGATCCAAATGGTCTTAATGTAAATATAAAGAACCAGTTTTTACTTTGAAGCCAAAGCTGCTTCACTTCTTTGGTGGAAAACATTTTTTTCCCTTCCCATCACCAAATTTTGGAGGCAAGTCGGCTGCTTCTCTCCGAGGCTGCGCTAAGGTAGGTTATGAAGGAGCCCGGCTGCACCCACGTTTGTTGCCGCTGGGAAATTCCTGTCTGTGCGCCAAGTGCTTCAACAACACTTCGCTAAGGTGCTGACACAAAGAACCTTGTCTCCTTAGGTAGGAGGTTATAGAAGCTTACAGATAGAAGTATAAATGTCTAATGATAAGGCACAAACAACCTTGCAATTAAACAAACCAAGCTAACAGGAATTTGAGCTAGCTGCAGGCTCAAGGCCTTGACTTCTATTCTGGGCAGGAAGCTTTACCCTGGGACAGAAGAGCATCCCAAACAGGATTCTTTCCATTCCTTAGTGTTAATTAGTCTTCCTGGCAACCATGAATGAAGAAATCAGGTAACTGAATAAGCCCTGTGATGGCAGAAACAATGTAAAGAAGTATTTCTTGCAGCACATTAAACTGGATCATTATTCTCACAAACTGCTTTTAAGGTAGGTGAGGCTTTACAGCTAAAAGGAATTTTAAAATTCCCCGCACAATATTACCTGTTGGTTCTACCTTCGTATATTTTGATTTCTGTTGCCCAAATATACACTCACAACCTCATTTTATAGTAGCTGATCATTTATTTTTCATGGTTTGTCATTGTTTGTCTTGCTTCCTAGCTATTTCCCAAAGAAAGTGAATTAAAAAAGACTTTCTTTTAGGTGGCAAATGTATAAGTATTTTAAAGGGTAGAACTTTTCCACCTTATTCCTTATACATTTTTATTCTAAAATCAACGAGGAAGGGAATTCCCTGGAGGTCCAATGGTTAGGACTCCGTGCTTTCACTGATGGGGCCCAGGTTCGATCCCTGATCGGGGAACTAAGATCCCGCAAGCCACGTGGCACGGCCAAAAAAAATCAACGAGGAAAGGGAAAGAAAAATATAACGTGTAAAATGGAAGAATGGAGGATGATGATAGCCATCAGAACATTCTATTTTAAAAAAGGCAGATTCTGCCCTTTGAGAACTAAGCTTTGGTTACAGCAAAGAGTGCTTCTCAAGGACCAGGCCACGTGGACGTTGCTCTCTGCCGACTACCACATCTTACGCCATAATTCCTCTGAAAATGGGTACCGTGGAGAAAGTGGCAGAGCCCAGAGTCATGTTTACTAGCTCACGCATACCAGATCTTCTATAATTAAATGTTTTCCTCGAGAAAATACTAATAAAACAATGCAATGGCTGGCACCACACTTGGTTTTCATTGCATTTGACACCTTTTCCTCTTGCCAGCTCTTCATGTTGACTTTCTCCTCGGCTTCATTCTTTCACTGGTGCCAGGCAGGCTCACTGCGGAACCACTTGGGTTTTCTTCCCTCTTTTTGCGCCCAGTAAATTTTCATAAAGCATTTAACGAGAGAACAAGCAGGTTAATTTGCTGTGCCGGTGAGCCAGGCTCTCGGAAGGCTCCCTGCAACACTGCCGTGTTCTGGCGTCAGGGTCAGAGGTTTTCATCCCAGTGGCGAGGATGCTTACCAGCCCCTTCTCCGCGCGGACACCAGGTGTGATTTAGCATAACGGGCTGTGCAGATGCTCAGTGGCTCCTCTAACCCAGGCGTCAGAACCAAGTCGCTCTTTGCTCTTCATGCAAGGTGAAGATGAAAAGTCTCATGGGCTAGAAGTTCTGCCAGGAAAGGCTTCTGGACGTAGAAGAAATGGAAAATCACCCCATCTTGCAACAAACACCTGGTTTCAGGAACATGAAGTTCTTCTTCATGATATCAGTACCTGTTAAAATCCCCGGTCATATCACAGTGCTATTTTCCTCTAATGACAGGTAGGCAGTGAGAACCAAAGATTTTTTTCATATATAAAGAGAATATGCAAAAAACAGAAATAAGGAAATTTAAAAACTCACTGAATCCAGCCTTTGATTTATACCTAGTCAGTTGACATTGACTTTGAATGCTGATGCTCTAGGTGTCAGCCCTCATAGATAATGAAGGTGACTGAGGAAGACTCTCAGGGAAGAAGCCAAGCTTGGTGGCCAGCACAGTGTAGGTCCCAGGGATGAGAAAAGCAAGCTCCCTGCAGATGGCAAGCTTAGTGACCCTCGAGAAAAGGGCAGGCTCAAAGAAGAGGCAAAGGTTGCCCCACAGGGAGAGTGGCTGAAGTCACACAGAAGATGATTTTAGGACAAGCTTAGCAAACATAACGGCTGGAATTACCAGCCTTTTTATCCAGACCACTGCCACGGGGCAATTTAATGTGCAGCGACGTACAGTTAGTTAACAGAGAGGACCAATGCGTCCCAATGCCGAGCAATATGGTTTTAGAATGAAGTCTATGTGCTCAGACATTCAAAATCACCTGAAAACGATGATGTATGTGCATACACAGTTCAAAGGGCTTGTCTCTCATTTGCCATCACAGCAGCCCTGAGGTGTAGACAGGGCAGGTATTATTATCCATGTTTGCTTGAAGAACGTGGGGGTTATAAGACTTATCCAGGGATCCCACAGCCAGTCAGCAGTCGAGATGAGGAAGAACTCATGTGTCAGGCTCCCAGTCTTGTGCTCTGTCTGCAGAACCCCTCTTTGCATATCTTACAGAGTCTCTGATTTACCCAATAGCCTATAATAAACTATTTGTTTTCTGCTTAAACTCAGTAGAGCAGATTCTGTGGTTGGTTACCAGGAGCCCTGGCCGATATGGGGATCATATACACATGCATTATGTCATGTCTTTTTCACACAACAGGTAGGAAATACCTTTATGTAGGGGATAATCTATATAATCATTTGTAATGACTGCAGAGTATTCTATTGCATGGATATGCCATAATTTAATTAATCCCCTAATGATTAAGATTTAAATTTTCTCCAATTTTTTTGCTATTAATTCATTCATTTTGTTCAAGATATTTACTAAATACTCTTCACGTGCCAGGTACTATTTTAGGTAATGGAGATAACAGCTCCCTGACTACACAGAACTTACATTCCAGTCAGAAAACAACTAATAAACAAGTAAACCAATAAACAAATGCAGACTATGAAACGATTTAGTATGAGAACAGAATTTAATAATGGGAGAGTGATGGGGGGGAGGTGCTTGAGATAGGGTAGCAAAACAGCTTCTTTGAGGATGTGACATTTGCCCTGATGCCTAAAAGATTATATACACAAGGCTGTATTGAATATCTGAGAACATTCATCTTAGAGCACTCGGCTGAATATTCCCTTAAGCTAAATCCTAGAAGTACAAATGCAAAGTCAAATCACATGCTCATTTAGGCGCCAAAAGAATGGCCATGAGGGACCTCCCTGGTGGCACAGTGGATAAGAATCCACCTGCCAATGCAGGGGACATGGGTTCAACGCTGGTCTGGGAGGATCCCACATGCCGCGGAGCAACTAAGCCCGTGTGCCACAACTACAGAGCCTGTGCTCTAGAGCCCGTGAGCCACAACTACGGAGCCCGCGTGCCACAATTACTGAAGCCCACGCGCCTAAGCCCAGGCTCTGCAACAAAGAGAAGCCACTGCAATCAGAAGCCCGTGCACCGCAATGAAGAGTAGCCCCTGCTCGCCGCAACTAGAGAAAGCCTGTGTGCAGCAACGAAGACCCAACGCAGCCAAAAATAAATAAATAATTAAATCTTAAAAAAAAAAAACACAACACATTCTCCATAAACGTTTAAAAAAAAAGAATGGCCATGAAATTTCAACTCTCACAGCCTCCTTCTAAACCGGCTCTGAATCCAGCAAGTCTAGGTTCCAGTCCCAACTGGGCCAGTGACTGGCTCTCTAAGAGACTGGATAGTCTGCTATCCACTGCACATCACTGCACCTCAGTGTCCTCATCTGAAAAATGGGGACAATAAAAGTGCCTGACTCAGGAATTGATGAGGATTGAAAATGGTGTAACATAAGTGGTTAACAATGTTAGATTTAAAAAAATACATACTCATTTAAACATGTATACTAAAATTGCTTTTTAAAAAAGGGATGTACAAATTTATTTATTATTATTTTTAGTATTTATTTATTTAGGCTGCGCCGGGTCTTAGTTGCGGCACGTGGGATCTTCATTTCGGCATGTGGGATCTTTTAGTTGCAGCACGTGGATTCTTAGTTGCGGCATGCATGTGAGATCTAGTTCCCCGACCGGGGATTGAACCCGGGCCCCCTGCAGTGGGAGCGTGAAGCCTTGGCCACTGGACCATCGGGGAAGTCCCGGGGTGTACGAATTTAAACTCCCATTTCCTGGTGCCCACCCACCTGGGGTTGGTTCTGAGCTCATACTAGCTCGACCTGTTTTCCGGAACCCAGCGCCCACACACCAGGACTGTAATCCCATGAGGACAGGGATGGTAGCTTGTGGCTCTCATGTCCCTAGTGCCCAAACCAAAGGAAAACTCAGGGGGCTGGTCTCCTGGCACTGAGGAGAGTCCCCAGAGAAGTCAATATACCCACAGATAGTGGGATAGCCTGCCTATTAAATCCTACACCTTTCATTTTAGATGACATCAGATCTTAAATATCCAAAGTCTACTTTCCTACAGGCGCCATGGCCTTCTGTTTGCTGGATTCTTCAGGAGGGCAGGTAGGTCTAGTGTGCTCACCACTGCTTGATAAAAAACCACAGAGAGCAACCTGCTGAATGTTTTCGTTTCAACATAGAAACCCCAAACCCGGAATCTTGAACTGGTGCCTTGTCAGGAATGGAAGGCCACAGGTTGCAGACGGCAAATGACTCACTCCCATCTGAAAAGGTCTATGCTGTTGGTACAAAACGTGACCACATTCCACTTCTTCCTTTGTCCATCTGCTGCTGTTGTGGTCTAGGAGTGATGATGATTTTAAAGATTCAAATTTGGACTGTGTGTAAGCTGATTTCTCAAGCCACATCAAATATGGTTTGGCAATAAGCACTACTTTGGTGCTGTTTGACTAAGAAGGTAGTAAAGAACACGAAGGTTTCTGTCCTTTTTCAGGCTGTATGCATATGTCACCTTGTTGAACGGAGGTGGCGGTGATTAAGGTGGCTAGCCACACAGCTGACTCACAAGAAGGCTGGTAAGAAGTTTTGGTTGATTACGATGTTGGACTAACTCTTTATCCACTCAGTGTGCTTAACAACATGGCTTCCATTGTCGTCTTCTTAAATCCAGACATTCTTAATACCAATTTTTCAGTGTTTCAAAAGGGTGTTAAGAACGTTTAATGTTTAATAACATAGTAACATGGAAGATTACCATATTTCGTAAAAGTCAGGCTTCGACTTCTTCCAAAGCCAAACAACATACGTATTCAGAATTATTTTCTTGGCAACTCACTTTTAACTGCTATGGAAAATATGCCACAAATGGTAGCACTCCTGAGATAAAAATTCGATGTGTTTGGGGCCTGAAAAATTGGTTTCTGAGTTTCTTTCTGGCTTTAACATTCATCATTCTCTGTATAGCCCTACTCTGGTCAATTGTCCAAGAGAACCCCCTCCTTCCAATAGTACAAATACGTACCCTTATTACTTCCTTTTGGATAGAAATAATAACGTACTGCTGGCCTAATATTTTAATGGTACAAAAATGCAAAATATCTAATATTTGAGTGTTCTTTGGTTTTAAATATAAAAGCTTACAATCTTTGTCATTTTAGATGGAATAAGTTTTTTAAAATTAGCTTAAATTTATTATTTACCTTTATAAATACATTTAATATATAATTATTTATCCATAATCAAAGAACAGATAATGCCTACCTATCTTTAAACTGCATTGAAGAAGCATTAACAGGGACTTCCCTGGTGGCACAGTGGTTAAGAATCTGCCTGCTAGTGCAGGGGACATGGGTTCGAGCCCCGGTCTGGGAAGATCCCACGTGCCGCGGAGCAACTAAGCCTGTGCACCACAACTACTGAGCCTGCACTCTAGAACCCACGAGCCACAACTACTGAGCCCACGTGCCACAACTACTGAAGCCCGTGCACCTAGACTACTGAAGCCCGTGCACCTAGAACCCATGCTCCTCAACAAGAGAAGCCTGTACACCACAACAAACGGTAGCCCTGCTAGTCACAACTAGAGAAAGCCTGCGTGCAGCAATGAAGGCCCAACACAGCCAAAAATAAATAAATAAATTTATAAAAGAAAAGGAAGCATTAACAGATATAAAAGCACTAGGATTTTGAGGACTTCAAACGAGTTGATTTGGAGGAGCGCAAATCAGACATGTCAAGTAAAAAAACCAATATGTGTCATTTTCAAGATCCATTTTTCATTTATAGTTAAGAAACTATATGACAAACCTTTTTAAGTATTTAGCAATGTACTTCTCTGCTCTTCTTGATATTTGGCTTCCTTGAGCGGATTGGTTTGGGTGGGGCTGAGACAGGTATTTTTCAAGGCTCTCCTGGTGATTCTGATGGACAGTCAGGGTTGAGAACCCTCTCCTAAAGGCACACGCACATGCCTTGCCTGCTGGACAAGCAGCCCTCAAGGCACAGATGAAGAAAAGGCTGCTGGGGAAGAGGAACCCAGCAGCCCCTTAGCATTTGCCAGAAATCTGCAAGTAGCGTTTTATTTATCACATAAATCCTTACAAGCTAGCTCCATTTCACTATGTGACATACCTACTTGAGACACTGTTGGAAAATACTGTTGCTGAAGCAAACTGGAATCATGATACAGGCACACCTCAGAGAGACTGCGGGTTCGGTTCCAGACCACCACGATAAAGTGAATACTGCAGTAAAGCGAGTTGCATGAACTTTTTGGTTTCCTAGTGCATATAAAAGCTATGTTTACACTATACTGTAATCTATTAAGTGTGCAATAGCATTATGTCTAAAAAACGTAAATATGTTAATTAAGAATACTTTATTGCTAAAAAATGCTAACCATTGATCTGACAACACAGGGTTGCCACAAACCTTCACTTTGTAAAAAATGCAGTATCTGTGAAACGCAATAAAGCAAAACACAATAAAACGAGGTACGCCTTTAATTTTTGCTATTATAGTTGGTGACTGATACCCTGATCCTTATTCTCCTGTTCCCACTTGTGAGCTGAATGGAGGAATCACATGACAGTTGAACAGGAAGAGAATCATAAGCATTAAAGTGGGAAACCATTGAGGCCAACCCCTCATCTTACAGCTAAGCAAATTAAGGACCACAGAAATGAATAATCCTCCCATCACCACCATCTTGGAAGACTTTAATTCTAATGGCATTTTTTTCTCACTATAAATGAAATATATACTCCTTATGGAAAAATTAGATATAGGAAAGTACATGTATGTATTTTAACAGATACTTGAAATCCATTTCACTGTCACACCATGACGCCATCATTTGGAGCCCTGGAGCTGGGCTGTACAATACATAATCTAAGGCCACCACTCCTAAGTCCCAACTGCCTGCTTCCTTCATTTTCTTTCTTTTTTTTAAAAAAAAAATTATTTATTTATTTTGGCTGCTCTGGGTCTTAGTTGCAGCACGTGGGATCTTTTTTAGTAGTGGCATGCGGGATCTAGTTCCCTGACCAGGGATCGAACCTGGGCCCCCTGCATTGGGAGCACGGAGTCTTAACCACTGGACCACCAGGGAAGTCCCTTCCTTCATTTTCTTAATAAATTGTCACTCAACACTAGTTGAGTCCATTCTTCATGCTCCTCCGTTTGGCTCAGGCCTATTTTTTCCTGGCCTAACCTGCTACCTTCGTGGGCTGTAGCTTCTGGAATGTTCTGAATTCTCTTATATCAACACCCATTCCCTGGAACACTGTTCATTCCATTCATCGTAACTGTTGCTTCTTGGCTTTGCCCTGCTGACTCTGTCTCACTACTCCCTCAAGGGAAGGAAAGGATGTACACCGTGTTTGCAGGGCCAGGAGTAGAGGGGGGCATCCTCTTCATCCCACCGCCAGCTCCTTGTCACTGCCCCCCCCCGCCTTGTTCAACACTCCCCCCACTGAAATCCATGCAATCCAGTTGTATCACCCTTTCAAATCCTCATCATTCTCATCAATGGAAGCTTCTCCACATCCCTCCAGTGGAAATCCATTCTCCAATACCTATCCTGATGACTCAGACACACTTTGATCCCACCTTTCTCAAAGCTGCCTCATCCCTAAATTCTCAAGCCCGGAAACCACCCTCTCCAGTTTGCCTTCACACATTTCTAAGTCCTGGACACCTGGGGTGGGGGTCAGGTCACCCTCAGATTTTCTTGGCTGTCTACCACCTAACCTGGACTTCATGGTTAACTGTTCCAACTGCTGCCTTCACAAGCACCCTCGATTCTTGTTCCTCTTTAATTTTTTTTTTACTCTTGTTTGGGTCTGGGGTTTGGTTTATCGGGGGGAAGATGCATTCATCATTCACTCATTTGTTCAACTACTCAAGTATGTTAGGTACTGTACTAGGTCCTGGGGATATAAAAATGTGTCCTTCTTAGGAATGAGCCTTGAGGATGTTGTGCTATGTAAAGTAAGCCAGTCACAAAAAGATAAATGTGTCAAAGTGTATGAATCCACTTACATGAGGTACCTAGAGTAGTCAAGTGCATAGAGACAGGAAGTAGGATGATGATTGCCAGGGGCTGGGGGGAGGGGGAAATGGGGGAGTTGTTGTTTAATGGGTACTTTCAGTTTTGCAAGATGAAAACATTCTGGAGATTGGCTGTACGATGTCAGTATTCTTAATACTACTAAACTGTATACTTAGAAATGGTTAGGATGGTAAAATTTATGTTATGTGGGTTTTTTTACCATAATTAAAAATATTTTTTTTTAAGTGCACCAGTCTTGCAATAAACAGAAATGAAAAATTGCGATGTAGGGTGATGTATGTATAACAGGGAAGGCATCACATGGTGGTTGTGCAGGGGTGTGCCAAGACTGCTAATGGCCCCAGCACTCATTCTCCCCTCTTCCTTTGATTTGAGCAGGGCACATGGTTTACCTTTGAAAGCCTGCATGTCCCAGCCCCACTGGCAGCTAGGATGTGAACGGAACCGAAGTGGTGTGCGAAACATTGAACCTCTTAGAAGGAAGCCACTTGCCCTCCACTCTCTCTTCTCCCATCTCACAGGCTGAAACTCAAACGTGGTATGAAGAGAGTCTCAGCCACGCAAATTAGGGCGTCAGAGTAACAGGTAGAAGCAACATGGGTCTCTGGATGACTGCAAGGAGGAGGGCTGCTTACCTGCCTGGACTACCCACCTGCCTCTGAACTGTTAGGTGAGAGAGAAATAAACTTCATTCAGTTTGAGCCACTCTAGCTTTGGGTCTTTCTGCTGTAGTAGCTGAGCCCGTACACTAACAAAAAAGGAGGTCAACTGCACGTGGAGGATGGGGGTGATGGTGAGAGTGGAGTATGCAGTAGGGGCAAGAAGACTGTCTGGGAAGATAATATAAAGATAGGCTCTGCTACCAAGTCCTGCCTTCTAGCTTCTGAGCCCTGGGCACTGATCAGCAATCCTTTTACTGGTCCAGGATAATTCCGTTTCTCACTTCTCTGTGTGTGTATTAGGAATTGGGGGGTGTCTTCTAACAAAGGAGGGAGGAGACCCAGGAGGAACCACAGGTGAAATTTTGGGGTGTGTGTGTAGATGATAAGTTGGATTTTAGATGTGTTTGTTTAGCGCCTCAATGAATAATACCTCTTGACCATCAAGGTTCTGAACCAACAGAACAATAAGGTAAAAGAGTCAGCAGGGGGAGATTTAAAACATCTCCTTTATTTCTGATAAGAGCTGGGTTAGGGACACAGTTTAGTGAAAGAGTTGTGCTGGCTTTCTAATACTGAACCCTGGATTTGGATTGGCCATTATGCAGTTATGGCAGTAGCTCAAAGATTCTGATATAACATAACATTTAGGGTTTACTTAATCATTCTATCCCTTTAAATGATAAGAACTGGTAGAATAAAGAAATATAAATTATTTAACTAAATATATAAACTTTTCCATTAACATATAATGGTTATATAATGCATTCTTTCATTTTTAAATTTCCCACCCTTCCTCTCTCCCATCCTTCCTTCCTTTTTTCTTTTCTTCTCTCTCTCTCTTTTTTTTTTGGTTTTAACAGATTTAATATGACATACCCCACATGCAGCTGGCCGTTGGTCTCCATTGGTGGTCAAATGGAGCCATTATTGACATTCTGCTCCCACTCTCTAACTAGAAAAACCAAAAGTTATTGTGAAACCCACACTCCTAATTCTGATTGTGACCAGTGGTAAACGGCTGGCTTGCCCAGTCCACTTAGGGGATGGGTTCTTGAGCTCCCCTGGAAGATAACTTTAGGACTAGAGAAGTCTGTCTGACAATAAACTTCCTTTCCAGGGTATTTCTCAGTTTTGATACATAAGTCTGAACACACCGGTTCACATCCATCTCTGTACAGTTACCCCTGTCAGTTTTTGCCACCATCTACTGAAATGACCTGTCTACGTGTTGGTTTCTTCTACCTGGCGAGCATGTTGTACCTACTTAATAAATGTTTATTGAACTGAATAATTAAAAAAGAAGTAGAAGTAAGGTAACAGTGGGGTCTAAGGTGGGTTCTTTCAAGAGATCACCTTAAGGTGTGGAAGGAGAAACCAGTGGTATGAACCAGCGGTTGGCACCATGGGAATAGAGAAATGTCAGGAAGATCCAAGACCAGTACAAGGTAAGTGCTTTCATAGTTTTCCTACTGGAAGTCAACCATCAAAGCTAAGTTGCAAAACTGGATTATAAAAAACAAACAAGCATACAATGTGCTGTTATTTAAAAATCACTTGTTTGGAAATAAATAAATCCAATATTGTCACAAACACTGTAAGCTGTTCACCCTCAATTGTTAGCTAGCGAGTTGATTAACATCATATTCTAAATTTGAAATGAAAACTATATTGGAAAACAGTTTTTAAAAGATGTACTGAGACAGAACTCTGAGAACAGGCCAACAAATTCAGGCCAAAAGACCAGCTAGTTGACTGTTTGATAAATGTATAATAAAATAGCAGAATTTTATTGATACTATTACTCTGTGAAGCTGAAACACCCTAAAACAGAAAGGCTAATGAAGAGGGTGGATCTGGTACAGAAATGAAGATACCAAAACAAAGCTGGGGATGGAGGAATGAAGCCCTTTTCTCTGATAGTGGGGTGTTTCCTTCTACCAAAAAATTTAAAAAAACAGTGGTTCATTCAAAGGATGATATTTATGGACAGCCATTACGTGAGCAAAAAATGTTTATTTCAAAAGAGATCCAATATTCAGAATAATATTATTAATATGTTTTAAGTCAGCATTCTTTGATTTTTATTATTAGTAAGACTGACCATGATGTTACTAGAAAAAGAGATATCGGAGTTCCCAATTAATGTCCATCCTTTGAAATATAGTCCTCTGAAGTGTATTAGTTTCTTAAGGCTGCCATAAGCAATTATCACAAACTTGGCTGCTTAAAACAATGGAGATTTATTCTCTCACAGCTCTGAAGACCAGAAGAGTTTGAAATCAAGGGGTCAACAGGGCTGTGCTCCCTCCCTAGAGAATCCTTCCTTGCTTGTCCCAGCTTCTGTGGGCTGTCGGCATCCCCTGTGGCTGCATCGCTCTAATCTCTTCTCTGCCTCTTTTAAGAATACTTGTCCTTGGACTTAAGGCCCACCTGGGTGATCTAGGATGACCTCATCTTGACATCCTAACTACATCTAGAAGGACCCTTTTCCACATAAGGTTGCATTTATAGGTTCTGGGAATTAAGATGTGGACACATCGTTTGTGAAGCCACCAATCAATCCACTACGGGAAGCATATTCCATGAACAGTGGAATAAAAGGTTCTTCAAAAGAGCTACTACACAATAGCGTGTTAATGAAGATGAGTTCTCCCTTTTCCTTCCTTCCCTCTTAAATTCTACATTAAAGATCATGGTGCTGTCTGGCGCCATATTCAGCCTTCCCATTCATTCTGTGCATCAGTGCCTGTTCTTGTCCTTTTTGCTTTTCACCTCCACTGAAAGGGCACCTGTTAAGGGGAAGAGGAAGACAGTATTTCTGAATCACTGTCTTTAGGATGTCTGCTTGGTTTAATTCTTTCCACCAAGAACGCCGACTTTTAAATTTAGGCCTAGTAGATATCATTCAAAGAATGCATTTTTAGATGATTGGCTAAGATTTGGAATCATAAAAACATACAATTTTAGGGCTGAAGAAAGTTTAGCAATTATCTAGTCATTTTAGAAACAAGGAGAGAAAAGTTCCAGGGAGATCAATAAATCACTGAGGGCTTCCTTGGTGGCGCAGTGGTTGAGGGTCCGCCTGCCAATGTGGGGGACGTGGGTTCAGGCCCTGGTCCGGGGGGATCCCACGTGCCACAGAGCAACTAAGCTCCTGCGCCCCAGCTGCTGGGCCTGTGCTCTGGAGCCCGTGAGCCACAACTACTGAGCCCGCGTGCCACGGCTGCTGGGGTCCGTGCACCTGGAGCCCGTGCTCTGCAGCGGGGGAGGCCACAGCAGTGAGAAGCCCGCGCACTGCAACAGGGAGTGGCCCTCGCTCGCCGCAGCTGGGGGGAGCCTGCGTGCAGCAACGAAGACCCAACGCAGCCAAAAATAAATAAATTAAATACATAAATTAAAATTTAAAAATCAATCAATCAATCAATCAATCAATCACTGAAAGTCATCAATGTGATGGGGGTAGAGCCAAGACTATAACTGAAGTCTCCTGATGCCTATTTAGGCACTTTTTCACTCTGTCACACACAATACAGAATGTGACGCAAAGCTCTCTCCTCCACGGATTACTCAAGATGTTGACCTCATTGGTGCCACCCAATGAGAGAATCAACCTTCTATGGACTGAATGTTTGTTTCCCTAAGATTCATATATTGAAGCTCTAACCCCCAAATGTGACGGTATTTGGAGGATGGGGGTTTGGGGGGGTAATTAGGTCATTAGGGTAGAGCTCTTGAATGGGATTAGTGCCCTCATAAGAAGAGACGCAAGAGAGATGCTTTCCCCCATGTGCAGGCACAGCAAGAAGGCAGCCATCTATGAACCAGGAAGAGGGCTCTCATCAGGAACCAAATCGTCCTGAGTGTGTGCTGTGGGCAGAGCTTGCATACTCAGGTGAGTGAATGACTGACAGTATCTGAAAGGCCGCGAGGCTTTGATCCAGGTTTCACATTAGGGTGTTGTTTGGGACAAAGGTCACCTAGTTCAACTCTTGATTCTTCACTATACCCTTAGGAGAAAGGTAAAGTACCTGGAGTTAATGTCCCCACTTAGAAGTGTTTCTTAACTTGTCAAATGTCATCATTTGAGTCAAAAGCACCTATTGGCCTAGAAAATAAGTCTCCTCAATTCCTCTCTAGCGCTCAACTCTAAGATGAAGCAGGATTCCAAGGTCAACAACCCAAGCTGTGTTTTTTTTTTTATTTTTTTATTAAAACTCATCATTGCCCATAAAATCAAGTATATCTCTGGGGAACAGTAAAGCCGTCAACTAGCTACTTGTAAATGAGAGAGGCATTTTCTGGTTGACACAGTGAGCAAAAAAGACCCAGATGGTGGATCCTTTTGGCATAGACTTATCTGCTCCGGCTGTCTAATACATTTCTTCGCTGTGTTAATTCTTGCATCAGAACCGTCATGGCAGTTTGCTTATTTACAAGGAAGACAAAAATGGAAAGATTTTTGTCTGTAGGATTCTTGCCTTCCTCCTTCAACACTGGGGTGGCCTGTTCACTGCAGGGGGCAACTGAAATGACCTGGATCCTTTGGTGAAAAATTTCAAAGCTCTGTCCCATGCAAGGTTGAATATAGTCCCTTCCTCATGAAACAGGAAAGGGGATTAGACTTTTGGGGAGGTGGTTATGTTATCTCGGCTGGACCTAATGCCTGATGAAGGTTCAGAATTTATTTTAAAATGGGTTTTGGCTGCTTGGATAGAGCATGTTGCATTACTGCTGGCTGGAGAGTGAGTCCCGCAGGCTTTCGGCCCTGTCTTCTTTCATGAGGAATCCCTGCCAATCCAGGATCCGTGAACTGCTTCTGCCATCCAATCTCTGATTTAGCATATGTACAAAGCCAATTTTTGGACACCATGATGGAGGCTGGCACCTCTGCAGCCCACCATGTTTGCAGTGCTCACAGTGAAATAAGTAGCTAGAAAAATATATGCCATGAAAAGGCTTTTTAAATTCACAGATAAATTGTCTATGTATTATATATGTATATGTGTCTCTCTCCTGCTTTTTGAACATAAACTTCCCCCATGCCTTTCCTTGTAGTTATTTCATTTAGATTTTCAATCTGGGATGCACTTAGCAATAGCCAACACTGACAAAGATAAAACCCTGCTCCCCACAGAGAACATCTGATTTTCAAAATGTAGAAATGCTGCTCGTTACAAAATAGGACATTTCCCTTTTAATTAGTTTCAAAAAACACCCAAATAATTAGCAACTAGGAAATGATACCATTTTAGAGTACTTAAAAATAATTCCCATGCAAGCAAAACCAATTTGATGAGAGGCACAAGCTAGTGAAACCTTCAGTTTTGAGATAAATTCAACTGCTTCTTTGGGGACAGCTGTCACAACCATGGGAACATTCACCTAACCCTCTGGCTTTGATCGTTGTTTTCTCTCAGAAAACCCATGTCTAAGGTGTACTGAAATATTTGCTGAAATATTTGGGAACAAGTGCTAATTGAAGCTCGAGTGCACCCATCCATCTTTGCTGAAAATGTGGATCTTGCTGCCTCCCTCCCTTCTATAGATTTTCTTGCCAATCATCTAGTTTTCTAACAGTTCTTCAAAAGAGACTAGGTAGCCACAAAAGCTCTATGGTGTCACGTCATGCTATCTTTAAAAATAAATACATGTATTGTACTCTCCCACCTTGCAATGAGCTGGCCCTGAGTCCTCAGAAGAGTGCCCATCAGGAGGGGCATTTTGACTTTTCCCTGTGCATAAATGAAATCAAATCTCTGAATAAAAGGGAGGGGAAAACGATGTGATTTTCTGATGTGTGTTTCTTCCAATGCTTAGACTGTGACAATGGCCAACTTTTTGACTCTTTTGGTAAATGAGATCCCTGCTCTCTTGGCCAGGTGAGCCATCGCTGATAGGTTTGCTTACATGGGATGAACGAACCCTCTCAAACCATACCCAGACCTAACCTGCTATGGCTTCTGTTGGTTAAAAATGAATCTGAGCCCTGCCTGTATACATACAAATATTTCAGAAGCTTGGCTGATGGCGAGCTTTGCACGACCATGCAGAAGCCAAGCTTGATTGCCCTGCCTGGTATGGCGCTCTCCAGGTGGCAGGGGCTGAGAGTGGGCCGTGCAGTTGGCAGGGGGTGGACGTGAGTGCCTACAGTCATTCTGAGTAGCCCCTGGGCTGATTAGTGACAAGCGCTGACAGGCTCCTATGGGGAGGTCCTGTCCAGTTTCTTTCCGCGGCAGGGATGATGGGCCATGCGTGGGGTCCTGAGGCAGAGACTGGGTACTTTCTTGTGAGACTGTGACTACATTCCTCATCAACAAGGCCACACTCACGGTCTCTTTGGAAGCCCTTGGCTCGCTGGAGGATTACCATCAAGAGACGTCTGCTCAGCAGGGCCAGGTTCTTTCCCCACCCCTCAAGGGCCAGCATGGTACCTCCATGTGGCTTTACCCAAGCCAGAGAGAAGGGCAGGGCACCAGGTCTGGGAATTAGAAAGGGCGATCGTTATGTGTATATGGAACAGTCATGGGCAGTTGGAAAGGCTTACACGTAACCCCACTGGGAATGGCTTAAAACTGAAGCCTGTGATAAATGACTCACGGAACCCAGACCCTGACTAGTATGCCTGGGAATGGCGAGAGGTGAGGTTCCTAACATCTGTGATTCTCAGAGTTCAAATGACTGGAATGTATGTAAAGGATTCCAGGACTGGTCCTGCAAACAAAAATAACTATTTAAACAGGGAAGAATTTTTCACTCCTGAGTGATCCTGAAACCTTAAAATATGAGATTATCACCTTTCAAGTTTAGTGTCAAAGGAAAGACTACTTCATTGTAATATAAAGCTTACAACTTCAGTCCCACTGTCTTAGCACCCAGAGACAACTGCCACCTCATTGGCATACTGAGTTTCCTTACTGATGGGTATGTGTTCAAGTGGGGAGACCAAGTAGGTGAATAGTTAGAGACTATAAAGTTGTAAGAACTAAGGCAGATATGGGATTCAAATGCAGATATTTTGAACTTACAACTTTTGATAAGGTAAAATCAATAAGGATTTTAAAAATGTACTTCAGTTATATCAAAGATTACTAGATTTTAAGATCAGAGTTGGATTATAATTTGGGATTAATTTACATGGTTTGTTGTTTTAGTAATGCAGTTGATTTTCCTAGTGTAAAGAAAACACTTTGTACCCTGGACCGCTGAGAGTAGGGTTTATAATAGAGACAAAAAAAAAAGGCAAACTCTGGATAGAGAGAAGCTGTATCAGTCAGGGCTCTCCAGAGACACAGAACCAAAAGAAGATAGATAGATAGATAGATAGACAGATAGATTTATTTTAAAGCATTAGCTCAAAAGATGACAAGTGAAAATCCATAAGGCAAGCTGGGGGACTGGAAACTTGGGCAGAAGTTGACGTTGTAGTCCTAAGGCAGAACTTCTTTTCCAGGAAACCTTAATTGTTGCTTCTAAGGTCTGCAACTGATTGGATGAGGCCCACCTATATTACCCAGGGTAATCTAATTTCTGTAAAGGTAATGTAATTTATGTAATTTATGTAAAGCCCACCTATATTACCCAGGGTAATCTAATTTATGTAAAGTCTAACTTATGTAATTTATCTAATTTATGATTGCAGATGTTAACCACATCTACAAAACATATTCCTAGCAACATCTAGATTAGTGTTTGATTAAATAACTGGGTACTATAGCTTAGCCAAGTTGACACATAAAGCAGATCATAACGGTAGCTTTCTTCCAAACTGTGAAAAAATAATAGCTGTCTTCAGTCCATGAAGATTCAGCCTTCTTTCTCACTTTTGGAAGGGTCCAAGCCACAACCCATCACTTGAGGCATGATACTCTAGTGATCTACTGTCTTCCTCATCAGATACCCATTGGAAGAGGGCTGCAGGTCCTGAGCCTTGTACAGACGGTGTGCAGACAGGGGACTGGCAAACAAGCCGAAATGGAGGGGAGGAAGATCCACCTATTTTATGGTTTCCATTCTACTAGTTCTACTAGCGTTCTACTAGTGTCTCTGGAGCAATTCTTCCAACTACAGCCAATACACAAATGGTTGTCTGCCCACTGACCGGTTCCTGGTACATGCTCTCCCTCACCATCGTTCTCAAATAGTCACTCAGTATGCCCTTTGACCATGATGTGCTCTTAACACGTGAGATTATGAACGTATTGCACTGGGTCAATAAGTCATGGGTGTTCTCATCCCAGAGAATCATAAGCATCCTTCTCTGCTAATTATACTCTAAGTCTTTCCTGTCATAATTTTTATATTTATAAAATACTTTAAACACAAAACATCCTTCATCTAAGAGGACTAAATCAAAAGAAAAAAAAAACCTTGGAATACAAATGCATCCTTTTGATCTCTGAGGTCAGATAATGATAAGTAACATTTACACGGTACTTTATCATTTATAAAGTGCTTTCATGTACACTTATTTTATTTTTATCCTTGCAGCAACCTTGGGAGGTAGATGGTATTATCACCATTGTACAGATGATGGCTCCAAGGCTCAGAGAGGTTAACAGACTTTCCTGATGTCATACAGCCATCAGGCTGCTAAGCAGGGACAGGGGCTGCAATCTTCTGATCCTAGCTCCACACTTGGCTGCCTAGACTACTTTGGGGCTTGTTGCTGGTGACCAGCTTAACTCTCAAACCTTAGTTTACGAAGTTACATAAATGTGGCCAGAATCTGACTGCCCATTAAATCATGAAGTGGCTATCTACTATGGAAAACCTTCGCTGGAGGTAGTGTTCCCACATATGGCCAGGTACCTTTCCCCTCCCCGTGTCTTACTCGGGTGCAGAGAGCTCTATTGGAAATCAGTGGGAGGCCTGCACAATGAAGAGCAGGGAATGAGAAGCAGGATGCGAATCTCTTTCATACAGTGGAAACTTACATTCTAACAAATAATTAAGAAAAAATCTGAGGTCGTTTCCTCAGCTGATCATCACCGGCAGAGCCAACTTCGGATTAAACACTTCTGCTCAGTGGTTTTGACATTCTCAGTCAGGCATATCTTTTTTTTTTTCCTATAAATTTATTTATTTATTTAATTTATTTTTTGGCTACGTTGGGTCTTCTTTGCTGTGCACGGGCTTTCTCTAGTTGTGGCGAGCAGGGGCTACTCATCGTTGCGGTGCGTCGGCTTCTCATTGCGGTGGCTTCTCTTGTTGCGGAGCACGGGCTCTAGGCGCGCGGGCTTCAGTAGCTGTGGCACGTGGGCTCTAGAGCTCAGGCTCAGTAGTTGTGGCGCACGGGCTTAGTTGCTCCGCGGCATGTGGGATCTTCCCAGAGCAGGGCTCGAACCCGTGTCCCCTGCATTGGCAGGCGGATTCTTAACCACTGAGCCACCAGGGAAGTCCAGTCAGGCATATCTTGATGAAATCAGAGATGCAGAAAATATTTTTTGATGGAGTTCAGGGACAAAACAGCTAGAAGGGAAGCCAATTCTGTGTGCAAACTTGTGCAGACAGAGATAAAGAGGAAAAGTGAAAGCAAGAGAATAAGAAGTGTGTGCTTGGGCTTCCCTGGTGGCGCAGTGGTTGAGAATCTGCCTGCCAATGCAGGGGACACGGGTTCGAGCCCTGGTCTGGGAAGATCCCACATGCCGCGGAGCAACTAAGCCCGTGCGCCACAACTACTGAGCCTGCGCGTCTGGAGCCTGTGCTCTGCAACAAGAGAGGCCGCGATAGTGAGAGGCCCGCGCACCGCAATGAAGAGTGGCCCCCGCTTGCCACAACTAGAGAAAGCCCTCGCACAGAAATGAAGACCCAACACAGCCATACATACATACACACATAAATAAAAAAAGAATGTAAGCAGACAAGAATAGCATTAAAAATAAATAAATAAATAAATAAAAAGATTTACTTAATTCCTATTAAAAAAAAAAAAAAGAAGTGTGTGCTTGTGTGAGTGTGTACGTATAAATGAAGATGAAAGCAAGTGACAGAAGAGGAAAGGCGAAGCTGGGGTGATGCTAATTAATTAGACTTTAAGATCTTGGCAGCAAGAGGTGTGTTTATAAACAATCTTCACTAAAACATACCTTTCCAACTATTAACTGTTTTATTTGCCAGAAAAAGACTCTAATTATTCTGTGCTTGTTTCAGTCCAAAAGTGGAGAAAGAAATATTAATAAGTAAACATAGCCATTCTCATGCTATAATATATATCTCTGCACAGAGGTTAATGTTTCGAATGCTCAATTAATAAAGTGTGTCCAATTCAAACTATTTTACAAAAAAAGATTAAGTGGGGGGCTATTAGTCTGAAGGCTTCAAAATAGTGGAAAAGAAAAACTAGACCAAAGATATAAGAAATAATAGAATGTTAACCACTTAGGAATCTCTTAATAACATGCTTATACTAAGTCACCAGCAAGTCAACTAGTTTTCCTCTTAGGATTTAGGTCTAGAAAAGTCTGATCTATGAGGATAAAATAAAGACCTGCAGACATGCCAAATCTTTTAAAAAAATTATCTCCCATGTATCCCTTCTGAGGCAGTTAATAATGGATATACTCCATTAAAATGAGGGAACAAACCAAGAAAGAAAAAGACATGAGATCCAGTAAACAGAATATCCAACTCAGGAATTAAATCAAAGGACTTCCCAGATAGGAAGGGAAGTTCCCAGATAACAATTTAGTGAGTAACCAGCACAAGACTGGAGTGGTAGACGGCAACTCTGTTGGAGAGTTTGGGACGGAATTAGTGAGAGAGATGTAGAAAATAAAGCAAATTCAATAGGTGAAAGGATAAACAAACTGTGGTACACTCATACAATGGAATACTATTCAGCAATAAAAAGAAAAGCTATCAAACCACAAAAAGACATGAAGGAAACTTAAATGCATATTGCTAAGTGAAAGGAGCCAGTCTGATTCCAACTATATGACATTCTGGAGAATGCGAAACTATGGAGACAGTAAAACGATCAGTGGTTCCCAGGGGTTCACTGGGAGCAGGATGAACAGACCAGAAGGGATTTTTAGGGTAATAAAACTATTCTGTATGATACTGTAATTGTGGATAAATGATATTATGCAGTTGTCAAAACCCATAAACTGTACAACACAAAGAGTGAATCCTAATGTAATCTATGGACTTCAGGGGCTTCCCTGGTGGCGCAGTGGTTAAGAATCCATCTGCCAATGCAGGGGACATGGGTTCGAGCCCCGCTCTGGGAAGATCCCACATGCCGCAGAGCAACTAAGCCTGTGCGCCACGACTACTGAGCCTGCGCTCTAGAGCCCACGAGCCACAACTACTGAGCCCGTGTACCACAACTACTGAAGCCCACGCACCTAGAGCCCATGCTCTGCAACAAGAGAAGCCAATGCAATGAGAAGCCCATGCACCACAATGAAAAGTAGCCCCTGCTTGCCACAACTAGAGAAAGCCCACGTGCAGGAACGAAGACCCAACACAGCCAAAAATAAATAAATTTTAAAAAATACTCTGGAAAAAAAATCTATGGACTTTAGTTAATAAATTTTAAAGATTAAATAAATAAAACCAAAGCAATTATTAATTTCAGGAAAAAGAAAGCAAATATAATCACAGTAAACCATATGACTCAGTTGTGAAAATACTTAGACACATTAAGTAAACATTGAATATTGATATGATCCTAAAATATTTTATATTTATAGTGGAAAAATGCGGATAAGGGAGAGGAGTGAGAGAGCTCAATCCTTATCTTACATAAAAAGAGGTCACTAGATAATATATAAAATTGAAAAATCAAGAAATAATAGTATAAACATGCTATTGCTAGCAAGAAAGTGAAAAACGTTGAAAGTAGTTCATTCTAGGGAGCAAGACTTGGGGAGGGGCAGGAAAGTCTGATTTTCTCTAAGAGCTTTATTGCAACAAAAAGGAAACCCATAAATCAGCTATGTTTCCCTGACCCCTCAGCACTCTGAGGCACGATTATGTAGTGGGTAGGGCACCATATTAATAAGGTCAGAGCTATGACCTCTCTCTCTGAGCATATGGACCATACCTTACTCCTCAGCTCACTGCAGACATGTACCTCGTCTGAATGGAAACTGGGCTAGAGCACGTGGACAAATCAGCACAGATCCATGATCACCACTTACTAAGGCCCATTGCTCTGATTTGTCAGTATGTTGCACTTGATCTTCTTGAGAATGGCTCTTTTAAGAGGCACCAAACCTGCCCCTGTCAAGGCACCAACACAGACTAAGACATTCAACTTTCATGAGTTAGTCTCAGCCTTACTTCTGAATCATTTTCTTGACTCTGATCCTGTCCTAGTTTTAAGCCTCCCAGCCACCAGTCCTGCTATTTTGCTCTCCTGTTTACAGTCTTACCTACTCATTTGGACTTGATGGTGTGGGTACCATATTTGTGTAATAAACCACCCCCAAACCTAGTGGCTTACAACCACAACCATTTTATTTGCTCAAGATTCTGTGGGTCAGAATTTGCCCTGGCCCACCAGGTGGTTCTTCTGCTGGCCCCACTGGGGTTTGTTTATGTGCGTCCAGTTATCTGGTGGCTTGACTGGGGCTGGATGATCTAAGATGGCCCCACTCACCTGTCTGATTATTAGTATTAGTGCAGGCTATCATTAGGGCCATACGTCTCCAGCAGGGAGCCAGGGATCCATCATGAGATGGCAGAGTTCCAGAAGGGCAAGCCCCAATATGTTCCCCTGACCAAGGCAAGCCACATGGCCCAAACCAGAATCAATGCAGGAGGGAACTACGCAATGGTGTGTATATGGGAGGTTTGAATCACTGGGGTCTACCACAGACACTTTCCCCACTTATGCTCTGGCTTCCTGCTTGGTCTCCAGCCTGCAGGTCTCAAAAGGAATATTTCCAGGAAATGCATGTGCCATTTTTTCTGTCTAAGAAGACTGTAAGCTCACTAGGGATTTATTTTTCACTCCTTCATAACCCATCCATAGTAGAATACAAAGGCAGTGTGCTTTCTTTTCTTTTTTTTTGTTTTTTAAGTTATTTTATTTCATTTATTTTTGACTGCATTGGGTCTTTGTTGCTGTGCACGGGCTTTCTCTAGTTGTGGCGAGCGGGGGCTACTCTTCGTTGCGGTGTGCGGGCTTCTCATTGCAGTGGCTTCTCTTGTTGTGGAGCACGGGCTCTAGGCACACGGGCTTCAGTAGTTGTGGCACGTGGCTCAGTAGTTGTGGCTCGTGGGCTCTAGAGCGCAGGCTCAGTAGTTGTGGCACACGGGCTTAGTTGCTCCGTGGCATGTGGGATCTTCCCGGACCAGGGCTTGAACCCGTGTCCCCTGCATTGGCAGGCGGATTCTTAACCACTGCGCCACCAGGGAAGTCCAGCAGTGTGCTTTCTATGAGGGGAACCAGGTTGTTGTGAGCCTGAGGTCAATGCCACTGGGCTAGGCCATACCTAGGAGAGCAGGGGGAGAGGAAGGGTCTACACACATGCAGTGCCTTGGTGCTGTCTTGTAACACACACAAAAATTCCTTGGCTATGCCCTTTAGGGAGCACAACAAGCCTGATTTTCCATAGAAAATGAAAATTATTGATATGCTCATCCAAAAACAGGAGCAATTTTGGATAAATGGTATCTGTTCATTCATTTATTCAC